>NC_072474.1:99646689-100891689 GCF_027574615.1 Eptesicus fuscus
TATAATAAAAGGCTAATATGCAAATCAACCAAATGGCTGAATGACTGGTAGCTATGATGCGCACTGACCACCAGGGGACAGTGTGCTCCCATAGGGGGAGTGCGGCTCAGCCAGAAGCCAGGCTCAAGGCTGGCGAGCACAGCAGCCTAAGCCATCAGTCGGATATCCCATGAGGGCTCCTGGACTGCAAGAAGATGCAGGCCAGACTGAGGGACCCACCCTCAGTGCATGAATTCCATGCCCTGGGCCTCTAGTATTATATATAATTATATATCAACTCGGATTTATATAGCCTATAAAATAATTATTATTAACTCAACATAGCATTATAAAAATATAAATTATAAAATGAAAAAAGCAGGTAATGGTTATATGCTCATGAATTATTATTAAAAGAATTTACAGATTGAACCACATATGAATATTTAGAGAATAATTGTTATAACATGGTGTTACTATGAGTGTTTTCTACATTTTTAAGATTTTCTGAAAGTTATTATATTTTTATAATGAGAACATTAAGCTTATTTAAAAAACACTAGGAAGCATATGAGTAGCATAGACGTAAGTATTAAAGAGTCCACTCTTAAAAGGGCCAAATAATGTGGCAGCTAAACACGTAGGCGTGGACTGAGTTTCAATATCATTTTTATGACTTACCAGCTTGGTGACCTTGAAAAAAGTGATTTACATGCCTGAGGTTTACTTTCCTTATCTTTCAAATGGGAAAGGATAGTAACAATAGTGTCCCCTGAAGCACTAAGAATGCTGGAATGTAATAACTGTTGCTTAAAAGCTAGCTAATGAATTCCTATAGAACATAAGCTCTGCGAGACTAGGGACTTGCTTAATTCACCAGTATAGATGAGTACCTGGTACTTGTTAATTTCACAATAAACATTTATTGACCAGGGGATGAATCAAAGGGAGACTATAGTGAAGCTGATAAAAAAAAAAAAAAAAAAAAAAAAAAAACTTCATTAAAAGCCTAAGAAATTTAAAGGAAAGAAGAATAAGTCTATATGTAATGAAAGGCTTTGTAGAATAAATTTTATTATTTGGAAAATGTCTGAGCAGTTAGCTAAAATAATACTTCATGTTTCCTGAAGAAAATTGATCCAATTCTCCTAATGCATAAGTTATTTCTTGAGTGAAATAGATACTTTTTTCCCCCTCAGAACCTACAGTGACTCATACCTTGTAATAATTTACTGTGTCTCTGTTCAAAATGCTTTCCTCATAGTGGGTTAGCTCAAGCTTAAGTAGCAATAGCCATGGTAAATAAGTAAAGTAAAATTACTGTAAGGTGGTGAATGACATTTGATAAGATGCTTTAGTAGTTTGGGAAGAGAAAAAGCAGGACCTGCCTAAAGCTTAGAATGCCTCTACTGGAAAAGCTGCATTCCCAGCTTTCAGAATTCCTCTTGCTGTTTCTGCTCAGTGATGTTACTGAAATCGACTGATACCCACACACTCACAGCTTCTCCAGCCTCAGGTCATATCACATTTGCAGTTTGCTGTTTTGAAAACACACCTGGAATACATTCCAGGATATTGATTACCTCTCACATTTAAATTGAAAAATATAACTGACTTGGAAGGCAATAAACCAAGTAGCTTGCAGTTTTCTCTATCCTCTTTCCTCGCCATATGTAGCACAGCAGCTATCTAAACATTTTTAAGATAAAGGAGATTTGAGTGAGGCATTTAGTGAAGTGATAGTAAACTTCCCTCACACATAGAGAAGTATAATATTGGCTTAGATATGTTCTGGGAGCATATTGAAAAAATAGATGTGAAATAAGTGATTCAGAGTCTCCCCTCTCCAACCCACATGAATATATTTGTTTATCTATTGATAGAAAAAGGTTAGTCATTCAAAAATACAAATCTATGTATGTACTAGCGTTCCCATTGCAGGAAAAATCCTGCAATAGGATTTCCTGCTGCACTCTACCCCACCTCCGTTCCTCCCTTGTCGCCCGCCCCGCCTTCTCCTCCAGCCCGCCTGTGTTTCCTTTCGCCCCTGGCCCTGACTTCGTTCCTCCCTTCTCCTCCCCCCCCCCCCAGGCTTGCTTGCTTCTTCGAAGCTTTACTCCCTTCTGCAGCTCTTGGCTTCTTTCGATGCTGTCTTGATATGCAAATTAGCCGCCATCTTTGCTGGGATAATTTGCATACTCATCCTGATTGGTTGGTGGGCGTGGCTTGACCGGTGGGCGTGGCTTAGGTGTAGCGAAGGTGTGGTCAATTTGCATATTTGTCTATTATTAGATTAGATGTATTCATTGAGCATTTACTCTATACCAAAGGGCTGGGAATCTGCTGTTTAAAAACTTACATTCTGCCCTAGCCAGTTAGGCTCAGTGGATAGAGTGTCGGCCTGCAGACTGAAGGGTACTGGGTTTGATTCTGGTCATATACAGGCTGGACCTTGCTTGGGGCTTGTGCGGAGGCAACCCATTAAGCAACCAATCAATGTGTTTCTCTCACTTCGATATTTCTCTTTGTCTTTCCCTCTCTCTTCCACTATCTCTAAAAATCAATGGAAGAATATCCTCAGGTGAGGATTAAAAATAAGCTAATTAATTTAAAAAATAAAAACTTATTTTCTAATTGTTGGAGATACACTCAAAATGAAATAAGCTAATTTTAGAACATAAAACAATATTACAACTTAAGTGAAATGGGGTAGTGGGATAGAGAGTTGCTTGAGGAAGTTCCCATGGTTGCTTTAGAACAAGTGTTCTGAATGGTTTTTTTTTTAGCGTAGTTATTATATTTCAAGACATGCCAATATGAGAAAGACACTGCAGGCTTAGAGAAAATATTGTACCAGTGTATAAAGTGGAGAGGGGCTAGAAGTTTTTGAAGAGCTGAAGAAAAAAGAAAGGAAAGAAAGAAGGAAGAAGGAAGGAAGGAAAGAAGGGAAAGAGAAAGAGGAAAAAAAAGGAAAAGAAAGAGAGGAAAAGGTTAGTGGGATTGAAGAAAACAATAAAGGGCTTTATGGGAACAGGGTGGGTTCAAGTTGGCTGTGGAAAGCTTTTTTGGGTTTTCTTCTAATTGCAATTGGTGGCCAGCAGAGAATTTTCTTGAAGGCAGTGATATTATGTCAGAAAAAAAATTTAAAAAAACATTTTAAACACCCACACTTAAATACACACACAAACCCACTGTACTCCAATATCATATGCCTTTGGAAAGTTTAACATAGTATCTGGACACAGAGATGAGACACTGAATCAATCCCCAATGGTGTCAGAGAAATATGTCCAAAGAAATCAAGGTGGGAACTGCATTATGAAACCTTTAATGAGATAAAGGTGTAGAAAGGAGGTAGTTCCACTCCAAATGAACAAGTGGAAAACGTAACTGAAGCCTATGATGCTTGTCACAGGGACATGGATTATGATGATTTGTAATCATCTGACACTTATCTGATTTATGCATTACAGTAGGTACTTCCTAAAGTCAGTGACTAATCCTTTTATCTCTTTACCAGGATACTTGGCTGACCTTACCTAACCACTCTCTCTATAATTGAAACAATCTTCTATTTAATTTCTAGAAGTATTTAACATGTTTGGCAAAACAGAATGTACACTGAGCTAAAAAAATAATGTGTGTAGTTTATTCTTAAAACATTGTATTAAATATCTAACAAACTGAAGCTATAACCTAATACTTTCTAATTTTAGACACCATCATTAAAATCAGAGATGTGTCAATACATAGGAAATACTCTTAATAGTTCTATACATTGTAACTCTGGGCTTCATTTTCTTCACTATGTTATGAAAGGCATTATTAAATAATTACCATGTAAGTCATAAAAGTATAGGTTGTGTTGCTGTCAATAATACTGATTAGACTTTTAATTATTTTTTTTCTTTAGTTGAATCAACTTTACACTAATATTTTCAACTCTTGATTTTGTCAAAATCACATAAATATAGATAAGACACAACTGAAAGTCATTGGTGTCTCTAACATTATAAATAATCTAACCACATTTGCTCAAAGAAAGTAGCTGAGAAAATGAATTTTCAAGTACCTACTTGACATATATTTTATTTACCACAAATATTTTAGGATCACGTATACAAGAGACAGAATAGAGGGTGGTTCTTCAATTCACAAAAAGGATAATTATTTATTATCATAAAACATCTACTATTTATTAGTCTATTGTATTGTTCAGTAAATATTACAATTTTTTGATAAAATACAACTTTACATCAACAATGGTAGATGGCTCTTATCAAGGCAAATTTAATAGTGAAGAAAATGTGGGTCAGTGAGTCTTACCCAACTTATCTCAGTTAGTAAATGTGGGGTAGGACCAGATCTGAGTCCAAGTCAATCTAATCATCTCACTCTCCCTAATTTATATCATGGGTTACTTTCAAAGAATATTTGAGAATTCAGGAATGGAATATGGCTTTCTTTTATTGTGCAAATTACTCCAAAAAGAGTAAAAGCAAATGAAACTATAAAAGAAGGGGGAAAATCCATACACTGGTGTGTTGTTGTTTTTTTTGTTTTGTTTTGTTATTTTTACTACCCTATGTCTCTCCCCTTCTTTTTGTGCTTTCCAACTCTTCTTTTTTTCTTTGGGATATGTCTTTCTTATGTTCTTTCCTCATATCCTTTTTTTTTTTTCTACTGTCATCTGATTCTTCAAGGCATAGGTCTTTCTCCTTTGATCCACAGCCTTATAACTATAGTATCTTTGTAAACACATCTTCTCTCTTCAGAGAGTGTGTAATATATGATTATAGATTAGCAAATTTAATATGACTCCTAAACCTACAATTTTATACAAATATTTCAGACATTTTATGCTTATAAGGAAAATCTTCTTGAGATTAGTATGTTGGCAAATACACAGATACCATACATAATGATATAATTATTATTTTTTTATCTTAAAAGTTATGGAGATAAACCAGAAGCAAAGTGCTTATAATTGTTGACATGGGGCAGAGAGAAAGCTATGTAGTTACATATTCTCAGAGCATATGTTATCTGAAAATTAACCAAAAACATTATTTAAAAGATTCTGAGCACATTAATTGAATCATAATTTTCTTTAAAAGGAAATTTTACTAAATTACTATAGACAACCATTACCACAAACTGTAGAAGTATATAGTAAAATGGTCATTCAATTTCATAAAAAGAAAGGATATTACTTCTGTTCTACTATCAGAAGACATTCAAGTAACAATTTGGGTAGGAAAAATAAATTAGGAAAAATCAAGAATAAAAAAAAACTTGGTAGTCAATTTTGCACAAAGCATTGCCCTTTTACAGTGGTTAGGGAATAATTTATAAACACTGCACAATCCTATATCATAAATACCATAGAACCAGTGTTCTAAGGCTTATTGAAATTAAGGCTATTTCCCTTCTGAAAGTACTTAGTTTAATTATTTTTTAAGCAAAATAAACAAAATTCAGAGCACTTACAATAAATTCTTTTTAAAAATGTCCAAAATATTTTATAGTATCTCCAATCAAGAGATGGACTTGTACACATGCATACAAGCATAACCAATGGACACAGCCACTAGGGGGTTGAGGGCATGTGCCTGACGGGGATGGGGGTAGCCAGGGGAGGTCAATAAGGGAAAAAGGAAACATATGTGATGCTATATGTAATACTTCCAGCAACAGCAACAAAAAAAGAGATGGAATCTATACCAGGATCTTTTGAATCTGTACTTGTCCGTGACTTGCTTTGACAAAGAGTATCTGATAGAGGAAATGTTGTGGATGTTCTCAGCTTTGGACTCAAGACATCCTGTAGCTTCTGTTCCTGCTTGTAAACAAGCACAAGCTAGCTGGTTTGATACTGAGAGACAATGGGTCCTGTTGCTGTGGTCATCCCAACTTACAACCAGCCAACTCATAGAATCAGATCTCACTGAACTGCCAAGGATCAGAAGTGAATGAATTTTTCCACTTTACACCAGAAGGAGAACTACCCAGTGAGTGTAGCCCTAATAATCAACCCACAAAACCTAGAGCTAAATAAATGCTTATCCTTTAGAATTGTTAAGTTTCTGGATGCTTCTTTTATTCAGCAAAAACTACTGATGCAACACTAACAAATAAGGATTGGACAACATTCATTCAGTAAGTTTTTTCTAACAAATTTAATACCAAATAATATCCATATACTAATTCCGCTATTTGTGCCCTCTGCCTGAATGTGGATTTCTTCACTTGTCTGGAATTCTGTAGGCCCAGAGCTGTGGCTGCTTGTTTAGCAATGGTGATGGATGCGAAGGTTTAACCTGCTTGTTGACCTGGCCCTCTCTCAGCCATGTCTGAAGCTGGCTGACTCATCTGTACGTGGGATTGTATACTGTTCCTATATATATTTTTTTTCTTCAGGGCAGAAACTTTGGGACCTATGGTGACATGGGATCAAAATTCTCTAACATCATTTGGATCCCTGAAGGACATGCCACCATGGTCTTTTAAATGAATATAAAATGTAAACAAATATAGCTTATTAACAAACAAGGGTCTTTGAAGGAAATTAGGTAAAGATTGGTCTTTTAGGATCAAAGATGAAAAAAAGAGTTGTTGGAGTAGTTCATTGAGAGGACATGACCGCCATTGACTTGAGAGCTGGACCAGGTTAATTGGAGGCTCTGCACTTCCTCCCTGATCTGGGAATGTATGTCCTACCTTCTACTCCCACGTTAGCAGCCATTTTAAGGACACAACATTATAACTATAGTACCTTTGAGAGAGGAAAGTGCTGTTGAGACCACCTGGACTGATTATACGACTGAATCCAGTGAAGGCATCCATACACACTTTTAAGATACTGGCAGGTGGATGCTGAAAACTACATTTTGTTTGTCCAAGACAAGCCTTATAAGTAAGTTTTCTTCCTTATTAAACCTGCCACCTACCAATCTTGAGTGGGTGGCCTCTTTCTTTGGTCTCTCTTTGCCCTCCATGTACCAGGAGCCAGTTTGAAAATTAACAAGAGCAGACTTATCTCTCTAATGATGTGACTATTAACAGAAAGCATAGATGGAATAAAGCAAATGCAGTTGCTACCTCCATCTACATTAGGGTCTGGGGGAAAATGTGAAAGAGAACATTCTCCTGGCTTAAGACTCATGATGTCTGTAGAGAAGAAGAGTTGGCCTTTGCTTGGTAGTGAGTTCATGAGCAAAGTAGCACAGTTTTGTCACTTTAGAAAAGGCAGCAATTTCACTAGGGGCTCCATGATGGGTAGCAGCCCTGATATCAAGTAAGAAAACATGCCCCATTTCCCAAAGTTTTCTCAGAGAGGAGCTTGAGGGCATGTTCTTCTAATTGGCTAGTGGGGTGGCTCAGATTTTTTTTTTTTAAAGTAGTAGTTCTCAACCTGGGTACTTCTATCTGGAAATATCTGGAAATATTTTTTTTTTTATTTCCAGAGATGCTGCTAAATATCTTAAAATGGACAGGTCACACAATCCAGTCCAAAATGTTAACAGTGCCAAAGTTGAGAAGCTTTGCTCTGGATTAGAGAAGCCAATTCTTCACTCATGGAACATTTAGGCACTTAATACTCACAACATTTCGAATTATGTCATCACTAGAGGCCCAGTGCATGAAATTCATGCACGGGAGTGGGGGGTGGGGTTCCTCACCCTGGCCTGCACCATCTTGCAAACTGGCAATAGAACATCCCTCTCCCAATCTGGGACCGCTGGCTCCTAACCGCTGGCCTGACTACCTGCCTGATCACCCCTAACCCCTCTGCCTGCCTGCCTGATCACCTCTAACCCCTCTGCCTGCCTGCCTGATTGCCCCTAATCACTCTGCCTGCCTGATCACCCCTAACCACTCTACCTGCCTGCCTGATCACCCCTAACTGTTCACCTGCCTGCCTGATTGGCCCTAACTGCCTCTGCCTTGGCCCCCGCCACACCCAGAATGACGTCTGGAAGGTTGTTTGGCTGTCTGATCTAATTAGCATATTACACTTTTATTATTATAGATAACCCCGTTAAACTCTTTTCATGGAAGCACAATTGTTGTGCTTGAATTTAATCCCTTATAACAAAATCACACTATCCTATTTATAATTAACAGACTACAGGTTTCAAGTAATTTACAGAAGAATCTGTTATTCAAAAGAAAATAGTAGACCCAGACCCCAAACCAGGATTTTATGAGACATCAACCATAATAAATTTACAATTGACCATAATAAACCCTCCTGCATTTTATAATTTCAGTTTTACAAGGAAACATTTGTGTACCTTGTTATTAACAATAGCCAAAAATCACTATTGATGAATTCCATCTGTTTCCTACATTAAAAACGAACCACTTCATGGTGATATCAAGTGTCTTGAGGCCTATGAAGGGAATTTTTCCTAGTATCTCTCTTGATACACCATGAAACAAATATCATTAAACATGTCAAAAGCAAAACAATGCCCTTGTTTTTTGAGAATAGTGGAAATTACTTATTTTGTGAAATCTTTTCTGACAATTATGCTAATATATGTACAACTTCATTAGGATTAAATTTAATCTGTTTTTGTTAAGATTATAACTTAAATCATGCTTATATATTGTTTTTCCCAAATCTATTTATATTATGTTTATGAAACTTACAGAATTGGAGGAATATTTAATTATATAAAACTAGGGGCCCGGTGCACAAAATTCGTGCACTAGGGAGGGATATCTCAGCCCAGCCTGCCTCCTCTCACATCCTGGGAGCCCTCAGGGGATGTCCTACTGATGGCTTAGTCCTGCTCCCCGTTGGGAGCGGACCTAAGCTGCAGTCTGGCCTCCCTTTGTGCAAGGCAACCTGGCTGATCAGGGGAAGGCACCAGCCCCATCACCCAGCTGCTGCAGCCACTGCCAGTCACTGCAGCTGCCAAGGTATTTTAATCAACACGGACTCTAGCCCCTTCACCATGAAAAAAATGACAACTTTCTTTAAGCATTTTCAAGATGTGTCTTTCATAGGCTATGACATTTCTTTCTTTATTTTTCTTTTTATCCTCACCTGAGGATATGTTTCCATTGATTTTATCCCCTTCCCTCTGATCCCAGGCTCGGCCCCTTCTCAAGCCTAAAGCCTCCACCCCAGGCTTTAGGCTTGGGAAGGGGTTCCCCCCCGCCTCTCCGATTGCAGGCTTGGCCCCTTCCCAAGCCTAAAGCCTCTGCCTAATGGCTGGTTGGGAGTGACCTGGGTGCCGAGGAGGTTCCCGGGACCCAGGTATGTATGCAAATTCACCGCCATCTTTGTTGGGTTAATTTGCATACTCATTCTGGCTGTGGGCGTAGTGGAGGTGTGGTCAATTTACATGTTTCTCTATTATTAGGTAAGATGTATTCCCCTCATTCTTTCTAAAATAGTATCAGACTGAGAGTTGTTTATCATTTGAAAATTAAAACCCAAATTATAAGTGGTTAATTTTGCTCCATGTGATGTTTGCTTTTTTTGTTTTCTCCATTGTGATTTTTCAAAAAAAAACACAACAATGTGGACCTGGAGAGTATTATGCCAGGTGGGTTAGGCCAGTCAGAGAAAGAAGGGTACCATATGATTTTACTTACCTGTGGAATCTAATGAACAAAATAAACTAACAAACAGAATAGATGCAGACGCTTAGATACAGATAACAGGTTGGCAACTATTGGGGTGAGGGACCTGGGTGAAAAAGATGAAGGAATTAAGCAAAGGAAAAACACACTCATAGACACAGACCACAGTGTGGTGATTACCAGTGGGAAAGTGGTTGGGGGCACGTGGGAGAGGGGAACGGGGGGAATACATGATGACGGAAGGAGACTTGATTTGTGGTGGTGAACACACAATACAATATACAGATAATGTATTATAGAATTGGATATAATTGTATTAACCAATGTTATCCAATAAACTAAATTTAATAAAAGCAGCAATTATCTTAGAAGTCTTTTTCATACTTTCACCGAGATAGTGGGTAAAACCTAAGTGGGGTAGGAGAAACTAGCCTAAAGCATAGATTTGGCAAGAAATAAATGCCAAAACTATTGTAATAATGTTTTGTTTGTATAACTATTGTATGAAGTGATAGAAAACCAATCTTTATAGAAGTTTTAAATCAGCAAATGTATAATTTAAAAAAAAAATTATTGCGTTTGTATCCTACAGATCAAAGTTTAAAATATGGGTGCTTTTTTTTTTTCTCCATGTGAAAGCCTTTCTGATAGTACATTTATTATGGTAAATCTTGATTTTTAAGTTATTTTAGGCTTCTTCATTATCTTGATTACATTATCTTATACAATGACCCAAATAACAGTTTTTACTTCTTTTATTCATTGACTGGTTCATAAGTCAATGAATAAAGGTTTTTTTTTGTGGAAAATAAAGAACTCCCTATTCATCATGTATATGAAAGAGAAAAATAGTTTAATTTTCATTTGTATTGGAAGCCAATCCCAACATTTATGCTGTCATTCAAAATTACTTTAAACATTGCCTTTCTAATTCTTCCATTTATTCAAAAAATTTTATTGAAGATACACATGTCAAAATGCCCTTAGACAAAAAGATGTAATGATTAAAAACCAAATGTACTTGCCTTCATATAGCTTGCATTATAGCATATTTATTCTAGTTTATTCTCTTTCTGGTCTTTTGATTATGTTATTTGTCTTGATTATTTTTCAATCTATGCATTTATCTTTTTAAACAAATATTTATGGGGTTCCTATTTTCTTGGCTTTGTGTTAGGTGATTGGCAAAGATCAGTGAGATGATTACTGTCTTCATGGTTCCTAAATTATAATGGGGGAATAAATATTAAGTAATAAAGGCATAAATGAGTACAAAATAATGAGATTGTAAGTGCTTATAAGGAGTCAGACAGTGCTATGTAATAAAGCAGCTGGGTGAGGGCTGATTCCAATGTTGATTGGATAGTCAGTGTTGACTTTAAGGAAGCAAAATCAAGCTGAGAACTCAGTGAAAAGAACCTATTCATGCCCAAGAATTCAAATTTGAGTTTTTCTGACATATCAGCATTATGAATAAATAATGAGATGGGTAAGAGTCACAGTGCTAAATTCATGAAAGAGTCCAGTGCAACTGAAATTCAATGAATGAAAGGAGAGAAAGTTGTTAGAAAATACCAGGTGGAAACAATGATGAAGATCAAGGAGATAAATTTTGGAAGTATAATTACCAATAATGGTTGATATTTTATGTGAAGAATTAAAAACAGAGAAGAATCAAAGACAACTTCCAATGTCCAGGTTTAAACACAAAATAGATAGGGGATATGGTTCATGGGAAAAGTGAGTTGAGTTTATAAAGTGTGGTATTAAAGACACCTGTATGACCCTCAAGCAGAGATAAGTGAATATAAGTCAAAACTCAGAGAAATCCATTAAATTGGAGTCTGAGATATAATTGAAGGAAATTTGGGCTGCAACTTAAAATAGTAGCACCAAATTAGATTCTCCAAAAACATGGTGCAGAGAAGGTCATTTCTATCTAGATACAGCAGTAGGGTTTGGGTAGAGGAGTAAGATCTGGGAGTAAATGTGATAGAGAATAAATGGATGGCACAAAACTATGCCTACTCGGGGATTAAGGTTAAGTTGGAGAGATAAACAAATATCTGGCCCGAACCGGTTTGGCTCAGTGGATAGAGTGACAGCTTGTGCACTGAAGGGTCCCAGGTTGGATTCCAGTCAAGGGCACGTACTTTGGTTGCGGGCACATCCCCAGTAGGAGGTGTGCAAGAGGCAGCTGATCGATGTTTTTCTCTCATCGATGTTTCTAACTCTCTATCCCTCCCCTTCCTCTCTGTAAAAAATCAATAAAATATAATTTAAAAAAACACAAGTATCTGAATCGTTATATGATAAAAGTATGTACTTGGTACTAACAGAGGACAATGGGGGAAATGTTTCATTCTGCTCTGCCTAGTTCAGAGGAGACTTAAAGAAGGGTGAAAATTTTCAAAATACTTTAAGTAACAAGCTAAAAGGCAGAGTGAAGATTATTCTCAGCAAAGGATCTGAGATGGAAAAATTTTCAAAGCATTTGAGCAACTGTAAGTAGTTCAGCTTAATTACATGGTTATAGCTTGTTTCACAATTCAAGATTTATGTTAACCTTCCACAGATGTACCATTTCACCTTTATGTTACATTCTTGTGGTAATTAACAAACCATATTGCTTTTGTCCTTTAATTGTCATCATTAAAATTTTCTCTCCTTACCTGCCCTGACTACATACAGGGAGAAGAGGAGCATAATTTTTCTTCTATAAGTTGAACCATCATGCATTTCTAAGCATAGAGCAGGTGGTCAGCACATGTATCTTTTCCAGAAAGACTAGATTCCTGTCCCTTTGTTCTTGGTGGAGATAGAGATAAACCACTTAACTAGTTTAAAAACCCAAATGACTGTATGGAAAACATTATAATATATAATTCCTTCCTATATGTGATGCCCTGATCTAAGTGAGATAATTCACTGACCTGAAATTGGCCTCTAATTAAAGTGCCCAGAATCATTCTGTACAGTTTAGTTTCCATTCAATTAAAAGAGACTCAAAATTAAATCAATTTATTAAACTTATTTATTTCAGGCTTTCCAACAGACACAATAATACCAATATGTAACAATTTCAGACAAATAAACAGTTTACCTATTCTGCTTACAGAAGTGAGGGTACTACTTCCCAGCTAGAATCAGACACACTCCAAATGAGAACATTCCAAATCTGAGCACTGCTTGCTATTCCTTAGGATGTCTTGAAGCATTGTTCTTGATCTCTTCAAAAGTATAGGGACCTACACTTGTAAAATAAGAAACAGAGTTCAATCTAACCAATCTTGTCCCGACCCGCTCTTCACTTAGTATAATTGTAAAATGAATAAAACATTTTGATCAGAACTTCAGCAGTAACATCTTAGCCCCCAAACAAAAACATCCTGTTGGCAAAAAAGCCTGTGTATTTGAAAAAGAAAACTACTTGTAAGTGATGCCTTTTCATCTACAACTTTGTGTAACAGGTTCTCTTACTTAGACTTGAAGCAATTTCCCTAGAATCATGACTTGTGAAAATGTATTATGCCTGCATCCAAGGGCCTTGAGTTTTCAAATGATGTTTTACAAAACAACATTTAACTAAATGCAGCCATTGTGTATGTAGAAGGTAGTTGTTGGTGTGGACAATTCAATGGAGTACACATAGCAATGTGGATTTTTATATTTCACCATCATTATCAGGTATGTGAAAAATATATCAATTGTGTTTTTTTTCAATGACAATTAAAGTTTGTTAGATTAATTGGTAAAACCACCATAATAAATACCAATGACTTAATGTATTTTATAATAATCAAACAACAGTTCAACTTAATCCACAGTATATTAGATGCTCTCTTTTCAAAAGACCACAGAGTTCTTTGACAGGAGGAAAAATATGTACAACTGAGTACACCATCTTAAAATATGACAGGAATCTTAAACAAATCACATTAATAAATATTTGCAAAACTATTTCAGTTCATTGCTAAATTTAATATTCAACTGAAAACTTCATTGGTTACATATATCACTAAGTCTTTCAAAGAATACTCAGTGACTTCTAAGTAATGGTGGAAAAACTGAACTTAATCAATTAACTTAAAATTAAACTATCATAAATTGCATATTTATAAAAACAAATCTGTTAAATTTTTGTCTACCATATTAATATAATGTAGATTGATTGAGATGGTCAAAAATTTTGGGTGAGTGGGGCCTAAATGAGGTGATAAAATAGTCCTGCTTACCAGTAAATTAAATAACTAAAATCTGGAAGGAATAAGAAGGAAGTAAGAGAGGAAGGAAAGAAGAAAGGAAAGAATGGAGGGAGGATTTGTGGACAAATTGTTATGTGTCAGGCAAGAGACTAAATTCTTTCCATTTTCCCCTTAATTCTTCAACACTGGTTCTACTAACCCCAGGATTCAGTTTGGACTTCCCTCACCCCTACAAAATGAGGATATCAAGGTTTAGAAAGGTAAAGCATTTTTTTCCATGAACACATCTTACCTAATAAAGACAAACATGCTAATTGACCGTACCTTCACGATGCCCACCAGCCAATCAGGAGTGGGTATGCAAATTAACCCAACAAATATGGTGGGTTAATTTGCATATGCGCTGCCAAGCATAGGAAGGCGGAAAGGCGGCTCAGGGCCAGAGTGGAAAGGTGGCTCCAGCCAGAGCGAAAGCAGTGCTGGCAGCCAGGGAAAGGAAGGCCCATTCTGGCACGAATCTTTGTGCATTGGGCTTCTAGTACATAATAAAGGATGAATCAGGATTTTAAGATGTTGACTGTTCCTTTCCCCTGGATGACACTCTCTACTTTAACATAGACTGACTAAACAAATATTTACTACTATCTAGTTTTCCTCACATGCTTTCCCAATAAATATTATAATTACCAGAGAAGATTTAGGATGTCATGTCTTTTTAGTACTCATTTGTAATAAAAGAAATTTTAAAAAAGCTTTCTGTACAAAATATTTTATTTTAGAATATTTTCTACCCAACTTGCTGAAACAAAATTTAATTAATGGTACTAAAATTAGCAAGAAAGAAATTGAATGGAACAAAAAGACTAATTGGTCATTAACATGTTTATTTCACAGCCTGTTCTACATGTCATTTTTAAAATTGCATCTTGCTGGAACAACTCTTCATAAAAATAGTTACTTCTTTTGGATATATTTTTGAAAGACTGTGATAACAATGTAAATGGGATTATGCTGTTTTACTAAATCGCGTACATGTACATTCTGCAACACAAACATGAGGTCAGCTTTGTTTCTCAATGCAAAATTAAACTATAGGAAAAGGAAGTGCTTGGCTAAGGAAGTTTGACCACCTCAATAAATGACTACCATTTGCGCAGTTTGCTCATTTCCCTGCAATGCTTTTGCATGTTCAATAAAAATTGATACGAGTGAAAGGATATGAAATATCTACCAACAAAGTAGAAAGAAAAAAATAACACACTGTTTTAAAATATACTTCAGCTACCTGCCATGAGCAAATTAAAAAAGACTTTAATGGACAGAAGTGCATCCTTTAGCAACATCATTACTTGCTTCTATAGATGATTCAGCATATTCAAGTCTTAAAAAGGATTCAGATATCTTTGTGTCTTTCTATCTGAATGCTGCTGGTTTCTCTATGGATTAAGCTGAGTTGTTTGAGGTTAATTACTCTAGAAGGGAAGAGTAAGATATTCACATGTTAGATTTTATCTTTTGATATTTAAAATAGCATCTTTTGCCATAGCATGACCTCAGATTTTGCTTTTGTTTATTTTGTTTTAACCTTGAGTTATCGTTTGCAAATTTTTTGCTTGTGTCTTTCTTGTGAATAACTAAAGCTGATCAAACACCTGCTTTGTAATTTACTTATTTTGAGCTGAAAACTGGGGGCAGGGAGGGAGGTAAGATGTTCTGTCATTTTTACCAGGGATTGTTCTGCAAGGCTGAGGGCAGGAGACTTCCAATTACTTACCCCTGCAAGATTTTATCAGTAAACTGACAACTTCAAGTGTCTCCATTTACACGTTCCTGTTGTTAAAACATCATTAAACACATTGATTGGATCCATGCAGTTTTAAAGACACACAGCCCACCCCTAACTACAACTGCAGGGAATGTCTTTGAGAAATTGAGATCAAAAACTGAAAACCTACATTTGTAGGGGTAGATTCATTTTCATTCTTCATGTTTCTTTAGGCAAGCACAGCAGTTGACAATCACACACTGCTGTGTACTTACAGTTGGTGTACTTGTTAAGAAAATGTATGCCAATTGGTAGGCTGACAAAAATAATAAACCAAAAAGACAAAAATTGGGTTGGATTGTTTTGAAGCACTCCTTTATCTCATCTCTTTTAGTGTAACCGATCTCCTATTCAAATATAGATCAGTTGATTATGAGAATATTTTGAGTATCTACTATGGAATAAAATATATCAATAATAAGACAAACAATACATATTTGCCCACCATAATCATTCACATTTATTGAGGTACTAGGGCCCCAATGTACGAATTCGTACACCTTGAAAGAAACTGTAGGCGAGAGGCTGCAGTGGGCACAGGGGCAGGTCTCGGCCCATCCTCCACGCCCTCGCCCAGCCCCTGTCCCCTGTCTGCTGGCAGCCCTGCTCCTGCCACCGCCACTCCCATGCAATGACAGCACTGACCCTGCTTGTACCCACTGACGGTGCAGAGTGATTGGGGCCAGCACCAGCAGTGGGTGTGAGCAGTGGTTGCTGCCCTGATCACCCAGCAGGAGCAGGGGGAGGTGTAGAAGCCCTCAGGGGTTATAGGGGCCGGCAGCAGGTGTGAGCAGGGCTGGTACCAGCAGCAGGTGCAAGGGCCTGATGGGACCGTGGTGAGTGGGAGCAAAGAATTTTCAGTAACCACCAGAGACTCACGCAATGACAGCGACCAGTGCCCTGCCTTGGTCTGGTGCCCCCACTCAACTGCTCCACCATACTGCTGCGGCTGATACCCGCCATGTTCCACACATGCTCCCTGGTGGTCAGCGCACATCACAGCAACAAGTTCAGTTCAGTTGTGTAGTTGTTCCACCGTTCAGTCTATTTGCACATTAGGGTTTTATATATATGTATATATATATATATATATATATATATATATGTGTGTGTGTTTTATATAGATATATAGATATATAGATATATAGATAGATAGATATATAGATAGATAGATATATAGATAGATAGATATATAGATATATAGATATATAGATATATTGATATATAGATATATAGATATATAGATATATAGATAGATAGATAGATAGATATAGATAGATATTCACATACTCAAAAATTTACCTGTTTGCCCTAACCGGTTTGGCTCAGTGGATAGAGCATCAGCCTGCAGACTCAAGGGTCCCAGGTTTGATTCCGGTCAAAGGCATATACCTTGGTGCGGGCATATCCCCAGTAGGAGGTGTGAAGGAGGCAGCTGATCGATGTTTCTCTCTCATCTATGTTTCTCTCTATCCCTCTCCCTTCTTCTCTGTAAAAAATCAATAAAATATTTTTTTTTTAATTTACCTGTTTGTAGTGTATAATTCAATGACTTTGTGTATGTTCATAAAATTATGCAACATTACCACTAATTCCAGAACATTTTCATCACCCCCCAAAAAACCCATATACCTGTTATAGTCATTCCCACACTTCCCTCTTTCTAGCCCCTGGTAACCACTAATCTACTTGCTGTCTCTATGAACTTAGCTATCCTGCACATTTCATCTAAATGAAATAATACAATATGTGTGTGTTTTTTGTGTATGGCTTCTTTCACTTAGCATAATGTTTTTAAGGTTTTTCCATGTTGTAACGTGCATCCAGGCTTCATTCCTTTTTATGACCAAATGATATTTTATTCTATGGATATGCCAGATGTTGTTTATCCATTCATTAGTTGGTGCACTTTGGCTTGTTTCCATTTTGGAGACATTACAACTAATGTTGCTGTGAACATTTGTGTACTCGTTTTTGGACATAATTTTTTAAAATTTATTTGGACATATACCTAAAGGAGAAACCAATGGATCACATGGTGTCTCTTGATTTAACTTTTTGAGGAAGTGTCTACTTGTTTTTACAAAGTGACTTTGCCATTTTACATTTCCCTCAGCAGTGTATGAGGGTTTCAGTTTCTCCACATGCTTGCCAACATTTGTTACTATAGCCATCATAGTAGGCATGGAGTGGTATTTCAATGTGAATTGTTTTAGTATTTACAAACTAAGTGACATGTGGGTAGATATAAAAGTACATTTCTAAAGACATCATTAGATAGATGATAGATGGAAAGAAGATATATATAAAAGCTTCCAAATAAATTACAAAAAAATGACTTTTTTTTTTTCCCTGAGAAACTAACATACTCATGGATTCAGATTCTCTTTTGTAAGACTAGTGACTCCTTCAAAGTCATAGGCGTTGACTGGCTTTTGAAGTATGAACACTATCTCAGAGAGGAATAAGAGAGAAAAAAACATTTCAGACAGAATCTTTAATATTCTGGAAGTAAAATAGACCAAGGTTTCATTGTAAACCATTGAGTAGATCAATTGTACTTGAGCAGACAGTTTAAAAAGAGATCAGGCCCTTGCTGGTTTGGCTCAGTGGATAGAGCCTTGGCCTGTGGACTAAAGGTTCGATTCCAGTCAAGGGCACATGCTTGGATTGTGGATGCGATCCCTAGTAGGGGGTGTGTAGGAGACAGCCAATCAATGATTCTCTCTCATCATTGATGTTTCAAGCTCTCTCTCCCTCTCCCTCTCTGAAATCAATAAAATATATTTAAAAAAATAAAGAGATCAGATTGAGAAAACAACTGCAACTGAAATAGAGCAAAAGAAATAGAGTGATTACACCCAATATTTTGAAACAATGCAAGATAATACTAGGTTTAATGCCATCTTGAATGATACGTAATAATTAATGTGGCTGTGCACTGAAACATTCATGAAAAGTGTTAGAAGGAGATGGGTGTTTTACGGGACAAGGACATATGTCATTTTGGCCCAATATCAGAGGAATAATTTGGAATTCAGCAATTGGGTGGGCAAACCTCTACCTGCTGTTTGCCTCTCTCCACAGGCCTGGTGCTCTATTGTATTATGCCCTAGGGTCTTGATTGCCTCTGGCTTATTTGTTTTTCTCTTCTTTTGAACCTACCTAGGCTCCCAGCTACATGATGCTTATATTTTAAAAAGTATTTCACATGAAGGTATTAGTTCTATCATAATCAGAAGCAAATATCATTTATTGAATGAAACTGGAGAATTGGGAATTGGTGACACTGGAATTTCCATAGTCCTTAAGGTGACAATTGCTTATTCTTAAGGTAGGAGCAGCACTTTCTTCCCTCCCATGAACACCTTTTAGAAAAGAAAAGTGACCTGTTGAAACTGAGGACTCAGGAAAGTTCATCTGCCAAGGATAATGCTCTCTGTACACATGAGTTGGAAGTAGAAATCAGGAGAATGAGTAATGATGTTAGAAAGTGGCCAGTGCCAGACAAAATACTAAGAAAAGGATGAATATGAGTTCATAGCAGAATGTGTGAAATGACACAGCAGAATGTGTGAAGTGGAAGAGACAGGGTTAGACCCACTTGAGCCTGGTCACTTAGAAAGCCAAGATCAGAAAAGAAAAGTTGGGAGGTGAATATTTCATTTACCAACAGTAGGAGCTCATTCAAAAGGAACTCATAAGTTAGGCTTGGAAGGCTAGGGGCATCCTCCCACGACGTCTTAAGTGATGTGAGAAGATAAGAGTAGTGGCTGATCACAGTAGTAACGAGAGCTCCACGGTTCAGTGTCAGGAGCCACTATCTGGTTGCTGTTGAGTGGGCAAGAGGGTGAGGTGGGGGACTTCCATTCTCAAAGTCTCTCAATGTACTGATTCCCCAAGCCATTGCTTATGTATCCAACTGAAGAGAGGGAGAGGAGAGAAGGGCACCAATATGCTTTAATATTATTCTAAAAGTACAAGGTATCACTTTTATGTTTGACTGACTACAATTTAATCATCAACTCTAGCTACAAAGCATGCTGGGAAATATTCCTAAAAAATATAAGTATTTTTCTACTCAGAGAGAGAACCACGGGCACAGGGTGATAGATAAGTGACAGTCTCTCACCTCCTTTGATTAAGAATAAGTGTAACTACTCTTCTAAACCTGTAGTTTTATGACTCAATTCTTTGGTTTTGTTTTCAGAATATTTTATTTGGGTTTGAACTATAACTAGGTCTGAGAGACTGTTTTTCCAATTACAGTTGACCTTCAATCTTATATTAGTTCCAGGTATACAGCATACTGGATAGACATTTATATAACTTACAAAGTGATCCACCCAATAAGTCTAGTTTTATGATTCAACACTTGTCTCACAGAGAAGAAAAATGAGTTTCAGAAGGACTAACATGTTTGTCCATGCCTGCCCGTGCCCCACATCTCTCGCTCTCAATAAGTCAGCTCCTCCTGCAGATGAGAAAATATTTCTCAGATGCCCAAAGCAAAGCTGGTCTATTGTGAGGGGTGAGGTGTGTTCTAGTGAAACCTCCAGCTCAGTCCTAGACACTGAAGGCCCTCAGGATGCTCTGTGTTGTCATAAATACCTCTGTTTCCTTTATAGTAGTGTGCTTAGAGTGTGGAACATGTAGCTATTTTGGGATTTTAAATGTATTTAAATAATGCTATTTGTTGAGTAAATATTTATTGAACTTAATGTATGTCAAGGATTGTGTTATTCCTGATAATTCAAGTAAGCAAAAAATATATGTAAAATTAGGACATGTTTGAAACCTCTAGATGCTCATAGTACAATGAGTAGATGACCAGCATATCAGCAACCAGTAAATAGTTTCACCACACACGTGCCCACATGCTATGCTACACTATGCTATGCTATGCTATGCTTTGCTATGTTATGCTGTACTATACTATGTTGTGTGTTCGGGTAGAAATAAGTAATACATTCTTCCCATTTCCAGGAGCGAAATCCTTAGTAAATTGCATTTTAAAGGAAAAATAGAGAAAGAACTACCTCCATCTGTTTTGGGAAAGAGAAAGATGTAAACATATTGAATCAATAAAATGTCGGTGTTGTGGATACTTCCCCTTTGAAGCATTGCTCAATAAGTGTACTATGTACTTGTAGAATTATGCCTGTGCTTTGATCACTTACTGTTGTCCATAAAGATAATGCTGGATGGAGATGAATATTTTTCACTGGAAATACCACACATATGCAACTGGAGAATTCTGCCACTGGCTAGAATGATGGGTTTAGGGTGAATGCCAAACCATGTCATTAAGGATATTTCATTTTCCCTTTTGTGTATGACCCACTGAAGTGATGGTTGTTACATGCAGAGTGCTTGCCCGGGTAAGCAGGGCAGTAGTGTTAGGGAATCACTGAAGGTGACGCTGGGCACAGAACTCTGTGGGCTATGACATGCTAAGTTAATTATTACTTTCTATCTTAAAATATGTACCCAAAAATGATAATATAAACTACTGGTTTCACAATGTAATATATGTCCTTAGATTTTTAGTTTAATTAAGTAAATATTTTGGAAAAACTATGCAATGTTATAGACTATTAAATGACCTGGTGCTGTAGGGGAACAGAATATAAATTTGACACATTTCAATACATTATATTAGGACAAAGAGGGGATTTTAAGGTGAGAAACTTCACAATTTCAAAAATTTACTATTCACCCGTAAATGGCATATCTGCTTTCAAGTTTGGAAACTGCCTAAAACTTTTGTGAGTGCAACACAATTGTGATTTCCCACTTAATGTGTCTCATCGTTTTCATTTCTCATGTATCTCTAATCCCATCAATCAATCCTATTAGACTTTTCTGATTTAAAGAAGGATATAAAATTACATTTTATTCAATTACAAATATCAATACAATCACTATTAATATTTCTTCAGGTCTGATGTCCATGTGCCAGAGTGAGATTTTATCAAATTCAAAATGTTTCCATGTCTATTGCTCTCTTTGACTTTATACATTCTGTATCTTCAGTGTTATTCATAAGGTTTCTTCAGATTTTTTGCTACCACTGTCATTGTGCAACATATTTTTTGCAGTAATACATGCCTTTAGTATTTTAAAATAAAATGACAGTATATCAGATTATTACGTTTCTAACCATTTTTACTATTCTTTAACAAGCAAAGGAAATCTAATTCTGTATTTTCTAAATGTATATCAATGCTTTATAGCTAACACAAATAATTTTGATATAGGAGGAACATTGGATTGCAATGAAACTGGCAACATAAGAATATACAATATTTTTATGTTATATTTAAAAATATTCAATATTATTTTTGAGTAAAAGCACTTTTTTATAAACATAGTTTTGTTTAATTTTTATAACATTCTGGAGAGAGACCTATACCACATTCATGTAACTTTTATTACAGTTGTTATAATTGTGCTCTTATTATTAGTTGTTAATATCTTACTATGCCTAATTTATAAATTAAACCATCACAGATATATATGTATAGGAAAAGACATAGTTTATAGAGTATTGGGTCTTATGTCTTGTTTCAGGCATCCACTCAGGGGTTCCTGGACCATATCTCCTATAGACAAGGAGGAGCTAGTGTAATTAATTTAAAAGAAAAAGTTTGATTTTATAGAAACAGTTGTAGAATTCTTGTAAAAGTTTTTAAAGCAGCATTTCTAAATTTGAAATGACATTTTGACATTTTGGCATCTAGCATATTATGTTTTATCCATATATTAAGCAATTGTTGGCTGGCTTTTTCTTTTCTATACATATATGTCCAGATGGTACAAATTTCTTCCACAAAGAAAGTCTGCAATTCCAGGGGCATTAGTTATATTCTTGATTTTGAGTTCTGTAACTTCTTTGACCCTTATGATTTTAATAGCATTTTTGTGCTGTTTTTAGAGGGAAAAAAAAACACAAAAAAATATATTATTTATATCATTATAAGTCATATACTGCCTTTCTTTCAATGATTTATTGAATGTAGTAAGTAAACTAATTTATTAACACTTTCACTCTTTTCTTTTTTCCTAGTCATTTCCACCATTGAATTTCCTCATTTTTAACAGTGTAAGCAAAATTTCAATCAGTGACTTGTTCTTAGAAATTGGAAAATATGTTTTCTCACACTACCAGGGCTTCAGTTCTTCCACATAGTCTGCTATGCTCATGCAGTCATTGAGCTGGCATCTTTTGGGAAGATTGTAATTAATTACAGAATACCTATTAGTGATTGGATTACAATGAGAAGAGGTAACATGGAACAGGCTTACCTATAAGAAAGACATTTGGATATTTTTAGTCCATGTCTGATAGAAGGTCCCAATTGTCCTTACCTGAGACCAAAGGACACTGGTGCCAATTCTGCCACCAAGGTGATTTGGGCCTGGGTAGGTCTCTTAACCTAATGGGGCATCTGTTTTATCATTAATGAAAGAATAAGACCGAACTAGCTAACTTCTAAAGTCCTTCCAGTTCTAATGTTCTATGTTGCTATAAATATTAATAACAGCCATCAAAATCTATCAGCTTTGGTGGTACATGTTTGTCAAGAGCTAGTGATACAGACAATGATATTGATGATGATGATGATGATGATGGTCATGATGATGATGATGATGGTCATGGTAATGACTAATACTATTGAGTGCCATATATCTGCAGTAATTACCTCCTTTGATTCTCTAATTGTTCTGTTAGGTGAATGTTATTGCCTTCCATATTATAAATTAGAAAATTGAGGCCCAGATAATCTAACTAATGTGCCCAATACTGTAAAGCCCTATGCCAAAATCAATTACTTTAAATACTAGGCTATATGGAAAGAATATTATCAATGCTCACCAGTGTCTCATTTTTCTCTGTGCTGTGCACAAATACGACTGCATTTTTCATCCGCTTGGAGATCATTAGAGCCATGTGATTTGCTCTGTTTAATGTCCATGAACAGAATTTACATATATAATTTTTGGACCAAAGCATGGAAAAGCCAGCTATGACCGTTCAGGGGCTTCTTTCTCTGAAGTGCCCACCAAGGAGGCCGCATGCTCCAAATGCCGTTGTTCCAAGATGGTAGTACTTCCCCATATTCTGAATCACTGAGTTGCTGCTTATGGGTCAGTTCATCTTGTTTCTTATCTGGATACAAGTTTTACTTGAATAAATTATAAATGTTGGTTGCTTAACCACTAAAATTTTGTTACCAAAAAGGTAACATATTCTGTTATGGAATAATCAAGAAATTTTCCTCCTCTTCTATGCATGCTAGGGACAGGAATCTTTCCATGTTTTTCATATTATCTCTTATATCAGTAATTTCTGACATTACCTGTCACCTGGTAGACAGCATTAGCTGTCTGTGCAGTCCATGATGGTGGCAGAATAAGTGGATGTTACACCCACATCCTCCCACCCCTAAACTGAAAGTAATAACTAAAATATAGAGCAATCAACCTGCATAACCAGCTGAAGACTCGCTGAAGAGGAGTCTTACAGTGAAGAACTTATAGAAGAAGACACATCCAGACTGGTAAGAAGGGCAGAGACGCAAAAAGGGCTGGCCCTACTCTCACCAGTGGCACCTAAGGTTCTAGAGGGATATCTCAGCTGTGAGGGGATTCCCCAGGTAAGCATGGGATCTCAAGCCCAAGCCAGGCTCCCCAGCTCAGAGCACCAGAGATTGGAAGAGGTGCTCACATCTGGTATGAAAAGCAGCGAGGTTTCTGTCTGCCAGGGAGAGACAGAGAGTCTACGAGAAACTCAGGCACCCTCTTGAAAGGCCAACACACCAAATCTCTTTTGCAACTATTTCTCTGGTCTCTGGTGGAGGGAGGGCGGAGCAGACTAGAGTTGTGCGAGAAGAGACTGGGGTTTGTGGCTCTGGGGAGAGAGTTGAGGGGACAACTGTCAGGACCCCCTGTGCTGAGTCACTCTACTGCACCACAGACACCATCTTTCTTGGCTGGAACACACCTGCCTGTGCGGCATCAGACTGGGGGAAAACAATGACCCACCCTCTGGTTTCCCTGTGGACTCACCCTGCAGGGAGCTTTGGCCCTGCTAAGGAGTCAGCTGCCTGGGCCAGAGTGGAGATGTCTGGACAGACTCAAGGGGTGTCAGTGACTGCGTTGCATGGTTTAGGGGAAGGGACTGTTCCCCTCACTTTCTGTGATCCTGACTGGTGCCTCCCCCTCATGGTAGATCTTCTAGCCCCACACTCCAAGCTCTCGGTGGCCCCACCCTCTTGACTCTTGGCTCTATCCTGCTGAGTTCTGGGAAGAATCCAAGGCAGACTGAGTGGTGTCTCTCTGGGGCGGGGGACACACCTACCAACTTTTCCCAAACCTGATCTGCTCCTTACATGTGCTTGTGGGTGTTTTGGGGAGTTAGCCCATTTAGCTGACACTAAAAAATGGGACATAGACCCCATGTCACTTAGAGTTTTTACTAATTATAATTATGGTATGCATAATATAACTGGTAAAATAAATAAAAATTAAGTTATTTTTCAAAAAATTTTAATTCAATGACCTAATGATACCAGATTTATTAAAAAAGAGCTCAATACTCAAATTTCAAACTCCTGTCATACTTATTCATACCTCTCAGTTGATTAATGATTCTAAAATGACAACACAAATAAAAATGAATTTTTATATTGTTTATATCATTAATGCAAATCTAATTAAATGTCTACTAATTAATGCAACTCCATCCAGAAAAGTTAATACATTGGAGAACGTCCACGGAAGATGAGTCAGTGAGCCTGAAATATATGCATATATGTTTTTGTACTGTGTGGGAAAATTCTTGGTACAAATATATAGCTGTTTCTTTTGTTTGAACATTATTATTACATTGATGACATCTGTATGTGTCTTATACATGTCACCCAGTGACGATTTATAGAATAATGCGTAGTTAGCTATCTGCTAAAAGTCAGTGATATAAAAAGCATTACTACACAGACCCTTGAGTCAAAAGCCGATTTTAAAAATTACTTACTGTTATAATTCATTTAAACCTCTAATTTTAGTGGAACCTTTTGAGTGAAATTCAGTGAAGTTGGTTATGTGTTATGGTGTATATTAGGGTGCTCTTTAGATTTCTACTTATTTCCACATGAGGAGTATTTTTTTCCCCCTCTCCTCATCTTTGGGTTTGTAACTTACTTTTGTCTCCTGGGATAGCAGCAGATGTGATACAAGCAGAGGCTTGAAATGTGCTGGGCTTTCTTTCTTGCATTCTGCCTCTACTCTGAAAACATGCTGAGTAGCCTGATAACCCCAGAAAAACAAAAGGCACTTAAAGTAGACCTCAGCTGAGCCCACGGCGTGAAACTAATGTAGCCAAGGCCAGGAGAGGTCAGCAGAGGTGGACCAGTAGATCAGCAGTTTAAAGCAATGACAGCCCAGCTGGATTGATAAGCAAATGAATAGGAATACATGCTTATCCTGGTCAGCACCTCAATTGGGGTGGTTTGCTAAAGAACAATAGCTGACAGACTCAAAGGAATCTGTGACTTATAGTGATTCTAACCCCGGATCTATTTTTTAGATCTGTATTTTCAAGTATTTATTTACAAGGTTGTAAATATATGTGTCCTCTGTGTTAAGGAAACCATAAAGGGTAGTAGTATGGCTGTGGTTTGTCATCGTTTAACTTTGATTTAAGAGCCAGATGACAAAGGCAGAAACAAAATGAAGACATCCATGTATAAATGTGATAAGGTGAAGAATTCTATTCAGCAGAATTTATCCATAACAGTTTCTTGAGGGATTACAAAAGTAATAGGCAACTTGTTCTCCAAGGGCTCTGTAAGTTCCCTTGTGTGGTTAGCCAGGTTACCTAAACACAGAAGGCAGTGATGGAATAGTTTCTTGATTTAAAAAAAAAAAAGGTATGTTTCTGTATTCAAGGGTATTTATTTAGAGTTGTGCTTGTTTTTCATGTTGAGTCGGCTGCAAGAATTACAAATAGGCAATATTCATATAGAACCCCAAGAGAGAAACCCACTCTCCTACATTTAAAATTGTTAATAAGTCATTATTACCTCCTTAAACTACAGCACGCTACTCATTTTATATACATTTAATGTGTACAGCAATACCTCACACAATGTTGGTGCATCGTGCATGCACAATAAATAGTGTCGTGTGATTAAAACAAGAATGAAACACATACATTGTGACTGAAAAGTGAAATGTTCAGGGCTCTCCTCCTCTGTCCTGACAGACAGTGATAGTGTTGCAGGAGGAATTAATGGGCCAGATTTCCCAGACTCGAGTGGGAATGAGGTTCATGAGAAATCTTCAGAAGATGAATTTTCTAAGATTCGCGTGGGAGGATGGATGTGGAAGAAGAAGGTTGTATTGGTGTGGAGTTACATTTCTCAGTGTCCAATGTCCCGTTTCCCCAAAGCCAGTCCTGAAAGAGGGCAGCTGGGAGTTCAGCACAGCCAGAAGGAGGGCCAGTGTCCAGAGCTTCCATTCCATGTTGCAGAGGACCTGGTTCATGTGTGAGAGAGAAAAGAGAGAGCTCACTTCTTGGTTTAGCAGTTTAAATATTCAGGTTTAGCATGCTTGTAATGGCCACACCCATTTGTTCCCAGGTATAACCAGCAGACGGATAGGCAGAGAAGTAGGCACCTTCCCACGTCACTCAGACCTTACTGGGCATGCTTCTAAACTGTCTTTGTCCAGTCCCTTCCCCCATCCATCAGCAGGTGACAGAGTTGGAGAATGTTAAATGCAGCCTTTTGGAAAAGCTGATAAATGGCATGCTTATATTATTTTGTCTCCCCTTTCACTCCTTTCCTGTTACATAATAACCAGCTTATGACAATGGCCTGGATAGCACTAATAGTTAACACATTAGAATTTGCGGAGTCAGTGGCTTACTCAATGGCAAATGTGTCCTTCATTTCTACATGTTGAAGTCACAGACCCACTTTTTGGGTTAAGGTGATTTGCATGAACATGCAGAGAGTAAGTCAGAGTGAAGGGAAATAGTTTGATCAATCTCAATAAATGTATTGAAGACAACTATGAACTAAAATTGTATTGGGTGAAATGTTACAAGACACTATCATCTATCTCCACAACCCAGAAAAATAGTGTACCATGGGAAACAGTGTGTATAAAAAAAATTGAGTTCCAAGGTAGAAAACAAATTGCTGACCATGCTTCTAGAAGAGAAGACCATTGTCTGCAATTCTTTATTTCTGGGTATTAATCAAGGATCAGAGTAAAATTTTCTAGAAACCTTGTTTTTAATGGAAATACAATAGCTCAGATTCATTGTATCTCCATTTTTATTGACTATACAAAGTTGAACAAAATCTTGTTTTGTTCTAGGGGAAACATATCCTGTAACATATAAATGAATGCCCCTAATTGTCCTTAATTATGCTCCAATGTTAATCCCCTTAGGTGAAGCCAGGTGACTTTGTTTCCAGGTTACTTAGTGAAACCATGACAAAAAAAATCTTTTTATTGCATCGACTGTGGTAAAGAATTATAAATAATTTATACTTCCATAGACTTCACAATATTAAAACTGACCAGAAAGTCCATCACATTAATTTATAACATGCTTAAGACAGAATTTTCATCTGGGTATCAATAATTTCCTAAAAGGGGAATTAACTGGTAGAAAATTTCCTTAACAGTCAACATCTTTTCCCTAGAACCCAAGTCTCAAGAGAGAGTGTAGAGAGGAAACAAGGGAAAGGTGATGGGCCTTGATGAAAAAAATAAATAAATAAATAAAAATCTGGGATAAAGGTTTTGAGTGAATCCCCATTGAACAGCATAATGTTGAGCTCTGGAGCTTTTTATAGAGTTCATTCTTCTCTCTCTTTTTATGGGCAATTGTTATAGGGGGCCACACACACACAAAAAGGAAAATCGTCAAATGCCTCTATGCCCCATAATTTTATACCATTATGCTTGCATATTTATCTAAATCCTTAGGTATCCTTTCGCTGTTCTTGAACAGTGCTTAAACTTAGCCTTCCTGGGTTTTGCTTCTTTTAGGGTTTTAGCCACCTTTCATCAATGATATATCTACTGCTTTACATATATATATATATATATATATATATATATATATATATATATCAGAAGAATCTTAAGATATATATATATATAGATCATGGATGATAGAGAAATGATAGATGATGATAGATAGATAGATGATAGATAGATAGAGATAATCTCTCTGGATGGGAGGAGAGAGGAGAATAGAGGACAGAAGTCACATGCATACTGGTCAATCATATAGTGAGAACAGAAAAGGCAGAGAAGTAAACGCAAGTTAGACTTGTATGTGCACACAATGGAAGTCTAGAATTTAGGGCTCATACTAAGGATTGAAGTTTTGAAGAAAAAAAGTGACAAAGGAGTCTTCAGAAACAAACTGCTATGTGTTTTAGTGCTTGAAGTTTAAAAAAGAACACCTTATTCTAGGGAGAATGCCTCTTCTTCCACATACAGCTACCTGCTACATTGTTCATTTTAGCCCCTACCGTGATCAAGATCTTTCCTGAGACCAGCCCAAGTGAGAAAAAATGGCAAAAAGGTACAAAACATCCTGTAATATTTTGAGGTAATATTTGATGGAATCGTTTTAAGGCCTTCAAAGAAATACACCATGATGTCCCTGCTATCTATAGTAAATGTAGATGGGCCCCAATAAAAAGGAGAAAATGAATCAGTACAAATGTACATTGTCAAAGTAAATAGTAGGTTACGTTTGATAATAATAACATTGAAGAGCTGGAATAGACAACTGTTTCTATTCCAAGCCTTTCATTTATCACTGTTATCCATTTATTAAGTCACTTAACATACACTTACTGAGGTTTGCTATATAAAAAACAGTGCAATGCACTGAGAAGGCAGATATTAAAAAAAAAAAAAACAAAAACAAAAAACTAAGCCCTGTACTGACATAAGTGATATCATAGGAAGGAAAACAGACAAGGAAGTGGTGAGACAGCACAGTTCCCTGAGAGTGAGAGCAGAGGTGCTCAGTGTAATGTGGGGAAGGGGGAATATCAGCATGAAAGGTCAAGGGATGTCTCAGCGCAGATGAGAGTTCAGGCGGATTTTAAAGGCTGAGTTAGAGTTCAGCAAGAAGATGAGGTGAAGAGGAGCAGTAGTCAGCGGTGATGACAGGATGAATTTAAGCTGGAATGGTTAAGCAACTCAGTATTCTCAAATACAACACAGCTATTTGGACCTCTCATGTAGTTCTAAGCCTTCTATCCTACAATTACCTAGTAACTATAAACAGTGTGGGTAATTCAGGCAGATGTTAAATTAAATCAATAATGAATGAAACTAGCACTATATTCATATAAAATTTTATTTCTCTCCTGTGGACAGGACACATAAAATCTATTGTTTCACACAATTCCTTTTTTAAAATTAAAAAAAAAGTTAAATTACAGTTGACATACCATATTATATTAGTTCAGGTGTACAGAATAATGATTAGACATTTATGTAACTTACTAAGTGATCACACTGATAGATCTAGTACCTGGCACCATACATATGCTGTACATATAGTTATTACACTATAATTGACTATATAGTGTAAATTCCCTATGCTGTACTTTACAACCCCATAATAATTCTTTTTTTCTCTCTCTCCCTTAGACCACCCATTCTGACAGAACTGAACCAGTTGTTTTTTTCATTGCCTTTGTGCCAGACCAGAGAGAAAGCAACATCTGACTCATCAGATATGGATAACCTAAGAGAACAAAGAAAGTGTTTTTCCACAAAAAACAAAACAAAACAAAACAAACAAAAAAAAAACAGTGCATCAGATGGCACTGTGCCAGAGCTATGCATTGTTGTCTTGACCTAAAATCTGCAAAATCTATTTTTTCTTACTCATGACTACGAAAATAAATAAATGGATTATCATGTAACTAGATGACCGCTTTCTTCTATCTAGATTTGAATCTAGAATTGCAACTTTTAAATGAGTACTTTGAATTAAATAACCCTATATGCTCTCACAGAAGCAGCTGTACATTTTGCTTCCTAAGGGATTCTTAATACTGTAAAGGGCACGAGCAAATCATTATCGATATACCCATAAGTTTTTTTGTACAACATTTCCGAGATGTGTTGGCTGGTACAGGATTGGCCTTGATTATACTTGGAATGAAAGCACCAATACAGATTTAGAAAGTGCTGACATGGTATCCCTGGCTTATATATCTATAACCAGTCTGTTTCCAATTTTGCAAGAAGGTCTAGCTGGCAGTGTTAGCATTTTTCAAAAGTTGAATGCAGTAGGAAATAACCTTAGGTTTAATAGGCTTGTTTTGCTAACAATGAGATATTTTCCTATGAAAATTATTGATTCATTTTAAAATTCCACCCATAGATGGCCTTGTCAAAATTGTTTACTGTATGAAAATAGAATCAACACTCAACAATTGACATTAATGTAGAGGGGGTATTTCTATAGGTAAGCCAAATATGCAGAGAGCTAGCATAGCTATTTACTTCCTGTTTGTAAATATATATTTTTCTTTTACCTTACATATATTTTTAAACCAACCCCTTTTCAACAGCATGACCTAATTACAATAGGTCCTGACTATGTCAAAAGCTACCACTTCTTTTTTTTCACACCAGTTTCAGAAGCTTTGGTTGCTAGAAATAGAAGTTCATTTGAGCTTCACCCCAGTAAATTGAGGTTTGTGGGAAGTCTTCAGGGCACTAAATGGTAAGAGAACTTAGTTGGCTCTTTGGCATAAAGAACTTGACTCCAGAAAATGATGAGCAAATAAGGCAGCTATTCTCTTGCTTTGTCTTTGGCAACAACATACTTGTCTTTCTCTATGCCTCCTCCTTTCTCCTGCTCCCCCTCTGCAAGCCTTGTCTATATAGCTCCCAGTTCATGTGGTCACAATTTCTCATCTACCTTTTTTGTCTTGGGGGGGGGGGTGGGTATCTGATTGTTCTTGTTCCCAAGATATTTTGAATTATTCATCGCAGTCTTTGCATACCCATATCTAAAAGTTCTAACTGGAGAATAGGGATACCGGGGGATAGACATCAGATACTTTTCTAGGTGCTGTGCCTGGAGCAGACTGAAGGATACCGAATTGGATCATTTCGTGAGTGTGTGTGTGTGTGTGTGTGTGTGTGTGTGTGTGTGTGTGTTTTAATTTTACTCATAGTAACATTGTGAAAGGATTCATAATTGATTTTAAGACAAGAAAGCATTTCCTAAAGTTCAAAATAAGAGTTTACTAAAATGCTATGATTATCATGCAAGAAAAATAGTATGATGTGAGAAACCAAATTAGTATGAGTAAAGCATTGTATGTATTGTTCTGCCTATAGAGTTTTGAACAAATATTGACTCAGATTGCTGAATTAATTTACCTTACCAATGTATAATACTAACAATTGGTATCATTATAAAATTATTTTTAAATTGTTAAAAATGATTGAAAAACTTGCATGTTTTTTTCTAAGTAATAATCTTCTTAAATGTCAAACAATCACCGATATTCTGCAAATGAATCATTGAAAAATGTTTTACTGAATCTAAATATGCTAAAATTTAGATTAAGTTCATTGATAAACTGAGAGCTCATTTTATGTTGTTTATAAACATATGCATATTTGTTATAAATATAGACAGATATGAGTGCATTTTCTCTGAGGGGGATTTTAATTCTTTCTAGATATTGAGCATTCCAGCATGAATACAGTTGGAATGAACAGAATGTGATGGAAATTAGTTATCCATAAATGCTTTCTTAGAAATAGATCAGTCTCATATGCAATGCCAAAATTAGGATACAACTACTCCATTAGATATCACTTATGGGCAATCATTTTGGGGACTCCAAGTAGGTTTATATTTCTGAGAAACTAACACAGAAGCATAGTAATAGCAGTAATGCCTCTAATGTCATCAAGGCACAGGAGAGCACCCAACATCCATTCTTGTGTATGTCTTTCACCAGCTGTCATTTATCATGTTTTGCCAGAGCCAAAGTTAGTGGCTCCCTGACATAAGCACAGAAGGTCTGAAACAAAGCAAATACTTTTGATACTTCAAAGAAGGAAACTTTACACTATGCAAAGTAGCTCAGGGTGATGTCCTGAACTGTATAATTAGTCAATGAATGTTTATTTTGATAGAATAATGACTGTATCAATTTCCTGGAAATCGTGAAAGCAGTGCTCAGTGAGAAAGCTGTTGAATTATATTGCCACGTGCACTCCATTGTCCTGATAATGATATCTGGATTAAAACCTAGTGAGAAAGTCAGTGTGTGTGTGTGTTTTTTTAAGCCTAAGCTTCCCTTGAATTGCAAATTATTACTTTTCTCAACAAAACTATGATGGTTGCTTTCAATTTCTGCTGTGAAACAGCAGTTCCTAATGCCAAATTGACAATTAAGAACATCGTAGGAACCTTCTACAGGTCATGCAGAAAAATAGTATAGATTTGTTCAGAAGGGATTTATAGAGATACTAGTGGCCCGGTGCATGAAATTCATGCATGGGGCGGGTGTCCCTCAGCCTGGCCTTCACCCTCTCTAATTTGGGACCCCTTGGGGATGTTGGACATCCTTCTCACAATCTGGGACTGCTGGCTCCTAACCGCTCACCTGCCTGCCTGCTTGATCTCCCCTAACCACTCTGCCTGCCGGCCTGCTCTCCCCCAACTGCCCACCGGGCTGGCCTTCTTGTCCCCAACCACCCTTCCCTCCTGGCCTGATCGCCCCTAACCACCTCTGCCTCGGCCCTGCCATCATGGCTTTGTCTGGAAGGACATCCAGAAGGTCTCCTGGTCTAATTAGCATATTACCCTTTTATTAGTATAGATTATAAAGATCCCCTTAGAACATTCAAGACTCCTGGTAAATCTAACTGATATGAGTATTGACCCATTACTCTCTTGAATGGCAGAAATGCTGTTCCAGTCATCTTTTTCTTTTCTTTTCTATCCTAGAAACTGGGATCATACAAGCATATTCGCTAGAATCAGAATAACTTGCCCTTCCATTGATAAATGCCTACACAGTGACCATATTTACCCTTGAATGTAATACTAATGGCTAAAATCCTTCTAAAACAATTTCAATATTTTCATTCATCTCAGTATACAGGGATTTTGCCCCTGCCATCCTATTTGACTTTGCACAGTTTAATCAAAGTCAGAAATTTTAATGTAGTAAACAAGTAAATTTCAAATTTCTCCCAAGTATTTTCAGTCAAATGACTATCCTCTTGAACTAAAACCAAATAGGATTTGCTCTGAAAAATACCACCTAATCCTTAGTGAATTAAAATAACCACTGTTCTAGGGGTTAGAAACCTGGACACAGGGAGGATGGGGGAACAGCTTTCCATTATCTTATCTAGAGACCCAGTGTCCCTCAGCCCGGCCTGTGCCCTCTCACAATCCAGGACCCCTTGGGTGGGGTCCCTAGGCCTGGCCAGCAATCAGGGCCTATCAGGGCTTTCCTTCCCTTGGCTGCCGGCAGCTGGCCCAGCCCCCCCCCCCCCCATCCTCGCTACTACTGCTTGCCATCTGTGAGGCACTGCTCACCCCTCACCCGCCACGAGTCACCTCTATCTGTGGGCAACAGTCATGGGGTATGATCGCTTGGCTGGCCTGGGCCTCCCTCTGTGGGACATCGCTGGCCGGCCCCACACACCCACCACAGCATCACTGTCCAGTAGCCTGGATCTCCCTCTTTGGGGTGATTGCAGAGCCTCCTCTCCCCCACCCCCCTGATCGATTGCCCCACCAGCCAGTGGCCTGGGCCTCCCTCTGCGAGGCAACTGTGTGGCGATGGCGGGGCCTCCTGACCAATAGCATCGCACTGGCCTTGGCTGGCCTGGCGCCAGTGTGTGTCATAGCGTGGTTGTCTGGAAGGTCGTCTGGATGGTCCTTCTGCTGTTCGGTCAATTTGCATATTACGCTTTTATTATTAGAGATTTTTGTTGGGCTGGTGGACTGGGTGTTGGCTGGTCTAGCTTGGCCATTTCTGCTTGAAGAGTACTCTCACCCGCCAGCATGCTTGTTCAAGTTTGTTCCCCTGGCATCTCGTTGGGTCTCCAAGATACTGAGCAGGAGCATTTCCGTCCTTCTGAGTCCTAGGAAGCAGTGCAACATTACTTCCTGCAAATTTAACTGCCTGAAGCAAGACAGAAGGGCAAGCCAGATTGAAGTGAAGGAGAAACAGATGATCTCATGACAGGAGGAACTTTAGAGTCACATTCTGAATGATGCAGATGTAGGGAAGAACAAAGAATTTGGGCTATTCTTGTGATTTACCATGACTCTCATATCTCCAAAGGAACTTTTCAGTATAGAAAGTAGTAAAGCACTCAAACTCAAAAGGAAAGTAGAAAAGTAATTTTAAAGAACAGCTTCTCAGAGAGTTAGCTCAGCATATGATAACTAGAAGCCCATGTGAAATCCCCCACAATGACTATTATTATGATGATGACTCTTTCAGTTGTGTTGGGCAACTTTGGCCAACTCACAACCTCTCAAAGATTTTGTTTACTTTTTAACCATATAGAAAATTGGTACTTGATCAAATATGAGTCTGAGCAATTTCTGGGAAAGTGAGAATACGTACATGAATAATCCTATATAATAAAACCCTAATATGCAAATCGACCGAAGGGCAGAATGACCAGTGGAAAGACTGGTCACTATGACACACAATGACCACGAGGGGGCAGACACTTAATGCAGGAGCTGCTCCCCACTAGGCATCTGCCCCTTCACCCCCTGAGAGGGAGGCAACCAGAGGCGGCAATTGGGGGGTGGGGCCAGCCAGTGAGCAGCGCCAGGCCACCAGACAAGGTGGGTGCCAGCGGGGGCCCCCAATTGCCCTGCCTACCAGTTGCCCCACAGATGGCCCTGATCACTGGCCAGGCCTATGGACCCTACCCTATATGTTGGGAACAGTCTCTTAGATTTAAAAATTAAAACCTGGCAAGGCTACTCTAACTGAAAAAACAGGATGATGCAGCGATGACATGCATGGACTCTGGCTTGCACGTTTTGTGGTCAGCCCTGATTCTGACACTTATTACTGTGTGACAAAGCCAATTACTTAACTTCTCTCTGCTTCAGTTTTTCCCCCCATAAGATGGGGAAAATGGTACTACCGCCTCAGAAGGGCAAAAAAATGTACCTGCCCATACAACAGCAATATGCCTTTCACCTGTATGAAAAATATGGTCACTGGTGCATGCTGCATCCCAGATTGCAAGAGGGATGTCCAACTGCCAGTTTAGGCCCAACATCCCTTGAGGAGTCCCGGATTGCGAGATGAAGCAGGCTGGGCTGAGGGATTCCCCCGCCCCCATCCCCATGTGTGAATTTTGTGCACAGGGCCTCTAGTAGATGTCACACATATTAGAAGTCCAGGGCAAGGACCCATTTAGTCTACATGATGAAATACAGGAAGTAAGACTTAGAACATAAATGATTAGTGATAAATAATGCCTGCTATAGAAAAGTCCTGCAAACAGCAGAGGTGGTAAAATTTGCCTTTTAAAGTGAGGACCAGATTCTGAGACTTCTTATCCTGCTGGGTTCCAATTGTGAGTGCCCTGTTGCTCACCTATCAGGCCTCATTTAGATAGTGACTAGAAAGAAGTCCATACATTCCCAGTTTGCTACCAGGAATAACTGTGACAGTGTAGAAATATTTAGTTAGTGATTTAGCACTCATTCCATGGAAAAGATGATACTGTGAAACTCAAACTTGGTTTTTGCAAGAGAGCAATATTTTACCCTTTATGATATTTCCTTAACAAGCACATTTTTTAAAAATGTGGGACATAGCATGGGTAACACAAGTCACAAAATCTGAAACTAGTGGAGTTACTCTGTAATACAATGTATACTTTCAAATGTAAATTATGCTTACATCAAACACTAATAATTAAAAAATGCATAAATATTTAGTCATACTTTTTTTTTTTTTTGCTGAAAAGGAAATAAAGAATCAGAAAAACCACTGATTTAGTAGGACCCAGATGTTCTGAACTCCAGCACAGAGCTCCTTTTGCTATTCTATTCTATAAGATATTGTTTGATACATATAAAATTTTATGCTTTGCTTCAATTTTTTGTGTGTGCCTGTGCTATGTCTCTTTAGAGAAAAAAAATAGATTTATTTTTTGTTTTAATGCTCAACTAAACACTAGTCCAACATTCTAAGTCCCCCACCTTAAGAAAATAAAAAACTTTGGAACATAATGATTAGTTGAAAACATCCATTGAGGAAGTAAACTTATAACATAATATGAATTGTCCCTAGGACCCCGGGGTGTATTAAACATCTTTATGTTATTGTGTAATGCAGAGTGAAATGAAGATAAAGCTTTGTTTACTTTCAGTTACTACGACTTTAAGGCAAGTGGGAGATGAGTACTGAATAATCTTTAGTCTACCCTTTATTCATCTCCCTTTATTCATATAGACATCATTTCTGTGAAAAAATCATAATGGCACCATCTCCCATGTAATTTTGCTTTTTAAAAAATATAGAATAATGTTTTTCAGTTACAAATTTCTCCAGCTACATGCATTTTCCATTATTGTCTAATACATTGATGAAAATAAATGCCCTGTGGTTCCAGCATCCATGGCTTTTTACCAAACAAGAATTTCCACTGAGAAAGTTACTTAAAAGCGATGTGTTACTTTATTTTCCTGACAATGGAAGGCCTCTACAGGTCCAAAGCCACATACAATTATATACTACAGAGCAGAATAATAGAACAGTGCACTAGGATAAATTTTGTGCCCACTTAATTGAAACACTTGGCAAGAAGCTGGGTGAGAGCAATGTATTTCAATCACTCTAAACAATGGGTAAATGAGACACATTCCTTCTAAAGGACACATTTTGGCTGTCTGGAAGCCTATTCACAGGCAGTTGTGCATGGTAGCATAAGTTCCCTGCTCTGTTTCTTATAATTGGTCCATTTCAAGCTGTGCTCTGAAGTTGTTTATTCCAAAGAGCCTTAATATTAAGAGAAGATAAAATGTTTTTAGATGTAGCACTAAATATTTTTAAATTTAGACCAATATTTTTTCCAATCCTTATATATATGTGTATATATGGGCCTTTTTCTCTATCCCCCCTCTCTCTTTATATCTATCTATCTATTTATCTATCTATCTATCTATCTATCATCTATCTATCTATCTATCTATATCTATCATCTATCTATATCTATCTATCTATCTATCATCTATCTATCTACCTACCTATCTAATATGACTACATTTTATTAATTTTTTTACTTTAAACCAAGTTGGTCTAAAATAAATATTTTCATTGTAATCTTCAGTTCAGTATTTATTTTTAATTTATTAAACTGACATACAATAATAGGTGTATGCCAATAATTCAAAGAGTAATAGATATAATTTTGTTTCAACAGCGATATATATATATATATAAAAGCCTAAACGACTGGACAACCAGATGACCAGATGACTGGTCAACCAGCAAGTAGCTATGACATGCACTGGCCACCAGGGGGCAGATGCTCAATGCAGGAGCTGCCCCCTAATGGTCAGTGCATTCCCACAGCGGGAGCACTGCTCAGCTGACAGATGGGCTCCAGACACCGGGCTCAAAGCTGGTGAGTGCAGCTGCAGCAGCACGATCATCTCCAGTGGACACTCCCCCTGCGAGCCTGAGTGGTGGTGGCAGGCACAGTGGGGCTGGGATGAGCAGGAGCGGCACTGAGCCCTGCCTGGGATCAGGCTCCACCCTGGACACCTGCTGCTTCCCACAATACTTCATGCTTCATGCAGGATCTACGTGGCCAGCGGGCTGGAGCCTGAGGAGCTGGTGGGTAAGTTTGGGCTGTGGCAGTGCAGATGTCCACTGATCCCATCAGGCCAGACTGAGGGACCCCACCAGTGCATGAATCCATGCACTGGGCCTCTAGTTCTTCAATAAATATGTTTTCATATTTCTGGGGGGGGGGGAACTGTTGAAAGAGAAATAAGGAAAATATGCATTCCTAAAGAGAGCCAAAAGAAAATAAAAGCAGAGAGCACTTAGTTTGCATTATAGGTAGAATGGCTATATAATTTATCACCTAAAACAAGATAATTTTGAGAATGAAGAGGGAGTTATTAATAACTGAGCCAGAACCACAGACATATTCTTAAACTCTCCCAGGTAAACCAGGCCACCCTGGTATTCACCCTAGTTACAGGCAATCAATCCTACACACATTTTTAAAATGATATGATATTATTCAATATTTCTTATTTTTTCTTTTTTATTAATCCTCACTGAGGATATTTTTCCATTGATTTTTAGGGAGGATGGAAGAGAGAAGGAAAGACAGAGAGAAACATCAATGTGAGAGAAACACATCTATTGATTGACTCCTGCACATGCCCCTTCCAGGGCCCAGGCCTGGCAGGAGCCTGCAACCAAGGTACTTGCCCTTGACTGGAATAGAACCCAGGACTCTTACTCCTACAATTCTTTTCCTTTTAAAGTGTGCATTTATTAAGCCAGAAAGTATCATCACATATATAGTCCTATTGAAATACAATGGTGATTGCAATAAAATATTCAGACCTCTAAGGTTCTGTTTTAAGAGTTCATGTTTTGGAAAATTAATGGCAAAAATGAAATTTTTCTTTATGTTTTTTATATTCTTTCAAGAGATAAATCATAAGCCACATATTTGGTGCAATGTGTGAATGAGCACAGTAATTTATCCATTTTGTTATTTTTTGGACTTCTTTTTGACGCAAAATAAATTAGTTCTGTCATTGTAGCTACTTTTATTCATAATGGCCATATTTTTCTTCTTAAATGAGAAATCTAAATTGGAATTCCGGGAACTATGGAATTGAATGTATTGCCTCAACATGAGCTCTCTTCTAGAAATGGGAGACATAGTAGAAACACAAATATAAGTTCCTCAGGGAACTTACAGTCTAGTGGGGAGAGACAAACAAAAAGAAAATACTTGCAAATTGGGGGATGCTCATGCTATAGAGGAAATAAAAGGCCAGCTCAGGGAAATAAGGGGAATGGAGATATGACTATAGTGTGCTATTTGGTGTAGGAAGACTGTGATTTTGCAACACTGTGGACGAGACCCAAGGCAAGTGAGGGTGTGAGCCCTGTGCTTATCTGGCCTAGAGCATTCCAGTCAGAGGAAGTAACCTAGTAAAAGCTCTGCAGTGGGAGTGTTGTTGGTGTGCAATGGGAGCACCCTGGAGGTCAGTGCTCCCAGAGGACAGTTACAGTGACAGAGTGGAAGTGCATGAGGTCAGACAAGTTGTTAGAACCCAGACCATGTCAGGTCCCTTTAAAAAAAAAATTATATATATTTGATTTCAGAGAGGAAAGGAGAGGGAGAGAGAGAGAAACATCAATGATGAGAGAGAATCATTGATTGGCTTCCCCCTACATGCCCCACATTGGGGAATGAGCCCACAACCCAGGCATGTGCCCTGACCTGGAATCAAACAGTGACCTCTGGTCTGCAAACTCATTAGTCAACAGAGCCAAATATCAACAGTACAAAGATTGAAATTTCTTTTGAGAGCCGAAAACAGACTTCTGCACATGGGCCACGAAGTTTCAATCACACTGTAGGTGCGCACCCGCATGTGGTATTTTGTGGAAGAGCCACACTCAAGGGGCCAAAGATCCGCATTTGGCTCGCGAGCCACAGTTTTCCGACCACTGTCCTAGTTCATAGCTTGATTCTCAACCACTGAGCCACACCAGCTGGGTCATGTCAGGTCTTTTTAAGGAGATTTTCTTTAATAGTTCAGTGAGGTAGCTAAATAATAGCCCTCTTCCATATACATACCCCTCAATCAAGATCCCAAACCCAGGAACCTATGAATGTTACCTTACATGACAAAAGAGACTTTACAGATGTAATTAAACGAAGGATGTTGACATGAGAGAGTATCCTGAATTATCCAGGTTGGCCCTAATTGTAATCATAAGGGTCTTAAGAAGAGAGAAGCAGGAGGAATTTTGACACAGAAGAAGAAAGCAGATTGACAACTGAAATAAGATGTTATGCTGCTGGATTTGATGATGTAGGAAAAACCACAAGAAATGCAGCTCTAGAAAGTGAAAAAGACAAGACAAGGGATACTAGAGCCTCCTATTGACACCTTGATTTTAGCCCAGTGGAAGTGATTCTGGACTTCTGACCTACCCCTTTGTAAGAGAATGACTTTGTATTTATTACAAGCACCAAGGTATGGTATCTTGTTATATCGGCCATCAGAAACTAATACAGATGGGAAGCAATTATAAAGTTTGAGGTGAGGTGTGATATGATTACAAGGAAGAAAAAACAGTATGTGTGTAAGATGAGGTCAAGCATTCCTAGTAATGAAAACAAGATGATGATGTGGAAGAGAGAAGAGAAATGTCTGGAGAGATAGTCTTGAGTAGGCAATAGCAGAAGTATTCCTGGGCACAAGTAGAGAAGTTGAGCCTCACAGAAGCTGGAAGTTCTGTAATTTTCACTGGAGAGAAGGCATAGTATTTTAATACACATGCAGGAGTTCATGAATTTTAAAAAAAACTGCTTTGGCATGCTATTAATCTGTAAAAACTCAGCAAATAGTACCTTGTCTAAATCACCAATATCAACATTGAAGCAAAGAAATATTTTGTCAAGCCTTTAAATTTATCTTAACAAATATTTTGTCAAGCCTTTAAGTTTCCTTATAGATATACTAATGTGATAACCATCTAATCCCAGGTCCATAAAATTTTTAATGATACCTTTTTTCTTCTAATATAAAAGAATTTAAAATTAAAACTTTTAATCATAGAGGTATTGTGGCTTTTAGTATAATTAAAGAAGATTTCAATTTGGTTTGATATTTAAAAAATGATACAGAATACATGCATTCAAACAACAGCAAAGTTTATAGTGTTTGGAGGGTTTTACCTAAAACTTAAGAGAACTGATAGATTTTCAATATCTATCAATAATTTCTGTGGTCTTATGTTCACAAGATTCTGAAGTTAGATTGATTTTGCACAATCCTAACCTTACCACTATGAGAGTTATGATTTTGGGCAAGTTATTTAACTTCTCAATGTTCTCATTTGTAAAATATGCATAATAAAATCACCTGAGTCATAATTGAAAGAACAATTTAAAAAAATATTTACCTATAGTAAAAATACACTAAACATTAGCTATCATTAGCTAATCAACATTTATTTTCTAAGTACCTATCTGTGATTTTTTTGCTGGTGATATGGTAAGAATTATAATTCTTAAGATACTATTTTTCAATTTTCCACTCTTTACATACATGACCCTTATTAATAGAAATAAAAGATGCATACAAACCATTGCCTAACAAAGCTGTCAGTAACAAATGCCAAATAATAATTTGGAACTAACCTGAATGATGGTAAAGATTCAGATATGTGGGAAAGGGGAAAAGTATTCCCGGCAAAGAAAACAGAGTGAACAATGGCTTAGGATCAGAACATACAATTTTCTGGGAATAGAATACTTTGATTGGAATGTTATGATACCTTTTGCAAATGTGTAATATTGATTTTGGAGATATGATAGGCTAGGTTAATCTTGAGATAGCATGTGTGACTAAGTGAAAGAACACCAGGTGGATTCAGGAAATATTCCCACTATTTTGACAAAGCTGAAAGAAGAAAATAAAATAATTATTCTACTTTGCATCAGCTTTCTGATGTATAAATAAAGGTAATTCAAATGGCCCATATTCTGATAAAAATTTCTATCTCCCATAATTCATAATGTATTTTCTTTGCTTTGGATTTTCTGGCCACATAGTATTATTCCAAAATATATATCTAAGAAAGATGTATGTTTCATACTTTCATAGATATAGATCCATGAGAAAGAGTAAAACAGAGAGACAGAGAGAGAGAAGGGAAGTTATTATTATAAAAATTGCCAAGCTGATTTCAAAATTGCAGGAAAATAACTTAAAATTGCCAAAATTATCAAGACAATAAAGATAATAGCTAGAGCACTCACACTAGCTGATTCTACAATTTGCTGTAAAATTACAGTTTATAACATCATACGTCATTGGCCTAATCACATACAAATACTTCAGTGGAAGAGAATAGAGTGTCCAGAAATAGAGTAACAGAGATACTAAAATTAAGGAAATAGAATGAAAGAAAGAAAATATTTTTCAACAAGTTATACTGGAAAAAACAGGTGATTCTATAGAAAAGGTGAACCTCAATCTCTATCTCACAGCACACATCAAACTTAATTTGGGATATTTTGTAAACCTAAGACAAAATCTTAATCAATAAAACATCTAGAATATGACTTATAGAATATGCAAAAAACATTAATCTTAAAAGAAAAAAGAAATTGGATTTCATCAAAATGGAAAACTCTGCTCATCAAATTCACAGTAAGAAAGTGAAAAGAAAGATACACGTGGAAGGAAATATTTGTAAACATAATCCTAAAATTACTTCGACTGATAAAAATACATAGAAATCTTACACTTGAAAAATAAAGATAAGCAACTTAATTTTTAAAAATGAGAAAAAGGCAGAGTTTATCCAGGAAGATAATATAAATGTCAAGCAAAAAAATTAATGGTGGTCAATATCTTTGTTTGTCAGGGGAATTAAAATTAAAACCATAATGTGATATCATTCTATACCCACTAGAATAATTACAATTTTAAATATTTAATACTTAAGACAATTATTAAAAGTAAAAATGGCAAGTATTGGGAACAAATTGGATTTAGACTGTATAATTCTCTAATATATTCCAAATGCCCCACATGTGCCTCACATAGTAGGCATTCAACAAATACTTCTTGAATGCATTAATGAATTGGCAAATTGCTAAAATTATTGGATAATTTGAAAGAAAATATTATGAGAGATGTATAAGGTTCCTGACAATTAAGGCTATCTAAATATTACATTTTTTTCCTTAACCCTAACCCTAACTCTAATCCTAACATTTTAAAAATTGAATTAATATGAAGTGACTATAACAGAATCTCAAACTAGTAAGCAGGGCCATTTATATATATAAAAGCCTAAGTGACTGTTGCAACCAAAACAACCAAGCGGATGACCGAACAGGCTGCATGGGGTGACCAGGCTGGCAGGGGGGTTAGTGAGGGACGACCAAACAACTGAGCAGCGGGCTGTGTGGGGCAACCAGGTCGGCAGGGGTGTTAGTGAGAGATGACCAAATGACTGAACAGCAGGCTGCGTGGGGCGACCAGGCCAATAGGGGGGCAGTTGGGGGTGATCAGGCTGGCAGGGGGGGCAGTAAGGGGCAACCAGGCTGGCGGGCGGGGCAGTTAGGGGCAACCAGGCTGGCAGGGGGGGCAGTGAGGGACAACCAAATGACCAAACAGCAGGCTGCATGGGGCAACCAGGCCGGCAGAAGGGGCAGTTGGGGGCAACCAGGCCAGCAGGCAGGGGGGCAGTGAGGGGCAACCAGGCCAGCAGAAGGGGGAAGTGAGGGGCAACCAGGCTGGCAGGGGGGCAGTTGGGGGTGACCAGGCTGGCAGAGGGGGGCAGTAAGGGGCAACCAGGCTGGCGGGGGGGGGGGGCAGTTAAGGGCAACTAGGCCGGCGGAGGGGGGCAGTTGGGGGCAACCAGGCCAGCAGGGGGGAAGTTAGGGGTGATCAGGCAGTCAGGCAGGTGAGCAGGTAGGAGCCAGTGGTTCTGGATTGTGAGAGGGATGTCCGACTGCCAGTTTAGGCCCAATCCTAAACCAGCAGTTGGACATCCTCTGAGGGGCCCCGGATTGGAGAGGGTGCAGGCTGGGCTGAGGGGACCACCCCTTCTCCCCCCCCGCCCCCCCGTGCACAAATTTTGTGCACCAGGCCTCTAGTTTATATCATATATACTCAAACTACAGCAATTATGCAGCATTTGTAGCTAGGAAGCTAACAATTTCTCTATATTGTGGATTTGGACTGATTACTACAGGCAACATTTGAACGTGTAGCCCTACCCGTGGCTTTCCTGTTACTTATCCTCACTCTAATTCTAAATCTTGTATTAGTTTCACAGAATCCAAGCAACTAAAATACAACTGCAAAGGAATAGTTAATGCCTCAATAGCTTGCCCATAGACAAATATGAGGGCTTCTAAAAGAGTAAGAAAGTATATTACAAATTTTACAAACGAATGAATTTTTTTTCTTTTCTTTTCTTTTTTTTTAATTTTTTCTTTGGCATTTTTGGGGACTGTAAAGAAACAATATATAAACATTTCACCTTAATGTTGTAACTATCCACTATTGTTATTTATAACTATATTGCATGTTAATTAATTATACAAATAATTATTAATCGTTGACTACATGATTATGTGATACATATTGGTTTGAAAAGAAAAAAAAAATCATAAATTTTGTCCTCAAGGTGTTTACCATCTTATTCAGAAGATGTATGAATAAACAGATAAATATATTAAAATATTACATGCTATTTTATAGCAATATACAGCAGGTCCTTGAGTAATGTTTGGTTCAATATTGTTTTGTTGTAACATTGATGAAATTCCATAAGAACTTTACTCTTGTTTATATAAATTAACCTATAATAAAATTTGTTTTATTCTATGTCTTTGGTTTAAAGTCATAGTACCTGTCAATACTGTTAAGTAAAAACTCACTGTATATGGTTTATTGTGTATGTGGGGCAGTGCCAGGAACATACCGTTGTTAGGGAAGCTTGCTTCATGATTACAGTGTCAGCATGGGGCTCTTGATGATGAGAAGATACCAGCTGATAGGATGGAGTATGTCTGAAATGATGGTGAGAATAGGGGTTCTGTAGAGAAGGAACAATCTTATCAAAATGGGTTGGCAAAAATAAGCATGAGACAGTAAAAACATGAAGTACTGTAAAAAGAACATAAAAATAGTTGTCAGAGAATTGTTGGAAAAGCTGGTGGCAATCCTACCTAATAATAGAGTAATATGCAAATTGACCATACCTTCACCACACCCACCAGCCACGCCCACCAGCCACGCCCACCAGGAAACCGTCGCAGGGACGTTGGGGTGCGGCTGAGCCCAAGGCCGGGAAAGCCTCCGGCAGAGGCTTTCCCGGCCTTGGGCACCAGCGGGGAGCCTGCACAGATCGCAGGCAACCACTGGGGGTCGGCTCCTATGATCCTTAGCAGGGACGCTGGGGTGCAGCAGAGCCCAAGGCCGCCGCCTGGGGCCAAGCCCTGACCCTGAAAGAAGGCAGAAGGCGGTGGCCACAGCCAAGGCTTGGGTCCCCAGTGCCGGCAGAAAACTGGTGCAGGCAGCCAGGTGAATGAAGATCTATTGCACGAATCTTCGTGCAAACGGGCTGCTAGTTTGAGGATAAAAGAATCAGTTAAAAAGCTTTGGAGGGTCTAAGCAGTGAACAGTTTGTGATACATCTCTACATGAAATTAAAATGTTAAGAAATTAAACTATTTAATTAATGCAAAAAACCCAATAAAGAATGGATTATTTCCATAATAACATTCTTGAAGATATTTTTGAAATACACAACTTCATATTCTTGAAAGTGATATTTCTTTTGAAAGACTTATATTCTGTTATCTTTAACATATGAGTAGCTTAGTAAAATTCAAAACTGAGATTAGAGTATTAAAAAAAAACTATAATGCCATGTTGAAGGCTTGAAATTGCCTAGTGGTTGATGGGAAAGCATTGGCAGGTTTTTAAATATTGAATACCATAATCATACTTTTTTTTTTTTTTTGATGAGTCTAATGTCTGTGTGGCAGATTGACATGCCTGGAGACAGACGGGCCAGTTATATTTCTGTGATTTTCCAGTGTTGATATAATAAAACCTGAAGAATGGGAGAAGCATCTGAAAAACACATTCATAGTAACTGTATTTAGGGCACAGTGTTTAGATATTTTAAGGATGAAGAAGAGGAAGGCATATATTAGAGTCTGAGTTTTGTAGCTTGAATAACTTAATGATTATTGGAGTCACTAACATTGTGTGGTATGGGAGTGGTGAAGCTGATAACTTCCACATTGCAAATGCTATACTTAAAGTGCATGTAGATACCTGCTATTACTATGGATTTTGGAGTTATAAACATACAGATTATTGCTAAAAACTTAGCAATAAATGAAAACATCCAGGGAGACTAGAAACACTGAAGAATTAAAAGAACAGTGAGAAAACTTTAAAAAAAGCTTTTGTAATAACATTAGGTAGGTGGCTTGAAAAGTAAATGTTCATAATGCTTTGAAAGATCATTTTTATTTAATACTTATAACAGGCATGCAAGTTATATAAAATAGTTTATTATTATTATTACTATTATTATTTGGTAATATCTTAAGGCAATTAGAATTTTAAAATGGTTGTTACATGACAATGTCTAGGTCTCATTTCTACTCAGTTTAAAACTATTATTTTCTACCCTGTCCTGGAACTGCAAAAGAAAACGCTAACAATCTTCACTTTACATCTTACTAACTTCTTTTAATTTTTTTGATATTGATACCCTTGTAATAACCTGGTTATTAATTAACAGGAAAGGAGCAAAGAGAAGGCCAGATATTATAGACATGGCATTTGTGTGGCTTTGCCAGGAAGCTGCAATTTAACACTTCCCAGGAAGCCACCACTGCGGGAAGGGACTGGATAGGGAAGAATAGACACATCTGGATGACATAGGGAAGGCACCCCTGGGAACAGGTCATTGGCTAGTAGGTAGGTGTGGCCACTGCAAGTGCAGGAAGATTGGAGATACTTAAGCTCCTACACAAAGGAGTTCTCTTGGTTCGTGCTCCTGGCTTGCCCACATGGCTCATGGCCTGGTGGACCCCCCACACAATGAGCAAATGGGCTGCAACGAGCCTGATGTTAAACCGGACCCCGTTCTACTATGGAATGGAAACTCAGACACTAGCTTTGCTTCTAGCTCTGTTGAATACCTAGCTGCACATCTTCCAGGACCGGATTAAGAGAAATGGGACTTTGAAACCTGAGGGGTGTAATTCCACCTAAATAAAGATCACTCACATTCCCATGGGAGTCTCAGAAAATTCTTTTTCTCAGAAAATTCTTTTTCTCCAGATATCATAAGGACCCCACACCCAATAGCAAGGGAGAAAGACCATCCATGCATTTCTCTGATAACAATATAATGATACAGTATATAAATACTGTATACATAAACTTTTGTTTTTAACAAGATATTTGGAAACCTATTTAATTAATCCCATCTAAGAATCTAGGTAAAAATGGAATGATTAATATTACAGTGAGGTTGAGATAGATTCACAATTGGATGAATAAACAATCAAGCATGTCCATTCAACTATCAAGACATGACCATAACATTTTTACTAGTCCCTATGTCTGTATAATTTTTGAATGTAAACAAAGCACTCTTATCAAAATTTCAGCACACTAAGTGAAAATGGATAGGAAGTAATTTGATCCCAGAATCAATATTTTATAAACTTATATTGATATTTGAAATTAGAGCAAATTGAGTAAGAAGAAGAAAAGCAATAAGTGGGAACTTCTCATCTCAGATAGAAAGTCATTTATAAAATCAATGATAGGCAAATTATGTATTAAAAAGTGTGTTCATAAGACCAAATGGTTTCAAATTGTCCCCAAAGCAAGGTTGAGTCGATAGAATAGTTTATAAACATTCAACCCAAAGTTTGTACTGAACTTATGATCCAACAATGTTCAGAAGGCATGGGATATACCTGTCAAAATTGAGCCTAGACTCAGGTAGATAAAGCTTGGATTTTGGCTTTGCAACATTTTGCTTTTGATAATTACTTATCCATTCTGTGACTCAGTTTCCTCATAAGCAACGTTCCAAAACAACAACAAAAAACCTCATAAGCTAAAAGGAAGGAATTTGATCAATACTGTGTACTTTGCATGACAAAAGCTAAATAAATTTATCTGTTCTGAAGTATTATGTCTTCACTCAATGATGCATTTTAAGACTTTAAGACGTGCACTAAAAATAATTTTCATCCAGGTTAGCCTCAAAAGAGTGGTGAAGAGTTTAAAAATAGTATGTTAATAGTTACATTCATAGGGCAAGTACAGGGTGGGGCAAAAGTAGGTTTACATTTGTGATGAGCAGGAACACAGTTTATTCTTGTATTTTTACTTTGTAATTATTGTATTATTGTCTATATGGAAATATGGACAATAATACAACTGTAAACCTACTTTCGCCTCACTCTTCATATTAAAGAGGGTATTTATATAAGAACTGGTAGCTATCCTTAAATATTTGAAGGGTTTTCATGGTCAAATTAGAGTAGCACCATTCTGGGTAACTCCTAAAAAGACACCAGAACCACAAAGTTATAGGGAGGTTCATGGGAGGTTTCATCTATGGAAAAGAAATATGTACATGTATAATTTTTAAAAACATAAGTATATTAATTTTATATATTTTTATAATTTTACTTATAAATATATAAATTTAGCAATCAGAGTTGTTCAAATGTATAGTGAGTTACCATAGCTGATGGTGAAGTCTCTGTGTTCAGTGTTTTAAGCTATGACTAGGGTTTTCTCAGAGGTCTCTCTCCTTGGTTTGCAGATGGCCATCTTCTTTCTTTGTCCACACATGGTTTTTAATCTGTGTTGTGGCCTAATTTTCCTTTTATTGTAGTCATATTGGATTAAGGCCCACCCATGTGACACCATGCTATCTTATTTATTTTTTTAAAGGCTCTGTCTCCAAATACAGTCCATTCATGGTTATTAGTGGTTAGGACTTCAACATACGGATTTCAGATGAACACAATTCAGCACATTAACACTAGAGGACCATTCCTGCCTGACCTTGTTTCTTCTCACTCTCCAACCTGTGCCTGATCGCTCTGATCTCATACTCCCTGATCCAACCATAGCATGGCCTGTCTCTTCTAATCCTAGCACTGATGTCCTTCCCTGTTTCACAAGCTGGTTGCATTTGGGCCTCACGTGAAAGAGTACCTATTAATCAGCAAATAAAATCATTTCCACAAATTTTAGATGACTTAAAGCGGTAGTGTTATATTATAATCTTCCTGCAAATTTTGTTGACTTCAGCAGAAATCCAGCTCATGAGGTTTCTGTCTTTCAATTTTTTAAGATTATTTTTTAAAAAGGAAATAAAAAATACTTTGAAAATAAATCAAATGTAGAATTACTACAAATATATCCCTTTTGTAATGAATTATATATGGTGAGTATATAATGAAAAGCTACAGCTTAGATATTATTCTACTGTTGCTTTAAATATAACAGAAAATCAATAATTGTTAAATTGATTAGAAAAACTATTTTCATAAATCAGTCATAAGTGTTGTCATTGTATTTTATTCTTCTAAACATGATTTTTTTTAGTGAATTCATGTATTGAAGGGGAAGATAATCAGACAAACATCAGGAAAATTTAATTAGAACATATTGTATAAAGTTAAGAAAACACAAAATTATAAACATTGAAATGGGGGAAAGAAGAAACCTAGCCATAAATGTTATTTGAGAGCTAAAATCATTCTATTAACATAGCAATTTTTATTCGTCTACAAAGTTACATAGTTACTTTTAGGATCACAAAATGTGAAATGACTAAATGATTGCTTCTAAGTTAAATAAAACACTGTCTTATTAGCAGCAAATTACCTGCCTACTGCTTACTAAAATTATTGTTCACTTTTATCTTAATTTAATAGTTCCCAATAAAAGTAATATATTTGTATTAATAAATACATAAAGAATTTTGGGACTGCAGTGAACTCTTCATATACATATCTTAAGCTTCGATGATTATGTTATAGTTATTATTTTGGAGGGGAAATGTTTGAATAAAATTGCAGACAAAAACAAATCAATGCCATGATTTTTTAAAACTTTACAAGTTCATCAATGAAAATGGCTCCTCAGATGTGTGGCAATTACTATTCCTGCCTTTTCCTACATATTTAAATCATGGTTTCACATACAGTGAATTTGTCTACCTATGAGTAGAGTATCTTGAACAACATGGGCTTATACAATATCAGTCATCTAGAGACTTAATGTTGCTTCTCCATTCAGTTAAATGATTTGGAATACCTTAGCTAACTCTTTTGCATTGATTTTATTGGGGTAACCTTGATTAATAAAAGTACATAGGTTTCAGGTATACAATTTTGTAACTCATCATCTGTTTTATTGTATTGTGTGTTTGTCATCCCAAGTCTTCTTCCATCACCATTTATCCCCCTTCCTTTACTTTCTCCCACCCCCTTCCCTATGGGAATTACCATACTATTGTCTATGTCTATGAGTCTTTCTTTTCTTTTTTCTCTTTTTTTCTTTGCTTAGCTACAATCTAAGCACTTTTTTGGCTGCAGCCACCGATGGGCTCTTGAGAGCAAGTGTGCTAGGGAACATTTTTAAAGGCATAATTTTCTACATGTCATATAATTTTTATGTAATTTTAAAATTGTGATGCTTGCCAGGAGCACATCAGGGCCTATTTAGAGACATGACTAACTTAGAGGTCTGCAAATCGTGATATAAAAAAAAGTTGGGCTCCTTTTACTTCTTTTATTTTATTTCCTAAACATCAGTATTTTTATGGTGATAGGAACATAAAAAAGTATGAAGACATTTAAAAAAGTATTGCATTTGAGCGTTTATAGAACCATTGAGAAATATGACTCACTGATGCAGTTTAGATGGAACATTATCTGACTCCTAGGAAGTGGTTAAGAACATGCCTTAATAAATTCTTTAAAAAAAATAAAAATGGGTTTATTTTCCTGAATGATGCTCTGAGATACTAAATATCCTCAGGTTATGAAATGGTGAGTCTAGACATTAGTAACAATACCCATTATGATATTTAATCTTCACACAAGGCTATTTTTCCACTGATTTTTAGGGAGAGTAGAAGAGAGAGGGAAAGACAGCAAGAAATATTGGTTTGAGAGAAACACATCAATTGGTTGCCTACTGCACAAGCCCCGACCAGGGCCCAGGCCAGGGAGGAGCTTGCAACCGAGATATGTGCCCTTGACTGGAATTGAACCCTAGACCCTTCAGTCTGCAGGCTGACACTCTATCCACTGAGCCAAACTGGCTAGGACTCCATTGTGATATTTAATGTTTATCTTCCCATTAGCAAAAAGTTGAAACTTGCAGAATCAGATTAATTGTGAAAAGTGGAACTTAAGAGGGTAAAATATTAAATTAGGCCTAAGTTGACTGTATAATTTTTTAATGAAAAAATTATATTCGTTTATTTTTCAATATAGATCAAATACTAAGTTTTCACTCAGCATCATTTGGAAAATATATCAAAGCACAAAGAATAAAACCCCTTTTAGCATTTTGATATGAAATTATCCAGATGTAAAAGCATTTATGCACTCATGTGCATGAGTCTATTATATGTTACATTAACCTTTTGCATTCGGATGTCGAGATTAAAATTACTCTTTGAATGTATCAATAATTTGAAATATAAAAAAATCCAAATAAATAAGTTTGTATGAAAAGAAACTCCAGTTTTTTATTCTACTGCCGCGCTTTGTAAAATCTGGGGTATTTAAAAAATTAAATCCCGAGTAGAATAAAGGAATCGAGAAAAAAGCAAGCGAGTGCAAAGGGTTAAGCTATCACACTATGGTACATTTTACATGTTTACCTATTCCCTTAAGTATTTGCCTCTTTCAAGTGATGCGCAGTGGGATCTTGGCTACATATCAGCAACACTACACATATATCTGGGAAAGCTAATAGGCAGAGAAAACATACAGTGGGCACAATCCCCCATGCTCTCAGCATACCAAAGGTTAGAATAGGCAGAGAGAATCTACAAGTGCATGCTGTCAAATTGTCAGTTCAGATGGCATACAGAGGCCATCTATTTGACTGTATAATAATGGATGCATTGTGAATGAATAAATGTCTCTGTAAGAAAGGGGAGGTATGAGAAAACCAGTAACAGAAATCATGTTTTGTTCTTGGACTCAGATCTGGTGAGCTAGTTCTCTGCTTTAGCTACTAAAAGAGGAAACCATTTTTCTCCAGAGAAAACTTGTCTTTTACCATCCCATAAATAACAGTAACATCATAAGTATATATACTTAGGTTTGCTGGGATATAAGATGCATTTTTCTCCATAATTTTGAATCCCATGAGCCTTTATCACACGTGGAAGTCCTTGCAACATTGGACAGTTGCTGTGTTCCCTTTAATGCTACTCTGCCCTGGAAAGCTCAACTGCTGGACCACCTACAGGGGCTTCAAGTCTGGCATCAACGATGGTAAGTAGCTCCCACACTAAGATGCCTTATGCCTTAGTCAGCTTGGGCTGCTATCACAAAATACCTTAGACGGAGTACCATAAACAGAAGCTTATTTCTCACAGTTCTGGAGGCTGGAAGTCCAAGATCAAGACGCTCACAGATTCCTCAGTGCTCTTCTTGGATTATGGAATGCTAACTTCTCACTGGATCCTCACCTGGCAGAGAGAGGAAGCTGTGGTGTCTCTCTATTCTTATGGGGCACTAATCCCATCATGGGGGCTCTAACCTCACACCCTCATCTAAATCTAATTACTTCCCAAAGTCCCAATTCCTAATACGACCATATTGAGGGGTAGCGCTTCATCCAATGTATGAATTTGTGGAAGACTCAGTCATTCAGACCACAGCACCTAGGTCCAGGTGTTATGGAATATTGTGAAGGATTATAATATATCCAATGTAAGATGGATAGTACTAGTGTTTATCTTTTTAATCAATTCTCCTGAAATTATGATGCAAGCTCTATCAAGGTACCTTATGTGCTCAGACCTTTTTCATAGCACGGTATTTAATATACTGATAAATATGCGTAAAAACAATTTGATATTACTTTGAAGGTAAACATGTGAGTATATAAAAAGGGGATCTGATTGAGTAAGAAGTTTGAGTCTATCTTTTTGAGGGCTCAAACTTATATGAAGAACTTGAAACTGATATCTGAAGAGGAAACCTTAAATCTTATACTGTATATAAAAAAGGAGAAGCTAAAAAAAAAAATAACAACAGACTGCCTAAAAGTAAATAGAGAACAGAAATATAATGAAAATATAACCAATAATAATACATGAAACATAGAACTATAGTTAAGAGATTTAATTAAAATATTGCTATGAAAATGATGATATCCTATGGTAGATTGTATCAAGAAAATGAATAGATTATAGTAATAAGCAACTTTACAAACAAAATTAGGGGCATAAATAGAATTTCAGTAGACTTTAAAAATAGCAAAAGGATATCTGACAACTTAATGCTGACCTTTAGAAACTTAGCTGAAAAGAACAAATAATTAGAAAGATATAGGCAAATCTTTTTACAAAATATATAAAAACTAAATATTTAGATCTCTAAAATATATGATAAATTAGTGTTCAAAATATTCACAAACAGAAATGTAAGAACCAAATAGTGTCACATGTGAGTTCTATAGTATTTAATTAACAGACAATTTAAATAATATTTTAAACAAGTTGTCCAGAGAAGAGAAAGAATAGATATATGACTCATCTCATTCTATGGGACCAGAAGAATCTTGATATCAAAGCCAGACAGAAAGTTACAGGGCAATACTATTTATGAATGTGTATTAAAACTTCTGAAGAACATTTTACAGATAAAATCTATCAGTTCATTAAAAAGAAAGACAATATATTTTGACTACATTAAGCCCATGTGAGGAATGCAATGATAGTTTAATATTATATTAATAAGACATTGATATAGTAATCTATAAAAGTCATTTGGCATTAGCTTTCAGAAATTAATGTTATCATTGTAATAAATAGGGCAAATATATTATAAATTTCTATACCTATTTATTACTATAAAATAAAATTTAAGTAATAAAAACAAGAGGTAAATGCTTTAATCTGATAAAGAATGTCTATCCAAAATAAGTGGCCAACATTATTCCTACTGGCAATCATTAAGCATTATCGTCATGAATGAAACGGAACATGGAACCCATAATAGCATATTCTATGCAAAAGGAATTTCCTAGTCCATGCAAAAAAGACATGAATGTGAGGAGAGAACCTCTGACTTACATAAAGAAAACTGTAAAAATATTCAATGATAGAATATTAGTAATTTTGCATTTCCATACTCCAGAAGCAAATTTTAAAATAATTTTTAAAAATTAATGATTTTAACAAAAGCAGAACATAAATCAAAAGATGCACATAGTACTCATGAAAAAATTTAAAAAATACCTAAAAATATTAATTATATCACTATTTTAAGGGTATTATTTCTTTGAAAATTAATTGATAGCTTTAATAGAATTTTAATTAAACTTCCAGCACAATATTTGAATAAATTGAAATAAAATATTTCTAAATTTCTAATAGAGGCAAAAGGACTAAGTGTAACAAAGACACTCCTAAAATAAGTGATTTCCTCCAGCTATTCAGGCATTTATGAAACTATATTAATTAAACTCATGTGGCAGTAAGTCAGAGATAAACACGCTAACCAATGAAACAGAATGTGAGCCTAGAAAAAAACATGTACAGAGCTTGATGTACGGCCAAAGTAACATCATTTTTAGTTGAGAAAGAAGTGATCTATAAAATAAAGGTGGTAGGACAATGGTGGTGGGTATTCAACTGAGGTGTTAATCTGAGATTGCTTTTTTTTTTTTTTTTTTTTACCATACCCAGTAGACAAAGATAGAAATGATAAATACCAATTTCAGATGGATTAAAGATTTAAACCAGTATGGAGTTTCCTCAAAACACTAAAAATGGAACTCCTATTTGACCCAGGGATCCCATTTCTAGGAATATATCCCAAGAAACTAGAAACACCAATCAGAAAGGATATATGCACCCCTATGTTCATAGCAGCACAATTTACAATAGCTAAGATTTGGAAACAGCCTAAGTGCCCATCAGCAGATGAGTGGATTAAAAAACTGTGGTACATCTACACAATGGAATACTATGCTACAGTAAAAAGAAGGAATTCTTACCATTTGCAACAGCATGGATGGAATTGGAGAGCATTATGCTAAGCGAAATAAGCCAGTCAGAGAAAGATAAATATCACATGATCTCACTCATTTGTGGAATATAATGAACAACATAAACTGATGAACAAAAACAGATTCAGAGACAGAGAAGCATGGATCAGACCTTCAAACCTCAGAGGGAAGGTAGAGGAGGTTGGGGGTAAAGGGGAGAGAGATCAACCAAAGGAATTGTATGCATGCATATACACCTAACCAATGGACACAGACACCACGGGGGTGAGGGCACGAGTGGAGAGTTGGGGGAGGGGGAATGAGGGGATAAGAACACATATGTAATACCTTAATACATTTTTTAATTTAATAAATCTTTATTGTTCAGATTATTACAATTGTTCCTCTTCCCCCCCCCCCCCATAGCTCCCCTCCACCCGGTTCCCACCCCACCCTCTGCCCTTACCTGCCCCCCACTGTCCTCATCCATAGGTGTACGATTTTTGTCCAGTCTCTTCCTGCACCCCCCACACCCTTTTCCCCCCTGAGAATTGTCAGTCCACTCCTTTTCTATGCCCCTGATTCTATTATATTCACCAGTTTATTCTGTTCATCAGATTTTTTATTCACTTGATTTTTAGATTTACTTGTTGATAGATATGCATTTGTTGTTCATAATTTTTATCTTTACCTTTTTCTTCTTCTTCCTCTTCTTAAAGAATACCTTTCAGCATTTCATATAATACTGGTTTGGTGGTGATGAACTCCTTTAGCTTTTTCTTATCTGTGAAGCTCTTTATCTGACCTTCAATTCTGAATGATAGCTTTGCTGGGTAGAGTAATCTTGGTTGTAGGTTCTTGCTATTCATCACCTTGAATATTTCTTGCCACTCCCTTCTGGCCTGCATAGTTTCTGTTGAGAAATCAGCTGACAATCGTGTGGGTTCTCCTTTGTAGGTAATTAACTGCTTTTCTCTTGCTGCTTTTAATATTTTCTCTTTGTCTGTTGCTCTTGGCATTTTAATTATGATGTGTCTTGGTGTGGTCCTCTTTGGATTCTCTTGGTTGGGGTTCTGTGTGCTTCCTGGACTTGTAAGTCTATTTCTTTCACCAGGTGGGAGAAGTTTACAGTCATTATTCAAATAGGTTTTCAGTATCTTGCTCTCTCTCTCTTCTGGCACCCCCATAATTCGGATGTTGGTACACTTGAGGTTGTCCCAGAGGTTCCTTACACTATCTTCAAATTTTTGGATTCTTTTTGCTTTTTGCTTTTCTGGAGGAGTGTTTTTTGCTTCTTTGTATTTCAAATCTTTGACTTGATTCTTGCAGTCCTCTAGTCTGCTGTTAGGTCTCTGTATAATGTTTTTTATTTCAGTCAGTGTATGTTTAATTTCTAGTTGGTCCTTTTTCATATCCTCGAGGGTCTCGCTAAATTTATAGACCTTTTCTAGAAAATTCTTGAAAAACCTTATAACTGTGGTTTTGAATTCTATATCCAATCGTTTGCTTTCCTCCATTTCTTTCATTTGTGATCTGTTTCTTTGTCTCCGCATTTTCACTGCTTCCCTGAGTTGGTAGAGTAGCTTTATGTGGTAGGTGTCCTATAGGGCACAGTGGCTCAGCCTCTCCAGTTACCTGAGGTGGACACTCTTGGTGCACCCTTTTGTGGACTGTGTGCTCAGCCTTGTTGTAGTTAAGTCTTGATTGTTGTTGGTATCACTGGCAGGAGTTGACCTCAAGGCCAATTGGCTGTGAGGATCAGCTGTGTCTACGCTGGAAGAACTTCTGTGCTGGAGACACTCTTATGAGACAAGACTTGCAAAATTGCAAAAGCCTCTGTGCTCAGCTTGGATGGCGTGGAGTTTCAGGGCGGAGCAGACAACCTTGGTTTCCCGTCAGCCCTGCCCTATGAGGCCCCTGGGTCTCAGTGTCCCTCGGTAATTGCTGCAAGCACCTCTGAGAGAAAGCTGCCCTCGAGTTTTGCCCACTGTCAGACAGTCCAGTTTCTCCCCGAATGAGTCAGGGTTCCCAGAAACTCACCCAGAACTGGAGTTCAGTGCAGTCTGGAGCTTTTGTCTCCCTCCCGCTTTAGAAAGCCAGCCACACACTCAGCCACCCGTGCATTCAGCAGTCACTCCTCTCCGCGCGCGCGTGCCTCCGGACCTCTGCCTTCCACAGCTCCTGAGTCTCAGTGTGCTTTCTCTTTTCCTGACAGTACAGATTTCCCCCAAATAAGTCTGGTTTCTTAGAGTCTCGCCCAGGACTGGAGTTCAGTGCAGTTGGGGGTTTCCATCTCCTTCCCGCTTTAGAAAGCCAACCGTGCACTCAGCTGCCCGTCCTCTCTGCATGCGCGTCTCTGTACCTCAGCCTTTTGCAGCTTCTCTGAGTCTCAATGTGCTTTCCTCTTTTCTTCTAGTTGTAGAATTTCCACTCAGCCAGCTTTCCTGTGGTTCTGGATGGTGTCCATTTTGTCTTTTAGTTGTAGTTTTGATATTGTTGTGCGAGGCAGCAGTTTAGGTGTTTACTTATGCCACCATCTTGGTTTCTCCCCATAAAATTTTGTTTTAAATAAATAAACTTAAAAGCAAATTTGAAGGCAATATTAGCTACCTTAATTACTGTGTTCTCATAAAGTGTACTATCCAAAGCCAAAAAAGGATTGCATGAATAAACTAAAATATCAAAAGCTGCTTATTGAAATGAATTATAAAGAAAATAAGACAATCCACAAACCAGAGCAAGATATTTGAAAAATATTTGTAATCACTTTCAATAGTTTTACCCCATAGAAAATAAAGAGGAAAAATCAAATATAAAAATAGGCAAAAGACAAGTATAGACATTTTAAAGAAACAAAGAATACATGTCTCTACAAAGAACTGAAGCCATCATTTTTGTTATTATGGAAATGCATACACATCACAATATGATACAATTTTATATTTACTAGATAAGCAAAAAGTAAGATAGCTAACAATACCAAATTTTGGCAAGGGTGTGGATCAACAGAGGCTTTTATACATTCTAGTGAGATAGAAAATTGCTAAAAATCACTCTGGGAAAAAATATGTCTTTATCTTTTAAAATATGCAAAACCAAAATTTAGAAATTTTATTTCCAAGCATGCACATTTGTGCCAGGAAACATGGTAAAATGTTCAAAGCAAGAATCATTTATGATAGCTAACTAGAAACAACAGAGGTGTCTCTAGACTGGAGGACAGATTAGTAAATCTGGCTATATTCATGTAATGTGGGGACTGGCAAACTATGGCCCATGAGCCAAAGATGATGACTCCTGTTTCAGTAAATCATATTTTAGTGAAACAGCCATACTCATTGGTTTATATATTGTGTATGGCAGCTTCTATATCACTGCAGAGTTCGATATGCCATACAAAGCCAAATATATTTCCTATATATTTACTCACAGAAAAAGTTTGCTAAACCCTGGCCTAATGGAGTATTACACAAAAGTGAAAATGAAAGAACCATGAAACAGCATGAATGACTTGAAGAAACATAATGATAACTTAATGATAACTAGAGAATGATACTATATTTTAATGAAGCTCTAATGAGGCAATATATCTTTAGGAATACAGACATATATTTATTATAAAATACAAAAATATTCAAGTCTAATGAATAACAATTCTGATCATTAGTTATCTGTATTATGGTGGCAAGCAGCTGGACAGATTAGAATTTGCAATATTATAATTCCTGTTGAGTGACAAGTTTAAAAGCATTTATTTTATTATTTATAATTATATTTTACATATTCAGTATATCTTTATATCAGTTATCATATTACTTTAATTCTAATATAAAGTAGCCTTAGTCAGAGTAGGGAAAATATGTGCATATCTGTCTATTTATAAATAATCCACATATGGGAAGAGGAAGTGGAAAATCTCTTAGTAAATGAAAGAGAAAGATATATTCAAAGAAGAGTAAGCTGTGTGTGTGTGTTCACATGTGTTTTATTATCTTCATCCTAAATAAAGTATTACATTTGAATAGCAACATATAGTAGTGGTTTGAAGGGGGATTTGAAAACAGAGTATGTGGATTTAAATTATAATACTCCACTTCCTAGCTCTTTAAACTTGAACAATTTAACCCATCCATAGAGATTCTACATTCTCAAATGGTAGAATAGCACTTCGTAGAGGAGCTTCAAAATGATGTCTGTTTTTGTTTTATTTGTAATATATTATTGAGAAATGTTATTCTTGCAACTAGAATAACCTTTAATTTAGAGAAATATTTAGGAAACTGGAAGGCAAATTCCAAAGTGCATAATATAAAGTAGCTTCCTGGTTTAAACATTTTTGAGAAAAAGGAAAAAATAATCCTGATCAGATGGGCTTGCCCATGTGTGTCACTCTTCTGATTTTTTCTTAGTTATGCATGCATTAAAACAAAACAAAACAAAGAAACCTTAACATTTTGAAGTTGGAAGGAGCATGAGAATATTCTGAATCTGTTTGTACTTCAGGCATTAGAAAATATTTTCCACCATGTAGTGAGGATGTACTTGCTTATTTCAAAATCTGCATTGTTTCTCTCATGTTTAATCCTTGTAACTTTTTTTCAATTTGAATAGATCTCCTAGATCTATCAATGTCATCATATACTTTTAAGACTGGCTCTGTTGGGTTGTACACATTTCAGATCCAAGTTCATGAACTCAGCAGTATGTGTCAGGCTATCCAATTAAATGGCTAATATATATTTCACTACTTGCAATGTCATAAGCTTCTACACTGAAATGATATAATTTCAGAAGAAAATCTATTTTACAGTTAAGTTAGGATCTTTTTACCTTTTTCTTTATTTTTATTTTTTCAAATGCAGTTGACATTCAATATTATATTCATGTGTACCATATGGTGGTAGACATTCATATAACTTACAAAGTGATCCTCCCAGTAACTCTAATACCTACCTGTCATTATAACCTTTGAAAGACCCTATTGGTTTTAAGGACCAGCTTGGAAAACTTGACTCCAGTATATACTTCTCCTTTTATAGATAAATAAACTGATCCTAGACAGGTTAAGCAATTTGTCTACAATGGGACATCATGATTCTTGCAAGTATGTTGATTTATTTTTCCCATCAATCTCATACATAATGTGGATAACTTCATAATTATTTACTCTCATCTTATGCTTTACTAAAATGAGACCTACATTGGATAATGATGTTCCTGTATTAATCAGCATTTTCCAGAGAAACCAAACCAATAGGAAATATCTAAGAGGATATTTATTATAAGAGTTGGGCCATGCAATTACAGATGCCAAGAAGTCCTAAGATCTGCCATATGCAATCTGAAGAACCAGTGGACCTGGTGATCTAATTTGCTCTGAATCCCATGACCTGAGAACCAATGGAGCCAATATTGTAAGTATGGTTTTAAAGGCCCGAAAATTTGGGAGCTGATGGCATAAGCCCTGGTCTGAAAGCCTGAGACCCAGAAATGCCGATGTTTCATGGCAGAAGATGAATGCCTCTGCTCAAGCAAAGAGAACACATTCACCCTTTTTGTTCTATTTGAACCCTCAAAAGACAGGATGATGCCTTCCCACATTGGTGAAAGCAATCTTCTTTACTCTACTGATTAAAATGCTAATCTTCTCCAGATACACTCTTACATTCATATCCAGAGTTGGTTTTTATCAGCAATCTTGTCATTCTTTAGGCCAGTCAAGTTGACACATAAAAATTAACCATCACAGTGCCCAAGACCATCCACTGAGCTTGAAGTGATCCGTGACTGAAAACTTTGTTTTTAGAATGGTGTTTTTATGATGTTTTCACTTTAATATTACACCACAGTACAGGCAGATTGATGGGGTGGGGGAGAGGGGTATTCTTTATTCCAACATTTGAGCTTAGTATGTCATACTTGTTACTTTTCCCTAATCAAGAGTTTTAAATGAATAGAACATCCCTAGGCATCATTTGTTTTGCATTGACTATTACTTCTGCAACATGTGATATGAGATCCCTTTGCCCTGTAGAAAAATGTCAAGAATTCCTAACCATTTTCGGGTTCTTGACACCTTTGTTATCCAGCAACTGAGGCACTGTCATCATGTCAGCAATGCTGATCCTTTTCTTTCCTAACAACACTGCAATTGTCACTTTGCTGAAAGACATCTTAGAAAATTCAGATACTTGCCAACTGTTAGACAGAGCAACCTTAAAACCTGAGTGTTGCTAAGGAGCACCATTCTAAACCACAGGAGTGGGCGAAATGCTCCTCATGCACCTTAATAATAATTGTTCAGAGAGTTGTGTGTCTTGAGAAAACTGTTGAGGCTGGCAGAAGCTGGAGTTTAAAATGCTGAAAGCAGACTAGCTCCTTTCGATCAGGAAGGCTCTGCTGATGTTGCTTCAACAGAACAGTCAGGTATGCACTTCAAATCCAGACTCAGAGGTATATGACCTAGATTATTCCAACTAATGCTTATGTGACGACTAATACTCTTACCTGTCTTCACATATATACCATTCAATCCATTCAACAACCACACATTGCTGGGATTTTATTTACCCTCCACATAAGTACGGGGCCAGCAGACAATTTCATAGTCAAAGGGGAAAATGAATAACTTGCACAGGTAGAACTAGATTTAAGAAAAAACCACAAGAGAGAGTGAAGGAACCCAGGTCATTGTCACTAGATCTGTAAGTGAAAGGATGGTTACCAGCAATCAGCAAGGCTTGTCGCTGTAGGAGAGGATATCCTTGGAAAAAATTCAGCATTGTCAATCTTCAGCCTGGCACAGAGGACCAAGGGCATAAGGATGGAACTTCTATTATTACCCTTTGCTGGTATCTGTTTCACTAAAGCCAAGTGAATGTCAGAAGGCCAAGATTTTTGGTTGGTTCATTCCATAATAATCAACCTCCCGAGGCATAGAGCGGGAAGAGAGATGGAGTGTAGTTATGCACAGGCAAATTGAGCACGCCCAGCACATTCACATTTTACAAAGGAGGTACATGAGCTTGCAGAGGTTACATAACTTGTCTTAGATGAAAAAGCATGTAGTTGGTGAGATGGAATTTAATTTATAATCTTCCAACACAAAGTTCCGTGTTTTTGTTCCTATATGACCATTACAGCACTTCTCATTAAAAATGAATTTATTCATTCTACTTTCCCTTTTCTGCAACATAGACTTTTATTTTAGTTGAAGTCAAAGGAGTATAAAAACACATCTCAGAGTAATAAATGCATGTGCATATTTTAGCAGCACAACCTGAAGTTATTCTTTATCTCTTTCAACCAACCAGGCTTTTATCAGAGATCCTTAAATACACATACACATTCATACTTAGTGTACCCATAAAATATGTAAATCATGATAAATACTAATACTTTTAAAAAATACATTGTTAGCCCAGCTGACGTGGCTCAGTGGTTGACCTATGAACCAGGAGGTCGAGGTTCAATTCCTGGTCAGGGACACATGCCTGGGTTGTGGGTTCCATCCCCAGTGTGGGGAGTGCAGGAGGCAGTCGATCAAAGATTCTCTCTCATCACTGATATTTCTATCCCTCTCCCTTCCTCTCTGAAATCAATAAAAATATTTTTAAAAATACATTGCTACACTTTTCAAAAAATTAGAGTATCTATAATAATAAAATTAGAGTATCTATAATAATCTATAATAATAAAAGCATAATATGCAAATTAGACCAGATGTCCTTCTGAATGTCCTTCCGGATGACCTTCCAGATGAAGCTGGAGTTGCGAGGGCCAAAGCCCTTGCACAAATTTCATGCATCGGGCCTCTAGTTTTATAATAAAATTATTTTCTACTTAAATATTCTCCCAAAAGGTATTTTTTAATTGTGTAAGCTAATATTCAGCCATCCATCTCTATTTGAAATCAATAATTACAAAAACTTTTATTCATGAGGCATGTTATTCAATACTGTGAAACAAAAATTTAAGACATTTTCCTTATTGAAAGAGGATCTTGATGTGTTGATATAGTTCTAAGAAGTGAATTGTACGTTACTTTTTAATAGGATAGTTTCACAGCAATGTATTTGACTAAAGAAGCCAATAGTACCTTTCCAGAAAGACAAATTTTTGACACACGAATTGCCTTTCCAAAACCAGAATATGAAAGCACTGTGTCTCTTGTCTGCACGAGACTTGAAGATAAGGAGTCACTTGAAGTTGATGCTGACTTTTTAGGAGGTGGATCCTCAAGATTTTGAAGAAATGCAGAGCAGCAGCCTCCTGGCATGCAGATTGCCAAGAGTTCAGTACACAACAATCATGAGATAAAATTAAGGTTAATAGACACTTCCAAATGAACCACTTTAAAAGCCAGGTAACTTTTTTTGTTTTTTGTTAATTCTTACTCCAGAATAATTTTCCATTGAATTTTAGAGAAAGTGGAAGAGAGAAGGAAAGACAGAGAGAAACATCAATGTGAGATAAACACATCAATTGGTTGCTTTCTGCAAGAGCCCCGACAAGGGCCTGGGCCAGGGGGGAGTCTGCAACTGAGGTAGGTTCCCTTGACTAGAATCAAATTCGGGACCCTTCGGTCCAAAAGCCGACACTCTATCCACTGAGCCAAACCAGCTAGGGCGCAGATAACTTTTTATTGTTCAAATTAGACTTAAGTTGGCAAATGAAATATGTAAGTATCAACACTATGCTAACATGGCACTCCTAGTCTTCTCACCTCTGCATCTAGAGGCACATGAGCCCTTTGATTCATAGCAAATAAAATGTCACAAAGATAGTAAAATTTGGGCATAGTTGTTGAGCATCTGATCAAGAAATAGATATTTAAATTGTTTAATATCTGATATTTCTCTTTCAACATAGTCCTTCAACATCATGTCTTTTAGAAATCTATAGACAAATTAATTATCTATATATTTAACCCTTTGCACTCGCTTGCTTTTTTCTCGATTCCTTTATTCTAATGCTAACCGTGTCGAGTCACACTCGACATCCGAGTGCAAAAGGTTAAAACCCTAATATGCAAATAGACCAAACAGCAGAACAACTGAACAACTGGTCACTATGATGTGCGCTGACCACCAGGGGGCGCGAGTGGAACATGGCAGGTGTCAGGAGCAGGCGGGCATCAGCCACAGTGGGATGGTGGAGCAGGTGAGCGGGGGTGCCAGACCAAGGTGGGGAGCCGGTTGCTGTCATCGGGGCAAGCCTCTGATGGTTACTGAAAATTCTTTGCTCCTATGTCCCGCAGTCCTGGTGCTCGCACCCGCTGCTGGTGCCAGGCACCAGTCCCAATTGCTCTGCACCATCAGTGGGTGCAAGCGGCGGCTGCCAGCCCTGATTGCCCCTTAGGGCTTCTCCGCCTCCCCCTGCTCCTGAGGGGCAATCAGGGCAGCAGCCACTGCTCTTGCCAGCTGAAAGCACCAGCCCCAATCGTTCCACGCCATCAGCAGATGTGAGCGGGGCCAGCGCTGTCAGTGCATGGGAGTGGTGGTGGCGGGAGCAGGGCTGCTGGCAGAGAGGGGACCAGGGGCCACAGTAGGAGGGGCCAGGCAGGGGCACAGAGGATGTGCCGAGACCCACCCATGTGCCCACCGCAGCCTCACAGCCCTCAGTTCCTTTTAAGGTGCACAAATTCGTGCACTGGGCCCCTAGTATACAATAAAAACCTATAATGACAATATAAATCAAATAAAAATGACCTAGTCCCTTCCTTGTAATTGTTAGTTATTTGGTCACTTTCTATCCACACAAAAATATAAGGAGGGAGCAGGGTGTGTAATCTGTAGTTGTTTGACTTACAAATTGTTCTCATTAGTATTAATCAGGAGTTCTTGGAATTGGAGTTTCTTATTAACTCAGTGTTAGTACTAATGCTCCTGGAGGGAATTCCATTCTAAAGAAGCCAACAAACACAGCCAGATGAGAACCAGCTCCTTTGTTATAAAGGACACAATCAATCATTTTTCATGACTGGGCAGGAGACACTCTGTGAATGGAGGAAGCACACATGTCTCAGCTACCTCCATTCTACATACCTAATTAATACTGTAATCCAGAGGTTCGGCTGCTTGTCTCAATGAAATCCAAACCCATGAGCAGGGGCAGCTGCAAAAGGAAAGAGGTTTTATTCAGGAGCCACAGGACCTGGGAGAATGGGGGACTCCCATCTCAAAGTCCAATCTATCTTCCTGCTCAAGCCCTTCCTCCCTTTTTTTTTTTTTTCTTTTCTATTCAACCATATTTTTAGGTTTTGACTGTGCTGAGTGTAAGCACCCCTGCGGTCATCTTGACCAATGGGGGAAGACTCCCAAGCACTCTGACGGACTGTGGTAACAGTACCACCTGTTGGAATGCTAAAGAACCTGGAGAAATACAAAAGTTCAAGACTTAAAGGGAATATTTTGGACACAAGGTGCAGTAAATAACAAGCCATTATAAACGTTTGTTCATGGAATGCCTGGTTTTACTGAGTCTCAATTATTTGCCACTCTGAAGTTTGACCAATCTAGCAATGTTTTATGGTAACACTAAGTTCCTGAAATGGCTGTACATAAGTTCACAAGCAGCATGTTGTTGTTAAGTTAATAATTATAGGTACTGTTTTACATGAAACAATCCCAGTTTACACCCCTTTTTCTAGGATAATATTTAATTATGCCATCCTTTATTCTGAAAAAGGTTCCTGTGTGGACAAATCACAAAGCCATCCTAATTACTGGGTGTCTTAGAAAACAGATAGAAATTCTTTTTATTTTATTTTAAAGAAGGAACTAAATATTAGAAAGATAGGATTGTTTTCATTATGAATTTTATTATGTCCAATAAAATTCCGTTTACATGGACAATATATATAAATACTGTGATTATAAATAAATGGTATAAGAATCTTAGGTGTGGTCATTACCCCATATACATAATTATGTAGTCTATTTGCCATTTGATATGTATTTTTTGAAATGAATAATACCCAGAATCAAAACAATGGCAATAAAATTAAAAAGCAAAAGCACATAAGAGACATAGTAAAGTACTGAATAATTTGCATTTTTAAAAAAATAAAGAATGCAGCCTGGCTGGAGTGGCTCAGTTGTTGAGAGTCAACCTATGAACCAGGAGGTCATGGTTTGATTCCTGGTCAGGGCACATGCCCGGGTTTTGGGCTGGATCACTAGAAGGCCGTGCAGAAGGTACCGATCAATAATTCTCTCTCATCACTGATGATTCTATCTCTCTCTCCCCCGCCCCGCCCCATTTCTCTCTGAAATCAATAATAAAAATATATATATATTTTTTAAAAAAGAATGCAGCCCTAACCAGTTTGGCTCAGTGGATAGAGCGTCAGCCTGCAGTTTGAAGGGTCTTGGTTTGTTCTGTCCAAGGGCACATGCCTGTGCTGGGGGCTCCATTCCCAGTGTGGGGTGTGCAGGAGGCAGCTAATCAATGATTCTCTCTCATCATTTATGTTTCTATCTATCTCTCCCTGTCCCTTCCTCTCTGAAATCAATTTTTTAAAAAAGAATACATATTCTTGATGTTGGCAGATTTAAGAAATATATATCTGAATCAACAACATAATTTAGTTTCTCAAATAATATCATTTTCTTGGCATTAATTTTAAAATTGCCAGCCTAATCATGTATGCTACTGGATAAAAATTGAATTGCCTAAAAATTATTTAATTTCAGACATGGCCTAATTTATTTTTCTCTAAGTCTTTCATTTGAGCATAGTATTTAGGTCTTTAGAGCTATCAAGTATATATAAAATTTTGAAACATGACATTAAAAAGGTGACTTCTGATTGTTGTAGTTGCCAAGAAATATATTTCCAAATATAGCCATTTTATCAAAAATTCTAGTTAAATCTACTTTTATAGGATTTCAAGCAAAGCCCTTTTAATAAACATAGCTTTTCCTTAATTCAAGTAATAAAGGCCAAACTTTTTATGAATGTTATGTTTTGAAAAAGAATTAATTTTATTCAAAAATTATTTTAAATAATTTAAACTTGCCACCTTTAATCATGACCTTAAAGTTGTTTTTAGCAGCTAGTCCAAAGTGACTTTGAAATTTAGTATTCCAGAATAAAATAAGAAATTAATGAAATTAAAGACCTTCAAAGGAATTAATAAGTATCCAGTAAGAGAATAGTTATAGAAGTAAAAGAGGAAAAACATATATTGAGCATATGAAGTTAATCAGAACTGAAGTTTTTGAAAAAGCAATTAGCAAGACTAGATTATTAATAACTCACTGTGGGAAGACCATAATATTTAAAAACAAGATAACATGTGCTCACTGTTGCAGAGTCTTATTTAATTATTAAGAATTATACACACACTTACACACATATACACACACACACACACACACACACACACACACACACATTCTCCCTTGTGTAACAGAGTTCACTGCAGAAAGGCTTCAAAAAATTGCAGTTCACACCAATTTAAATCAATTAAGCATTATTTCAATTAAATAAACTTTGTAGTATGTACTAAGCAAAAACTAAAATGAGGCTGCCTGTTTTTTTGTTGTTGCTGTTTTGGGAAATCAATATCGTTCCATGGATTTAATTTTGCTCTTCAGGTATTTTACTTGGAAGAGACTGTACTCAGCATTATGTCATGTTAATCCTTGCACTTGAGTAGACTCTTCATGCTGACTTAGATTTTACCAGCGATATAGTGAATAGACTTGTAGTTCATCAGTTACAGTACACTTTTGCTCATTGATCAAATGGAACGTTTGGCAAACAAAACAAAACAAAACTGGAATGCATGCAATGAATGGTATATGAAAGACATAAAAAGCATTGCTCAGTGTTTAAAATAAGTTTGCAAACATGCCAAGTTATGTTAATCTTTATAGAGTCTGATGGAACTTTGATGATATAGTAAAATAATACCTTGGATAGTTTTGATTTTTTTTTTTTTTGTAATGGAGAATATGAGTCTGGAATGTAAACTGACCAGGTTATAGTGGAAACTTTCCTTGGCAATTGAATTTACCATCCACAAGAATATAGTAAACTAGAGGCCCAGGGCACGAAATCATGCACATGTAGGGTCCCTAGGTCTTGCCTGTGATCAAGGCCATCTTCTGCATACTCGCCAGTCCCCAGTCCCACCCCACCACCACCCCCACCCCAGTTTGCCATGGTTCCCCAATCGCAGCATAGCTCCAGTTCTCAGGAGCCTGCGGGCCGGGGTGAGGGACCAAGAGGTCGGCCTTTGCGCCCACTTGCCAGTCTTGCCCCACTGCCACTCACCTCATTCGCCGTGGTTCCCCATTCATCATGTTGCAATCAAAGCCTGCGAGCTGGGTGGGAGAGGGACCGAGAGATGGTCAATGCACCTCATGGCAACTGGTCAAGTGGTCATTACGGTCATTACACTTGGGGTTGATAGCTTATTTTATTATATAGAACTAGAGGCCAGGTGCACGAATTCGTGCACAGTGGGGTCCCTCGGCTTGGCCTACGGGATCAGTCCAAAACTGGCTCTCCAACATCCCCTGCGGGGTCCCTGATTGCGAGAGGGCGCAGACCAAGCCAAGTTACCCTACCGGTGCACAATTGGACCCAGGGAGGGATGCAGGAGGTTGGCCAGCTAGGGAAGGACTGCGGGAGGGCTCCAGGGCATGTCCAGCCCATCTCGTTCAGTACCAATCAGCCAAACCCCAGTAACAAGCTAATCTACTGGTAAGAGCTTCTGGCCCCTGGTGGTCAGTGCATGTCATAGTGAGCGGTTGAGTGGCTTTAGCATATCATTAGCATATTACGCTTTGATTGGTTGAACAGACAACTGGACACTTAGCATATTATGCTTTTATTATATAGGATAGGTTCTTATAAAGCATCTGCTTTATTTTTTCTGGAGCCACAAAGTCATGTAGGAATAGCTTTATACATTATTTTCAAAGGAGACTTAATATACAGTCTACATAAATAAAAAAACTTGATGGATATTGGATGCCTACTTTTTTAGTTTTGATAATTAATGATTATATTTAAGAATGAGTTATATTTTAAAGATACTAAATAGTTATGAATGAAAAACTTTATTGAAGCTATCTAAAACTAATTCAGCAGGAAGGGTAAAGTATAGACAAAAAAGTTGTTACAGAAGTGAAATTGTTAAAGCTGTCCAATGGATTCATGGAATTTTGTTGTAGTATTTTTATATATTGAACATTTTTCATAATGTCAATGTTTCCACAACAAAGATAAATATCACCTCATATATACCTATACAAATACTTGTACATGAATGTTCATAGCAGCATTATTTATGCACACACAAAAAAGAAATAACTCAAATGCCCCTGAAAAGGATAAACAAAATGTACCATATTCATATAACTAAATACTACTTAGAAGTAAAAAAAAAACAAATAAACAAAAAATTCCCCTCACTTCTGATACACACAGCAGCATAAATAAATATTTTAAAAATCATGTTAAATGAGAGGAATCTGAAACTATAGACTACATTTTGTATTGTTTTATTTATATAAATTTTTAGAAAATTAACAACTATAGAAACCAGACCTATTTTTTTTCAAGGTAGAGTGATGGGAATTGGATTGATTGCAAAACAGAATGAGAGTGCTTTATGAAATGATGGAGGTATTATAACACTATGTTATCACTGTCGCATGATTATAAAATTTGTAAGAATTAGCAAACAATGTACTCTTAGAGTAGGTAAATATTATATTATACAAAATACTTGAGGCCCAGTGCACAAAATTTGTGCATGGGGGTGGAGGGGCGCAGAACGGCTGTCCCTCAGCCCAGCCTGCACCCTCTCCAATCTGGAATCCCATGGGGGATATCCAACTGCTGATAAACTGGCAGTCAGACATCCCTCTCACAATCCAGGATTACTGGCTTCTAACCATTCACCTGCCTGCCTGATCGCCCCCTAACAGCTCCCCTGCCGTACTGATTGATACCTAATTGCTCCCCTGTTGGCCTGATCGCCCCCAACTGCCCTCCCCTGCAAGCCTGGTCTCCCCTAACAGCTCTCCCCTGCTAGCCATCTTGTGGTGGCCATCTTGTGGCAGCCATCTTGTGATGACGTGAGGGCATTGCGCAACGGTGCAAGAGCCACCTAGGCTTTTATTAGTATAGATAACATGCTGTTTTTTAAAGAAAAATTCAAGAAAACTTTTCCTAAATTAAATAGTTTATATGTGTTAATTACCAATTTAGAGATGAAAATTAGCAAAAATTTTGTATGGTTATCCATAATACTTTTGATATTTCATGAACTGGTACAGAAGTATATGTTTCACACAAGGAAACTTATGGATGTAGAAGAGGCATTTACTGTCACATTTTGCAGCCATCTGTGGATAATGTTTTCTGAGCGAAATCTGTAGAACTATGGCATTAGACATTTTCCATGTATTATTTAATCCAATATGAGGTTATCAGTATCATGTCCTTTATTTTTACAGATGAAGAGCTGGGGTAAGAGAGATTAAATAACCTGTTCTAAGTCAACCAACTAGAAAATGGAAAAGATGGGATTCATAGTCTGACCCATCTAGTTCCTGATCAATATTATACACTGTAGAGTCCCTTTGATGCCCTAAGAGTGTAGGGGCTTAACAAAAAATGCTACACCTAATTAATGGAATTCCAACTGTTAGACCTAGTCACATCTCTGCAGGAGCTTACAATGTACATGGAAAGAAGGAACCTGTGTGTTAAGTTTCACTTCTAATAAACTTTGAACAGAATGAAGTTCCCTCCCTCACTAGAAGACTGATAATTATCCCAGGCTGTCACTTTTTCTAAGCGTGGAATGACAGGACAGACTCTGTTAAAATACCATATTTATTCTCAGGGTGTTCACTCTTTGAGGAATCCTATGATATGCAAAAACAGACCTAGTCTAAAACTAGTCACAGGTAATCATTCCACAGGCTTAAGGATAACATTCCTCCCTATTGTCTCTACCAAGTTGTGTGTGTGTGTTTAATGCCAAATTATTTACTGAAGCATTTATAAGTTTTGATATACTAGAGCAAATTAATAACTTAAGAAAGTAGCCTCCCCTCTCCCCCATCCCGCCACCAGAGGCATAGTGAGGAAGGTTACAGAAAGTTTTCTAATCTGGTTTGCTGATCTCAGTCATGGGCAAGAGCTTAGTACCAAAGTGAAATTGGGTAGAACGGCAGGAGAGAAGAGATTCCTAGTCCAGAAACTTTTTGTTTGTTTTTGTTTTTAGAGACAAAAGTCATTCAAAGGAAACACAGAATTGAGTGATTGTCATCTGGTTGAGAGAAAAGTGCAACTTTGATATGTTTCCCACACTCTCGTAGGTATTTCATGGTATCTGTATCTAAAGATAGCATGCACGATACTTTTCATTTGCCACTTCAAATCCTCTCTCTGCTCTTTTTCATTTTGCTCTGATCCCAGGAGATTGTCCTGTAATCACTGTGTCAGTGGTCCCATCTCACTGTAGCTTCTGGCAGTATTCAACAAATGAGAAGCAGCTTCGGAGAGGACAGAGTTAGGTGGCTAAGGGTTGACTGTGTCCCTTGGAGACCATAGCTTATTTCTCACATAGTCAACCTGCTTATGCTGCAGTCCTTACAACTGGCAGAAGCCAATTTCAGCATGTCATAATTACAAGAGTTTTATCAAAAGGTTGATGAAACTTGGGGGCTCAACAAGGGCTGAGTCACATATGTAATTACCTATTGGAGTGGCTAGAGGGCACTTCCCCCAAACCTGAATAGGATGATAGTCTGCCAGACAACTCAGGGCATCTTCATCTACATGTTATTGCCTCCTGTTGGCCAAACACCTGAACAGCTGTAGGCTATTCCCCAATCTGACAATGCTTCTATAAACCCTACTCTTTAAAGTGTATGTCTCCACCTTGCCTTAGGATAATTTGTGTTAATAAAAAGCACAGGGTCCTGAGACAGGAAGTACTAAGAATGAAGAACTTGGAACTTTTAGCTCCTTTAGCTGAAGCTCCTCTGACTCCCAATGCCTTTCAAAAGTATCTTTCATCTTTGGACTCTTACTTAATCTACGCACAGCCTTTCTCGAGATTGCTGAACCCTTCTTAATGCTGGGACAAGAGCACTGGCATACAACCCTCTGAACCTTCATGCCTAGATGTGGTAATCACCACATCTCCCACTGTGACTGGCTGCTAGGGCTTGCATTGCTACTTACTGGCTTCTTTTTCCTTTCTGAAAAAAATTTAATATGTTTTTGTTGATTTCAGAGAGGAAGTCTGAGGAAGAGAGAGATAGAAATATCAATGATGAGAGGAATCATTGATTGGCTGCCTCTTGCACACCCTACACTGTGGATCAAGCCTGCAACCCAGGCATGTACCCTGACCAGGAATAGAACTGTGACTTTCTGGTTCATAGGTCGCTGAGGCATGTCAGTTGGGACTTATTAGTTTCTTTGGATTGTTTACACACATTTGTACAGGGTTCTCTTATCATTTTCCTTAAATTATCCGGGTTAAATATGCCACTTCTTTTTAAAGACATCTTGAATGATACTTATCTAAAAAGCCAACACAATTTTCTATTTAGTAATTTTTTTACAAAACAGTGCTCCTGCTTTTAATCCTTCACCTGTCCCAATATTGGTGAATATTGTTGCCAGTTTGATAAACAACTTTGCCACTTTCCTGTTAAACAAGATCCACTAGTATTTTTGTTTGTTTGATTGCTTACTGGTTTGTGTTTAAACTTACATATTATGGCTTATGATGATATTTGGTGAGTATTTTCATCTCTAAGATAAAATACCAAAGTACTTAAGCACTCAGCTTTCTTTAACTCCAGTTTTCTTTTACATTCTTATCCAGTCTCTGTCCTCTATTCTATCCAGAGTGGGTAGTAACTGTTCCAAAATATGTCCAATTTCATTCAACTCCATTTGAGTCAATTCAGCACAATTTAAGTAATGCCACCTTTCTTAAGTACTGCTAATTTCCAAAAGTATCTTCTAGCTCCTGAGCTCTGGATAAAAATGGGCTAGATGGATGTTGAAAAGATTAGAATAGATACAATATAACATAAAACAAAGCCCCACAAAAGGTGTCACTGACCACTCTGTAAACCCCCATAGAATACAGGGATGCATTTAAAAACAAAAGCCTAAATTTATTTGATAAACTGAATCCCTGATCATGAGGAATAAATCATGAAGTTTTTTGGGGGGGCATAAAAGAAAATATGTACATATGTACAGTCTGAATGCATTTCTTACCAGTACATTGGTTTCATGCTCTCTGAATAGCTTGCAATACATTTTTCATCTTCACCTTGTCTCTGGCTTAGAGGGAAAAAATAGACCCACCATTCATTAGTATCATCCATTCATCTATTCATGTAATCCATCCCTCCACTATCTAGTCATTACAAGAGTGGTTAGCCAACACTAGCACTAGTTTCATAAGCTTTTTCAAGGTGTGAAATATGAAAATATGCTCAGGTAAACTTAACTCAGGAGCGATCAATCTGATAATTGAAAACTGATACTCTCTAACCACCATCAAGAATCTATAAATTAAAAAAAAAATAATCTAGAAACTTATACTCAGTTAGGGGCGGGAAACTCTACACTCAAATAATTTTTCAATCTTGATGATAAGCTACAACAATTAACTGAATTGTATTCTGAATTGCTTGGCTTACTGCTATATTAATAGCTATTGCTGTGTAATAAAGAATAATGACATCATAACTCAGTGGCATTCAAAATTAAACATGTATTTCTTACCTGTCGACGGGTCAGCTAGAGCAGCTTTGTTCCACTTGTGTTCATTCTGGGTCCCAAGGTGAAAGAACATCTGCTGATGAATGTGATACGGAATTTTTTGACTGGAACCCGTATTCTTTGTCCACCGGAATGGAAGAATGAATCCACGGACAGAAAGTGGTATAGCAAAGGTGGAGATTTATTGAAGAACAAGTACAGACTCCCACGTAGGGAGAGGGAAAGAGTCCCACAGAACGGACTCCCATGTAGGGAGGGGGAAACGGTCCCCCTGAGTTCCTTTTCCCTATGGCTTATAAAGGCTACAGATCCTGGTGCCTTGATATCCCCTCTGATTGGTCACTATTCCCTTAGACTGGTTACTATAGTAACTCCTGGGCTCAAAGGTGGAACCTCACATGGGACATGTGAGGTTCTCCCCCGCCCCCACCCCTCCTTCCCTATTGTTTTTCTATTCCCTTTGGGTTTTCTTCCTCTCCTTCTGGATGAAGGGCTTCCTTCTCTTTATTTTGTAAATATAGACCTTTTGCTGTTTCCAGCTCCCCCATTCTATGGAAATGTACCTTCTGCTGCTCTTCAGCCCTGTGCTTCCTCCATGGTCCCCTTAATTTCCAAAATTTCCTAAATCTGTCCTATTTCACCCCCAAAATTCCTGTTTCAAATGCAAGGCAGAAGCATAGCAGGGCAAGTCCAATATTAAAAGCCCTCTTGAAGATTCTGCTTATATCACCTCCACTAACATCCTTTTGTCCAAAGCTTGTTAGATGTCCAAGCTCAAAGCCAGGAGTCATGGGTGTGCACTCAGCCTCTGTGAGAGTGACTGAGAATTTATAAGGCATAGGATCTGGTGGGGAAATAATTACTACTGCCAATTAGTCTCTCACAGCACAATGATGGTGGTGCAAACATTTGAGTTTGTTTTGGTAAGTGATTGTGTTTCAGCAAATTGACAAGGTCATAGTATAAAAGGTTTTGTACATTAAGTGGATAAGAGTAATTTGATTCATGATTCATCAGATAGCATAGTCTACTCCTTCCTGTCAGTCCTAGGTGATTTCAATATCAACAGTCTAAAATGATTCCACTTTTGCAATTTCCTACTCATAGCAATCAATACTGCAAAACTGATCAATAATAAATCTGTAGTGAAAAATTATTAGTTATTTTTTAGGGTCCAGTAGTAATTAGAATGAGTAGCCCTTGAATGCAATGCAGGTATGAACAACAGTAGAAAGGTAAATATTTGTCAACTAAAACACAAGAGAATTATAGGGTTATCCAATAAAACCTCACTAAATTGCCATTTTTAGCATACTATAATGGCACTTTTTGTAAAGATTGGGTCTGATTATCCTACCAAAGTATTTATTAAATTAACAATGTATTTTTAACATTTATTTAAACTATTGTTCTTTGCATGAGTGTCATTGGGATCAAAACCTATAAACAGACAAATAAGAAGCCAGACTTAAGTTTAAATCTCTCTCTTAGGCATGACATTGATGATTGACTTCCAATATCACATCATTACAAATTATATTCATTAGGTAAAGTGTCTATTTTCCAAGTTTTCGCCAGTGTAAATGATCAATTATTTCACCAGTAGATAACATAGTTTGCCACTTTTTGGCCTCCTCGATTCCTTCATCTCCTAGAAGCCAATGAGTTGAGATTGTATTTATATTGCAACACTCCAGGTCTAGAAATCAACTTTTGCGTCTGTTACACATTGCCATTACAATGCCAAAAAATTAGCCATCCCCAAACCAGGTGGAATGGAACTATATACACTTATGAGAATTGTGATGCTCCAGATCTGTGCTTCAGCTGAGAGTTATTTTGTGATTTGAGCTAGGTAGGCTTGCTCTCACTTGGTTATGGGTTGCTAAGAGCTCAAACACTGGTAGGTCATCTTCTCTTCTGGCTGCAGCAACTTTGTTCAGCTCCATGCTTCTCTGTATTCATCAAGCAGGTTAGAACAGGTTCTTTTCAAAAGCAGAGATACAAGAGCAACAAAGTGGAAATACATGAGTCACCGAGGCCTATATTCAGAACTATCACATTGTACTTTTGTCATATTCTACTGCAGAACAAGTCACACAGCAAAGAGTGTAGGTAGGAGTGGGATTAAAACTGTGGGAAGGACCATTTATGCAGTCTCTCTCAATTTGTATTTAGTCAGTTTTAAAATTCTATATGTTCTATAAGCATAAGGAGCTTCTCACTTGTTTTTTTATTTACATAATTTTGGAGCATTAAGTACAAATGATTAAATCAAGTATTCATTTATCTCCATGGATTTCTTTGTCCTTTTATTTATTTTTAACTCAAAAAGCAGTTCACATATTACTCATTTGAGAATCTCTGCCTTTTGATTAGAGATTGCTTTAAGAATAGAGAGGGTGGTACAGGGCAAATGTAAGTTCAAACCATTAATTTGTGACACTGTCCTGGATAGCAAAACATATTGAAACAGGAATTTTGGGGGTGAAAAAGACAGGTTTTAGAGCATTTTAAAAGTTTTAGAAATTAAGAGGACCATGGAGGAAGCACAGGGCTGCAGAGCAGCAGAGGGTATATTTTCATAGAACAGGGAAGCTGAAAAGCTGCAACAGGTACATTTTCATAGAATGAGGGAGCTGGGAACAGCAAAAGGTCTATGTTTACAAAATAAAGAGAAGCAAGCCCTTCATTCAGAAGGAGAAAAAGAAAGCCCAAAGGGAATAGGAAAACAATAGGGAAGGAGGTCTGGGAGAATCTCACTTGTCTCCTGTGAGGTTCCACCTTTGAGCCCAGGAGTTACTATAGTAAACAGTCTAAGGGAATAGTGACCAATCAGAGGGGATTTCAAGGCACCAGGATCTGCAGCCTTTATAAGCCATAGGGAAAAGGAACTCAGGGGGACCCTTTCCCCCTCCCCACGTGGGAGTCCGTCCTGTGGGACTCTTTCCCTCTCCCCCTGTGGGAGTCTGTACTTGTTCTTTAATAAATTTCCACCTTTGCTATGCCACCTTCTGTCCGTGGATTCATTCTTTGACTTTGGTGGACAAAGAATCCAGGTTCTAGTCCAGGGGAACACCGTGTAGTTCCAGACCAAAAATTCCACTTCAAAATCAATGAATTAATTGGAAATCTAATGAAGAGGCATGAAAGAGGAGTGGTTGAGAGCCACGGCTGCAAGATCCAACCAGCCTGACTTCACTATCCTTAGCTCTGTGACCTTGAGCAAGTCAGATGATTTCAGTTTCCTCACTAATATGTTGATAGGGATAAAAATGAGACCTACTTCACAAGGTTCTTGAGATAATTAAATGAACACACACACACAGAATCATGGTGAGCACATACTAAGAACATTTAAGTGTAGGGTACAGCCATTATGATAGACTGTTGTTATGATGACTTTGGTGTTTTGTTTTCTGTTTTTTTGTTTTTTGCTTTTACTATTGATAAAAAGCAGTAATATATCTCTCTGGATATCTTACTCTGCAAACCCTTGTGAGATAGGCTGAAAAAAAAATTTAGGCATGTCAGAAAAATTGCACAACTCACCTAAAAATTCAGTGGTTATGAGCAGGGGCTCATTAGTTCAGAGTAGAGTAACATGTTACAGCGCATGAAGATATGAGTGCAATTTCCAGCTCTCCTTGTCTCATAATGAATCAAATTATTCTTCCTTTTGTTGATAATGTAATTTCCCCAAATCGTTTTTATTAATAAAGAAATGCATGTCTTGCTTATACATGTTTTCTTGCACATTACATGTATTTTCCCAGCCTAAATGTGTAAGTTTTGTGGGTTAATAGGCTCTGAACATATATGAAAGTCACTTTTTGTGTAAATTATCCCGCAAAATAAGCAAAAATAAATAAAATAAATGTTACTGACCCAATAGATAAAAAGTATCAAAGTACAGTTTAATCCCTCCCTGATTGCTGAGACTCGTCATCTATTAAAATACTTAGACATCTATTGGGCATTTACGCTTTCCCTTCTGTATGTTTTACTTGGAAATACTTTGCCATTTTTGTATTTGTTGCCATTTCTTTCTTTTTCAATAGGGTGCGGTCAGTTGCTAAGCTACATTTTCAGGAAGAGAAAACTTGCTTATTGCAGGAGGATTTTTAATTTCTCTTTATCTTTGTATCTCCAAAGCCTATAACAGTAAAGTAAGATAAGCAATAATACATATTGTACAAGTTACAACTACAGCATTTAGTATTATGCCAGCTTGCATAATGTTTTAATAAGGTTTTGTTCTAATCACTTATGCATAATGACATCTTAATTTCAATGTACATGATTAAAGCAATATCCTAAAGACTCTTTAGTGTATTGCAAAACTTTTGTGATGCTGTTGTGAGCTGTTTTGTAAACTTTATTACTTCTGTATTTTTTAGGTTATTACTCATCATTTTTTTTCTTTGTTTTTCTTTTTTAAAACGTTCATATGGCCCTAGCCGGTTTGGCTTAGTGGATAGTGGACAGAGCATCAGCCTGTAGACTGAAGGGTCCCAGGTTCGATTACAGTCAAGGGCACATGCCCAGGGTTGTGGGCTCGATCCCCAATTGGGGGCATGCAGGAGGCAGCAGATCAATGATTCTCTCTCATCATTGATGTTTCTTTCTCTCCCTCATCCTTCCTCTCTGAAATCAATAAAAATATATTTTAAAAAATAAAATAAAATGTTCATATAGATATGAGTTTTTGCTTCTCCCATAATTTTTACTAAGATCTGATCTTAAAATAAGAAGAAAAATTATGAAATCAATTTTGTGGCATGAAAAGATTGTGATTTCTAATTTATAAATATTAACCCAGTTGTTTTCATGTATACATATTGAGTTACTTTTATAATTTCATAATTCTATATAATATAGAGCTAATATGCTAATGGTCATGATGCCCTCACACTGTAACGACCGTTCAGCAGGAGGCTGCGTGCGCAGCAGGGTGGAGCCACCTTATTGCTCCTGGAGACGGAATGGAAGTGGGAAGGAGCCCAGAGGAGGTGGGACCATCCCATGGCAGGGAGGGTAGGGGTGAGAGCCCTTAGCACCCCCCTCACCAGTCCTTCGCCACACACCACTTGCACTCAGCACGCCCGCCTCCCACCTGCCAGGGGAAGGAGCGCAGCATGCACACCACCAGGAAGCAGCGCTCAAAACTCCTCAGCAGGCGGGAGGCTTCCACGCTCTCCTCTGGTGCCATGACAGGGCAGAGCTGCCACATTGCTCTGAAGATAGGCTGGAAGCGGGGAGGTGCCCAGAGGAGGCAGGACCAGCCCGAGGCGACATGCGGGACAGAGGGCAGGGCTTGAAGCAGCCAAAGAAGCCTGGAGGGGTCAGGGGCAGGGACAGGGCCAGGTGCGCTCATGCTCTGGGTGGAGAGGTTAGGATGTCAAAGCAAGTGGGGCTGCAGTCAGATGGGCAGGGCCGTGCGATTTTGCATGCCAGGTCACTTGTATTACTATAAATGATAATTGTGACCATTATAATATACCAACGTATATTCACTAGAATGGCTAAAATTAAAAGGACAATCAATATTAAATATTGGCAAATTTGAGAAAATATCTGACTCTCTCTTTCATTGTTTGTGAGAGTATCAAATGGTACAAGTACTTTGGAAAAATATTTAGCCAAAACTATAAAAGTAAATATTGTCAATCCTCGTGACCCAGCAATTCCATTCCTGGGTATGTATCTACCCAACAGAGATGTCTCATGTGTCCATTAAAAACCAAGATTTTAGAGCTTTAGCCACAACAGTCCAAAACTTGAATCAAACTATATTTATTTTGTATTGCTGTGTAATAAGTTACCACAACTTTAACAGCTTCAAACAGCAGATGTTTATTATCTCAGAAATTCTATACCTCACAAGTAGGGCACAACTTAACTGGGTACTCTGCTTACATTATGAAAAAGCAGCAATTGGAATGTTAGCCAGACTGAGTTTTCAGCAAAGACTCAAGGTTCTCATTGATATTCAATTGGTTGTTGACATCATTCAATTCCTTGAGATTGTAAAAGAACTTGAGGATTTTTTTCTTCTTCTCAGTTCCTGATACCACCCACAATTCTTGGAGGCTGCCTGAAGTTCTTCACCATTTGGTCTACCCAATATGGTGATTTCATTTATCTAGAAAGGAGAATAGCCTAGCAAGATGAAATTATATAATGTAACAATCCCAGGAGTGATATTCAGTCATCTTAGCCATGTTTTATTATTTAAAAGTAAATTAGAAAAAACTGACACTTGTGGCATTATGTAATGCTCCTCTTAATCCCTGATACTTTTCTTTGCTCTCAAGTCTGCTTTATCTGAAGTTAATAGAGATACTCCAGCTTTCTTTTGATTAGTGTTATTATGGTATATCTTCATCTCTGTTTACTTTTAATCAACTGTGTTTTTATATTTAAAGTGAGTTTCTTTTACACAATATATGGATGGTTCTTGCTTCTAGGTCTACTCTGATAGCTACATGTTTAATTCATGTATATAGACCATTCATGTTTAAAGTGATTTTTGATATAGCAAAAACAAAGAGTACATAGTATACAATGCTATTTATATGAAATTCAACATAAACAAACTAATCTATATGTCATTAAAATCAGGAAAATGGCCATGCCTGTACCAGTGTACTAAAAAGAAAGAAGGTATAAAGGAACTTTTGGGGAAAATGTTCAATGTCTTTGTCTTGATGGTAGTTACATGGATGCATACACATGCAAAATTGTATTGCGCTGTATATTTAAAAGATGTGTATTGCCCTGTCCGGTTTGGCTCAGTGGGTAGAGCATCAGCTTGTGGATTGAAGGGTCCCAGGTTCGATTCCAGTCAAAGGCACATACCTGGATTGCGGGCTCAATCCCCAATGGGGGCATACAGGAGGCAGCCGATCAATGATTTTCTCTCATCATTGATGTTTCTATCTCTCTCTCTCCTCTCCCTTCCTTTCTGAAATCAATAAAAATATATTAAAAGGTGTGTATTTATTGCTTGCATATGCATGATTTTATTGTAGCTCTATAAAATTAATAACTAAGAAATAACAGTAAAAAAGCAATTACTTTTTTTAAAAAAAGTATACCATAACATGAGACTTTGTACAAATGAGAATAAACTCAACTGTTGGTTAAGAGCATAAAATCTGGTGCCAGTTCCCTGAGTTCAAATACATGGATTTGCAACATGTTAACCTTAAGCAAGAACTTTAGTCTGTACCTCAGTGTCTTATTTAACATGTTGAAAATAATAGTATCTGTCTATTAGTATATTAGTATTTATGTGAGGAAGTATGTGAATATACCATATATATATATATATATATCACAATATTTGCAAGTTAGTCCTCTTCAGAATGTGTGTGTGTGTGTGTGGGGGGGGGGTATGAAGAGAGGGGATGTCCATTGCATGGATAACCAATGTAACCTTTTATGCAGCATGACTTGAGTGGTCCTTTGGCTAAAATAGTTTCCTTCCCGTTTTCCAGAATCATACTTCTTACCTATTAATCATTATTGGCATTAGGCAATATAAATGGAGCTTTTATTTTCCTACATAAGAACACTTTTAAATTAGTAGAGTTAAAAAATTACATTATTTTTGAAGTTATTATTTATTAAATGTCTAATATACAAATCAATAGTCAACAGGTATTAGATTATGGGGGTAGAGAGAAGGTTTGGAAAGAAATTTCATTAAGACAAATAATGGCTTTCTGAATCTCCATTTTCTATCTGGTAAAATTCTCAAACATTTTAATAATCATATATCTTACTGACAACTTCACTGATGACAAAAATTCAACATATTGATTTTCATTAGGGAAAGTTGAAAAATAAATAGTAGAATACCTTCTAGAGGAAAAGGACAAGCATTGGGGTTTACTAGTGTCCACTTAATCACTAATTGACAACGCTGTCCCTGCTGACCACCTATGCTATAATCTCACCATTACTTGGCTTTTCAGACTTTTGAATGACCTTGACTTACCTATGTAATTTCCTTACACCTAATGAAGTATTTATTAGAAAACTCTTAAGACAAATACTTAAATAACCTAAAATTACAAATCAGGCTAGATAGGGTTTATTCAATATTTGGAAAGCCTGATGTCCTTATAAAACTGATACTCCTGAGAAATATATCACTGAAAGATAATTCCCAGCTACCAGAGAAACAAACATATGCACATGTTTATTAGAAGAGTAAACAGTTATATTTAGGTTACCAGGCATGTAGCGAAAATTTACTTTCAACAATTAGCACTCTCTCAAAAGTGTTTCTTAGTATTTTCACTAGTGTAAATTATATTTATAGTTTTAAATTATGAATTAAGATACAGAATATAGAGAACCCATTGATAAATATCAGTTTAACTCAGTTATACCCTCTGGGAGAGTTCATGCACACGAATGTATACTTTTTCTTATATTTAAAACATATTAAGTATGTTAATGTATTATACACTCTGTATTTTTGTGTCAAATACTAGTACATCCAGCCCATTCTAATTCTCCAGAGATAAAGCAAAATTAAGAAGCAGGAGCTAACTCAAATTTCTATAATATTTTAAATATTTTATCAACAAGTAAACAATTTCTGCTCAGCAATATCAAGGTGCCATGTCACACAACTTGTTCAAGTTCATTCAAATCCATTTATTTTCCAAATGTCAGCAATAATATAAACTGTTCCACATCAAAGGCTGCTGACAGTTGGTATGTAAGATAATAAACAGAATTCTATTCACTTGGGGCATTGAAATTCAAACTTTTTTTTTTCTGTGGGCCCAGTTATCACATAATTTAGACATTACTTTGTCACTGTGGTTTTCAATTCATTATTCATAGAGTTAATGTAATTGAACTGATGATCCTGGGCCAGTGCATTTTACTATTTCAGAATAGAATGTATAGAGTAAAAAATATGTGTTATCCACCAATTTTTCAGTTACTGCTTTTGTGTGTGTGATGTGATTGTTTTTTAATAGGCAAACAGAGAAGCATCGATCAGACCGTCAAACCTCAGAGGGAAGGTAGGGGAGGGTGGGGATAAGGGGGAGAGATCAACCAAAGGACTTGTATGCATGCATATAAGCCGAACCAATGGACACAGACACGGGGGGGGGGGTGAGGGCATGAATGGAGGGTGGGGGGTCAATGGGGGATAAGGTCACATATGTAATACCTTAATCAATAAAGGAAAAAAAAATAGATAGGCAAACAACAATTTTCTTTCCCAATGGAATTTTGGCATTATAAGACATACCAACTTATCAAACTCTTGTAACTCTGGCTTTATGTATTCAGATACTATGAAGAGAAAAAATTCTGAAATGCTTTATTATCCTTTGCAAAAAATATCGACATGCAAATGAGGGGAAAGAAGCATAAAAGTAAATACTGAATTTTAATCACTAATTTTGAATCTTATCCCGTTGTAATTTGTTCAAGAACCAAAATGAAAGAAAAGTACAATTTTTCTGAGCTCTGCAATAATTTTCTTTATGTATTTTTTCTCCCTCCATTTTCCCCATGATGGAGCCGGTTGCTTTAATTTCAGTCAGATAAACAAAATCATGTTATGGTGTTAACAGCCTCCTGAATTTCTTTCCGCAAAAAAAATTAAATATTCTAAAGGACTCAGAGTGAGGGCAGTGATAACTGCAAAGTGAAGAATCTTAATTTTGTTCTTTGATTTCCTTATTCTTATTCATTCTTCAATGTCCAGATCAGGTGTTAACTCCTTTAGTGAACTCTGCTATTTTCCTCATCAAAACAGTAGAAATACCATCCATTCTTATGACACCTCGGTCCCATTTATAATTCCATTATTGCATCTATTTCTTTCAGGAATCTTCTCGTAAGTTAAACGTTTTTTTACTTGAGAGTCAATTTTGGGGGAAAAAGTAATTGAGCATCTTATGGAGTAATTGCCAAATTACTTTGCTGTGAATGTTCATGTTTTGCAGAATGTTTCCCTGATAGTTGATCACTTTCTTAGGTTTTAATCCAAGGTTTTAAGGGAATAAATTTAGTCCCTTTCACAGTTGATACCTGATAGTTTTACTATCTATATATATTTATAATTTATTTCAGAGGGGAACGAAGAGGGAGAGAGAGAGCTACAAACATCAATAATGAGAAAGAATCATTGATTGTCCGCCTCCTACATGCCCCACCCCAGGGATCGATCCCGCAACCCGGTATGTGCCCCAACCAGGAATTGAACTGTGACTTCCTGATTCATAGGTTGATACTCAACCACTTAGCCACACAGGCTGAGCTTACATTATGTTTTTAATTTAGTGTAGTATGTTAGAGATTAAGAGCCATTTCATAGCAATACCTAATTTTATGGATGATGAAAGTAGTCCACTCTATGGTTAAACACCTCTGAGCCCCAGTTTCGTCCTCTACAAAAATCAGAATCATTCTTAGCAAGAGATTATTTTAACAATTAAACATGTGCTTAGCACATGGCATGTAGTAAGCATACAAGAAAGGGTAGATGCTTGGATCATTTTTGTGACAATTTGTCATTGGTCTTAGAAAATCTCAAATTTACTGTTTCCTTGTTAAATAAGTTCAGCATGTTTCCCAAACAATAAAACCTTGTCTTTTCCATTACCATCTATATTTATATGTCAATTCAATAATATCCGACCAACCTGCTTTTTATGCAAATAACTCTCCCCATTCTGCAGATCCTGCTGTGTTCTACAGGACTCTCCTGGTGACATGTGCCCCATCCTCAGCCATCTCATCTCTGCACAATGGCCATACAGTCTCAAGTTTGAGTCACTATAAAATTCATTTTTTTATAGTGAAATAACCTATTTATGTTGTATAATAACCTATTTATGTTGTCTTTCATATCTTGTTTTCACACTTTCACTTAAAGTCTCTTTCTACAGTTTTTTCCTGTTGCTATTGGAGTTATTGTTACTTTAAAATAGAGAATAGATATTAACAATATGCAAGACTGGATGGTATCGGCTTCAATTTTGGACTTTCAGTATATTTTTCATATTTATAATGAAATTTATATATATATATGTATATACATATATATATATATATATATATATATATATATATGTGTGTGTATATATATATATATTCCTATATAATAAAAGAGTAATATGCAAATAGACCGAACGGCAGAAGAACCAAAGAACCAATCAAAGCATAATATTCTAGTGATATGCTAAGGCTCTTCAACTGCTAACTATGGCATGCACTGACCACCAGAGGACAGATGCTCTGACTGGTTGGTTAGCTTCCTGCTGGGGTCCGGACAATTGGGATTGAGCAAGATGGGCTGGACATGCCCTGGAGCCTTCCCACGGTCCCTCCCTGGCCTGATCGTGCACTGGTGGGATCCCTCAGCCTGGCCTGCGCCCTTTTGCAATCCAGGATCCCTCAGGGGATGTCGGAGAGCCGGTTTCAGCCTAATCCCTCAGGCCACTACCCTTGGGAGGGCGCCAGACGCAGGGCTCATGTCTGCTGAGTGCTGCTGCCATGGCAGCATGAGCCTCTCCAGATCAGGACTGATTGGGCATGAGACTGTGGCAGGCACAGTGGGGCCAGGATAAGCAGGAGTGGCTGGTAGGAGCTGCAGGTGGCATTGGACTGCGGGTTTCAGCCCAATCCCTGCAGGCCACCGAGAGGGACCCCACCAGTGCACAAATTCATGCACCGGGCCTCTAGTGTGTGTGTGTGTGTGTGTGTGTGTGTGTGTGTGTGTGTGTGTATGTGTGTGTGTATATATATATATATATATACACACACATACACACACACTATTTTCTGGAAATATCTCTCCCCAGTAGGTTGTAATCTGTGGGAGGGCATGTGTTAAGCATATACGGTTTCTTCTAGCTCACATTGTATATGCTTGGGCCTATGAAACACTGGCCTATATGGTGAGTGATTTCCCCCCCCCCCCCCCGCCAACACACACACATTATTTGCACTCATTAATTCACTTCAACTAGCAATATGGAAATGACTAATAAAATCACATGTATTTCTTTTATTTCAAACCAGCCATTAGTTTATTTAGTCATCTATACTTATCTTCCCTTTAGCCTTTACTTAACAATTATTTTCATTAGTTATTTTACATTAATTATGTTGATTTCTAAACATGTGAAAATGGCATTTAAAGGCACTCTAACAATAGGTTTGTAATTTTCGAAAAAGAAAAATGCTTATGTTGGGCCTTTCTATCAAGTTAGAGAAAATGTTAGTACATATTCATATTAGTATCTATTTGCTGTATATATATATATATGCATAGGTCTACTCAATTTCCCCCTTTTTACACTTCTCTGTTCTGTGTATAATGGTCTTTATAATGCTCTTGTCTCCAAAATATTTGCTTTAATACACAGGTATATGGGTAGCAAGCTATTCATGTTTATGTTTTTTTACATATTAGAGCTTACATATGTCCTTAGCTAATGAGAGTCAGCAAATGTTGTCTAAAGGACACTTTTGAGCAAGGTGGGTAAATACATCATACTGTAAGTCCTCTCATCCAATAGGTGGTGACTTCCTCTCTTTGTAAAATAGTGCTTTTCTTTTGTGGTCTCACTCTCTTCTGACCTGGAGGGTGATTTATCTGACCCTGGGAGACAAAAGGATTGCAAGTGGTAGTGCTTGACCTGCACCAGATAAACAATGGATGAGTATAACATGGATGTTAAAATACAGTCACTTAAAAAAAAAAAAAAACTTTGTAAAAACAGAGTAAAGATGAGCAGTTTAATATTGAAGGGTTCAGAAGCATCGGTGTAGCTTGGGGAGACCAGAAGTTACATGAAGGATTCATGGAAACATCTCTAACCTGAGGACATTATAAGTCACAGGAATTTGGAGATGAGAAAGAATGGGTGATAAACAGGCCTGCAGCCCACTGTCTCCCTTTTATACTCAGGAAAAAAAAAAAAAGACTCATTCAAATCGCCTTGTAAACATCTTAACGAGAGCTCATGGCAAACACATTAATTATACTTACTAGTATAAAGCGTTCTTACTTGTGAAATTCCTTTAATGGAATATAACTAGTCAAACTAAATTGCTTATTAAAAACAAATCTTCAATTTATGGATTTCTGTGGGTATGTCTAGCTAGGGAATATCATAGCAGTTCTAGAACTAATGGGGTATAACAGGGAGATGCTTTACAGAGCAAATGGTTTCCTTCGTGCTAGCAATTTCACTTGGAAATGTTAAAACTAAAACAGAATGTAATCCAATGATAAACGAAAGGACCAGGAGAGTTGCATTGATAATCTCAGATTTCTCTATTTTCCACATGCTTCGCTGTTGCCCTTGTCTCTTGAATTATCAATGAAAGGAGAGGAACTATAGAAGTGTATTTTGAGAAGTCCACTCCTTGCGTTTTCTAATGTAAGATACCTGGAGAGCATCTCCATAGGGTTTGTGCTATAAGAAATCCAGTCTAAATTGTGCACGGGCTGGATTGTTTCCATCCTCAATGTTCATATGTTTATCTCCTAACCCTTAGTACCTCAGAATGTACCAATATTTGGAGATAAGTTTTTTAAAGAGGTGATAATGTTTCAATAATGCTACCAAGGTGGATCCTAGTCCATTAGGGCTGGTGTTCTTATAAGAAGAGGAAAGACACCATGGACGGTCATGAACAAAGAGAAGACTATGTGAGGACACAGTGAGACTAGGGCTGTCTGAGAGCCAGGAAGAGTAACCTCAGGAGAAACTAAATATGCAGGCACCTTGATATTGGACTTCCAGCCTCTGGAGCAGTGAAAAAATAAACATATGTTGTTTAAGCTACCCAGAGTGTGCTACCTTGTTATGGCATCCCTGGCAGGTTAATACAAACTGGCTTACTTTGTACAGTTATGCAAATGTATTCCCAGAAGCATATGTTATTGCTTAAAATGATATGCATTTCACATGGTACATGTTCATCAATGATTGAACTCAGGATGGAGCTTCACGGAACCCTGGAACTTTAGTGTTGGCCATTATTTATTTTTAACCTTTGCACTCGGATGTCGAGTGTGACTCGACACTGTTAGCATTGGTAGCAGGAATCAAGAAAAAAGCAAGCGAGTGCAAAGGGTTAAAAATATATATTTATTGATTTCAGAGAGGAAGGGAGAGGAAAAGAGAGAAAGAAACATCAATGATGAGAAAGAATCATCGATTGACTGCCGTCTGCCCGCCTGGAGCCCACAACCTGGGCATGTGCCCTGATCAGGAATGGAACCATGACCTCCTGGTTCATACATCAACACTCAACCACTGAGCCATGCCAGCTGGGCAGTGATGACCATTATGTAACACTAAAGGCCCAGTGCACGAAATGTGTGCACTGGAATGGTGGGTCCCTCGCCTGGCCTGCGCCCTCTTGCAGTCCGGGATCCCTCACTCTTTACTGCCCGCCTGCTCGCTGCTCCTTAGTGCTGCCCTGGAGGCCGGAGAGGCTCCCGCCACCACTGCTGTGCTCACCAGCCATGAACCCGGCTTTGGGCCCAGTGGTGCTCCCCCTGTGGGAGTGCACTGACCACCAGGGGGCAGCTCCTGCGTTGAGCATCTTCCCCCGGGTGGTCAGTGCGCATCATAGTGACCAGTCGTTCCGGTGGCTGTTCCTCTGTTCGGTCTATTTGCATATTAGAGTTTTATTATATAGGATAGGGGGAACAGAGGCCAGAGAAGCAAGGTGACAAATCATGTGTTCCTAAATATAATGGGTTTTGAGATAGTCCAACAATTAATACATTTTTTCATAACATGCATTATAAACTTTACAAAAGGCTAACTAGAGAAAGGAGCTTAGTGGAAAGAAATGGGCTTGCTAAAAGCATTCCAGAATTTATCATAATAACAAATCCTCTCAGGGCAGTGCTAGATCAGAGCAGAATCCTCCAACCTTTCCTATTAACAGTCAGACTTTCCTCTTAAGGAAGAAAAACAGAATGCTTTCTCTTTGTGTGCAAACAGCACTGAAGAAAAGAAAATGCGTGTATATGTGTGAAGTTTCGCTTTAATTATCTATTGCTGCATAACAAATCACCCCGACATTTATTGCCTTAAAATAACATTTACTTATTTGTTCACGCATCTCCAATTGGGATAGAGATCAATGGAGATCGATTATCTCACATCCAAGTAGCATCTGCTGGAACTAGAACATCCTGTAACATCGAAGATGACTTCTTCCCTAAGATGTCTGGTTCCTGCCTCGGATGGCTAAAAGAGTGGGGGCTGGATGGGCATTTGACTTTCTCTCCCCACACAGCCTCTCTTTGTAGCTAGCTTTGCTTTCCTTCCTATGGGGAAGTCTCACTTTAGCCAGAAATTTTAGCTGGTGGCTTACTTCCTCCAGTGCACAAAAATAGAAGCTACTGGGCTTGCTTAGTAACTAAACTTTGAAGTCCCAAATGGCATTTTTACCGTATCTTCCGATTAAAATAGTCAAGGAGTAAGACAAGATGCAATGGGAGGAAAAACAGACTGCCTCTTGCTGCAGGTGTAACCGGGAGATATATTGCTGTGTTAGTTTTTAGAAATATGACCTGCTCAATAATCCTAGTGTGCCAGGTTCATTCTTACTCAGTTTCAATCAGGTAAGTCACACAACCTTACCAGATATGGAATGGATAAGGTAGCAGATTGAAAACAGGAATGTTAAAATAATTGGGCATATACTAATAGGAGTTTGAACTAATGTTAAAGGCAGGAATGAGAAGAGCTTTACCCTAACAATGCTGAATTACATAAAAATGTTAATTGCCTAATTAACATGAAAAGAAATAAAATATTTTTAAAGTTTAAACCACTGCTCACGTAGACACTTTTAATATTTACTGAGTGTCTTCAATATGCTACACTTTGACCTGCGGATGAAAAAATAAGGGGGGAGAGGGTTGAATCTCATAGGATCTTTTGATCATAAATTCCTAACTAAGCAGGTTGGTGGGTAGTCATGCCCCAGGCATATAACTTTGTAGTAAAGATTTATCTTTGCCTTAAGCAAGCCCTTTCCATTGTTTTGAGGAGGAAACTGGTCTTGCAGAACTTGTTATCTAAATGCAGAGGCCATGGAACTGTGAACAATGCACTGCCCTGCGGGGAGGGGGGGAATTATTATGCTGGGGCCAGGATGAACCATGGGATGTGGCCTGACACCTGGGGGCCTTCCTGCAGGGCCACGAAGGGGTGGGGGGGGGCATATCTGCAAGACAAAGACCCCAGCTGGATATATATAGACAGGCTCTCTGCATGTTTCTTCACTCTGATTTAGAAATTATTCTCAGAGTCCACTAGTGTTAATAAATGGGGTCCCTCCTTTCTCTAGGAAGCATGCTTGGTAATTCTTTGGTCTTCTGTAACAGTTTCTGTGCATCTAGGTTAACAACTACCTGTGAAATAAATCATAACCACTCATAGAGAGCACATTATCTTGTTAACTATCATATAATCCAACCCCCCCACATTGCTTCCTACCACTTGGGTGTATTCATCCTTCTGTTCCCTCCTCAAATGAAAAAAAAGAACCTGCAAAACTGTTATTCTTCACGGCATTTGAGCTCCTGCTCCCCAACATATGTCTTTGGCTTAGCTCAGTATGGATGTTCTTACATGGACAGTCCTATTTTCTGGAGCTTTAGCATATAAAGTTCATGACCTCATAGAGCTTACAATTTATAGTGTGTGTGTGTTGGGGGGGGGTGGGATGGTCTTAAAAAACAAATAAATGTATAATGAAGAAATGTAAGAGGCCTGAAGGGTGGTGGGATGGTCTTAAAAAACAAATAAATGTATAATGAAGAAATGTAAGAGGAGGGTTGTAGGGGGCCCATGGGGGTGGGAAGGGGACAGCTTTAAAACTTTCAATAATAATGATAATTAAAAAAAAAAAAGAAACGTAAGGGTCAGAGAATGTTCCTGTTCTTCCACCCTCTGCACATTCCTCTGTCATAGTACAATCCTTACAATGGCCAAGTTATCTCTTTCCTACTGGCTTTCCATCAGGGCAAAGAGAACTGTAAGGAAAGGGATTGAGTTTTATGTTCCAAATTTAAATTAATACAGAGCCTGGATCTCTCCCCTTGGCTCAGTCAGTGTCTGTTGAACTGCCTTGACTTCCCCATTTCCTATAGGAAAGAGCAAAGAATAGGCTTATGTAGTTTCTCACAGCAATACTGCGATCAAACATACTGAGCTCAACTTATCTATTTAAAACCTGCTTTCAATGTCATTTTTTAAATCTAGAACACTAAGCCTCTATTTATAATTGCACACATATGTTTAACAAACATAAAAATGGTGTGCTGCTTACCAGGAGACACTGGTGTGCTCTTCAAGAGGGAGCACTCCCCCTATGTTGAGAGTCACCTCTCTGAGTCTATTGACTTATGCATGAAAACCTGTTCAATTGGCAGCAATTCCAACAGGCCTCCTTTAATTAGGTTACCTCCTTTACCTTCTTTCCATTTTCTACTCTATTCTACCTTGTAATTATGTGTACCCAGTGTGTAACACTGAGCAGGACTACATAGATTCTGGTATCAATTCTAACCCCACACCAAGAAGCAATTCTCAGACTACTAGTTGGTGTCTGACAATTCAATTCAAATCTGGCACTGTCTTCCCAGAGATAGCATTAGATTCTTCAGGTTAAAGGTTCATCCCTTCAAGACTGTCCCCCCACTTTAGACAACAGTTGCTTCTGATCAATCTTTGCTATTAGATTGGATTCCAATGACCCCCTCCTTGAACTTCCAGTTTCCAAGTCCTGGTTCTCACCTATTCTTGAGACCAAATTGCTATAAATCAAAGGATCCCAAGATCCTCTCCTTGGGTTTAAAGAATTTGATAGAAAAGCTCACAGAACTCAGAGAAACATTTTGCTTGGTAGATTACTGGTTTATTATAAAAAACTAGAGGCCCGGTGCATGAAATTATGCACAGGGGGTAGGGGTCCCTCAGCCCGGCCTGCATCCTCTCCAATCTGGGACCCCTTGGGGGATGTTCAACTGCCGGTCAGATATCCCTCTTGCAATCCGGGAATGCTGGCTCCTAACCACTTGCCTGCCTGCTTGCCGGATCACCCCTAACCACTCTGCATGCCTGCCTGATTGCCCCTAACTTTTCCCCTACCTGCCTGATCACCCCTAACTGCCTCTGCCTCGCCCCCCCCCCCCCCTCCCTGCAGCTTTGTCCAGAAGGATGTCTGGAAGGTCGTTTGGATGTCTGATCTAATTAGAATATTATGCTTTTATTAGTATAGATTTAACTCAGGGTCAGCCAGAGGGAAGAGGTGGAAGGCATGGGAAGTGCACAGAGCTTCCATGCCCTCTCCAGGAATCACTTTCCCATCACCTTCCTGTGTCTACCAACCTGAAGCTCTCCGACCTCTGTCATTTTGGACTTTTACTGATATTTCATTACATAGGCACCACTGATTAAATAACTGGACATTGGAGACTGATTTAACTCCAGCTACTCTCTACTCTGGAGGTCAAGAGGGTGGGACTGAAAGTTCCAGCCCTCTAAACCAGCATTTTCAACCTTTTTCATATCACGGCACACATAAACTAATGACTAAAAGTCTATTGCACACCAAAAAATATATTTTCCACCAATTCAACAAAAATGAGTAAGTATAATTTTGATTCACTCACACTGGATGGCTATTGTGTTGGACTGTTGTCATTTTTTAATTTGACCATCTAAGGGAACAGAGGTCAGTGCCCCTGACTAAATAGTCAGGTATTGCTTATTTTAAAAATTCTTGCACCACACGGGTTGAAAATCACTGCTCTAAGATTCCTCTGGTTACCAGCTCCCATTCTTAGGTGACCTAGGAGCATTCCAAATGTTACCTTATTAACATAACAAATGACACTTTTAGGACTTGCTTCACTTAAGAAACTTTAAGGGATTAAGGAGCAGAGATAGAACTAAGACCAATACATATTTCTTATTATAAATTACAAAATCACAAGGACTTAATACCTACCATTTTTAGCATGGTTCATATGCACCAGACACTGTCCTGTCCTACTTTTTATTTCATTTACAACAATCTATCAGAAGCAGATGATGAAACTGAGGTTTAGAGAGCTAAGGGCCAGAGCCATAGTGAGAGCTTGTATGTGATTCAACCAAGACTAGAAACCAGGCCCTGCCCATTACATAACTTTATGTGGCTAATCAATATGCTCTAATAATGATGTGCTCTAAATTGGATGTTTGATATCTTTCTAAATGTCCAGACTTAGTTGATTTCATTATGAAATTCCTTGTTTCAGAGACAAATTATCTCATTATCTTTGCCATTGGAATATATATATATATATATATATATATATATATATAAACACACATATATATATATATATATATATATATATATATATATATATTTGTAAGCTGTTCTTAATCTTTGTTGGGTCATAAACCTGTAAAGTATATGAAAAAATAAAAACAAAACAACACAATGGACATTCAACTTCAAAATGTTTGTAGACACTGGGAAGCCTGTATCCATCATCATATTTCTACAAAAGGAAATCCAGTTTGGTGTTAGTATGTCTTTACCACCTTAAAACATTAAGTTTCAACTAAGTGAGGCTAGATTTCAGGCTAAAAGCCTTCAGCAGAAAATAATGTTTAACCATCCTGTATAATAAAAACTAATATGCAAATTGTCCCCTCCGGCGGTCATTTGACCCGGAGACCGGGAGTTTGACCACTCGCTATGACGTGCACTGGCCACCAGGGGATGGCATGGAACTTGGCAGGCGTTGGCAACATTCTGTGACCTCTTTCTGGCTAACTGGGGGCGGGGGTGATGGGGGCGGAGGTGCAGTGAGAATGCGGGGTGTCCACCAAGCTTGCTCTCACTCCCCCTGCTACTCTCCCCCGGGACGCCAGGGCTTGCATGCTGGAGAAGCCCTGGGCTCAGGTGCCAGGCACCCATAAGGACCCCGCCCCGCACCTGCATGGCGTCTTCCAGGTGAGCCTGGCCGCAGCCGCAGGGACCACAGGGGCCTGTTGGGCTCCCCGTGGGTTTGCGTAGGAGCCGGTATGCGAGGCTGGTCAGGAGAGAACACACTGCCCGCCCAGCTTCCCTGAGGCGCTTCTGGGCAGCCCAGAGGCCCATGCTGCGCCCTGCTGGCAGCATCCAGCCATGCTCACTGCATCTCTGCGTGGGGACTTGGGTGCCGTGACTCAGGCGGAGGGGGTCACGCGGGGGTCCAGGGGCCCAGGTGTTGCCCAGGGCCCAGAGGTCAGCTGGGACCTGCCCTTCCATGTCAGACACTTGTGCTTCAATCACCAGCCAGGCCAAAGGTCCACACCCATGCATGAATTTCATGCACTGGGCCTCTAGTATTTTAATAAAATTGCTTGCCTTTTATAATATCATTTTGAGGGCATTTAGTTTTTGTTTATTATGTACCAGAAGATTTTCAAGCACAGATTTAAGTGCTGTACAATATTACCTCACTTATCATCAGTGACCTATGGCAGTGATATAAAGTTTTCTTTTAAATAAGTGATTAAAGTTTAAAAAGTCAGCTAATTAAAAGAAAGAATAGGCATAAAAATTTGTCAAAAGATTATTAATATGATATGTGGATTATTAAAGTTTGTAAAATATTTTCTGAATGAAACAGTGCAATTCATAAAAATATGTGGCTGCTGATACTATCACTATAATATGAAGTCCATGAGCTTGTAATGATATAAGAATTGCTTTTAAGTTGTTAGAGAAAAAAAATTGTGTCATAAAAAATAAACAGAAAAAATATGGTTTAGAGAGAAAGGAGACTATGAAAGAATGTGTGTTGATCATGATCACTGATATCTGAAATAAAATCAAGTTATAGTTGTCCTCCATGTTCCTTATATATAACAGAGAGATAAATGAAAAATAAATCCATTTAAATATCTTCCCAATCAAATTTTTAATGTTAAAAAATGTGGTTGTTTTTTTCTATTTCCTCCCACTCCTCTCAACTCCCTGGACTGTTTCTCCTCTGTTTTCTGTCCTTCCCTCCTCCAGTCCTTTCTCTCTTCCCTCTTTTTTTCTTTCTTCTTTCACTCTATCTCCCTAATATTTCCTTGCTATTCTTTCTTTCCTTCCTCTCTTCTTTATAATGCACAAATATTTTAAATCAGTTATATTTGTCAAGAAACACACTAAAAATGTACAATATGAACTGACATTTGATAATTTTTATTTTTATTTTAAGCAAATATACATATAAAAACAAGTTTCTAGTCAGAATGTTTGAATGTTACATTCCTTTGTTATCGGTGGGTGCTGGGCCTTGGGTTCTTACGATGTCTTTAAAATTGTTATATAATGGTAAACAGTGTATCTTCAATATTAAATATTAGTTATTGGGACTTCCTCCACTGCAAATTCAGTTAAAATCTTTCTTGATTCCAACATCCCATCAAAATAACCAGTGAAACATACACTTTAAGTTAACGTGAGTTTTCATTCTGAAAGTAGAAATACCTCACCATTTTAAAATTGTTTACATTTTTCACTTAAAAATGAATTGTGTATATTAAAGATTTAATCATATGCAATTTTTACCTTCAGGTTTTCATTAAATCATCAACTTTAAAATATATAAGCCCTTTCTCAGTTTGGCTAAAGACTGCACCTTCCCCTCTAAATGTAACATGATTGTTGAGATTTGTAGTAAAGCTTTTGAAGTGAATTGAACAAAAAGGAGATTGGGAAGAAGGGGAAGAAGCCATTTACTAAAGCCAGCGAGGTAGACTTATTTCGTTTATGCTTATTTGCTATGGCAGCAGGGAATAAAAATAGAGGCACTGTACTTTCAAGGTGAATCTCAAAAGGATATGCATTGTCCTTTGGAAATGAAAGCTCCCCAAACATGGCCTACCTTGATGCATTATCACAACTGTGTCAGTGAACTGCCATCCGATTGCAATAAAAATGGTTCATAGAGGTGAGGGGGAAATATATATTTGTAGCAGCTATGAAAATAACGTTTTTCTGTCTCACAGGGCTTAAGATAAATCTTTGCAAAAACTAATAAAATGGTTGAAATGTAAAGTAGTTACCTTTATGTTGTGCCATTTTTCTCTCTATACATCGAGGCAACTACTAAATGTCCATCTTTTCGGTAAAATTATTTCAAATTGTAAACTATTTAATGATTATTTATGTCTTTAGCCAAGAAGGAAATATCTATATTATTCTCCAGCTTTTCCATCTCAATTAAACCTTTGCATATTATTTATGATCTACATGCTTTTATTATATATATGGTAGTCCATCTGTGTGAATACATTTCATAGTTTTCATTAGTATCAATATCAAAGTGTGCCAAATGGCTACAAATATTAAATAGTTGGAATTATGATAGGGTGCATCTATGGAAATTACTGGAAGTTTATTTTTCTCATCTGCTGAACTTGACGTGCGTCATACGATTATGATTTTCATACATTAAAACACATTGGAAAGCCAGGCAACATATTAAATGATCCCCAGTTTGGTAAGCAATGTTAAATGCATACCATTTAAAAAATCTGGGAAGGATTTTGTATTTTAAGTAGAGAGAAAATAAGACACAAGACTGAGAGGATTACATTTTTTTGTCAGTTTCAACTAGGTACAACTTTAATAGGAGACAAATCAGAAATTTTTTCTATGTTGCTCTACAAAGGAGTGCTAAGGCCAGGAAGAATATTAAAGAGAAAGAGGTTATAACTTTATCATTGCTTTTCTCCCCAAATGTTTATTGAGCACTTGCTATGTGTCAAACACTGCTCTGAGTATTAAAGGGACAGCAAAATGAAACACACAAACAAACAGATAAACAGACCACATAAGGAACTCTGCCCTTGGGTAGTTTATATTCTGTCGAGGTAAAATGGAAATAATGAGCATGTAGTTATTAAAACTATTTAAGAAGAGCTGTGGGTGATGAAATTTAACTATATTGAAGAAAGGATTTCTGATTTGAGTGGAAGTTGACTTTCAATGGTTCATCTAAATGAAAAACTTTTGCATTTATATAACTAAGTTTAATTTCTGGTGCACTGAATTATTTCCTAATGCATTTTTATGGTTTTAAAACACATTTATATTCATTAATAATATCTATTTTAGATCAAAATCTCTCATTGGACTAAGATGACATTCATCTATATTATTTATCATATCATCATTACTGGAGCAAGACCAGTTCTTGTGGCTTCAAGGGAGAAGCATTTCAGGGACACTCACGAAGGAAGATTAGAGCAATATTGGTAAGATTTATTAGTGTGCCCTTTAAAAGGCTGCCACATTCGAGGAGGACTTCCCTGGTGGTCCAGTAGTAGAAGTTGGTCCACTTTGTCCATCTGCTCCCAGATACACCATCCCGAGGTCTCATCCCAGAAGGGTCAGGTCCCAGAGCTGGAATGCCCTTACCCTTGGCATCTGAGGCTCTAGTAGTCCAGCTTAGTTAGTCTCAGTACCAGGCTGGCATCAACATTTGTAGCTGTGTGACTTTGGGCAAGTTACTTAACTTCTCTGAGTCTCATTTCCCTATCTGTATGTCTGCTGCCAAGGCTTGATGGCACTAGGGCAGGATGTGCTTCCAGATGCATCAGTGCCATGGAGACAGGCCTTTGTTCAACTTCTATATATTTCCTGGGGTTGGGGGAAGAGCAGGCTTTCTTTCAGACTACTCCACATCTTTCCTGTCTTTGCCTAGGCCTGTGCTGGTGCCCTGCCCCTATCCAATCTTTTTCCTGGCTTTTTCCAGGGGCTCATGCCCTTCTTCAATATGAGTCTTTTCCCAGACGTTTCCAGGGTAGTCCCTTACCCCTTTAAGGTCACCACTTTGGATCCTACTGAGGATGCCTCATAGCTTTGTTTCCTCATTTGGCTTCTACTGCTATGTGCTTACCCCCATCATGGGTTCCCCCATTATTCTGGGGGGAGGGTGTCCATTGTTCCCTGGGGTCATTAGAAAGCCAGTCTTTCCTGCCCACTCAGATGTTCATCCGTTTGGTGAAGCAATGCCAGCTATTCCCTGGAGTGACTGTGAACAGGCCCTTTTCTAGTTAATCTGGCTTAATCAGATGTCCGGCTCCCTTCTCATTAATATCTAACCGCCTACTGTAACATCATGACAACAGCTAACGTACTAATCTTCTTGGTGATGATATTATTTATAATAATAATGATGTACTTATATATTATCCTGGAAATGACTATTTTCAAAACAATTAAAAACCAGTGTTCATAGAATTGAGATATTATAAAAAGCAATGTCTGTAAAAATGAAAACAAATTTCTTATTTTAAAGTATCTCTCTTTAGGAGATAGTCATTGTTCTGCCATTATGTATGCTAGAGGAGTGCAGAACTGAGATAGAAAGGAAAACAAATCTATAACATGGTTGTACATAACTAGTAGATTGACCCAAGGTTTCTAGGGGAAAAAATCTGACATGTTGTAAAGCTGTGAAGCTGGAAATTGTACCATTTACAGTGCAGTAATTTCACCTGTAGGCATATAGATTTAGATAAGCTCTTTCGCATAGGGGAAACATTGACATAAATATTCATAGCAATTTTGAAATAACAAAAAAGTGGAAGCAGCTTAGTATTTTTTGACAAAAGAAACAAAAAAGTTGCAGTATAGTTATACAAAAAATACCATTTAGTAGAAGAATGAGTAATTATAACCACATACAATCCATGTGATTGAACATTGAAAAATATATTTGATTGAACAACAAACCATGAAAGATAGAGTGTAAGCCCAATTATACACAATATATTAAAAATTCAAGAAGAGGAAGTAGATATGACTGCTGCAGAGCAGAAATTATCTCTCTCTTATAAAACTAAAAGAATTACCAAAATACTAATATATTCATTATTTATTAAGAGTTATGTAGTAGCCTTTTTGAAAAAATACATTTATAAAGTACAGTGTATGCAATATACACAATATACATTTTAATAGCTACTTATATATACATATTTAGAACAATATATAACATACAAAATGCTTATTTTATTTATAATTTTACTACAGGCCCGTGCATGGAGGGGGGGTCCCTCAGCCCAGCCTGCACCCTCTCCAATCTGGGACCCCTTAGGGGATATCCAACTGCTTCTCACAATCCAGGACCGCTGGATCCTAACAGCTCGCCAGCCTGCCTGATAGCCCCTAGCCACCTCTGCCTGCCTGATAACCCCTAACTGCCCCCCTGCTCTCCTGATCGCCCCTAACCGCCTCTGCCTCGCCTTGCACCTGGGGCCCAGGATTCCTTCCTCTGGCCAGTTGCAGGCACCTGAAACCTGGGTTTCCCTCCTCTGGCCGGTCACAGGCACCCAGGACCTGGGCTAGCTTCGCCCGGGCTGGCCGCAGCCACAGGGACTGTGGGTGGGCAGCTTCGTGTGGACCGCAGCCACAGGCACCCAGCACCGTGGGGCGTGCAGCTTGTCCCTCTCCTGGGCTGCTGGCATCTGGGACCATGGAGCGGCCGGCTTGTCCCTCTCACAGGCCACAGCCTGGCTGGTCCCCATTCCTATCTCATGAGCTCATTTGTGCCTGGCTGGTCCCATCCCTCTCTCAAGAGTTCATTTGTGCCTGGCTGGTCCCCATTCATCTCTCCCGAGTGTTGAGTGTCTGAGCCATTACAGCATGACAGCATGAGGGTGTGATGATCATTTGCATATTAGCTCTTTATTATATAGATTATATAGAATTTTAAATTTATTTTTTATTTGCATGCATATTTAATTACAGATTTAATACATTTTTTAGTCTTTGCTAGTGATATCTAGCATCTATGATTTAAATCACTTTTTGGTGTTACTTTTGCCTACAAAGATTGAGCCCTTCTGAGGAAATAGTCATCAGATTTGCAAATTAGATGGAACATTTTGGGAGGCACTTGATTGGTAAATTGGAGGTAGATAAAACAAAAAAATAAAACAATATAGAAGATTATTTTAGTTTTTATGAAAGAGATGATAAGTTGCTAAACTGTGTCACCAACAAGGTAATGGAGAGGAGGTGTATAGCTTTAATTAAGAAAGTTTACTGAATAATTGATTATATGTGGGAATTATGATAATGAGTGAATTATAAATCTAGAACATTTAACACATTTCTTGATTATATCACCAATTATTCACCAATTATCAAGTAGAAAATATTAAGTAGGAGGGAGAAGTCTTATAAAGAAAAAGTATGCTCTGACATTTGTTCGGTGTGAAGTGTTTGGGGTAGATCTAGATAAAATGGTCAGTAGAAGATTGAATACAGGAGTCTGGAATTTTGGCAGTAGGTATGATCTAAAAATTTCACAGTTGACTAATTTTTTTTTATAGAAAGACAATGTAAAATTAGAAAAACATAGAGAGAACTAAACACTTTTGGACACTAAACCATTTAAAAATGAGCCTATTACATCAGAAAATATCTATGGAAATTTCAATTTGTGTAACTTGGACTTGTTGAGAATGGCAAATATCAAATTTAAAATTTCTGAAGTGCCTGGCAGGTGTAGCTCAGTGGTTAAGCAGCGACCCAGGAACTAAGAGGCCACCGGTTTGATTCCAGGTCAGGGCACATGTCCAAGTTGTGGGCTCAATCCCCTGTGAGCATGCAGGAGGCAGCTGATCAGTGATATTTCTCATGTTTCTATCTTCTATCCCTCTCCCTTCCTCTTTCTCTAAAAATAAATCAATACAAACATATTACAAAATAAAATAAAATTTCTGAGGCAAATTGAAAAAATTGAGGAATTTATTACAAGGTGCTGTGAAATGCCCCAATGATTGAATAAATTCATATTTGGGAGGAAAAATAAAAGTAGAGCTTAGTGTCAGCTATAACCAGGAAATGGAGCACCACTTTCTCTTCGTACTTTGTTTCTGAGTAATCTGCTATCTTTTTTTTCATTTTTCTTTTTCCTAGCAGTATGGGTTCTTGTTTGAGAAAATAAGAAATAAACATAGAAACATGTCAAATATCGTGAAGAGGTACATGTTCAAATTATAGATAAGGGTCTTTTGCGTATTTTGTCACTTTTGTTGATCAGTTATGGCCAGGAGCCAAGGTCATATGAACAAAATGGATGCTCCCATCTACACTAATAAAAGAGTAACATGCAAATTAACCATCACTCCGCTACACCAAGCCACACCAACCAGCCAATCAGGAGTGAGTATGCAAATTAACCAAACCAAGATGGCGGCCAGCCACAGAGCTAGAGCAAGAAGGAGGCTTGGGTTGCCCCAGCAATGAAGGAAGCCAAGCTTCCCACCCGCCCTAGCCAGCCCTGGCCTCCACTCAAGGCTACAAAGTTTCAATTATAGAAGATAAATAAATCCCAGATACCAGGGCCTCCACTTGGGTCACCAGGGGGTGTGGCCAGCCTGCAAACCACCACAGGCCCCTTGCCCAGGTTGCCACATGCCCCAAGGGAACGGCCACCCTTCAGGGCAAACCAGCCAGCCCCCACTCCTGTACCAGGCCTCTATCCTATCTAATAAAAGAGTCATATGCAGATTGACCATCACTCCAACACACAAGATGGCTGCCCCCATGTGGTCAAAGATGGCTGCCCCCATTTGGACATAAGATGGCCATGACAAGATGGCCAGCAGGGAAGGGCAGTTGGGAGGGACCAGGCCTGCAAGGGAGGGAAGTTGGGTACGATGATGCCTGCAGGGGAGGAAAGTTAGGGGTGACCAGGCCAGCAGAGGAGGGAGGTTGGGGACAACTGGGCCTGCAGGGAAGGGCTGTTGGGGGGGACCCAGGCCTGCAGGGGAGAGCAGTTGGGGGGGACCAGACCTGCAGGGGAGGGCAGTTAGGGGTAATCAGGCTGGCAAGGGAGCAGTTAGGCATCAATCAGGCTGGCAGGGGAGTAGTTAGGGGGTGATCAGGCTGGCAGGCAGAAGCAGTTAGGAGCAATCAGGAAGGCAAGCAGGCAAGCAGTTGGGAGCCAGCAGTCCTGGATTGTGAGGGGGATCGGGCCTAAACGGGCAGTTGGACATCCCTCGAGGGGTCCCAGATTGGAGAGGGTGCAGGCTCGGCTGAGGGACACACCCTCCCCTGCACGAATTTCATGCACCGGTCCTCTAGTATTAATAATATACACATAGAAAATACCTTAAAAATCAGGAACAAATTAAGAGAAAATGTGAAAACAAAACCAAAGTACCTATGTACCCAATATGCCCATGGGCAGGAGACAGAATTGCACCAATCTATCAGTTTTTAATTTAATCCAGTTCTATTACAAAAATACTACTTTTTAGAAAGCACTCACTATTACTTATATCTTTATTTGGAACTTCATGCAATCAAAAGAGATATAAGGTAGCTTCCTAAATGGCTAACAACATTCTAACTTGATTTGGATTGTGCTTACCTGGATGCATAGATGCATGTAAAAAATCAATTAAGCTGTACACATTGATGTCTATATCTTACAGTTCAATTAGAAATAAATGAAACTGATCTTTTGAAAATATTTCTAAATCACATAACCATTTATATATAGTTATAATTTGATTTGTTTTCAGAACAGAAAACATTAAGCTTTCTACAGCACATTTTTTCACTAAGAAAATATTTTTGAGCCTGAGTTATGGCAACCATTAAACTAACAATTCATTAAGCAGTTCAAAAATAACTTCATGCTGCTGGGGACATTATTGGCACATTGTATCTAAGCTGTTAGCCCTCAGATTAGAGTGCTACAGGAGTGAGCAATACATTGGATTATAAGATTCCATAAATGGGTTTGTAGTTGAAAGGAGTTTAGACTTTATTTGGAAGTAGTCTATAAATCACTTGGAGATCATTTATCTCAACAGGTTGCTGAAATCATCAGAAGTATTCAAGACAGTAATTCATTACAATTTCCATCTTATTTCAGACCATTCTTTTTACTACATGAGCTTCCATAAAATAAAACGTTAAGAAATTGTTGCAATACTCGAACACGGTAAAAGCTCATTATAACTGTGAAAAATGTACAAGTTCTACAAGGTGATTGCTTAAAATTTCCAGATAAATTGATATTTCAAGCACTTTCTCTCTCCTCACTAACCCCCACCCTCTACCTTCCGAAAAACTCCAGTGTTTGGCAAAATCAGCTGAGAAAACTTAGCTGAAAAAATAAAACAGTGACAGTCCTGTGTGTGTGTGTGTGTGTGTGTGTGTGTGTGTGTGTGTATGGTCTAATTAAGGCTAATGTAACCACATAAGACTTTTACTGAGCTATCTGTTGTTTGACTTTTACTGAGCTATCTTTTGTTTGACTTTAATAAGATAGCTCAGTAAATAATCAGTTTATTCTGGTTTCATAAAGTCATAATCTATTATTTATTATATCTATTTTTAAATACTTAATTTGAAAACTGTGTAACAGACTCTCCATATATTCATCTGTATTACCTCCAGGAATATAGGGGCTTAAAGTAATTATGGGTTTTTCTGCCAGCAGAGTTGCTCTCACCACCTTATAGATGCCACTGGATTTTATGTCATTTCCCAGGTTCACAAGCCCTAAGATAAATGTTCAGATATGTATGACTTCAACATGACTGATGATATCAATAGAAAGAACATGAATTCTACCACCAAGTCAGATTTCCTCTCTTCCTGATCAGAGTTTAAGATTATACTTTAGAGTCAAACACAACAAAAAATAAACTTCTTAAAGACACAACTCCTCACAAGTATATGTTCTGCAGCAGATACTGAAGAACATGCAGTTAATGCTGAGGGAGTCAGTGACCAAGCTGAAATGGCATGGCTTGATCTTCATATGTTGCACATGAGAAAGTGTTTAAATGTGTGACACTGATATGTGAGGAATGATTGACAGCGATGATTAAAACAAGAGGAAGAACTAATTACAAGAACTAAAGTGGAGAACTTATTTTTGTATCTGTTGAATATCCTAAGTTCTTATATTGATCTTAATACTTTCTGAAATGAAGATTTATTCCCCTCTCCAAAATTAGCCTACTTTTAGTCCTAATGTGATAAAAATGTAGATGTGATGGGAACTCCACTACACCATGGGATTGTATTGCTGTTCCTGTATTCATAGTGGTGTTTTTCTTTTTGTTTGTTGTTTTTCATATTATCTGAGAAATTCTAGGCCTGATACATATATCCAAGCAGGACACAAATGCTTTTGTCTGCAAACACCAGTGTGCATCCAAGGGAGAGTTCCAGAATTTTTTTACTCTCACCTGAGACAGACATAATTGGCTGTGGAGACATTCAATCATAATCATAATTCAAGGTAGATGTTAGTGGAACTTCTCTGTTCCATGCTGGCCACACTAACAAGCATGCTGACATATTTTTAAACTATCCCTTTCATTGAAAAGCTTTCCTCTAGAAGCATCACGTATTCCACTTGTTCCAATAATGTGAATTCATTTTTCTGAGAAAGGTACATCCAGTTCTTCAAGGATATTATTCAGGAATAATAGAGAATAGGTGAAATTTACATACATTTCCCCTAGAGAAAAATTAAATATATAATAAATATTTGAAAAGGTCTTTAGGTCTACAGAGGGGAAGCTGGCTAGTTTCCATAATTTTACCTCCATGTAAAATTATCTGAGTATCAGTTGAATGTATAGGAGCAGCTCAGGAGAAGTCAAGACAAAGGATGTATGAATTGGAAATCATTTGTGTACAGGAAAGAGTTTGTGCTACAGAAATAAGTTAGAAGAGAAAATATACAGAGTTATAAGAGAAGGCAAATGAAGCAATTCATAAAAAAGAAAAAAAAGTGCCAGTGACTAAAAGAATAGAGAGAAAATGTACAAATTAGAATAATGGAATATCATTGAATCAAAGAAAATGTGTGTTGTTGTTTTTTGTCACTGCCGGTCAACAGTGTCATCTGAAGCATTTAAATTAAAGGAAGAAAACTTAAAAAAGAGCCATTTGAGTTGGTTAAGTCATATATTTTGAGAAATCATGAGGGAACAATTGAAGTGGGTAATATTCCTATTGTTAAGTCTTGTTAATAGATGGAACCTCCTATTAGAAAAGTATAGAAGAACAAAATCTTCAGTTAAATAAGAAAAATATTATTTTCATGATATTTCAAAAGAGCCAGAGGACACTTTTTTCTAGTTCAATTGCAGCAGAAACATTATAGTCACAGTTGAATTAATATAGGCATTAATTTTAAAATGTGTTTAAGTTACATTTATTTAGTAATGAAGCACTCTAATTCTTTTTTACAGGAAAAAATATCAAAATAACATTACACTAGTGTGCCTTAAATAATAAAACTATAATATACTAACAGATGATGAGGCCTAGAGAAGAATGCCTTTAAACCAAAGAAAGAAAAGTCATAATAAAAAAGGATTCAGTGACATAGAAAACAAACACACTTTAGGCAAAATAAATAAAGCAAAATTTTATTCTATGATAAAGTCAACACAATTGATAATCACTTGATAGGTTAAAAATAAAAGATAATAAGGTACAAAGTACCAATATCAAGAATAAGATGAGCATTATTATAGATCTCAATACATTAAAAAACCACAGTAAGAAAAATTTTGCCATCATATTTGACAATTTAGATTACATTGAAGCATTTCTATAAAATATAATTTACTAAAGTTACAGACAAGTAGGGTGAAATATCTTAGTAGTAATATGCCCTATAAAACTTTAAATTTACAATTAAAATTTTTTCTATTAAGATAATTCTAAAATTTTATGGAAATATGATAGTGGTATAAAAATAGAGTAATTCTATATAATAAAAGCCTAATATGCTAAGTGTCCAGTTGACTGGTTGGTCGTTCAACCAATCAAAGCATAATATACTGATATGCTAAGGCTGCTCAACTGCTTTCTGTGATGTGCACTGACCACCGGGGGACAGACAGTCGACCGGTCAACCAGTTGCTATGACATGCACTGACCACCAGGGGACAGATGTTCCGACCAGTAGGTTAGCTTGCTGCTGGAGTCCGGTTGATCAGGACTGAGCAAGATGGGCCAGACACACCCTGGAGCCCTCCCTCCATGGCTGGCCAACCTCCCACATCCCTCCCTGGCCCTGATTGTGTACCAGTGGGGTCCCTTGGCCTGGTCTGTGCCCTCTTGCAATCCAGGATCCCTCCGGAGATGTCAGAGAGCCGGTTTTGGCCTGGCCTGAGGGACCCCACTGGTGCATGAATTCATGCACTGGGCCTCTAATAAAACATAATAGGTAAAGTGAAGGAAGTTGTGAAGGTGCGGGGTAAGAAATAACCTTGTGTTCTGATTCTACTCTGTGTTACCTGCTTGTTCAACATGATCCTTGCGTATTTATTAATGTCTAATTGCTTGAAATATTAAAAAATCTATCATTTTTTTTACATTTGTAAGTGCCATTTAATTTAGTGTAATCAAAGTCTAAGTGATAAGATGGCATTTATTATATATAAGCATATACTATTTAATAATACATTCTATGTTAATAGAACATATATGTAGTTAGATGACAGATAAGATAAACGATAACATTAAACAAGTTACACGGAGCTAGGGTTCTTTTTCTTGGCTAAAATACCTGGGAATGTTAATATATCAATGCCAGTTAGGAAATAAAGGCAGTGAGTTATAAAAGCTTACAGGAGCACAGTATATGACCCCTATAAAACAGAGCTCTAATATTTGCTCTGCCACTTACTCATTGTGAGTCCTTAGACAAATCATTTAGACTCACTGAATTTTGGTTTACTCCTCTTTAAAAGGCAAAAAAATAAAAATAAAATTTAAAAATGGTATAGATATATAGAGCTCTTCTCGAGAGTAAATAAAACACAATTCAAATAAAGCCATAACACAGTTCTTCAAATAGCGTTCAATTTCTGTTAGGAGTTGTTATTATTACTGTCATTGGAATGTTGTAGTAAGAAGGAAATAGTGATTGCTAGTTTGATGGGGTATCAAGTTTATGTAAAGTTGTTCTTTTAACAACTGTAATATAGGACAACCAAGACATCTAGTGAGGAAGCAGAGGAGCCCAAAGAGATGGCTGGGAAACGGAGGAATGACCAATGTGACAGGTGGCCGAAGAGGGAATAGAGAAAACTGCACATTTAAGGTAGGTGAGGAGGAAGAACACCTCCGATTTTTGAGTGAAAGAAGGTGATGATTGGTGAGAAACTGAAAGAAAGTGATTGTGATGAAAATCAGTGCCATGATACCTAGGATGCAAATATTCAGGAATCCAAGTCAGAGGACTTACAAATGATAATTAGGAAGCAAAACAGCTATGGGGAGTTAAGGAGATGGACCTGTAATCTGAGACTTGGGTAGTGAGGAGAAATAAAGATAGAGATAAGTTGTCACTTGAATTCAAGCTGGTCCTGTGAATGCTTTACCAAGAAAATACATCAGAAGTGACATTGTGACAATTTCATAACTGGAAACATCTGCTTTCTACTTCTTGGAATAGCCACTCTAAGAAGTCACTCTCCTTAGGGAACACAAGTGACTCTGTGAGAAATCTACATAAAGGAGAAACAATATCCCAGTCAACAGCCTTCAGCTTAGCTTCCATCTGACAGCCAGCACCAAACTGACAGATATCTGTGTGGGACATCTTGGAAATGAAGGTATGAAAGTTCTAGTCCTACTTAAGGGGACTTAGCTTATGACACATAAAGCAGCAGGAAGTTGCCCCCACCAAGCCCTGCTCCAATTCCAAAACTGTTTGCTTTAACCTATTAAGTTTTCCAGTGCAACAACAGATAAATAAAACAAGTAGAAAGAGAAAGTTTGAACCAGTCTGATAGCGAAATACTAGTATTTATATATTCTTCCAGGTATTTAAACAACAACATAAAAACAACCCAAAACAGAAGAACAGACAAGGTAGTAGGAAGTGGAGGCAGGGATAGATTACTTAATACTGCTATCAATGAGGTTACTCTAGCTGGGAAACAAAAATATCCAAGACTAAGGAGAGATCAATAAAAGCTGAATTACAGGGATTCTTCAGAGATTGAAAATTTAGAGAAAAATAGCTAACTTCCACAAATTGGTTTGTTTACCTGCACCTTCTGTTCATACATAAGGAGCACAAATTATGATTTATGAGAGACAGAAGGTTGCTTTACATATCTACAGAAGGTTTTCTTGGAATCAGTCTGGACTTATGGTAAAATTAAGTGGCAAATGCCCTGAAATGGTTTCACATAAATTTAGGACAGACTCATACAATAACAAGTAGTTAGAGTCCTTCTACTAATAAATGAATGTGATACTGAGAATGAACATTTTTCTTTACTTACCAGTGCACATAGAAATTTAAGGTGATAGATTTATATTTTCTTGCTTATGAGTAGTTATTTAAGTAAATGCCAAAGTCTATCAGGATACATACTTTCAATCTGCCTCATTTGGAAAGATAACTCTAAAAGTATTCAAAATAACATTTAAATTTAATTTAAGTTTGTATTTCTTGATATAATATTATACATATGTATATAACACATACTATACATATATAGTCATATGAATATATGCACATACACACACACATACATATGCTCAGGAGCACATCATAAAGGAGGTGACATTAATAGGATTGTGAAAGATTGTGTGTTTTTTTTATGGAGTGTTTGTTTGACATGCAAAAAGTTAGATTTTACTCAGTAAGCAACTGCAATAATTTTCTTAAAAATTTCTATTGAAATAACATTCTTATTTTTTTCTTTCAAATTATATAATACCTGCTAGAAAATGTAAGATAACTTAAAGTTTATTCTATATTTTAGTTTTTTGTATATGTCTTATCTTTTGACATTTTCAAATTTATTTTAATTTTTTTCATGTTGGTAATATTGTCATGATAAAGGCCACAATAAAATGTTGCTTTTTTTGGGTGTAAAATTTAAGAGATATTTGATTAATGATACTCAAAATACAAGTTTTGTTATTTATACATAAGTCACTATGAGGGGTTTAAAGTACACAAAGAATAGTAATTGCTTTTCTGCATAGACAAACAGATAGAGGTAATGGGAATTTTGAGATGACTGATTGAGAAAAAATTTATCTTCATATGATACACGTATCTACATCTATACCTATATCTAAATTTATATCTATCTAAATATCTATATCTACCCATGTGCATATACAAATATATCTCAGAATAAAAATGATAGTATATGTAATTAGTAAAAATAAAATTTTAAAACCAGAATCTCTGTACTTTTTAAAAAATTTCTTTATTGATTAAGGTATTACATATGTGTTCTCATTCCCCTATTACCCCCCCAACCCCCCACTCATGCCCTCATCCCCCTGTTGTCTGTGTCCATTGGTTAGGCTTATATGCATGCATACAAGTCCTTTGGTTGATTTCTCCCCCTTACACCCACCCTCCCCTACCTTCCCTCTGAGGTTTGACGGTCTGATTAATGCTTCTCTGTCTCTAGAATCTCTGTACTTTATTTGTTGCTGTAGAGTCAAGATCACATAGGCAATTTTATGTTGAGTGATCCAGGATGAGTGCAGTTGACATTTAAATATTGTATGATAATTAATAGACTCCTTAGTAACACCAGAGAAGAAAACATAGACATATCCATGTAATAATTTGAATATACTAAAGTTGTGGACTATTATTTTTATTTTGACATTCTGCTTATTTCTAATTTTTAAATACATATTTTAAAATGATACATTTAATTATTTTGCAGTTAGATTGTTGAATATAGCAACATCATAGATATTAGCATCATTTGTATTTATTGCTGGGATTTAGGCAGAACTGAAGCACCAGTATCAACATTTTCCCTGAAATTATAGCTAGTAAGTGTAATGGGGGCAGTAAAGAAGGAAATAACCAAATCTTAGACTTCCCTAAGAAGTAGGAATTTTTGCAGAGAAATGGAATTTAAGGTCTTAATGTGGCAATTATGTAAAAGGGAAGGTGGAAAATGTGCAGCCTTATTTCAAGAAGGTTGTAGGAAAGTTAAGTATGCAGAACTGACCTAGATTTAGGAAAAGCAAGGGATGGAGGATTGAAGGGTATGATATGTTGTTTGTTTTGTTTTGAGAAAAAAAAATAAAAAAATATATTTATTATAAACTTAGAGGGAAAATTAAGCTTTTGTAATATCTGACATATAGAGTGACAGTACTTTATAGGTATAAATATAAACAGACCTACATATACTGAGTGAGCATGGTGAACATTTTTTCTCTAATATAAGTGATAAAAGTATTTGGAAACCTCTGTAGCCAAGGAACCCTCTGAATGTAATCACATTTGTTTTTCTTTCTTGTGTTCTTTTGATTTACATAGTAAGTAGTTACCACCTGCTTTATCCTCCAGGACAGAGATTTTATAAGTCTTGTAGTGAAAATTCCTCTCTTCCTCTAACACCATGATACACTATGGTAGAAGAGAGGCTTTGCAATAAGTGCAGTTGAGAATACTAAGTAACCACATGCAAAAAAAAATTGGACCTCTATCTCACACAACTCACAAAAATGAACTCATAGTGGATTAAATAATTGAGCATAAGACATAAAGCCATAAATCTGGTAGCAAACATAGGAAAGGGTTCTTGATTTTGGTCTTGGCAACATGTCTTGAATATGACATCAAAAGCACAAGCAACCAAAACCAAAATTAACAGGTGAAACTACATCAGACTAAAATGCTTCTGCACAGCCAAAGAAACAATTAACAAAATGAAAAGACAACCCATGGGATGGGGAAAATATTTGCAAAGCATATATCTTTGAAGGGTTAATATACATAAGTACCTAAAGAATTTGAACACCTCAATAACCAAAACACAACCTGATTTAAGAATGACAAACAGAACTAAACAAATATTTTTCAAAAAAAGACATACAAATGGCTAATAGGTATATAAAAAGGTGCTCAACGTCACTAATTGTTAGGAAAATGCAAATCAAAACTACTGAGATATCACCTCACATGTATTAGGATGGCTACCACCTTTCAAAAAGACCAGAAATAACAAAAGTTGGCGAGAATGTGGAGAAAAGGAATTACTGTGTTCTCTTGACTATGTAAATCAGTATAGAGATTCTAAAAATATTAATAAATAGAACGAGTGTATGATCCATAAATTTGACTTCTGGATATATATATATATATATATATATATATATATATATATCCAAAGGAAATAAAAACAGAATATCAAAAAGATATCTGCAGTTCTAAGTTTATTCACAACAGCCAAATTAAGTGTCTCTTTAACAGATGAATAGATGAAGAAAATGTGAATACATACAAACACAATGGAATATTGTTCAACCAGGAGAAAAGAAAGGAAATCCTGCTACATGCAACAGCACGGATCGACCTTGAGGGTATTATGTTAGCAACGTAAGTCAACAGAGAAAGACAAATACTGTTATGAAATCACTTATAGATGGAATCTAAAAAGGCTGAACTCATGGAAATAGAAGCTAGAATGGTGGATACTAGGGGATGGGTGAGGGAAATCGGAGAGATGTTGACCAAAGTGCACAAATTTGCAGTTAAAAGAAAAGTAATAAAGATCTAGTGCATATTATATGCTTCAAAGTTGTTAAGAGACTAGATCTTATGTGTTCTCACCATGTAAAGAAAATGATAAGCTGATGTGATGAAATTGTTAGCTAACACTAAAGTGATAATCATATCATAGTATATAAATTATCAAAGCAATATCTTATATATCTTAAACTTACACAGTACACTATCTTAATAAAAATTACTCTTTTAGTAAGAGATTTGCAGGGGAGGTAACTCCACTTCTGACCCCTCAACTCACAAATGTAAATATGTGAGTTAGTCATCAATTTCACCTGATTTTTGTATGCTCCTACATGGTTTTATTGTGTCTATCCTTGCTCAACAATTTCGTCCATTTTCACCGCAGGGAGTGGGTGGGAAGAGGCTAATGAGGGAAAAAGGAGGACCTATGTAATACTTTCAACAATAAAGATTTTAAAAACAACAACAACAGAAAACCCTACAAGGTCTAATAAAAGCTTGTTTCATTCAGAGCAGCTAATTTGTAAAATGACCTTCAAGGCCACATAGAATATGGTCGTCTATTACCTCTCTGATCTGTTTCTAAAACTCAGAACTTGCCCATTTTCCCTCAGGAAGCCAGACACCTGCTTTTCCTCGTCCACACCAGTGTCTGCTGTCACCTCAAGAAGCACTTTGCACTTGCTCTTCTCTCGCTCGCCTCTTGCCGGGCCTCATCCACATGTCACCTTTTCAGTGATGCTTTCCCAGGACACTCTATCTATAATCACACACACACACACACACACACACACACACACACACACACTTCATCATCTTGCTTTGTTTTTCTCTTTGAACCTAATACCGTTTAATATCCTCTCATATATATGATGCATAATATATATTTGATACATATATATCATATCATATACATATCTCATATCATATATATGTAGTGACAAAATATAGAAATCTAAGTTCTCAAAAAATTACTTAAAAATGAATTTAGTAGATTATGTAAATTTTAGTCTTAGGTTAAGTATTATCTTAAAAACATTACCTTTTGATGGTATTTGTTGATCTTTATAGATGTGCTTGCATCAAACTGTGCTTCAACATTCAGTCATTGCCTTATATGTGATAAATATTTTATTACACTATTCACGATATTTATTTCACATGTCAAGAGAATGAAATGGTCATTTGCTATATGCACACTATTTTCATGTTGATTACTCAGGAATACTTAATGCTCCTCTGAAGTGATTCTGTTTCCCTCTTTGCTTTAGCTACCATGGAACCCAGGCAAATATACCTGACAATTCCAGCAAATATAAAAGATCTCAATGCATGTTTGGATCACCAATATTACATGAGTTTATCTTATTTTTCCTATTATTTTAGTTTTCTATTGCTTCCCATTTATTTTAATGCTTTACTTTATTGCCCATTATGTAGTTTTGGCATTGACACAAATTAACTTATGTGGACACAAGACATACATACAAATAGAATTCTGATTTCTCAATGCCAAATATAAATGCCAGCCTTTATATCACAACAGCTTGCTCATTCCCAAACATATAGAACAAATGAATTGTTCATCCTCCACAAGGGACTCTAGGCTCATCAGGATCAAGGCCAATAGGCCCTTTCACCTGTCATTACCAGCACAGAGCACTGTGAGCTCTCTTACTCATTGAATAACTGTTTTAGGATAAACATTTGTTAAGGAAATTATTCTAAAAACATTCCTTTTAAATATAGAACACAAGTCTTCATTTTTTTAAAACTAGGAATAGTTTAATTTTCGATGACTTATTAATTAATTTAAAAGACCAGAATATAAGAGGAGTAATTAATTTAACTTAATTAATTTACTTAAAAAGAGGATAGGAGATACATTTGAAATTAATATATAAGTGCTACAAGAACTCAGCTTAAAATGAAACTGGTTATGTTTAATAGCTTTTTAATAATATGCGCAACAAGCAAGGAGCATCCAATTGGCAGAGCCCTCTCATGCAGAAAAACCCGACTGGTGCGCACCTGGGTGTTAAGAGATGGAAGGAAATGGCCCTTGAAAGGGGGCTCTTCCTCCTACCACATCTCACCCAGGCACTGACTGGGATGACAAACATAGGTAAACACACCTAGGTCTCAGTAGAGAGAAGTATATATTTATCATGGTTCTTCATTAAGACTTAACCTTCTTGCTCGGCCAGCGTGGCTCAGTGGTTGTGTATGGACCTATGAACCAGCAAGTCACGGTTCGATTCCGGGTCAGGGCCAACCCCTGGTGGGGGGCTTACAAGAGGCAGCCAATCTCATCATTGATGTTTCTATCTCTTCTTCTCCCTTCCACTCTGAAATCAATAAAAAAAATATTTTTAAAAAAGACAGCCCTCATACAAAGGAAATAACAAGCTTGGTGCAAAAATAAAGTTTTCATTTCCACACAGTACATATTTAACACTGGCTGCATTTGGAATCAGTGCTGATATGACTATATGAGTCAATTACTTCCATATGGATTTAAAAGGACAGTCTGTATAATTTGACAGTGTGAGTCTTTCTCAATACTGAAAATCTGGAAAGAATTATAGCAAAACATCATTCTAAGTGAAAGATGCCAATTTGTATCATGTCTATTTATATAGGACCATCAAAAAAGTAAAAAGCCATATTTACACTTTTCAAACTTATACTTGTTCTTTCATGCTAAGTACTTCTGATGTGAACAAATGTTATATCTCACACTTATTGTTTCTGATATAAAAATTATGTTTCTTACCTTACTCTTCAATACAAAATACTAGCGCAAACTAAAAGAATAAAGTGAGGTGAGCCTAAAAGAGTGATTAGAGTATAAACTCTATTTTCACATATTAAAGTAAAAGTATGCGGGAAACTGCCTAGTGTCTTCACTAGCAGAGAGGTGTGGACAAGGATCCCGGAATGCTGGTGACCCTTGAGCTCTGGCAAAGGTCAGAGCTATGTACCCACTGTTTAGTTGAGACAATGGTAGCTGAAGCAACTTCCCCACCTGACAGTCATATAAATTCTTACTGATAAGATAGTCTGCCTGTTACTGGAAATTGCCTACCTAAGGGCTATAGATGTATCCCAAAATTGAATAAAGGGATGGCAGTGCCGGAACCCAAGCGGAGCCCAAATTATTGTTTCTTGTCTCATCTCTTTCATTTGCATGCGGCCCCTCTTCCAGAGCCCGAACCCTGAACCACATGGGACATGGGACATTCACAAAAGTACTTGCATTAACTATTTTGTTAAGTAAATGCCTTGTAAGTTAAGAACACCTCAAAAAAAAGGCTATAAGTACAAAGATCTATGGAAGGATGCTTTATTATTTGGAAAATAACAGAGGCTTTGCACAATTTGTTAATTTCACAGTCATATTCAATAGTATTTGTAGTCATGGTTCCTTGCAGACTGGCAAACCTTTTACGTGGGGGAAAACTAGGTTTGCATAACATAGTGCCATATAAATGGTTACAATAAGGAGTCAGAAAAGTGGGGAAGATAAGGGGCAATGGAGATTAGTGATTAAGAGGGTGGCACTGGAGCCTCTATACATGAGTAGAATCCCAGGTACATGGTTCCAAGCCATTTATATAACTTTTCTGTACCTCTGTGTATATTTTTTCATCTGCGAGATGGGGTCAATAGTTCATGTGTCATAAGACGTTTTTATTATGAAATGAATTAATTTATCTTAGAATAGTGCTTGGTACTTATTAAGGGCTGAATAAGTGTTTGCTTTATTATTAAATACTAGAGGCCCAATGCATGAAGATTCATGCAAAAATGGCCCTTCCTTTCCCTGGCCACCTTCGCTCTGGCCCGGAGCCACCTTTCTGCCTTTGCTCTGACCTAAAGCAGCCTTTCCGCCTTCCCATGCTGCCTAGAGGCCCGGATCTGCTAGGGTGGTGCGGAATGCCTGTATCCTCCCCATGGTGACAATGCAAGTGCCCTGCCCCGCCCTGGCTGCTTGGCGCCTGTGTATGCAAATTAACTCACCATCTTTGTTGGACTATTTTGCATACTCACTCCTGATTGGCTGGGGGTGTCGCAAAGGTATGGTCAATTTGCATCTTTCTCTTTTATTAGTGTAGATGTTATCTGTCATAGAAAGATTGACATTCATAAAATGAATGCAAAAATAGATTCCAACAGTTAACACCTAAGCCAAGAGCAATATGGAAGATTCATGCCACTAGGGAGATTTTGAACCATTTTGGGGACTAGAAGCAAGTCTTGTGGAAAGAGAAAATGAAATATTTATTGAAAACCTACCATGTATGAGGTACTTTGCATATGTGATGTTATTTTCATTCTCCCTACAGTACAACAATCTTGAGAAAATTGTCACCATTTCATTTAGGAAAATACTAAAGAAACCTTATCTAAGTTGCTAACATTTTCTTTGCCTATAGAATCAACCACAGATCTAAACTGATGTATATCTGGCTCTTAATTATGAATTGCTGTCATGTATTGTTTTCAGATAATGCTATAATTGGTGTCTCCTTCTAGAAAAGTGCATTGCATCTTTCAAAACCCTAAAACATTGAGGGTTTTAATATTTCCTGTAGAATTTCTGTGTCTATTTTCAGAAACAGACAAACAAAATTTTTTGTTTACCATCTTTATAAAGCACCTAATGCTGACCTGCTTATTGGATGTGAGAATAATTGTAACCATTAATATATGAATCAATGTAAAGAATAAAAATGACAGGTGTCTCCATGGAGAAAAAATGGAGTTTCTTCCTTCCCAAGGTCTTTCCTCCACTACTCTTTAAATAAAATGCATTTAGATCCTGGCCTGTGTGGCTCTGTTGGTTGGAGCATCATTTAGTACACCGAAAGGTCACAGGTTTGATTCCCCATCAGGGCACATACCTAGCTTTCTGGTTGGGGCTCATAAGAGAGTCAACCAATTAATTGGATGTTTTTATCTCTCTCTTCTTTTCTCTAAAATCAATAAACGTATACTCTGGTGAGAGTATTTAGACACAGGACTGTAAAGTTGTTTAGGTGCAAGCCACAGATAGATAGTACTTATAGGAACATCACTATTACATGACAATGCACCAGCAGTGGAGGAGGAAAAGAAAAACTGATTCACAATCTTGAGGTGACAGTAGGATTTGAAACATAGTAAGCCATTTCTCATACAAATCAAGTCAGTGGTACCTTGGTAGAAATTTATCTCTCTTCCTGGGGGAATCATGCATGGCTGGAAGAGATGATTAGATATGGAAAATTTAAGATTTGTTTGCATCTTAATATTAAAACAAAATGTGAAGATTTCTATTACAGTGTTAACATAATTAAGTGTGGCTTGCACTTTTCAGAAGGTATATTTTTACTAGAGGCCTGCTGCATGAAATTCATGCACTGGAGTGGGGTGTCCCTCAGCCTAGCCTGTACCCTCTCCCATCTGGAACCCCTTGGGGGATGTCCGACTGCCGGTTTAGGCCAGATCCCTAAACCAGCAGTTGGACATCCCTCTCACAATTCGGGACTGCTGGCTCCCAACCGCTCGCCTGTTTGCCAGTCTGATCACCCCCTAACCACTCCTCTGCCAGCCTGATCAATGCCTAATTGCTCCCCTGCTGGCCCAATTGCCCCCAACTGCCCTCCCCTGCTGGCCTGATCACCCCCAATTGCCCTCCCTTGCTGGCCCGGTAACCCCCAACTGCCCTCCCCTGCCGGCCCGGTTGCCTCTAACTCCTCTCCCCTGCTGGCCATCTTGTGGTGGCCATCTTTGACCACATGAGGGCGGCCATCTTGTGTGAGGGCATGAGGGTCAATTTACATATTACCTCTTTATTATATAGGATGACTAGATTCAGTGGATGGCCTTGACGTTCTGGGTGTAACAACACTAAATAGTTTTACAAAACTGTTTCAAAATGTTGTGCCAGAACATTGTTGAGAGATAAAATATTAAAAACAAAACAAAACATTTTGTTTCAGGAATCAGGTAAATATTTCAGTGACTTTCATGTGGATTGAATGAAATAGAAAAGTTGTTCCAACCTATTTTTTTCTACTTTCTCAATGAGCACGGGCTTCCTTTCCAGCTCTCACAGGTGCCCAGAGCCTCACTGGGCCCCAGCGTGACTAGGATCCTCATGCTGTTTGTCTAAAGCTTACTCCACAGTGTGCCCTCTGCCTGTGTCCTAATTTCCTATCACCCTGCCCTTCTGCTGGCTTTCATTATGGAACTGTTTGAATCATAAACGCAAAAAGGTATCTTACAGGTTAATTGCTTAATGTGTCAACTTGCAAAAGTCAGTATCTGTCAGTACAGTCAGTACGTGTATCTGGACAGAGACTCCGGTCTTCAGCCAATGCTAAGAAGAACATTGAGAATGATAGAAATGTTTTTGCAGTATCCCCGTGTTGTAGAGGGTAAACATTTTGTATCCTTTGCTCTTTCTGTTAACTTGCAAGGCCCTTGTTGTAGGTAGCTACCTCCTCTCTCTGAAGTCCAAGCCTCTCTCTTAGTCCATGACAGCCTATCTTGTTTCATCCCTTCACTGGAATGAGGTATACACACACCTACAGTGACTTGCCTTCACCTCTGGCTTAGTGCTGCTATGTTATGTAAGGACACTTGCTTGTTTTATAAGCACTCAGAAATGAACAAGTCCTTGTGCTAATGTTTTCTACAAAAAAAGCAAATGCACTGAAAAAAAGGCAATGGAAAATTCACTTGAAGAAAAATATCATCTGAGAGCAGCGGGTCATGATGGGACATTCCACCTGCTCTGATAAACAAATGTTGTCAAGGAAAACATGTAATTTAATAGAAATGTGACAGCAAAGACCAACTGCCAAGTGATTCATAAAGGGGAAAGTTTCTTGACATTTAGGAAAATTAAACTTTTAGAAGTCACCTGTCGAATAGGCACATATTCATGAAAGTTAATAGCTAGTACATCACAGTGACCTTGCATCTCATCAGACACTGTTCTTTTCCATAATTAATCACCACTTTCTATATATGTGTGCAGCTAGACTCTTTATGTGTGCAATCCCTGAATGTATAACTCCCAAAAAGAATAAATAGTAAAGGTATAGAAGTGGATTCTGATACAAACATTTTTAAAAGGTTCATTTATTGCAACTCTACCACATAAGTGCCCAAGGCATTATGGAAATAATACATTTTACATAAGTTAGTTTCAGTCACTCTGCCAATTTTTTTATGTGGCTGTTGATAAGAGACACTATTACTACATCAGGTGGCCCATGTCCTAAAGCATAAGAAGAATACTCTTTTCAAAAACAACATTTACTTTAATTTAACGTTTGAAATATTAGAGTTGGAAATAGTAAAGAGGAGAAAAACAATGGGAATTGTTAAAAATTATATTTGGAGGCATTGCATAAATAAGTGAAGGTGTGCGGTTGCATATATGTATGAAACATATCCATACAAGACCATATAAAGTCTGCTGAAAATTTTAAAGCTCAATGTGACAATATGAATGAATTTTATTTAAATGTATTCCTGGCTTTCTTTCTTTCTTTCTTTCTTTCTTTCTTTCTTTCTTTCTTTCTTTCTTTCTTTCTTTCTTTCTTTCTTCTTTCCAATTTGGGACATAGCACAAATTCCTACTGAAATGAAGGTAAATCAGAAGTTTATTGTTCAGGGACATTCAGCTCTTGTTTTCTCTGCTGACACCACCAATAGGAATAATGACAAGCTCAGCCATGAGGATGTTTTTATGATGCAAATCTCTCCAGGAGGAGAGGATTATTGTCATCATGAGTATATTTCACAATTCAGCTACTTTCTCCTGCAAACCACGCTAATGAGATCAACTGTGCCCTTTCTGTAGACTGGAAAGTGAAATTCCAGTGGATCACAGCAGGAGAGATTTGGGTCCTTCAGCCATCCTGGCTGTCAGTGCCTAACAACTCCTGATCCATGCAGAGATTTGCATCTCTTATTATGATAAAATGAGCAGGACGACTCCAAGGTGGTTTAGCCCATTTTGAGAAAGTAGAAAATCTGCCAGTTTGTGTTTGTGAAAGAAAATATAGGTCACATTTTAATATCAGCTATGTTCACTTCATAATAATCTATCTTTTTACACCAACACAATTATTTCATCTATTGAGTGAATTATCCTGTAGTTCCTCCCCATCATGTATTCACTCCCTCCTTAATATTTGAGCTAATCACTATCATATTATGTCATTATTACTGACATTCAATAGTTTCCTTACCTAGAGTGTAAGCCCTTGGCCTCTAAGAGTGTTAGGTCTTAAGAGCTACAAGACTGGCAAAGTGTTTGGGACATAACACTTGCTCAATAAATTCTTCACCACCCCCACCAAAAAAAGTAATAATGCATCAAATCTATCTTATCACTTGTTTAAAAAATGGATTTTCCCTGCATTATTTTCTGTGACTAATAAATATCAGAAGACTTCCATCTTATAGTCCTTACCAATATCTATACAGAGCATATGAAAAATAAAATTTAAAGCAAATAACTAGACAAATAAGTTTGAAGTTCAATTGATTACAGAGAATGTTTTTATATAACGATTTATGGAACAAAAATTCTACAGAACATACTTCAGGAAATGAAAACTAATTAGCAATGTTCATTTGGATCCTGTTTCACATACAATGAATCATATGATGAAATATTCATTTACCCATGTCAAATCATTATGAGAAATATATTCTTAGGTGTGTTTCTCTGTGAGTTATACACACCCACGCATGAAGAAAGATAGAAAAGGCTTTACTGATATCATTAGGCATGGTTTTACACATGGCAATTTTGTGTGAAATTTTGGAAATTAGCTGATTATTGTGGTCATTGCTTAGAGGACTATGCATTTGTTTATGAGGCAGGCTGAAGAATTTTATTTCACATCCCAATTTATCTATTGGCTGTGGCTCATCTTGTTTGCGCTTTCTTTTTCTCCTATACTTTCATTTTTCTTTCCCATATTTGCAAAAAAAAACCACATTGCCAAATGTTCACTTTCTTTTCAACTGATTAAAGACATTCTGCTCTATTTGAAAGCTTTCGCCACACCCTCCACTCCCATCTTGCCTCTCTCTTCCATATGCCTTGCTTCTTTCCTGGGTTCTGCAACAATAAGTCTCCAGTAAACAATTCTCCAGTAAACTATTCTCAGAAACAAGACTACATCATCAGGGTTACGGTGGCAAACAGCAAACAAATGAACATAAGCACGCTTTAGCTCAATTAGTTCCACAGGGAAAAATCAATGGCATGGAAAAGAGCAAAGTTGCAGAGAGATGAGGTTGTATCTTCCAACCTGTACACAAAGGAGAATAGAGAGAAACGAGACACTGGGTGACAAAGCGGAGTTGATGTCGACACATGAAAAGTAAAGTGCAAACTGTAGGCAATTAACTGAGTAATTGGAGCAAAACCGAACAATTTTGCCTCAATTAAATGGTTACTTCACTTGAAAGTAATTTTGGACTTGACTTATCCGGCATCTATACTAATAAAAGGCCTGTGGTCGTGATGCCGTAACGTCGTCACGACCAAATGAGCAGTGACTCTTGCGGCGGGCGGGGTGCGAGCTACTAGCGGGGAAGAGCTATGAGTGGTGGAGAGCTACAAGCGGCAATGTGCAGGGTGTCCAGCTGAGGCAATGTGCAGGGTGTCCAGCTGAGGCAAGCGGAAGCGAGCTACTCGATTTCGTGTGCGCTGGGCCTTTAGCGGTCTGATGAAAGTATTAATCACTCTGCTGCAGGAGTGGGAGGGGTACTTTCTTGTCTCTAAGGGACTCCCTTGAAAATGAGATGGCAGAACTTTTCCCTATAGAGAAAGTGACAGGTGGGGAACCTTATCTATTCATGACCAGATGATAGTTGTCTCTGTAACTTTATCCTTGGTCTGTTTCTCACCTCTCCGTCAATAAGCGTTCTCTTCTAACAATTTGCCCTTTGCCCTTTTATATTATCCAGTTGGGAAATCTGGAGCTCTGACTATTCTCAACAGAGGTCTACAAAGCCAAGTTCCTAGTTTTTTGATATTTGAATTCTGGTTGTCCAACCTATCCAGCCATAAATAATAATGAGAAACAATGTTTATTGATTTCCTGCTCTGGACTAGATGCGATAAGCACAGCTCCAATCCATACAGAAACAATCAAGATGAAAATCATTATTGCAATTTTGCAGACGAAGACGTGGAGGCTGCAATAATTCAAAGAACTTGACTGAGGCTACTCAATTAGGCAGAGACCACGTTGAAATGAATTTCTAAGCTGGTCTGACCCTAAAGGCCACGGTTTTCTATTAAAATTATTTTTCATGTTAGTTCTGTGATATTGTTTTTAAAACTCTCACCTTATTCTGTTTCTTTTCAGAGCAGGTGTAGGAAAGTGAAACATCAATTTATGTTTAGGATCAATGTCCTTCAAACAGTTTTTAACATGCTTGCATAAAAGAAAACCAGCACATCCCCCAATACATTTTTCGTTTTCTCTGTGAGGGAGCCAGAGAGATAATTTAAAAAGGTAAATCAGATTCTGTCATTACCTCAGCTGCTCAGAAGCCTTCAGTGACCTACCCCACTGACTAATATCCCAAATCCTGGTCATGCCAGAAAACCTCTCATGAGCTGGCTCTTCTCCTTGCCTCTGCCTCCTCCTGCCTCCCACCATTCCCTACTCCCTGTATGTCTGGCATCTTTCTTTTTTATCAGACATGCCAGGACTTTTCATGCCATAGGGCCTCTTCTCACGAGTCACCTCTTTACCTCCTTGTGACCTTTGCTGAAATACTACATTTAGTCCAGCCTAACTTAAATAGCATCTTTTTCATTCCTCACCATCTTCTAGCCACTTTCTCTGCTGTAGGACATTTCATTGTGCTTATCACCATCTAAAGTTAAATTGCAGATTCATTTGTTTGCTTTCTCATCTTGTGAAACCTTGACACTGAGCAGCTCTATTAGGTAGTGGATTTTTGTCTGCCTCTTTCATCACTGGCTCCCCAGAACCCAGTGGGTGCCTGGCATGCAGTAGTTGTTCACTGGATATTTCTTAAATGGAAAACATATAAAACTGTTCTTCCTTATATTAAATATTAATACAGCAATGCTTATTTCTCATATTTTTAGATAACAATAATAGAAATTCTAATATCATTTTAATACTCCACAATGGATTATACTGTACTCCCATAGGGAGGGAATACATTATTTTGGAGCATGGTAATTTGGATTATTGAAATACTATAAACTAGTCATTATGTTAATATGACCTAACAGTCCTCTTTCCCATTCAAATTGGAAACCATTGACAGTTAAATTTAAGTCAACCGATTAAAATTCAGTTAACATCTATTTCCCCCTGCTTGCCAAGCTATGTAGATAAGCCTGGCTTGGTCACAGTTATATGACCAGCTACTCTTGCAACCCAGAAACAGACTTATTTCTGGGATGAGCTGGACTAAAGACGCTGCCCTCTCAGGTAATGTACATAAAACTCAGAGCGTAGAAGACAGAAGAATAGATGTTTACCTGAGTAAACTAGATCAAGGAAAAGGAAGATGCTAGCCAGGCGTGCCCAACCATTATTTCAAAACTTCACAATCAGAGAGCCCACCTGCTTCTTCCTGAAGAGAAGCCAGAGAAGAGGTAGAAATGGTGTAATCGTGTAGCTATGATGGAACTCCTTCTGCATGGGAAGCTGAAGCCAAGGAAGGGAAGTTTCTCTCCCTAATATTGCACTGGCTTCAGTTTGACTCAAGGATCAGGCCTCTGATAAGTCAAAGCTGTGGATGCCGCTCACAGGGAAGGAGTTCTCCCACCTCCGAGGAAGCACACCCAAGTCCAGCAGCTGCTCCTGGCCTCTGGACATGCTGTGAGAGTAAATGTGTGCTCCCCGCAAGCCTCTAACATTTGATCTAAAAATTCATTGGCTTTTTTATGTCCTAGGGCATTGGCTGATTCTTGTATGTGCCCTGGTCAGGGATCAAGCCCACAACCTTGGCGTATCCGGAGGATGCTCTAACCAACCGAACTACCCAGCCAGGGCTAAAGTACCATAATAATAGAGCAATAAAATAGAATATAATTGTATAATCATTAAAAATTTACTGATGTTATGAAAGTGCTCACAATACAATTGCAAATGGAATAGCATTATTCATGGCTGTATGTGCAGTGTGCTCTGAATTTTTAGCAAAGTGTGTGCAAACATTTACATGCATCTACACTCATATCCAAAAAAAAAAAAAAAAAGGACTGAAGAAAATATGGTAGAATGGTCATAGTGTTTATTCTCTTCGAGGCTTCTGGCAATGATTTTTCCTTTAAGATTTTCTATATTTCTTATTTCTCTAAATAAACTCATGTTGCTTTCATAAATAACAAAAACTAGAAAATAAATATTTAATGTTGTGAAGAAGAATTTATTTCATTCTGTATCATCCTTTTTCATTACGCATTTAAGCCATTTTGAATTGGATTAGTAGGTTGAAAGCAAGCCTATAATTCTGTGGGCATGTGGGTATTATATAATCTTGGGCAAGCATTTAGGATTAAGACCCCCTTGTCCTCAGGTAATGCTAGATAATGTAAGACTCTGAGAGTCTTTTTTTTTTTTACATATATGCTGTCTGACCATTCCCCATTAATTTAGCTTTTGTGTAAAGTTATCCCATCTCTTTCATTGCATATCATGCAGGATTATAATTTCTTTCATGTATTGTAAATAGATTTCAAACTTTAATATTATTAAAAGGTACCTCACTGTGTAACATTTAAGGACAAGTATATAATCAGTATCATTTTATAAATGCAAAATAGTTTATATAGTTAAAAGAAGGAGAAGTCAAATAAATGCTGGATTGTTTACATTCTACAAACTAATTACAAACTGTTTTATGATAATAATCATATTTTTGTAAATTAGCCTTATTCTTCTCATCTCATTAAAGTTCTAATATTACACAAGCTTCTTGAGGAGTGATGAGAAAAACATATTTTTAAGTATTTTAAACAGCTTTGGTTTTGATACTGTATGAATTTCAACACTTACTATGGAAAAAGTCAATGCAACCCCCCCAAAAAAGCAAAAATTTATCATTCTAATACACAGCATCAGAGAAAAACCACATGTCAGAAAAAAAATGCAGTCTTCTAACATTCTTAAATTCCTTTAACTTTACACATATTACAAATCAAGGTGGTTGACTATATGGTAGTCAGGTTTCCATTCAGTGACCATTGTGTCAACCTCTCTCTCTTGAATGTGGTGTATGTGATGGAATCAATCCTGTGATTCATGTAAACAAAATGTAAATATTATACTTCATTTAGAAAACAGCAATTTGAGCTATTACTTACCTTGAAATCATTATCTCATTGACTGGTAATAGGTAACGGATACATTTTCTGGTATTAGTTATTGAGAAGGTTGAAAAGTCAAGCATATTTAGCTGCAGATTGTTTTCAGCATATTTTCTTTTCCTAAGCAGAAATAAGAGATATCTAGTTTCTAATTCTGGTAGCATCTGTAGTCAGCAAGGAGTTCTGTAGCTCATTAGAGTGCTGTACCAGTTTGGGAGGTTTTTTTCCTTGTTTCTTGATACTAAGTCTGAGTGCTCATACTTCCTGCCTTGTCAGTACTGGGTGTAATAGGTACTTCCATATTTGGAGTTTAAAAGGCAACCAGAGTGGCATTCAATTTCATTAGTGATAAAGCATTTCAGAAATCATCAGTGAATAAGATGCCATTGCATCTATTTTGTTCACCTGAAGCAAAAACTCAGCATTTTATTTTCTTTTACTTTATTTTGGTGTAGTTATGTGAATGCTGAGGAAACAATGGAAGTAGTAGGAAGAAACTCATATTTGTTTTCATATCTCATAATTCTTTTTTAAAAACAAGATTTAAATTTGAATATACAGTAGAACATAAAATCAGACCTCATTTTCTAAGATGAAGTCAACTAGAAAACAAGCAACTTTTGTGACAAATAAATGTGTTCATTCATGATAAATAACTATTCATGATTGCATTTCCATACGGAATTCATTTTAATCCCTGGAGAATAGAATCAGGCTATGTTATTGTATTTCTATTCTAAGATTGGATCCAGTGATTCAATAAAACAGAACATATTGAGATAAATGTTTTACACATCTATTTATTAAATTTTCTCATATAAGATTGTCTATTATTTCATGTTCTTCTAGTGGTATCCCGAAAGTCAATGATTTATATAGGTAGGAAGTATTATTTAAGTTGCAACTTATATTGTAGAACAAGATAAGGGTCTACTTATTTCAATATCAGTTGTTCCATCATTCAAACACAATGAATAGTCTCATACCTAATTTGTAAGTGATTGTTTTGTATATTCAGAATTCATCTCAATGATAGAAGACAAGAGAGAGGGTTGTTTTAGTTTCTTTCCCATCCTTCACCACTTATATCAGATAAAAATCATCATTTTTTATTCCTTTATCCCTTGAACATTCTCCATGATATCAACCTCCATCCTTTCCATATATAATTTGCTAATTTTAAGCTATCTTGAACTTATCAGTTCATGGTGATGAATTGACAAGGATCAAGATTACCCTCTAAACTTAATTTAAAATACAGACAAAATACATACAATTAATATTTTCTGATTTTGAAAGCTAGATAAGAGAGGACACTGGTAACATGAAGAAAAGAAAAAACAAGTTGAACCATGTGATTGCTCAAGCTTAGTAACTAAAGAAAATTTCCAGGCAAAAGCACAAGGAGTTGAGATTCAAATAGAGGCTGGCTGTATCCCTTACTTGAATCAGAATCAGAGTTCAGGGAAATCAAGGTGACCAGAATTTACAGAGCAGACAGACACCAAATAGGAGGCAGACACACACACACACACACACACACACACACACACACACACACACAGAAAGAGAAAGCTCTGAATGGATGTGCAGTTTTTTCCCTCAAGTCTACAGCATATGTTCATGAGTGCTCATCAGCATATGCTTATGAGAAAACTAAATCCATAAAAAAGATCACTCAAAATGATCAAGTTGAATAATATGTGGAAATGATTCATGGCCAAGGGTCATTCACATTTCCACCAGTCAGAATGAATAGAAAGATGTCCTAACACACAAGGTTTCAACTAAAGTCTATAAATGATTATTGCTCTGTAGGGAGGCCATTTAGCTCTAGATAAAAACCTATCTGGAATCTTCTAAGAAAACTTGAAAGCAAGCCTGAAAAGGTTAAAATTGTTTTCAAGTAACTCAACTACATTCCAGGGCAAAGCCCAGAAATATTTATAGGAGTACAACAAATTCCAGAAAACAATCATGTAAAATTCACAATGTTTGGAATTTACTAACAACAAACAATAACAACAACAATGACAAAAACACTAAAAACAAAAAGTGAGAGAAAAATACAATACAAATTAAGGAGAAAAATCAAATGAAATAGGGTCCAAACAGGTCCAGATGATAGAATTGGTAGAAGACAAGGACAAGAAATCATACATGTTAAATGGAAAAAATATACACCATATGTTTAAAAAAATAATGAATGAAGATGATACAGAAAGAAATAAATGATATATGGAGAACCAAAGTGAACTTCTAGAGATGGAAATATGACCTCTAAAATGAAAAATACAACAGTTGGAATGAAAAGAAATTTAGACAATGAAGAAAAAATAGTAGTTAATTTAAATATATCACAGTAAAGAAACTGTAGAAAATGAAAAACAGTTTAAAATTCTGGAAAAGTAAACCGAACATCAGTGAGTTATGTGACATCAGTTGGCCTAATGAAGTTGTAACTCAACTATCAGAGAAGTAGGAGCACCAGAGAAAATATTTAAAGAAATAATGACCAAATTTTTCCAAATTTGATAAAATTTTAGGCTGGAGAATCTCAATGAACCTCAAATAATAAAGAAGGAGAAAACTACATCAAGGGTCATCATTACTGTATTGTCTAAAACTAGTGATAAAAGGAAAATCTTTAAAGTTGTGAGAGAAAGAAAGATATTATGCACATAGGAATAAAAATAAGAATGAAAATAGATTTATTGTTAACAACAATTCAAGACAAAAGAGAGAGGAATCTTAAAAGTATTGAAAAAAAATTTCAGCTTAGAAAGCTATTACAGCAAAATATATTTCAAAAACAAAGACAGAGTAAAGACCTGGGACATGTAAAAATTTGAAAAGATATATCATCAGCATTACTATCAGGATTAGTATAAGGGGCTGGGTGAAAAAGTTGAAATGATTAATCAAAATAAACAAACAAACAAATAAACAAACAAACCTCATAGATAAGGACTACAGTATGGTGATTAACAGGGGGAAAGGGTGGTAAGGGTAGAAGAGGGCAAAGTGGGGATAAATGGTGATGGAAGGAGACTTGACTTGGGGTGGTGAACACACAATATACAGGTGAAGTATGGAATTGTACACCTGAAACCTATATAATTTTATTAACCAATGCCACCCCAATAAGTCATTAAAAAATAAAGTAATAGCATATTACTTGGGTCAATAAAGATAACAAAAATAAAAAACAAAAAAAAAGAAAAACAAAAGACAAGGTAAGGGAAGCAATCCAACACTTTTTCAATGAGGAATCATGTAGGAGTGTTTGGGTCTTCCTGGTGCCACTGGGATTATTTACCCTCAGCTGCCATGCTCCTGCTCTGTGCCGATGTCCTTCCATTCCTGATTGGAACATGGCTAATTCATTTCATGTACTATCTAGCAGACATTTAGAAAGAGAATGAGTCAGTATTTCTCTGAAACTATACCTTTCAGAGGAATCGTATAGTTCATAGAGAAATCATCCTTGGGTTTATGGAAGAAAGAACAGAGAACAGTTGCATGGAGAAAAATAAATATGAGAGGCATGGAGAAGAAAAGATCAGAATACAAAACACTGTAACCTTTCTCTTTTTATCTTCTAAATCTTAATCCCAAAGATATATGTCATCTTGCAGAAAGAAATTCACTGGTTCATTTGATATAAGGAATTTTGATACAAGGAATGGAGCCCTTTTCAAAATGATCATAGCTTCTATGTGGTTGCAGGATACCCTAGTCATTTTTCCAGGATAGATGATAAAGTGCAAAATCAAAACTAAGTGAAAGTCTCTGAGACTAGAGCAGAGTATTCTAAGCTCAGTGGTTCTGTGGACTTTACTGGGGATGGATGCTTTAAATACTGGAGCTTAATAATGTTATATCTTCCTCCTCTTTCTTCTTTCCATCCTTCATGGATTATTTTCTAGTTCTTATTTATTTTTGTATCTACCCATACTAATTTACTAATAATATTTTCAAATTTACTATCATCATTATGTAGGATATGAATGATTATATTTTTTAAGTTCAAACAAAACAACATATTCTGTTTTTTCTCAAAAAACTTTTGACTCCCTTCAGAAGTTTTATTCCTTTACTGATAATCCAGTGTTGATAGTGGTTTCATTTGGAAATAACTGTACATTCCCAGTGTGGGATGTAATTGTAGGTTTTAGAAGGGTCAACTTGGTAATGACAATTTCTAGAATTGTTGAAGGCAGGACAATTTATTTTGCTAGCACAAAAAATGCTGAGAATAGACCTTTGTTACTTGATGAATTAAGGTCCAGTGAGTTTTTGGTCAGAGTTCTTTCCAGAAAAAGGTAATTATCCATAAGTTTTTCACAGATCTGTGTTACTTGACTGCTCCAGCTAAAGAAGTATAAACAATATCAAAAACTTTGGGAAAAAAATCAAGGAATAATCCTATATAATAAAGAGCTAATATACTAGCTAATTAGACCGAACAGCAGAACAACCGTCTGGACGACCTTCTGGATGAAGCTGGGGCCGTGAGGGCCGAGGCAGCCGGGGCTGCGAGGGCTGAGCCCCTTGCACAAATTTTGTGCACTGGGCCTCTAGTATAGTGATAAGTGGAAAAAGTAGCACATATGTAGTACATGATTTAAGAAAACTTCATAGAGCATAAGACAGTTATTTCACTGCTAACCAGTGAGAGCTGATTCTAGTCCTGGATCCATTATGTAACTTTTAAATGAGATTTCTGAAGGAAATTTTCCCCCATATTTTTAAAAGAAGAATCACAAGAGTATCCTGGGAGCACAGTTGCCTGTTGTGCTGAAAGATATAGCTTCAGTCTGCATTTAAGTACTTCAAGGTCAGGCGCCTCAAACTACGGCCCGCGGGCCACATGCGGGTGTTTTTGCCGTTTTGTTTTTTTACTTCAAAATAAGATATGTGCAGTGTGCATAGGAATTTGTTCATAGATTTTTTTAAAACTATAGTCCGGCCCTCCAACGGTCTGAGGGACAGTGAACTGGCCCCCTGTTTAAAAAGTTTGAGGACCCCTGTTCTAGGTCCTCAGGACAATTCCACAGTATGGTTCCTCATCACTAGAATCGAGCGCCTTGTGGTTTTCTTTCCACTTTGGGTATAGCTGATGATTCTGGTACTGAAATCTGAACATTGTGTAGGCAGCTCATGGAAACAAATCAACCGTTCGTCATGGTGTCAGCAACAATCACATTCTAATTTCTTTCAGTTTTGCATTCTGTAAAAATATTCTTGGTGGCACATAAAGTTGGGGAAAATGATAGGTATTAGTATTGGAGGAGGGAATCGAGAGCACATGACCACCAGTGGATTCGAGAGCTGGACCCTGGTAATCGGCAGCCTCTCATCCTTTCCATTCTTGGGAATGTAAGTTCTGCCCAGCATGTCACACTAAGAGCTGTTTCATAGCCTTGAGGGAGGAAGATGCTGAGACCATGGGGACTGAATATGTGACTGAGCCCAGCAGGGATTCCACATAAACTTTTAAGATTCTGACAGGTGGGACCGGAGATCTATGTACTTCTCTGACACTGATTATATACTTGTCCTTAAATGTTACACAGTAACTGGAAGAATTTTTTAAAGGTCCCCTTGATTATTGAAACTGCCACCTACCAATCTGGCATGGTCTCTTTCTTTCTTTGGCCTCTTCTTGCCCTCTGTGTACAAGGGTCAGTTTCAGATTTCACCCAGTAAGTTCTCAAGGTGGTGAACCAACAATGATAAATATTATCTAAGAAAATGGCACTCTGCTTATCTGCATGAAGTAAAACATTTTTTCATTTGTTTTCATCTTGGCTCACCTTGTTCACTTTGGTAAAAATACTCCTCACCTGTGCATATAAGATTTTTCATACATTAAAACATGGAATATATTACCTACATATCAGCAAATCTGGATTTTCTTTAGTTTTCTCAAACCAGTGTGAATTAACAGCATATTAAGAAACTGGCAGAATGATCCAGACACCACTTAAAATGAACCAATATCAAATAAAGCTTTCTTGTATAGACAAGCTTTCTTCTATCAATATTATTTTAAATGAGAAAGCAACAAAGGTAATAAATAAATAAACTTGTTTAGAAAAAAAAGTTTCTTAAATGATTTCTTCCCATTTACAGTAAACTCACTTTAAACATTGATAGAGCTGACAAATGTAATATTGTAAACAACAAACACATTTGCTTGAAGGTATTACAGAATAACAGTTCACCATTTGTACCACCGAAAATTTTCGTATTTTAAATCATTCCCCCCTTCCCCCTCCCATTTTCCTGCTGTCATTCATTATCCTTACATTTCCTTACAGTTGTCTGCTTTCTATTGCTTTACATTTCCTTTTTGGTTGTTCTTTCACATGGTTCTGCCAAAAATAAAATATCTCCTAGACTATATTCCTCTTTTTGTCTCACTTATCTTCAATTTTGTTTCTATTAAAGATCATCAATGAAGTGGGCTGAGAGTTGCTTATTATGAGAAACCACCTTACAGAAGGTTTCTACAAAGAATGCTGGGCTCTGCTCTTTTGAAAAGTGCTTCTTTTTAGAATTAGCCCTGCTTCGGACCATCCAAGGGTCCATTGACTTGCTTTGTCAGGATTTTAGCTGCTGCATCACTTAGCTGTGGGTTTATTTGGAAGCAGGTCAACCTGTGACTTATGCCTTAATAAAAGGTTCCTGTTATTAGCTTACCTGGGCCCTGGTGTGTTCAGTGCTGACTCAGTGGTACTTCTAATTAGAGTTCCTAATTCTTGCCATTTCAGTGCTTGACTATTGTATTGCAGGTGCTGTTGTAAGTGAACTCATCAATAGTAAACAAATGATAGAGAAGTAATTCCCTGATGGTCATGCTCATATTCTGCAGGGTGTGGTAATTGTTTTTCTCCTTTATCTGATCACCAAATTTTGTTAGATTATCATGTTCCCTAGGATGACAAATCTTGAAATAGGCCTGAAAGTGTGGTTCTATATTATTTGTCAGTGAGAGTCTCTTCCCATGGTGTAATAGGCAATTCAGACATCACTGGGCATTCTAAGTGAGATATAAGGCAGGTCATCCTGAGTCGGAAGGAGATGAATGTGGTAAAGCGCCTTCTGGATGATGCTGGAGTCTGCTGACCTTGGTGTGGGAGTGAAAAGTGATTTTAAATTCAAAGGAAAGTTAGTAGAGCTTTTCAGCAACTTATTAGGCTGATATCCTAGGCTTGCATTTTTTCCACTTTTTGTGCCTGACCCCATCAGCCTCTCAAATTCATCACCATGATCTAAACGCCCTCTTCCTTTGTCAGTATCTCAACACTTCCTGAGCTTTTAGCAAGCTAATGCAGCAGATTCCTACATGACCTGCAGATGCAGCCTTCCTCCTCTCGGGCTGGTATCTGGTGAATGTCTACACTTAATTCAAGAAGAGCATGTGCTCCTTTCCCTAGGAAGCCTTTTCTGAAAGCTTTAGGCACTTACCCAGCACTCCTCAAAGTGCTTCTATTATCTAATGCTGTTTCACACCATTATCTCTCTTCCTTGTTAACCTGTTTATATTCCTTATCAAATTGCAACATTGGGGAATAAAAAAGACTCCACATCCCATCAGAATTTGTATTCTCAACACCCAACGTGGTGCCTCACATATACTGGGATTTCAATAAATAAATTTGTAGAATGAATGTGTTACAGAGAACCGGAATAATCAAACAATGCTGGAGAGTGTGGAGTCACACTTTATTACGCGCGGGTCCAGAGGAAAATGTCTCTCAAATTTTGGGCCCCGCCGAAACCGGTTTGGCTCAGTGGAGAGAGCGTCGGCCTGCGGACTCAAAGGTCCCAGGTTCGATTCCGGTCAAGGGCATGTACCTTGGTTGCGGGCACATCCCCAGTAGGGGGTGTGCAAGAGGCAGCTGATCGATGTTTCTCTCTCATGGATGTTTCTAACTCTCTATCCCTCTCTCTTCCTCTCTGTAAAAAATCAATAAAATATATATATTTAAAAAAAAAAAAAATTTTGGGCCCCAACATGGAGGAATTTTTCCTATTTATATGTTTTTACCTTCTTTGTCTCCCAAATATGGGGTGTTTCCAGCCCCTTTTGCAAGTTCTTAAAGAGCCCCTATGTGCTGGGGCCTTGAGACCTCAACCAAAGGCTTGGCCTGGTGCCAGCACTGATAATTTCGTCCAGGGAAGGTTTAATGGCCTCTCTGAAGTGGGAATAGTCTTATTTTCCTTATTATTTAAGCAAGCAAGCAAGCAAGCATTTACAGAAGCCAAATAGCAGGGTTAAAATTTCAAACAGCAGTTTTTATATAAGATGGATGCTTCAAATGAATATCTTTGTTGTGGTGAATGACCCAGGAGATGCAACAGCCAGCACCCAGACTACACAGTGCTGTTAGTCCAGGGGACTTTGATCCAAAGCCTGAACTACCAATGTGGGAGGCTTTGATATATATATCTTCTTGTGGCGGCCCCTCAGGGTGGGCTTTGCAGCTCTGCCCAAGTCAGTTAGAATGGGAAAGTAAGATGGCTGTTTAACTAGATACTGAACTAGGCTATAAGCCCCCAAAGTTGCCCCTCTATTTTCCTTCTCATTCCCCCCTCTTGTTCCATAAACCAGCCTTAGCCTTGGGGATTACAGAAGACTTGGGAATTGGGGATAAGGTCGCTGACTGCTCTAGTTATTTCCTGCTGAAGAGGGGTGATGAAAAGGGGGCGACGAAAAGGGGAGTGTAGCATGCCGAGTCTTTATTATCTTCCCCAATGTTAATGTAAAAAACCATTGAAATCTGTAAAGAATTTTTGTGAGTTTATTTGAGCCAAGCTGTCGACATATTTCAGGAAGCAGAACCTCAACGAACTGAGTTAATGCACCGGATATTGGCGGGTTACATCTATATTTATACATTGCAATCAAAGGAAAGGGATGTAGGTGGGTTACATGAAATCTATCGGTGATAGACTAGAGAGGTGGGAGAAAGCAAAGTATGTGTGGGGGGAACCCTTGGGATTGGATAAAAAGTAAAATGATGGACACATACTTAGGTGGGTGCAGGAACAATTAACATGATAATGAAGGAATTTGTGGTATCTGTCCTGGAGCCCAGCACATTAGGTTGTGCCCCAAGGGGTCTGAAAAAAAAAAGGGAAGTTACAAGTTACCCAGACATTTCAAAAGGTATGTTATTATAGATGCAAAAAGACTGACAGGCTCAATTAAGGTACAGGTTGACCTTGTCAGTGAAGATACCGGCCTAGGAGGTGACTACCCACCATAACTACTTTTAGTTAAAGTTTAATTTCAGACCATCCTTTTGGTTACTTTAGGTCTCTGAGTCTGCCACACAGGCCAGCCCTGAGCTTGTCAGGTCAGCATGTGGCCCTTTCCGTCCACTCTAAGGAGGTTGAAATAGTAGTTCAGAGTAGCAAGGGCACAAAAGTTCTCTTCCTGGTACCAGTCTATTGATCCGGCAACACTTGTATCCAGCAATACCTAAGTCAGGTCGGTGAGCCAGATCCACCATCTTCTTGAAGATGATTCTCAGGGGGGTGGTTCAGGTCAGAGGTCACCTTCCATTCTGGATGTTGATTGTCCAGTTGGTGGGCTGCTTTCACCCAGGAGTGGTGGATTTAGGTGTTGAGTCCTGCAACTTTGGGAGCTGAGGGGGTGATTAGTATGACTGGATAAGGTCCCTTCCAGGTTGGCTTATGGGTTGTTGTTTTTTTTCCAATTTTTTATTTAAACCTGGTTCCCAGGCTTGTGAGGGTGTACAGCTGCTACTAAAGAGATGGGCAATTGATCAGTAATCCATTTGTGGACTTCAAGGATAGTTTTTCCAAGTCCTTATAGCTGTTTCTGAATTTTTAAGTTTTTTATTTCCCCCAAATCTTCCTTTGGCAGGACTTAAGGGTGGGGGCCTGCCATATAGAATTTTAAATGGAGATAACCCTACCCTAGCCCTCAGGGCACAGCATACCCGCTGGAGCACAAGTGGTAAGATATCTGTCCAGGGTAAGTTCGTTTCCTGGCATAGCTTAGCCATAGCCAGTTTGAGAGGCCAGTTCATGGGTTTTCCTTTCCCTGAACTTTGGGGCCTGTAGGCTGCATGTAAGTTCCACTTAACTTTTAAGGCCTTACCCTATAAAAACAAAATTCATCTTGTGACTCTGCCTCTAACTAGCTCTCTGACTATTCAAATCACATCTCTTATTCTTCCTGTGCTTATTTGTAAAATGAGATAATAGTAGAACCAGCCTCAGAGATGCATTGTAAGAAATAATGGTTACAAAGTTTGCCACTGCCTCACTGAACACTTATATGTATTGTATGTATGTGAGTGTGAGTATTTTATGTAACATTTAATATTATTAATAAATATTGAATGACATAAATGATGCTATATAAGTTGGTTCTGTATGGCAAGTAGAAATACACAAACACACATATATGTTTATGTATATGTCTTAGTAACAAATTAATTTATAGAAAAATTATTTTTTTGTGAAAAACTTGTGTGAAATATTAAAGAGCACAGGGAATGACCACTCTGGCTAAGCCCTAGCTGCACCATATAGATAAGACCATAGCTGAATGCTACCTTGAGGAATGACATATGTAAACCTGATAGACACTTTCTGATTGACGCACTGTGATTGATAACCAGCTTGTACTTCAATTAACACTTGTGTGATGTCATAAGCTACTGATAGCCACCTGGACTGCTGTGGGCCAGAACAGGCTTAAAAATGGGCCCCCAACTTCAGACATCGATCATCCTCTTGATCCACGCTCCACGCTGCCTTGCTCCATGCCAGTCGGCAGAAGAACAGCCCAACCTCCCATCCCGAGACTTCATTCGCCCTCCTCCCACTGACTCGACCCAAGCAGACGGCCAGTCACCCAAAGACAGATCCACCCCTGCCTGCAGAGGACGCCACTCTTCCCTGGGGACCCCGTTAAGCCTGAACCATGGCACCAGGAACCTTGTGAGTAATAAAGTGTGCTGTGTGATTTGCCACTGCATATTTTTGTGTGGCGTAATTCCTCCAGCAGTCTTATCTATATATATAAAAGCCTAAGCAACCATCGCAATCGAACGGACGACCGAATAGGCTGCGTGGGGTGACTAGGCCGGCAGGGGGGTTAGTAAGGGGAGACCAAATGACTGAGCAGCAGACTGCGTGAGGTGACCAGGTCGGCAGGGGGGACAGATGGGGGTGACCTGGCCAGCAGAGGGGGCAGTTAGGGGTGATCAGGTAGGCAGGCAGGTGAGCAGTTAGGAGCCAGTGGTCCAGGATTGTGAGAGGGATGTCTGACTGCCGGTTTAGGCCCGATTCTGGGTATCGGGCCTAAACCAGCAGTCAGACATCCCCTGAGGGGTCCCAGATTGGAGAGGATGCAGGCTGGGCTGAGGGGACCCCCCCCCCCCGTGAATGAATTTCGTGCACCAGGCCTCTAGTATTACTATAAGGTCAGATGATAATGCCTACCCTCAGTCCTGCTTGCTTAGAATAGTCTCTTTGCTAGCAACTACTTAATGTCTGAACACCTGCACAGTTAAGTTTATCTCAAGGGATGCCTTGGATAACACCCCATATACTCTACTCAGACAGTATATCATTGGTATTAGAGACTAGGACAGTTATTCTCCACTCAAATAGGTGGATTTTTATTTTGATTTTTCTTCTCCCATTATATAGTAACAAACAAATAAGCTCCTCTGGTGTCTTCTCTACTCCCCCCTTCTGTGAACAAACCATTTCCTGTTTTAAGCTGTAACCCATCTGTTTGTGATTATTTAGAAACATGTAATATCTATCCCCTTTAATGAATTACAGGAGTGTACCTTTTTTCTCACTCAACATTCTTTTTTTCTTTCTTAAAAAATAGAGAATTATGAATCTCACACATCTGAATTGTAAAATTTACAGGCCCAAACATGTGGTTTCTAAATTTCCATTCGTGTTCAAAATCAATCTACTTTTTTTTTGACTATTCATATCCAAAGCACCATGGAAATCATTGAAAAGTCTGTTCAATGTATATCATGTATACTGATGATTTATAAACAGAAAAAAATTGAAAATTGAGGAGGTGTCCAGAGTATATAATATGAGCAACATCAGAATTGTTTAACATTCATTTATACCTTTATTAAATAAATATATTATTGATATTTTACAAAATGACAGCTAAAATGTATTCAGTATTTACGATATTCAAAATGCCACTCTTTACATGAATTATATCATTTAAAATTTTTGAATAGACCTGAACATTTTTTATTATTATTACATTTGTACTACAGAGAAAGTTGAGATACAGAGCTATTAAGAAACTTGCTAAGATCACCTAAGTAAACAAGAGAAACGGAAATCAAACTCATGTCTTTCTCAATCTGTATGTCTTCATAAGCTTTGATTAAAAAAAAATACCATTTTCTCTGTGTTTGGTAAAAATGAAATGGACCCTAAAATTAGAAAGGTGAAGTTCCAAGCATTAAGAAGGAAACCCATGTTGTATAATGATAAATTCCATGGTGTAGTGAAGTTCAAGGTTGTGTACCTAATGCCAAAACCCTATTCTTTCAAAGTTATTACCATTACATTTAAAAATATTTTCATTATATGGGCCATCAAATGAAATATATTGAGTGAAAAATCCAGCATTCATTCATTCATCCTTGAAGATATCCATTGAGATCCTAGCCTATGTAAACCAATAGGCTGGATACACAGTCATGAATTAAGCCAGGTCCATGCTCTTAATAACTGAAGATGTATTGAAATTTATTTACTTACCTCAATTCTCTCCTGTTTTTATTCCTCAACATATTGCCAAGCCTTCTTGGTATGATACAATTTTCAAAACACTTTTCCCCTGATTATTTTTATAAATTTACTATGGGCCCGGTGCATGAAATTCGTGCACTGGGAAGGGATCTCTCATCCCAGGCTACCCCCTCTCACATCCTGGGAACCCTCAGGGGATGTCCTACTGATGGCTTAGGCCCGCTCCCTGTTGGGAGTGGACCTAAGCCGCAGTCTGGCCTCCCTTTGCTTGAGGCGACCGGGCTGATCAGGGGAAGGCACCAGCCCCATCACCCCACTGCTGCAGCCACTGCCAGTCACCGCAGCCTCCAAGGTATTTTAATCAACACGGACTCCAGTCCCTTCACCATGAAAAAATGACAACTTTCTTTAAGCATTTTCAAGATGTGTCTTTCATAGGATAAGACATTTCTTTCTTTATTTTTCTTTTTATCCTCACCTGAGGATATGTTTCCATTGATATTTTCCCCTTCCCTCTGATCCCAGGCTCGGCCCCTTCCCAAGCCTAAAGCCTCTGCCTGATGGCCAGCTGGGAGTGACCTGGGTGCCGAGGAGGTTCCCCGGACCCAAGTATGTATGCAAATTAACCGCCATCTTTGTTGGGTTAATTTGCATACTCACTCTGATTGGCTGTGGGGGTCTTGGAGGTACGGTAAATTTATATCTTTGTCTATTATTAGGTAAGATCTTTATTACTGAAAATTTTACAGATGTCCATCTCTTTTTCCCCCATTGAAAAAGGAATTTGGGGGGCTGAAAAAGACAGTTTTTAGGAAATTTTGGAAGTTAAGGGGACCATGGAGGAAGCACAGGGCTGCAGAGCAACAGAATGCATATTTCTATAGAATAGGGAAGCTGAAAAGCTGCAACAGAATGTATATTCCATAGAATGAGGGAGCTGGGAACAACAAAAGGTCTATATTGACAAAATAAAGAGAAGGAAGCCCTTCATTCAGAAGGAGAGGAAGAAAGCCCAAAAGGAATAGGAAAACAATAAGGAAGGAGGGGGGAGAACCTCACATGTCTCATGTGAGGTTCAACCTTTGAGCCCAGGAGTTACTATAGTAACCAGTCTAAGGGAATAGTGACTACTCAGAGGGGATATCAAGGCACCAGGATCTGCAGCCTTTATAAGCCATAGGGAAAAGGAACTCAGTGGGACCCTTTCCCCCTCTCCACGTGGGAGTCCATTCTGTGGGACTCTTTCCCTCTCCCCCTGTGGGAGTCTGTACTTGCTCTTCAATAAATCCCTCTGTCCATGGATTCATTCTTTGATTCTGGCGGACAAAGAATCTGGGTTCCAGTCCAAAAATTCTGTTTCACCATTGACCCCCTCCACCTGTCCAGGCTCTCCCTCAGGCCTTCACCACACTATTGTCTGTGTCCATGAGTTATGCATATATGCATACAAGCTCTTTGGTTAACCTCTCTCCCCCAGACCCTCCCTATATCCACTTCCCCTGGCTTTTATTTCACTACACCCTCCTGGTTTATTTTTTCCATTCTTGACATGTCTTTTTTTGTTTTTCTTTTCCTTCTCTATGTTTACTTATTCTGTCTTAGTTGTTATTCTTAGCACTTGCCATTGTCTCCTAGTAGGATATATATGCGATTTTTAAAATGTGCAGTGCCTTGCTGGCTTATACTACCTTGTAATGGGTTGAGACATTCGATCATATTCATCTCTTTCCAACTCCATCTTTTGTGGCTTCATGTTGGAACCTTGAAATCAATTTTGGTAGAAGTTTATACACTGAGAAAATTGAAAAATACTATAATCAGTGCTTCTAAAAAATTCTCCAGCTGCTGCTGCTGATAAATCTATCTCTCTGACTAGCCCAAGAGGGTATTTTTGTTTAGTGCTCTAAGTAAAATACTTAGAAAAGTACTTCAGACATAGTGGGTGATCCTAAATTATTATTACATGGATATAATTGAATAATTAGTCATAAACTATAAAATTAATTAGAACTCAGAAGTTTTTTTTAAACAACCACTTTAAAAGATTGCAGTATGTCATACCCCAAAAGAATTCAACACTTATTTTCTTAGAAACATAGTGAGTGAAATGAGTGAATAGAACTTACATATGCACTTACTGAAGATGACTTGCATAAAAACGATTCCTGTAATTATGCCAAATTGGCCATTGTGGAAAAAATACTGAAAACATACCTTGGGGAGACAGTCAAAATTCTGCCAGGCACTTACGCTTTTTAGAGAATAACTGAGTAGTGTTTTCACCTGCTTGGAAAGCATTGCAAAGCAAACATACAAAAGTGAGTAGAAGGTGAAAGCAGAATAGACTTGATCACTTGTAAAATTAAATTATGCAGAATTTAAATTCACCCAAAACTCCATTTGTTTCTATGAGGCTTCTCCTCTTTCTACAAGACACACATGCTCATATGTCCTCATTACAAAATGAAACATTACTTTTATTTTTTAATTTATATTTCAATTACAATTCACATTCAATATTATTTTATATTAGTTTTAGGTGAAGAGCATACTGATTAGACAACCATATAATTTACAAAATTTTTCCTCTAAACATTCTAAATGCTACGGTGGCTCACTTCTAAATCAATTACCCAAGATTTTCATTGAACCATAGAACTGATGTTTAACATTTTAACTTTTATGTTCCAGCCTTCTTCTGTAAGCCTTAATTTGGAAAACTGGGACAGAACAGAATAATGGTTAAAAAGCACAGACTCTAGACTGTAAATTCAGACTGCTAGGTTTTCTATCCCTGCTCTACTAAATAGCTATGTGATTTAAGAAAATAATTATCTTCTCTGTACCTGTATTTCCTAAGCAGAAAAAAAAATGGTTGTAATAATATTACTTTAAGTTAAAGTACCATTATGAAGCATAAAATATGTTAAAACCTGTACAATTCCTAGAATAACACTTGGGACGTGCAGTAAATCACAGCTATTTAAACACACCATATTTGCTGTGATTATTTATGACTGATGCTTCTTTCACATATAAAAATTCCATAGTGTTTTAATTCGATTTAGGACATTAATTTATTTGAAGTAAATGAATGATTGCAGTGTGTGTGATTATTTTTGGAAGACCATAAAATATTTACTCGGAAATTCAGCATTTACTAGGTAACTAGAATGTTCTAGGACTATTAGCAGTGAACAACAACAACAAAAATTGTGCTTTTGTAAAACTTAGATTCTGTTATTCTTAAACCTTTGAAATGTTATATTATGATAAGTGGAGGAGGTGCATACACAACACTGTTTCACAAATACTGTAATATGGTAAGTACCCTGCATAATAAGTTACTCCCAACTGGAAAATCATGATAAAAATTATTGAGCTGCACAACTTGAAATATGAATAACATTGTACTAACAAAAATATAATATAAATAGAAAAATCTGAATGGGGCAGAGTCCAATGCACCTTGAGAATCCTATATAATAAAAGCCTAATATGCTAAGTGTCTGGTCGTCAGGTTGGCTGTTCAATCAATCAAAGTGTAATATGCTAATGATATGCTAAGGCCACTCAACTGCTCAGTATGATGTGTACTGACCACCAGGGGGCAGATGCTCAATGCAGGAGCTGCCCTCTGGGGGTTAGTGTGCTCCCATAGGGGGAACACTGCTCAGCCAGAAGCCCTGAGCCAGGCTCATGGCTGGCGAATGCAGCGGCAGTGGCAGGAAGGACATCCTAAGCCGGCAGTTGGACATCCCCCAAGGGCTCCCAGACTACAAGAGGGTGCAGGCCAGGGTGAGGGACCCCCTGAGTGCACAAATTTCGTGCACCAAACCTCTAGTTAGAAAGAAGACAAAGTGTGATGAGTGATGAAGCTGAAAATGTAAGGTTAGGAATAGGCCATTAAGACCAGGTGAAGGTGGGTGAAGTTTCCTTAAATAGGCATGGAGGGGAATTGCAGGTTTTAGCCAAAGTATGTAAGTGATTATGTTTTACATATTGTAACTGCAGTAGTTATTATGGGACCATTAAACAAATCTCAAACTGTAAGGCAAACATGGAGTTGAATATTCTTTCTGACTTAAAAAGCCCTGTAAAAAAGTAGTTGACCAAAAACAATTTACAATATTATAGTAGAAATTAAAAAAAAATAAGCCAGATCATTTTCATGTTGATTATATAACAAACTATGTTAGCCTAAAATGTTTGTTTGTTTCAAATCATGATATATACTTTTGATTTGTATATCCTAGGGAGACACACTCAAAAATAAAGGAAAGAAAATGTAAGCAAGATTGGTAAATAAGAAAGCCATCTTCCTTTGTCTTATGATTTTTCATAGATGAAATATATTAGATTGCAACTGACATAAAAATATTAACAAATTTGTCAATTTGTCTAGAAATGCTAAGATAAGAAAATCTGCCAAAAATGTTTTTCTGCTGAATTAAAAATTAATTATACTAATTGGAAAAAAAATTAATTATACTACAGAAAGTTGAGGAGAATAGATATTCTATACTTTGAAACATTCACATAGCTTTAAAAGAATGGAAAATGAGATTTTTAATGACAGGGTGCATTCTTTCGGTTATGTGCAAAAATAAATGTTAAACATGTATAGATTGTCATAATCATGTTTGCACCTATTATTTTCTCTAAAGGTTTTTGTGGGTCCTGTGGTCTTAGGTTATACATTGTTGAGCTTGTTTTTATTGGATTAGGTCCTCCTTTCAAATGCCTTTCTCAGACAGGTAGACTGTAACAAGATATTTGAAAATGTACTTTTCTGTGTACTGCTGATTATTTTCAATGCTTTCTTTTTCTTGTTCTCTCAGCTTTTTTAAATTTTTATTGCTTTTCACACACTGCACTCCAGCCAAGCAGAAATATTATCAGTTTACAAATATGTTTCATATGTTCAGCCCATCTTAGTGGACTAGTTTTTACTATTTTCTTTGGTATTTGCTAGGCCTGCACTTTTAGTCTGGAACGGCTACTTTCATAATGATTAAACCTTCCTTCCTGTAATCACATAATGCCTTTCTTTATTCCTGATAATTTTTTTTCCTGTGAGGTTTGCTCTGTCTGAAATTAATATAGTTCTCCTGCTTTCGTTTTATTAATGTTAGCATGGTGCATATTTCTCCATTCATTTAATGTTAATCTATATATGTCTTTATGTTTAAACTACCTTCTAGTAGACAGCATGTAGTTGTTTGTTTTTTTGTATGTTTTTGATCCATTCTGATAAACTCTGTCTTAATTGATATATTTAGGGATCACCTATCTTTTGAGTAAAATAATATTTTATATTTCAGTTATTTTGAATGGTTAGTTAATCCTTTCAAAATAACTGATAGGTTATTAAATGATATTTTATTTCTTAAAACTTTTTCATATTCAATAATGTTCATTTTAATTCCAGAGATGATCTTATTTCATATAGTCAATTTTTGTTAATGTATAATTATGCTTCCATCACTCGGAGACTTTTTATTTTCACATTATACATTTCAGTCATATTGAGGCAGGTTAATTAGATATTAGGATAATTTTTTGACAAGTGGGAAAAGGGAAACTGAGACAGATGTTTAGACAAATGGGGCAAAAAATTTGAGGAATTGATAGCCAGCTAGTAAATCACAAGATCTTATCTTTCCAAATCTGGGACACTTGAGAGCAAATGGTTTACACTTCTCCCTAACCAGAGAGTAAATAGTTTGAATCACCATGGTCAGGGAAATAGATAACAGAGATACAAATAGTATCATTTGTTTCTAGCCAAACCCAAGGAGGGATGAAGTCAGGGAAATAAATAATGACCCAATTAGAACCAAACAAATCCAAGATAGAGGTAATGCTGACCAGAAAAATGACACTGGTCCTTCTATGCACTCATTTTGCACAACAGCATATTAAAGAGCACTCCTGGAAATCTGATGAATATTCATCAGTTACACCTCCCCGAGGATTTCCACCTTTAGGAAACTGATAAGAACCTTCAAAATAAAGGACCCAGGGCCCACCCTCTTTGGAGTATGCCATGCCCCTTCTTTACTCAGGTCTGAACTTTTACTTTCTTATTCCTAAACTCTATTGGTACCCACGAGACTTCCAACCAGGGAAGCAGTGGGCAGCAACAGCTCATCTTGGGCATTAACCCCTGAACCTGACTCCAAGGCCCCCATTTCTCTGACTTTTCAGTGAGCTGATAGCAGCTCCACCTGACTCACTTCTGTCTCTGTGACTTTTACTTTTCAGTGAGTCCATGCAGCCCAGCATGGCTCACTTATTTTCTATAACATTTATAGAAGGGCAGAGTAGGGCATCGCCTAGGCCCGTGGTCGGCAAACTGCGGCTCGCGAGCCACATGCGGCTCTTTGGCCCCTTGAGTGTGGCTCTTCCACAAAATACCACGGCCTGGGTGAGTCTATTTTGAAGAAGTGGTGTTAGAAGAAGTTTAAGTTTAAAAAATTTGGCTCTCAAAAGAAATTTCAATCGTTGTACTGTTGATACTTGGCTCTGTTGACTAATGAGTTTGCAGACCACTGGCCTAGGCTCTCTCCTGTTGCTTCTTCTATCTTAAGCCTTTCCATGTTTCACTGTCTCCAGCTTTAATAAACATACCCTCAAAATTATCTGGACTCGAATTGTGAAATCTTTCCTGCCCAAAGTCTAGAACCCATACACTACTGCTTGCCTGAGGCAGATGCCCTCTGGGCCAAGTCCCTTTCCCTTGAAAATATCACATTCAGACTGCTCCTCTTAATTTAAAATAAACTCATTCTGTGAAATGACAGTAAAAAAACAGCAAAATAAAATGTCATTGCAAACTGGTTTATGCTTTTATGGCCAAAGAAGATAACATTGATCTTTCATGATCAGGTTGACAGTGTCAATCCTGGCTTAAATTTACTAAAGTAATAAACACCAGATAATAGACAACAAATTTAATAAATTAATAAATTAAATTTAGTGATGTGTTGAACAGTGAGAACAATATAATAATAAGTTGGAATAAAATATATTATTAAATTAGTGGAATTACTATGACTTGGAATATGTTTGGGAGACTATATATAAACTAGAGGCCCGGTGCACAAAATTCATGCATGGGGGTATGTGTCCCTCAGCCCAGCCTGCACCCTCTCCAACCTGGGACCCCTTGAGGGATGTCTGACTGCCCGTTTAGGCCATGCCCCCTGGCAACCCAAGCGGAGGCCCTGGTATCTGGGATTTATTTATCTTCTATAATTGAAACTTTGTAGCCTTGAGCGGAGGCCAGGGCAGGCCAGGAAGTTTGGCTTCCTCCATCGCCGGGGAAACCCAAGCCTCCTGCTTGCTCCGTGGCCACAGCTATTTTTGTTGGGATTTATTTATCTTCTATAATTGAAACTTTGTAGCCTTGAGTGGAGGACAGGGCTGGCCAGAGCAGTTGGAAAGCTTCACTTCCTCCATCACCGGGGAAACCCAAGCCTCCTGCTCCCTCCATGACCGGCCGCCATCTTGGTTGGGTTAATTTGCATACTCATTCTTGATTGGCTGGTGGGCGTGGCTTGCGGCTGTAGTGGAGTGATGGTTAATTTGCATGTTTCTCTTTTATTAGTGTAGATATTTGCATTTTTTTTCTATCATATATAAATAGGTAAGTGCTATAGACTGAATGCTTGTGTCCTAAAATCCATATGTAAAAACTGTAATCCTCCAAGGTGATGGTATTAGAATATGGGGTCTTTGGGAGGTGATTAGGTCATTAGGGTGGAATCCTCATGAATTAGAGTGGAGCCCTTAGAAACAAGACTTGAGAGAGGTCCCTCACCCCTTCTGCCATGTGCGGACATGGTTAAATGCAGGCTCTCACTAGGCACCAAGTCAGCAGGTGCCTTGATCTTAGACTTCCCAGTTTCTCAAAACTCTGAGAAATAATTTCCTGTTGTTTATAAGCCCCCCACTGTATGGTATTTTGATAGAGCAGCTCAAATTGACTGACAGTAAGCAAGAATAGAAGTGATTAAGCTAACTCAAAATTAATCTATGCAAGGTTTAAATTTTACTCCTTTTCAATCTAGTGTCCATTTTCATGTGTTCCAGTTATATTAGATCAGACAAATAGAATAAACATAGTGTTGCTATAAAGCAAATGCTTAATAAATAAATGTTGGGTTGCATTTAGAGAGCATTATTTCAAAATTTCTTGACTACATTAGTGCTGAATTGAATAGATTGATTCAGTGGCACCCACCAAACTAAAAAGCAGTGTTCACATGTTGACAGCTGTGCAAAGATTACTATAAATGTGTAGATGCTTTCAACAGCATCCACACAGGCACAACTACATGCTGGAGTAGCATGATAGCCAAAGCAGTGCACTGTTTGTGCTCGTGTGACATTTGCTTGTGTGGAAAATTGAACCTATTGGGCCTTGATTATGAATACAGAGAGGTATTGTGGACTGGAGTTAAAGAGTTATATGTTGTACAGTTTTAAAATGATTTCTCCCTAAACATTAAAATCCTTAACTAGGATGTGGAGAAAAGGCAACACTAGTTCACTGCTGGAGGGAATGGAGATTGGTGCAGCCACTGTGGAAAACATTTTGGACAAAGGACAAGGGGGAGGGGCAGTATTAGATTTCAAAAGTGAGAATGGGCAATTTATAGGTAGTAGAGGAGGAGTGGAATACACATGGCAAGACTCAGGAACAATGGGACGTGTATGCAGGCATCTAGCTAACAGGCACACCCTAAAGCCCTCTATTCACCATACTTAATTCTAAGTAGGCTAAGGCTGAACCCTAAGATCTCTTCCTGAAGGTTTCTCTGTCTGAATCTCTTGGGCAGGTAACGGGAGAGTCAAAGGTTCTTTCTGAGTCTTACTTCTTAATAAATAGCTTAAAATCAATATCCCACAAAGCATCTTCAGTTTGACAGAATTTTGGTCCCTTCATTTACCTAAATAACTATCTTAAAATCAAGGAGGGTAAAATATCCACAGGTCCCAGGGATTAGGAGATGGGTATCTTTGAGTGGGGAAGAGGTACATGATTCTTTTCAGAACATATGCCCAAATCAGTCTGATGAACTCTTTTAGCATCACATCTAATTATCTGAGAAGATGTTAACCTAATATTTGTTTGTGATGTAAAATGTATAAAAATTAGGACCAAAATAAGCAAAATGTGTTGACTAACACTTATTTTGACAGGAACACTAGTTGCTCTGACTAGGACAGATGCTAAATATTCAAAATTAGGAATAGAAATTCTGGGTAGTGCCCTTAATTCTGGCCCTGCTAAAGACAAGATTGGACTTCTTCCATGGCAGGACAGACAGAGATGGGACCTTGTAGGGGAACCCCCTTAATTTTACATCATCCATAAAACTTTCCACAATATCCCCTCTTCCCATGGGGGCCTTAGGAAATTATTTTCCTTGTGGCACCCCAAGAACTCCATTTCCCCTGATTACACAACAAGGCAGCACATGATGGGCACTCAATAAATTTCAGCTAATAAATTAACGAAAACATGAATGAACAATATTATTAAAGTATAGAACTCTATTATCGGAATAATAATTACTTAGCATGTAAAAAATCTCTAGAAAAGGAATAATAATCTCTCATTTTAATAATATCTTAAATCTGAGTGTTGCTTTATGATTGACACACATTATTGAAACAGGAATTTTAGGAGTAAGATAGGACAGGTTTAGGAAATATTAGAAATTTTGGAAGTTGGGGGGACCATGGAGGAAGCACAGGGCTGCAGAGCAGCAGAAGGTATATTTCCATAGAATTGGGAGGTGGGGGGGAAGGCTGGAAAGCTGCCTTCCCATGTGAGGTTCAACCTTTGAGCCCAGAAGTTACTATAGTAACCAGTCTAAGGGAATAGTGACCAATCAGAGGGGATATCAAGGCACCAGGATCTGCAGCCTTTATAAGCCATTGTGAAAAAGAACTTAGTGGGACCCTTTTCCCCCTCCCTACGTGGGAGTCCATTTTGTGGGGCTCTTTCCCTCTCCCCAAGTGGGAGTCTGTACTTGTTCTTCAATAAATCTCCACCTTTGCTATAATATTTTCTGTCTATGGATTCATTCTTCGATTCCGGAAGACAAAGAATCTGGGTTCTAGTCCAAAAATTCCATATCATTATTTCATTAGTTTTTGAATTATAATTTAAAGTTAAAGAATCCAAAGATCATATTTTTTCATCTTTGTAGAAACAGTATTTGTCACAGGTTCTCCAAAAACAAATAGCATCCACCATCTACTGCTTACTTCCCATCTGTCAATCTTTTTCCCATGCTAAAGATGAGGAAAAGATTGAGAATTTCAATTGTTTATTTAATATTTCATAGCTAGTAATTGATTCGGAACTATTTGTTCCTGACTCTGTAGCTCAGCATTCCTATGTAATAAAGGCAAGAAGTAAAATTGTGTATGAGTATTGAAGGGGCAGGATTGGAACAAAATATTAGTCTTGGTGATTGCTTAAATATAGGGGAGAGTTCACTGGCTTCAACCCATGCATCACATTAATGAAAATTAGAAATGATATGGAGAATTCTTTAAATAAAGCAACAAATATATGTTAAAGTATTATGAATTATTATCAATTCACAATATCAGAAAGTTGAAGATCTCTCTAACCATGATTCACAATCCATAAAATATAATAGAGAAGACTGATATATTCAACTTCTTACACATAAAGAAACTGAGATTGACATAAAATACAATAAGCAACATTTGTAGGTTAAATAACAGACTGAAAAACTTTGCACAACTAGTAGCATAAACAAAATACTAAACTTCCACATGTATAAATAGCTCCTACAAAGTAGCTAAAAAAACTTAATAGAAAAAATTGTCAAAGGATATGACAAAGAGTTCATAGAAATTTCCAAATATGTAAAAATATACTTGCCAACACTTAAAAAATGGAAATTAAAATAGCACTTTTTTTTTAAAAGAGAAATATCCAATTAAATTTTATATTGATAGGCCTGCTCATGCATAATTGATGGGGTTGCAATTGTTAAAACCTATATACAAAGCAATTTGGCCATATCTATTTAAATAAAGTTGCACATACTTTTGTGTTTCACAATTCAAATTCTGGGAATTTAATAACATATGTAGTAGAACATATTTAAAATAATGTATACACCATTTTCTCAATGAAGTACTGTCTATAAATGTTGAAAAAACACAATTTCTATCAATAGGAAATTGTATAAATAAATTATAGTAAATTTCTGCAATGGAATACCATGAAGATTAAAAGAAACAGTTCTTATGTACCAATATAGAAAGTTTGTCAAGATAAATTGCTAATGTAAACTTGAAGGCTTAGAACAATATATATAGGATCCCTTGTGTAAAACCAAGGAGTTGGAAGAGAAACATATATTTGCATTTAACTATACAATTTTTTAAACATCTGTTGGAGGATAATTAATATTTAATACAAATTGTACAAAAATATATGAAGTATTTACTCTTTTCTTCGACCAGTCATGAGGTAAACTGAGTGAATCAGACCAGTTTGGGAATCAAGTAATTTTTGAAATAAATTTAGTTTATGTGATGGAATGAAATGTCTCAATTTTAAGCTAGTTTATCTAACTAAAAGTAAATATGAGTAAAATAATGACCTTTACCCTTTCAGAAGAGAACACAATGTCTAATGGAAAATAGAATTATATATTATTGCACATAAAATAAACACAGTCTTTTTCTTGGACAGCTTTGCTGGACAACACATTTTATTATTATTATCAGTGATTAGTAGAGCAAAGATTAAATTTATTTTGACTAATTTTTATCAATGTATTTTGGTCGTTTTTACTTAATGTGACATAATCATTTTGTTAATGGGTTTTTAAGCGTGAATTTTTCATTGTACAGTTTAGGAAAATAGAAGCAGGGTAGGGAGGAGCATTACCCATCATGTAAAAAAAAAAAGATAAGAAAGAAAGAAAGAAAGAAAGAAAGAAAGAAAGAAAGAAAGAAAGAAAGAAAGAAAGAAAGAAAAAGAAGATAGAATTTTAAAATTACAAAGGATGTAGATTTCCCTTTTGTTTCCATCTGGCAAGAAGACCAAAATTGCTAGTAAAATATAGACAGGTCATAAATTGTAGAGTGAGAATTACAGCTTTGGTCTAATTAAATTAGTCATAGTGAAATTCAGATGACTTATCTTTCTGAAATGTAAAATAATGAGATAGTAAATAAGTACCAACATTTGCTGACTATTCAAGTATTTAGTTTTCTGTTTTCAAGTGACAGTATGTGTCAAAAAAGAGGCATGAGGAAAGTGTATATTAAAGGTTTTAAAAAGAGTATGTTCATTTATACACATTATACATTATTGATGAGTTGTGTAGAGTAAATTGGCAAATATTTCCAAATGAGTTATATTCAAATTTACAATCTGTTCTCTCATTGCAGTTTTAATTTTACATATTCTGTTCCTGTGTGCCCATAAATCAGCAAATATTCCAGAAGTAATTTCTTTCAAGAATTTTTTTGTTAGAAGAAATGTCTCAAATTTGGTTTTTTTAATTAAAATAATCCCAGCTCTGTGAGTTTATGTGTATGTATATGTCTTACCTTCCTTATCTAAAAAATAAAGTGGTTTTAATTATTCATTTTTATAAATATAGGATTCTCAGATAAGGATAATATGTGTAACTTTAAAAAAGCATCTTGGTAAAGGAGCTATACAATTGGTATGAGAAATTTGAGGTGCAAAAACATAATGATGTTTTCTACTTTCCTCTGTGGTGACCTATGATCTTAGCAAATGTCACCTGTTACCCATGGCTGGACATGAAGACAGGCTGGGAGCAGAGTCAGGAACGAGGGATAATCAGCAGTAGGAAGCATCAGATGCAAGACTAGGAACCCAGTGGTTTTGAAAGTGATTTTATTTGTCATCTATGACAGCTTCACAGGAATGTGCATGCTTATGTTAAAATAGACTTTTGATGAAGAGAATGTCTGTGCATCAATCATTGGGTAACAAAGTCCCAAGAGAAATATATGAAATACCATAAATGTAATTTTATAATTAGAATTGAACAACTGTGCTTTAATAGTGCAACTTAGAAATGTGCACGTAAAATGGGAGCTCTCTGAGGTAGCACTGGTTTGAGAACTGATCTGACAAGGGCAATGTAGGGTCGTAGATAAGAAAGACCAGATATGGAATCAGGGCAAAGGAGAGGAGATTATGGCTCAGATGCAAAAAAAGAAAAATTAACTCAAATTCTCTTATTGGAGGGTTTCAGCCACTCATTTTAGGAGAAAGGTGGTCAGATTTACCTCTATGAATTGATTTGACAATAAAAATTATGTTTAAGGCTATCGTTGCTGAACTACATGTGTTTGTGTTTAGAAAAGTTGTTTTTAATTGTCAGCTATTATTTTTATTCTTTAATTCCTTATACATCATTTGAAACACTAAAAGGTTACATGCACAGTGTTAAGCACTAGAAGATGAAAGAATAAATAAGAAATCATACTTGATTTTTAAGAACCTCATCCATATTTTGATATAAATTCTGGAATCAAAGCAACCTTTTTCAGGATTATTGTTATTTTGTGGAATTTGAACTTATTACTTGATTACATAGACCAGGTAAATTTTTCTTGTATTCTCTAAATTTTATGCTCTAGCCTTTTAAGAGAAAGCAGGAGAATATTTTGAAATAATCTTCACTAAATATAGAATTGGATGTACATTGCTGCATACACTTCTCTAATATTATTCCCACAGTCGAATACTTTTACTCTTCTATGATGGGTCTAGCCTAATGCCTTTGACAGACAAGCTGAAATAAATGGAACAAATAAATAAATATGCATTTTATTTTGATTAATTCGATTCCCTTTAAAATAATATTAGTTATACTACATGCTATAACTAACCCAAGCAAATTAATTTAATGCCTACTATATGTGATATGCTATTCTGATACTGTGTAGATAAGGTTTAAGAAAAGTAGAATATAGTTAACAATTTTAGGATCTTGCATAACATTAAATGAGATGAAATAATTGTCTTGACATTGTCACTTACCTTGATCTCAGTAATCCTTGTTTTTAATTTAGATAACTTTCCAGTGTGACACTATGGCCATCATCACCCAAGTCTGGCTGTGTTATTTATATTACTTGTTTATTCCGTGTGGGCATTCAGAATGCAATCCCCCAAATACAATATGTCTGTAACTACTGATAATTCAAGGAAGAAGAATGTTCGATAAAGAGAAGTCTATACAAATCATGGTGAGAGTTTTCAGGAAGAGGACTGCTCTGTTTGAGACACCAGGATAGGTTTCATTGAGAGAATGGTACAAGTGTGCTGGGGTTCTTGTCCCAGCCTTACAAAGGGTTCAGCAATCTGGAGAAAGGAGCTGATGCGTAGATTCAAGAAGGAGTCCAAGGACGAAAGATAATTTTGAAAGGCATTGGGGGTCAGAGGATCTTCAGCTAAAGGAGCTGAAAGACTACCCCTTGTCTAAGGACCACATGCTATTTATTAACACAATTTGTCCTAAGGGATGGTGGAGATAATATACTTCAAAGGGTAAGGTTTACAGAGTTTGGGGAATAGCCTACAGCTGTTCAGGTGTTTGGCCAAAAGGAGGCAATAAAATGCCCTGAGCTGTCTGGCAGCAAGCGATTATCATATTCAAGTTTGGGGGAGATGCTTTATAGCCATTCCCAGATGATTCAGCCCTGCTGACATGCTGGGACTGGCTTCTGGCAACGTGCAGAGTAAAATGTCTCTCTATTATATTCTCAATGAGACCTTGATATCCTTATTCTTTCTGCAAGATGTTACCCAAACTATCACTTGGGTGTTGCTCAGTTATTAGTCAAGAAATGGCTGTGCTGGTCATTGTCAGAACTGAGAACTAAGATCAACATTGTTCCACTCCCATGAAGCTTACTAGTTTCTCATTGAAGATATATTTAAATTAGTAATCCCACCTGGAGAAAGTCACAACAAAACGGAAATGCAGGGCTACTGTGTTTGTCATGCTCCCTTTGAAAGTGACTTTCACTTACATTTTATAGTCACTGGAAATAGGGAACTCATAAATACACTCAAATGAGCTGCAAACATTACCTCAAATGCTTCATGGCAGAGCTACTATTAAATTAACATCTTGGAAAAAGATCAATATCATTCTGAGTCCTGTTCAAATCCTGATAGAGCCTGCTAAGTTGGTTTTCACGGGATAATTAATGATGTAGATAATAAAATGATTCTTTCCTGGATCTTTTCTTATAAAAGCGAGAATTCATATCTCTGCTCCTTTCTGGTTATATGTTTATCCCTCTAGGATCTCACACATCTAATCTATCACTGTTTAACGTTCCCTTCTAAGCAGCTACTCTAAAAATCAGCTAAAATTTTACTGCTCTTTAGATACTGCTCATCTTAGAGCAATCTTCTGGGACATAAAATGTCCTACAACAAAATCTCAATAGACACTATTGTTTTCACAAGCTGATATATAAGAGAGTGGAAACAGTTGAAAATATTATGATTGCACTGATATGAAGTAACAACGACGGGTAATATAGTTTACTATATCATCATTCTGAAAGTAACAAAATCTTTACTCCTGGTATTTCATCAATGCCAAATTTTATCTACTTTCAGTTATCTTCTCCTCTTTACACTTGGGGTCTAGGGATAACTTAGGAATGTTGGGATGATTTTGTTTACCTTTAGATAAACTATGCAAATAATTATGTTAGATCAACATTAGTAACTGTCATAATTTCTTGTCAATTTACCTATGTCTCAAAAATATATCCTGCTTCTAATGAGAATATATGACACAACAGGCATGTTTTCTGTTCTTACTTCCTAAGCTTCCAAGCATCACATGCTTCTCATATGGCTTCAGTTACAGTTCTATAGAGAAGTTAATTATGTAAAATGATTTTACGCTTTCTTCATGTACCTACACACGTGTGCTCACACATCTATCCATTCCATCAACTATAACAAGAATATATTAAGGCAAACACTGTTTTTACTTTTATTAAAGTACTAGGAGCCCGTTGCACGAAGTTTCGTGCAATAGACTTTTCCTTCACCTGGCTGCCAGCACCAGTTATCCGCCAGCAGCAGTTTTCCTCTGGCCACCCGCCGATCAGAGCGCCTCCCGCCAGCACGATCGGCCACCCCGAGAGGAACTCCGATCGGGAGGTGCTCCGATTGGGCCGGTGGCCAGAGGAAAACTGCTGCTGGCGGAAAACTGGTGCCAGCAGCCACGCAATCGGCCACCCCGAGTTCCGCCACCAGCGTCTTCCGCCAGCCCCATGGGTCCTTCCGCAGCGCCGGCCTAAGCAGCGCCGGCCGTTTAAGCTGGCAGGAGGAGCGGGGGTCGGGGACTCGCGAGTCCCTGCCCCCCACTCCTACCGCCAGCCAATCGGCCACCCTGAGTCCCGCCCCCGTGCCTCCAGCCGGCCCAATCGTGGGCGTAGCGGAGTGATGGTAATTTGCATATTACCATTTTATTAGGTATGATCCTTTATTTTATATTTTACTAGTCAATATAATGTGCTAAAATAAAAATGTGAACAGTACAAAGAATATAAATTTACTTGATTGAATATATTTTGGTGATATTTATTATTCATGTCTTTATTTAATATTTGAAAATGTGTGGTAGAATTAACTGGTTCAACTATTTCCAATTGCAGATTTCAAAGTACTACAAAGATATCTCAAATGTTTATTTTAAACTGTTCATTTGGGTACTTTGGGCATTTAAAAAAAATGAAATATCTGTGTGAAGAGAAGACATTTTGTTTAAACCCAGCAAGTCATAGCTTAGGGTCATTTATGAAATAAGAATTTTAGGAAGAATGTATAGCCTAAATTTATATTTAAGAAACTGTAGTCAATTTTCTCAAAGATGTTTAAACTATCTTTAGGTAACAGGAACAGGTTTCTTTAACTGGCCTTTTTATTTATTTATTTTTTTACTTCAGGCAATGACCAACATTATAAAACTCTATAAAACTGGTATGTGGTACATAGACAAAGATTTGTGATTTAGTTACCATGTGGTTGAAACAAAATTACCTTTTATTGGAACAAGACATTGCTAAAATATATTAACTATCTAGTACTGAAACAGGAATTTTGGGGGATGAAAAAGACAGATGTTAGGAAATTTGAGAAATTTTATAAATTAAGGGGACCATGGAAGAAGCACAGGGCTGAAGAGCAATGGAAGGTATATTTTCATAGAATAGGGGAGCTGAAAAGCTGCAACAGGCACATTTCCATAGAATGAGGGATCTGGGAACAGCAAAAGGTCTATATTTATAAGATAAAGGGAAGGAAGCCCTTCATCTGGAAGGAGAAGAAGAAAGCCCAAAGGGAATAGGAAAACAATGAGGGGGGGGGAGGAGAACCTCACATGTCTCATGTGAGGTTTAACATTTGAGCCCAGGAGTTACTATAGTAAACAGTCCAAGGGAATAGTGACCAATCAGAGGGCATATCAAGGCACCAGGATCTGCAGCCTTTATAAGCCATGGGGAAAAGGAACTCAGTGGGACCCTTTCCCCCTCCCCACGTGAGAGTCCATTCTGTGGGACTCTTCTCTCTCCCTATGTGGGAGTCTATACTTGTTCTTCAATAAATTTCCACCTTTGCTATGACACCTTCTGTCCGTGGATTCATTCTTTGACTCCAGTGGACAAAGAAGCCGGGTTCCAGCCCAAAAATTCCTTTTCAGTATCAATTAGTTAAACAGACACAATTTATTCACTATGAAAATATATAAAGATAGTAAAAGAATACTATGAAACACAGTAAATTAGATAGCTAAGAGATGAACTTTTAACATAATCATGTTATAGGGTAAAAATACATATGGAGAATCTAAAATATAGTAAATCATTAATGCCCATATTTCTTTTCTATAAACTGAGATATAAGGAGAAAATATCTATGAAAATTTTAACGGACGAATTTTCCCTTCTTAAAGAATATTTTTATGCGTTAACAAAACACTTTCAAAATGATTTATAAGATATATGTTCTAATTATAAATTTTATTAAATCATGGTACCACATTTTTTCCAGTGATATTTGCCCTAACTAGAGAAAAAATATATTTACTAAAAATGTACACTGTACTTTTAGAGACATAACAATGGAACTCTGAATTATTTGTACATTAATTTCAGAAATACAATTAGATAAATAACATAGAAATGATTCAGATAAGGTAAATATATAAACTATTGCCTTCTACTGGGTTAAGCCAGAGCCTTATACATAACTATAGCAGTCCCTCTTAGCCTGGTTCCACTTTCTGTGGCTTGTTATCCACTGTCAAGTACAGTCTGAAAATATTAAATACAATATTTCAACAATAAGCAATTCATACGTTTTAAATTGCATTCCATTCTGAGTAGTGTAATGAAATCTCTTTGTCCTGCTAAGAAAATGAGTCATCCCTTTGTCCAGCATATCCACACTGTATATACACCAATGGCCAGGGAGTCACTGAGTAGCCCTCAGGGTTTTCTGACCAATTGTCATGGTATCACAGTGCTTATTATATTCAAGTTACCCTTATTTTACTTAATAACGGCCCGAGGATCAAGAGTGGTAGCTGGCAACTCAGATATGCTGAGGAGAAGCTGTAAAATGTATGTGTGTCTAGAAAACAACACAGAATGCAGAATTCTCTACTCCTCGTGGTTTCAGGCATCCCCTTGGGGTCTTGGAATGTGTCCTCTGCAGATAAGGGGTGACTACTGTTCCACATTTGGTAATACATAGTCTCCATAAAAGCAAACTGACTTCTTATTAAATTACATAAGCATTTTGTAGTTCAAATATTATTTTGTTTCAAAAATATAGTGTATCTAAAGTACACTTCCTGTAATGTTTGAATACATTTATGTACTAAGTAAATAGAACGCACAAAAAAAAAGGAAAATAATAATCATTGTGACTTATTCAGATCAGACAATAAAATAAGGTGTCTGTTAAGAGAACGGGTGATGGACAATGTATGTCTTTATGATCCCAATCAGCATGATTTCAAAGACCCAGATGCACAATGAGGCTCTTACTTATCACTAAGTTAACAGGGTGTTTTCCGGACATGATAGTTGCTTTGCCATCAGGGCCCTTGTGGAAAGGTAAAGAACAGTACCTCTGTCAAGTTCATCCGTAATTTTTTTTAGCATCCATCATGTGAAGAGATGCCATTTTTTGGTAGATTCCTAGGATAGTGTGTTATGCTGAGGGTGGGGATTTGAACAGCAAGTAGGTGAGAGCTATTGCAGACTGGAAATGTCTGTGGAGCGGAGTGTGGAGTGGGAGCAAAGCCAGAGGGAGGGGGCCAAATATTTATTACCCTTTCTCAGGCGCTTTCCCACTCAAAAGGTAAGAGAACAGAATGTATGCAGTGAATGGTCAATGCACAATCCAAAATAGTGCACCATGCATGTTGTAAAGTACCTGGACTTTTAAATCACAACTCTCTAACATTTGGCGGTTTGCTGATTTAATGATGTTTTACTAAATCTGTAATTAACAAAATAAGTCTTAGATTACTGAGAAAAAAAGGAATATGAGTGACAAATTTTTTGCACAGATTTAATTACTTAAGGATTAAAATAGCTTTTATTTCACCACCTGTGTTGTTATATCCTTTGTGTATTTTGTTTGTGTGCTTGTGTATTTGAAAATCTTACTCAACACTTTATGACTGACAACTGACATTCCAGGGCCTCAGCTTATACAGTACTTACAAAATAAAACTGTATATACATTTTATATCATAACTACAAAATAGTTAAACCTAAGAGAAAATTTGCTACTGCAAGTTTACTTGGGCAAAAAACAAAAGTAATGTATAAATTATGTAATAATGTTAATATTTGATTGAAAACTATAATAAATTATTAAAACTGATTTTTTTTTATTTGCTAGAACAAATCACCTTGGTTGATATATGATATGTAACTGAGAAGGCAAACCCCTATTTTGTAAATACTGCTGTTTGGAATTCTCTGCTGTTTTTCTTAGACGGCCTCTTATTCTAAAAAATAACTTTGCTTTCTAGCCGGCTTTAGCCTGCTTGAATAATGAGGATGATAAACTTAGCTGTCTGACCTTGTAGGACAGAGACTAGATATGCCCATAAATTTAGCTGTCTGACCTTGTAGGTCAAGACTAGGTATGCCCATAATTTTTAGAACTGTGATTGTTTTCAAAGACAGCAGCGAGATAACCACTAATTGCACAGAGGGCTGGCTCCTTAATAAAAAGGGAAGTTCTGCTTGTAGCTTTGCTTAGAATTTGAATTCATTTTCTCTAAGCCCACCGCAGTGAATAAAGTGTAACTCCAAACTCTCCTGCATTGTTTGATTATTCCGGTTCTCTGTAACATAACCTTTAGCTACTGCTGACTAACAAATCACTTCAAATCCCAGCGGCTTACACCAGCAGTCATTCACTATCATAGCGCGTGTGTCATGGGGTCATGGATTTGCAGATCTCACTGGGCTTCCTTGGGTTTCCATGCATTGTTTGTTTCATGCACCTGTAGTTAGGCTAGAGGCTTCACTTGCAGTTAGTCACGCTACTGGCTTGACTGGAGTAGCTTAGCTGGAGAAGCTCTGCTCCTTGTGTCTTTCATCCTCTTTTTCTGACGTACAGTCCAGCCTGGGCATCTTTCCAATGAAGATGGTAGAGGCAAAAAGGAGCAAGCAAAACATACTGGGTGTCCTGTTATCTAGACTTGGAAATGGTAGCATCACTACTATTATTACACAATTAGCCAGCTCATGACCAAACTTACTGGTGGAATTACTTCCCACACCCAGTGGGAGGACACTATAAAGGGTGTAGTTTCTCAGAGAAGTGACATGTTGGAACCATCAATGCAAAGTTACCACAAAATAGAAAGTCAACTTTCATTATGTTTTAAGGACATAATAAGAACACCCCCATCCATGCATGTTCTGCCTCACAAGGGAACTGAGAAAAGGATATGAAAATAATATGAGATAGTGCTTTTCAATCAGGTGTGCAATGACCCCCCCCCAAAAAAGGAATGAGCATTAACTTTATGCAGGCATATCCTTTGATAAAAGTGAGATAAACAAATGCCATCAATTTGGAAAATTATCAATATTTACTAATATTAAAAATATTGAGAAGTTATAACTGAGCAATGGCCTACTTTTGATTTGATGATCAAGGAAGTGTTTCTTTGAAGGTGGCATCTAAACTAAGGTATAAATGATGGGAAGAAGTCATCCCTGGGGAAAATAGAGGATATGGTTGCAGAAAGGTGGAAGTCACTAGGTAGAAATGTGTGTTTCCGAGGAAGTATAAAAGGCCTGAGTGTTGGGAACATTGTATAGAAGGATAAAAGTGGTAAAAATAGTCACAAACACATTTACATGAACCATATATGTAAGGTTAGAAAGCCAAGGTAGGGAGTCATAATTTAATTCCAAATCCATGCAAAAATATTGCATGCTTTTGCACAGGTGAGTGCTATAATACAATTTATGATTAAAATAATCACTTTGCTTCCATGAAGGGAATGGATTCCTGGGATAAGTGTAAAAGAGGAAAATTTAAGAGTAGCTTGAATAATCCAGGTGTGAGATGATAGTGGCTTGAACAAAGGAGAGAGAAGAATGGAAAAACAGTAGACAAATTCAGGATAAGTTAGCTAGAGGTTCTACAGGACTCCCTGATGGATCAGGTGTGGTGGCTGAAAGAAAGGGAAGGAACCAAAAATTATAGCAATTAATTATTGAAATATAATTCCTACTGATTATTGTGTGGTTATTGATTTTGCCTTCAATGACCTTAAAATCGAATAGAAGAGATAGATGCAAAGAAATACTTGTACTATAGAAAAAAATACTTATAGTTTATTTATAAACTATCTGCACTCTCTAAAAAATGTTAGCAGTGCCATATTAAGAAAGCACAGATTATTTGTTTTAAACTTAAAAAAAAATCCTCCTCGGAAAACAAATTCAGCAACAAATCAAAATAATTGCTATAATGAGAAGGAGATTCTTAAATAATAAGGCGAGAGACCAAAAATTAGGACAGCCATGGTATTTATGTCCAAAATTTATTTCTGAGTCTCTGTCAGCTAAAGCCAAAAGGGAAATCTAATGGATTAACAATTTGTAATTTTCTCCTAACCAGTCACATATGAGACATCAGCAGAGACTCCACACTTTTTCCGGCTCTGACCTAAGAGAAACTGCTGTACAGAATATAAACAATATAAAGAACAGCATACTCTCTTGGTTTCTCGTATTATTTCAGAATAGTATTTGAGCTTTGCATTTACATTAGCCTACTGAAGCAAAGCCAAATTCAATTTCTTTGCTGCACAGAGAATTGCTGGCAGCATTAAAATAGCGTTTTGTCCCCAGTGAATTGACAATATCACTTATAGAATAGCCTCGAGTTCCTTAAGAGCCCAGCATGCAATGAATGATTTTATTCATTTATTTAACCAATATTCGCCATTTAGCATTTGTTTTAGTGTAATTTTGTCAGGATAATTTTGTGTAAGCAGTAACTTAAAATACTATAGAGAAGGACCAAGTGTGTTGTTTTTCCATCAAGGCAAAATACGCATATGAGAGGCATACATTTAACATGAATGTTCAGAAATGAACTAAGCCATTTGCGGATAAAGTCTTCTGAGAGAGCTCCTTATTTTATAAGATAGATAGAGATTTGTGTGTTGGTGTGTTTGCTTTCCAGAATGGAGCACCTACCTGGAAAGACCTAAGAAAGAACGGTACTTTGGGATAGAATCTCAAAAACGGAACTCTTTTGGACGTAGCAAAGGGAATCATTTGGAAAGGGAAAAAAGTGGATGAAAGTGTACGAAAGGGTAAAATATAATGAGAAAAATAATGATGACTAGTTAAGTGTGCCTCGAGGTTTTGTGTGATAATGATGAGTGCTGGAGATAAAGCTTAACATGTAGATTAAAAATAGAACCTGCAGTAGCTCTTCGGTTTTCAAATTTATACTTTCCTGCAGAGAAAATGGAAATGCATTGTCAATGAAAGCATAGAAAAGCCATGCTTTAGGAAAATCTATATGACAGCAATAAGAATGAGGAGGATGGAGTCCCCATGGAGCTAAGTTGGTGCCTTGCACTCACCATCCAACACTCAGACTTGGAACCATTGGCCCACTTTAAATCAATGCACACCGAAAATGCACAACTCGGTAGTAACAAAGATTAAGGGAATTAAATAGAAACTTCTGGTATTTCCAAGGTATTGCTATTCATGAAAGAAAGAGACAGAAGCCCGAATTAGAAAGAAAGTCATGACAAAGGGGCAGGTGGAGGATAACATTTTAGAGGCAGGAAATAAAATGACTCTTCATGCTGCAAATTAGGAAGCTTCACTGGTCACCTTTTTCTCTATACATTTATGCAAAGGAGTTAGGACCTACTGCTGCATTATTTTCCATGAAAAATTCTATTGAAAATCAATTTAAAAACTAAATCTTTAAAACTAGAAATCAAGAAACATCAAGCACCCAACAGGAAAAAAAAAATAGGAAAATGTTTCAAATTGAGCTTTGCTTTAGATTAATTTATAAAAATGAGAATTATTTCCTCAATATTTTATAAAAATCCACATGTGAAAATCTATAAATTTGTATTTTCCTAAGAGAGTGTTTACTTTATATAATGTCAAGTTTACCTTCTCAAAGTCAATAAATATAGTAAAATGTAGCTTGTCAAAAAATATAGTAGATTAATAAATGTAATAAAGTATGAACATAATATAATGAATGTAGCAAAAATAATACAACAAAATAGTGTTTGCTAAATACAGAAAAAGTAAAATATACTGAAATTTATTTATATTATTATATGATTATAATATAATGTAAAATATAGTTTGGCATTTGTTGGATTTTTCATTATAAGTATATGCACTTTTCTCATGTTCAATTTGTCTATTTTGTTTGCTAAAAGTTTATCTTGATTTTTTATTAGATTTTAATATTTATATATCCTATTATATTATTAGGTATAATATGTATATATTTATACTGTGTTCATTATATGTATTTATGACTTGTAATTCTTAAAATAAATGATTTTATTTTTTAATTAAATTTAGATTTATGACATACCATTTAAACATGTAAATTTTCTTCTGAATACATTTTTTTCTCTTCTGCAAAGATTAATAAATAATGATTTCATTTTATTTACTAAATATCCTTTAATTGCAGTTTCACATTATGTTTCCAAATATGAACAATTTATTACTTTTATTTACTGCTTTTCCTGAACTGTGATGGAAGAATAGAAATATTATTTATTCACTTTTGATATTGCTCTTCTGCCTAATATGAGGTATATATTTTTTAATATTTCCAGGGCTTTGGAAAAATTTTACTCTTCGTCTTTTGGTACTAATGTGAGATGTTTCCATTGTGCTAGGCATAGTAATTAAACTATTCATATCCTCTATGCCATTTGTTTACTTTGCTTATTTTACTTTTTCTTCCATATACGGAGACAAGTGTGTTAGCATCAAAATCACCTCATAGTTGTGGTCACAGTGAAGGGAACTCCAAGTAACAGTGTAGAGGGCAACCCAGTGGTTAATTCACCAAGATCAAATATTTCAAATCAAATAGCATGGCTGGATTGCCCTGAAGCCTGTATTCTGTTGTCATCTGTATTAATTAAATCCCCTTCCTATGGGAGAATGTGGCAATAGTCCCTCGGATGACCTAGTCACACTTCTTGTTCCCACTTGCTAAATTTTAGTACTCTTTCTCCAAGAGCCACTCATCCAACCACGACCCTCATGCCTCCCATCTTCCTGGCAATTGCTTTAGGGATGTGAGGAGGACGGGTTAGGTTAAAGGTGCAGTAATATTCTAGCCAATAAAAAATAATGTCCTTTATACATAAAGGTTTACTTCTGATTAATACAGGCTTTGAACGCTTTAAACAAGAGCAGATAAAGTAGTTTTCAGAATAGTCTCTTTTCTCTCTATTCGAAGGCATGGCACCTGAGTTTGAAATGAGTCAAATCTGAGATAGGTGTTTCTCATTCTCACTTTATCTGCCTGAGGTTGGGGAAAATTTCTTACAGATCATGGTCTGAGGTGATAAACGATATTAATATTACAGGTTTCTGTTTTTTGCTGTGTCTTCATGTGGGTCCTACTGAAAAGTTTGCTGAGGCTCCATTGGAGTCAGCAGATTCAACCAGAAGTCATCTAACACTGGAAAATCAGCTGGCTATTCTGCTAATCCCCGGCCCTTACCCCAAAGCTAGAAATCTTCTGTTTGCACCTCCATACCCACTCTTCCTCTTTTCCGTCCGGTTCTGTGGCCTGATTGGCTTCAGCAATGGGCATTCTTGCCCTCTGGCTTCTGGTTGGGTTTCACCTGACTGAAAGAGGGACAGAGTGACGTGAGGTAGTTTGTTCTTGTGGTTCTCTCCCCCAGACCTGGTCCCGGTGGGTTCACTGTATTATATGTGCAGCCAGGAGCTCTCTCCACTCAGCACCTCTGTCTTCAGGGTCCAGTATCACTGATCCCTTTCCTACCTTTTTCAGGCTTAGGAGTAAAGCAGCTTCTCCACACTGCCACTCGGGGTTCCCTTCGCTGTGACCACAACTTTGAAAATCTCTCCGTTATAAAAATAGCCCCGTTATACACCGTGTGACATTTCTTTTCTCTAGGGACACTGACTGATATACTATTAAATGATGCCTGTACAGGCTTTGCTACATTCAATTACTTATACCTTTATGGACCCCAGCCCATCTCTCTAAATTCCAATATTAACAATATTGACAGTTCTTGACCTATGTGCAAACCCTCAGCCTGTAACTGTTCCATTAAAAAAAAGCATGATTCATGGGATGCCATCATAGTGGGATTTATTTTATCTACCACTGACACTTCATGTGTGCTCCGAATGACTAGATCTTCCATTGCGCAGGATAAAATTTAGAAAACACTAATAAAATTAGTTGTGACTTTGAGATGTGTGTGCGTGCACACACACACACACACACACCCTTTACCTGTTTCATTTGAACGATTAATATATCAGGCCTGGTTGTAATGGTTCAGATTTCTATCTAGCTTTGCTTTTTCCCTTCTTGGTATCAGAATCCTGCACGAAGGAAGCCTGTTTCATCCTCGCCTCTAGAGTGAGCCATTCTATTATGCTCTCTTCCCACCGCAGAAAAGCTTTGCCCCATCTGAATCCACATTATGTTCATTTTGACATTCTGTAGCACCACACAACTCACATTTTCTCCATTTCTTCCTAGCAATTCATCGACATTGGATTTAAATGAAAGCAATGAAAACGGACAATGTTGAACTTTGCCTGAGCCCAGTGCTCCTGGAAAACAGCAATGATAAGAACCCCATCCTTTGAGTCTGGGAAACAGCTTCATACAAAGAACCACCCTTCCCTGACTGACATGGATGAGACTCCCAGGTGGGATAATTCTCTTGTTTACCTACGACAGTGACAGACACAATCCCCAGATTCTCATAATTTGTCTCATTCGCCAAATGGTTTGTCCCCACTGGCCAATTAGGATAAAACACTCACTAACTTGTCCGGACCAAAATTTAGTCAGATGTCTCTTTTCCATATAGACGCCTGGCCTGACCCACTCTTGAGCAAACTCCTGAATGCAGAACAATTTCTCCCTTAATGGACCCTCCAGAGAATTTACTGATCTCAGTGAAAAACATTAACTGATCAACTAACGCTCTGATCACACCTTCTGCTCATTCTACATCCCCCAGACTTTGTTCCTGCTCGGCTGCTTTATCCCTCCTTATAAAAGAAAAGCCATTTTGCCTAAAGGATGCCTAAATTGCCCAACTTGGGATGCTTGCAGATCTTATGAACAGACTATTATTTCTTCTGCAATAGTTCCTCTACCCATTATATTATTTTCAAATAAAGTGTCCCTTTAACTAAATCTTGATTTATTTTTTATTTGATATAACTACTAGAGGCCTGGTTCACGGAATTCATGCAAAGGGGGTGGGGGAACCCCTCAGCCCAGCCTGCACCCTCTCCAATCTGGGACCCCTCGGGGGATTTCCAACTGCCGGTTTAGGCCCGATCCCTGGGATCGGGCCTAAACCGGCAGTCGGACATCCCTCTCACAATCCTGGACTGCTGGCTCCTAATCGCTTACCTGCCTGCCTGCCTGGTTGCCCCTAACTGTCCCTCCCTGATGGCCTGGTTGCCCCCAACTGGCCCCCCTGCCAACATGGTCACCCTTCACAGCCCCATCGCCCATCCTGGTCACCCCAACTGACCCCCCTGCCAGACTTGTCACCCCAACTGACCCCCCGTCAGCCTGGTCACCCCCAACTGCCCCCCCTGCTGGCCTGGTCAAAACCAACTGCGCCCCCACCCCCGAGCCTGGTAGCCCCATGCAGCCTGCTGCTCAGTCGTTTGGTCATCCCTCACTAATCCCCCTGCCGGCCTGGTGCCCCACACAGCCTGCTTGTTCAGTCGTTTGGTCATCCCTCACTAACTCCCCTCCTGGCCTGGATGTAGGCAGCCATCTTGTGAGGGTGTGACAGTCAATTTGCATGTTGCATCTTTATTATATAGGATATCCTAAATTACAGGTTAACAGAGATTCTCCTTAGTACTAATCAGTATCACATTAAGCGGAGAGTTACCTACCTGTCTATATACACTGACACTTCAGCCATGATCATTGAATATCACCACAATCTATAACATTCTCTTTCTTAACATAGTTATGTGAATTAATGCATATAAAGCTCTGAGAATAGTGCTTGGCACATGTTATCTGCCATTAATATTATTGCTATTAATATTAAGCTAGGTCCCCTTTCAGTTACAAATTTGCCTACTTAAATTGACATACCTTGGAGAGCCTAGCCTACTTTCTTATATATTATCTGTTTACTAATATAAATAACATGGTTCCTAAAAATTAATTGGGAAATAATAATATAAAATATTTCCCTAAATTTATTGTAATAAATTCATGTGACTACTGTGTAGGATTGCAGAAGAAACAAGAAGCTATTATCTAAAAACTATCAAAGTATTGTTAATTTACATTGCCTCAGGCTTATTATGAAAAATTATATTTGAATTACAATTAAGTCACATTGTAATAAACTTTGAAAAAGTTTCTAGCTTCTATTATTTTATAATGCCAGAACTTTTAGAGTGAGTGTGCCCTAGAATAGATAAACAGATCATAAAACAAAATATTTTGGTTAATAAAATTGAAGTTAGGGAAGATTTGAGAAATAATATATAGAAATGTGTTGCTTAGGATGGTCACATATGATTTCATAATATTGATTCCTTGCAGTCAGTTTTCCAAAAAAAAAAAAAAAAATAGGAAGAAAACAGGCATGGTATTAAGGACAGGATATTTTCCAACTTTCTGAAATTTGATTGAACATAAAGTCCATACATGTAGAGTAGAAGAACCAGGCATGGTTGACTTGCCATTCAGATCATCCAATAAACATTGGATTTAGAAAGAGTAAAAATATTAATAATTTAAATTCTGCACTAATGATCAGGCATACTATGGACCTGTTAGCATGTAAGCATAATTTAAAACTCACATGTGATCAGTCAAAAATACAATGTAACAGGAAGAGAAAGGTTTTTCTTACTACTGGTGCCATGGACACAAGGTTTATGGGCCTGAGAGTTTAATGAGATTTTTCCCATCAGAAAAGTTCTTTAAATCTAACATTGATGCCTTTACATGACAACAGAAGATTACTAGCTTTGACCCACCATTCTCTGTATCATTGGAGCATTCTTTTAAGTGATATTAAGGATTAAAGCATGGTTGATTCAGTTTAATTTTAGAATGCCTTCCTAAATATTTTTTTAACTAAAAGATTTCTCTAAAAACTATACACCAATACTTATTTCACAACAAACTTCTTTGAAATACTATAATATGGACTAAAAATTATTGTTTTGAATGTGTATGGTCTGGAATGATAATAAGTGTGTATCTCTGCTTAAGACAATTGCAGTTATTTTTCCCTACTTATTTTTTCAAAAATTGATCAATGACACCTTCGCACTCCATCATTTAGTAATTGCATTCTGTGATATATGGCTCACTCAGGCTTCAAGTGTGTTAATTTTATCTCTGTAAAGAGTTTAATGCTTTTGTCAAAAGAATTACAAGGTATAGTAAAGCCCTGAACAAATCTGAAGTATTCACAAAAATAGGGTTTACTGAAAGTTTTTGAAGCAATTTTTATTTTGAAAAATCTAGGAAAAAGAGTCTCAAAATTTAATTTTCATAATCCTTTAACTTTATAATTATTTTTAATTTTTAGGAAAAGTAAAGTTAATAGTTTAAAACCATAAAGTCAGATGATTCATAAATACAAATACAAAAAGATAAGGAGGAATAAAATTTAATAAAAAAATATTAATAAAACCATATAGAAACAAACAAAATTTACCTGATTAATGGTAACTAGTCTTGCCCTGGCTGGTTTGGCTAAGTGGATAGAGCGCCGGCCTGCAGACTGAAAGGTCCCGGGTTCGATTCCGGTCATGGGCATGTGCCTTGGTTGCGGGCGCATCCCCAGTAGGGGGTGTGCAGGAGGCAGCTGATCGATGTTTCTCTCTCATCGATGTTTCTAACTCTCTATCCCTTTCCATTCCTCTCTGTAAAAAATCAATAAAATATATTTTTAAAAAATGGTAACTAGTCTTGTAATATAAATTCTTCATTACTATAATATCTAAGAAATATTTGCTCAGTACCTGCACAGCCAATGTGCTAAGTACTTTAGAAAGGTCTAAGAATGAATAAAATAAGTTATCACAAGTTAATGTTTATAATCTATTAAGATAAATAAGCCATATGCAAAATCTATGTTCAAATTATAATTTAAGAACTGCAGATGTATTTAAAATGTTCAATTTTAATAACTGTAGGTAAAAATATTTTAAGAAAAATATGTAAAAATCATGAGTTAACATTTAAAAAAACTATATGTATTTTGTTCAAATATAGTGAATGAACTACATCTATCCACAGAATGGAGTTCCATGGTGCTTTTGAAAGTCATGGTAAATTCCCAAATTTAATAACTTGGAGAAGCATCCATGTTATTCTATTAAGTAAAGGAGCAGATAAGAAAACAGCAGCATGAAATCCCACTTTAACTGCAAATATATAGAATTTGTGTGCATGTGTGTGTGTATGTGTGTGTCTTAGTATGTTTGAGCTGCTAAACAAAAATAACATAGCCTGGGTGGCTTAAATGTTAGACATTTATTTCTCACAGTTCTGAAAGCTGGGATACCCAAGGTCAAAATGCCAGCCAGTTATTCCTGATAAAGTCTCTCTTTCAGAGAGCCTTCTTATCTTCCTGTTGAGTCCTCAAGTAGCTGAGGGTAGAGGAAGATCTTTTTTATGAGCATTTATTTTACTTTCCACTACATGTATAAAAAATTGCATGTATGGAAATGCACATAAAAGTTAGCCATGAGGTATGATTAAAGATCATATTGTTTCACTGAGCTATATTTTATGCATGCATGAATATTGTACCCTAAAATCAATAATAAAAGTAAAAGAAGGATGAGACATGGGACATGAAAATAGCAAACCCTTTATACAACCTTAAAAAACCACACAATAACATTTATAGCTTTTTCTTTAATAAAGTTAGATGAGAACCCTGCTTTTCATTCTTCACAGAAAATCTGGTTTTCACTGCTGGGTCCTTCTTTATCTTGAGCTATCTTTCTGTCAGTTAACATGAACACAGCACTTGTGTTCTAAAAAGCATACTACATTGAGATATACAGCATAAATAATTAATATTATTTATTTAAAATGTAGAGAAATATCTCTTAATTACTGATATCATTGATAATAGTATTTTGTCAAAAGAATTATAAGGTATACTAACCCTATGAAAGCATAGTCAGACTTTGAAATAAAAATAATGCAAAGATGAAGTGGCTGAAACTTTTGACATTGTTAAAACTTTTAAACCTTTAACAATATAAAATGCTTTTTAAAACAATTCATGACTTCAGTTATAAGTAGATTCAAGATCTACCTGAAACCCCAAATAATTAATTAGTTGTTTCTTTTTTTGTTCTTATGTCTTTGAGCCATTATATTGGTTTTCACAGTTTTAAGAAGTGTATTCTTATTATCAGTGTATCTACTGGTAAGTTGTTCCCCAAGGACAGGGGCCACGCCAAGGTCACCTTCATGTATCTGTTGTCTATTGTATTGCCTGAATCAGGATAACTGCTGCAAATATGCTTATTGAGTAAATATAGAAGTGAAAGAGTCCACTCATTCTCTATTAAAGAAAATTATTTCTTTTCCCTAATGTTGGTTGATAATGTGCATAGAGCTGGGGAATTTCCTTCAACTGTTCCTTCATTTCCAAGTATCTCATGTTCTACTGTGAGAAATAAATATTTCAGTGACTACTTTTTAAATTTGAAGAATATTAGCAAAAATCTTGATTATTCTAAGCAAAAAATAAATGCATGCCATATTTTTTTCTGAATTATTTCAATTCTTGATTAACTTTGTAAATATTCATTAACCTTAGAGGAAAAAAATATACAATTTTGATATGCCAGTTCAATTGAGTTTTGAATAATAACTGTACTGCACAAATACCTTCTCAGAAATGACTTTTGTAGGAGCTAAATATAACTGAGAAAAAAACAGAAAGATGTTGCACAATCTCAATTGTTAGTTAGCTACCATTGTGCTTAAACCTACACTCAAATACTTTCCAACATTATCTATCTACACATTCCTTTCACTATGAAATAAACTGCTAAAACTATTAAATAACGATCATACAAGACATATCAAATGTTTTAATTAATGTTAGATGGCATTACTTACTGTTTTGTAAAATTTCTAGTTAGAACATGCCCTTGAACGAGTTAGCTGTACAATTTTTTAAGAACTTCAACTGGTCAATTATCTCACAATGCATTCAAAACCCAGTCAGCATTAGAACAAACAAAAATCCCCAAAAACTGCAGCACTAGGACAGAAAATGGCCTAATTGATTACCAGTCCAAAATAGAAATGGCATTGAGTTTGCTTTATTGATGTTGTGTCTATCATACCATTTCCATAAAAGATTGATAGCATTTAAATCAAAAATCCTCTAGGCCAACATTTTCATGTACTGTATTTTGAAATATAAAACCATATATCTTATAATTGAGGTCTCAGGTATAGGCAGTATCTGCTATATATATTACTTACTCCCATAATCATAACTAATGATCAATATTAAACTGAAATTATGTATTTCATGTAATAGGAACTAAATACTTTTACAAATGAAATCATGCTTTATTCAATTGTTTTTCATTGGTTTTTGGTAAGCATGTGTATTTACCCATTTTAAGATTAGAGATAAGTATCAGATAAATATAAATTATTTTATATGGCACTGGGATATAATATTAGGCACACACTGATTAGGTCTAATCAGTCACTGGTAAAGAAGAGTTCATGAACAATCCACAGAGCTTCACTACATACATAGTGTACAGGACACTTTTTAATACACCGGAAGGATCAGAGACTATAGAGCCACAATGCTGTGTGTGAATCCAGCTCTTCCGCCTTTAGATTTGTAAGTTTGGGCAATTGAACCTCTCTGCTTCAGCTTCTTCATAAGTAAATTGGGGTTAATAAAAATAGCACTAACCCATAGGTTTCTTATGAGGATGAAATGTGTTAATATTTAAAAAAAACAAACATTAACAACAGAGTCTGGTATCTAGTAAGTCCAAAAAAATGTTAGCTATTGTTTCTACAAAATCCAATAGATTTATTGCCCTTTCCTATGCAACTAAATTCAGAAATTCCACCCATGTCATTTTAACTCTAGTTTAGTATATATTATTTTTATAGCTTGTATATTTTAGCATAGACATGCAGTTATTTCATTCCTAGCCCCTACAAAAGAAAGCTGATGTGTCTGATACATTTTGGCTGGAAGAGATACTCTATGGATCACTTTGATTCCATTAATAAGCATATCCAAAGATACATTTAAATTCAGTCTGATTTGTGTTATTACTTTATTTATAAAAGTATGAAGGCGTATAAAATTGTAGGGCTGATCTTCTGGATTAAGGGCAATTCTATTCTGCTTTCAGATGAACAAAGCACAATTTATTATTATTTCTAGTACTTACTTTTTCCAGGCTTATATGTTATTTTCCCTTAAGACTTATTAAGTTAACAAACTATTTTTGCCTGTTTTAAAATTGCCTCAAAACATCCAAGGATATTTTTTTGAATATCTTTTAAAGTACCTCAAATATTTTTTCTTGTGAGTATGTAGCATAGAAAGGACACAACCTTGTTTTTAAAAAGAGACATTTTTCTCTATGGAATTGTCTCTAATTAGGAATTTCGTGAAAACCATGTTGTCCTGTGGTGTTGTGATGATATTGGTGGTGTTTTCCCACCTCAAATAATTTTACTTTCACAAGGTCGAGAACTGTGCAAGTCCCTAGATATACTAGTTATGCCATATGTGCACAGCATTTCATTAAATTTTAATGTTTGTGACAGGATACTAAATGACACAACGTGTAACTTATTGTTCATTATTGGAATGTTTCACAGGAAAATCTGAATTGCACTTAGCCCACTGCACTTTACATTTTTCACATAAATGTTGCTAGGTTCCTCCTGCACCACACGGAGCATGGAATTGATAACTCCTGGAATTATGCACTATACTATTTTTACATTTCCATTGCAGAATAATTATGGCCACTTTTCTTTCTTCGGTTTTAAAATAAAAAAGAAGACCTACTTTAAAATAATTACCTACAATTTTGACTTGACAAATTTGTCAAAGCTTATTTCCTTCCTTACAATTCTTCTTGTGGAGTTCTGGATTAGGAGTAAAATGTTTTGATGTAATATCTATTGTCACTGCATTTCATGTCTGGGATGATATAATTATGAACAAATAAAGCTTAACTTAGGGAAGGCTTTAAAAAAAGACCTGAATTAGTCTTTTAAGATTCCTTTTAAAGAGAAAAAAGAGATAACAATGTCTTTCTCTTCCTGCTGTTTAAAATGAGCTGTTCTTTAATAACATCTGTTTCTCAGTCAGGTTCTATAGGATTACCACAGACTTTTCCAGTGTAATTATTGAAATTACTCAAATTACTGCTTTGGTATTGCATATGCTATAGTAAACAATCTAGTATGATTTATTTCTTTTATAAATGTCATATGCATTGTATTAGTTTCAGGTGTACACCATAATGATCTGATATAGATATATAGAGAAATGATTACCAAAATAAGTTTAGTTAACATCCATTGTCTAATAGCTGAAAAGTGTTTTTTGTTGTTGTATTATTAGAACTTTTAAGATCTACTCTCTTATTAACTTTCAAATATAGTCAGTTTTATTGGGTTTTCTAATTTCACTTTGTGATATATAAAACATGTTCTAGACAATTAAGCTTAAAACACGTAGATGATATTTCTCTAATTTATGTCCTTGCATAAAGTTTCTTTTTAAGTAAACATTTAATGGGGTATTAGAACTGTCAATAAGTAAAAACTATTTACATGCATTTGCCTCTCTTTAATACCAGGTAAGCATCTTGAGAGTTCATTTTGTAATTTAATAGAATGGAGTTTATTTCATCTCCTGAAGGGACTGAGAAAAGAAGAACTGCGTATTTTGCATTTCTTTGGGAGCCCAATAAATGTGCTGTTTTAGGTATTGCAGGACGAAACATGATAGTTCCTGAGACTGTCCTTTGTGATGTGTTTTTTTTCTTAACTTTTTCTCAAAACTAATATGTGAATTTAATTTGCCATATATTTCAGATGAGAAATCTATATCCTAGATCTTCTCATAATTAAAAGTATTCATTCATTCACTAAACATGTTAATCAGGTATCATTTTAAATTTCTGGTCAGTGATATATCTATGAGAGAGCCTCTTTTCTGGTTTGTTCACTACCATGGAAGAAAATAATAAAATGCAATTGAATGTACGGTAACTAAAATTTTATTAGGGCAAGTATTGGTTGCAATAGGAACACAGCAAAGAGCATCACAATGTTTACCTGAGAGACTGATAAGAAAGTTCACAACATATTTAACATTTTCTTCCTCAATGGTATCTAATAAGCATAGCTAAAATCTCAGAATTCTCATTTCTTAGAACTTAAGGGAAAAATTAGAGAATATATATATATATATATTTATATATATTTAAATTATACAGTTTTGTGATTTATTGCCCCACCCATCACAGCAGGATTCCTATGGCACTGAAAAATAGAAATGCAGTTGGTAAAATAACCTGGACAAAGAGTGTTCCAGTGATTCATAAAACAAAACAAAACAAAACAAAACAGGGTTTTCATTCAGTGCATTTCTGTATACTGGTGAGATAAGTAGAATAATGGCAATATCAATATATCTTAAGAAGTTATATTTGAGAGCTGAGTCTATGGTGAAACAAAACCCACACTCTAAGATTCCTGGGAATCACTAAGAGACTAAATCTAAAACATATTGAGAAAAATGTTTTCCTCAGTGGATTTTTCCCCCTTAAAAAAAATCCATCATATTTAAGAAACTGAAAGTTAGAGGTTATTTTTTGGATACAGATATTGGGAATCTAAAACCCCTCATATTGAATAAATTGTTTCTATACAAAACACATAATTATTGGCAATAGTGTAAAGCAATGAAAAGAGTAATAATAACCAATTCATCTAATATGAATGTCAATAGGGAGAATAAGATTCAAATAGAATCTGTATACTAGCTCTTTATAAGAGCTTTTGCTGAGCAAAGCATATAATGAAAGTGATGTGATGAGTATGCTGTAAAGGAAAGGCATGATTTTGGAGTTGAAGAAAATTAGATTGATTTCTAATTCTGTCTCTTCTAAATATCCTATATAATAAAAGGGTAATATGCATGCCAAAACCGGTTTGGCTCAGTGGATAGAGCGTCGGCCTGCAGACTGAAAGGTCCCAGGTTCGATTCCGGTCAAGGGCATGTACCTTGGTTGCGGGCACATCCCCCGTAGGGGTTGTGCAAGAGGCAGCTGATCGATGTTTCTCTCTCATCGATGTTTCTAGCTCTCTATCCCTCTCTCTTCCTCTCTGTAAAAAGTCAATAAAATATATTAAAAAAAAAAAGGGTAATATGCAAATCAACCAAACTGTGCAACAACACACGCACTGACAACCAGGGGGCAGGTGCTCAATGCAGGAGCTGCCCCCTGGTGGTCAGTGCGCTCCCACAGGGAGAGCACCACTCAGCCAGAAGCCGGGATCATGGCTGGCCAACACAGCAGCAGTGGCGGGAGCCTCTCCTGCCTCTGCTGCAGTGCTAAGGATGTTCAACTGCTGGCCCTCTGGGGAGCGGACCTAAGCTATCAATTGCACATCCCCGGAGGGCTCCTGGAATGTGAGAAGGCAGGGCTGAGGGATCCCCTGAGTGCACGAATTTTGTGCACCGGACCTCTAGTAGGACTATAAGCCCATGTAGTCTCATCTTTCAAAGGGATATGGTAACTACTGTTCATAATTTATTTAAAAATTAAATTAGATATGACTGTATTTAAGCACAATGATTAATACTAGAACATAATTAGCACTAGAATATAATAAAAGCTAATAAATAGAGACTCTTATTTTGTTATCTGTATTATCCCTTGATAGAAAATGGACTTTACATTAAAACAGTCCTACATTTTGTTTGTGATAAATTTTTCATTCCTTCAGATTTCACCTGAGGGAGGGAGAACAGCTGGATATTCAATATAGAATCTATATATAGTTGATAATTTTATATTCTTTTGAATAGTTAAACTAAGTTATGACCAAAACTTATTATTTAACCCCCATCCTTTTTAGATAACTATACTAGTCCTCATAATAACATCTCCATGTTATACTTATTCACATTTCCAAAATGTATATCACTTCCCCAAATTCAATGTACATAAATCCAGTAATTGCTCTTGAGGGGTTCCTGTCTCTCTGGGTTAGAACTGTGGGCTTGTGGGAAGGGGAGGGAAACATCTATCTCAAACTCCTCACCCTTGATCAAGGAATGGCACATTGGTTTGGTGGATGTGGGGGCCTGGCAGCTGAGTAGTTCCCCAAAATATGCCAGATCATGGGCCAGAGACATCGGTGAAGGTGTGAACCCACCCAACACTAAGCTAACATCTGTGTTTGAGAGAATAGGACATTAAATAGCAAATAAAAACACCAGGACAGGTTAAGAAACCATCGAAGAGGGTAAACGCTGGATAATATCACTTTTCCTCTGCTTTTGGAATACGGTCCCTCCCGTCCTAAAAAGAGACATCTACTCCTCAGTTTTTTCCATATCTTGATATAAAATATGGATGCTATATAAGAGTTGTTCTGTTCTATTTTTCCCTTTCTTTCAATCATCTTCTCTTTCCTCTTCTTAACTTTTCTTCCCTGCCAATCTTTTCCTCTCTTGTGGTGTGAAATATCCCCTCTGTGTGGAGGACTACTGTGCTGGTCTTACAAGGCTGCTGTAACAAATTGCCACAACCTTAGTGTCTTCAAGGAACACAAATGCATTACATCACAGTTAGTAACTTAGGAATTCAGAATGGGAGTCAGTGGACTAAAATCAAGGTGCTGGCAGGGCTGCATTATTTTCTAGAGGCTCTCAGGGAGAGCCTGTTACCCTGCCCTTTACGACATGTGGAGGTGGCATGCATTTCTTTGCTTGTGGCCACCTCATCCATCTTCAAAGTACAAAACAGCCAGGCTCAGTTCTTCTAATGTTACTCTGATTCCTCTTCTACCTCCCTTTTCCTTATAGATCCTTTTAATTGCATTGGACTCACCCAGGAAAACCTCTCTATTCTAAAGTAGGTGATTGGCAACTTAAATTCCATCTTCCATGTTAATCTTAATTCTTTCTTTGCCAGGTAAAATAACCTATTAACACATTTCAGGAATTAGAATGTAACATCTTTGGGTGGGTCTATTATTCTGTCTACCATGAGACCATCCTATATAATAAAAGGCTAATATGCAAATAGACTGAATGGCGAAACAACCGAACAACTTAACAACTGCTCACTATGACCACCAGGGGGCGTGTGCGGAACACGGCGGCCATTGGCTGCAGTGGGATGGTGGAGCAGGTCAGCTGGGGCGTCAGACCAGGGCGGGGTGCTGGTCGCTGTCATCGGGGCAAGCCTCTGGTGGTTACTGAAAATTCTTTGCTCCTGCACACTGCGATCCTGCCCCAAACTCACACCCGCTTCCGGCGCTGGCCCCGCTCGCACCCGCTGCCAGTGCCTGGCACTTGGTCCTGATCACTTGGCGCCATCAGCAGGTGTGAGTGGCAGTTGCAGTCCCTGATCGCCCCTGAGGGCTTCTCCACCTCCTCCTGCTCCTGAGGGGTGATTGGGGCAGCAGCCGCCTCGCTCACACCTGCTCCTGGCGCCAGCCCCAATCACTCTGCACTGTCAGTGGGTGCGAGCGGGGCCAGCACCATCAGCACATGGGAGCACCCGCAGCAGCAGGAGCGGTGCTGCTAGCAGTCAGGGGCCCAGGGACTGCAGTAGGAGGGGCTGGGCAGGGGCACGGAGGATGGACTGAGATCCACCCTGTCCCTACTGCAGCCTCACAGACCACAGTTCCTTTCAAGGTGCACAGATTCATGCACTGGGCCCCTAGTATCAAAATAAGTATTTGTAAGGTCTAGATTTTTAAAAGAATTTCAAATTTTAACCTCCCAAACACATCCTCCTCTGGTGACACAAAAGGAATATTTCTTTTCTGGCTTTCCATAAATAAGTTAGCAAAATCTAATGGTATCACCAAAAAGTCATCTTTCTTGACATTCCATTTTCACTACCATTGCATTCAGTAATTAATATTAGTTCAGTAACAAAGAAAGCTTCAATCCTCAGTAGCTTAACACAAACATGTTTACTTCTTACTCGTAGTGTTTTGATGTATGTGTTCAATAGTTGGCATTCTATACAGTGAAGCAGAGACACAGAATCCTCCATGATCAGTTAATCATCTCAGAGGGCCATGGAGTCCTTAGTTCTAGCTGACGGAGAGGAGATAGCGGGCATAGAAGGCTCATATAAATTTAACTACATTGTCCAGGAAATTGCACCTTACTTCATTTTATATCTATTAGGTACATGCCTAGATTTAAGGAGCCTAGAAACACAATTCTTGGCCTTACGGATACTTCCTAAGAAAACAAAAACAAATACCACAGGACCTGCAGGCCAAGAACTATCAGGCCACAAAATACTTTCACAAACACCTTTTCCCAGGAGCAAAGTGCCCCTATCCAAAGGAGATACCATTTTATCTGATCTGGATGTACACACTTTATAATATTTGGATATAGATCCTATGGCCTGAAATGAACATACTGGTCACTGCTTCACAGCAATGATTTAAATCACAACAACCACACATTGTGAGGCCCCTTGTGTAGAACTGTGAAGTATCTGAGATGTTACCCTATTTGCAATCTAACTGTAAGTTGGTCAGTTTTGTGGTTGCTGGTGGCATATACCAAATTTCTAGGTCAGTTTAATATGCACAGCAATAGCAATAGCAATAGTCAGGTTAGCAACACTTTCTCTGAGTCCCAGTTCTCACGGGGAAGCATGGATACCCTGGATATCACCTGCACAAACAATGAGTTACATTGCAATAGAGGAAGCATAAGCTAAGGAAATCTGAATCTTTTGCAATGAGCAGTAAATGAATTGCTCTTCACTCTATCTTTCGAGCATGTTTGCTAAAGAAAAGTTTGAGATATAGAAAGTTTGCTATACAAACAACCTTGAAAATACAGTCTGGAACAAAAGAGATGTTACTATCTCACTCACAAATATTCAAAAGGCATAAAGTGTCAATAGAGGCTCTGTTAGAAAATACCTTTATCCCAATGATGGGATGATGGGGTAAATGTATTGATTAGATGCTTATTCTGCTTTCTGGGATAAATTATCTTGTCAAGTGTTCTTGGTGATCTATGACTGCCCTCTGGGGGCTTTCTCCAAAATTATCACAACTTCTAGTAAACTTTTTATTTTACAAAAGTTTTTGATTCACAGAAAATTTGTGAAGATAATATAGAGAATTATTATACCCCACTAGTTCCCCTATTAACATCTGATTTTATTAGTGTATAATTGTCAAAACCAGTGAGTTCTTTGTGCTATATTATTATGAAATATGAATAAATTATAGGTCTTATTTTAGTTAGCTTTTACCTAATATCCTTATTCTGTTCCAAGATTCCATCCAAATGCCACATTACATTTAGTTGTCATGTCTCATCATGTTTCACCATGTCTCCTGTTTGTGATAGATTCTTAAGTGTTTCTTGTTTTTGATGAGCTTGACAATTTGAGAAGTACTGACCAAGCATTTTGTAAAAAAGTATTCAATTAGCATTTGTCTGATGTTTGCACATGATTAGCATGGGGTTATGGGTTTTTAGGAAAAAGACTACTGAAATAATGTATCATTTATCATATTATTTCAAGAGTACATATTATAAAACTGGCTTATAGCTGTTGGTATTAATCTTAATCACTTAGAGGAGATAGGGTTTGGCAGGTTTCTCTGCCATAAAGTTACACTTTTTTTCTTTCTTTCTATGCTGTACTCTTTGGAAGTGAATCACCAGGCACATCCCACATTTAAGAAGTGAGGAATTATACTCTACTTCTTTGAAAGTAGAGTTATCTACATACCTTTTTTAAAAAGTCTTCTGTATGAGAGTTGTTTCTTTCCTCCCATTTATTTATTTAATTCATCATTTGTTTATATTAATATGAGCTCATGGATATTTATTTATATTTTACTTTTGAGTTATAACCTAATCATTTACTTGTTTTCTTGCTCAAATCATTAGTTTACTGGGAGATATTTCAGTTTCCTTTTGTGTTCCTTTCATATACCCGCTGTGTGTGTGTGTGTGTGTGTGTGTGTGTGTGTGTGTGTGTGTGTGTTTGTTTCTGACACTATAAGATGTTTCAAGTTCATCTTGGATCTATTCTACCCTAGGCCTAGTGTCAATCAATCTCCAAGGAGCACTGGTTCCTGTAATTGGATAATGAAATGCAATGTGTGTCTTGCTTTTGCTTGAACACTAAAATAATGAAACTTATCTAGGTGTTTGTATGTGATCACATCTATAATAGATGGCATAAGTCTAGTTGTAATTGCTAAAATCACAAACCTTAGAGGCTCAGTAACATAACACTTCATCCCTTTTTTAGATTCTCAGGGTGCACTCTTGCATTTGGTAATTTAGGAGATTTCCACCATCTCTATGACTTCAAGTTTTTGTTTTTTTGTGCCCTCCCTCCTTCCCCCCCCCTCTCTCTTTTTCTCTCTCTCTCTCTCTTTCTTTTTTAGTTAGTAGATAGGGATACATTTTGGAGAGGTTAAATTTGCTTACTCACCTGTCTAACAATCGCACATTCTGTTTCTACTCATACATCTTTGGCTATAATCCCTGACTGGATACTGCTTATTAGCAAAACTTTAAGCTATGGAGGGTGGACACAAATATTTTGTGGAGAGCAAGTCTTCATTTCCAAGTTCCATTTTCATTTAAGTCCTTAGTGCTTCTGTTTCCAAGGCCATTAAGTTAGACACCCATTTCCCTCCCACATGTCTATCTCATAGGCCTTTGGTTAGCTCTTTTAACTACTTCTACATCCTCCAAGTCATTACACATATAATTTTCAATTAATAATCCTAAACCAAAGAACTTTTTCTCAAATTTCCCTACTCAGAAACTCTTGACAACTATCTATCATGGCCAATAATGTTTTAAAACTTGATCTGATTATTCGAAGTTCTCCATGAGCTATATATTCCATTCTTTTCTCACACTGTTTTTCAATATATGTTAAATGATGCAGCCAATCTGACTTGTTCATCATTCCTGGAACACACCATGTGGTTTCCCTCCTCCATATTTTAATACCCTCTCTCAGCCCTTTCATTGTGCTGAATTTTCACTTGCCTTTAAAACCTGACTTAAATGCCAACTTCCTTCAACATGAAAATTTTCTTTCTTTGAATTCTGATAGAATTTTGTAGCTTTTAAACCATTATCTAAAATTTTTATTTGTGTTGTAGGATTATTGAAACAACCGCACTAACAGGTATTGAAATTTACTCATCCTTATATCACTTATAATAAATGATAAATTATCTTTCATAAAATTTTATTCAGTAAACATTATTTAAATATACACACAAAATGATTTTTATTAAAAAACCACTTATAATGCTTAGACTGCATAAAAATAACATTCTTTTATGTTAAACTAAAACAAGTTACCAAGAATCTAATTAAACATTTACAATATAACCATTAGTATTTTTGTTATGCTTTAAAAATTTTATATCACATTAAAATTAGTAAAGATAAATTAAAATAGCAGGCAATTAAATATTTAAATAGTTAGAGTATAAATATAAGTTGATATTTTAGAGTTTGGGGATTTAAACATACATTTTCACAAATTATATAAAGATAAAATATGAATATACAAATATGTTCAGAAATAGCCATGTATTAAAAAAATGAATTGGGAAAACATGCAAATATAAACATTTATTTTTGCTGCATCATTACAATGTTCTTTTAAACAAGGACTCTAAATTTCTTACTACTTATTAAATATCTCCTGATATAGAAAGGCATAGAAAAGTGGTTATTACATTCATTTCTACAATCTGAGATGTTGGAAGTTTAAATTAGTATTTTCTAATCTGGTTAAGATTCAAAAAAGGAGATATTATAAAAGTCAACAATTAACTGTCTAATCAGTTAAGAGTGTGTAAATCATAAGGTACTTATCAAACACCTTCATTAAAATATATTAGAAAATTCAACTGAGAAAAGGATCTAAAGTTATTCTGCACAAGGAACTGATGCTACTCTCTTTCCCATGAGTGAGGTGAATTGAAATAAATTTCAAAACATTCCATTCATTTAACAGACTTTCCACGAACCACTTAAACATGAATTCCAGATCATTTGAATAATCATGCTCTGATCATTATATCTACATTAAATTAATATGTTTTATAATACTAACATAGAAAATACAAATTATGAATTTCCATCCTCAACAAGTATATGATAAATAAAAAAGCATTTTTGTTTTCCACTTACTAAATTAAACCCTGTTTATATAACCTAAGTTACTGTTCAGCATTTGAAGAAAAGGGTTGACAGGTTAGCTTTTTCTCTAGCTTTAGAGGTGTTTAAACATTTGTCTTGGTCAATTCCCCTGAACATATAATTGAAGACATTGTTGTTTATCTAGCAAACTGAAAAATCTGGCTGAGGCATAGTTCCAGACCAAGCACCAGGGTGTCAAGTTCAGGAGCATATCTATTGGGTAAAGAACAACCAATACTGATGGGATTCAGGAAAACTGGGAGAATGTGAGTTGGTTAGGCATATCTGAAGTGCCTACAACTCAATTAAAATAATGATCCATCATCATGACCATCTAAAATTTTCAGTTGAATCGTCTAAATGTGTTACTACTAAAAGCTACTTTTATATCTTCTACATTTTCCCCCCTGGGGAGACATTTCACATTCAAGTCAGCAAGTAATCATGATTGATACCTATCTGAAAATGCTTTTCTTAAAAGAGTCACTTTTTTGGACCATTATATGAATGCTCAAACTTGCAATCATTCCATATAACATACCCAAAATTAATTAGTTTTGTATCTTCTGTGTGCCAACCACTCTTCTTTGAGGTGATTTTTAAGTGGCTGGGGCATTCATGGATTCCTTCTGCATTTCCTATACAATCCTGTATCTTAATTATATGTAGTGCATAACAGGGCCCAACATAACTGCTTTCTCATTGATCATATTGCTGTCAAAATGAAATGATCCCCTTAATATTTACTGAGTATTGCTTGCTTTATCTAAAAAAATGATTTAGATGAAAATAAAAAGCATGTTGGTTATATTTCAATGTATGATCTAAGTGTTTTAACAGTAATTAGTGTTTTACTTGATTGAATTAATTTAAGACACTATTTTAAAACAACTTTCTGTCAGATGCTGTGTTAGGAATTGAAACTGTGCAGATAAATACCATACAGAGGAAATCACAGAATAAGTATAATTTAACTATTCAATTCTTAACCCTACACTGGCAATCTTTATTATATATAGTCTAACAACTTCTTTATTTCAACAAATGTATTTTTCTGTGTTATGCCAGATTGTGGATTAAGAAAGTAAGTGGTAATAACAGCCTTCTTAGTTTTGCTCTCCTTTTTCTCTATACATTTCAGCAAGAAAAAATTGTCTTTAAAATTAAAGGAACATGTTAACTATTGTTGTTTTCAAAAACATTTTTCAGCACATATATTTTGAGCAGAATGAGAAATGAATTATGTTGGTTTGTCTGATTGGATTGACTGTAGCTTTCGTGGTAAGACCCCTAAAAATATGACAGTCACATTTGGTCTGAAATATAGACACATAACAAAGACATGGAGAGAAATAGATAGCAGGGATTTATTCTCCAATCAGTGCACAGTGGAATAAGAGACATAAATCCTCAATGGAAAAATAGATATAATAATATCTGAAAGATACAGCTAAGGGAAAGAAGGAATTTACACAGGTGGAAACCTGCTTCCTGATTACTTAGGTAGCACGATGTAATGGTAGTATATATTGTGTAAGACAGGGGAAACAAAACACAAATCTTGATGTAAAACTTTGGTTTAGCTCAGCCAGTGTGGCTCAGCAGTTCAGTGTCCACCCAGGAGCCAAGAGGTTGCAGGTTCAATTCCTGGTTAGGGCATATGGGGTTTCCAGCTCCAACCCCAGCAGGGGGTGTGTAGGAGACAGCCTATGGATGATGCTCCTCATTGATATTTTTATCTCTATCCCACTCCCCTCCTCTTTCTCTAAAAATCAATAACATCATATTTTTTTAAAAAATTGGTTTGAACACTCAAATCTGTGGTTCTCTATCTGCCTTAGTGATCCCAAGATTGGTAGAAACAGAGGCATTTGGAAGTTCTTTAGGGTAAGGAAAAGAAACCTGATGAAGAAACATGACCTGCTTGATAGTGCAGACTATTAAACATACACTGAACGCATAATAATCTGGCCACTCAGTGTATATCCTATATAATAAAAGGCTAATATGCAAATTGTTCCCTCAACCAGGAGCTCGACCAGCAGGCAGGCTGGCCAACCACCCATGTCCCTTCCCCCTGGCCAGGCTGTCTGGACCCCACCCATGCACGAGTTCATGCACCAGGCCTCTAACACACACACACACACACACACACACACACACACACACACACACACCGAGTGGCCAGATTATTATGCGTTCAGAGATCATAATAATCTGGCCACTCAGTGTATATTTAAACCATTTCCCATAAATATTTTCCATAAAAAACTGTAGTTTCTCCTGTGATATTATTGTTGATTAGAGAAAATCCTTAAAGTAAACTCCTAGGCAACGTGGACCTAATTATCCTTAAGTGGATTTTATATTATGTGTCACATAATATTATATCTCACATAATCTTCTATTTTAGTTTTTAGTTAGATTTCTAGTTGTGTGCTTTATTGAATCCCTGGCTATTAAGCCACCACTGTGCACAGAGACTATATTTAAGAAATGTCTTAGTGGATTAGTATGTTTCTAAAAAAGTATAAAAAGCTCCCAATTGATAAGGAGATTAAAAAAACAAATGTCTACTGAGTGCCAGGCATTGTTTTGAATTGTGTAGACATGGTGACTCACCTATCAAATAGCTGTTATAAAACTGAAATGAGCAATTGTAAACTTATAAATCTGAAATGAAGAATTAAAAAGTATAAACAGGTTAGATGGGAAATTTAAAAAAATGGGGAATATTTAATTAATAAGTAGTCAACTTTCCCAGAATTTATTCTATATTTTTCTAATAAAATTTTTGAAAATTGATTTACTTTCATACAATGGAATTGTTAATAATTTTTAATGATTTTGAATTACTAAAATGTCAATTTGGTGTATTGATTAGGGATTTAGTTAAGATTGATAATGGAGTTCTCACATGAGACAAAACACTTTGACTAGTAAAGAAATGAACACACACATACACACCCAGAGAGGAAGAAAGAAGAAAGAAATAATAAAGAGAAGAGTAAATCTGAAATGGTATTGAGGAAAAGAGCAAAATATCAAATGTGAGTAGTAAATTTTAAAATATGCTAGCTAACCAGGGACCTTCCATAGACAAAGCAGTTATCTGTTCTATCTTGAAAAGTCTCAAAACAATGGCCCACCACAACATCATGGGCTGTTGGTGGTAGAAGAACTTAATTTTAAATACTAATTTACTGATTAGATTTTAGTGTTCCATTATTGATATATATTAATTACATTAATTCACATATTTCAGTGATAAGAATACCTTTCTTAATGCTATGTTTCCAGAAATAGTAAAATATAATAGAATACCATCAACCATATTTCAGAAAATTTATCAAATTGAAAATTTATATAAATTGGCTTTGAGCTATTGATTTACTATTTGGTAAAAATATCATTAAGCCTCTTTATGTTACATAAAATAATGTCTGTCCTCTTATTCATCTATTTTCCACTGGAAATGGGCCTATTGCATATCAGGGTAATCTATAATAATAAAAGTGTAATACGCTAATTAGACTGGACAACTGAATGACCTTCTGGATGAAGCAGTGGCAGCGGGGGCCGAGGCAGAGGCAACCGCCATGATGGATGGGGGTCAAGGCAGAGGCGGTTCGGGGCAATCAGGCAGGCAGGCACAGTGGTTAGGGGCAATCAGGCAGGAAGGTGAGTGGTTAGGAGCCAGCAGTCCCAGATTGTGAGAGAGATGTCCGACTGCCAGTTTAGGCCCGATCTATGGGATCGGGCCTAAACTGGCAGTTGGACATTCCCCGCGGGGTCCTGGATTGTGAGAGGGTGCAGGCCAGGCTGAGGGACCTCCCCACCCCCTGTGCACGAATTTCATGCACCGGGCCTCTAGTAAAGTATAAGCACTCAAGGACATAACCTCAAAATGTCCTTTATATCACATCAAAACTCTCATTAAAAATTATTATTTATGAAAGCCACACAAGTGCATGCTATCTTCTCACTTCTTTAAGTAATTTCAGTTATATCATTGGATCAAAGCAGACTATGTTAATCTTAAGTATTTTGATCTAACAGAAGAGGATTTACATATTGTATCATAGGATCATACAGGCCTGGGCAAGCTTGGATTAGGTCACACGGATTGTGTTGTTATAAATACATAATGGTTCATTGTAACAAGATAAAGACTAGAAATTTTGGGCCTGAAAGCCACAATTTAAGGACAAAAATTATTCCTTAATGGCAAATAAGATTGCCAGTGGGAGCAAAATTTCCCCAGAAAGAGATAAATAACCTCCAGATTGGGAGGTGAGATGAATGTGGAAAGTTCTGAGCAGTGTGTCTTGTATTATCTTAGAGACTCACTTCAAATGGACTCTGAATAATAAAGAAAATAGATTTACTGACATTTATATTTGTTTATCTACACCAATAAAAGAGAAATATGCAAATTGACCGTAATTTCACAATGCCTACCAGCCAATCAGGAGTGAGTATGCAAATTAACCCAACAAAGATGGCTGGTTAATTTGCATACACAGGCGCCGGAGGACTGGGGGCTGGATGCTTGCGTCGTCGCCATGTTGACGATGAAGGCATTCTGCATTGCCCCAGCCGTTCCAGGCCTCTGGGCAGCATGGGAAGGTGGAAAGGCAGCTCCAGGCCAGAGCAAAGGTGATGCCGGCAGTCAGGGGAAGAAAGGCCCATTGTTGCACGAATCTTCATGCATCAGGCCTCTAGTTTAGTATGTTTTTATTATATTATTGGATATATATATATGTGTGTATGTATATATCTATATATCTTTTTTACCCTCACTCAAGGAGTGAGGATATTTTTTTCTACTGATTTATAGAGAGAGTAGAAGAGAAGGAGGAGGGGGAGAGAAAGAGAGAGGGGAGAGAGCAAAACATTGATGTGAGAGAGACCCCTAAATTGGTTGCCTCCCACACACCACCCAACAGGGGACAGGGAACAAACCTGCAACCTAGGTACATGCCCTTAACCAGGAATTGAACCTGAGACCCTGGAGGCACAGTCTGATACTCTAACTACTGAGCAACACTGGCAAGGGATGTTTTATATATATATGTTTTTAAAATATGTTTTTAAAAATTATTTTTATTGATTTCAGAGAGGAAAGGAGAGGGAGAGAGATAGAAACATCAATGATGAGCGATAATCATTAATCGGCTGCTTCCTGGGTATGAGCCTGCAACCCAGGCATGTGCCCTGACTGAGAATCCAACCTTAACATCCTGGTTCACAGGTTGATGCTCAACCACTGAGCAACACTGGCTGGGCTATATGTGTTTTATATTGGCCTTGAACACAGCCCTCCAAAATTTTGCGAAATAAATGTTTATTCTTTAAGCCACTCAGTCTATGGCATTATGTTACAGCAGCCTGAATTGACTGACACCCCATCTCATCTACGTGTCTAAGTGACTTACCATACCCCAAGTTAGCATTTAAAACCCTATAATTACCTAGATATAATTTTTATAACTATAATTATTTTATTACTAGTTCACAATAAGTAGATTAATGTTTGCCTGCTTATAAATATTTTAAGCTACTAAAATATTAACCCTATTTTAATGAATTTCTTATAGTGTCTAGCACAGAGAATTAGTTAAGTGATGAATAATGTTTAAAGTACGCATAATATAAATTATATTAAAATGAAATCTTCCTAATTCTGCATTTATTTTGAAATTGGAATAAGGACTCTAAAAATTCAATGTTTCAAAACACTGTCTTACAAAGGGACCTGTCTACCTTGACTAGAATCACATGAGAGACATGTGAAACATTTAAATTCCAAGTATGCATCCCTAAATATTCACAGTTATTAATTGTAAGGATTCTGATATCATTTAGAGACTTCTCCTAATTCAACTGCAATAATTTTACTAGTTTTAGTGATTACAATATGATATGTTTACTTTTTAAAGGTCAAGATTATTATGTTCTATGGTCTTTCTTCTTAAAGTTAAAAGATATTCAGGATATCATGATGACAGGGAAATATTTTTAAAAATATTTTTAAAATTATTTGCCAACACTGCATAGGCTTAGATTCAAATTAGCAAGTCTGACTATTTAGGAAAGTGTCCTTGGGATTTAAATGTTTTACAATGAAAAAAAATATATAGGAATCTCTCTTTTTCATGGAATTTATATACAATCAGAGGGAAAAGGGGACTGAACATAAGACAATTAAATAACATATAGAAATTGATGAGTAGAATGGAAAGAAATGAAAGAGCAGGGCAACCGGAGGATGTGAGGCTGTAGCAATGATTACAATTATAATCAGGGTAGTCAGGGCAGGCTAGTTTAGAAGTTGTCTTTTAAATAAGCTCTTGAAGTATAAGAGGAAGTTAGCCAATATGGATAACTACAGGTGAAGGCATTCCAGACAAAGGGGATAGGCGGTGGAAAGACACTTAATTGGTAGCATGCCCCACACACCGAAGGAACAGCAATGATGACAGTGTACCTGAAATCAAGCAAAGAGGAGAGTAGTAGACATCAAGTCAGACAGGCAGGAATTTGTGGAGTGCCATGTGGGTTACTGTAAGAACTTTGTTTTTTACTGGGCATTACATGCCATGTCATTGAAAGGCTTTTTATACACAGGTGAGGTGGCCTAATACATGTTTAAAAAGTATTACTCTGTCAGTTTTGTTAAGAGTAATTGTAAGTGACTAGTCTGGGAACAAGGACACAAGTTGGAAGACTATTGGATGGTCTAAGTAAGAGATAATGATGGCTTTATCAGGATAACCCTAGTGGAAGTAAGGGATGGTGTGCTTCAAACCAGAGTCATAGCTGTTGGGTAAAAAGAAGTGACTGCATTTTGCAGCCATGAGAGAGGAGCAATTACATTTCCTAATGGAGTTTCTGGAGCTCATACAAGAAAGGGAGAAATCAAAGATAAAGCAAGGTTTTGGGGGGACAATTTGAAGGATGGAGATGCTGCCTCATGAGATGGAAAAGCTCGAAATGTAGTGATTTTGAGAGGAAAGCTCATTGGTTTTGGACATATTTGAGAAGTATCTTAGACATTCCAATGGAGATTTTTGGGTAGTCATTTACACACATGAATCTGGAGTTGCATAAAGAGGTGTTGGATGAAGGTATACATCTGAGAGTTATTGCCTACATATGAATATTATTAAAAACCACCAGGCTACATTATATCAATAAAGTTAGAGAGTGTAGTGAAGAAAACAGTTCCTCTAAATGAGGCCTAAGACACTTCAATATTAACAGACTTTGGAAAGTGGAGTAAAGAGCAAAGGAAATTGACAAATAACAGTAAGAATGGGTAATAAACACAACAATGTTGTCCTAGAAGACAAATAAAAAAGTATACCTAATAAGAAAGAGGGATCAACTTATATCAAACCCAAGTGGTAGGTCAAATAAAGTGAGAAAATAATAGACTGCTGTTTTAGGTAGGTGGCTATTATTTGTGAATTGGGCAAAAATGTTTCTGTGAAATGGTTAGGGCTGAAAGCTTGAATGGAATGGTTTAAGAAAGAAATGGAGAAATAAAATTGGAGACGGAAAATATAGGCAATTATTTTGAGAAGCCATACGGAATAGAGAATTACAGAGAAAGCTGGTGGGGAAAATAGGGTTGAGAGATGGTTTTGCATTGTGCAATTTGTAAATGAATGTTCAGGAAACTCCCTGAGAGCTCAGTGCATAAATGACCAAATTTGTAAAAATCATCTGAAGTTTGCTTTTTTAATCTCTATTTCTTCACTGCCAACTTCTCTGGTTTATTCAGTTAGGTTATTTCTAAGCTAACATAGTCTCTTATGTAAGGAAAAAAAAATAACAGTCTTCTGTTAGCTCTGTTATCTATTTCTCTGAAGTAGCCTGCTTTATTTTTTTCTCTAATATTTGATGCCTGTTGCTCCATTTTAATCTCAAAGTGTTACTCATTGTTGGGACTAAATTAAGATCTGAACTCAATAGGGACCCAATAGCATCTAACTTATAAAATAGTCACCACTGTCCAATGAGCAGCTGAGGACATGGTGGAGGATGTTTTGTGGTCCAGATTTCACAAGACCAGTGCTTTTCTTTAATATTTAAACATTTGGGTCTTGGTAAATATGTGTGTTAAAATATTTAATAAATGTATATCAGGTACATGTACTGCTAAGTGTGATAAGTAGCTTGAGCAAGTGGATGTAACTTAGAAATCTCTTTGGGAAGGGGGTTAAAATGAACTGTGTCAATAAAAATCATCTATTTACAGTAGAGCTTTCCTTACTCTAAGCCAGGTGCTGCACACTGCCAGGCTAGGGTATAGATTGTGGCCATAAACAAAATTTGCTTGGCTTAGCACTTTTCAAAATACAAATCAAATTATTTATTTATTTTTTATTATTTTTTAAAATATATTTTTATTGATTTTTTACAGAGAGTAAGGGAGAGGGATAGAGAGCTAGAAACATCGATGAGAGAGAAACATTGATCAGCTGCCTCCTGCACACCTCCTACTGGGATGTGCCCACAACCAAGGTACATGCCCTTGACCGGAATCAAACCTGGGACCTTCAGTCCCCAGGCCGACACTCTATCCAGTGAGCCAAACCAGTTAGGGCTAAATCAAATTATTAAACATTTTTTTAAAAAGGGTGGGATGTGTATGGTATGGAATTTAGATATCTGACTTCTCTTGAACAGTTAGAATGTTTGTCAACACGGAGCCCACACGTTACATGCTCACATTCTCTGGAGGCTCTCCTAACTCGCAGATCACAATCTCTTGTGTTGAGGGTCCTGCTTCTCTAGTTGACATGAACTTCTGAAATCTACATGAGGTCACATTCTGGCCTCTTTCTAACCACTTAAAAGTGAGTTTAGAGCATTGCAATAAATGGTTAACAAGAATTGTAAGAGTGATAAAATACAGCTTAAGAAGCGGAGTGAGAAATATTGATTCCCATTTAGTTATTTTATAATCACAGAGATTGACAATGACAACTATCAGTGATATTGTATTGGTTTTGTGTTAGGTGAGTACAAATAATTGTAACGATATGACATCGACTACAAAAGGTGGATTTATATATACTGTCTGGGGAGGCAGGATTATTTTATACAAATTTAAGTTAGTGATTAGTGAGAAGTGGGTTGGAAAAAAGAATCTGGTATGATATCAACTAAGAAAAGTTGAGAAGTGAGCCAAAAGAGAGGAGACACAAAACAACATCCATAATATATGGGAAACTCCTTCTTGTTTTAGGTTGCAGGCTGTTCAATGTAAGAGAGCCAGAGAGAATCCAGATGATACAGTGAACACTTTTCATCATGGTCTAAGCAGCTGACCCAGAGTTCAAGGTTACAATCATTGGAAAAGAGGTTGCAATTTCTTATTGATTAGGAAACAAAGCAGCATCTCTATCTGGAAAAATATGTGGAAATCATGGTGAATTTCAATTGAATAAGACAATATTAGACACTGAATACTGGATTTCATCTTAAATTAGGACTAAAGAGAGCCAGGACTCAACACAGAAACCTCCTGGTCAGCATAGGGCATCAGTCATTAGTCTGGAAAGGGCCTAGGAGAGAGAGCTAGCTAGGAAAATAATGAATAATAAAAAAATGTAGCAAAAGACCTTTATATATGAAAAATTTAATGCTTTATATGTGAAAGTAAGTTTAATTACAATCCAACAAAATGAGATGATGAACAAAAATATATACTTTAGCCGAAACTGGTTTGGCTCAGTGGATAGAGCGTCGGCCTGCGGACTGAAAGGTCCCAGGTTTGATTCCGGTCAAGGGCATGTACCTTGGTTGCGGGCACATCCCCAGTAGAGGGTGTGCAAGAGGCAGCTGATCAATGTTTCTCTATCATCGATGTTTCTAACTCTCTATCCCTCTCTCTTCCTCTCTGTAATAAAATCAATAAAAATATTTAAAAAATATATATATATATACTTTATATATACCCCCAAATATGTGCTGGGTTGATTCCACAGGGAATATTTATAAGAAACACAGTTAAAATAATTATCCTACCTAATAAAATAGTAATATGCAAATTGCCTGCACCTTTGCTACGCCCAAGCCACGCCCACCAGCCAATCAGGGTGAATATGCAAATTACCCAACAAAGATGGCAGTTAATTTGCATACACTGAGGGAGGGAGGAGTGAAGACTGAAGACAACTTAGAAGGAAGAGGGAGGAAAAGCAGAAAGCAAGGTGGCTGCCAGAGGGTAAGCCCGGGCGGGACAGAGCGGGGCGTAGCGGGGCGGAGCATGGCGGAGTGGGGTGGGCGGCAGCAACACATGGGTGCAGGTGCGGTGGCTGCAACAGCAGCGGCAGCGGCAACGCACACGGCCGCAGCGGCCGCTTCCAGGATTCTTCCTGCAAATGGGTTACTAGTATAAAAAATTCAAGGATTTTATATAAAGTTGTTTTGAGCTGTAAAACCAAGCCAGTGTCAATATCGAATCATGCTATTCACAAGAGTCTTCTACGTTTAGTTGTTAAATGTCACAGTGACTTATCCTCATAGTTCTTAGTCTCCAATTAGAGAACTATGTACATGTCTTCCTGAAATACATCTGTATATAGGTTTTCTTTGATATCACAATTGTTCTCATTCTAAGCATATAAAACAGCAAGTTAAACCCGCCAAAGCAGTTTTCAGTGGACTGAAGCATATAGATTGAAAAATTCTTTAATCTGAAATGTTTCTGTCAGGTTAATGAATTAGAGTAATAAAATCATATTGAAAATACCTGCCTGTGAAAAGGAGGCTACACAAAATCAATGAGAAGGAAAATATGTAGGTGACAAACTGTAAATTTTCTGAATGAAAATTAATCTGTCTGATATAAGCAATGTTTACTTATTAAGATTATTTCATTATAAAATATGCTGATGTAATCTTGCTTATCTATGTATTTATTTTGTTTACATGTTGTTAAGAATAAATGTAAATGCTTTTATGGAGAGAAAAAATCATCTAATACAATTTTATCAATTCTCAAAATACCCCAAAATGATGCATTTTATATTAGATACTAGAGGCCCGATGCCCAAAGATTCATGCAAGAATAGGCCTTCCTTCCCCTGGCTGCCGGCACCGCCTTCGCTCTGGCTGGAGCTGCCTTTCTACCTTCGCTCCAGCCAGAGTGCCCTTCTGCCTCTCGCCTTGTCGCGTCAATTTGCATATTCCCTCCTTATTGGCCGTGGGCGCTGCCATCTTTGTCGCAGAGTTATGGTCAATTTGCATATTCCGTCTTTATTAAGTAGGATGCTCCAAATTAGGATAATGTAAGATTAAGGGTCTGATGTCATGGATATAGTAGATTCAACAGTAGAAAAAATAAAAATGTATTCAGTTTTCTTATAATTTCAAATAGCAATGGGGTTTGAGCTATATAAAGTGATAGAATAATTTCACATTGTTGAATAGACATAGTTTTCTAGAAAATAGATATATTTATTAAAATTTATAATGAAATAAAATTGTATTAGATTTTTATTCCTGAAAAGTAGAAAACATCTCTCAGTGATTTCTATTCAACTTTATATTAAAGTTGAACACAGACTTCCCTGAGTCACAAACTAACTGAGAAATTTATTACCGTGACAACAGTAAAATATAAGCTTTGATAGTATACTACTTAGATAGCCAAATCAATGTCTCATGTTGAAATTATAAGCCCTTTTTAGTGCTTTAAATGAGAGAGAAGAAGAGAGAAAGTGGGAGACTGAGACAGATTCGATTGAACTTTGTATACTTTGCATAATTCTTTTAAAAAATAAGAAGTATTTTTTATTTCTAAACTCTTGCTCTTGTCAAATAATCCCACTTGTAACTTTATGCTCCCATAGAACAGCATTAAACTGATACAGTGCAGGGGTTATTAGATTCTGGTTAGTGATTTTGTTTGTTTGTTTTCCAATCATCTGTATTCTTCCATTTATATTCATTTCTCAAAAAATAAACAAGCAAACAAATAAACAAATAAATAAAAAGCTTTCTGGAAATTTAACTGTGAAAGTAAATATTCTACTGTGATTAACTTTAGATGGTCATTCCTTTATCACTAGTATATTGCAAAAAGAGTTGTACTTTTATTTTTGTTGTTGTTGTTTTTACTGTCCTTTATAAACATTTATTCACAAAAAAACCCTGATTGCACTGTTTCAAAGATTGATATAGGACATTAATGCTATCAATTGTCCTGCCCATAACAATTGTTATGCCCAGTTTTGTGTAGTATTAAGTAGGTCTGTGAGGGAACAAGAATATCAGTCTATATTCTTGGTTGCACCAAAAACCAAAAAATCACAATGATTTCCATAAGAAATTTTCAGAAATAAAAACTGCGGAATTATTAGGAGACTTCTATTAAAACTTGTGCTTATGTATTGGCAAATTTTAAATATGAAAAAATAAAACAATTATTTCTACCTATGTCATAAGTGAATGGCCTATTCTTCAATTATTTCATTAAATATTTTAACAATTAATAATTTACCTATTAGTTGACAAAGTGATCCCTAAATTTATTTGAAAAAAAAAAAAAAAATCTACATAAAACTAATCCAAAATATGTGGGAAAAGTACATTAATATTTAACTTGTATTTTTTACCTATTAGTAATGAATTTATGTTATTTGAACAAGAAATCATAGTATGGCCATATCAAATATTTATTCCAAATTACATATTTGAAATATGACAAACCAAAACCAAACATCAGTTTTAAAAAAAGTAATTCAGTAAATGGTTTTAAGAAAATTTGCTATTTGAAAAAGGCTACATTTACATATTTATATCTTATAAACAATAAAATAGATTTCAGATATATCACAAAGTTTTAGATGAAAAAAAAAGACAAATAAAACACAATTTGAAAACTTTTTATTATGAGACAGTCTTACTAACAAATAACTGAAAAGTGCCACATAGGGAAATTTTGATCAATTTGATCATGAAAAATTTGAATTTTGGAGTCCCACATGATAATATGAACAAAATAAAAAAATGCAAATACACATGATTAAACTGGTAAAATGTTTTTTGAAAACAGTATACAAGAGGTTGCTATTACTAAAGTACAAGTACTTGATTTTTGAACAAGAAACAATTGGTTATTTAAAAATATATATAAAAGGGGTGTCATAAAGAACAAATAATAAAAAATTACAAAAGCATTCTACCTCACTACTAATAAAATTAATAAAAAACAAAAATATAAGGCAGATACCACCTTATAGTTTTGATAAGAAATCAACATAGTACAACTTTCATATATTCACTTTAAAGCACTGTTTCCTGAGGAAATAATCAGAGTTGAGCAATATACATATAAAGTACATAAATTTTAAATAGCACAATGGTATTTTAAATTAATATTTTAAAATTGGTTTAATACAATATTTAATTCCATGGGAATTATGTTCATTGTTCCTAATATATTAAACTACAACGTAGGAAGAAAGCAAATTATATATATAACTAGAGGCCTGGTGCACGAAATTTGTGCACAGGAAGGGGTGTGTGTCCCTCATTCCAGCCTGTACCCTCTCCAATCTGGGACCCTCAAGGGATGTCCAACTGCCCATTTAGGCCTGATCCCAGTGGCCTAAACGGGCAGTCAGACATCCCTCTCACAATCCAGGACTGCTGGCTCCCAACTGCGCACCTGCCTGCCTTCCTGATTGCCCCTAACCACTCCCCTGCCAGCCTGATCGACATCTGCTCCCCTGCTGGCCCAATTGCCCCTAACTGCCCTCCCCTACAGGCCTAGTCACCCCTAACTTCCCTCCCCTGCTAGCCTGGTTGCCCCCAACTGCCCTCCCCTGCAGGCCTGGTCACCCCTAATGCCCTTCCCTGCTGGCCTGGTCACCCCCAACTGCCCTCCCCTGCAGGCCTGGTCACCCCTAATGCCCTTCCCTGCTGGCCTGGTCACCCCCAACTGCCCTCCCCTGCAGGCTTGGTCTTCCCCATGCACTCCCCTGCAGGCCTGGTCCCCCCCAACTGCCCTCCCCTGCAGGCCTGGTCCCCCCCAAATGCCCTCCCCTGCAGGTGTGGTCGCCCCCAACTGGCCTCCCCTGTAGGCCATCTTTTGGCGGCCATCTTGTGTCCACATGGGGGCGGCCACCTTTGACCACATGGGGGCAGCCATCTTGTGTGTTGGAGTGATGGTCAATTTGCATATTACCTCTTTATTATATAGGATATTGTATGCTATATGAATATATTATCATATATATTTAAGGTGTTTAGATCTCTGGGTCATAAGATTGTGGGAAACTGTGAAAATGTCTGATTTAACACTACATTTGTACACTTTTTTTTTTTTTTTGTACAGAAAACAGTTTTATTATAATTACCCCAGGTGTTCATGCTCTAGGTCACACCTCTTTCTCGGATGCAGCCCAGGTTCATAGGCAAGTTACCAAATTAGGAAGTAGGAAAATTGTTCTGCAAAATAGCAACTGTCAGCTTAAGGCATTCCTAATATTGCAGAAGGAAGCAAGGTTACTAGGATGATGATTTCTGGGACAGGAACCCTCTCTGAAAGGGCAAGCCCATGCTGCTGTCCTACTCAGGAGTTGACACTCTTGCTCTGGGTGACAGGTCACTCCTTTCAAACCCACCCACATCATCATACACAAAACACTGTCTATTCCTCGAGCTTTCAGATTTAGTAGTTAGTTATATAAAAAAGTACTGTCCCAGCACATCTGTGGGCCTCTCAGAAGGCTTACTCAGTCCTCCCTGGCTGGAGCACGAAAGGATGGATTTATATGGAAGGTTGGTCAGGCTCAGTTTCAAACCAGTCACACTACCAAACTTCTGATGTGAGGTGGTCATACACCAAGAAGTCAAGGACAACAAATGTATTATTAGCTTGCTGAATGTCAAGGAATTAAATTTTATTTTTTCTCCCCAATATTCATTGAACTATGTTAGTCAATTAGTTGGGACATCATAGACCTGCAAGGCTCTCCCTTTTGTTGAAGAGGCAAACTAAATCAAGACAAAATAAAATAACAGTGTAAGGCTTCAAAATGCATAGCAATAATACATGAGATCTGGAAATAAACTGGTAAAAGATACTAGAGCAGCCTTGGGAAAGGTCTAATGAAAAACTCCTGGAATACATCTCTAAAACAAACCAAGGAAAGACAAGTACGTGCTAAGTAGAGAATAATAACATTAGAACACAATAAATGTAGATACATATGCTTATTTTTCCTTGAAGATTAAATTTTGGTTTAATTGCTTCTGTTTTTTACATGCACTGTTTTATTTTACCAAGAAGTCAAAGAAATTAAAGAATGTGATTTTAATGGAATGTGCCACTGTGCTGGCCCCCACCAGTCTCCTGGAGAGGAAGGCTTTCCCTGGGGAGAGTGGGAGAAAGACACAGAGTTTTATTAGAACATAGACTCAGAAGATCAAGAGTCAGACACACTGTTTGAGGGCTTGCCAAACGAGCTGTCTAGGCATGAGGTCACCAGGAAAACAATTGTGCTAATAGAGAAGGAGAATATATGAAAAAAAAATAACACAAAATCAGAATCATTAAGAGGTAACTAAAATTAAACAAATGGACTAAAATAACTGCAAGGGCCAGAGACCACAGTTCTTAAGGCCTAGATAATTTAGTGCTCTGCAGAAGTTTTGGGAAATTAGAAAATCACACCAGTTCCTGGGGTAAGTTTTGATTATAATGAGTCTAAAACAATGCAGAATTCTTAAGTGAAATGGATTTGTGGGCACCTCTAGCTCAGAGCTTTATAAAAGGATGCAAAAACCTTGACTGTGTATTCTGTCTCTCCTGCCTCTGATCAATCAGGAGTGACTTCTGGAAACACCTTTCTGTGAATAGAAACAAGCTCTTGGCTGGCTCATTACTGAGCCACAAGAGCAGTGTCATGTAGGTCTTAGAGGAAGAAAAAGAAATGCATTAGAAGACAGTTGCACATGGTCATGCTGTGTGGTAATGGCCCTGTGGTTGTTAAAAACATCCCCCAAATAACTGCATCTTAAAAATCGCCAAAGAATAAATAATGTTGAGTGTTTTTCATGTTAAAACTAATTTTTTATACTCTACAATAATGTTATTGCTGACATCTGTGAAGATTTACAAAAAAGTAAGATGTTTAATGCTGGCTTGTCAAATATAATATTCTCTCTGTCCTTAACACTTCTTTGAAAACATGCTTGCTTTCATTGATTTTTTTGAAATAATTATTTTTTGTGGCAGTTATTCTAAACACATTTTTTTAAAAGCCAACACAAATCAGTTTTTGAAGTGTTTTCTGTCCCACTAGAGAGAAAAAAAAAATCTAAGTACCATTTTCAGAGCCAGTCTCTGTTCAAATATAATTAACTTGCAGTGTTTGGAAACCACTCTGTGAGCATTCAGTAGTGAAGGGAAGATGTGACCCTGTTGAGCTGTAGTGTCCTACAGGCCTTGATAGACATGAAGCTGTCTTTTATTTATTTGTATTTAAACTTTTCATTTTGAAACAATTTTAGTTTTGCATAAAGTTGAAAAGAAAATACAAATATTTTCTGTAAAACACATACCCATTTTTTCCCATTGTTAACATCTTACATTACTTTGGTGCATTTGTCAAAACTAAGAGACTGAGTTGAATATATTACTATTACCTAAACTCCACACTTCCTTGCGATTTCACCACTTTTTCCATTGATGATCTTTTAATGTTTCTTGATATAAAACATGTTTCTTAATCCCTTTGGGCTGCAATAATAAAAAATATTATACTGGGTAGAGCAGCCCAAACACCATTTATTTCTCACAGTTTGGGATGCTGGATGTCTAAGATCAAAGTGCCAGCAGATTTTTTGATGAGGGTTTGTTGTCTGGTTCTGGTTTTGTCTTCACATGGCAGAAGGGGCAAGGGAGTTCTCTGAAGTCTCTTTTATAAGGGCTAATTCCACTCCAAATGCTATCACATTGGTGACTGGATTATAAATTATTATTATTATTATTATTATTATTATATATTGATTTCAGAGAGAAAGGGAGAGAGAAAGAGATAGAAACATCAATGATGGGAGAGAATCATTGATTGGCTACCTCCTGTAACTCAAGCATGTGCTCTGACTGATAATCAAACAGTGACCTCTTGGTTCATAAATTGAGGCTCAACCACTGAGCCACGCCAGTCAGGAACATATATTATTATTTTTTATTTATCTTTATTGTTGAAAGTATTATAGATGTCCACCTATTGAAGGAACCCAAATATACTGTCTATAGCACCAGGGTTTTACATTTCACTTAGTCCTCATATATCCCCAGTCCCCTCTGGTCTGTAATGGTTTCTCAGTCTTTCCTTAGTTTTTGTGTCCTTGATGGTCTTAAATAGTGTTATCCAGTTATCCCCTAGAATATCCCTGAACTGAGTTTTTTTAATGTCTTTTTTTCTTCTCATTAGATTCATCTTATGGGATTTTGAAAAGAATACCATAGAGTTGAAATGGCCTAGTCATCACCTCATATGGGAAGGTAAATGATAGCCACATGACATCATTAATGATGTTAATCTTCATCACTCATTCAAGGTACTATTTGACAGGTTTCTCCACTGTAAGTTGACCAATTTTCCATTTTCTAATTTTGTATTTTGAAAGCTAGTCACTGTCTAGTGAACCCTCAGGGTGTGGGCTGTATTAGGGATATCAATCCTAATTCTTAAAGGGAGTATCTACAAATCGATACTCCCTCTGCAAGAAAATTATTCTCTTCCACATTTATTTGTTTACTTGGTAATTTATTTATATCAGTAGCATTATTTTATGTAAAATTATAATCCAACTAGAGGCCTGGTGCATGAATTCATGCAAGGGTGGGATTCCTCAGCGATTGGGACTAATCGGGCAGTCTCACCCAGTCCTGATCAGGGCTGTCAGCCAGGGGTGGGGAGGAGTGACTGTGGGAGGTTGGACAGCTGTGGGAGGTTGGCTATGGGTATGCACTGACCGCCAGGAGGCAGCTCCTGCATTGAGTGTCTGTACCCTGGTTATCAGTGTGTGTCATTGCCACCAGTCAACAGGTCGTTCGGTCACTTAGGCTTTTATATATATAGATATTCCATTTATTTTGTTGCTCAAATTGTCCAATTTTTGGATATTGGGGGTTCTTATGTCCCTTTGATATGCCCTCATTAAAAACATGTTAATTTTATTACAAGATGCTCCAGGCTTATCTTGAATTGTCTCTGTCTTAATCCTAAAATCAGCCATTAACTCAAAGATTATGTGTCAGAGAAGATCATTCAGAAACCAAGATCTGGGTGTTGCCTGTGCACCTTTCTACTGGGGTATCCTTGTTGCTAGGCCAACAGACAGAACCAGAGAATATGTGTACACTAACCTATGAATACGCAGACATCTGCCATTGTTTCTGTAGCTATCTATCTACCTATCTATCCATCTATGTAATTAATCATGAGTTCATATCAATGTCTCAAGCTTTAATTCAGTGCCACAACATACATTCTGTCCTTCATTTCTTGTTTATTTGAATTTCCTTCTTTCACAATGAGAAACCTAACTTCTACCATCCACTCTCCATTTATTGAATGTCCACCCCCAGTATACATGTAAGGCAGTTTTAGAATTGCTGCCTGTACCCCTGTACCTTGGAAGGCTTTTTTTCTTCTTCTTTTTTTAGAGAGTGTATGCAACTCTGTGTATGCTTAAAATTATTCTATGGCTTCCCATTATCTTTAAGAAAAGTGAATTTCTTGGCACAGGTTAGAAAAGGGACCTAGCTCATCTAACCTTGTCTATTTCTGCAACTCCATCTGCAGCTTTTCCTCCTATTTTGCTTCTTAACTCAATCTCCACATACCTTTTCAAGCTCAATGTACTATTCTCTTTCCTGTCTTGGAGCTTTCACAACAGGTATTATTCTCTCCCATTGTGTGACAGCAGGCATGTTTTACAATATGGTGAAATAAATACTGTTAACTTAATAAATAAGAATTTTTATGTAGCCGGTATTCTCTCTGCCTTTTCTCCCTCACTGCCATTTTACCTGACTATATGGTACACATCATGACATTCCGTGGTTAAACTTCACTTCCTCAAAAACTCTTTCTTAAACCATGCCTGATCACACTGGGTTTGCTTTTCCTACTATATGCTCTTTTGGACCCAGCCTGTGTTTTCTTCAGTTTACTCCATGATTATCTTGTTAATTGTTCTTTGTCTTCCTTTCCCAGTCAATAGAAAGGAAGTTTATGGACTGTTTTTCCTTCTTTCCTGTTTTGGTCCCCAGTGCTGCTTATATGGTCTTGTCCGTACTAGGAACTTGGTAGTTATTCGTTGAATGAATGAAAGAATGAATTAAATAGGAGAAAGATTAGATACGGAACATGTGCAGGCAATGGAGCAGCTACTGAGATTAAGGGCAGATTTCTCTGTGGACTCTTTATCTGGTATCTTCAGCTGGAGGCAAAGGCACCCTCGGGTCCTTCAAGGAACAAGGTGTAAATTGTCTGTGAAAATGTCATTAACTCTTTGAGTCAGCAAGAATGCCATTGAAGAAGTAATCTTGAGGTTCCACAACTTTTCAAACAATTCAGTAGAAGCTTTCAACAGACCTGGGAAAACTTTTCAAAAAAACCTATGTGTTGATTGGTGGAGAAAAATAAAAGCCCTTATATATTTGAAGTTTGTTAAATTATGCAATTTCACTTTTCATGTTTTCACTCTTAACTCTCTTACATGTGAATCCTCTGAAAGCCAAAACACCTAAATCTGCACAGTTTACTCTCCTCATTAATGTGACTTTACTATTTATTCTCTTCATCATCATGACTTTCCTTCTTCTGCAGACCTTTGCCCAGGAAAAAAGAGTGGGAAATAACTTTATTATTTATTAGTGGACCGGTGCATGACATTCGTGCACAGAGGGGGTGGGGGTGGGGGGCGTGTTCACTCAGCCAAGCCTGTACCCTCTCCAATTGGGGACCCTTTGGGGGATGTCCGACTGCCAGTTTAGGCCTGATCCCTGCTGGCCTTGTTGCTCCCAACTGCCCTTCCCTGCCAGCCTGATCACCCCTAACTGCCTCTGCTTGCCTGATCACCCCTAACTTCCCTCCCCTGCTGGCCTGATCTCGTCCCCAACTGCCCTCCTCTGCCGGCCAATTTGGTTCTGATTGGTCAGTTTCTATGCCAGTCAGCCATTGGCTCCTCACAGTTGACTGAGATTTGGTTCCAATTAGTCGGTTTCTATGCCAGTCAGCATCAAAAGCTCTGCCTCCTAGGCAGCCATTGGCTCCTCACAGTTGACCCAGATTTGGTTGTGATTGGTCAGTTTCTATTCCAGTCAGCATGTCTGAGCCTATCAATGGGGACTGATCAGAAAGGCGGGACTGATTAGCAGCCCCAGTGGAGGCCTGGAGAGAAATGGAGGTGCAGCTGCTGGCCCAGCCTGGAGAGAAAGAGAGAGACAAGTGCTGATCCACAGCTGCCACACAGGCTATGGATCAGACCTTGCTTCTCTCTTCAGTCCTCTCTCTGGGCCTGATTCGCAGGCCCCTCAGCAGTCAGTGCTGGGTCGCCACAGCAACCCAGCGCTGACTGCAGGACTGACTTCCGGTTGGTTGAGCCCAGTCATGATGGACCCAGGGTTTTTAGATTTTAGGACCTAACTGAAAGGCCCATAAATTCTTCAATAGAACATACCAAATGACAGTTTAGACCCAAAACTTTGACCCCCTTGCCTCACCTAATCATATCCACCAGTCATAACCTATTACATTATGATCCCTAGGATCATAACATAATGAAGGCTTTATTAAAGTGTCTTCTTAAAGCAAATTTATTAAAGTGTCATTTTAAAGCAAATTTCAAAATATCATAAATATTTTGAATTTGCCCTTGCTAAGAATTTATGGAGATGGCAATTTCCCTTATTAGAATAAGCAATAACTCATCAAGTTATTTTTGTGATGCTTTAGGAAAACCATATCCAACAGTTCTCATACTAGTATGTTTATATCCAATTATTTTTATTAGCCAATACATTTAAAAATAGATCATTAATTACATTCCATTTTTATGGACCAAAAGTACATAAATAGCAAAAATTATTTTATCACCTTTAAGGCTGATTATTAAATCATTTAATATTGAAAATAGTTTTTAATTTAATGATAAATATATATAATAGAATGGCATTATCATTTGCCCTGAATGGTTGGTAAATGCTTTGTCACTTGAGTAAAAAGCCAAAGAATGTTTTTAATGTAAACATATTACTATTGTAAAGTCTTGGAAAATGTTGTTTAAATTTATTGAAAATACTGCATTTTAAAAATTACAATCATATTCACGTGTGCTATGATAGTTGGAAACATTCATTTCTTACTTTTTACTTAGTGGTATGGCCATTTAGAATGCTGACCTATGAAACTTCTAATTTTCACTTACTTTTCAGAGTATTCTAATAATAACTCAACATATGTATTAAAATTTTATTTCACAAAATAAAATCAAATGACTATCAGTCAATAAATTTTAACCATGAAAGAAATGAATGGAGCAGCAAGCTATGTATTAACTGTCCAGTGCACTGGCTAGAGTACAATAAATGCCACTGTCCCTGCCTCCCAGGGACTTGTGATACAAATCATACAGCACAATGTCACTGTCAAGTCCAGTGTCATGTTCATGCCTATGCTTAGGAAAAGCATTAACCAGAGGTATAGGATCGTGGGTTTTATTCCTGTTCTATCTTTAACTTCCTCTAAAGCTTTGATGAAATAAATTCACTTTTCTGCCTTCCTGTGCTGAAAATGAGAAGATTGGATTAGATCATTGGTTTTCCAGTTGTTTTCTAGAGAGACACTTCAAGGGTACTTTGAAGGAGGGTAATGATTCCAGTAAGAGGAACCCCTGACTTGCCAGTGCTTCAAATAGAGATTCTGTACTTTTCTCTCTTTTTTAAAAAATTGTACTTTGGACTTCTGAGGTCACTGTCATATAAAGCAAAAACAGTCAGCACATACACAAAAACAAAAGTGAAATTTTATAAAATACACAGTTTGAAATATAACAAACAATAAACCTCAAGGTGGTAGTCAAGATATTTCTTATATAACATAATGATAATAATGTAATTTTTTCAGTCCTTATAATATTGCAGACAATTAAAAGTACTCTCTGATTTCATTTTGGGAAGAACAATGAAAGGCAACCTTTATTATCATGATTTTTACTGAAAAGGAAATTGAATATCAGAGAGATTGATTTTCAGTTATCCAATTCTCTAATATTTTGAGACGGAGCATACTTGTGGCAGTTGTCTTGTTAGGTGTGTTTAGATTCCATGCTCAAAATACCCTCTAGACCCATGAATGTAGCAAACTCCAGAACTGGAGTTGGAATCCAGAATGGCAGACAACAAATGCTTCATCGATTAAGCTAATGATAACAATGAAACTGCTGCCCTCAAGAATAATGGTCTAGCTCACCTTGATTTGAACACACACTCTGGCAAAACTCTTCATAGCAACCATTTTATCTAATTTCACAATACAATGGTTTAGAATATTCAATTATTTCCACTTTAAGGAGAGGAAGCTGAAGTTTAAAAAAAGCTAGGTAATTTACCTAGGGCTGAGATCAGAGGGCTAATAAGGGGCAGAGCTGAAGTTTAATTCTAAACTGAGACCAGAACTTCCTTTAAACCAAATACCCTCCTGCTTAATTTCTTACCACACTGCCTCCAAATAAAATTTAAAAAGTGGTTAAAAGTAATGGAACCTGAGGGCTGCCACTCCCAATTTCAAGACATACTGTAAAGTGGGATATTAGGTGAAGAACACAAAAATAAACCAATGGGACAGAATAGAGTGCCCAGAAAGAAATCCACATAATAGGAGTCAACGATTTTTGACAAAGAAGTGAAGACAATACAAAGAAACAATGACAGGCGTCTTTTCAACAAATAGTGTTGGAACAACTAGACATCCACCTGAAAAAAAGAAAATGAATATAGACAGTCCTTAAACCCTTCACAAAAGTTAGCTCAAATGGAACACAGACTAAACTGTAAATTGCCAAACCACTAAATTCCTGGAAGATAATTCAGAAGAAAGTGTACATTACTTTGGGTTTGGAGATGACTTTTTAGATACAACACCAAAGGCAAAATCCATGAAAGAAAGAATTGATAAGCTGGACTTCACTAAAATTAAAACCTCTGCTCCGTGAAACACACTGTTAAAATAAAGACAAGCCACAACTGTAAGAAAACGTTGCAAATGACATTGGATAAAGGATTGTCAACCCAAAATACAAAGAACTCCTACATTTCAATAATAAGAGAACACACAAGCCAATTAAAAAATGGCCTAAGAACCTTAAGAGATACCTAAACAAAGTAGATATACAGAGGACAAAGACACATGTAAAAGACATTTTACATCATATCATACAAGGGAAATGCAATTGAAATAATGAATAACATTTTGCATATCCTATATAATAAAAGGCTAATATGCAAATTGACCAAACAGCGAAACAACTGGTTGCTATGACACTCACTGACCACCAGGGGGCAGACGCTCAATGCAGGAAATGCCCCCTGGTGGTCAGTGTGCTTTCACAGGGGAAGCGCTGCTCAGCCAGAAGCCAGGCTCATGGCTGGCAAGTGCAGTGGTGGTGGCAAGAGCCTCTCCCCGAGGGCTTCCAGACTGCGAGAGGGTGCAGGCTGGGCTGAGGGACCCCCCCAGAGTGCACGAATTTTGTGCACCAGGCCTCTAGTATTTATATAAATGTAGCATATGTGCTTCTGAGTTTATGCTGGTAAAAATATTTGTAAAATAATTGCTCAAGTACATTAACTGATTGACTTAGGAATTTGCAATGTTTCCCTTGGTTAAGAGTCACACCAACAAAGATTGAATGTTTTTTTTCTTACCATAATGTTCTTTACTCTAACTGAGGTATAAAAAATATTATAAAAATTTAAATAAGCAGCCTGCCGGTGTGGCTCAGTGCTTGAGCGTCAACCTATGAACCAGGAGATCACGGTTCAATTCTCAATCAGAGCATAAGCCTGGGTTGTGGCTCAGTCCCCAGTGTGCAGGAGGCAGCTGATCAATGATTCCCTCTCATCATTGATGTTTTTATCTCTTTCTCCCTCTCCTTTCCTGTCTGAAATCAATAAAAAACATATTTAACATTTTTAAATAAACAAATGACTATACAGTCTTAGAATTTCAAGTAACCAATGATGAGCTACTACTACACACCTATTAGAATAGCCCAAATCCAGAACACGGACAGCATCAAATGCTGGTGAGGATGTGGAAGCAATAGGAACTCTCAGTCCTTGCTGGTGGGGATATAAAATGGTCCAGCCACTTTGAAAGACAGTTTGGCAACTTTTTACATAACTAAACACCCTCTTACTATAGGATACAGCAATTATGCTTCTCGGTATTTACCCAAAGGATTTGAAAATTTATAACTTCCCCCAAACCTCCACACAGATAGCAGGCTTATTCATAATTGCCAAAACCATGAAGCAACTAAGATGCCTTTCAGCAGATGAACTGATAAACTGTGGTATATCCCGACCATGGATTTGACCTCAATTATATATGTTAAGAAAACCAACTCATTAAAAGAGAGAATAAATTGGTTTGGGAGAATGGGGAAATGTAGTCATGTATTTTATAAACGTTTGTTTATAGAATAAATAAATTCTGGAAATGTAATACGTATCAAAATACTGTGGTTAGCCAAAGGGTAGCAAGGCGAAGGAAACTTCAAAAAAATAAAAATAAAAACTAGAAAGTGAGCAACCTTTTGGCTGGTTTTTGTGTTTCGGGCCCTATTTCTGTCTTATTCAGAGCAGTAAGAAGCCCCTGTCAAGCCTTACTTGCTCTCCATAGCAGGTACTTAAAACAAAGAATTTGAACAGCTAATGGCCTGGGATCAATAGTCATAAACCCATTGCACACAACCATCCCCCTGAAGAAGCTTAAAAACACTGCCCATTGCACACCATCAGAATTCCTGTTTCTACTGATTTTTTGGCCTGATTTATATACAATGATTTTTACCCTGATGACTATTAATGAAGGTTTAAAAAAAACACTCCAAATTATGCATGTGGCCTACTGAATTATCATTGTGGTCTAAACTAAAACGGTTTCCAGCCCTGGCAGGTTTTTCTCAGTGGTTAGAGCATTGACCCCAAGGATTGAAGGGTCTTGGGTTTGATTCCTGGTTAGGGCACATCCCTGGGTTGTGGGCTTGATCCCCAATAAGGGGCGTGCAGGAGGCTGCTGATCAATGATTATCTCTCATCATTGATACTTCTATTTCTCCCTCTCCCTTCCTCTCTCTGAAAGCAAAATATATACAGGCCTATATTTTAAGATTTGGCATTGTCTTCTGGAAAGTAAATTTTTCTAAATTCCTTATGTAGAAATATTTAGTTTCTCATCTTCCAATCACCTCTAGTATTTAACTCATTTACTTTTTATCTGTAGTGTGGCTTATTACTGCATAAACTATAAGAAATTTGCTCTATAAGGTAGAAGAAGCCTGGAAAGAAAAAAAAATGACTATAATAATTAGTTGAATGAGAAGCATTGAAAATCCAAATTACATTCTGCACACCAAAATTTGTTTTGTTCCCGATTACTTTTCTACATTTATCAAACCTTGTTTTCTTAGAAATCTATTCATAAAACCACAGTACACCCTGTTTTTATTCTCTCAAATTGGAAGCCGAAACTAAACCTCGCAGAAGGGTAAAAAATGAATTGTTGAAAAATTCAAGTTAGCACATCTCTACATTACAGCAAATACACACATTTTCTCTCTATGGGTAACACACGGTGTAGACAGGTGTTAGTATTAATAACTACAAGCGATTTGCATATTTTATAAACAAGTTTGCATATGTACCATAATTCCTAACACTCCATACAAAAATTTCCACAGATGCACCTCTCTCATATAAAAATATGTGTAAAACTTTCTAACAGATACCAAAACACTCTAGCAGTAATGCTGACTGTAGGAAAGCCCAGGCCTACTTATTCACTAAACCTGCAATGCAGAATTTATGCGATCAATTAAATCCCTTGCAAGTTAAACGCCACCACAGGATTCAAAAGGTAACTCTTGGAAATGAGAATTAAATGAACTTTGTAAAGTTAAAATATTTTAAACAATAATGGCATGCGTTTTGTCTGTGTTTTTAAGGCTATAATGATTCAAACATTTTTTTTCTATCTGGTGTTGTGTTGGGGAGGCATGAGTACAGGGAGTCACTCATTCTTCCCTTTGTTTAATTTCTGGCCAGCAGCCAGTTAAGGCTGTAACTCTAGCCTGTGGAAATTGGTTGAGTAAATGGAGACAATGAACCAGGTGCAGTGGATACAGATTAGGGAGGTTGAAATTATAGAGTTAATGAGGTGTGATTCCATTGTTTCAGCTGAGGCATCGGCTCCTCCTGCTGGGAGGCGGGGTGTGGAGAGAAACACCACATCAATCAAAATACTTTTCCTGCCTATACACATGTTGGTTTGCATCTCGAATGCCCGTATACATATTAGGTATACCTCTAAGAATAGCTCTTTAAAGTTTTTTTTTTTTGTTTTTTTTTTTATCAGAGATGTTGGGTCACATGTGTCTTTCTTTTTCTCTCTTACCACACCTGCTTGTGCAGTGATGGATAGGTTTCACAAAATAATTTTGAGAGTTTCCTATAAAAGGAAGATCAGGGAGACATATGTTCATACTTAATCTCATTTCTGTTGGTGAAGCCTTACACTTTTACTTCGTCATTAGCGACTATTCTTGTTCAGAATTTAAAAATCATCACAAGAGCCCTAACTAGTTTGGCTCAGTGGATAGAGCGTCAGCCTTCGGACTGAAGGGTCCCAGGTTCGATTCCGGTCAAGGGCATGTACCTTGGTTGCAGGTACATCCCCAGTAGGAGGTGTGCAGGAGGCAGCTGATCCATGTTTCTCTCTCATCGATGTTTCTAACTCTCTACCCCTCTCCTTTTCTCTCTGTAAAAAAATCAACAAAATATATATATTTTTAAAAATCATCACAAGATAATTTGATGGATTGAAGATGACATGTTTTGTTATCTGAATTTATAGCATGCCTCAAAAATGGTCACTTATAAGACCTCTACAAGTAAATGGTTGGCATTGACATAGTCTCAATGCTCGGAAGATACAGAGGCTGGTATTTTTGCTTAACGATCCCCTTTTCTTTGTATTTCAGAACATGTAAAATTCCTGACACTGATCAAGCAACTTCACACATGTTTCCCTGGCTACTGGTATGGTTTGGCATCTATTCTTCCTTATGTGTGTCACTAAGGCATTCCTTTACACAGTTTAAAAGGATAATTTTACATTTTATTTATAAACCAATACAAGAAAATCAAAATGACAAATGACTGAAAATTCTGAATAAATTTAAGAATAATTAATTTGTGTGTGGCTATTTGAAGGTATTAAATCACTAGAGGCTCAATGCACAAAACTCGTGCAAGAGTAGGCCTTCACAGCTGTGGGCCACTGCCTCAATCTGTATCTCGCAACCGTGGGCGGCTGCTTCAATCCCTCGGCTGCAGCCCCAGCTTCCTCTGGAAGTTTCGGCCGTTTGGTCATTTTGCATATTATGCTTTTATTATTATAGATTGCTAAACAACTTTAAGCAATCATCAAACCTGACATATTCTCTGAAACCTTTCATTTTGAAAGGCTCCTCCACACTGATATTTAAACCTGGCTGAACTATTTCATCAACCCAATAGAAAACAACAACTTAATGCTATTTTGTTTAGATAGACATAAATTAAGTGAAGTACTAGTATATGAAATAGCTCACAGAACTGCAATGAAGTCAAGATAATCAGACTTAGAAAAAGTCTATGAAGCCAGAAAAGATAATTAATTTACACTTCTACTTAGAAGCAATGTCACCACCTTTGGACCAGATAATGCAAATTCCTTAGTACAGGATTCCTTTACTAAGAGCTTTGTCAACAATGCCTATTTTAATTCAATCACCCTGTGCCACCCTCATCAAATGGTCAAGGCATGTCCTCCTATTTCTGATTTTAAAATTATTGTTTCAAATGGGTGATTCCACCTGGAAGAGACTGTTTTTAAATATATATTTTACATTTAAATGCAAAGGCTTCTAAGAAACTGAGATTTGTTTGTATTCAGAGTGACCAGCAACTCGCCAAATGCCTGATGCATATATTAAACTTTTCTAAAATATCACCAACCTACTTGTTTAATTTGACATTTCTCAACAAACCATTTTATAATTTGTAAGATTGGTAAATTTAGTATTCTAACTAAAAACTTACACTGGCATAGATTGTGAATATGTGAATGTAGACTAGTATATCTTATACCTAAAACTTAATAAAGTTAAGGGGAAAGTACAAGATGAGAAAGAATCTTTGATTGGCTGCCTCCTGCACTCCCTGCCAGGGCTGACCAGCAGACCCTGAGTGATGGATGAATGGATTACTACAACCCAACATCTGCTGTGAAAGAGAGGGCTAAGGGACTACCTGGCTAAAGGAACCAGACAGCCTCAATTGCCTGCTATGTTAGGCTTTTATTGTAGCAGCAGTTTGAGATAAAGTTTATCTTTTAGATACAATCAGTAGAGTCCCAGTGGACAAAATTCACGCACTCAGGGAGGGGTGTCTTTCAGCCCAGCCTGCACCCTCTCACAGTTCAGAAGCTGTTGGGGGATGTCTGACTGATGACTTAGGGGAGTGGGCCTAAGTCGTCAGTTGGACATCCTTAGCACTGTCACAGAGCCATGACCCCGGCTTCTGACTGAGCAGCGCTCCCCATGTGGGACCACACTGACCACCAGGGGGCAGCTTCTGCATTGAATGTCTGCCTCCTGGTGGTCAGTGGGCATTATAGCAAGCAGTTGAGCAGCTTTAGCATATCATTAGCATATTATGCTTTCATTGGTTGAACAGACGACTGAACAACTGGACACTTAGCATATTAGGCTGTTATTATATAGGATTTTTTAAAACAAAACTTCAAATGCAGTAATAAAAAGCCAAGCTCTTCAACAACTGGAGTTATTATTTCTCTCATACTGTTCAAGCAGCAAAGTCAAAGTATATCCTGTTGCTTTATGATTATATAATTAATCACAGCTGGGAACCCTAGCTTTTATGATGTACTATGTAAAGAAGAAATCGGAACCCAAATTACCATCAGTAATGTATCTTCTAGTTATCAGACTTATGAATAATCTAGGTCCAAAAATCCATCCTGAACATCTACTTAGGGGTCCCTCTTGGTAGCCACTGTCAAACTCAGGTTCATCAGAAATCAGAGTCTGAGGGAATTTTTGAAAACACATATACTCAAAGATGGGAGTTGAAGTACAAGAGCAGGAACCAGCAAGAGCCAATATAATGATTTATTATCAAGATGCTGCAACTAATTGGGATGGGTTGCTTGATAATTTTGGACTGTCCACAAAAAGATATAAATATGGTGTCTCAGAAAAGACTACCTGGAAGAATTTATTCACATTAGCCTGCCTCATTGGTTTGAGAAAGAGGCAACAATAACATATGGTAGCTGTTTATTTGTATTTATTTATTTGTTTATTTATTTATTTATTTATTTATTTTTGCTTTTACCAACTTAGCCATGGTGTTCTTTTATTGAACATAAAATTTTATTCTTAATATAAATGTCACATCAGGACTCTCCCTGACCATAATAGGACAAGAGAAAAATAAGAACACTACAAAATATGCCTAAAGAGTGATACAAATAAATACATTTTTCAAGCACAAAACATGACCAAATATACCCTCCTCATCACAACTTCTTTTCCCATGATAATTCTAGCCCTGCTCTGTTCCTCCTGCATTCAACATAAATAAAATAGCAAATATGAAATCTTTAAATTATCTCTAATTTCTTATAGTACTCAATCCACAACAGCCCAGGTTTCTTGAACATCCCACCAAATCTCCTAACAGATGCCAAAAATTCTATGTGCAAATTCATATTAGAGTTCTCCAGAGAAATTGAACCAATAGGTACATAAGATATAGATATATTGTCCTAACTGGTTTGGCTCAGTGGATAGAGAGTCAGCCTGAGGACTGAAAGGTCCCGGGTTCGATTCCGATCAAGGGCATGTACCTTGGTTGCGGGCACATCCCCAGTAGGAGGTGTGCAGGAGGCAGCTGATCGATGTTTCTCTCTCATCAATATTTCTAACTCTATCCCTCTCCTTTCCTCTCTGTAAAAAAGCAATAAAATATATTAAAAAATGATATAGATATAAGTATAGGTATAGGAATAGCTACAGATAACAGCTATAGATATAGATATACATATAAGGGGAAGTTTATTTTGGCAATTTTGCCCACATTGCTGAGAGTGATCCTGCCTCAGCCTACCTATTCAAAAGTTAATCTCTTTCAGAACAGCCTCACTGACACACCTAAAAACATGTTTCACTACTATCGGGGCATCCTTAGTCCAGGCAGCTGATACATACAATTAACCATTACACCCTTTGAAGAACTCTTATTGCCACATATTCCATTGTTCTCAGCATTCTTTGCTACTAGAACCTACTAAATCTAACTTTAACCATCGATGTGCTCCCTATGGTCTTTGCCTGGTGAGCATAAGTACTTCTGAACTGCATATGGTTGGGCACTAAGTTTATTCCTATGGGGAACTCAACCATACAGCTCCCAGACAGAAAGTATCAAGGACCTGAGGCATGTACTATCAGATGTGTTTATGTGAGTCTCTCCAGAGCCTATAAAAACATGTTCTCACAATCCTAGAGATGTACTAGAGATAGTGAGCCAAATGGATTTGCTGTAAGGTATAAGATGTCTCTGATACAATAAGTATCTAAACAACACAGGGCAATACTTCATTTGTAGTGTAATGTTAAATGTGGTCCTGAAGCCCATCAACATTTACATTTCTGAAACATCCTGAGAAAGCTACATTAATATTATGAATATTAAATATTTTGTAAGCAGGTTAAATGCTCACATTAAAATACCTTTTCTAGTCTGGCTGGTGTTGCTCAGTGGTTGAGCATTGACCCAGGAACCAAGAGGTCACCAGTTTGATTTCTGGTCAGGGCACATGCCCAGGTTGCAGGCTTGATCCCCAGTGGGGGCCATGCAGGAGGCAGCCATTCGATGACTTATTCTCTGTCATCGATGTTTTTATCTCTCTATCCCTCTCCCGTACTCTCTCTCTAAAAATCAATAAAAATATATTAAAAAATAAAATACCTTTTCTATACCCATTTGGTTTTGGAAATTTGATTCTAGGCTTAGCTAAATATGCATCTAGAATTGACTGGTCCCTTCTCTGAAATTATCTCAACATATTGAAAAAATTTGAATTTGAACTGTAAAGAATGGCATCTAATACACTGCAATAGCCAGGATGGTCCTCTGGAGAAGAGGTGAGCATTGAGGTAACCATTTATAGATGATAGGAAATAACCAAAACTGGTCTCCAATGAGATTCCCTACTAACATACACTGTTAAGATTCTGTAGCCCCATTGTCCTATAAGCTGCAGGTACTTTACATTTTCCTTCCATATGTTTCCTTTGAGATCTGCCATAATATTAACACAAAAGAGCTGTCCAGGGGTATTTTCTTTTTGGAAAAACAGCAACATTCTTTTAACCAGGGTCCTTATGCCTCACTGGCCATTACAGAATTCTACTCTATGACAATATAAGCCGAATTATTTTCTTTCCCTATTTTAATAAATATAATGTTTTCCTCTTTAATTTAGTATTTTTCTTTTATAAAATGTTCAAAGACCAGGCATAACAATTTTAAGTGTGCTTTGCTACTTATTACTATAATATACTTTTCATTAATTTCAGGAGACAAGTTTTCTTCAATTTATACCATCTAATGGAAGTACAATTCACATTTAATAATGTGTGATTTAAGTCAGATGTTTTGCTGTCTTCATTCATTCATGTATTCCTTTATTCACTCAGTAAACATTTGTTGAAAATTTCCCTGTCAGGCACTATGCCAGGTACTTGAAAACAGTCATAAATATGATACAGTCAACCCCTGTTCTCATGAGGTTTATAATTTAATACCATTATGATTAAGAATCTCACAGTAAATATGAAAAAGGTTTTCAGTATTGGGCTAACCTTTAGAAGATATTGAAAGACAGTTTCAATATTGTATGGAAGCACGTAGCCATTTTCTTTTGTAAGTTGGCAAAGGAAGACCCTCATCAAAAAAAGCAGGTATTCGCTAGCTGAAAACAGTAATTTGGTAATAGGCATTCTAAAATGATGTTTCCCTCTCATTAGCACCTTGTTTTTTTCACTTGGGAAAAACAAAAAAGGAGTAAGTATACATAGTTGAACTGGTCTCTAAGTTGAAAAGTCTCTAAGATAATGGACTTTAAATTTCCCAAGAATATACAGTATATCCCAGAATGATTTCTCAGTCCTCCAAAGGAATCAATGGTCATTAATTCATGTAGAAAAATGCAGGGGAAAGAACAATGCCACGATATTATTGATCTCAGGGTACTTGAGGTGTCATTGTGACTTGCTGGTTAGACTGGCTGGTGGGTGATGGCAGAAAAGATTGTACAGGAAAGATAATGAATGGATTTCTAGTCAAAATCTAAATCACAGTGGCTCCATTTGATCAATGGACAATACAGTGATGATTTCCTTCATCTTTGAATTTATATTTGAATGAATATATTTGTTAGTTGGCAGAAAATTTGCATTAATTCTTTGGCCTCAGATGTAAAAGGTATCATAGGAAGAAAGACACAGGAAGTGTCCTCTTCTATTCCCAGCCATAGTAGCAAATAAATATTGAAAGTTTATCTTACAAAGAGTAGACTATAGTCCATCCTCTGGAGGGATGCTCAAATCCATCCTTTATTCGCATTTCTCCCAGATGCTTGGGGTGTTCGGATGCTTGGGGTGTTCGGATGCTGGTAGACAGCTTACAGATTAATCTTTTGGGAATCGTCATCAACCAAAGGGGTCCTTCTTTGTCAAGGAGGTGCAGCTTGTATACAATGGCTGTTCAATGAGTCTGGCTCCTTTTTTTTTTCAATCTGGACAATTATGAAGGGCCATGCTCCTCTTGGAATTAGATGAGTCCTATGCTGTAACTGAATCCCAATTTAACCTTCCCATTTGCTCATTCTACTTCTCTTCTCTCTCTCACAGGCAATGTACTGTGTGCTATCCTAGGAAACCTCCAAATGTCATCCTTCATCTCAGACTACCGTTCTCTTCTTCTCCTACACCTCCATTTTCAAATATTCTAGGCAATGTGACTTTATCCCAGATGGCTCATTCTCTGGGGTGTTCTTTCATTATGTTTCTCTCTATTCTTCCTGATAGGTAATTTCAACTTGCCTGTCTTTGAGTTCAAAATTCTGTTTTTCACTACCTCTGATCTGTTATTATCCTTATCAAAGGAATCCTTAATTTTTAAAATTATAGTTTTTCTGTTTTAGAATGTTTCTTTTATGTTTTATATTAATAAATTATATTATCTATTGAAATTACATTTCCAGCATTCATTTATTATTACCTCTCTATTTTATTTACATTTGTATGGTCATTGTTATTTTAAAGTATTTTTCTCCTAATTCCAACATTTGCATTATTGGTATACCTACTTCAATATATTTTATTCTCATTCAATTATCATTTATCTTTTAATACCTGTTTCCATGCCTTATCATATATGATTGTATGCCATATAGAGAAGATGCAATTATCCTAAAGGAGAAATTTATTCCTGAACACAGTACAACAGAGATTTTACTGCCTTTCAAATGCAGTGCTTCCTAGGGCTTGGTTTGTTCAGACTTTTGATTGAGATCCTAACAGATATCTGCATCCTCTGCTCTGAAAGTTCTGTTTCTCAGAGAGCTTGAGCCAAGCCTCTTTGTGTCTCACCTCAACTAAGTTCAAAATCTGACAAAAGTCCTGAGGGAGGACCTTTATTCATCTCTTGAGCCCTGCAGGATTAGTAAAAGATTGTGCTTTACATTTTCACCCCAGTCTACAGTCCACTGTGCTATACAAGTAGTCAACAAATATCCAAGGAAGGCAAATATCCAATTCCACCTATCCTCTCAGTTTCTGTGGATTTCCAATGTTTTTACATATATAATTTTTAAATGATTTTGTATTGATTTTAAGAGTGAGAGAGAGAGAGGGGAGAGAGAGAAAGAGACAGAGAAAGATTGATGTGAGAGCTGAACGTCTTATTGGCTGCCTCCTGCATGTCTCCTACTGGGGGTGGAGTCCCCAACCCAGAATCAAACCAGCAACCTTTGGGTGCACAGGCTGTCACACACTGGCCAGGGCACATATATAAGTTTTAAATGTATAACTGTTTTTTTGCAGTTGCCTAGCAGATTTGATGGTGTGCTGCTACTTACTGTGATCTACTAGGAAATGGATTCTACCAATTGTGCTACATATTGCTTTGTACTTGATTTTAACTTTTTCTACTTGGACATAGGTTTTTAGGATCTAAGTACAGATGCATTGCTCCAGATTAGGGTAGCTTTGTCGAAGTCAATAGGTTGTGCATTGCTCTAGATATAGAGCTATATACAGTGTTTTCAATCTCACTGAGCCTCTTAATAAAGTTAGAGGCCACAGTAGACAAGACGCAAATCCAATTCAGCCTTAATAACTTGAAGGTGAAGTGCTCATGAATAGGATTAGTTACCTTATAAAAGACACCATGTAGAACACGCTAACCCCTTCCGCCATGAGAAGATACAAGGACAAGTTGGTAACCTGCGAGAGAGCCTTCACCAGAATCCAACTGTGCTGACACCCTGATGTTGAAACTCCAGTCTCCAAACTGTGAGAAATAAATGTCTGTTGTTTATCAGCCCCCTAGTCATGCTATTTTGTTATATAGAAGCTTAAATGAACTAACATAGCATCCTAAATGAATATTAAGTTCTCTTTACAAAAATAAAGTTACATGTTGGCACATTTGATTTTATATTGATAGATATAATTTATAAAACTAGCAAAACTAGAAAGAAAGAAATGAACAAATGTTGCCTCTTACAATTTATTTAGTTAATCCTTACCTGAGGGTATTTTTTCCATTGCTTTTGAGAGTGGAAGGGAGGGAGAGAGAAGGAGAGAGAGAAAGAGAGAGAGAGAGAGAGATGTGAGAGAGATATATTGACTGGTTGCCTCCTGCCTGTGGCCTCAGGGCTGGGGATCAAACCTGCAACCCAAGTATGTGCCCTTGACTGGGAATCAAACGAGAGACCCTTTGGTGCAAGGGCTGACACTATAACCATTGAACAACATCAGCCTGGGCTCTTTCAACTTATTTTTATCTGATTAGATTCTTCTGTATTTTCCACAATGTCCTAAATTATCTACAATGTGGTATTTATTCATTCATTCCTATTTAATGCTTACTCAAAAATCCATTTTTATCTAGAAAACCTCATCAAACTTTGTACTAGGGATTGTATTCATGTATCAAAGTTTCCTAGGCTATGTAAATAAGACATAGCTATTTCCACAAATAATGTTTATGATCCCACATTAGAAAATTAAGCATTACTAAAGATAGTGAAACAGACCCATGAATTACCAATAAAATAATGTTCCTCAGATGAAGGTTAGTATCATTTGTAGATTGTGGTTTTGAACACAAAAATATATGCTCTGAGTTTGTATAGGGCTAGATTTTCAGTTTCAATGATGTTGATTACATATATAAAATGAACTGAGCTGCATAAGATGGTGATATGTATGCAGAAGCACATGTGTATATATGTGGAGGGAAGTTCATAGTGGAGGGAAGAACTATTTATTGTCAATTCACTGTTAGTCTCCCCTTTGATATGCCTGTTAGACTAAACTGACAGCATTTTTTTAATGTTAGAAAACACACAATTGAATATTCAGTAAGATAGCTAGCCCTCTTAACCCACATCCTCCAGAACTAAAAGTCATGTGCAGATTTGTAAAATGCACTTATGTCCCACTGTATTGCAAACACTAGTGCTTCCTACTGTTTTTGCCATTTGGGTAACTAGATATGATTTTAAAATATGTGCATGTAGATAAAATATTTATTTTTTTACTAGAGGCCAGTTGCACGAAGATTCGTGCAATAGGCCTTCCTTTCCCCTGGCTGCCGGCACTGGTTTTCCTCTGGTACCCGGGACCTAGGTCTTTGCTCTGGACGCTGCCTTCAGTCTTTGCTCTGGCTGGAGCCTTCAGTCTTCTGTGTTCCAGCCGGAGCGCTGCTCCTGTAGCTTTCTCCGCCCCCCGCCCTCCCCCTCCTAGCAGACGTCCCGCCTTGCCCGGCTGGTCCGTGCCTGCATATGCAAATTAACCAGCCATCTTTGTTGGGTTAAATTACATACTCACTCCTGATTGGCTGGTGGGCATCACAGAGATATGGTCAATTTGCATATTTCTCTTTTATTAGTGTGTATTTGACTTAAAGTATTTTTATTTCTTTATTTATAAAGTATTGCATTCCCCGTGGGCTCTTGGATGTGAGAGTATGCAGGCCAGAGCCAGGGACCCCACCGGTGCACGGATCCATGCACCAGGCTTCTAGTTAATGATATAAAATATTTTTAATATCCATACTGAAATTTGGTACCTCTTCTGAGAGGACCTGTGGTATAATGGTTAAAAGCCTGAACGATGGTGCCAGATTGCACTGGTTTAAATGCCAGTTCAGCCACTTCCCAGTCAACTCACCTGGGCCTAGTTAATTAATTACCACATACCTTATCTATCTATATAAAAGGCTAATATGCTAAGTGTCCATCTGGGTAATGACATCACATAGCAATGCCCAGCTTCCTCTCCCTAGCAACTAGCCTCCTTGGAGTTTCTTCAGCCCAGGAACCCGACTTGCTTTATAGCCAGGTGGAAACATTTTACACTGTAACCAAATGACTGTGAAGCATTTTCTTATGCCTTATCTTATTTGATCCTCACAGAAGTCCTGGAGTATGTAGATAGGAGACTTGGTAGAATCCTATTTTCTTTTCATTAGCTGGAAAACAGAAATTTAGAAAGTTTAGAAACTTGACCCAACTGAAAAGAGGTAAAAAATGGTGGACCTTGAAAATGACTTCATGTTTTCGCACTGTGCAGAATATAGTCAAACACTGCTGCAGTTAAATATTTTACCCTTTGTTCTCCCTGCATGATCTACAATAATAATCTGCTTTGTGTTGATATTTACTGCTGTGTTACTGACAATTACCTGAAAGAGAAGTTGGGGTGCTTCACTGGGGTGGAAAAAGTTTAGCTACAACAGAAAGCAGGTCTAATTAAGCAAGTTTATTCTATATCTATAAAAGGCTAAGTTGACTTGCGCATGCACAATATATATGAAGCTCTCACTGGCGCCAACTCCACGCATGTGTTTCCATCTGTCATTGTGAATTTGGTTGACACTTCTATTATAGAGAAAGGATGAATAGCAATATCAAAATATTTCTTCTAATTAATTTCCTTTCAATGTGCATGATTTCATGCACCGGGCCACTGTTACATATATACAATCACACACAATTGGTAAGGCAAAGTTATCTATACTAATAAAAGGATAATATGCTAATTAGACTGGGTTGACCGGACATCTTCCGGACACCCGACTTCCTTCCGGACAAAGCCATGGTGGTGGGGGCCAAGGCAGAGGTGGTTAGGGGGCAGCCAGGCCAGCAGGTATGCAGTTAGGGAGCAACTAGGCCAGCAGGGGAGCAGTAAGGGGGGTGACCAGGTCGGCAAAGGGGCAGTTAGAGGGTGATCAGGTCAGCAGGGCAGGGCAGTTGGGGGCAATCAGGCCAGCAGGGAAGGGCAGTTAGGCGGCAATCAGGCTGGCAGGGGAGGGCAGTTAGGCGGTGATCAGGCTGACAGGCAGAGGCAGTTAGGGGCAATCAGGTAGGCAGGCAGGCAGGTGAGTAGTCAGAAGCCAGTGATCCCGGATTGTGAGAGGGATGTCCCAGATTGGAGAGGGTACAGGCCAGGCTGAGGGACACCCCCCTCCCCATACATAAATTTCATGCACCAGGCCTCTAATATATATATAAAAGGCTAAGTGACTGACCGTCTGTCAGTCTGACCACTTGACCGGCCAGTATATATGACACACACTGGCAATCCTATATAATAAAAGCCTAATATGCTAAGTGTCTGACTGCTCATTCAACCGTTCAACCAGTTGCTATCATGCACATTAACTACCAGGGGCCAAATGCTCCAACCAGTAGGTTAGCTTGCTGCTGGGTTCTGGCTGATTGGGACTGGGTGAGATGGGACGGGCATTTCCTGGAGCCCTCCTACAGTCCCTCCCTGGCCCTAAGGGTGCACTGGTGGGGTCCCTTCACCTGGCCTGCACCCTCTCACAACCCAGGACCCCTCCGGGGATGTTGGAGAGCTAGTTTTGGCCTGATCCCCACAGGCCAGGCCGAGGGACCTCACTGGTGCATGAATCCGTGCACCGGGCCTCTAGTATATATATATATATAAATATAAAATATATATATATATTTATATACCTATATATATATATATATAAGTCAGGTATTATTCTAAATTTATATATATATTTTTGTATTTATATATATTATATATATATTTTATATATAAATGTTCTATAGTTAGAAATCATTTTACAAATGCCATTATTGCATGCTCATGAACACTTCCTGTATTTATTTGGAAATTATCCTTTGATTTGCTGTTAGAAGAATTCCCTAGAAAGAACGATAATTTTGATTCTCTTTCACACATGTACACACTAACCTTTCTTAATTTCCCAAAGTAAGTACTTGTTTTTTATATGAATGTTTCCAAACATATTATGTTTTCACTCAAAAAGTTATAAATTCCAGGCTTAGTGCTCTCCAAATTCATAAATGCCCTATTTTATCAATCTATACAATTGTTCTTTAGTAAACCTGTTTGGTTTCAGAGAATTTTTCCATGTGGTGATAAGTAATTGCTCTGGTTCAAAGAAACACCAGATTGTTTTGCCTGTATGCACAGAGGCCAACATTTTCTTGGGAGTCTAGAAATAAACTAATGGTGGTTAATGAAAACCAAGTTCTACTTTGCCAGTATTTTAGATAGATGATAAACTGTCAGAAAATGCACACAAGTGGTCTGAAGAGAGATTTCCAGCCAACTTTCACTCTCATTGCTCTCGTGTAAATAATGGCAGTACTTCAAAGGAGTACTTCAACACAGGGGGAAATATTATTTCTGGCTCTCTGGCACTCCCAACTCGGACAACTAGTTCCATTTTCCCATGAGAAAACAGATGAAGTGAAGAAGAATGCCCCCAAAGTTTCAAAATTTGGAAGGCAGAGATGACAATGGCTAAGGCAAAAACTACAGTGAAGGATTGGACATGAGCTGTACTTCAACACATCAGAGTTGCCCTGTGTCCCTTGGCTCATTAATGGTGGGCACAAATGCTCTCTCTCCACAACCTCTCATCTAGCAGCAAACTTCTGCATTTAGAGACATTATCCTAAAACTTTCCAAAAACCCTAGACCTGACCGAGTCCTCACCACCTGCATAGTAAATCACGCCAGCGTATGTCCTCTTGTTGCAGATCAGGCAGTGTAATTAAAAATGAGTCACACTTGGGGAACCACAGAATGACACCTTTTCCTGAAATTCAGGTATAGTGCTATTTCTGGTAGATTACAGTGGTCTAATTCATTCAAATGTCCAATAATAAGCCAGCAGGGACAGTGCCTTGAGTCCTATCATGAAGTTTCTGTCTCTCACTCCTCTTGCTTGAATTAAAAGTCGCTATGGGAATGACTTTCTCATGCCTTCTTAGTCCTTCAATAGAACAAGAAAAATAGGTTTCTTCCAGCAGTCTAAGTCTGGTGCCACTGCAACTATTCTAGTTCTTTGTTTAGACTATGCTTAGTTAAGTCAGGGAGGTCAGCATGAAAAGCAAAATAGTATATAATCTAAACTATAGAAAAATAAGACTATAAACTCTTCCATAATGAGTACATTGCATAGACATGCCTCTGCCCCATTAGTTAATGTATTTAACATATAACCATATAATAGAAAAATAAGTATTAAACGCAGGATTGTGATACATCAGTAACACATATTTATCCTTTCCACATGCATCTCCCAAATCATTTACTACTGATTCTTTTTTTTTTTTTTGAAGGACTTAAGAAATAATACTAAGACTAAGAGGCACTCGTTAAACTATAACATGGCTGACAAAACAAAAGCCCCAAATAAAGAGATTCTTAAGAACACAAAGAAAGCAAGTGCATTGATGCCTGCATTCAATTACTGCACTATAAAGCATCCAGTCCTTCGGAGGAACCTATTATTTTTCAAAATAGTGCAAAGTCCCAGCAGGTGCCATCGTAGTGGGCTGTGCACACTGTATCTCCGCCAAACTCTAGTAATTATTCAGACCAGTCAGACTCCGTGTGTGCTCGACAGCAGAGCTAGCATTCACTACATCACTTCAAATTGTTTGTTGGATCTTATTGTTAGGATCGTGACATTCATTACTGGGGCTAAACCCTTCATTACACAGTTTGTCAAAATCCTCAAGCAACACAGTATTTGAAAAAGAACAAGCAGAATTAGTTTCCTATGGGGAGCTCTTAGGAGCAAAAAAAAAAAAAAAAAAATTAAATGAATAAAAAAAGAAAGAAAAGGATTTCTAAAATGCGTTACCTTGTCACCAAACAGTGATAGTTCTTTCATCTACACGTCAATCAGATCAGCAGATGTGCACAATGTGTAAGAATACTCCATAAACTTCCTTTTAACAATACTATAGGTTTGCAAGTTCCCTTTTTTCAAAATGCTACCTTTCTACAATCAAATCATACCTATTGTTTGTACTGATATTTTGTATATTTAGAATTGACATGTGATTTGAGAAAATATGTAGTGATGTTGGAATGGAGAATTAATTACCATATAAGGCTCCTTAATAGCTATTTTATTTCAGTGTGTCTTTTGGTAAATATGATTTTACTATAACCCCATTGAAGTTTTAAGGGTAGAAAAATCCATTATAAACACTAGACCGAACTACTGACTATTAGAAAAATTTTTTTAAATTTCTTTATTGATTAAGGTGTCACATATTTGTCCTCATCCCCCCATTCCCATCCCACACCCCTCCCCATGGATGCTCCCACCCCCCTCTTGTCCTTAACCATTGGTTAGGCTCGTATGCATGCACACAAGTCCTTTGGTTGATCTCTCCCCCCTACCCCCACCCTCCCTACCCTCCCTCTGAGGCCCGACAGTCCGATCGATGCCTCCTTGTTTCTGGGTCTGTTCTTGTTCATCAGTCTATGTTGTTCATCATTTCCCCTAGATGAGTGAGATCGTGTGTTACTAGAAATATACTTATAAGAACCGAATGTGAGACGAGCAATAATAGTTATGCTGACAGGCAAATGAATTAGTCTGTAGTGAGTTTCTTTCTGGACCAACAGTTCTTTTGAGACCCAATTTCAATGTCCACCAGTTCCTTATGTGTACATGTCAGCACTGACTTTTCAGTTCTGGATGGTGGACAAATGGTGGTAATGCAGGTCCGACTCCCTCTGGTTTGGTCTCGCCCAGACCCAGGGGCACGGCCTCACCCGGACTCAGGGGCACGTGGCCTTTTTTTATTTTTTTAATTGAAGTATAGTTGAATATAAAAATACACACAAAGCAAACAATTAGAAATTTTTAAGAGATATTCCAGAGATATCTTCCTATTGTTTAGTCATGTCCACTATGCCCTCTAATTTAAAACCTGCAGAGCAAAACTGCATAGGACTTTGTTTATGATTGTTAAATAATAAATCCAAGTTTATTTTCAATGGAACATAAATCCAAATGAAGTTGGCAGTCTCTGAAAGACAAGATTTAATGCATATCAAGTGCATTAAAAGCCAGGAAAACCAACCTACATCACAGACAATGGTTTATGACTTTACCTTCCAGGTGATTCTTTACTCTTTGAATTCCCCAGGGCTATCAAAAGGCATGTAGCCTGTCCATTAGCTTGAAGTCTCCTCTCTCTCTCTCTCTCTCTCTCTCTCTCTCTCTCTCTCTCTCTCTCTCTCTGAATGGGTTTGCTGATTATTTTGTTTTCACTCCCTTAATCAATATTTATTTCTCACTTACAGAGTAACCTGGACCCCATAAAACTAAATACCTCCTTCAGCTCTTCCTTTTGGTAGGAATTCCCAGGTACTCTGTCTGCTTCCTATTGCTAGTCTTCAACCCTAACTTCATTCATGACTGATCTTCTTTGTGCAAATGTTCTCTGGAGCATATTTCTCCAAATTAAACTTCTGTAGTCATCTTGGATTCTTCCCATGTATCTATCTAGGATTTTTATGAAAACATTTATATATAAATTGTATTTAATTTTTTATTGCCTAAAGGAAAATGTAGAACATGAAAGTCAAGTAACCTGTAAAAGATAAATCTGAGACCACTCTATAATTGGCATCTATCAGGATGCCCTGGTTGGTATGGCATAGTGTGTGTGTGTGTGTGTGTGGGGTGTGTGTGTGTGTGTGGTTGCTTTATAAACAGAGTTCAATATATTTTTCCTCTTTTCTTTTGAAATGTCTTAGTCATTAGCCATTTAAAGATATAGGTTTCTCTATAAAAGGTATTTTTTTTCTGGCCTCGTTTTATTCATGTGATTTAATTTCAACATTATATACTTGACCAGCCTTTCTGGGGACTTGACTTTCACAATTCAGCCATTTCTGCTTCAAAGGTATGCAGATTTAACAAATTGTCTTGGCCCCCTGCAGTTTCCAATTATTACAGTTTACATGATTTACATTAAACCGTGAGCCTCAGCCTTCCATAGGGAGAGAGGGAGCATCGGAGTTCTTCCTTGGCATTCTGAGACCATGGAACAGTGCATTTCGAGCCAGCGCAGCTTCACACGGGGAAGAAATCATCAGAGCCGGAGAAAGTTGCTTCAGGCCCGGGGAAAAAAAAACAAAAAACTTTGTAATTGAGCCAGTATTCCAATAGTGATAATAAGTGTGAGGATGAATTACTCGGTTTTATATTCTGAGTGGACTGTAGACTCCGGTGTCAGCGGTTACGATGCAAAGCACTTCTTAGGATGGAAAATAAAGAAATGCTCAACAGAAGCCCTTTAAACTGCCTAGCATTGAAAATCTACTCTTTGTAATCAGATGGAAATGCATCTGAATGTCTCAGTATAATATTTCCTATTAAAATGTTTGCATCATAGCCCAGCTGACATGGCTCAATGGTTGACTGTTGACCTGTGAACCAGGAGGTCAGGGTTTGATTCCCTGTCAGGGCACATGCCCAGGTTGCAGGCTCAATCCCCAGTGTGGGGAGGGAGAGGTGTGCAGGAGGCAGTGGATCAATGACTCTCTCTCATGTTTGATGTTTCTCTCTCTCTCCCTCTACCTTCCTTTCTGAAATCAATAAAATATATTTTCAAAAAATGTTTCCATCATATAATTCAACACCTCCTCCCAATTATTTTCTTGTAATCTGATATCAAAAAGCAAATATGCCCCTCTTGTCCACTAATGGAAAAATTAAATGTTAGAATTATAGTGCCTCAAATTTAGAGTGATATTAAAGATTCGATACTATAACAATGTTTTTCTCTGCCCTTATTACAATCCTTGTATCCTGCCCACAGGAGTCACAGCCTGACATTATCCAGGTGGATATGCGCTCTTTCAATGATGTACATAGTCTTTTATCCGGTGAATTATAGTAACACCAAGTGGCCTGTCGGCTTCAGAGAAGAGCAACGTAAAGATGCTATGATTGAGAAACAGTACTTCATATGATTCACACAAATTGTTTTCATCAGTTTACAAAAATATAATGATGCATCAGCCTGTATGGCTCAGAGGTTGAGTGTTAACCCAGGAACCGAGAGGTCGCTGTTTCTATTCCTGGTCAGGGCACATGCCCAGGTTGCAGGCTGGATCCCCAGTGGAGGCCGTGCGGGAGGAAGCTGATCCATGATGTTCCTCTCTCATCACTGTTTCTATCTCTCTATTGCTCTCTCTTCTTCTCTCTCTGAAAATCAATGAAAACATATTTTTTAAAAAATGATGAGGACTTCCAATGGTTAATCAGCTCTTTCAACATAGATGATGGACACCATTCAGATTCAATTAATACTTGGCATTCTTTTAGGCCCCTCCCACCATTGTTTCCTCTTCCTAACTTATCTCACTGCCAGGACACTTTCAGAGGGTACTCTTACTTACTGTTTATACTGTCTTCTCACAGAGTTCTGCTATTTTCTTTCATGAGGGGACTTAAGGTGAAGTTATTGCAGAGTTTTATTTTCCAGCAACAACATTATTTTTTTTCTCACTAATTTAATATCAAAGACCTCCCATGTTATGCCAACCAACTTTGCTTTCTTAAGTAACTCCTTCATGTATAAATATGTTGGGATGTCTTCACTGTTGTTCTCATGGATTGTGATTTACAAGACTGGAAAGAAAATATAGTTCCTACTTAGTGGTATAGTATAGATGTTCCACTCTTTTACTAAAATTCAGCATGACTGCATCTGAGATTTTTCATGGGGAAATGACTCAACCTGATGAGTAGAAAAGAAAACATCTCTTTCCACATAGGAAAGGGATCTCAGGAAACTGGGAAAAGATCAAGCAAATTAAGAAAGATGCTGGCACCAATTGGTGACATGTTTTCCAGATAAAATTCTGATTGCAGTCTTTTTGCTTTGAGCAACTAGATGAAAGGTCAGGGTAACAACTAAGGGGAAATTCCAAAGAGAAGATAGCTAGAGACCAGGAATCTAAAACTCTGCATAAATGCTGCCCCAAACCTCACTGATGATCATACCATGTAAGCACCAAAGAAGACTACATGCATCCGAGTTAAGAATAAATGAACATACCTGAGATTTGAGCTGCTACCTTAGAGTGAGTCAAACCACATTGATTGCCTGCTAAAACTAACAAGTAAATAAACAAAAATAACACTCTACAGAAAAATAGAATTTAGCCTTCATAAAATAATAATTACAATGCCTAGTAAATGATAAGAAAAAGTGAACATGAGGGAAAAGAACGATACACTTTCCAAGAGAAAAGACACTCAAGGAGACCAAACTTGGGTGGTTGACGCAGATGAGAAAATGATCAGGTGGAGATTTTGCTCAGTTATTATAACAATACTCAGTGATATAAAAGGGAATATTCATTCAGAGAATGAGAAGTACATCTGAGTTGTTCAGCAGGTGGAAATAGGGTTCCTCCACAGAGTCATGAGAAAAGCATTTCAAGAACCCACACATAGGAGGATGAGATGTAGTGGTAAGATTTACTGAAGTAAAAACTAAGGAATGCCCTCAATACCCAGTGTCTCATCAATGACCAGATGGCTCAACTCTGTCCCTCTACAGAATAAGCTCAGTCTCTGGGGCTACAAGCCTGCACTTGTACTCACCAAACCCAGAACCAAGACCCAGAGGTGCAGAACTTCTCTGTATCTCATTTCCCCAACTGCATGTCTGCTACCAAGACTGTGCTTGGGAACACACTTGGGCCTTCACGTGGGCCCATGGGAGTGCCAGGCCTGCATGGCTGCTATGCAAAGAGAGCATGCTAGTGAACAGGTGAACAGATGAATGAGTGAACGAAACCCAAGGCCTTTATTAAGCTTTGATTATATATTCTAGGGTTTGGAAAAGAGTAAACTTTCTTCCAAACTAACTAATATCTTTCCTGGACTTGTGCTGGCCCTGCCCCTATCTAACCCCTTTCTTTGATCCTCTGTGGCTTCATGCCCTTAACCAATCTGATCATTTTGTTCACATTGTGATCTTGGCTCCTACTGAGCATGACAAAGTTTTGCCTGGTCATCTAGTTTCTACTGTGCATGCACTTACCTCCCTCTGCACCATCTTGGTTTCTATGGAGCACATGCCTAGCAAAAGAATTCCCCTACTGTTTTATTCCTACCCCCAATAAGCCTGGCTACCTGACCAATTGTCCTCTGGGAGGATTGCTCAGGGATTAAGTCCTTTGGATGGAAGATGAAGCTGTCTCCTGGGGTGTCTGAAGCTGTAGCATCCAGACTTAATCAGGGTTAGGTTTAGTCGGTTTTGTTCCATTCTCTTTTGTTAATATCATTTTTAGATGTGTTCAAGCCATTTAGGACACCTGAACTTTCTGTTTATAAAATGTAGCTCTTTATTTGAGAACCAGCTTAAAAGCAAAAAGCATGTCCCATCAAATCTTTTCTACATACAGGTATAGAAATATTAAGTCTTTTGTAGTTTTAAAGAATTAGGTGCCATTGATTTTTATAAGTCATCATCATCATCATCATCATCATCATCACATCAACAGCATAACCATCATCACGCTGTTGATGGTTATGCTGTTGATTTTATTTTCCAAAATTATATCTTACATTGCAGTTAATTATGCGTTTCCCATCTCTAATATTTATCAAGGACTTCACTATCTAGTGGTTTATGCTGCTAAAGTTTTAACCTTTATGATGAAAATATTTATATATAAAAGCCTAAAGAACCCTTATGACCGAACAACTGGAACAACTGAAATGATTGGTCAATTGGTCACTATGACAAGCATTGACTACCAGGGGCAGATGCTCAATGCAGGAACTGCCCCCTGGTGGCCAGTGCACTCCCACAGCGGGAGTGCTGCTCAGCTGACTGACCCGTTCTGGTGCCCACCAGCCTGGTGGCAGCCACTCACTCCCTCAGTAGTACTGCAGATCCAATCTCCAGAGAACGGGCCAGGCACCAATGGACCAGCGTTGCCGGTAGATCCCGATGGTGCCACCAGCCTACTGGAAGTGGGCCTTGGGCACCTAGGCTGCTTCCCCTCCCTAGACGCTCCGCAAGGAAGAAAGGATATAAAAGTGGCCACCAGGTGGCTCCCAACAACCAGCACAAACATCAATGGGATGGTTAAGGATCCCGGGCCAGCAAGGGTGTCCCACCACCCACCTGGAGGGCTGATCGCGTCCCAGTTCCCCTAACCCCTCTTGTGGTCCCATGAATTTGTGCACTGGGCCTCTAGTGTCTTTTATAATTAGCACTCAGATGTGTACAGATATTCATTCATATAATATCCTAATACTTTCTTTGAACCATAATAATTTGAGCATGGTTTATGGACTGTAGTCTCATTAGTACTGTCATGTTAGCTTGTCTTTATTCTGAATTCTGAAATAATTAGATAAACTGTATACAGTGTTTTTTTAAAAAAAGGAATTATTCCCTATCTAGAATTGAATCACAGCTATCATGCAAATCCAAATACTATAAATAGAGCAAACAGTCTTTCTGTTAGGGATCAATTATGTAATTTCATAAAATAAATATGGCTTTTAAACTAGAATATAAAAAAAATTATAATTTGAAAATATTTTCTTTGTATATAATATGAAAGAACTATCTGAGAACAAGGAACAATGCAACATGCTAATTCTACTCACAAAAATATATTATTTAAATATGTTTATTGATTTATATTGTTTTCTAATTAAACGATTGCTTGTTTTTTTCAGATTTCTGGCTTTCAAATATAAGTGAGATTATTATTCTGGGCTCTTCTGATTATTGTTATTTAATATTTGTTACAATCCCATACCATTCCCAGAAACAAAAATCCAATAGTACACACAATTGCTGTGCCTAAAGTGCTTATAAAATGAGGAGAAAAATGCCACAGGAAACAGGCATGGAGTAACACCAGGCACATATAGTTTGATATTTTTTCTCCACCGAGATTTCCACGCCTCATATTCAATGGCAAGTAATGAATTCTGTTGATTTTGTACATTGTAGATTTATAGTTGTGCTGATGCTAGCTGAAGGATAACCTATTACCCAATAACTTTGTTCTCTCCAGAGGGAGTAAAAATCATTTCACAAAGCTCCATTCTTTATTTCATACACAAATAAAGGGTTAATTTCAGAGACTGCAATCCTACTTTTTTTTTTTTTTACTTTTTAAGAACATTTTTGGGACCTAGCAACCACATTTCTCCTGCTCTCAATTACTCGATATGTTACATTACATCATGTGCTGGTGCATGTAGCAGGAGACATTATAGTTCTATATTCTGAAGTGTCTCAGTGGGAGGGCTAAAAAGCATTAAAAAAAAAAAAAAAGCTTGACTCATAAGATTTAAGTGTTTTCATGGATTGTGCTTTTTGTTCTTGAAATGTAATTGAGTTCCATGAAGGATTTGGCACACTTACAGAAAGTAATAAAAATCATTAATGAACTAGACAATTAAGGAATGATATCTATTGAAAAACCTGTTTCCTGCCAAGCTGCTGAAGTGCACAAACCCTTGTTTGGAAGATGTGTCTGCCATGTGGTACTTCAGCATACAAAGGAGCTCCTCATATTTCTATTCGAAAGTATACAGACGAATACAATAGGGGAGACTTAAGCATGCAAAGTGAAACAAAATGAGATCCCATTGTGTCTAGTGAGTATTGGTGCTCCACTTATTGTCAAAGTATAAAGCTACCATACTTGGGGTTACTATAAGTGAACTATTGCTGTTAGATCAATCACTCACGAGACTCACATTTACTTAGAGATATTGGTCAAATAAAATAGACTGACTCATCTTTTCAAAAGACAGCTGTAAGAAGTGAGGGTGATAAGACACTGAATATAAATGTGTAACACTCAAGTACATTCAGCAAGTTGTCTTCTGATATGTCTGTCTACTCTCTCAGAAAGATAGTCCTTTGGTGGTTTGGAACTTCTCTTGATTCCTTTGCTATAATCCTGCCCAAAACATAAGTTGAGCAGACAGAAGAAGTAAGCAAACCTGGAGTCAATAATAAGAAACCTGGAATCAATTAGAGTGCAAGTGTTTGATTTTGAATGGTAAAGAGCAGTGTTTAAATGCTTCCTTTCAGGCACTTTCCTTGGAAAAAGTTTTCTTTGTACATATTTTTCCCCCTTTGGGTCTTGACTGCCTCCTTGGTTATGATGTCTCTCTAGGTTTTTACTTAAATCTCTAGGGAAGTCCATTAGAGGGCAAAATCCATTTTTGAAACCTGCTGTGCTCCTAGCCCCTATTTGCTGTAAATTCCTTAATATACTCAAGTTAGGAGGCAATGAAATCAACTTCTATTGATTTTAAGCAATAGACGTTTTTGATGTCAGATAAATTGTAAAACATGCAAGCTCGAAACAAATGACAAAGCAGAAGTGACGATAGTAAATTGTATGTGTAAGCATGTGTGTGTGTGTGTGTGTGTGTGTGTGTGTGTGAGGGAGAGAGAGAGAGAAAGAGAGAGAGAGAGAGATAGAGAGAGAGAGAGAGAGAGAGAGAGAGAGAGAGAGAGAGAGAGATTAATTAGAATCAAGAAAGGACACCAGAGGAAACACAACACGATAAGTGTACTATATTGTAGAATATGAAAATGCTATGATCCCATGTGTAACGATTATAAAAACAATCAACCGCCACTAAATGACAGAACATTAAAAGAAATCTGTGCCACTGAGAATGTAACTTTTCCAAAAATAAGCTTGGGATTTAGGTTATTTGCTGGTATTGTATAATCATAACTTCATCCTGGTGCAACCCTTGACCTATGATACTGATTTAAATATTTGATAATACATACAAGTGTATATGTATGAATGCCTTTGTACTGGTACAATGCCAATGGGCATATTACTTTTATTAAACCACACGACTAGAAATTGGTTCCTAAATTAAATAGGAATTTAGCCTAAAGTTCATAAAGTTCAAATGTAAAGAATCCAAGATTTAAGTATAATAGCGTTTTTGAAATGAAGGCAAGATGGCGGAAGCATATTACCTAAGAATAACAAATGACATAAAATAAATTATTTTGTACTGCCCAGTGAGTTAAGCAAATGGCAAAATGCCAACTGCCTAACCTCTGATGTAGCAGAATGTGCTATGCCTTCCAGTGGGGGAGCTGATTGCACTTGCTAGAAAATGTAAAGGCACTCTGGAGCCCATATTGTCACAAATTACTCCCTTGAGGACATTGTGGTAGAGTAAAAGCTTGGAAAATACGAATATTCTCTTCTTCTTAGATAAGCATGATGAATCTAGTGGGGAAAGGGGGGAAGTTAAAAGATGTGGGAAGTGATCTCACCCCCTCCAAGCTCTTGACTGCTTCTAGGAGGCACTCTGGGGAACTCATTGGGGGAAGCTCCAAAGCACTTTTCTGTTGTAAATCTATGGGAAATGCCAGATGATTCTGAGAACTGCAAATGAAAAGAAAGTTTTCTCTCTTTGTCATATTTAAGAAAAAGTTTGAAATCTCATTTTCTGCTTTTTTTGGAGGAGACCATTGCTGTGGTTCCCGAGGCTTCAGGAACATGGATGTTTTAATAAGAGTGAGAATCTGTCAACAGTATGTCAGACAGGTAGGCAATAAAGAGGATCTATTGGAAGATAAAAATTGAAAAATGTTGCAAGAAGAAAATACATAAACTTAATCTTTAGAAAAAAACTGTTGCTGAAAAAAATGAAGAACAAATAAGTCAAGATATCAGTTAGAGAATTGGAAAATGGGAGTAGGAGGGAAAAGAGAATAAAAGGTTTCTTAAAAAAAATGTAGCAATACAGCCTGGAAATTTTCTTCCTAAAAGATCTCCAAACAACCACCACCACCACAACAACAAAACCCTGTGTGTATCTACTAAATTTAATTACAACCTGTCAGATCGCAAAAAAAAAAAAAAAATGTGTTCATGAATGTCACTTTTATTTTAAAATGTAGATTGAAAAATGTCAATATTCAACAGTATTTGCTGTTATTTAACAATAAGCTTAGAAAAAGTAAAATAACCACAATAACAAGAAGTGTCTGAAATTAGAAAGTAAGGAAATAAAGAAACTGGTTAGTGGGCTTCTAGCAAGTTATAATAGAGTCCCATGCTCACTCCAGGACATGGTCAGTTGAAACATCAACACCTGATCTATTATTTTGTGATATTTCAACATGGTCCACTAATTTGTATCTCAAATGTTCGTCCATTTATTTCAACTTAGTTAAGTTTACATTCTTAGAAAGAGGAAGAGGTAGAATTAAATAATTAACATGCATTATTTTCTATCTATACAGCCATTCATTCATTCAGTTAATATTATTAACAACCTACCATGTACCAGTCACTCAGGTAGACACTAAAGTCAATGCAAATAGAATAGGCAGAGTTTCTTTCTTAAGGAGCTTACAAACCAATGAGGAAAGCATTTTTAATGACAAGTGTGAACATCTTTAAAAAATTATATATATATATATATATATATATATATATATATATATATATATATATATATATATATATATATATATATATATATATATATATATTACTTTTCAAGCTGGATAAATAAGAGAGAGGCTATTTCTGGAATAATTTTCTAGAATTCTGATTACAAACCAAGAGGATAAATGGGAAGTGGTGTGTGGAAGTAAGGACAGGGTTTTCAGGCAATTATTTATACAGTTTAGGTTCTGGTGTCACCAACAGCTTCAACATGCCACCAAAACTTGAGGAAATGTATACTTATTTCAGGTTGTGACGAGGTTAATAAATATTGAGGTTAATAATAAATGGGTCTATTCTGTAGCCATTTTTTTTGCCCAACTGGTTGTTTCCACAATCCATGATGGCAGTAATACCCAAGGGAGGAAACAGATAATCAAAAGAAGGTACAGGAATTGGGACCTGACTCATCTCACTCCTCTCATTGAACCCTGGTGTGGTCTCCCTCTTTATTAAACGTTTCAAAACTCATTATAATCATTTTATCAAAGTATTAGAGATAACTTACAAGTTATCTGTATTAAAACAAATAAAATAGAACACATTTTAAATGAGTTGGTAGCAGGATTTAAGTGCTCACCATGTTCTAGTCTCTGGCTCTAACAGTGATGTTTTTGAGTCTCCTAGTGAGTATTACACATAATTAAATGGAAGAGGGAACACTGTCAGTGGTATACTTTCATTTATTCTATATTTTTGTTTGAAGTTTTATAAACATTTCTATGAAAAGCAAAATAATTTTCAAAAGGCGCAGGATACTGTAAGCTCTGTTACTATGGCAGTAAACAAATTATGAATCAAAGTAAGTTTGTAAGATGCGAATTTTCAACCTTTAGGCCCAGAGGCAAGTGTGGTTCCAGGGGAAAATGGGGGTGATAAGTATTAGCTGAGCTTAAGCTCACAGATAGTTCTGTTGTTACTTCCAATGCATTATGCAGCAATACCACTCAGTAGGGGATGAGGTCGAGGTGATCACAGCCTGCCTCTGGTGAAGTTGTGAGGCAGAAGTCCCAAGAAAAGGTTACTATTTCTTAGCAGAATGGCAATAACAACTCCAGATTCACTGTACAGAGTACATTCTTGCTATCATTATGCAAATAACAAAAATAAATCGATGGACTGATTTGGAGTTCTAGTGTAATGCATGACATGACTGACAACCAATTATAAAGTTTGAATTATTTATCTTGAGTTGTAATATCAGTTCTTATTTAATAACATTCCTTCTTGTGTCCACTATAGCTAAGAAGTACATGCTGGATAAAATATTCCTCAGAGAGCAGGTTTTATTACTGCCTTGGTCATCAAAAAATACTTCTTTGCCCTTTTAATCACTCTTTTAGTGCGTTATACTTGAGGCTATAAGAAAAAAATGCACAATATGACTAATATATATAACCCCCTCCCCACAATTTGACCAGATAAATCCCTGACTACACAGAAGAAAACTAAAGTAAACAAAAGGTTAGCAGAGTCTTCTTAAATTTGATAACCAGGTGCATAGAAAATAGAAGACAAATAAAACAAGTAGATAAGATATAATACTATACTAGTACAAATAAAATTGCTATAGAGACACAAGGAAAAATAATATGATGATCTAATCTGGATCTGATCCATGAAATTGGGTTTCACTTCACTAATCCCAAAACAAATGTGACTATATTTTCAAAATGATGCAATTTGACTCTGGTGAAGGACAGATATCAACATTAGCACATCTTTTAGAGCCTTAATAGTACATTTATCTGCCTTCATTATTTTACTTAATAACTTTATTACACTTAAGAAAATGGAAGTAAATTAACAATTTCTATAATAAACTATTTTATAACACTTGGAAAGTCCTTGGAACATTTTAAGGAGTTCTGCAGTGCAGGGATAAACTGAATTTGTCTCATAGCATCATCATAACATAAGAATTATTACTTGTTTATATAGGTAAGACAAATTCCTTATTTATTTTTTAGTTTAAATCTTAGAAATAGTGTATGATAATCACACACAACAGACTGACAAATCTCAGAGGGAAGGGAGTGGGCAGGAAGATATTAACCAAAGAACTTATATGTATACTAGGAGCCCAATGTGCGATTCGAAATCAGGCGGCACTGTCCACTCTCAAGTCACCGGTACGGCCCTGCCTCACTCCCTGGGCCCCGCAGCAGCTGCAGCTGTTGTCAGTCCGGCCCTGCCTCCCTCTCCAGCCCTTGAAGCAGCTGAGGCCACTGCTGATCAGGCCCTCCCCCAGCGCAGGCGGGCAGAGGCCCCTGCCGCCCCACCCCTGACGCTGCACACGCATCCTCCTCCTGTCCGGTCGACCTGTTACAGCATCCCAGTTAATTAGCATATTTCTCTATTATCTACCTATAAAAGAGTAACACGCTAATTGACCGTACCTTCGCAACGCTCACCAGCCAATCAGGAGAGAGTATGCAAATTAACCCAACAAAGATGGCAGGTTAATTTGCGTACACAGGTTACGGAGGAGCGGCTGGGGATGGGGTTGGATGCTTGCATTATCGCCATGATGATGATGTAGGCATTCTGCACCACCTCAGTGTTTCTAGGCCTCTGGGCAGCGTAGGAAGGCAGAAAGGCGGCTCTGGCCAGAGTGAAGACAGTGCTGGCAGCCAGGGGAATGAAGGCTCATTCTTGCATGAATCTTCATTCATGCATTGGGCCAATAGTATATATATATATAAAACCCATGGACACAGACAATAGTGCCTTAAAGGCCATGGGACTTGTCAGGAGTAGTTTGGAGGGGATTAAAGGGGGTTAAATTGTAATACTTTAACAATGAAGATATATTAAAAATAATAATAAAGAACAGATTTATCCTGTACTTTTTGTTAAAAATAGATCTTAATTAGTATCATATTCTTATTTTATTACTATGGTAATATAAATATTTACAGGCTACAGATTACTCTTTTGGATAATTAAGATGTGATTTTGTTGAAACAACTATAAAAAATCATTTAAGAATTTATAGTTATTCTTAACATAGTCAAAAAGTTGATGGAGCTGAAAAGAATTATCAAATTCCATGACCCACTGTGCTAAAGTTCTCACCCCTCTGATTCTTTCCTCATCACTTTCCTTTCTTCTTATCATTGAAAAGGATGTTCACAATGTCCTCCTTCCTGGCCCAACTCTATTCTGAATGTCCAAGTTTGTCAGTACATATTTTGATAAAAAAGTGTGCTTGTTGGTGGGATATAAAACACAGCATTGGGAATATAGCCAATAATATTGTAACTAGAGGCCAGCACATGGAAATTAATGCACAGGAGCGGGGGTCCCTCAGCCCTGCCTTCCCCCTCTCACAGTCCGGGAGCCCTCAGGGGAGGGAGGTGACCCAGTAATCAGGGGAAGGCGATGCCCCATCACACTTCTGCTGCTGCCACTGCTGGCAGTGCAAGCCTCGGATTGCCCTGGTTACCTGAGCCTCAGGCGGCCCTGGTTACCTGAGCCTTAGGTGGCCCTGGGTGGCTGAGCAGCCGACATATGAGGCTTGCCTGTACCTCAGGTGTCGGCTGGGCAGCCACCATCTGAGGCTTGCCTGCACCTCAGACCAGCCCTGGGCAGCTGGGGGGCTGAGAGGACTGGGGGACTCTGGAGGCAGGCCTGTGGCATCCAAGGCTTGCCATGCACCTGCTGCTCCAATGGGGCTGAGGGGACTGGGTGCAGCCCTCTTGTGGCTATGGGCACTGCCATCTTTAAGAGCCGGGGAGTCAATAGCATATTCCCTCCTTATTGGCTGTGGGAGCCACCACCTTTGTGATGGCGTGAGGGTCAATTAGCATATTCCCTCTTTATTAGATAGGTTACGTATATGGGGTCAAATTTGTACTAGACTTATTAGGGGATCACTTAGTAAGTTATATAAATGTTCAATCATGTGTTGTACACCTGAAACTAATATTACATTGTGTGTCAATTGTAATTTAAAACTTAAAACATTAATAAACAGAAAAAAAGGAACAAAACCCAAAAATTCAGATGAGGATTTTAATGACACTATGAAAAGAAGGATCTCAGAATATAAGAAACTTTTTTGTGGAACCCAGTTGATTCTATATTGGGTAGGGGGCAGTTGTATGTTCCCTGGAAAGAGAGTATATATTACAGAGCACCTTGATTCTTAGGGAAATTCAGAAACCAGACAAGTTGCCTGGGAATATGTAGGACTTTATATTGGTTCTCTTAGAAGCTGAAGCTATTCTTGACTTGTGCTATGCTGAAGATACTCCTCTAAGTTTTGAACAAAAAAGGTTCTCTGTGGTTTCAGGTGAAAGAATGCAGATCCTTTTAGCTATTAAAATGAGGCAGGAATGTTTTCTGACAATTTGGAGGAAGAAACTTAAAAAATAGGAACAGGCAAAAAGTGAATTTGATTGCTTAATAAAAGTGCCTGAAATTACCAATTTTTTCTACTAGTTTTTTATTTATTTAATAAATACATATAAGTGACCGATTGTCACCCGGAACACTCATAAATACTTTATTAATATTAACTCATTAAGTAAGGAACAGAAGGAATAAAGAGATTAAGTACAGTAGCCAAGGGCCCAAAGTGGCAAAGCTGGGACACCCAGATAACCCAGCTTTAGAATGAGCCTGTAATTCATCACTATGCTATGCTGTCTCTACAGTAAAGAATTTCAACAAATAATTTTTTTCTAACTTTCATCACCTTATAAGTAAAACAAGGATAAAAACAAACATTCCTTATCTACCCCCTCAGTTGAAATAGTGCACTTTATAAAGTACAAGATAATGTTCCTAATAACAATTAATTATAATGGGATAAATATTTATTAATCTCTCATGGATACCAGGAACATTAAAAAGCATTATATATTAATTTTTATTTCAGAAAACCACTCTAAGAATATAAAAGGATCTGTTTTCACCCTTTTTAGAGATAATGACATTTTTCTCTAATTATAATTCGTGTTTATAATACTTATAATTCTGGCAGTATTAAACAGAAAGTATTCCCTATAGAAATTTCCATGAATGGTGTTGTGTGTGTGTCACCATTAGTTTTAAAGAGTTGTAATTAATTTGTTACCACTAACAATTAAATTTCTAAATTTCTCTAGGGACATAATGTTAACTATATAAGTTAGATCAGAAATAGATTTACTTAATAATAACTTCACACTTTTTCATTTGCATCCTGATGTGTGTTTTTTTTGTTGTTGTTGTTTTTTGTAGAAGAACAATAATGGATTAACAGCTAGAATGCTGGAAATTGGATATATGAATACTTCACTTCAGAGGAATTATTTTGTCAAATGTATACTGATGGACAAAAAAGGAAGCATAAGAGTATATAGACACTTTCCCTATCCATTTCTTTTAAACTAGAGTCCCAGTGCACAAATTCGTGCACCAGTGGGGTCCCACAGCCTGGCCTGTGGGATTGGGCCGAAAACGGCTCTCCAACATCCCCTAAGGCGTCCCGGATTGCGAGAGGGCACAGGCCAGGCTGAGGGACCCCACCAGTGTATGATTGGGGCCGGGGAGAGACATGGGAGGTTGGCCAAATGAGGAGGGACTGCATGAGGGCTCCAGGGTGTGTCTGGCAGGTCTTGCTCAGTCCCAATCCGCTGGACCCCAGCATCAAGCTAACCTACCAGTCGGAGCGTCTGCGTCTGCCCCTGGGTGGTTAGTGCACATCATAGTGACTGGTCGATTGGTTGACTGTCTGCCCCCTGGTGGTCAGTGCACATCATAGCTAGCGGTTGAGCCGCCTTAGCATATCATTAGCATATTATACTTTGATTGGTTGAATGGACAACTGACACTTAGCATATTAGGCTTTTATTATATAAGATGTCATACCTATAAAGAAAATGCATAAATACTTCAGTCTTGCTTCTGGTATTGATGTGTCTATCACCTCTCTGGTACTTTGATCAATTCTTAATAAGCTTTAATATGTATGATCAGATTAAATGCAGACAACTTGCCATCAAACAAAAAGTATAATAGCCAAAAACCTATATACTATATAATTATATCATAATATTTATAATTACAAAATATAGATATTATAAATAACATACTTTACAACACATATTTATAAATTAACTTTCAGCCAACAAGTTAGGGTTCACCTTTTTAAAAATGTACGATGATAAGTTTAGATGATAAGTTTTTAGAATATGCTCCCATTATTCACATTTTAATTGAAAAGATAAGTTTATATTTCAATGCAGTGTAATAATAGGAATAGAAGTCTAAAAAAAAAAAAGAAGTCTATATAAAGTGTTAACCAAAGAGAATGAGTGATTAACTTTATTTGGAGAGGTCATAGCAAAGACACCGGGATTAATATCAGTGACAATAATTCCACATGTAGTTAAAACTACAAGAACAATAATGAAAAACAGATTTAAGGTTTCTTATAATTTAGGTGAGAGTAATATCACATAATGTTTTTCACTAACCTTCTTTTGGGCCACAAAATATTTTGGGTAATCTTAGAAAAGCTAAGAGTCTGCCTGCCCCATGAAAAGTATAGATGCATGCATGGATTGAAAATTGTGTATTCACATTTAAGGGTTTTATGGACAGGCTAATGTCCACCCAGGATACCCTGCCCAACTCTGAATCTCTCTGCTTTTTTTTTTTTTAATAGATTTTATTGATTTTTCACAGAGAGGAAGGGAGAGGGATAGAGAGCTAGAATCATCGATGAGATAGAGACATCGACCAGCTGCCTCCTCCACTCCCCCCACCAGGGGATATGCCCACAACCAATGTACATGCCCTTGACCGGAATCGAACCTGGGACCCTCCAGTCCGCAGACTGACACTCTATCCGCTGAGCCAAACCGGTTTCGGCTGAATCTCTCTGCTTTTAAATGGGTTGTGGGCCCAGCCAGCAGGGCTCAGTGGTTGACTGTTGACCTATGAACCTGAAGGTCATGGTTGGATTCCTGGTGGGCAGAGCACATGCGTAGGTTATGGGCTGGATCCCAAGTGTGGGGCGTGCAGAAGGCAGCCAATCAATGATTATTTCGCATCATTGATGTTTCTATCTCTCTCTACCTCTCCCTTCCTCTCTGAAATCAATAAAAACATATTTTTAAAAAGAGGAGATTGTGGGCAGAGAGTAAATGAAAAAAAACAAAACAGTAGAGTTTTCTTGATTTTCATATATCTTGATTCCTTCTTCTACCTACAAAACCAGATAAATTTTTTTAAAAAAGAACTGTTTGCTGCAAGGTTACAGGTCAGAGTTCCATTCTTTCTATTCTGGTCATTGTCCATTTTTAAGTTTGGTTCCCAATAAGCATCACCCATCTTTTTGAGGGCAGGGTCTGATTATCTTTCTAGTGACTGGCCAGCCCCTGGCTTGAACAAAGTTATTAAAGCATGATGCAATTAGTTAATGGTATGCATTTATTCATAAATTAATCCTTAAATTAAATGTAACAATAACTTTGCAAACTTACTACTGTACCAACTTCCTTTAGTTTAAGGTGCTCAGACCCAGAAAAGTACATGCTTTGTATTAAATGATATGTGTTATAAATGCTAAAACAGAAACACAATTTCTTTCCTGATTCACATTGAATATTACTTTCTTTTATATGCCAATTTTTATTCCTGCTACATTTACTTTCTAATTATTGCATATCTACTGTGTGCCAGTGACAGTGATATGTGTGTTCACTATATTATTTAACTTAATCTCATAAAATCTAATGTTTATATTTAAATCTATATAATAAAAACCCAGTGGTCATCACACTGTAATGACCAAAGACGGGTCACCAGAAGGTTGCGTGCATGGTGAGATGCGTGCAGGTGGGCAGGGCTGCACAATTTTGCACACTGGGCTTCTAGTATTATATATTTATAAATCAAAGAACCTTTTAATTTTACCAGATGATATATCCATTTTAAATTACAAAATGTATTGAATTATTCACACTAAATATTTTAAGCATTAATACAGAGCAGTATTATATATTATGCTTAACTGAATTTTTAAGTCAAATTTTTCTTTATATTTTTACTAGAGTTCCCGTTGCAGGAAAAATCCTGCAATAGGGTTTCCTGCTGCACTCTACCCCGCCCTGCCTGCTCTCCTCCCTTGTCCCCCGCCCCACCTTCTCTGCCAGCCTGCCTGCTTTTCTCCCTTCTCCCCCGGCCCCGCCTCCACTCCTCCCTTCTCCTCCCCCCGGCTTGCTTGCTTCTCCGAAGCTTTGCTCCCTTCTGCAGCTCTTGGCTTCTTTCTATGCTGTCTTTATATGCAAATTAACCACCATCTTTGTTGGGGTAATTTGCATACTCATCCTGATTGGTTGATGGGCGTGGCTTGGTCGGTGGGCGTGGCTTGGATGGTGGGTGTGGCTTGGGCGTAGCGAAGGTGCGGTCAATTTGCATATTTGTCTATTATAAGGTAGGATGGTGGGAAAGTTGTGTATTGTATAGTGAATTTCTATAGTCATCTACTCCTTATCTGGAGAGTATCATTCCTTTTTTATTATATATAATACTTTCTCCTCTGTTATTCTTTTTCATATTCTGTAATATCCCCTTAAATATAATATATTCTTCCAGATTCCTTCATTAATGCAAAGATATGAGAAAATGAGAAAACCTGTTTGCCATTATAAACTTCAAAACAACATTAATAACAACTCACACATGCACACACACACAAACACACGACTATGCAGGCTTTATTACTAGCTCTTTAGTCTTCAAACACTATTCACTCCCATGCTTTATTAAAACAAGACAGATGGAAGGTTGTTGTGTGTATTTATTTATCTATAGTATAAGCATGATTGAAACACTTCAAGGGCTTCTCTTTTATTAACTGGGTTGGTGCAAGTCCCAGGAGGAAAGAAATTGTAATATAAATAGCAAATACAGACCAACAGATTCTCATATCAATTGATTTATTTTTTAGATCTATAAAAATCACCCATTCTGTGGAGCCCCTGGGGCAAGCAAGGGATATAAAAACTCAAACATTTTGAGTCCAAACAAATAAAAACCAGCCTTGTAGCTCCATTCCATTCAAAAAAGCTTCCTTTACAAATTAGAGAAATTTGGTCTAGAAGAAAGCTGGTGCTCCACTCCCAGGGGTTAAATGACATTAAATTTCAACAAATAAAAGAGACTGCAAGGCCCGAGGACTGTCCTTGATCAAACACCCAATAGCCATGTCCATTTATTGTAAGCAGGTAACTTCTGCGTAATCCTTGATGGATTGAAAATAGCAGGAAACTAGAATATGAGATTCATGCTGAAAAGACTGCCCCTGAAGGCACACTCAGAAAAACAAATGGTACTTATTTTCAGTAGGCTCAACGTTGCTTATAGAAAAGCAGAGAAATATACATGTGTATGAACCACAACTAGACTATCTGAGGGTACTATTTTCAAAAAGGTTGAAATTTTCAGGGCAACAAATTCTCATATGTATTTGAGAAATTTTTAAGGGAATATTTGTCTCCAGATAATTGTAAAATCCAGGACTGATTGAGTTACTAACCCCGATCTCATTGCCTATTGCCTAGTTTGCCCTCTTTTCAGATTGAGACGTGAAATCTTACATAAATTTTCTGGGCTGTGATAAAGAATTTTAGTTCATAAAATCAAAGATCAGAAACCAAAGAGAGCTCAGCAGGTATGGCTCAGTGGTTTAGTGTTGACCTATGAACCAGGAGGTCACAGTTCAATTCTCGATCAGGGCACATGCCCTCGTTGCGGGATCTATCCCCAGTGTGGGGTCTGCAGGAGGGAGGGGATTGATGATTATCTCTCATTACTCATGTTTCTATCTCTCGCTCCCTTTCCCTTCCTCTCTGAAATCAATAAAAATATATTTAAAAAAGAAACCAAAGATATATGGGGATTTCAAAGTCTAAGTAAGAAGTCTGAAACTCTACATAATAACGATAATATAAACTATTTTAAAAATATTTGTAGGTGTTCAGCATTATTCTGAATATGCTAGGTTAAGTATCATACTCTGCCCACTTCATAGATGCAGAAATAGAGGCTTATATTGCTAGATCAGATATGAGGTATAGAATGATTAGAGGGACCAAGAATGAGCCATATTAAAGATATTCTGAAATGAAGACTAGATAATATGTATATGCCCTTCATACACAAAGGGCTAAGAAAATTAAGAAGAGCCTGCAGCAATTTTGGAATCATAATGTAAGAAATTAGAAGGCTATTCATTAGTAGACAAACAGATAAATATAATAAAAAATAATGTTTGGTAATATAGTGTTCACTGGCATCATTTTGTATACATCACCATTTGAAGATAATATACCTATATATGATAAATCATGGATAAAACAGTCTATTCTATTTGTATAAATTTCTGAAAAGTTTAAAATTACATTGACATGTTGGAATTACAACACCTGCCCTTTTTATGTTTATGGGAAATGATGATAAAACGTTTTGGCTAATTTATTCTAGTAGTAGAATGGTACCAACATCTGCAGACATTCTAAATTTCTTTTTATCCACTGTGAAATGATTCCAAATACTTGCTATGTAGCCCACTTGAATTTACTGATATTTGAATCCAAGGAGAATGTTAAAATGTGTTATATAAATTTTCAAACAACCATTTCTAAAGAGCATTTAAAAAGATAGTTTTTTAGGATTTCTGTTTCAAATATGTTTTAGATGTGACCTATTGAAGGCTCACTTTCTTTATTAGTATACAGAAGAGGATTATCCCTAATTTATGAGGATGCTGTTAGAACAAGCAATATGAAGCAAGTCAAACACCCTTATATGTTTTAAAGAATAGATGTGCAGTAGTTATCAACTTAAAAATCTTCATTGATTTTATGAACCAAACTTCAAAAATTTCTGGAAACTCTAAAACACAATGTCACTAATTAAAGAAAAAAAAATAGAATAGAAAAAAAAAAAAAGACTTGTACGAATTGAATATTCTTCTGTAGCCAAAGATTCTATACTTAAAATATCCCAGTCTGTACTGAAATGTAGTTGGTAACAGGTAGATTTTTAAAGATCTTACCATTATCAAGGCATCTTTTTTAAAAAAATATATTTTTATTGATTTCAGAGAGGAAGGGAGAGGGAGAGAAAGATAGAAGCATCAATGATGAGAGAGAATCACTGATCAGCCACCTCCTACATGCCCCCCACTGGGGATTGAGCCCACAACCCCGGCACATTTCCTTGACCAGAATCAAACCTGGGACCCTTCAGTCCTCAGGCCAATGCTTTATCCACTGAGCCAAACCAGCTAGGGCTATCAAGGCAGCTTAATGCTATTCTACATCATGATTGAAAATTCTTTCTGGAGAACAAAACTGAATAAAGAAAATGGAAATTTACAAAAAAAAAAAAAGGGAGGGGGGGAAATGGTGTAAGAAATGGAGAAACAAAAAGGTAAATATTGACTCAATACTTATACAGAAAAGACAAGAGATGCAGAAAATACATCCAAAAGTTTTTTGTCACTATGATTATTGTTTGAATTTGAAAGATGCTTTATTCTGTTAAAGTCCAGCAGTAGAATGAGTTTGAAATATTATATAGGCAGGTGATACTTGGGAGCTGAAACCAGATTTTTGCTCAAAGTCGAGTCCTCTTATTCAGCATCTGGTGAATAGTGGAGAAGGAATTGTACTTTCAGATACAAAGAAGCAAACATCCTTCTCAACCTCATTTTTTTTTTTTTTTCAGCCACATTTGGTGCTCAATGATTATGTTTTACAGAAGTGTTAACTGAAGTTGAAAAATTTACCCAAGTTACTTTTTTCTCTGGTAACTATAGTCAGCCAGAAAAAATTAAAATGTTCATTTAGACTTAGAAGGAAAGCCGATGTTGATATTGAGTTAGTGTTTTCAAGTGGAATGAAAATTTTTTTGGCTGAAACCTGAGTAGTGAAATTATGTTGACCTTCATTGAGAAGAAATATTGAGTCCAAACTCTCTAAATGTTAACTTTTGAACCAAATTAGTGTTTAGAATGATTATAATAATTTGATGTTTCTGCTAATAATTTTTGTATAACAGCAGCATATTTGACCTTTTTAAAATGTCAGAAATAATATTTAATATTAATGTGCTCTTCAGCCACTTTAAACACTCAGGTAATATTTAATTTTAAAAATAATAATCTTGATATTTGTGCTCAAAATGTCATCATATATTGCTTGAAGGATGATTCAATGTCTCTCCAAAATTGGTGAATTCAAATTTCTTTCACAAAGTGGTTTAGGAATTGGAATGGGTAAAAGTAACTTATTGTGTAGAAATCAAGTAGACTTGACTGAACATAACTTGAAGTGCCATTAAACCCAGTTACATTAGGCCATTTTTAGTGTAGGACTAACAATAGTTTAGAGAATGAATGGTTGGGAAGAGAAATGTATATCTTAATGTTGGCATCAGAGCCTCTAATTGAAAATCTCAGGGGAACATTGTAACAGTGAAACTCAGAACACTTTTAAACCAAATGTCAAGTGTTTGGTTTTTTGTCTTTATATAAACAATGTATTGTCTGAACTCAGATTCTTTAGGTTAGAGTCTGTTTTTCTTTTACTAGATCTTAATATAAACTGTAATAGATTAGACTGTTTCTTATAATCTGGGTTATTTGAATATCTAGCTGGAGCTCATTTTAATACTAGTTTGAGTGGCAAGCACTTCACATGAGCAGACCCAGTATTTTTAATCAATTCATACAAAGAAATTAGATAAGTTCCTCGTACAGCTGACATGAAGAGGTACATATTTCAAGAAGACTACTAAGCAGTGTCCCTTCTGTGAATATAAATATTATATTAGGAGACATTTATCTGGTATTTATATATGTCTTCCAAGTCCTTGGAGAGTAGGAATATTAGACACTCTTAGAGTGTTTGCTAGGATTAAATGAGGATATTCATGGTCAAGTTTTGGTAATGGATTCTGTCCACAATAGGTGCCTCATAAAGAAGAAGCAAATATTTTGAGAGACTACTTGAAGCAGTCCAAGCTTAAAATGACATTCAAGCCTGTGTTTGTAACTTGTCTTTACCAATTAGCGATTTTATAGTTTAGGTAACATAGCACAATTCCAAAATAGCACAATTGTATTTTGATTATAGTGTAGAAAACTGTACTAAAAAGGGTGTTGTGATCATTAGTGTTGCCCACTGCTATTTTGGGTTTTCTTCCATCAGGACATACCCTAGGATGCACTGTCTTCACGCTGCCATGTGAGTGCCATGATGTCAGCCCCTGCCTAGTGGAAGTCTTTAAGGGCCCAGGCACATGTGTTCCCTTCTTATTGACTGCAATGCTTCTAATTTTTCTGTGAGTATGAAACCCTGGGTAAAGAATATATGGAGCAAAAGTTAGTTTCTACCAGTGTGCTAGTGCAAATATTTGTGAAACTGTCTTAAAACTTGGGCAGTGGGCAGCAAGAAAACCAGGATTGAAGATTCAGAAAAATGACAAGGCATGTTCCTAGTAGAAACCATATTATTACTCTTATCTGGAGAAGTTTGTGGTTCTGATCATTATCGCAAAGGATAAATTTGGAGGTTTCTAAAATTTCAGAAACCAAAGCTTGAAAGTGCATGGGGCTTCTGTTAGCTACAGTTGGAAAGTAAGTCAAGTAAAAAAGAGGGCTCTTAAATATTTATCCAATGAGCAAACCACAATAAAAAAGTAATGGAGAGATTCCATGTAGTGAGAGACCTTTAGGATTTAAAGAGGCAACTGATTCTTCACCCTATTGATAAAAGATAAAATAAACGTTGATAGTTGGAAAGAATAATTTAAAATTAGCCTTCAGGGCAGATTCAAATTAAGGGTATTGGATAAGCAAACTACATGTAGGGAGCAGAATCAGGTTAAAAATAAAAAAGACAGATTTCTGATCCAGCTGGATTTCAGAATTTCTACAATCTTCTGCCTCTTCTGAACCACCCATTCTTCTCATTTATAATTCAGGAAAGTTTGGAGAGTTGTTTTAATTTTTATATAGTCTGTTGCACCACTGTAGCTTATATGTGCATATATGTTCTCACTTTAGTTTATGGGTTTTTCACACCTCCTAAAGATCCCAGATTTTAAACTTGACCCTGTGGCTGAGCAGGCATTTGGGTTATTGCTCTTGTGTTTGGTGAGACTTTACCACAGCACATTAAGAAGTTAGTCCTACTGAACTTCTGAAGAACAATGTGCACATTGGAGAGTTGCACATCACCACTCACTAGATGCTACTTTCAACCAAGTGAGTTACCTGGGCCAGAGAAGTATGAGCAGGTGTGAGATGTGCAGCTGCTATAGAGGAGCTTGTAAGAGCATTATGCTAAGTGAAATAAGCCAGTCAGAGAAAGATAAATATCACATGATCTCACTCATTTGTGGAATATAATGAACAACATAAACTGATGAACAAAAACAGATCCAGAGACAGAGAAACATCGATCAAACCATCAAACCTCAGAGGGAAGGTAGGGGAGGGTGGGGATAAGGGGGAGAGATCAACCAAAGGACTTCTATGCATGTATATAAGCCTAACCAATGGACACAGACAACAGGGGGTTGAGGGCATAAGTGGGGGGGGAGGGATGGGAGGGTAATGGGGGAATAAGGACATATATGTAACATCTTAATCAATAAAGAAATTTTTAAAAAAAGAGTCAGTGCATGATCATCTATATTCACTCCTTCCTTCTAAGGCTGGTGATATGCCAGGAGTTGGAGCCTCTAGCATCTCTATAGTAAGGATTACAAAGTTCTGGAGTAGGGATTACAAAGATCAGGGTGTAACACAAATACAAGATAGACAAAAGCACAGCTGAGAAATAAGAATTTTTTAAATTATCTCACTCAGACACCGGAATTGTTTATTACTGTGTCCTAACATATCCTCTCCCAACTGAAAATGGGGTAAGAAAAAAGGCAAAGAAAAACAAACAAACAAAAAATAAACTTACAAGGATGTTAAGTAGACAAGCAAGAGATGGAGTGACCAATGAGAACAATGGCTATATAGAAACTTGAAGATATATCTACGATGAAAAATTAAGTGAAATGGGGCAATATGTTGGATACAAGGGAAGAGCGGATGAAATAAAATGCAATGTCTAAATTTATGGCTGAGTAACAGGGTGACTGTTGAAACTGTCCATAGAGAAAAGTAACATAGGAGACATTCGAGGCACTGGGGTGGACATGAGTAGGGGAAGAGCTATTGCTGTGTAATTTTAGCCATTCAAGAAGAAATATCCAGTAGACACTCAGATACAAAGTCTAAATCTCAAAGGAGACAACTGGGTTAGAAATATATATATATATATATATCATCATCATATTTTTCCAGGATAATTAAGTTGTAACATTTGTTGAGTCTGCCAAGGCAGTTGTGTAGGATGAGACAATAAGCCAATGACAGACAATGGCAAACACCTATATTTAAATGATAGCTAGAATAAAAAGGCACGCAGAAGAGGGCTGAAGAGCAGACCTAACAGCAGGAGAAAAATAAGACTGCCCTACAGAACTACCAGGAGAAAGTGTTTCAGAAAAGCAGGCAGGTCAAAGGGGTCTGATGTACCTGGTGGTGAGACAATGTAAGAAAAAACAGACTGGATTTAGCCACACAGAGATCATGAGTGGCTAAATCCAGTGGCTAAATCTTTTGCTGAGAGCTATTTTAATAAAGTGACACTGGTGGAAGCCATATTGAATTTGCTTGAAGAGTCAAAGGGAGATGAAAAATGGAAACAATAAGTGGTAGGTAACCCTCTCAAGCAGTTTGGGTATAACAGCAGGCCAGGGAAAGAGTTAAGTGGAGTGAGATACAGGTCAGGAGTGGGATATTTGTTTATATTTATTTTTATCCTTTATGAGAAAAGAGGCTTCCATTTGTTTAAACAATGAGATAAAGAGATAAATAGTGAGGAACAGAAGACAGAGCTAATGGGTTTGACAATTTCTGGAAGAACATCCGGAGACCTTTGACATTATGTATATTAGATAGTAGGGAAAATATATCTTTCCTTCAAATAGGAGGAGAAGAAAAGAGATGAGTGCACCTATTTTTCTGTGTTTGGGTAGGGTGAAAAAATGCTGAGAGATTGTTTCTAAATAGTTTAATAGTTTTTATTTTGCTCTGTGAAGGAAAAGGCAAGGTCTTTGGCTCTGATTGAATGGGCAAAGGTTAGTTCATATATTTGGGTAGAAGTGAAATTGATGAATAGGAAATATAGAAGAATGTCCAGGCTGTACCGAGGGTTTAGGGAAGAAGGGGAATGGATTTACATTGGCCAAGTTTATGAGATTTGAGATTTTTCTCTAGCAGTGTTCACACTCCTGGGTATTAATCTAAATAAAGCCGACAGTCTAATTGTGCTAGGGCTGTGGTTATACATGTGGCTATCCAGGAGGCCAGCAGGACTAGGGACTCAATCATGTTGGAAATTGAGCTTTTGAATTAATGAACAATGAGTCTAAAATTATTAAGGAAGAAAAGAGGGAGTGATAGGAAGAACAAATGAGAAGAGATTAAAGGGTTTAAATCTAGATAAAGTCTGATTACAGCAATAATTAACACATTGAGGGAGATGTTTAAAAATATAGGCATGTGGGTGGGTAAAGCGGACTATTTTTATCTGAGGTTTTTAGAGATAGAACAGTAGCATTACAATTGTATGTACATTCAGAATGTTTCATTTTGAATTTTATTTGAAATACAATGGAACCAAAGATGGTCAGAAGATTAGAAATAGAAATTCAAGACATTTGCAAAAGATGGTCATAATTTGCCAATAAGGAAATTGTATTTTGAGTTAAGACTTGGTTTTAAATCAAGTATCTGTCACTTTCTACCTATAAGTTGTTGGATGTTAGAATATCACTATTATATATATGAAATCATGGGACGGTGTTGAGAAAAAGAAAGAAGTGGAGTTTAAAAATATAAAGAATCATAGCAAATGAACTAAATTTTGAAGGATAATTCTAGACTCATAAAGAAAACAGTAATAAAATAATTATTTAGGGAATTATAGGCAGTTAAAATAGTTTAGAAGCTATCTTGTTAGTTATTTTAATATTTTTTGCATATTTTTGTTAAATCTTCCTCTATATTTTTTCCTGAACGTCCTTAGCTTCACATATTGTTTTCCCTCAAGTTATAGCTACTATGTCTCTTTGTTCCCTGGGGAAATAAACACTAGATTCCCTACAGATAGAGAATTAAAAGATTAGCATTTTATTTTAATTTTATTTTTTTAGACTTTGTGTTTTTAGGGTAGTTTATGTTCAGAGCAAACTTAACAGAAAGGTACAGGGATTTCCCATATGCTTCCTTCTCCCACACATGTTGGCTCCTCTATTAGCAACATCCCCCAAAAGAGTGGTACATCTGTTACAATTGATGAACCTCCATTGTTACATCATATTAACCCAAAATTCATAGTTTACATTAGAATTAACTCATGATATTGTACATTTTATTTATTTGGACAAATGTATAATGACATGTATCTATCATTGCAGTGGTATTGTATTTTTCATTTTAAGTAAATTTGAGCTGGGGTAAATTTAAAAATTAACTAGTATTGCTTAATTTTGAACAGCAGATATACTAATATTGGCCACAATTGTAATACCCTCAACCATAAAAACAAATAAATTTAAAAAATAAAATCATACATGATGCACCAACTCTATGCAAAATAAAATGTTAGAGTTTAAAGAAATGAAGAATAGCTCAACACTGCAATATCACTCAGTCAACAGTAGACTACCAATGATCTAATATTTAATGTTCATTCTGACATAGAAGTAGTAAAATTGAAAGAATCAAACCTTTTCATTACAAAAACTAGAGGCCCAGTACACAAAATTTGTGCACTGAAGGGAGAGGGGTCCCTCAGCCCCGCCTGTGCCCTCTCGCAGTCCATGACCACTCGCTTCTTACTGCACCCCCGCAGCAGAGGCAGGAGAGGATCCTGCCCCTACCACTGCTCTCACCAGCTATGAGCCCAGCTTCTGGGTGAACGGCGCTCCCCCTGTGGGAACGCACTGACCACCAGGGGGCAGCTTCTGCGTTGAGCATCTGCCCCCTGCTGGTCAGTACAAGTCATAGCAACCGCTCGTTCCCCGTTTTTCGGTCGATTTGTATATTAGGGTTTTATTATATAGGATTCTTATTTGCTTATAAAAAGTAGAGAAAATTAAATCTGACCTACAACATTATACATTCTCTTGATAGTTATAAAGTTAAAATGTTTCACTCAAAATTAATCCTATCTAATAAAGAGGGGGTATGCTAATTGACCCTCAAGCCATCACAAAGATGGTGGCACCCACAGCCAATAAGGAGGGAATATGCTAATTGACTGTCACACCCTCAAAGATGGAAGCACCCACAGCCACAAGATAGATGCGTCCAGTCTCCTCAGCCCCACCAGGCAGCAGGTGCGTGACAAGGCTGGGCCCGCCCCCAGGTGGGCCCAGTCGCTCTGTGCACCTATCTCTGGAGTCCCCCAGTTTTCTCAGCCCCCCAGCTGCCCAGGGCCGCCTGAGGCTCAGGTAACCAGGTCCAGCCGAGGCTTGTGCTGCTGGCAGTGGCAGCAGCAGGGGTGTGATGGGGTGTCACCATCCCCTGATTGCCAGGTCACCTCCTGCCCCTGAGGGCTCCCAGACTGTGAGAGGGGCCAGGCCAGGCTGAGGGACCCTCCTCTAGTGCATGAATTTTCATGCACTGAGCCTCTAGTAATGAAATAAGAAAAAATACTTATAATACCCCTGAAGTATATTGCATTATCTGTACAAAATCTAATTTGGTATGGAGATAATCCATCAAGGATATTATTCTAGGTTTTATTTTGACAACCATTAGGAATATCTTAATATCACCTTATATCGTTTGCAAACATTTTAGCTTAGCTGTAGAATATGTTTGCAACTTCATAAATGCAAGGTGATTATCTATAGTACACAAGCACAATTCGAGTACATTATAGACTACAAGTCATACTAACTTTGTTATATAAATACACAAGAATCATAGGTTTTAACATGTAATTATTGCTAGAGAAAAGGTATATGTTCTCCTGTCACAAAACTATATATTTTCTTTAATTTATTTTCATAAAATATATTTAAAAAGACAAATGACAGTTTACATTAGGGGGGAAATTGCATAAAATTATTAGATGTGAAGTATTGGGAAAGGTAGAGTGGACATATAGAGTCCTATGTATTTAACCTAGCAAACCTGAAGCAAAAGACTTATGTACAAACTTGAAAAGACATACTGGGAAGATGAGAGTTACAATCAAATTTACTGATAGCAAAGGAGGTACATGAACTTTATAATAAAAAAAAACTATTTAATGAATTTTAGCAAAAAGCTAAAATTCATTAAATAGTTTGCTGCTTCACCACTTAGAAGTCTGAGCCCAAATAAATCATGCTCAAATATAAATTCATTTATCTATACAATAAACACAGTTATTAGCATGTTGTAGAATGTATTTATTTATTATATTTATTGTGTACTGTATGTCCTTGAGACTGTCAGCTCCACATGTTTAGGGATATTTTTACTTGTAAGGCATTATTTCATGTTCTGTTTGCCTCATGGTATCCAAGTTTCTTGTGACTTGATCCAGCGCAGCCTGTTCTGCTCGGCTTCTAACCAACACAACTCAGTAGTGACTCATTCGTCCATGTTTTACCCCATTTATGTCCTTGCCCCAAAGACCCACCCCCATTGATGTTCCCATAGTGATTGCCTGAAAGTACGCCATTGCATGAGATGGTATGCTGTTGAGTGGAGTGGGGTGACTTGAACAGAGAGAATCTGGTACTAGGGTAGATAAGTTCTTTTATAACCCAGCAGGGAATTTCTCAATGGTGTAAATGCTGCCATTTGCCAGTTTAATTTAAAAAAAATAAAAATCATTGCAGAGATATGATCATATTCAAGAAATAGGCTTTTAGAGGCAGTAAATTAGCAGCTTCCAAAATTAGGATGAAAGAAATATTAGATGCAGAAGGTGCTTGAATCAACTAAATAATATTTAATTATTGTTGATTTAATATAAATAATACAGGCAGAATTTATAGAAGACTATGTCTTACTGATTTATTCATTTTCTTCAAAGACACTAATATTGTAATAGAAACTACTCTCATCATAAACTAAAAGGATAAATTCCTAATTAAATATCAAAAGAGACAATTATGTTTCAAATGAGTACTTCCTCTCATAAATTCATTTTTAAGGTGGGAAGTCACTTAACAGAACATAATGTAGTTCATTACGGGGAAATGCTATTTAATTATAGTAATTCAGTGTCTGGAAAAAAAGGAAGGTTTTCCGTTGAGAGAAGGCTTGTATAATGAGTGATCTGAACAATCACTTTGGGACTATCATGATGAAGGTTTCAGATGGCCCAGAGGATTAATAAAACTTTGAACAAATTTTCAAAATTGGTAAAAATGAATACATTGGTCTATTTTCTGTACTAACAAAAGATTTTAAATAACTGTATTATAACACCTAACGCTTTGCATTGTCATTGTTCTATTTACAGAGTTATCTCCTATTAGACTATATCATCTGCAAGGTCAAGGACAGTATCCTTTGGCCTACCCTAATTTGTTAACAGACCTGATTCTGTAATCTTTGTATGTAAAGCTTTCTTTTGTGAGATGCCTGTCTAATAAAAGCCACATCTGGCAGCTTTCTTTCCTCCCCCTTCCCCCGCCACACACACACACACACACACACACACACACTGGACCATTAAAACTTGAAATCATTTTCTTTGTTCCTCAAGATCTGGTAAGTCTGGCAGTGAATAGGACCATGAGTTTCCACATGAGTTTAAACCTCTCTTTAACCCTCTGTCTGCTCAGATGTTTATTCAAATTGGTCTCTAATTCTCATCCTATTACCTTCTGGCTTTTAACACCTAGCTGAGGGTCTTGCTTCAAGATTCCTTGCTTTTAAAATTAGTTTCTTAGCCAAGATGGCATGGATCAGTGGTTGAGCATTGACCTATGAATAAGCAGGTCACAGTTCTATTCTTGGTCAGGGCACATGCTGGGTTGCATGTAGTGTGGGGCATACAGAAGGCAGCCGATCAATGATTCCCTTATCATTGATGTCTCTCTCTCTCTCTCTCTCTCTCTCTCTCTCTCTCTCTTCTCTTTCTCTTTCTCTCTCTCTGAAATCAATAAAAAATATATTAATAAAATAAAATAAAATCTAGTTTCTTGGAAACTTTGAAACATTTAATACAATATTCTCACCACATACAACAAAACATAATTATGTGATATGATCTTAGCTAAGGTTGCTGTGATGATCTTTCTGCAATATGTAAATGTATCAAATCATTTTAAACTTACACAATGCTATGCTGGATGTTGGGCATCATTTAACCCTTTGCACTCGCTTGCTTTTTTCTCGATTCCTTTATTCTAATGCTAACCGTGTCGAGTCACACTCGACATCCGAGTGCAAAAGGTTAATGCTGGTGGGTCTTGATCCAGCATCTAGAAGGGTTCAGGAATCTGGAGAAGGGGCTGTGCATAAATTAGATAAGAGTCCAGAGACAAAATATAATTTTGAAAGGCATATTGGGGGAGGCAGAGGAGCCTGGCTAAAGAAAGCAAGTTCGCCTCATCTCAGGACCCCTTGCTTTTTATTAACACAAACTGTCCTAAGGCAAGGTGGAGATAATACACTTCAAAGGGTAGGGTTTCGGCTACAGAGTCCATTGTCAGATTGGGGAATAGCCTACAGCTGTTCAGGTGTTTGGCCATTAGAAGGCAATAACATGTAGATTAAAATACCCTGAGCTGTCTGGCAGCAAACAATCATCCTTTTCAGGTTTGGGGAAATGCCTTTAGCCATTCCAGCAGGCAATAACATATGTGACTCAGCCCTTATTGAGTCCCCAAGTTCCATCAACTTTTCGATGAAACTCTTGCAATTATGACATGCTGGAACTGGCTTCTGGCCATGCGATGTGTCAATTATATCTCAATTAAAAAGGCAATGATAACAAAACAAATCCTTGTTTGATGCTGGTGACCTTTTCTGATTTAGGACATTATCACCCTCACAACCCTCTAACCTTATTCATCACCTGGTAAATCCTGTATGAGTCCTGTACTTTAAACTTTGTACTCTGTACTTTGAACATATTATTTTAGTCAGCTAACCTTTCCTTTTGCAGATGCCCAGCCAGTCATTTCTTTGATTCTCTCTCCAAAATGTTTTTTAGGTTTTTTTTTTTCCTTCCTGAAGATCTTGGCATGTTCTGAGTTATACCAGTCTTTGTGAATTAATGAGCTGAAAAGTAAATAGATGGATCATCATTACTGTTCCAAAGATTTACAACTTACATTTACTCTTGATTTTCCAACAAATACTTTCTCTCAGAAATTAATATAATTTATATCCTCAGTTCTTCCACCTGAATATAATACTAATTTTCATCATGTAAATGAAGATCAGTTATAGTAAAAACACACACAGTATGGCAAATATGGGTCTTTGTTAATCCCGATTGTGCACATCTAGCAAGTGATAAAATTATACAATTATAAAAGTTGTAAAGTTTAATCAAAATTTTTATAAGTGTATAATGCAATTTGGTAGTGGAAGCAGCAATATGAGCTGAGTAACTAATATAATGATCTAAACAGTGAACATTGAAGGCCAATCCATATTTTTGTCATAGTAATATTTCATTCTGGGATTCCCCAACCATAGATAGATAGATAGATAGATAGATAGATGATAGGTAGGTAGGTAGGTAGATAGATAGATAGATGTAGATAGATAGATAGATAGATATAAATATTAGTATCTATATATACGTATGTTTGCATATATTATATCACTCTTTGTGCTTTAAAGTCTACAGATTTTGACAAATGCATGGTGTCATGTATCCACCATTTACAGTATTATACAGATCAGTTCCACTGACCTTAAAAGTCCTCTGTTACTCGTCTTCTCAAGCCACTTTCCCCCAAATCCTTAGAAGCTACTGATATTTTTACTGACTGTAGAGTTATTTTTGTTTAGTTGTTGTTTGTTTTTTGCCAGAATGTCATATGCATGGTATCATATACTTTGTAACTTTTTAGAATGGTATTTAAGGTTCTTTGTATGGTTTTGTAGCTCATTACTTTGTTAGCAGAATAGTCCATTGTATGAAAGTAACACCAATTTTTTAACCATTGAGGTACTAAAGGATATCTTATTTGCTTCAAATTTTGAAAATTATGAATAAGCTACTATAAATATTCTTATAAGAATAACAGCCCTGTTGTATTGATTAAATGAGGTCACCCTTATGACCTCATTTAATCATATTACCTCTTTAATGAACCTATATCCAAATCTTCAAATACAGATGCATTCCAACCTATAGGTGTTTTGGCTTCGATGTATAAATTTAGAAAGGGCACAGGTCAGTCCATAATAAGTATATTATTTTATGAGCTGGTATTAAAATGATTGAAGACCTGTTTTAGAATGCAAAGATCTTTCTAATCCATTTCTTTTATTTCCTTTTTCCCCTCCTAGTTAAAATACCTTAGTGGAGGGAATAGCATTTGCTATTCAAGATAGTTCTTTGATTGCTTGGTGCTTTATTCTGAGATTTCAGATTGTTTCTCAGATTATAAGAGTCATGCAACCCGACTGAGAAAAGACATGAAGAGAAACCTGGGAGACAAGCTCTGTCTGGCATTTCTGTCGGTGTTGATCCCTCCTGTGTGCCTGTTACACACTCCAGATGACAAAGGCATTTGATTTTATTATTTTGCTCCCCTTGTCTCTCTGAACATTAACTATGCTGAGGTTGTGGCCATAAAGTTTTCCTGGTGGTCTAAAAATTTCTCTTGAGCTTAAAGGGAAAACTAACAACAAAAACAAAAACTTATCCCCACTCCAAAATAAATTTTCCAACAGTATAATTGAATTATTATTAATAGACAATAAAAGTCCACTTTCACATGCTGTTGTTGAGAGGTGGACGAGAATATTTGCTAAATTGACTTCATTTTGATTTCACAGCACATGAGGATATTGGTTAAGGTTATTTCTTGGAAGCAAGCATGGATTGCTTTCATTCTTTCTCTATTTCCACACAATAAAGAACCTTGAACAAAATTATGATATATTGCTTGTCAATTACGAGGGCTAAAGCTTTCCATTATAACATCACTTAATAGCAATATTTTACCCAGTACTGAGAACTATACTTATTTGTGTAATATTTAAAATGCTCTCATTGACAGCAGAAAAACACGCATTATTTTTTTCTGTTTTTTAAGTTTTATAACTAGCCTCATCTTCCAGATGAGAGCAGGAGGGCTTATACTATAAGGCTCCTCCATCTATCTTGGGTGCTGAGTAGAACAGGGACTCACCCCCATGACTGTGATAGTTATGCTACATTTTGTAGGGTAGTTTGATAATGATTAACACCAACTCTCCAAGTGTCCCGATTTGGGGCTAAAAAGACATATTTACCATGACTTTTTAAGACATAGCCTGAATATTTGAAGCTTAAAAGGAAATCTAGAGATGGACAAGTATCGTCAAGTCACATCACATGATGACAAGGAAAAAGTCCAGGTCAAAAACAGCAGTATCTACTGGGTATAAAAATGTCTTACCATCATGAGGCCCATTATTTAAAAATGCATTTTCAGAGAGAAGTGCCAAGTGGCAATCACAAATCGAAACACAGCCAGTCTTTAAAGATTCAGTCAAACAGATAGGTGATATTGAATCCTGTCAGTCTGCCCACAGGCATTATGGCTCCCGTCACCGGACTGTGATTTGGCAACAGGACCTAATTACCTGGGAGGATAAAGAGACACTTTGTTTGCAAAACTCCTGAACAACTAAAGTGAGAAAAGGTGTATTTTTTACATTTAGCAATATAATCAGATTCACGTTAGCAGCAGCAAGTGTATCTTGACATCAACTCATCTAATATTTGATTACCTATTTTATCAGCTTAAGACTGAAAGTCCAACTTAATGAAATATGAGTGGAGAATTGGGTAGCCTTTGGCAGATACAAAGATCAAAGAAAAAAAAGATAAGGAAGATCTAAGAATTTTTAAAAATCTTAACATAACATATGCCATTTGGGGAAGTTTTCTAAGTGCATTGTAATGTTTTCATGAACAGTACCCTCCACGTAGTGTCTCTTGAGCAAAACAAGTGTTACAGTGATAAGGGTTCAAGGAGAGCTCTTTGATGTGGTAACATCCACCTTTCGTTGGAGAAGTAAAAGGTTTGTTTCTAATGGGAATGCTGTTCCTATGCTGTTGGCAAATAAATTTTTCTTTTTCTTTGTTAATCCTCATCCCAGGATATTTTTCCATTGATTTTAAGGGAGAGTGGGAGAGAGAGGGAACGATAGAGAGAAACATCGATGTGAGAGAAACACATGGATTGGTTGTCTCCTGCAGGAGCCGGGGCCGGCGGCCGCCTCTCACACCCACTGCCAGTGCCCAGTGCTGGCCCTGATCACTCAGCGCCGGCAGCAGGTGTGAGTGGCAGCTGCTGGCCCTGATCACCCCTGAGGGTTTCTTCACCTCCCCCTGCTCCTGAGGGGCATTCGGGGCAGCAGCCACTGCTTGCAACCACTGATGGCTTCGGCCTCACTTGCACCCACTGCTGGTGCTGGCCCCAGTCGATCCACACCATCAGTGGGTATAAGTGGGGCTGGCACCATCAGCATGTGGGAAGGTGGCGGTGGGATCGGGGCTGCCGGCAGACAGGGGCTGAGGGGCCACAGCAGGAGGGGCTGGGCAGGGGCACAGATGATGGGCAGAGATCCACCCCTGTGCCCACCGCAGTCTCATGGCCCACAGTTCCTTTCAAGGTACACGAATTCGTGCACTGGGCCCCTAGTATTGTTATAAGTTTTTTTTCCATAGCTTGAAGCAAAAGGCCTGCACCTGCAGAAGATACGATATACTCCCCAACCTACTGGGGTGCCCCCCTCTGCCTGACCGCATTGTGACCCACCAGACATCCTGCTGTCTTCCAAGGACGTCCTGTTGTTCAGGCAGCTACCACAGCTGGCTGGTGCAGCCCTGACCCAGTCCCTGTGTAAGAGAACTTAAATTCTCCCTCGGCGCTGACACTGACACACCGGTCTCAGCCGGCTGTGAGAAAATGTAATACAATTCCTTAGACTCTCACAGTGCCTCCTGGCCTGGCTCCTGTTGGCATGGACCTAACAAAACACAGTTTTATTTTTCTGGAAACATACATGTAAATGTGTATAAGAAAAAGAGATGAGAATTATATGCAGTAAAATGTCAACATTGGTTACCCGGCTGGGGGTTTGGGATCTCTTCTATTCATTTTCCTTTTTTCTGCTATTCGCATTTTCTAAAGCTTTTTGCCATAAACATTCACTACTTTTGTAATAAGGAAATAGAGAAAGCAACCTTTATCATCACATATTTAAGGGGTCAAAATGAAACAACTCGGAAACAATTTTTATTGAGATGCAGCTCTCAAAACCACATGTACATGTTGACCATTCACTTTAATTCCCAAAATAGCAGTTGTATGTCGTGTTTTAACTTACACCCCTCCCAGTCTTGGTCTTCAGTTCTACTTCCTATCAGGTGACCTAATTTTGAATTGGGTTCTTCAGGAAACATGTATGAAGAAAAGGTAATGTGCGAACCTAGAGAAAACATTTGGGAAACCCAAGGCTTTTTTGCTTCTCTAGTGAACGGGAAATGTTGTTCAACGTTACAATGTTGAATTCGAATTCACCTCGGGCTGCCTCCGTCTATGGCTGCAATTTGCAGCAGGTGTAAGAGACTCTCCTTATTGGTTTATTTTGCTTGGAGCTACTAAAACCTAGACACTGCCAAATGTGTTGGGAGAAATCATATTGGGGAGGTGGAGTCTTAGTTCAGAGGGTGAAACGCAGTGTCTACTAGTGATTTTTGTTTTCTTTTCTTTGCTCAAAGCAATCATCCTCAAAATCTGCTAATGGATGGCCCCTATTGATGGGAGTGATAAGAAAAAGTCATTTTTTGTGTGTTTTTTGTTATTGCTTTTGTAGTTCTTGGCAGTGATTATCATTATTATTTTTTCTTTTTTTTCCTCTTTATGGATTAAGGTATTACATATGTGTCCTCATCCCCCTATTGCCCCCCACCTCCCCACTCATGCCCTCACCCACCCTGGTGTCTGTGTCCATTGGTTAGGCTTATATGCATGCATACAAGTCCTTTGGTTGATCTCTCCCCCTTACCCCCTCCTTCCCCTACCTTCCCTCTGAGGTTTTGACAGTCTGATCGATGCTTTTTAACTTCAGTTTTCATCAGCTTCCTTCCACAATGTCAGCCATGAGGACTGTTTCCCATCCAGTTCTTCCTAACCAGCAGCAGGAGAGATTAGGTCCTACAATGATGAGGCCGGTTTCTAATAGGAAAGGATGTTTTGACTAAGATCCTTTATCTGCTGAGTACATCACTTTTCTTACCACACATGCTTTTCTATATCTATATTTTATTGTTGAAGTATTATCATTTTTTGCCCTTTACACATCTTGTGGTTGTGTGAGGTTTCCTCTAATGAGGAAACCATAATCACAATTTCATTTATTGCACATTGATTATGGCAGGACTAGTGTGGTAAATAGCCTGTTTGTGTGAATCCCTTCATTAATTCTATGGTTTGGTTTTCATATTCATATTGATGTGACTACTAAAAAGCTATGCAATATTAATCACCACTACTGTATTCTGATTTGGTAAATGTAATTCACTTCTACAGTTATTTTTAGTTTAAGGATGCCATTTATATATTGCTATATATATTATATGTTGCTGTGATTCTTCCAATTAATTGACTATTTAAACATGTTTTTATATCAGCAGTTGTATTAACCTGACTACTTATGAAGTGACTCTTTTGAAGGATTCTAAAGCAGTCATATTTTAAGTAAAAAGAAAATAGTTCAACAATTCCAAGGCAGACTCTAAATAAAAATCTCCAGATTTTTTTTTCAATCTTTTAACCTCTCCAATATCTTTCACCCTCATCAAATTACAAAATATTACAAAATGTACACAGAGTTAGAAACTAAATTATGTGCTATTCTAAAATGTGGAGTGGAGAGTGAAGGGGTCCTTGAGCAAACACACTGGGTATAAAATGTTTATAACATTTGATGGTTTACTCTTCTCCTCTGATATAACGAAAAGAGGAGTCCATGGAGACAAAAGCCGCCCCTGCTCCTCATGAAATGTGATATGTGGAATGTAAAATAGCAGTGATCACTAATATTTCAAGATGGGATGAGATATTACGGTGCTCAAAGGTTTAGTGAGGGCAGAGATGCCAGCATGGAGGCGATGTTATGTGACAGATGCCCGGTTAACTCAGATGCATTAATAAGGTGGGGATGTACCGAGGAGTAAGTCAGAATGGCTTATTCAAACTTTAATCTGTGTAAAGGTAAAAAATAACAATAAAAAAGGAATCAGCTTTTATGTTATTTTCTGACAGTATGCAGATAACTTCAGACACTAGTTTGAACTGCCACAATAATATATTTTTTTTTCACTGTAACTCAAGAAGGTAAAAAATTTGCTTTGAATTTGACATGTATATGCCAGTCCTTGATTCATATATGCAGAGGTTTTAGACATGATAGCTGAAAGGAGAAATCCAGCATGTTTTGAACAGGATGTCCCATTTACGTTCAAAATGATGTGGATGGAATCAATTAGGAGAAACAAGTGAGTCCTAGACATACTTTGAGAAAGCTGCAGAGTTGCTTAGTAACCTGATGTTGTACTTCATTTTCCAACCGAGCTGGAAGGCTGACAGGGTTGGTAATGGAGCGCTCAGGAATGAATCAAGTCTCATGCGCTCTGTTAGGAACATCCCCGTATTAAATCTTAGCCCCCCTGCCCCCTGCCACCCACTGTCAGAAGCTGCACACGCATGCTCAGTTAAAACCTGTCCCAGGACAAGGACCAGGGATATCACTTTCAGTTGTGCTTTGACATAAAGATCTCGCTTGTTTTTTATGTCCATTGCGTTTTCATTAATCAGTGTATCCACGTATCTGCCATAATGCTAGAGGAGCGTTCATTCAAGGGTTTCGCCCTGCAGCATGTCTTGCCACTCACTTGGCTCCCTCTCTACACAGCTTACATGAGTCTGCACACTGTATGCTTTGCATTTCAGCATTTCGCACATGAAGTCTCCAGAAGGGCTGCTTTTCCTGGACACTGTCCAGACAGCCATCCATCCACTCATGCAAATTATTCTCACAGAGAAATAATACTCATTGAACACTTTAAATATTGTAATATCTCCTATGCAGATAAATACAGGTCCATACACATAAACTCAGCGGTAAGTATAACTAGAAAGGTGTTACTGATGCTTATCAAACATTTGGACTTAGACCCTGTAACAGCCTGTATATTTTCTTTTAACTTTATGAACTCTTCATTCATTATTTTAATTTGCCAGGACATAAATATTGAGAAAATGCCAGAGCACTGCAAGAATTGGGATTTGAGATTTCATAGAAGAAAAGGAAGGTAGAGACGCATTAACTGATTGCCTTCATCAGTAAGAATTCAAATGACAGGTCTTGGTTTTCAAGTTAAAGATCTAAAAAGAAGAAAATTCCCTATTATCTCCCACTCAGAGTTATCTGACACATAATCATTAAATTATTAATACCTATATCATTTTTGTGAGATATATTGGGAACAATCATTCTCATTTTTAAAGTAGAAGATTTTTATAAAATTCTGGTTAATAGGCTAGCATGTGGCTGAATCTTAGTAAAATAATAAAGAATTACCTGTAACATTTTTTTGAATATCTTATAAATTGATATGATTATCAAGGCTCTGGTAATAATCATGAATATGTTTAGTAACAATGAATACATAATTAAGACAATTTTATTGGATTACATTCAACATCACTGATAATAGGGTGGTGAAGGCCTGGGGTGGGGGAGAGGCACTAGAAGGGGTCAATGGAAGAAATAAAGAGACATATATAATATTTTCAACAATCCTATATAATAAAAGGCTTATTTGCAAATTGTCCTCTCAGGAGTTTGACTAAGCGTGAGTTCTACTGCTCACTATGTTGTGTGCTGATCACCAGGGGGCGGTGTGGAACAAAAGAAAGCACCAGTCAGTAGCCAGCAGCCGTGGGGAAGGAAGACCCCACCGGCCCTGATTGCCAGCCAGGCCTAGGGACCCTACCTGTGCACGAATTTCATGCACTGGGCCTCTAGTAAAGATTTTAAAAAAAGAAAAAGAAAGAAATAAGAATCTAGGACATTCTTTTAAATCTTTTTTTATTGATTTCAGAGAGGAAAGAAGAGGGAGAGAGAGATAGAAACATCAATGATCAATGATGAGAGAATCATTGATCAGCTGCCTCCTACTCTCCCCTTACTGGGGATCAAGCCCACAACCCAGGCATGTGCCCTGACTGGGAAACAAGCTGCCACCTTCTTGTGCATAGGTCAACACTTAACCACTGAGTCACGCTGACTGGGCTAGAGCATTCTTTAAAAAAGGGAGATAGAAAATGTGAGAGATGAAGATCATTAAAAATCGCCAGGTCTCTCTGGAATTGTTGCTATAAATTGCTTCTGTGATAAGAAAACGGCCATTTTATGAGTTGCTGTCCAGGTGTTTTTTAATATAACAACAGTGCTCACACCAGGGTCTGGGCATTTCCATGAGGACCCCAGTTTAGAATTCCCACCACAAGTTTCTGCTTTGCTTTTCCTGGGACACCTTTGACAATGACCACTCAGATTTGAGTCGGGCAAAACGAGTAATCTCTGCCCCAACCACCTCTTAAGTGACAAATGCATGCTACCCTGCTCTCTATCTCCTGCTCACTGGTGACTTGGGACGAAGGACTGCCCTCCCCCTGGCTTACTGCATCCCCTTTTCTGGGATCTTTCCCTATTCTGGAATCTACAAGTAATAAATCTTGTAACTTTCCTTCCTTTGTGTGAGTATCTGGAAACTTCTTCAATCAAAATGGCCCCAGGATTTTCACTCCCTGAAAGTGGGAGCCCCTTTCAAGACCAAAGGAGCTGCAACCTGCAGACCCTCTGCACGTCCCCCCATGTTAGTGGCTTATTATTCCTCATTCCCTCATTCACCGCGTCATAGTCTGTATGTTCTTAATACACCAGCTCCAGGTTTTCCAACACAGTTTCATACTGTGATCATCCTTGGAAAAAAACAAAACAAAATGAAACAGGTACCCTTAAAAATCAAGAGGTATAAAATAACTCTGGACACTGATTTTATTTTTGCTATCCTTTGAACATCAGAAAATGCAAAGAAGGCTAGTGAAGTATTAACTGCCACACAAAAAGGATCAAGGTTATAGTGGCCCAGCAGCCTAGAAATCATTGATTCTGATGTCATTATAATCTCACTCTAACTGTGACTTAAAAGCATGCTGTGGTGTTATACAGTGTATCAATGAACTTTGCAACTAGCTAGTAATTCACGAGTGATGGCCATTCCTAGTATTCAGTTTGATCCTTGCTGGCCTCAGAGTATATTCATCCAACCTGCAAGACCAGGAAGAGAAACCTCGCCACAGGTGGCTCTTATAGAGAAGTGCACACGCGCGCGTGCACACACACACACACACACACACACACACACTTTATCCATCTGTAAATACATAAGTGTCTGTCATGAAATACATACACATGATTCTCTGAGTCATGCATTAAAAAACTGAACTAATTTGTGGTAGTGGGCTTAAAAATATGAGAATGAAAATTTCTAAAATTAAGTTTGAACACTAGACAGTTGTTACTCAACTGCTCAAGTGAGACAAATTGTGATATCTATCCCCCCCTGGTTTGCTGGTTGACTTTTTGCCTCAGCCCAACAAACAGGAGCCAGATATAGACTCACATTTATTTCCTCAAGAAATCCAATTACACTAACCTTTATCATTTTTTTTTCTGCCAGAGATTAGAGTTTTTAATCCCACATTTCCTAATGCATAAATTTGCATAATTCTAGTGGCTAGTTGCTTTCACCACATTTCTTCTTTGGGAATGCTCTTTCTTTCCTCCTCTGATTCTTCCATCATGAGCTGAACGATGTGTAAGGGATTCCAGTAGAGCTAGTATTTTTCAGGCATGAGGACTTCTCACAGAAGTATGTCTGTTCCATTTGCAGGGCTCCTTACACCATAACAACCACATGGATTACTTTCAGCCTCATATGAAGTATACAAAGTTGGAATTTCATATTCCGTTTCACAAAGGCAAGATCCATAGTTCAGTGAGTGTCGTTAACATTTCTAAGGCCTCAGAGCTAGTAATTATGGAGGCAGAATTGTTAGTCTTATCTGTCTGGCAGCAAATGGCATACTCTTTTCTTGGTATTAGACATCCCCTATGGGAGGGAGGATGAAAAGTAAAAGGCATTGCTAATAAATATATACTGGGGACGGGGGATACCTCAATGTGTCCTATTTCCAGAAAATGAATAGAGCTAAGATATTTCTATCATAAGTATCCATGTTACTTTACATTTGATATTTGTGCTCAAAACCCGTCTTCTATCTAAATGATATGAACTTAATTTTAATAAGTCACTGCTTCCTCATCTGTAAAAGAAAAGGCCTTCTAAGTTACAAATCTGTGGTGAGAATTTGAAAAGACATAAGTAATTAGCACAATGCCTGGCCAAACCTAAATGCTCATAGAATTTTAAACTCAGACAAAACTAATGTTTTGGAAAGCTCAGTTGGTACTGGTGACAAGATCCTTGTTAGCTTCCAATAGCTACCTCTGTTTTGTCCCACTTTTTATCCTTTCAGTCTTCACAGTCTCTGAAGGAATTTGAGATTCAAGGAGGTTAAGTGATCTGTATGAAGCCATATAGATTTTTCTAGAATCCAGATCTAGAAAATACCTTACAATCCCTACATTAATTCACCATCTTAAATGTGTTATCTGTTAAGGAAAGCCTTGAATAGAATCACACACATACAAAAAAATTACTTGTCAGTTTCAAATATTTGATATATACCTTATATTTTTGAGGATTCAAGTAGAAAGAAAAAAGGAAACATGAAATACAGAAAGTCACAATTTTATATACTTCTTAAATGATTTATAAGAGCCAATGCAATATTCTCTGAGAAAGCAAAATAGCTAAGGGGAAAAAAATCAGAAAACTTATATCCTATAAAAGTTAAATATCTGTTTGCATATAAGATGATAAAGCACAAGAGAGAAATATAACTTGAGCAATTATTGTAACTTAATGTTTTACTTTTTAATTTGAAAATTGATTTGTTTTGCAAGGTAATGAGCACACTACTTAAACTCTACCTTTCAAATGAAGAGCATAAACCAAATCTGAAAACTAAAGGCCATATTTTTCTTTGTATTTTTTTTTAATTTGGCTCCAGAGCCTATTTATTTATTTATTTATTTATTTATTTATTTTGAAGGAATAATCTACCCATATAATTATATAACAATATATTAGAAAAAAATCTGCTCAACTGATAAGGAATAGGTTCAATTATTGACATGAGGACAGACTAAAAGTTGAGTTGAGGAAAAGAACAGCAATTCTAGACATCCCTGCATTTTTTGGCAAATATTGTTTTATAATACTTTACCCTGAAATTAAAATAATCTGGAATTATCTAGATTCTAGAGGAGGTCATAAAAAAATCTATGTTGAGTTCAGACTGATGATATATTTTGCTCAATGCCATTTTTTTTCAGAGAATCACATAAAATGTATAATCCAGACTGTTAGAGGGACTTTGAGGGAAAGGTCCATGGTGTATGGAGAGTGCAGAACAGGTGACTCCCCCCTTCTTATCCCCCCCTCCCAAGGCAGGTCATGACTCTTCAGACTGGTGGACCTTCTCAGGAGGAGGGAGTGCCCCAAACACAATGGTGAACAGCATGAGCAGCAGGAAGGTGATGAGCAATATGCTGATCACAGCCAGGCCCCACCCCTCACCCGGTCCCAGGGGTTCTGCTAGAGTTCTTCCTTCCAGAGGCTCCCCTGGTCTGTTCTCAGTGTGTCCCTGTGGACCTGACTCTGCTGTTAACACTCCAGAGTCCTGAGGGGGCAGATGGGGTGAACCTTTGGGGCCCACACTTTGGGGGATGAGCCAGAGAGCCCAGCAGGTGACCAGAGCTGTGCTCTGACTCAGAGAAGCCACATATAAAAAGTCAAATATGATAGATATTTTCTTAGTTTAATTTTATGATTATAAGATTATTAATTATACTAAGCAATGATAATCATACTTGAAATAATTAGCCATGATTTTATCCTTAATATGTAATCTCCATGGTGTCATTCACCTCAAAAGTCATCAAATATGGATATTAGATAGACACATGTTGGTTCGCTAACTCTGGCATTCATAGGAACAATTATATAATTCATATATATTAACTTTGATTTGAATTGAAGTATATGAATTTATATTTATTTTTAAAGTTACAATATCAATTAATGCCCAGAAGAGAGTGTCTCCACTTGTTTCAAGCTTGTCTAAATGTAAGTATTTTCTTACTTTTTTATATGAAAAATTTTGTAAACTAAAAGCTGTATTCTGTCTTGAACTTCTCTAAAAAACTTCAAATGTGATATCTCTCCCCAAATTCTAATATTAAGAATCTTGAGGAAAGTTAATTCCTATAAATATACTATTTTCAAGTGTTTGTGTGTAAGAAGAAAATGTTGGTTTTGCTTCTCACTTGTTATCTGTTGTAAGATTTTAACAATTATGAAAAATTTCTATTACATTTCTTATTTTAGGATAAATATAATCCTATATAATAAAAGCCTAATATACTAAGTGTCCAGTCATCCATTCATTCATTCAACCAATCAAAGCATAATATGCTAATTATATGCTAAGGCTGCTCAACTGCTTGCTATGACGTGCACTGACCACCAGGGAGAAGACGCTCCAACCAGTAGGTTAAAAGCTTGCTGCTGGGGTCCAGCTGATCAGGACTGAGCAAGAGGGGCCGGACACGCCCTGGAGCCCACCTGTGGTCCCTCCCAGCTGGCCAACCTCACACATCCCTTCCCAACCCCAATTGTGCACCAGTGGGGTCCCTCAGCCTGGTCTACGCCCTCTCACAATTTGGGACCCCTCAGGGTCAGAGAGCTCGTTTTGGCCCAATCCCGCAGGGCAGGCTTGGGGACTCCACTGGTGCATGAATTCATGCACCTGGCCTCTAGTATAAGTATAAATGAATAACATAAATAAATATAAATTGTGCTATACAATATACCAAACACAGTTGTTGTCATTAGGATCCATACAGTTTTAAGAACTTTGAAGTCACCAGTTAGGCAGAAAAATGAAGTATTTTAAGGCGAGAGCAACAGAGAACCACCAAGAAGATCTTGTCCTATATAGTGTTCATTAATGTAGTTGTATATCTATGCTTTTAAAAGCCAGTACTGCATATTTATGATTTCAGCAAAATGCAGAGCCATGAAATGATTGGTTTTGTCTAGTCCGATTATTCATCGTTGTATGATTAACAGATTGCAAACAAAACCTGAAATTTGAATTTAGTTATAGATGACATAATATCTCTATAATGCTAATGATATGTGGTTTGTAAATATATGGGTATTATACTGTTTAATTAGTCTACACCATGCCACAGTAGGTCAACTTTATCATTTTTTATAATAGTAAATTTCCAGGTGAATTTTCTTTGACTTATTTAACTTTTGGTATAACTATACGAATTTATCTTTTTGGTTTTTAAAATTAATCTCCAAAGTTGAGGAATATTTATAGTTTTTAATTTTTTTATATTAGTAAAATATATATAGTTTAACCTATGTATGTGTATAGTTATAAGTAATATTTTTAATTAGGCCACTTAGGATTAGAAAACTAACACTAAGTGACCTAATGTTTGATGCTGTGTAGCTAGGAAGAATATATATCTAGGACTTTTGACATCAGCTTTCAATTGGGTACTCTTTATTCTATTTAATGGAGCTACTCCTAGCATACAACTATATTTGTTTAAATGATCTCATATATATAATTCATGTGTATATATATATATATATATATATAGAGAGAGAGAGAGAGAGAGAGAGAAAATTTTTACATTTATATATATAAAATTCTCCTTTATACTCTGATTTTATATAGACTACTTAAATTACTATTAAGATAAGCTTTTTATAAAGTAACTAGAGGCTCAGTGCACAAAATTCATGCACGGGGGGTGGGTGTCCCTCAGCCCAGCCTGCCCCCTCTCCAATATGGGACCCCTCGAGGGATGTCGGACTGCCTTCTCACAATCCAGGACTGCTGGCTCCCAACTGCTCGCCTGCCTGCCTGCCTGATTGCCCCTCACCGCTTCTGCCTGCCAGCCTGATTACCCTCTAACCACTCCCCTGCTAGCCTGAATAATGCCTAACTGCTCCCCTGCTGGCCCAATTGCCCCTAACTGCCCTTCCCTGCTGGCCTGGTCACTCCCAACTGCCCTCCCCTGCAGGCCTGGTTCCCCCAACTACCCTCCCCTGCTGGCCTGATTGCCCACAACTGCCCTCCCCTGCTGGCCATCTTGTGCCAGCCATCTTATGTCCACATGGGGATGGCCTCTTGTGTGTTGAAGTGATGGTCAATTTGCATATTATCTCTTTATTATATAGGATATTTTTCTGTAGGAACTGGGTAAATTATAAAGGTCTTTGCTTTTCCATAATATATAGTGTGTGAGAAAAACATATAGAATATATGGTTCTAATGTAAATTTTTCAAAAAGATAGTATATTAATGAATTGTTGGTTGAAATCTCTTGGAGGAGTTTTCCAGTAGTAATTCAGAACATGAATTGAATCAGGGACTTTTTAGTGGAAAAAAATTAGACCTCATTGTGGTCACTCGCTGATGTAAGAAAACCAAAATAAGAAGATGAATTGACATTAGGTCATCATTATGAAGTTTATCTCTGAAATTAGGATTGACTTCCAGCATTGGAATATAATCAGAGATTCTTGTCATGCAATGTCTTTACAGCCAAGTGTGTCAGGTGTATTTCTCCTCATCACCCTCTATTTCTGTCACAGCATTTCAGCACTTTACCCAACCTGTAATCTAACCTCAATCTCTCTCTCCCTCCACCCATCCATTTCTTCCTTGTGTGTAATAACTATATATGTTTACTTCTCTTATTAATTAGGAGCTAAATACACATTTGCTGAATAAATAAACACAGACTTTGTGATTATTGTGAAACATTTTACCAAGAAGAATATTATTATGTAGCAGATGCTTCTACTGTTTCAGAATTGGTAGTTTTAAATTAATGATTTACTTTTAAAATTATGTGACAACAAAACTCTATATTAGATCATTTCTAGTCATTCTTTCTTAGCAAATATCTATACTAATAAAAGCCTAGGTGGCATCTCACCCTTGCATCATCACAAGATGGCCACCACAAGATGGCCGGCAGGGGAGGGCAGTTGGGAGGGATCAGGCCTGCAGGGGAGGGCAGTTAGGGGGAATCAGGCCTGCAGGGGAGGGCAGTTAGGGGTGACCAGGTCAGCAGGGGAGGGCAGTTGGGGACAATCGGGCCTGGCAGGGAGCAGTTAGGCATCAATCAGGCCAGCAGGGGAGTGGTTAGGGGGTGATCAGACTGGCAGGCAGAAGTGGTTAGGGGCAATCAGGCAGGCAGATAGGAGAGCGATTAGGAGCCAGCAGTTACGGATTGTGAGAGGGATGTCCGATTGCCAATTTGGCCCGATCGGTGCAGGCCAAACATCCCCTAAGGGGTTCCTGATTGGAGATGGTGCAGGCTGGGCTGAGGGACACCACCCCAGTGCACGATTTTCGTGCACTGGGCCTCTAGTCTTTATATAAGAAAACCAAACACTAAGAGAAAATACCAATATAAGTAATTGTATCTATTTGATAAAAAGCTAATAAATAAAATTAAGGACAAGTGATTTTTTAATTTTTTAAAAAATCAAACTGAATGGAAAGCAAATTGTTTTTAATTTTTAAAATTTCAAACAAAATAGATAAAAATTATTTTAAGAGTAATATGTTTGTCCCATTATTGTTTTAATCATCATTTAGATAAAACATTTGCTCCAGTTTTTTGTTTGTTTGTTTGTTTGACTTTTCAGAAACTTTGAAAATAAATTTCTACCTTAACGATTCAGAGAAAAGTGACACTTGCAAAGTCAACCAGTAGAGGGTGCTAACCATAGCATCTGCTCTCAGACAGGCGAGTCTCTTAAAGCTTGAGCTTTGTTGTAATGGATTTAGTCAGCCTTTACTGAGTGTCCTAATAACCTCGGTGTAATGCATATCTTAAATGAGCAGTCGTAGAATGTGTTCTAAAACTCATCAAGTTTTATTGGGAGCCTGATAGGTTTTATTTCCAGCTGCACAGGTACAGTGAATCATAGGGAGCAGCATAGGAAAAGTTCAATGAGGATTCAACCTTGAATGTTTCTATTCAGTGAAAGTCCCAATTAGGAGTAAGACACATATATTAGATTTATACTGTGTCTTTTCTCCATAAAACCTAAGGTGACATATATATAACACCAACTAAAACAAACAACATCCTTGGAAAGGTTAATCATAACGCTGGACAGAAAGGTAAAGATAAAGAAACTGACTTGCTTAAATTAGGGTAATGGGGAAAAGTCAGGGGACATTACGAACTATTATTATGGTAGGAAGAAAGAAACTAATGTGGCTTAATAAAGATTCAGGAAAAGAATGTGGAGTTGCAGAGTTACAGAATCTTGGAAGGGTTTCCATAATGTTGTTGTGTGATTACCCCTGCTCTAAGCATGATTCACTCTCAACCTATAATATATATGAGAATCAAACAAATTTTAAATGTCCTTCCAAGGAGTATACATTTAAAAATTGTGTACTTTTTCCCAAAGTTTATCACTTTTTATTACAAGGGAACATGTTACTGTAAAATTTGAGAAACCAATTTCAGAAACTATTTGCTTAATTTTGAACAAAAGATTAACTCAATTTAAAATAAAGTAGATCAACCCACTTAAAATGAGATTTTACAATTTGAACATTTTACTTGCCTTATTCCTGAGCATGTCTCAGTATTTATCACTCCGTAGAATACGCATGCGTACATTTCCTTTGCATATATTGTATTTTCTTTCTAGTCCAGGGATTTTAAGGCAAAAGGGCACACTTTGAAAATATAATCCTTATATTGTTTTCTCAGAAAGTTTTTAGTTCACATCTAACATCATCAAACATGTTAGTATTCTAGATTTCATTCATTCATCTTTGTTTTTGAAAGGATTTTTTAGATAGTGAGTTAGTTCTTCTTTCCTTTAAGCCACTAGGATTGAGAGGTTAGAAGTAATGAAAGATTGACAAGTTTTAAAGTAGTCCCAGCTTTCTCAATTCTGATGATGCTACTCAGCTATAAGTAAAGAAATTAGTGGTGGTTGAGAAGGAAATTATAAGGACCACTCTCCCTTATGTAAATGCAAACTAGTGAAACAAAACAGCCTGCCTGTGGTTTATTTATTTATTAATTTTTTGCCCTGTCAAAAACAAAATTCTTTTTCTTCTGGATGCAGTAAATTAGGAGCAGGGGGAAATTGGGGCACAGAAACGGAAAGGGGGAGGCTCTAACCTAACTTAAGAGCATGTTCTCTGAAGCTGTATGACCTGTGGCACAAATCCTGCTTCTGCCAGTGACTCCCTTAGCAAACTGCATGCATTTTCTGGGCTTTAGCTTCCTGTTTTGTTAAAGAGAAATAATGACAATACCACCCTCTTTGGGTTGTTGTAAAATGTGATGTATAATCATCTGTAGGTTTGGATTCCAGCTAATTACTGCTATGTTCTTCTTCATTTTTTTCTATGTAAACTTTTAATGCAAAGTTTGCATGATTCTGTGCTCTAAGGAACTGGACTTACCTTTTTTTTTTTTTTTTTTTTGTAAGGAATGCTCTAAATAACCCAGTTTTTATCACCTTGTTAGAGCTTGCAAAGTGTAGAACAGATAGCATTCTCTCAGTTTAGGGTAGTACTGTTTAGATGTGCTGAAACTGATGCCATTTTTATATTTAATTTTTTAAAATGTCACTTGACTAAAGCCTACATGTTAATTTCCAGGCAATGTGGCCAGGAGAGGTTTGAATTAGCTAAACCACTTTTGGGCATATCCTCATTTGGCTAGGCAGAAACGGCCTGGGACTAAAATACACATTTGAGATAAATACGTTCATGCTGACTACCAGGTGCCACAGGATAGATAATTCTCTCTATAGCTTTAATGGGTACTTGGATTAACTAATTACCCCACCTGGTCTCGTGTTTACAAAGTAGACTGCTTTTACTCACCTAGTTTCTCCCTAGTGTTCATTAAGATAGCATTATCGCATTCAGGTACCATTCCATTATTGTCATGAGACAAATCCTGTAAACAGAGCATTAGCAAACCACAGTCACTGGTTAACTTATTTAATTCTCAGATGAGGTTTTCACTGGCTCTTAAAGTTCGTTATAATGGAATTTGTCTCTTCCTAACATCATTGAGCATCTTACCAGTGGCTATAGGGAAAAAGCAAGAGGTAGGAGGACCACAAGGGGTATACTCCTGTCCTTGGGAAGGCCATATTTTTGATAATTGTAGGGGAAATAATGTTGGTCTTTTAAGAGTTAATAAGAAGTTATTGTATTTGCACAATAATATGCAAGAAAATTGTCGAGATACTAAAATAGATGAACATGATCAAGGATTATGAGGTGTGCTGAAAGATGTGTCCATTTAATTTTTTGAGTTAAAAATAAATCACTATGAACAAAGAGTTACAAACAAAACCACAGAGACAGCACTTAAGACAGACCCCACTTTATTGGGGTCAAAGGGTACTCAGAAGAGATAAAAGAGTAAGCACCCTGGAGAAAAAATTTTTTTTTTATTTCCTGGGGTGAAGGGCTAGGGTCACTGCCCTAAGGCCTGAACTTTCTTATCCTGGAAGAAGTGTTTCTTATGGGGTTTAAAAAAGAAAGACAGAAAGATTCTTCCACACAAAATAAGAGAAAAGGAACCAAGTAAGTTTGAAGAAACTCTTTTAATAAGTGTCATCTAGAGTATCTTGCAGTGTTCATCATTGGCTTGTGAGGATGGCGAGGTATCGTGAAGTCCAGGAAGTGGTGTTCGTCACCTTAGGCATAGAGAGGCACAAGCTCATATAAAATAGCATGCGTCTTCAAAGGATGGGGAACAGCCTACATGGTTTGAAATGTTCCCAAATAATAGTCTTTTGTCTAAACTTTTAATTTAAGAAACCCAATGAACAGATAGTGTCCGTAATGATTGGAACAGCATACATATGGACCACAAAGTTCATGCTTAGGCAGGCATACCCTTCTCTGTGTCAGTTAATTTAACGATGCTCGGACTTAAAGTAGAAGAAGAAATGGGGGACAATGTATTACAGGTCTTTTATCCAAATCACGATGATTACTTACATATTCAATAGAAGTTTGTTACTTGGTTTAAAATCTATTTTATGTGTTAAGTTAAGCAGAGTTTTGGACATGATAATTATAAAAAATTATCAATGAAAAGATGTATGGGGACATATTCAGTTGGAGCTAACGTCTGTTGTTTAATTGAAAACTCAACTTGCATGAAGGAGAAGAAACAGCAGGAGAGAGTGATGGAGTGGAAATATGTAGAGTAGACATAGGTAAAAAGAAAATAGTGATGTAATTGAAAAAAAGTATGAACCTAAAAGAGTGAGACAACTTTTTCAAAAACAAGAAAATGTTATTCAGTTTTGAAAAGTACAAACTAATAGACCTGAAAAAAATGATCTGAGGCACATCGCCTGGAAATGCAAGCTGCAAAACCCTAATGTCAAATGAATGCCACTATGCCTCATGGTCAGCGCACCTCTTAGCAGGTGTCCGCAGGTACTTCCTGTTTTAAATTTGCCTAAGGATAGGTTATTAAAGTCACTGCACATCAGGACATGTCTTTCTCGTGGCACAAATTAAACTACACACCAGCCAAGGCAAAGATAAGGGCAAGAACACGTAGGGGACAGAGAGAAGGCTCTGTGAATGCCGTGTTAACAGTGAGGTGTGGGTCTAAAGAGTCACATTTGATTTAAAACTAAATTTGATTTTTTTAAAAAGCTTTGATGATTTACCTCTAAATAAATGTGTTTGTAAGGTAACCTGAGTATGTGAAACTGTGAATGATTGGGTTGAATTGTATGAGTGCTTTTTGCTTTTAGTAAGTTGAAGAACTTGCTCATAATTTATGTTGGCTGATCATTCCTTTCAGATGCCTAGGGCCAGCCCCAGTTCTGCCTGATGTTCTGACTAATCATTCATCAGCTCCTCTTTTATTTCAAAACCTTTTGATTGTATGGTCAAATGTGTGTGTGCACATTGTGTGTGTGTGTGTGTGTGTGTGTGTGTGTGTGTGTGTAATCCTTATTTAGATCATTCTTACCTCTAGCATCTCTGATGCTTCGCTTGAGCAATAATATTCTTCTGATTTTCTTGTGTGTGTGTTTTTTTAAAATATTTCATCTCTAAGTCTTTTAAAGAGTATTTTTAAACTTACAGGGACAGGCAAAGGGCAACAAACCAGGTGATCATAAATGCCCTCTCAGCCTCCCTGTAAATTTCTATCATTTTTTGTTTCTCTTTTGATGTAGTTTCTAGAAAATTTATTCAATAATCTACATTCTACATAATTTTCCAGGGCACACAGGCAGCAAATACTACGCAAGAGTTTATTTCTTGGCTACAAACCACATTTCTCCATTTAGAGCTTGTGCTCTTACCTTCTCCTGCCCTCCAATTTTCAATAAATTTTGATCAGTGGCTCACAGATCCCTGACAGCTTGTAAATTGCTTGAAAATTCTCTGTGCTATATATGAACACCAAATATGAATACTAAGTAATGCTGTTTCTAGAGTGCCTTTAAAACTCTCATAGTCAGCATCCAGTTGCATTAATAATTATGTAAGGTGCTTATTGATTTATAGAAACTTAAATAAATATGGAGCACTATCTGAATTAAAAAAGGGTCCCCGGGAATACTCGACTTTCTCATGTGGTGCTTAATAATGGTTGAAGAGTTAAGCTGAATAGTAAGGTCTCTTGAGTTTTTAGGCAGACCTGTGAAAATATGCTTAGCATACAGAAAGAAATAACCTTGTAAGATATTACAACTAAACTCCCAACACATGCGCTTCTGTATTCTCACACTTTAACATAATTCTAGGTTGTTTAGCCACTGGTCTAAATAAACACAGAGACAAATTTCATAACAAATAAGATTCTAGGTCACTGCATTCTCAAAGAAGACTAGAGAAAAAAATTAAAGAAAAAAAATTAGGGGCAATATTAACAGAGAAAATAATCTATTATGATATTTTTTCCAAGAAGAAAGAAATTGTTTTGGCAATTCCATATAGTGAAGACATTACCTTCATGCAGATAACATCTTCTATAATAATAAAGGTGTAATATGCTAATTAGACTGGATGTCCTTCCAGGACAACCTTCCAGATGAAGCTGGGACTGGAAGGGAAGGTCCTGGGTGCCTACCAGTGGCCAGAGGGAAGCCTGGGTCCTGGGTGCCAGAGGGAAGCCAGTGCCGGCATCCAGGAGAAGGAAGACCTACTCTTGCATGAATTTCGTGCATCGGGCCTCTAGTAAATATATAAAAAGGATAAAGTATTCCAGATTTTTGAAAAACTTTAATAACCATTGTTGAGATATTGTTTAGGTTTACTTGTGGGCTTCAAAAATTAGAAATGTGGATATCAAGCTATATTACAAAGCCACTGTTCTCAAAACTGCCTGGTATTGGCACAAGAACCTACATATAGACCAATGAAACAGAACAGAGACCCAAGCCATTATGCGCAATTAATATTTGACACAGGAGGCAAGAGCATGCAGTAGAGTTAAGACAGTCTCTTCAATAAATGGTGTTGGGAAAATTTAACAGATGCATGCAAAAAAATGAAACTAGACCACCAAATTACACCATACACAAAAATAAACTCAAAATGGAAAAAGGACTTAAACGTAAGATGGGAAATCATAAAATTCTTAGAAGAATCCATAGGCAGCAAAATATCAGACATATGTCGTAGCAATATCTTTACTGATACAGCTCCTAGGACAATGGAAACTAAGAAGAAAATAAACAAATGGGACTACATCAAAATAAAAAGCTTCTGCACAGCAAAAGAAACCATCAATAAAATAACAAGAAAGCCCACTGCATGGGAGAACATATTTGCTAGGGTTTAAACATATCCTTAAACATCCGATAAGGGTTTAATCTTCAACATGTCTAGGAAACTCATACAACTTAACAAAAGGAAGATAAACATCCAATAAAAAATGGGCAAAGTTTCTAAATAGACACTTCTAGAAAATGGACATACAGAAGGCCAAGAGACATATGAAAACATGCTTAAAGTCATTAATCATCAGAGAGATGCAAATCAAAATGACAATGAGGAACCATCTCACAACTGTCAGAATGGCTATCATCAACAAATCAACAAACAAGAAGTGCTGGCGAGGATGTGGAGAAAAAGGAACCCTCATGCACTGCTGGTGGGAATGCAGCCACTGTGGAAAACAGTATGGAGTTTCCTCAAAATATTAAACATGGAACTCCCATTTGACCCAGTAATCCCACTTCTAGGAATATATTCAAGAAATCAGTAATACCAATCAGAAAAGCCATATGCACCCCTATGTTCCTAGCAGCATAATTTACAATAGGCAAGATTTGGAAACAGCCTAAGTGCCCATCAGCAGATGACTGGATTAAAAAACAGTGGTACATCTACACAATGGAATACTACACTGCTGTAAAAAATAAAAAATAAAAAAAGCACTCTTACCATTTGCAACAGCATGGATGGACCTAGAGAGCATTATGCTAAGCGAAATAAGCCAGTGGGAAAAAGATAAATATCACATGATTTCACTCACTTGTGGAATATAATGAACAACATAAACGGATGAACAAAAAATAGATCCATACCTCAGAGGGAAGGCAGAGGAGGATCGGAGGGGGGAGGGTAAGAGATCAACCAAAGGACTTGCATGCATGCATTTAAGCATAACCAATGCACACAGACACAGTAGGGGGTGAGGGCATGTGCTGGGGTGTGAGAGCAGCCAGGGAGAAGTCAATGGGGGGAAAAAGGAGATATATGTAATGCTTTAAACAATAAAGAATTTAAGTTAAAAAATTAGATATGTGGAAAATATCCACAATATTGCATTCACCTCTATCCATATTTAGCACCTGCACTGGTATGCCCCTGGGCTGCCCTAGTGTCCATTATGAGCTTAGTCCTTTCGCACTCTATCACTGGCCCTGTGTGCATAGTGCTCATGGACAGTAGAAGAAAATCACAAACCCTGAACACCTCAGTGTAGCAAGCCCAGCAACAGAATGGAGGCCATCTGTGCAAAGAGTGATGTGCAGGTGAACTTGATTCTTCTTTTTAGAGGAGAGAAGGAATGCCTGGGACCTTTTTACAGGCATTAACGTAGTTTAAAAATGGCATTAGAGGCTGACTAGTATTGGACTCTTATATAGCTGCAGTTTATGGCTAGGTGATGCTCTGGGGAAACCTAACATTCATTTCACTGAGAATTTAATAAAAAATACACTTAATGTTAGAGAAATCTACATTATTAACCGGTAATGTGAATACCAGCCTTGTCCTAAAATACTAGCATTACCAAAATCGACCTTCATATTTCTTCAGACTGAATATATCAACTCCAAATATGTCCAAAAAATCTCTAAGTAAAATATATCAAACCTTAGAGACATACATGTGTTTTTAAATGATGCACATTTATGACACTCCAGTACATATGCTAACTCACAAATATAGTCTCTTTGCCTAGATAGGAACTACATTAAAATTGCACAATTTTATTATATAAATATTGACAATCTAATTTACATATATGTGGATACTGCTCAGACATTAAGAGAAAAAAATATAAATAACAAAACAACAATCTTATTATTTTATTGAACAATTTCTCTGTAGCAGATACCAGATGAAGCAATGTATGTGTCTTATTTAATTTAAACATCAAATTAGCCCAATATAAGTGTTATTATAATCTTCATATTACAAATAAGTCTTTAAAGGAAACTAAGGGAAAGGTATATAATTTGGCCAAGATTATAAACTATAAAATGGCAGAACCATGTTTCCTGGCTAAATGCCCAGGCTCTCAATGTGTGGTCAACAAAGTCTTTGTGTAAAGGACCAAATAATAATTTTAGGCATCAGGGCCTATATGATCTTTGTAATAAACTACTGAGCTTTGCTCTACTCAACTCTAATCTGTGGTGAAGATTAAGGTTAGAATTAACTGAGTCAAATATGAACGCTGATATTGACAATATGTACTAGTAAATTAATGGCCATGGCTGTGTTCTAATACAGCTTAATTATAAAAAAGCTGCCGTCAGTTTTGCCTGAGGACCACAGTTTTCCAACCCTCTTATAAATCATTGTACCATATGTATTTCACTCTATACTATACAAAGAAAGTGATTAAACCATGTTATCAGAGAATCTACATTCTTAAACATACTAGTAGTTTATTTACTTAACACTATGCTAGAGTTATTTTAAATGTTAATGCCAATTAAAATTATTTTATATAATAGCATATTCCAAAGTGTTAAGGTAGTAGGTTTGTATCTGATCAGCCACATCTGATCTCACACAAGTTAACATTTGAAAAGGTAGCAATGTGTTATATTAGAGCAGTTATCCTTTTTTTAATCTAAAACAATGTGTTATATAAACTAGACCCACAAACCCTAAGCTGTTATATATGTTAACAAGTTTTGTTTGTGCTCCAAGTCTGTGAAATTTTTATTAGAAGTAGTTGATTACTTATTTTAAAATTTCTTTAGTATTAAACATTTAAGGAGTAATAAAACTTACATTATGGCTTTAGCTTTGTGCATAGGGACTTGAAGATTATTCATTAAGAAATTTTAAGTGTGAAATCAAAATCTTATTGCATTGTAGAGTAGCACAACATCGGAAATTGGAGCATATGTAATTATTTTGTATTGTTGCTGCTATAATTATCTACATTATGTCTGACAAGATCAAACTGAGCTACGAAGAAATACGTGAGCTACCAAAAACAATTGCATATTTAAGTACATCGTTTTGTCATAACAAATCCTAGCTGCATACCGTATTTTAAAAATTGCACATCCGGCCAAATAAATAAATAAACAAACAAAACCGGGAGGCCACAAATAAATGAAGTTATGTATAAGAAAGAGGAAAATATATATACCCTGGATGCTTGACCCCAAATCATCTTGTTCGTTTCCAAGTGAAGAAGGACAGTTCGTATGCCTGAGCATGTTCCTCCTTATCACAGCGCATTTAGCGAAGACAACCAAGTGTTCTTGTCCAACTGCAAAAGGGATAGGGCCACATCTGATGCCACTCACATTAATATTTGATAAAGTATCAATGTAGTATGTCAAAGCATTTATCTTTTTTTTATGTCAGAGCAGTTATCTTTTTTAACTAAAACAGGGGCCATAAGCCCATTGCTCTCAGGGAATAAAGTGGGCAGGCAGGCCGTGAGCTGCCTTTAACCCAAGAAGTGAAATCTGTCTTGATCTCATTCATTGGTCAGATCGATTTGGCAGGCTACACATGGCTTCACAGGAAATGTTTGCCATCTAGCGATATGACTAAAAACGGAGGTCTAAACCCTGGCAAACAATGCTAAAAATACCACCATGACACCATTCATTCTCCATGAGGTAGTGAACTGTATGCAGGTAGGGTGGTAAGAGCTGTAAAAGTATAAAAGGCAATTAACGCAGCACAAGCTCTTCCGGAAACAAAATTTGAGAGAAGTTATGGACTGAGAAGTACATGAGGCCAGGATGGGAGCTAAGATGTGATGACATAGCTGTATATTTATAACGTTGTGTGCACTTGAGGACGTATATACTAACCACCTCGAAGTCTCAGGTAAGATTTTAGGAAAGGTTAGTCTTATGAGATAATTTTAAAATTATATGTAAGAACTCAGCATGGGGTATTTGAAAGGGAATAGGCCTTTTCCACATGGAAAGGGGAGGTGGCAAATAGTTGATTTTGGCTGCACCATGTGGTAAATGGGATAACAGACATGAGACTTTGGCCACATCCCAGAGATAAGTGATGGTAATCATCATGCAATGGAGCTCCCTCTCATCCAGCTTCTCCTTTTACAACATAAAGCCATTCAGGAAAATACAGTCTTTTTTTAAAATATATTTTATTGATTTTCACAGAGAGGAAGAGAGAGGGACAGAGAGCCAGAAACATCGATGATAGAGAAACATCGATCAGCTGCCTCTTGCACATCCCCCACTGGGGATGTGCCCGCAACCAAGGTACATGCCCCTGACCAGAACTGAACCTGGGACCCTTGAGTCTGCAGGCTGATGCTCTATCCACTGAGCCAAACCGGATTCGGCCTTTTTTTGTTTTTTTAAGTAATAGCTTCCAGGTCATTTATATACACATCAGTGTCCAGTATTGATAGATGTATGACCTTAGGCTAGTTAAATATCTGCTCTGAGCTTTATGTTTCCTTCTTGAGTGCTAGAAATATTAAAATACCTTGTTAATGGTGGTGAAGGGAGGATTGTGTGAAAATATAAAATTATTTCTATTGTGTCTGCCATGTATTAAGCATTTCATAAATGATAGCTAAAATCATTGATGCAAGGAGAAACATATACTTTGCTACTACATACAGTACTGTGAACTTCTTAATGTAAATACTATCTAATTTTCTATGGCTAATTATAAAAAGAGTGGGTCTTCCATTGAAGTTTTACAATACTGTCCTACAATATTTTTATGTCATTATTCCACTTGTTCTTTTCCTCTCTTTGAGTGAATGAGTGGAGGGCAAGATTTATATTGACCAGTTTTTTTAATGGTAAGTTACAACATGAGACTTTCATTGTAATGATTCAATTTCATTTTATTCAAAAAATAAAGTCAGCCAGTAGAGCATAATAAGTCATATCTATAGGCATTCACACAAAGGTAATATTTAGGACAATAGGGTCTCTCCTTTTGCATTGCATTTGGTAGGTTTCATTGGGCCACTTATATTGCCAGATCTGAATTATTGCAGGAACCCATCAGCGGGTGGTGCTTGCCTCTTTCCAGCTACCCATGCAAAATGCAGATACAGCTTGCAGAGAGCTGCAGTCTTGAGTACTATCCCGAACAGCTGGGCTTACTGGAGCTAACCTGATGGTCAGAGAGAATTCAGATTAGTAGAGTACACTGACATTTACTGATTCCAGTCTATGCACTTCCTGCTTGAATTGAACTAGGAAAAAAAAGACAATAAACTTTATCAGTACTAATATATATATAGCCTGTGGATCCTAAAAAACTAAGTAACTTTCCTGGTTTTGTGCAATAACCAGCAGAGTTAAATTCAGCTTCCAGGGCCCTTCCTCTTTCTACCCCAGCAAAGCTCCCGTTTTCTGGCCTCCAAAATATCTTTCTCTCAAACTCTTGCCTGTGCACAATATTATTTATTTTAAGAGATTTTTAATTAAAATGGAACATAATACACCAGAAAGGGTGTAAGTCACTAGGAAGCTTTTGCGCTTTCAAGTCTAAGTGTGAAATAACAGGTCAGATCTACTTGCATGATGAGGATCAGTAGTGTTGTTCTTGGGAAGGAGAGCCTTGTGAACATCTTGGGTTGGCAGAGAGCAGAAATATAAGCTGTTAATCATAAAGCATATGCTCCCAAGTTTCTCTTCAAGAACTTGCATTTTTGACTTTGATAGCACTCAAAGTCTATGACCTTGCGCTTACCCAGTCCTATTCACTTGGGCACCATCCATTTGCTGGTCAATATACATGAGCCTGGGGAAATTAAAGTAGCAACTTGAATTATTTTAATTTACTCCAGCCCTTGCAGTGATTCCCTGTTTCATTCTAATATATACCCAGGTTTTGACTCCTTTACCTTGAACTAGATTTCAGGATAGATTTCTAGTTCTACGGTTTTAATTCTCAATGCATGTTCTCACTGTGTAAATATACACTCACCATGTAAATAGTTTTTAGTTGCTCCCGGCTTTCATTTCTAGCCCCCTAAATTGAAAAACTATATCACTGAGAATAAAATCATACAGTGCTCCTGCCTGTTTATACAGTGCCTTCAATGCATCAAACTCTTCTCTATCAGTAGTTAAAGATCCCAAGACATATAAAGAAATCATCTGATGCGGGGTTTTCTCTTCCAACTATCTTCTCCAAATAGCATATCACTTGCTCTCTCCTAACACACACAAACATATACATATCAAAGAAGGCAGTGAAATGTATTATGTTCAGAAAATTGCAGTCAGATTGTCAAAGATGTCGCAGATCTGTAAAAACCAGGTCTAAAATATATATCATAAATAATCCACTGACTAATCACTGGTGTCCCAGTGTCCCCTGGGGCCCAACCCTTTTCTTGTTGATATCTAGTGATGGCTGGATATAGCCTGCTTAGATATCTTTTTTTTTTAATTTATAAAAGTCATAGAAAGTTTTACAGAAAACTTTGATCCAATAGTCAAGGATTTTATTTATGAACTACATGATTACAAAACAATGGCTGTCAATGCTGGCTAACTTCAAATCATTGACTTAGATTTTGTTCAATAGTTTTACTTTTCTCTGATCCAAGCAAACATTTAAAATTATTGGCTTCAATGCACATTTTCCTCCTTCCCATCACCCATCTACTATACCTCCACTTCCCTCTGTGTGTGTGTATGTGTGTGTGTATGTGTGTGTGTGTTTGCATAGATATATAATATTTTCATAGCAAGGAAGAAATGAGAAAATATCATTAATGGCACATGACTCCTTTAAAACAAAACAAAACTGTGGACAACTTTTTCCCAGTATTGTCGGAATCCTTATTGAGCTAAACATGTTAATGCAGTTGTAAATGTCCGTGGCATTTAAAACACATTTAATTTCCAAAACCATATTGTGAGTTCAATTGCAAACTTTACCCAGATGCCATTGTAAATATTCTGTTGGAGAAAGTTTGCTCATGAAGACATCTGTTAAAATGGTGAGGAAAATTTAGAAATAACTTTAGAATTTTCCAAATAAAGCCTTTTCTTGGCATTCTTCTGAGCAAATGTTGCCACAAAACACACTAAGAAAACACTGGCATAAGCATTCCAATATAAAAAGTCCAACAGTCTATAAAGTTTTGCAATTACCTTGTGGGTATCAGATGCCACCAAGTTAAATTAAGTGACTGCATTTTGGAAGACTGCCTAAGTCCATTTAGGTGATATAATAAAATACCATAGGCTGGGTGGCTTGTGAACAACAGTTCTGGAAGCTGAGAAGTCCAAGTTAAAGCTGTGGGCATATTCTGTACCTAGGGAGGTTCCAATATCTACTTTAAAGACTACTATCTTCCCCTGTCTTCTCATGGCAGAAGAGGCCAGGGAACATCCTGGTGTCTATTTGATATGGGCACTAATCCCACTTATGAAGGTTCTACCCTCATGACCTAATCCTCTCCCATAGGCCACAGGACCAAATACCATCACTTTGGGGATTAGGTTTCAGCATATGAATTTCCAGGGGGACAAAAACATTCAATCCATAGCAAATAACCTGTGGCAGGTGCTTTGGTAAATATATTTTTTCATAACAAAGTTTATTCTAGTGCTTTAGTATATCACATTGCAAATAGCTTGCAATACTCAGATCTAGCACATTTAGCATCTCAATTTGCAACTCACTACTTTTGAAGTCTTATAATCTCTTAACCTCTTTGATTTCTGATATTCTCTTTGACAAATTCGTGTGTGTGTGTGTATGTGTGCACGCGTGTGTGCGCGTGTGTGTGTTTGAGTGGTGGGAACATGGTTGCCTTATATTTACTCCTTTACTTTCTTTGGCATCTCTTCATCAAACTACACAATTCTTTCCTGGGGAAAAGAAAAGAGACACTTGCCATGTGAAACCCACCCCCAATTCCTCATTTCTCTTGAGAGCTGGATTGAAAGCAGAGAGCATATGCTCTTCTTTCTGCAATGTGGGCAAGGGCTATGGCCCCTGGCATGGGCAAGTTTAATTCTGGGGCTCAGTTTTATGAAACCCAATGGTGCACAGATATGAGTCTTATTCTTCAATAACCATATTTTTTAGTTATAAAGTTGATATTTTCCTAGTTTTCATCTGCTATTCTGCATCTCTCAACCAGCATAGAACTTAGAAAGGGAAGATGGTATTATTTATCAGACCTTCTCTAACACCCATAACTGGTAAAGGATATAGTATTAGATACTTTTTGAGATTATTCTAAATATTTCACTGTCTAATGCAATAATGAATTAAGGCACATTAAAAACACATATATAGCATGATACAAATCAATAAAAGATGCTAAAATTATGAGAATCATAGTAAAATCTTAGTTTACTATAAAGGGATACCTTCCTGTTGAGGATTAGAGGTGGCCTAAAATAACCCATTCTCTTTGCATTACAAATGAGGTATATATATATATATATATATATATATATATATATATATATATCCTTGAATTTACTCTTCTCTGTGTGCTCAGTCAATAGAGGATGATATAAATAATGTAATAATGTTACGGCAATTCCAGGTCAGACTTTAAGAGTACTGGCAGCTTCCAGTTTGGTCTTAGGTATCTCTAATCTAGCATGTTATAAATATGAATATCCTGACACATAGTTCATGTCATTGGCTCCAGTGTGTGCCTTATATGAGGAGTTGAAATATATGAGTACATTTTAAAATTTCTTACTGAGCAGTGAGTTAAATAAAAAAATTAGTCGAATACGGAAAGATATCTTAGCCAATGAGCAAATAAAAGCTTTAGCTTCAAGAACCACCAACTTTAGCATAAGGCTGTCCCCATGATTCCTGTGGAATATACTACAACGGGTTTTCCTACTTAGAGTACTTTAGAACACAGTCTATTCTTAGGCTGGTAGGAAATATTCTTTGTTTTAGATTAAATTAGATGACTATGTTGTCTCGTATCTAGCTCCAGACACTAAAAATTATTAGGTTGGATCTTTTTTAAAAAGCCAATGTTATCTGACCAAGGACCCTTACACTGTAAATCCATTGAGGCTCCCAATAACAATGATAAACTTTACTCATTGAAGAATGGAGCAGAGTGAGGAATCTCAGAGGGAAGTGGGGTGGGGAGTGGGGGGGGAGTCTGGGGGAGGACTGGAAGAACCAAAGAATTTATATGCACTCTAGAGACCTCGTGCATGAAATACGTGCATGGGTGGGGTCCCTAGGCATGGCTGGCAATCCCCACCTCCCTGACTCTGTGTCTCACCCCCTCACCACCCACATCCACCACCATCCACCCTCTATTCCCAGTCCCAGCCCGGGGTCAGACCCCGGTTGGGCAATTGGGACCTGCCAGCCGGGGGGACTCGGAGGTTGGCTGACAGGTCCCATTGGCGATCGGGGCCTATGGGCTGGGGGCAGCTCCGGTGTTGAGCATGTGCCTCCTGGTGGTCAGTGCACATCATAGCGACCGGTCGTTCTGGTCGTTCCATTGTAACGGCCACTTAGGCTTTTATATATATATATAGATATGCATAACCCATGGACAGACAATAGTGCAGTGAAGGCCTGGCATGGGGGGTGGGTGTGGCGTAAAGGGGGTCAATTGGGGAAAAAGAGGGACATCTATAATACTTTCAACAAAAAAATATAAAGTTTAAGAAATATATTGTCTTCAGAATTTTTCTTTGCTTAGGATACTATCCATATTGATTCTGATAATTAAAATCTATTTTGTTATGGAACTTATGATTCATATCTCTTTTATCTCATACTTGTGTGGGTGTTTAGATTACAATTTTGAAACAATTATAAATTTCTTGAATGCAAAGGTTATATTCTGTATCATTTTAAAAGGTACTAGTATAGTTCTACCATTTACTTATTAACTCTAACTCAATCAACAAACATTTACTCAAATTTCAGATTTTGGCTTGGTGCTCAGTATATAGAAGTGACCAATGCTCTTATTACAGAACATTCTTTCTAGCAGGTAACACAAATATTAAAAAAAAAATAGCACATAGGAGAAACCAAGATGGCGGCATAGGTGAAACACCTAACCTGCAGCCGGGCACAACAATTTCAAAGGCACAACTAGAGGTCAGAACGGACATCGTCCAGAACCACAGGAGAGCTGGCGGACTGAAATGCCCACAGCTGGGGGGAAGGAGAAGGCCACGGGGACAATCGGGGGAGCCGTAAAAGCCTGAGGTATGGAGAAACTGGCGGAGACACGAGCACGCGCGCCTGCGGGGAGGATGGAGCCGGAGAGGAAGGGGCGGCTGACGGCCTGGCCGGCGTTCACTGGCAGGAAGGAGATAAAGGCTCCGGAGTGCGCTAAGCGCCGGCTCCGACTGCACTGAGCGCCAGTTCCGGGCGAAACCCTGGGAAGCCAGGCGCAGGCTGGGGGAATGAATCTGGGCTGTGGGGCGCAGGCACAGAGGAGCGGGGGAAGGCAGAGTTCCAGAGGCGCGCACGGGAAGGGGTGCAAAGGACGGACTGTTGCCTGCGCCACTGAACTGCCCTAGCGGGAAGGAGACATAAGCTCAGGACCGTGCTGAACCCCAGTTCCGACTGCACTGAACCCCAGTTCCGGGCGAAACCCTGGGAAGCCAGGCGCACGCTGGGGGAATGAATTTGGGCTGTGGTGGCGGAGGCACAGAGAAGCTGCGGCTCCAGACGCGCGCACTGGAAGGTGCGCAGAGGACGGACTTTTGCCTGCGCCACTGGGTGGCCCTGCTGGGAAGGAGACAGGGACGCCAGACTGCGCTGAGACCCAGTTCCAACTACACTGAAACCCAGTTCCAGGCGAGAATCTGGGAGTCCAGATTCATTAGGGGAGGGACTGGACTGTTTGGCAGTGGGCGAAACTCCAGGGCGCGTTTCTCTCAGAGGTGTTTGCAAGGAATACAGAGGGACACAGACGCAGGAGCCTCATAGGGCGGGGCTGACAGGAAGCCAAGGTTGTAGGCTCCACCCTGTAGCTCCGCCCCAGCCAAGCTGAGCAGAAGCTTTTTCCTGCTGAGTGCCTCAGGTAGTGGCTGACCCACACTACATTGGAGACCCAGAAACGAGGGCATCTAGTGGTTGGTGGGAGATGACACCAGATTTCAATCACTTGCATAAGGGAGGCATTCTAGAGGCAGACTCAGTGAGCGCCAAGGCATTGCTGCATCAAGACCCGGCCCACAAACATGTCTCCTGCACAGCAACTCTTCCTATATAGACAAAGAGGGTCCTCACGGCCAATTGGCCTGGAGGACAATCCCTCCCAGTGACACCAACAACAATCAAGACTTAACTGTACAAAGGAGGACCAAGATGGAGACATAGGGCGGCAGCCTGATCGATGCCTACCACAACAATATTGAGACTACGACGGGAGAGCAGAGCAGACACCAGCCAGAAAGACCGGGGGGCTGGCTGAGCAGATGCTCTACAACTAGAATAAAAGAGAGGGGTACGCAGGATGATGCTGATGCCGGTGACCCAAAGTCCACACTTTAAGAACTATGGCTCAGGCGACACAATGGTGGCCTGGAAAGTGCTCGGCGCAGTTCCCCCGGCGGTCTCCGGCTGAGGGGACGGCTCCACTCGCTGCCGAGCACGGACAGACGAGCCCCTGGGAGACATGGGGAGGGAGACTCCGTGCTTGCTGACCTCCGAGTCCTTCAAGAATCTCAATGCCCCGAAGTGGCCAGGTGCGCACGCTCAGCGACTGGCCACCGTTGCAGACCCAAGGGCCGACGCAGCGACACCGGACCAGCCCACCGCCGGGCACCGGGCACACCAGAGCCTTGCCGAGCCCGCCGCCCAACGAGTTCTGCGGCAGCCACCCTGGAGCTCTGAGAAAATGACCGAAGGAATTGCTGAGAGGGAATTGACCAACAGGAATTGGGATCAAGAAGACGAAACCCCGCTGAGACCCGAGTCCAGGCGAGCCTGCGAGCCTCTGGGCTCAGATGTGGTCACACGCCTCTGGGTCTAGGTGAGGCCTCACGCCCCTGGGTTTGGGTGAGGCCACGCGCCCCTGGGTCCAGGTGAAGCTGGATTCCGGGTTCGGGTGAGGCCATGTGCCCCTGGGTCCGGGTGAATCTGAACCCTGGGTCCGGGTGAGGCCGTGGGCCCCTGGATCCGGGTAAGGCTGGGTCCCGAGTACGGGTGAGGCCGTGAGCCCCTGGATCCGGGTGAGACCACGCGACCAGGGGTCTGAGAGAGGTAACGTGCCCCTGGGTCCGGGTGGCTTCGTGCACCTAGGTCCAGGTGAGGCCACGTGCCCCTGGGTCTGAGAGAGGCCACGCACCCCTAGGTCCGGGCGAGACCATGTGTCCCTGGATCCGGGTGGGGCCTCGTGCACCTAGGCCCAGGTGGGGCCGCGTGCCCCTGGGTCTGGGGGAGGCCAGGCGTCCCTGGGTCCGGGTGAGACCGTGTGTCCCTGGATCCGGGTGAGGCCTCGTGCGCCTAGGCCCGGGTGAGGCCACGTGCCCCTGGGTCTGGGGGAGGCCAGGCGTCCCTGGATCCGGGGGAGACCGTGTGTCCCTGGATCCGGGTGAGGCCTCATGCGCCTAGGCCCGGGTGAGGCCACGTGCCCCTGGGTCTGGGGGAGGCCAGGCGTCCCTGGGTCCGGGTGAGACCGTGTGTCCCTGGATCCGGGTGAGACCTCGTGCACCTAGGCATGGGTGAGGTCACGTGCCCCGGGGTCTGAGAGGCCAAGCGTCCCTGGGTCCGGGTGAGACCATGTGTCCCTGGATCCGGGTGAGGACGCGTGCACCTAGACCCGGGTGAGCCCAAGTGGCCCTGGGTCTGGGAGAGGCCAAGCGTCCCTGGGTCCGGGTGCGACCATGTGTCCCTGGAGCCGGATGAGGCCTCGTGCACCTAGGCCCGGGTGAGGCCACGTGCCCCTGGGTCTGGGAGAGGCCAAGCGTCCCTGGGTCCGGGTGAGACCATGTGTCCCCGGATCCGGGTGAGGCCTCGTGCACCTAGGCCCGGGTGAGCCCAAGTGGCCCTGGGTCTGGGAGAGGCCAAGCGTCCCTGGGTCCGGGTGAGACCATGTGTCCCTGGATCCGGGTGAGGCCTCGTGCACCTAGGCCCAGGTGAGGCCACGTGCCCCTGGGTCTGGGAGAGGCCAAGCGTCCCTGGGTCCGGGTGAGACCATGCGTCCCTGGATCCGGATGAGGCCTCGTGCACCTAGGCCCGGGTGAGCCCAAGTGGCCCTGGGTCTGGGAGAGGCCAAGCGTCCCTGGGTCCGGGTGAGACCATGTGTCCCAGGATCCGGGTGAGGCCTCATGCACCTAGGCCCGGGTGAGCCCAAGTGGCCCTGGGTCTGGGAGAGGCCAAGCGTCCCTGGGTCCGGGTGAGACCATGTGTCCCTGGATCCGGGTGAGGCCTCGTGCACCTAGGCCCGGGTGAGCCCAAGTGGCCCTGGGTCTGGGAGAGGCCAAGCGTCCCTGGGTCCGGGTGAGACCATGTGTCCCAGGATCCGGGTGAGGCCTCATGCACCTAGGCCCGGGTGAGCCCAAGTGGCCCTGGGTCTGGGAGAGGCCAAGCGTCCCTGGGTCCGGGTGAGACCATGTGTCCCTGGATCCGGGTGAGGCCTCGTGCACCTAGGCCCGGGTGAGCCCAAGTGGCCCTGGGTCTGGGAGAGGCCAAGCATCCCTGGATCCGGGTGAGACCATGTGTCCCTGGATCCGGGTGAGGCCTCGTGCACCTAGGCCCGGGTGAGCCCAAGTGGCCCTGGGTCTGGGAGAGGCCAAGCGTCCCTGGGTCCGGGTGAGACCATGGGTCCCAGGATCCGGGTGAGGCCTCGTGCACCTAGGTCCGGGTGAGCCCAAGTGGCCCTGGGTCTGGGAGAGGCCAAGCGTCCCTGGGTCCGGGTGAGACCATGTGTCCCTGGATCCGGGTGAGGCCTCGTGCACCTAGGCCCGGGTGAGCCCAAGTGGCCCTGGGTCTGGGAGAGGCCAAGCGTCCCTGGGTCCGGGTGAGACCATGTGTCCCTGGATCCGGGTGAGGCCTCGTGCACCTAGGCCCGGGTGAGGCCACGTGCCCCTGGGTCTGGGAGAGGCCAAGCGTCCCTGGGTCCGGGTGAGACCATGCGTCCCTGGATCCGGATGAGGCCTCGTGCACCTAGGCCCGGGTGAGCCCAAGTGGCCCTGGGTCTGGGAGAGGCCAAGCGTCCCTGGGTCCGGGTGAGACCATGTGTCCCTGGATCCGGGTGAGGCCTCGTACACCTAGGCCCGGGTGAGCCCAAGTGGCCCTGGGTCTGGGAGAGGCCAAGCGTCCCTGGGTCCGGGTGCGACCATGTGTCCCTGGATCCGGATGAGGCCTCGTGCACCTAGGCCCGGGTGAGCCCAAGTGGCCCTGGGTCTGGGAGAGGCCAAGCGTCCCTGGGTCCGGGAGAGACCATGTGTCCCTGGAACCAGGTGAGGCCTTGTGCAACTAAGCCCGGGTGAGGCCACGTGCCCCTGGGTCTGGGAGAGTCCAAGCGTCCCTGGGTACGGGTGAAGCCAGATCCTGGGTCCGGGTGAGGCCGTGCGCCCCTGGATCCATCCGGGTGAGGCTGGGTCCCAGGCCCGGGTGAGACCACGCGCCCCTTGGGTATGGGTGAGGCCACATGCCCCTTAGTCCGGGTGACGCCGTGCCCCTGGGTTCGGCCGAGACCAAACCAGAGGGAGTCGGACCTCCATTACCACCATTTGTCCACCATCCAGAGCTGAGGGGTCAGTGCTGACATGTACACATAAGGAACTACTGGACATTGAAATTGGGTCTCAAAAGAACTGTTGGTCCAGGGGGAAGCTCGCTACAGATTGATTCATTTGCCTGTCAGCATAACTATTATTGCTCGTCTCACATTCAGTTCTTATTAGTATATATCTAGTGACATATGATCTCGCTCATCTAGGGGAAATGATGAACAACATAGACTGAGGAACAAGAACAGAACCAGAAGCAAGGAGGCATCGATCGGACTATCGGGCCTCAGAGGGAGGATAGGGGAGGGTAGGGGGAGGGTGGGGGGAGGGGGAGAGTTCAACCAAAGGACCTGTATGCATGCATATAAGCCTATCCAACGGTTAAGTTCAACAGGGGATTGGGGCATGCGTGGGGAGAGGGGTGGGATGGGAATGGGGGGATGAGGACAAATATGTGACACCTTAATCAATAAAGAAATTAAAAAAATAAAATAAAATAAAATAAAATAAAAAAAAAATAAAATAAAATAAAAATAAAAAATAAAAAAAATAGCACATAATTAGTTAATTACAACTGTCATAAGTGCAAGCTGTAGGGAAAAATCTGTTTCTTTGTTCATCCATGTTGATGGCTGAATTCAGGGCCATACTGTTGTGGAACTCAGCATACTGGTTCCTTATTGGCTCTTGGTTGGTAGACATTCTCAGCTTCAACAGGTCTCAGCATTCCTCAGCTTGCTGCGTTCTTTCTTCTTCAAGGCCAGGACCAAGGACTTCTTTCGCTTTACATTTCTCTGAACTACCTTTCTGCCTCATGTCTTTGGCTGCTTCCCTTTTCTGCCACATCTCTCCAGCTCAGTCATTTGCATTTCTCCCCTGCTTTAAATGGTTCCTGTGATTACACTGGTCTCATCTGGATAATCCAGGATAATAGTCCTAGTTCAAGGTCAGCTATTTAGCAACCTTAAATCTGTTAGCAAATTTCTTCACAGCCCTACCTATTTTAGAGTTTTATTGAATACCTGAGGAAGCATGCATCTTTAGGGTTCTATTGGTCACTCTGGGTTTTTAAATTTTAGAACTTGTAATTAGTGAGTGCAGTTGGATAGAATATTGTATTGCATACCTTAATCATAAATTCAAAAAAGTAAACAGGAAACTGAATTTATTCATGAAATTAACAATTAGTCTGTATATTTATATCATTCCTAAAGTGTGAGATATTGCAAAAATAATGTAATTTTTTTATTACAGCTTGCTGAAGACCAAGTCCTCTGTTGCTAGAAGGTTTAAATCATTGTAGTAAATACGCTATTACTCTTCTGCTGCTGGGAGTGGGTCAGATATCACAGAAGTGACAGGTTTGCATTCAATGCTCACTATTATAGCATATTAATTAGCTAAAATGTTTAACACTAAAAACTAGAAATTATAAATGAAAACATGTATATGTCTAGCTTTCTCCCACCCTCTTTGCGTAAGTTTTCAGTAATTTGCTGTTATACAGGTGAGTTTTTCTTTCCTGGTTTCCATGGTACACGTTCAAACTCAGCAACGCAGTTCATTTCCAAGAGTATGGTTTCCAAGGTAACTAGATGGCAAACAAAACCAAAAATCTTCCCCATATCAAAATTTCTTTAGGAAGTGAACATCTTAGTTCTAAATTTTTGGCAAGCGTGTTTAAAGAAAATGTAGATATTAAAATAGAACCTCTTCCAAGATACTTTAAATTTAAGAGATAAATGCTTAATTTCAAAGTTGTTTAACATCTCTAAATATCCATGAGGCTAATGAAATAAAAGCATTCATGAAAATTTTCTTAGTCTTGACTCTGTTTTTATTTGATATAATGAAATTTTGAAGGACATGAAAGAAAATCAATACATATTCAGGATTCTATTTAAAAAGTGAGACTAAAAATATAGTAAATTGTTATCATTTAATGAGAAAAAATGTGTATTTTTACACATGATAAATTCAAGATGAGTAATTTAAAATATATAAAATATAACTTACATGTAACATATATAATTCTAAAATTAGCAAATCAATGGGATTGGTTAATATAGCTCTAGTGTTTTCTAAAATGTTAAAATGTTATAATACTAATGCAATACTATAATACTATTGCATTATATTAATATTTTTATTCCACAAATAATTTATGCATGTATAAAAAGGATAATAAGTCATTATTATTAATATCTTAAGTTGAGGTTACTTTAAGAAAATAAGAGATTTTGAAATAATTTGTTTACCAGAAAATAATTGCCGCATGCAGTAAATTGTAAAGGTAATGAAAAATACTTCCCCAGGGCCAAAGGGTATAGAGGGATGAATGGTGATGGAAGTTTTTTTTTATTGCTTAAAGTATTACAAATAGTAATACAAATAGTAATACTTATGTCTCTTTTTTCCCCCATTGACCTCCCCCCAGCCTCCCCACCCCTCTGCAGGTGCCCTCACCCCCCTAGTGTCTGTGTCAATTGGTTATGCTTATTTGCATGCATACAAATCTTTTGTTTAATCACTTACCTCCCCAACCCTCCCCTACCTTCCTGCTGAAGTTTGACAGTCTGTTCGATGCTTCTCTGTCTCTGTATCTATTTTTGTTCATCAGTTCATGATATTTATTATATTCCACAAATGAGTGAGATCATGTGGTATTTATCTTTCTCTGACTGGCTTATTCCACTTAGCATAATGCTCTCTAAGTCCATTCATGCTGTTGCAAATGTTAAGAATTCCTTCTTTTTTACAGCAGCTTAGTGTTCCATTGTGTAGATGTACCACAGTTTTCTAATCCACTCATCTGCTGATGGGCACTTAGACTGTTTCCAAATCTTAGCTATGGTAAATTGTGCTGCTATGAACATAGGGGTGCATATATGCCCTTTCTGATTGTTGTTTCTGTTTTCTTGGGGTATATTCCTAGAAGTGGGATTACTGGGTCAAATGGAATTATGTTTTTTAAAGAATAAAAAAAGTTTCCCCTCTTTCATCCATGCCCTTGCAATCTGATTTTGTTGAACCCCTTATAAAAAGTAAAAGTTTATTCCTCCAATCTTTGGATATGGATTGGTCCTGTGACTTGCTTTGGTCAATGATACATTTGTAAATCTGACAAAAGCAGAGACATGGAACACCTTTCTCACTGGCATGTACTATATTTTTCTAAACTTAAATTCTTCAGCCCATGTACCAAGTCTAAGCTAACCTGCTTGGGAATGAATGGCCATGCAGAACAGAGCCAGACATACAGCTGATAGTTCCAACAGTCCCAGCCGCTGACCACAAACACAGGAGTGAATCCCAGTCATCTCAGTTAAGTCTTTTCCACACTAGTTCTCAGTTAGATTCAGCCCAAATTCATGACCCATAAACAGTTGTTTTAAGCCACTGAAGTTAAGGATGTTTTGTTACACAGCAAAAGCCAACTTAAGCACTACGTTTTTCCTACATTTCAAAATATACATATTGCCAGGGATCTAATGTGATAGTGTGTATCCATCAAGAAAAAAAATCTCTATCTTTAAATATCTTTGGAAGAGGAAGATGTGCTTGCTCTGAATTTAAGAACTAGCATGAAGAGATTTTAATGTGAAAGCACATTTTAAAAAAACATATTTCTTAAGTTCTAATTAAAAACAAAGCAATTATTTTAGGTCACCTTGACTTGTAAAATTATCAACTATTCATAAGTTCCATGATTCAAACTTGCCATTATTATAGGAATTATTGGAAATTAACCACATATTTTACTAGCATGAAATAATTTTTGAAAGTTTATAACTCATTATGTGACATTAAAACTTATGTGAGGGTAAATTTTATCTAGAGATAAAAATTATGATATTTAACAAAAGGATGTGTTAACTTTCTTTACTGGATTGGTTTTTAATTATACGAATTAATCTCATAAACCAATACTAAAAAAAGGACTCTATATTTTTCATATATCAAATCGAATAATAAAGATATCTCAAGAATGAAAAGGATATATACATTTTATTTTTTTGTTTATTGCTGACACTATTACAGATGTCTCCCATTTCCCGCCCCTTTGCCCACCTCCACCCAGCGCCCCCCACCTCTGGCCTTCACCAAACTGTTGTCTGTGTCCATGGGTATCCTATCTAATAAAAGAGTAATATGTAAATTGACCGTACCTCCACAAGCCACACCCTCCAGCCAATCAGGAGCAAGTATGCAAATTAACCCAACCAAGATGGCTGCAGCCACGGACCGAGCAGGAGGCTTGGGTTTCACCGGCAATGGAGGAAGACAAGCTTCCCGCACACCCTGGTCGGCTGTAGACTCAACTCAAGGCTACAAAGTTTCAATTATAGAAGTTAAATAAATCCCAACAAAAATGACTGTGGCAACTGAGCGAGCAGGATGCTTGGGTTTCCCCGGTGATGGAGGAAACCAAGCTTTTCACCCGCTCTGGCCTTTCCTAGCCTCTGCTCAAGGTTACAAAGTTTCAATTATAGAAGATAAATAAATCCCAGATACCAGGGCCTCTGCTTGGGTTGCCGGGTGGCGTGGCCGGCCTGCAAACCACCATAGGCCCCTCGCTCAGGCCACCCCACACCCCAAGGGAACCCCACCCGTGCACCAGGCTTTTATCCTATCTAATAAAAGAACAATATGGAAATTGACTGTCACTCCAAGACACAAGATTGCTGCCCCCATGTGGACACAAGATGGCCACCACAAGATGGTTGGCAGGGAAGGACCCAGTTCTGCAAGGGAGGGCAGTTGTGGATGATCAGGCCAGCAGGGGAGGGCAGTTGGGAGGGACCAGGCCTGCAAGGGAGGGCAGTTGGGGGCAATCAAGCCTTCAGGGGAAGGCAGTTAGGGGTGACCAGGCCTGCAGAAGAAGGAAGTTGGGGGCAACTGGGCCTGCAGGGAAGGGCAGTTGTGGGGGGACCCAGGCCTGCAGGGGAGTGCAGTTGGGGGGGACCAGGCCTGCAGGAGAGGGCAGTTAGGGGTGACCAGGCCTGCAGGGGAGGGCAGTTAGGGACAATCAGGTTGGCAGGGGAGCAGTTAGGCACCAATCAGGCTGGCAGGGGAGTGGTTAAGGAGTGATCAGGCTGGCAGGCAGAAGTGGTTAGGCTCGCAGCGGTTAAGAGAGCAGGCAGGCGAGCTGTTGGGAGCCAGCAGTCCTGGATTGTGAGAGGCATGTCTGACTGCCGGTTTAGGCCCAATCCTACCGGGATCAGGCCTAAATGGGCAGTTGGACATCCCTCAAGGGGTCCTGGATTGGAGAGGGTGCAGGCTGGGCTGAGGGAACGAATTTTGTGCACTGGGCCTCTAGTGCATATATATTCATGGGCTAATCTCTTCACTTCCTTTCATCCAGTCTACCCCCTCCTCTTCCCTCCTACTATCTGTCAGTCCAATTATCCATGCCTCTGGTTCTAGTTGTTCTTCAGTTTATTTTGTTCATTAGATTCCACATATGAAATGAGATCATATGATATGTTTCTTTCTCTGACTGGCTTATTTCTCTTAACATAATACTCTCCAGGTCCATCCATACTGTTGCAAAATATATGTGTTTATTCATTTTATAGTGACCATGTGTCAGTATTCCCAAATGATATTGAATAGTGATTTTCTACTGCCTAATCACCACATCCCTTAATGCATATCTGGTTATTTTAGCAATATTCTTTTGTATTCCCCACAATTTTCAGTTCCTGAATGATAATATTAATAACTGCAGTCTGTTTTATGCCTTCTGGAGATCTCTGTGTAACAACTGACACCAGTGATACCCCTTGCCTTCATAACCATTGTGTTGTCTCTTCTCCATCATTATCTATGACCTTGGTTTTACTTTTAGTTGTTATAACTCTACTTTCAAATTAAGTGATGAGATTTTTAGGCAGGCACAAACTGCATAGTTTCTACAACATCCATTTTTTCCTTGTTCATTTCTTTTTTAAAAAAAACTTGACTTTTAGCAGCACACCTGTCCAATTACATAGAGATTATATTTTTCAACATTGCATGTGCTAGGCACAGTGAAACAAAAATCCTTGTTAATAGAGGTGATGTATGAAGATTTCATAACTTTTTTTGAAGGGTAGGTCTTACAATCCATTTTCTGTCTTTCAACTTAGAAGGAAACAGAATGCAGAAAAGTTTGAGTCATATTTTATCAAGTTGACAAATGTAGTAATACAGAATGAAAGTGTGTCATGGATGATATTGTAGAGAGGGATACCCTAGTGCACAGTCTACACTGGACCATTATATGAGAGAAAAAATTGCTTTAGCCCCTGTACCTTTGGGTACAATACCCATAGAATTACAGTTTGTATCTTAAGTAATAAAGGAACTTAGAACTGAGAGTGGAGTGTTTGCAAAAAATAAAATATTTTGAAAGCTGGAGTTTTAATGTCAAGCCAAAACACTTAAAACTGCTACTTGTTATATTTTAGAAAGTAGACCACTGAGCCAGCACTTCTTAAGAAAATGGTTGAAAAATTTCTAATGTTAATTTAATGTTGACTGTTACTTTTAGCAACATTGTATGCAAGAGAGGAAGATAGGCAATACTGGGCAAATGCAAGCCTGAACACATTGTTTTCCAATGTACACTCTTGCTCATTCAAGCTCCCAATATACATTTCTTGAGACACTAGTGAAGAAACACGTTTGTTGTGCCACATATCAAAGTAAAAAAAGCTCCCACCTTTTCTAAAGCATCTTCCATTAAGAAGTCTTGATTATCCAAAGAAAACTAGCTCAGTGTCAAAAATACTGTCATTTATTCAGAACCAAGAACAAGTGAGTCTCTCTGTCTAATTACACATTCAATTAATCAGAAGAGTCTGCCAACTCTATCTTTAAACTATTCATTATTGGCCATTTTTCATGAAATTCATGGGTTTTGGCAGTAGATTTCATTCAGCCAAAAATAGAGTTAATGAACAAAGAAAGCAACTCATCAGAAAGTATGTAAATAAATAGAGAAACATGTATAAAATAATCTTCAGAAATAGCAGACATGAAAATATTGGAAAGGATCTCATACCTTGAATTGCTAACTGCTGTATGAAACTTTCATGATTCAATGATGCAAATGGTCTACAACAACCAATAAACCAGTGTAAACAAATGGAATATTAGGAGATTAAAAAATAAAAAAAAATAAAACATCCATAAAAAATCCAATGATAATTAGCCAAAGAAGTAAAAAATGGAGAAGCTAAGGGATATGAAAGTTAATTAAATAGAAAATTAAAAAAAGAAAATGGTCATTAAAATTACAAACATATTGGTACTTTACAATAAATGTAGAAGACTAAAGTTGGCAGATTAAAAAAAAAGTAAAACCTAGATATCTTAAATTACATGATATATATCGTGAAAATAAAGAAATGGCAAAATAAAAATAAATAATAGTAATAATGATAATAATAACAACAATAAATATGTAAACCTTAACCAAATTAAGCAGTTAGCTATGTTATAAATACCATAACAAAGGCAGATGGTATTTATGACAAGGAGCATTCTAAAAATCAGATAGTGATATTTAATAATGATATATATCATTGTGAGGTGTGTATATATATGTACATATATGTACATACCCTATATAATAAAAGAGTAACATGCAGATTGACCATCACTCCAACACACAAGATGGCTGCACCCATGTGGTCAAAGATCCTGCCCCCATGCGGACACAAGATAGCCACCACAAGATGGCCAGCAGGGGAGGGCAGTTGGGCAGGACCAGGCCTGCAAGGGAGGGTAGTTGGGGGCGATCAAAGCCTGCAGGGGCAGGCAGTTAGGGGTGACCAGGCTAGCAGAGGAGGGATTGTGAGAGGGATGTCTGACTGCCCATTTTTGCCACTGGAATAGGGCATAAATGGGCAGTCGGATATCCCTCGAGGGGTCTCAGATTTGAGAAGGTGCAGGCTCGGCTGAGGGACATCCCCCCTCCTTGCACGAATTTCGTGCACCAGGCCTCTAGTATATATATATACTTTATAATATGCCTTTAAAGTATAAAGCAAAAGTTAGCCTAAGAACTCAGAGCAGGAATTGACAGCTCTGCCCATTTTTAAAGGTTCTGGCTCATGTTTCTAAATATCTGATTAAAAGAATCACCACATAACAAGAAAATGCAAATTCTTTTCAAATGCACACGAATTATTTACCAAAACTGATTCACGTTTGGTATCCTTATCGAAGGATGGACATGATTTAGAGAGCATTCAATAGCTAGAAAGGAATTGAGCACTCAGTGCAGCAAAAAGTAAATCAATGACAACGAGAGTAAAGTCAACAAAATGATAACCTCTTACTCCTTGGAAAATAGTAACATAATTAGCAAACCAGGAGTCAAAATACATTACATTGAAAATATCAAAATTACATTTAAAATATCAATAGAAATATTCTAAACTGAATCGTATTGAAGGTAGGGGGGATATCAAAACTTGTGGGGTAGAGCTACAGCATGACACAGAAAATACCTTAGAATTTTAAACTAATTGGTTGGAAGAGACGGTCTGGAAATCAGTTATCTGAATTTTCGCTTGAAAGAAACTAGAAAAAATAAAATGAAGGGAATAACGGAGAAAAATAAAATTAATGGGTAGAAATTAAACATGAAATATATAAATTCAATTGTTATAGATTGTACAAGAAATAAAATGATCAAAACTAAATATTAGTTTTCTGTAATAATTAATACATTTATAAAACCTAACAAGAGTAATCAAGGAATAAAATTGGAAAAATACAAATCACCCATATCAGTAGGCAAAAAAACAACAACAGGGAGATCAAAGTTTCAGTTGTGTGAAGAAGTATAAATAATACTCAGAGGAAACAAAATGATGCGCAGGAGTTTTAATCAATGTTTAGCCCTAATAGTACAGGGAGATCAATGAAAAATCTATGAGGGAATGGGAAAGTGAGGGGCTAATCAATACAAGTGTAGAGATGAGATAAATTATTTATGATTAGAGAAACCGTTATTAAGAAAATAAAGGATAATTACATCATAGGATGTTGAGTGCTCTTATAGGAGAATGAACATGATGTTCTGTGGGAGGACAGGAAATGGCATCTGAGACCAGCTGGAGTGTTACTTCTGCTATGAGACAACCTCTCTCCTTTCTAAGCTCCTATCATATTAATTTGAAAAATCTCGTGGTTCTGTCAGTCATTCATTTACAAATTTGACATCTAAGTTCCATAAGAATGATCCTGGTTTTTTCTTTAATTTGCTATTTCATTCCCAGCATATAACACAAAATAAAATATTAATAATTACTTATTATTGAATGACTACTAGTACATACTCTAAACTATGGAGAGCATGATAATGACTAATCTTTATTTCAATTCTGTAGCTAGCTTAGTGATCAGCAAAATTAATATAGGTAATACATATTAGTTAAGTGAATAAATGAATAAATTAATGATTCAGAACATTCATTTATCTGTATGGTAAATGTGTCATTAAAGAAAACTTTGAAAAAGAATCAAATTTTAAATATTAAAAGAAACATGTTATGAAATTTCAGATTTTGGAGAGGTTACATATTTCACCTAAAGATTTCCTTAAAGGTGCAGTGTGTATTGCACACTAGTTTAGACATTGGCTCTGTCCATTTATGGAAGTTAAACTATTATGGGTTTACTAGTGTTTCAAAATTTTGAATTCAATTACTTCATGCATACTAAATTCAACTATTTAGTTTTTCAAAATGGAGGACAAGATATATTCACAAATAAGTGATGAAAAATATATCATTACTTCTTTTTCAATTTGCATTCATAGTTATAAAATGTGCTTTTATAGTTAATTTTCATACCATATGAATGTTCTTTGGCTATAAAATTAATGCATATTTATTATAGAAAATACAGGAATACATAATTTGCTTTACATAATTTTATTCATTTGGTGCATAAATGTGATTTTATGGGGTATTTTTTTGCAGAAAAATATAATATGTACCTTGCTTTTTTATGATTCACCAATACTTAACTGGCATTTCCCTACTATTTTATTTTTTAAATATACTTTTATTAATTTCAGAGAGGAAAGAAGAGGGAGAGAGAGATAGAAACATCAATAAAAAGAGAGAATCATTGATTGGCTGACTCCTACACACCCCACACCGGGGATCAAGCCCACAACTTGAGCATGTGCCCATGACCTCCTGGTTCAGAGGTCGATGCTCAACCACTGAGCCATGCAGGCCTAGCTCCCAAATATTTTAAATATTTGTCAAGAACATAGTGAGGTGTTTTTTTGTTTGTTTGTTTATTTGTTTCTAATCATTAAACATGTGGCCATCCTTGTAATTCTATCTTTGTTTCTGTGGTAATTTTATTAAAGTTAATTTAGGAAAGTATGATTACAGGGTACAAGAATTGGAACAATTAGTTTGATATAAATCCTATGCACAATAAAGCATTCATACAAATTGCATTACTCTTAATAGTCATGTGAGCTTGATGCGAAAGGATAAAGGAATTTTATAATATATTGAACCTGTGCTTGTTTGTGCATTTTGTTGGCTATTGATATGGCTGATTTATTCACATTATATCACATATTTAACTATCAGGAAGAAATAGCTATTTATATTCTTTGAAGGATTATAAGTAGTTAAGAGTTTATGTTATTTTGAGTCATCTGAGAAGCAGCTTTCAAGATAGGATTAGTTGGATCAGAGATTTATTGGACAGAAAAATGGGTGGGGGGGAAGGGGAGATGGAAAGAGCTGTCTGGCAGAAATGCTGGGCTGACCCCTGGGAAAGAGAGAGCTCTAGGGTTGGAGAGGCTGTCCTTTGATGTTTGTGCTTGTGTTTTGAAGATAATTAATGCTGCTGAATTGGGATCTGGAGCTGGAGAACTGAGTCCTCATGCTGGTTTGGGTATTACATGTTTAGTGTCTTGGATAAGTGTCTATTTCTATGATATTCATTTATCTTATCTTTCTAATGTTAGTGATGCAATCTATACTAATAAAAGGGTAATATGCTAATTAGACTGGGTTGACTGGACATCTTCCAGATGTCCTACTTCCTTCCAGACAAAGCCACGGTTGCGGGGGCCGAGGCAGAGGTGGTTAGGGGCGATCAGGCCAGCAGGGGAACAAGCAGTTAGGGGCGAGATCGGGCCAGCATGGAGGAACAATCAGTTAGGAGGCGATCAGGCCAGCAGGGGAGGGCAGTTGGGGGTGATCAGGCTGGCAGGGGAGGGCAGTTGGGGGCAATCAGGCCAGCAAGGGAGGGCAGTTGGGGGCCATCAGGTTGGCAGGAAAGGGCAGTTTGGGGCGATCAGGCCAGCAGGGGAGTAGTCAGGCAATGATCAGGCCGGCAAGGGAGCAGTTAGGGGGCAATCAGGCCAGCAGGTAGAGGCAGTTAGGGGTGATCAGGCAGACAGGCAGGCGAGCTGTTAGGAGCCAGCAGTCCTGGATTGGGAGAGGGATCCCAAATTGGAGAGGGTGCAGGCCGGGCTGAGGGACATTCCCCCATGCATGAATTTCATGCACCAGACCTCTAATTTATCAATAATAAAGGTGGATAAACTGATAAACATGAAGCATTTGGCAAATGATGTTGGGATACTTATGTAAATGTAAGATATTATTTGTACAGGGTTTTACATCTAATAGTCACTTGAAGAGTATCTTTGTCTAAAATTTGGCTAAATTACAGTCAGAGAAAGATAAGTGTCACATGGTCTCACACATATGTGGAATCTAATGAAGAAAATAAACTGATGAATAAAGTAGACCCAGAGACATAGAAGCATGGAACAGACTGTTGAATCTCAGAGGGAAGGTGGTGGTGAGAGTGTAAGGAGGGAAATGATTAACCTGGGAATTTGTATGCATATATGCATAACTCATGGACACAGACAATAGAGTGGTGAAGACCTGGGAGAGACAGGTGTGGGGAAGAGGGGGTTAATGGCGGGGGGTGGAGTGTGGAGGGGAACAACTCAAAAACAAACAAAGGGGACATCTGTAATGCTTTCAACAATAAAGATACATTTTAAAAAATGGCTAATTCCTATTACTAAATCCTCCAAATACCATGAGGTTTTAAAAACATTATACATTGAAGAATCTGAACTCAGAGATTTTCTTATTTAATGAAACTTCCAGGAATGGAAAAGAATAAATAATAGATAAAGAATCATAATGGTTAATGATGGAGAAAAAGTAGTACTAGTTCATTTCTAACCCTGATCGGGTCTTGAAATGTTACCTTCAAGACTGTATAAAACTTCATAGAAATGTAGATTAAAGAAGGCCTGTAATTCCTGTGTAATTAAAGACCTGTATTAACATCCTGTCCTAAGTGACTAAAACTGAAATTCTGGGAACTCTGTTTTAAAAATACAGTTTTAGTATGTGTTGTTTGAAATATAGGAATATCTATTTACTTGAGATGAAAAGAAAAAAATATCTACCAGATTTTTGCTGTGATATTCTTTCTAATTCTCTTTAAATACAGTCTAATTAGTGGCAAAAAAAAAAAGAGGCTGGTTGTTGATTATTCATAGCTTCATAAATTTATCATCTCTAATCATTTGGGTATAAATTTTTAAAGCAAATTATTATAATAATTGTTCCCTGAATTATAAATCAAATTCATGTTGCTCTTAAGTGCAATTGGTTGTTTAATAAGATTTATAGGATGATGTGATGATGGCATTTAATAGTATAAAAGATCATTTTTTTATACTCCTTTTTAAAAAGCCATTTATTGGCTTATCCAAATGGAGAAAGTCATTTGATTTTGCAATTGTTGGCATCCATTTATGTATTTTTACATTGGCAGCACATTTAATTCATAGTTTTTGAATGACTCTCAGGTAGTTATAATTGAAGAAAATATTTGACTATTTCAAATTTAACCATTTCTTCCCCTTTATAGCAGAGTTGTTGTTTTTTTATAAGCAGGGAGACAGAAAACAGAACAAAGAGATCAAGGGGAGGGAATTGTAAAGTTCTAGATGTGCTGAACAGGAGAGTCTATTCAGATAAGGACCTCAAAACCTGCCAAGTGATGATGATATGGTGTGTGTCATCCTGGTTTTACATCATGCTGGTTTTACAGTTGAAGGTCAGCAAATCTCCCACAGCTGCAATGCCTGAAAGTTGGAGCTGCATCTTTTGAAGTTAGTTCCTAGAATTCTTATACAAACATGCTGTTTATCTACAAGCTAGAGGCCCAGTGCACGAATTCGTGCATGGGTGGGGTCCAGCCCGCCCGCCCTGATTGGGGTCAAATGGGCTGGGCTGGCTAAGGGGAGGAGACGATGGAGGTTGGCAGACAGTCCCTGCCCCAATCGGGGTTGGGGAGGCAATCAGGGGCAGGGCTGGCTGGAGGGGGTTGCAGGCAGTTGGCCAGCCGGCCCTGGCCCCTGGTCGAACTCTAGGTCGAATTCCTGGTCAAGCGGACAATTTGCATATTAGCCTTTTATTATATAGGATTACACATTAGCCAGAGTCTGCATTTACAGACACAATGTCAAAAGAATGAGGGGGTGGGTTACACAATCACTCTCACTTTAGTTAGAAGAGGCCTTTCCCAAAGGCACACCTATTTAGCTAAATTTCTCATTGAAAATGGGGTTCGGGGAGCAGGAAAATTGTAGAAGGAAAATTACAGAAATCGTTTTTTATAGTGAGAATTAAGTCCAAAGAAATAAAATATTTACAGAATATGCCTGAATGAATAGAGGAATAATCTTAGTTTCTTTCCTCATATTCCAAATTATAAATGCATAACTAAAACATTTAAAGTCTCTTTTATCAACTACAGAATATATGGCCTTTCTGTTGACTTTCACGAGGACACATTTGGGAAAGTAACTATGAAAATACTTTGCAGATTAAAGTTTTTCCTGCTGGAATCATAAGTCAAAGTTTAAAAAGTCATTACTATTCCCTGTTAGTACCCATAGAGGTAGCTCTACTGGATCATCAGGCCACTGCTACTGGGTGTGTGTATGTGTGTGTGTGTGTGTTTTAACTGTGATTATTTCTATATTTTTATATTTTCTATTTAAACTAGCTAATTGATTGACACACTCTAGTTTTTGTTTTGAATGATTTAAAAATAATTTAGGAAAGGCAATCACCATATAGAACATATCTAATTAGAGACAATGCTTTCTCATGTCAACAAAATTTACATCTTCCCCTATCTACCTCCCTCTCCCTCTGACCTCTTGCATCTGTCTGTCTGTCTGTCTGTCTGTCTGTATATGGTGAGAGGTTAGAAGCATCTGGGAATTTGTGTTAGAAGAAGTAGACTTTTGGGGAAATCTTAGAATTCACTAATAACCATATATTTTGACACACAAAAAAATGTACTTAACACCTTGCAAACCTATATGCTTTGATATGTAGAACTGTACAATGCATACCCTTGTGTTAAATGATGCATGGTAACTTAGGAGAGGAAATAGAGCAGAAGGAATTGAAGTCTCTGGAGAAAATCTGTCTTTTGTTTTAAATATACACAAAAACAAGGCTGAACTAATCATGAGTGGTGACATCAGCCACTGCCATTACCATGATTAACTATCATTAAAGCCATCACTGAAATGAATGAGCTCCTAGTTAAAAGGGGCACTATTTTCTTTCTGTTAAATGACAAGGAAAAAATCAATTAGAAATGATATGTTTCCCATTTCTAAGTGCACACTAGCACATTTACAAAATATTTTATTGCTAAGCTAATTGTTACTACACTGAACAATGGTTCAAGGCAGAATATTTTCATTATTTCCTGCAATTCTCATTTCCCTTTCTATCTGTCCCTTCCCATAATTCATTTTGTGCTCATTTTGAAACTTCATTGTGTATCATTTATAAATATATCCACCCCATTGGTTTCAAAATGCCTCTCTTCATTTGTTTTTCAATTGGAATTATAATGGAAGCATATCTCTTATATAAGACAAATATTTCTGTTGTTTTGAAATCTTTATTAAATCTTCATCTTATCAAAGGGACTATATAGCCCAGCAGTATCTTTTCTTTTAAATTTTATTTGTCACAGTAATTTGGGGAGGTTACTAGTATGCTAAGCATTTATATTTTTATATCTAAAATTGCTGTTACATTTTTTCCTGCTTTCATACTTAAAACTTTTCAATAGTGGTTATTTTAACATATTTATATGTTACTATTCAATAAAAAAGGACATTTAATAGTAAACTATTTACCATTATTTTTTATCTTTGCAATACCAATGCCCCCTCATCCCACAGACCCTTTCCCTATAACCCCCTACACACACACACTCACACACACACTCACACACTCACACACACACACATACACTCACACTCACTCACACTCACACACACAGTCATGCACACACACACACTCACACAGACTGCCAAGCTAAATATTCAATATAATTTGTGGCAGTGCTGGTTCTCAGCCAGCCATGTGTGTATTTCTAATGCATTATCCTTTAAAATATCTTTGTCTTTTTAAATTAGAGTGTGGGTTATGAATCTTCCCTGCTTATATAAGAATATCATTTATTTTAATCAACTCTATTTTATGGAGGTATTCCATTATTTGACTTTTTGCTGTATCTTATTACACTTATATTCAAATTTCATTGGATTATTTTATTATCTTAAATTTGAGATTACTAAATCTAATTTCCAGGATTTGAGTTTATTAGAGTCCCTTCTCAGGTTAAATTTTTTTCATTCACTTTGGATATTCTCTTTCTCTCTCTCTCTCTCTCTCTCTCTCTCTCTCTCTCTCTCTTTCTCTCTCTCTCTCCATCTCTCTTATTATTTCTGGGATCTAATACTTTCTGACTAATAATGTGGCATTTCATTTTACCAGGCATCTTCAGAGCCTTGTCCAGTATTAGTATTATAATGCTACTAGAGGCCTGGTGCACAAAATTCGTGCACTTGTCGGGGGGTCCCTCAGCCTGGCCTGCACCCTCTCGCAGTCTGGGAGCCCTTGGGGGATGTCCGACTGATGGCTTAGCCACTGCTGCTGCACTTGCCAGCCATGAGCCAGGCTTCTGGCTGAGCAGCGCTCCCCCTGTGGGAGCGCACGACCACCAGGGGGCAGCTCCTGCATTGAGCATCTGCCCCCTGGTGGTCAGTGCATATCATAGCAACCAGTCATTCTGCCGTTCAGTCGATTTGCATATTAGCCTTTTATTATATAAGATGTTAGTATTAGGGAAATAAATATACAGCAATAAAATCCTGGTTCAATACTTAGCCCCTGATTGGTAATGTGTTCTCATATATATGTATATGTATATGTATGTGTATATGTGTGTGTGTGTGTGTGTGTGTGTGTGTGTGTATAGTTCACATCAGTGTTCTATAGCAGAATTTAAAAAAATAACTTTCTTATAAAAGCAAGGATACCAAACTCAAACCCTAATAAATAAAAGACATGGAATACCTTTCATCATATTACCCATATGAGTTATACTCCCAGTTTCCCTGTCTGCTTGTGAGTCAATGGGACATATTTCTTAGCCAGGCTCACCACTTTGTGTTCTATTCTTTTCATCCCACCTTTCTCTTCCGCTTCTTCTCCCTCCTTCTTCTTTTCTCTTATTCTTATTTAAGCCGATGACTTTTAATTACTTTTGTTATAATTTATATATTTCATTGTTATATTTGTCTCTTATTAATATGTGTTCAGAACCAAGAAAACTTTAGAGCATGAACTTCGACAGCATCTTGACTGAGTTAATATAAATGTGTATTTGTTTTTTTAATTAAGCTATGAGGTTGGAAATAAAGAGTTTTAATGAATATAGATACTATAATTTGGGGAATGAGGTAAGTAGCATTTTCTCTATTACATTGTGGCTCCCCAAATACAGTTTAGTTTCAAAATTAGTAGGCCAAATTCATCTTGGAGAAAAAGAACAAAGTAGCCAATATTTCCCTCACAGTCTACTGATGTACATATCCACTAGGCCACTCTCTTTTTCTAATTTAACACTGGCCACCTTTTTCAGAGCTAGGTAATGAGACCACCAATGGCTGTCATAGATTTGAAGGTGTGACATAGCTAATGGGCCAAGAGAGGGACATTCCTTTGTCTTTGTTTTAATTATTGAATGTTTACAATAGCTAGTATATCAGATTGTTGTCTGAATCAATACATGGTAGGATATTTATTGCTACTTTTATACTTTCTAGTGTATAGAATTACTTCACAAAGTCATCATACACAGTACATTTGTGTTACACTTTTAGGAACTTGAAGCTAATTTTATTATTTATGACATTTTAGATATTTATAGTTATAGCTTAGTTTTAATACTATTTTGTGATTTACTAAAATAAATTCCCCTTGAACTAGAGCTTTCAAATATTTGTGGAGTTCTGTGAGGCCTGTGTAAAGGACAGACATGATAGAAGAGGGAATAGAGTGAGTGTATACTGAGAACAACTGAAACTGGATGCTTAGAGGGGGGGCTATGTGGGGGCCAACCTGCTCACTCACCAATAAGGCAGAGTCTGCTAAAAGTAGGGAGAGAAGAATCAAATTTTTTTAAGTAAACTGTTTCATTCAAGTCCAATTGATCAAATTCATGTGGCAAATAAAAGTGAAATTCAGGTGACACACAATTGTTATTAGCCTTTTATATGGTGAGTTGATTTATCTAGATAAACAGATTATGATGTGAACTGACAGGACCAGGTAATATGATCAAAGATAAAACGCTTTTCTGAGCTTTTCCAATATTTGAATATATTTTATAGAAGAATATCGGAACAGTTTTCGGGAAATAGAAACATTTAAAATAAAAATTTACAAAGAACTCACCTGACATTAAATAAATAGAAAGCCCTTTTTACATATATTTTTATTGATTTCACAGAGAAAGGGAGACAGAGAGAGAGATAGAAACAGTAATGATGAGGAAGAATCATTGATTGGCTGCTTCATGCATGACCCCCCCTGGGGATAGAGCCTGCAACCCCAGGCATGTGCCCTGACCTGGGATCAAACCATGGCCTCCTGGTTCATAGTTCCATGCTCAACCACTGAGTAATACCGGCTGGACTAGAAAGCCTTTTTAGTCACTTGTTATCACAATGTTAAAGATAATATATGCTTAGATTATAATCTCTGAATGTTACTCAAATATGACACATATATGGAAGTACTGATGAGTTCTTTACTTTTTGTTTTGCACAAATAATTCATAATTCCCCAGGTTCGCATTGTAGATAACAATTACATGACCAGATTTAGATACAGATTACATGACCGATATTTATTTTTGCAAGCATAGTAGCTGGACATCTGGCCTGGCTAGTATTAACCCAGGACACTTGTATGGATCTCTGTCAGTTGCTTATGGCTGGCATCCATTCTGATTGGTTGGTTCCTGACTGCTATGCAATAATTGAAATCACCCTTTCACCAAACAATATTTGGGAGAGGTATGATGGACATGTGTACTCAACAAGTTATTGAAAACTGTAGACATGACAAAATCCAAGTGTAGGCTGAATGCATTTGATCTGTGGAAGCATTTTATATCCACAGGCTATGTTTTGATTTTGATATTTGTCCCAGTCCTTCTCACTTAAAATACAATACAACTTGACAGGGCTATCTAAGTAAATTAACTCTCTCAGGAATACCCTTTTCAATCATTAATATTTTCTCTTGTTCTCTACAATGTCAATGCAATGACTGCTTTTAGATATCACATCTTCATTATTAATCAAGTATAATTTCACAAATAATACTATAAATTATGTATCTTAATTACATACACCCCATTCATTAAATTAATGGTACACTGTATTAGGAGATTGTAGTTTGTTTGTGTATTCAACATTTCTATTGAAATAGAACAACATACTAAAATAAAAAATCTGCCGAAACCGGTTTGGCTCAGTGGATAGAGCGTCGGCCTGCGGACTCAAGGGTCCCAGGTTCGATTCCGGTCAAGGGCATGTACCTTGGTTGCGGGCACATCCCCAGTAGGGGGTGTGCAAGAGGCAGCTGATCGGTTTCTCTCTCATTGATGTTTCTAACTCTCTATCCCTGTCTCTTATATATACACAACTCAATTAATTAAAAAAATAAACATGCCAACCAGATCAACATAGAACCATTCGAATTAAGATATGAAACATTTCCAATACAGCAGAATCCCTCCACCCTGATCTCTTGTGTCCCATAAGTTATACACACTGCAAAGGTACAGATTATTCTGATTTCTCTCACCATTGATTTTGCCTGCTTATGAACATTCTAGGAAGGGTACATTTCCCATTATATCTGGCCTTTTTCACTCAACAATCCATCTATGATATTCATCACTAGTATTGTAAGTAGTTTCTTCTATTTTTGTTCTATTATATCATTGTGTAATATATATGTATATATATGATTAACCCATTCTACTGTAGATGAAAATTAGGTTGTTCCCATTTTTTTTAACCTTTATAAAATAATACTATTTAGCCAGTGCAGCTCAGTTGGTTGGAGTGTTGTCACATGCACGGGAAGTTCTTGGGTTGGATTCCTGGTCAGGGCACATAGCTAGGTGGTGGTTTCAATTCATTGGTTGCCTCATTGGGAGGCAACCAATGGATGTGTTTGTCTAATATTGATCTCTCTCTTTCTTTCTCTCTCTTCATTGGTCTTTAAAATTGATTAAAAAAATAATAATGCTGGTCAGAGTTTTGGTTGTTCATTTGTTTCATCTCCTTAACACCTGCTTTTTTTATTTTTTCTTTTTTCCTTCCTTCCTTCCTTCCTTCCTTCCTTCCTTCCTTCCTTCCTTCCTTCCTTCCTGCCTTCCTTCCTTCCTTCCTTCCTTCCTTCCTTCCTTCCTTCCTTCCTTCCTTCCTTCCTTCCTTCCTTCCTTCTTTCCTTCTTTCTTTTTTCTTTCCTTCTTCCCTTCCTTTTTTCCTTTCTTTCTTCTTTCTTTTTTTCTTGGTAGCTTCTTACATTGGACATGGGCATATTAGAAACATCAAGTTTCTCAGAAAGAAGTTAGTTGCAGAATCCTTGGTATAGTTTTCTTAAATTCACTTAATCTAAGATGTTTGCTCTAAAGTTCTGTATTCCTTGGTAGATCCATACACAATTTAGTCTCCTATCTCAGTGAGATTATAACAAGGTCTAGACTGCTGCTTTAATTCTAATTGCATTTTGCACTGGATGCTTGTCACAGAGAATAAACAAAAGCCCAGTGGTGAAAGCAACCTGGGAGAGCACACATCTTTGATATCTTTATTTTCATGCTGCACGTCAAGGGGACTCTGCTGAATTATGATGGTGAGGTTTACTTAGATTATTGTTTTTTCAAGAAAGTTCATTATAATTGAGTTGCTTCCACTATTTTCAATATTAAAATAACACCTCTGTTTATTCCATATAAATTCAATGTTTCATTGATAGTCACTCTATCCATATCCTCTGACAGGTGAGCCCTCTAGTAACAACATCACACCATAAATATGTAAAGCATAGTATTTTAATCAACTCTTCAAATAGATATTAAAAATTTAACTTAACTAAAAGCAGATCTCTATTTTAAAAATTTCTTGAAATAAGTTTGGATTTTCAGAAAATTTTCAAGTAATGCAGAGATCCTCTGTATGTTCTTCATATAGATTCCCCACATGCTGGCATTTCATTTTGCTTGCTTTATCATTTCTCAGAGGTATTATTATTTTTGAACCATTTGAGAGTAAGTTATGTATATTATGCTACTTCATTACTAAGCACTTTAATATTGTGTTCCTTAAAAATAGGGGTATTCTCTTTTATAATCTATAAACCAATGATCAAAATTAGAATATTCAAAAATAGTACTATTTCCTAATCTATATGTCTTCTCAGTGTTTTTCCTATGGACCCAATAATGTCCTTATAGAAAAATATAATTGTTTCTGATTTAACTTCCAATCCAGAATCACGATTTGCATGCTGTGTTAGTCATCTTTAATTTGGGATATTTACTCAGTTTTGTCTTTCATGATTTTGACATTTTGAAGAATGAAGACATTTTGAAGAATGAAGAATTTTTTAAAAATATATATTTTATTGATTTTTTTTACAGAGAGGAAGGGAGAGGGACAGAGAGTCAGAAACATCAATGTGAGAGAAACATTGATCAGCTGCCTCTTGCACACCTCCTATTGGGGATGTGTCCGCAACCATGCTCTTGACCGGAATTGAACCTGGGACCTCTAGGTCCGCAGGCCTATACTCTATCCACTGAGCCAAACCAGTTGGGGTACAAATGAAGAATTTTAAGGAGTATCTGAATTTTCTTGAAGGAAATTATACATATGGTAAGGCTACTATATATATTATTTCCATTGGTTAGTTCTGGCCCTAGGCATTTTATTTCAGGGAAGTGTTTTTGTTTCGTTTTGTTGTCTATGTAGTGGAGATCTTTAAAAAAGGAGTAAAATAGCATCTTTATGATCAGTCTTATTTTTTATGCCCCGTTCTGTTTTTGTATTTATTATATGCATAAAGAAATTTCCCCATAAATATTTATACCATATATGACTCTAATTTAGGTACCATATCTATACATAAGATTTCACTAAAAATTTATAAAATATAATAAAGGATAGTTATGATTACTACAGCTAATTTTAAAATAGAAGGGCAAAATATTTAATTTTTATAATTATTTATATAAAAATATATAAATTTACCATAAATAACATATGGAAAACCTCATCATTTTTATTTCTATAGGTAATGTAAAATCTTAATATAATTTTTCAACTGATGTAATTATTCTTCAGTTTTGTTATAAAATATGATCAAACATCAACAGAAGTTTTTATGTCTAAAAACTACTATGTTGAGATTCAGCTTGATTTCTTTCAGCCGGAGTTTTGTTTGATGATAGCTCAAGACTGATAAATGAAGTGCTCATCACATTAACAAAGGAGTTAAGCATCCAAGAGAAGAATTTGCATTTTTAGAACAGGCATTTTCCCATACCCCTCTGCCCTACTACAGGAGAGAAATACCTAAGGGGGATAAAATGTTAATGGAGTATAATGTGCCACATACTAGTTACCCTTTTTAGAAAGCATGGTCTCTTGCTATTCATTGTCAAAAGGTTTTCCTGATCCAAATGTATAATCAGCAACCATAAAATTTCTTACTCAAGCATCCCTTTTTTCCTTAACATCACGAAAAAATTATATGAGGGTAGTAAGTGTTTCCACATCTTTCTATAGAGTATAATTGAGAGTTTTTAAAGGAGAAAATAATCTTGGTTGTAATACAACTCTGACTGGAGGCAAAGCACGGGAGAAATAGTATGTTGGCGTTTCTTTGACCTCTGTGATCAGAACAGCTGCCTAAAGGATGCTGATTTTTTCTCATGCCTTTTTAGAATTGCATATGACTTTGATACAAAGTATAACTATGCTCAAAGGCCAAGCTTTATTTGAGGAAAATTACAGACTTGTACTGCTGGATGCATGGAGACTGAGTTCACAAATGCACTTCAGCAAATCCTTTTTAAGTGAGGCATTTTTTATATGGTCCCTGGGGTTATTGGAATCTTCTACCAGGTAAAAATGTATGTCAAGAGGCTCTGAAATAAGCGGACTCTTGCAGTTGTTCAAATTTGAATGAGAGTTAAAATGAGGTGAACATAGTAATAGAGAAATGGAAAAGTTAGCAAAGAACTAGCTTCCCTGGAGATTCCATATTGACTTTCCATGACTTGAAAATCTGATGGGTCTGCAATTGTACAAAAGAGCCCTTAGGGACAAAACTCCCCTGTCCTAGCAGAGTCTGTGTTTTGATGGATTTAACTGGGACAACTTCTAAATACTATGTGAAACTAGGTTGAAACTAATGGGTATTAGCTGGAGTTATTTTAGTATTAATACACTTCCACACTTTTTTTCTGGAAAGGGGAGGAGGCAGGGTTTTTGAAAAAACTTTATAGCAATGATCTCAAATTTATAGTTTTATCATTTGTATTTCTGAATTTCCCCATTATGTCAAGATGTTAAATAAATCAGTAATGAAAGAATATAGGCAAGGGTAAGCAAATGTCTGTAGATTTGATATCAAGCATTTTAAAAATGTCTTTGCTTATATTAGAGGAATTTATGGAGCTCCTTTAATTCAAAGAAAAATATAATAAAAATATAGTTATTCTCTTAAATCATTAGTCAGAATTAAAAAGCATCTTTAAATAATAAAGTTATAATTGTAGATAACACTGAAATGAAATCCATTTAATGAAGGGTAGCTTTATCATGGTAGCATCAATCTGCTTCCACATTGTTACAACTTTTGTCTATCTAAAATTACAGATACACAATTGATCCATACCATTGTTGTCATTTCAGCTCACCGATATTTTGGTTCAAAATTTTATCTGCATTAGGGATGAATAGTTAGACTGGTAGGTAGATTGATAAAGAGATAAATATAAATAGATGTATATATATCTACACATACATTTACTCACATATATCTCATATTTTTTTCTGAAGCATATTAGTTGCTTGCAATTGGTTTGTCCTACTTCATACTTGTTTATATACGTACTAGAGGCCCAGTGCATGAAATTTGTGCACAGAGGGGGGTTGTCCCTCAGCCCAGCCTGTACCCTCTCCAATCTGGGACCCCTCAAGGGATGTTCGACTGCCCTCTCACAATCCAGGACTGCTGGCTCCCAACTGCTTGCCTGCCTTCCTTCCTGATTGCTCCTAACTGCTTCTTCCTGCCAGCCTGATCACCCCCTAACCACTCCCAAGCCAGCCTGTTTGCCCCCAACTTCCCTCTTCTGCCGGCCTGGTCACCCCTAACTGCCCTCTCCTGCAAGGTTGATCACCTCCAACTGCCCTCCCTTGCAGGCCTGGTCCTTCTCAACTGCCCTCCCTTGCAGGCCGGGTGCCTCCCAACTGCCCTCTCCTACTGGCCATCTTGTGGTGGCCATCTTGTGTCCACATGGGGGCAGGATCTTTGACCACATGGGGGCAGCTATATTGTGTGTTGCAGTGATGATCAATCTGCATAGTACTCTTTTATTAGATAGGATAGAGGCCTGGTACAGGGGTGGGGGCCAGCTGGTTTGCCCTGAAGGGTGTCCCTGATCAGGGTGGGGTTCCCTTGGGGTGTGGGGCAGCCTGAGCGAGGGGCCTGTGGTGGTTTGCAGGCGGGCCACGCCCCCTCGCAAACGCAAGCGGAGGCCCTGGTATCTGGAATTTATTTTCCTTCTACAATTGAAACTTTGTAGCCTGGAGCAGAGCCAAGACTGTGGCTCCCTCCAAGGCCGGTAGCCATTTGTGTTGGGATTATAATTGAAACTTTGTTGCCTTAAGTGGGTGGGCCCGGCCAAGGTGTGCAGAAAGCTTTGCTTCCCCTGTTGCCGGCGGCAACCCTGGCCTGCTCTCTCAAGCTCCATTCTGCCGCCATTTGTTTGAATTTGTTTACCTTCTATAATTGAAACTTTGTAGCTTGAGTGGAGGCTTAGGCCTGCAAGGCTGGCAGAAAGCTTGGCTTCCTCTGTTACCTAGGAAACCTTGCTCTCTGTGGCTGTAGCCATCTTGGTTTGGGTTAATTTGCATGCTCACTCTGATTGTCTGGTGGGCGTGGCTTGTGGATGTGTCGGAGGTATGGTCAATTTGCATATTTGTCTATTATTAGATAGGATGACATATTTACATATGTGGAATGTTTCATCTTTATTTTTGAAATATGAGTTTTTCTCATAAGGAATTGTACGTAAGTTCAATTGGACATAACTTTTCTCCACCTAAGAGAAATAGTCAACTAGAGAGTATTTGCCATGTGAAGTCTCGTTTGGCTTTATTGCCACAGAGACAGACAGCTCCTGAGAATTATGACTTGCTTGGGTGAATCTTCACTAAGGCATGCCCCTTTGCTGTTCAGAAACAAGGAGACTAGGAAGCTACTGGGATCAATGCATGTTCCCATCTTACTGCTCCTCACAAGGCTTTGAATTTTATTATCTCAGGCCGTGCTTGTGACTGTCCAGAAGTATGTGTTTTAAGATATTTCTGAGGACAAGCTCTGACATCTTCTAGGCTTCATCTCACAAAGAGCTGTTGGTTGTTTTTAATTTCTGCTTTCTTTCTTTCCTCTTAAATATGGCATTTGGAATTTGAAATCACTTCTGGTTTCATAACAAGTTTTATTTTTTTTTTCTTGTTCTTTGTTACTATATGAAATATTCAACTGGAGAGTATTTGCCATGTGAAGTCTCATTTGGCTTTAGTGCCACAGACACAGACAGCTCCTGAGAATTATTTCCTAATACCTGAGAATTAGGAAAAAGGGAGCGTCTCAACTTTGTACCAGAATCCTCAAACAAGAAAGGACAATTTGCAGGCACGGCTTGTTTGGCTACTCTCCACTTTATGGCACTTCAAAGACAAGTATTGTGTCTCTTACAAATTGAAGGTTCTGACAAACTTGTGTCAGGCCAATCTTTGGGTGCCAATTTTCCAATAGCACTTGATCACTCCATGTCTCTTGTCACATTTTGGTAATTCTTACAATATTGTAAAATTTCCATTACTATTATTATATTTGCTATGATAATCTGTAATCCATGACCTTTGATGTTGCTATATAATTATTTGGGGACATCATGAATATGCCCATAAGATGGTTAACAATACATGTGTGTGCCTGACTGCTCTACCAACTGGCCATCTCCTCATCTCCTTTTCATTCTTTGGGGCTCCCTATTTCCTGAAACATGACAATATTAAAATTAATTTCAAAGGCCAATTAATAACTATACAATGGCCAGCCATAACATTTATTTAAATCAAACCATAATCCAGAATAAGGCCCTAACTCTCTTCAATTCTATGAAGACTGAAAGGGGTGAGAAAGCTGCAGAATAAAAGTTTGAAGCTCTGAGGTTGACTCATGTGGTTTAGGAAAAACTGTCTCCATAACATAAAAGTGCAAGATGAAAGAGTAAGTGCTAATATAGAAGCTGCAGCAAGTTAGCCAGAAGATCTGGCTAAGATAATTAATGAAGGTGGCTACACTGAACAACAGCATTTCAGTGAAGGTGAAACAGCCTTAAATTGGAAGAAGATGTCATCTAGGCCTTTTATAGCTAGAGAAGAAAACCAGAGCCTGGCTTCAAAGCTTCAAAGGATAGGCTGACTCTCTTGTTAGGGGCTAATGCAGCTGGTGACTTTAAGTTGAAGCCAATGCTCATTTTACCATTTAGAAAATTGTAGGCCCCTTAGAATTATGCTAAATCTGCTCTGCCTGTGCTCTATAGATGTAATAGCAAAGCCTAGATGACAGCATTTACTAAATATATTAAGTACAATGTTGAGATCTATAGCTCAGGGGAAAAAAGGATTCCTTTTAAAATATTACTGTTCATTGACAATGCACCTGGTCACCCCAGAGCTCTGATGGAGATGCACAATGAGATTAATGTTGTTTTCATGCTTCCTAACACAATATCCATTCTGCAATTAACTAACACAATATCCATTCTGCAATTAAAATAAACCATATAAAATAAGAACAATATTCTTATCTCTAAATAAATTTATTTGAAGTTATATTACTATGTTTTTATAAATATCCACCTAATTTTTTTACTGAACCATACGAGAAGATTTTCTGACTTCTGTTTGTGGTCTTCTACATTAGTCATCCTTTCAGACAACTGAGATAGGACCCATCTTCCTCACTCTGTCTTACTTTTTTAAAATTTCATAATTGAATTCTTTTTTCTTGCTGCCACAATGAATTACCACAAACTATGTGTATGAAAACAACACAACTTTATTATATCACAGTTCTGCAAGTCAAAAACCCAGGTATACTGTGGCTCAGCTTGGTGTTTATGCAGTTTCACAAGGTAGAAACCAAGGTACAGGCAGGGCTATATTATGTTCTGGAGACTCTAGGGATGAGTTTGCTATCACACTCATTTTATTTGTTGGCTGAACTCAGTTTCTTGCATTTTTTTATTTTTTTTTTTGCATGGTCCCCATTTTCTTGTTGGCTGACAACAGGATGACTGTCTTTGTTCATAAAGAGTGCCCCAATTCCTTCTAGTGTTTTCCATGTGGCAAATTTGGGTGGAGTAAGTCTGTGAATTTATCTGATTTCCTGCTGCCACAATTTTTCTAAACTCCAAGTGGAGACGATCATTGGCTTTTAAGGGCTCGTGCGAATAGATTGGGCCCAACCAGAAAATCCAGGATAATTTCCCCATTTGAAGGTCTGTACTCTTAATTATCTCCGCAAAGCTCTTTCTGCCATGACACATAACATTTTCACAGGTCCCAGGAGGCATCTTCATGTGTGGGAGGGAGCATTCTGACTATAATATCAGTTTTATATATTTCTCCAGCTTTACTATTGACTCTCACATTTAATTAGCCAATGTGATGAAGCAACAATACTTACCCTCAAATCTCAAATCCATGCTTTCTCTCTATCATTAGAGAAATAATTCAAAATTTTCAGTCATAAATATGCATGGAATAAAAAAATCATATACTTTCATATTTAAAAATGTTTTATAAACATTCAAAAATAAATTCAGATCAATATTTTGAACTCAGTGTATTCCCTTATTTCTTTTTTGTTTTAATTGTCTAAAGTTTTACATTTGTCTCCTTTTTCCCAATTAACCCTCCACCCCCCCAGCCATTCCTACCCCCAGGGCAAACCCCCACTGCCCCAGTGTCTGTGTCCATTGGTTATGCTAATATGCATGCATACAAGTCCTTTGGTTGATCTCTAACCCCCCACCTCCCCTGCCATTTCCTTATTTCTTTATATCTACTGCAAACTCCCACAGTCTCCATTCCTCCTGCCCCCATTCCTCCCTCACATACATGTTTTTATGTAAAGTGCTAATGCTTCAAAGAAGCATTTCCACAGAGGTTACTCATCAGCATTGAATGCTTCTTTCCAAATACACAATGTTAAATGTTGAATTAACTGATTGGCTAGCTGGCCGCTTGCCTAAAATTCTCACTACTCAATTATAATGGCCCTTTTTACTTAGTCCTATGAAATGTATCTAATGTCATTAATCCAATAATTCATATAACTAATTATTTCTAAATATTTTATGGGGGGAAATAGCCCTCCCAAGAGTGTGGATTCAGTAAGTTTTCTTTCTCCCTTTTCAACACTTTTATTCAGTTGAAATTATTGTGTCTCAGAATAACTAACTCCTCACCATTTTCCTTTCTTTTGGGGTACTTAGCTGGACTAAATTGCCTAGTTGCTTTTGAGGTTAACTTTAGCCATTTGTCTCTGAGAGCTAGCAAAATGATGTGGGCTTATATCCAAAATCTGGTACTTTGCTCTTTCCCTTTCTGGGTCTTGATGCAAAGCAGCTTGATGAACATGGGGCCACATTTTGAAGATGGAGAGACCACCAAATAGAAGTTCCTTGATGCTATTAATCACCTCTTACAGGACAGCCATTCATTCACTGACCATGCTCCACCTGTTTTACACACTATGAGAACAAGATATTGTGTTAAGTGACTGTGAATTTATGTTTTATCTGTTTCAACAAGTGTTATTGCCATAATTAGTATAGATAATGTGATAAAAGCAGCTCAATCTTATTCAATTAATGAACTGGCATCCCCGAATAGCAGTCTATGTGTCAAAATTTAGGGTCTACAGTATATGGGATTGCATTAGATAGGGTGGCTGTTTTGTTCGCTTGATCCAAATCACCTCTATGTCAATGGTAGCTTCTATTTCTATGACTCTGTTGCCATGAGTCAAATTCTGTCTTTATTCTATGGCAAGTTTTTCATTTCCACACAGGGATTATAACCACCTGCTTCTGTTCAGTCATTTTACTGAGGGCTTGAAATTCTTCTTCTCTTTCTTTTGAGAGATGTTTATTGGGAAAATAAATACTCCTTCCAATACTTCAAAGAACTGACGGAGATCTGAAAGAACTGGATGATGCTGGTATGAGGTAAGCATTCTACTTCAAGTACCAGCTATTCATGAAAGAATTCAAAATCAGACAGAGGGAAAAGTCTGAGCACCACATATTGATTACCTGTCAAACAGAAAAACAATTTTGGTAATTCATATTTCTCAAAAATTAACAAGTAAACAACATTCTTTAATGCCCATGATTCAAAAGTCTAAAAAGAATTTAAGATCTTAATACAAAAGGCTTATGAATAATTTTAATGATATATTGTTCACACTTCAGGGGAATCCTTATAACATAATTCAGAAGCCTGGAGAAGAGGGCAGTTGTGGCAAACCTTCAATCTGTAAAAACCACAATGTCTGCAAAACACAATAAAGTGAAGTGCAATAAAACAAACGATGCCTTTATATTGATATGTATGCACTTAAGAAGTTTTCTCGGTCCTTATAGAATTTATTATCAGTAAAATACTGGTGAACAACTAACTCATTTTCCAAACTCACCTCCCTCAGCATAGATAAATCCTGTCCTATTGTAATGAAGTTTTTCAGAAGTTTCCCACAAATTTCAGGTTACAATGGAAGACCATTTATTTCTAAGTCAGATAAATTCTCAATATCTAGACTCTTAATACATTTTATCCAGGACTTAGTTATTGTCATTATTCTTGAAAAGCTTTTGGCTTCTTCAAAAGAAACTTCTTACAGTTACAAGAGCACACTACTGTTTTATATGTCTCTTGGCTGGTATCATTAAAGTTTAGCTGATAGAACTAGAAAGTATTCAACATACTTTTAAAAAAAAGATACATTTTTACTAATTTCAGGGAGAAAGGGAGAGGGAGAGAGAGATAAAAACATCAATCAGCTCCTGCATGCCCGCTACTGATCAGCTCCTGCATGCCTGCTACTGGGGATTGAGCCCACAACCAACCGGGACATGTGCCCTTGACCGGAATCAAACCTGGGACACTTCAGTCTGCAGGCCAACGCTTTCAGTCCCTGGAACAAAGGGGAGAATTTAGAATAAATCAAAAATGGTTCTGAGAATGTTAATAGACAATATATTTGTACAATGTGTTTTCTAAACTTAAATGCCCTTAATCACAAGGTATAATTTAGCTTCATAAAAAAACTCATACATATTTAATAGGTTCATTAGTTTTCCATTTCTTTTGTGAATACCATCATAACAACTGACTCGAGACCTAGAAGTTAGTTTTTCTCTTCTCTGTGCCTCACACAATTGCTGTGTGTAACTTTATTATATCAGGGCCTTGATATGATCCTAGAGTGTTATTTCTACAGATTTGAATTAAACTTTACATCAAGAAATGTGTCCAATCATTTATCCAAAGTAGTCTCCCTATCAGTCTTTGGTGAATAAACAAAGTTTAATGCTATATAATAAAAGGATAATATACAAATCAACCGAATGGCAAAATGACCAGTCGCTATGACATGCACTGACCACCAGGGGGCAGATGCTCAAAGCAGGAGCTGTCCCCTAGTGGTCAGTGTGCTCCCATAGGGGGAGTGCCTCTCAGCCACAGGCGGGGCTGATGGCTGGCAAGCTCAGTGGCCTGCCTCATGGCAGCGGTAAGGATGTCCGACTGACAGCTTAGGCCTGCTCCCGTGGGGAATGGGCCTAAGCTATCAGTCAGACATTCCCCAAGGGCTCCTGGACTGCAAAAGGGCACAGGCTGGGCTGAGGGATGCTCCCTCACCCCCAATGTACAAATGTTGTGCACTAGGCCTCTAGTATAATATAATTAACCAAAATTTCATAAAGGAGGAATCATTGGAGTTGAACATTTAAGAATGAGTGGGGTTCTGATAGGTATATTTATGAAAAGCAGGGCTTTCAGAAATAATGCCAGAAACATTGCCGGGCATGAGACAGTACAATTGATTGAAATTCAGGTGAAGCCTGTTGTGTTTTGTAATCTTGGCAGAGTTAAATTTAAACCAAGTTTAAAATTTGGATATACAGAAATTATGCCAAAGAAAACTATGTGCCTCAGGGAAGAGTTAGGAAGAAAATAAATATTTAGGCTCTTAGCTCATGCTCTGTCTGACACCAAGAACTACTCAATAGAACTAGTATTTTGAATTGATTAACTTATTTAATTACTACTTTTAATTTATACCGCACATCATTCTAAAAATAATTTTATAGTATTCCTGGTTTTAGAAATTTTACTTTTATGTAATTGACACAAAATTGTTTGCTTTATATTTACTCTCCTTTGTATTTAAGATGAATTCCATATTATTGTAGACCTATTGAAGTTATATAAAGACTAGAGGCCTGGTGCATGAAATTAGTGCATGGATAGGATTCCTAGGTGTGGCCGGCAATCAGGGCCAAATAGGGGCCTTCTAGCTGCCAGCCGGGGCCTTCCTTCATTCCACACTACCCCCTGGTGGTCAGAACACGTCATATTAAGCAATAGAACTCCCAGTCTACCAGTTGAACTCCCAAGGTGACACTTTGCAAATTAGCCTTTTATATATATAGACTAGAGGCCCAGTACACGAAATTCATGCACTGGGGCGGGGGGAGAGTGTCCCTCAGCCCAGCCTGCACCCTCTCCAATCTGGGACCCCTTGAGGGATGTCCAACAGGCTGGCAGGGGAGGGCAGTTAGGGGATTGGGCCTAAATGGGCAGTCGGACATCCCTCTCACAATCCAGGACTGCTGGCTCCCAACCGCTCACCTACCTCTGCCTGATTGCCCCTAACCGCTTCTGCCTGCCAGCCTGATCACCCCCTAACAACTCCCCTGCCAACCTGATCGATGCCTAACTGCTCCCTGGCCGGCCCGATTGCCGCTAACTGTTCTCCCCTGCTGACCTGGTCACCACTAACTGCCCTCCCATGCCAGTCTGGTTGCCCCTAACTGTCCTCCCCTGTAGGCCTGGTCACCCCAACTGCCCTCCTCTGCTGGCCTGGTCACCCCTAACTGCCCCCCCTGCAGGCCTAGTCCCCCCCCACAAATGCTCTCTCCTGCAGGCCTGGGTCCCCCCCAACTGTCCTCCACTGCAGGCCGGGTCCCCCCACAACTGCCCTCCCCTGCAGGCCTGGGTCCCCCCCCCAACTGTCCTCCCCTGCAGGCCTGGTCCCCCCACAACTGCCCTTCCCTGCTGGCCTGGTCTCCCCCAACAGCCCTCCTCTGCTGGCCCAGTCACCCCTAACTGCCCTCCATTCTGGCCTGATCTCCCACAATTGCCCTCCTCTGCAGGACTGGGTCCCCCCCAACTGTCCTCCCCTGCAGGCCTGGTCCCCCCAAACTGCCCTCCCCTGCAGGCCTGGTCCCCCCCAACTGCCTTCCCCTACAGTCCTGTCCCCACCCAAATGCCCTTCCTGCTGACCTGGTCTCCCCAACCTGCCCTCCTCTGCTGGCCCGGTCACCCCTAACTGCCCTCCCTGCTTGCCTGATCGCCCCCAACTCTGCCCTCCCCTGCAGGCCTGGGTCCCCCACAAATGCCCTCCCTTGCTGGCCTGGTCTCCCCCAACTGCCCTCCTCTGCTGGGCTAGTCATCCCCAACTGCCCACAACTGCCCTTCTCAGCCAGCCATCTTGTGGTGGCCATCTTGTGTCCACATGGGGGCAGCCATCTTTGTCCACCTGCGGGCGGCCATCTTTTTCAAATATGTTATTGTGAGCACTTATGGCTCACAAATTCTGCTAACATGTTTATTGGTGTGATGGTCAATTTGCATATTACTCTTTTATTAGATAGGATAATAATTTATTCATCTATATATCCTATTTTCTATAAGTCTTAAATTTCTACATAAATAAATGAAATACATATACTTTGTTTATATTCCATCTTTCCATAATATATATTTTTGAGACTTCTGTTATTAAGAATATTTAAGACTTTAACTAAAAATACTTCATTATTTTTTGCTGTGAAAAACCACATTTAATAGATTTCTTTTTAATTTTTAAAGGTAAATTTCAGCAAAAGAGTCACCTTTAAGGTTTCCAGCTCACACAGAAGCAGCATGAAAGTATGCTTAACAAATATTAAAGCAGAGACCATGGTTTTCTTTTGATTAAATTAATCATCAGTGTGTGAATTTGATTGCTAAAAGAGGTCAAGAGTATCAGAGAGAAATTAAAAAATATTCAAAGCTAAAATAAAAGCTCTTGATTTTCTTCCCTTGAAAAATTTGCAGTTACATTTTTTTTCACAATGTTTTATTATTTTTGAGAGCAGAAATTAGCAACATTAGCATTAGCTGAAAAGTATATTATACATTTGACATTGATAAGACTTTTTCTGAAGAATATTCTATTGGGTCTCTGGTTTTCTTTCTTCATTTGAATAAAGATTTGAGGTATATGAACATTTCCATGGAAACACAGTTCCTTCAGGTAAGTCTGCTTTCCAAAGTATATTGACCTCCTAGGGAATACAACATAGTTTCTAAGTTGTTCTGGACTTTTATTTTCATGATTCCCTTCTCATGGTACATTTTATCCCTAGGAAATTGCATTCTCCTCCCATGGCTTCAATTAGTTTCTACATACAAATATCTCTCAAATGTGTTTTTCAACCACAGACCTTTCTACCAACCTACAGAGCTTATACTGAACTATTCACAAGACGTAATCATTTTAATGTCTCATAAAATTTCAAACTTAAGATCCAGGCATTTGAATAATTATCTTCTTCTCATAAAAAAACTACCCTCATCCATTGTTTATTATTTAAATACTACTGTATCAATTAATTACTACTGTATCACAACCCATTCTAAAATTTAATGTAAGTAATCATAATAGTACACTTTTATATACCAGAGGGAGAGTGTGTCAACTGGTGTTGCTATACCATGGACTGGGTGGATTAAACAACAGATATTTATTTTTCACAGTTCTGGAAGCTGGTAAGTCCAAGATCAATGTGCTGACAGATTCAATGTCATGTGTGAACCCTCTTCCTGATTTGCAAATGGATGTCTACTTGCTGTATTATCACAAAACAGAGAAGAAGAGAGCTTTAATCTGTTCATCTCATAAGGCACTATCATAGAGCCTCCACCCTCATGACCTCATCTAAATCTAATCACTTCCCAGGGGCCCCAATTCCCAATACCATTATATTGGAGGTTAAGTTTCAACCTACATATTTTTGGAGGACACAAATATTCAGTCTAATCAGGGAGGATGTATTTTTAAAATGTATTATTTTTATGTTTCAATTATAGTTTACATTCATTATTAATCTGTATTAGTTTCAGCAAAGTGGTTAGGACATCATGTACTTTACATAGTGATCTCTCTGCTGCTTCAAGTACCCACCTGGCCCCAGACATAGTTATCACAATCTTATTGATTATATTCCTTGTGCTGTAATCTATATCTCTGTGATTATTCTGTAACTTCCAATTTGTACTTCTCAATCCCTTTACCTTTTTCACCCAGCCCTCTATATCCCTCCCCTCTGACAATATTTTTCTTTATATGCTGACCATGTGTCTTCCTGGATCGTTTTCAATACATTTTCTACTAGCTGAGGACTGGCAAAAAAATATCAGACAATCACATCATTGTTTTCTTCTCTTTTCATTTTAATTTAGACTTTCTCATCTTATTTCAGAACAACATTGTATCAGATGAAATAATTATTTGGGACAAAATTATTTGCCCAGAGACTTGCAAAAGTAAAGCTGGATCAAAATTTATAATGCTGAAAGGTCACTGTTGGTATACTTGAGAGCTCTAATGTACATTCTAAGAAATATAAAGACTTCGGGGAAGCATGTATGAATGGAAAGGAATCACATATTCATTTCTAGATAAAACTGTTGTCATGTAGTAAGATCATAGAGATAAGCTGACACCCATTCTTATCAATTCTTGTTATTTGTGAAATTAAATATAAATTGGTTTATTGATTTTCCTCCAAGATTAGCTTAAGTTTTACTAGTAAGTATTCTGTTTTTCTAATCAATAGAGGATTAAATTGATTACTTTGAAATTGACTATGTAATCTTTTTCAAATATGTTATTGTGAGCACTTATGGCTCACAAATTCTGCTAACATGTTTATGGACTTCATCACAAGTTTGAAGGGTGCAATGCTTTTATTATTTTAACAATATATTCTGACTAGAGGCCCAATGTACAAAAATTCATGCAAGAGTAGGCCTTCCTTCCCCTGGCTGCCTGCACTGGCTTCCCTCTGGCACCTGGGACCCAGCTTCATCCAGAAGGACATCTGGAATGATGTCAGGTCTAATTAGCATATTACCCTTTTATTATTATAGATGCCTCAATATTACTTTGGATATGGAGTTGGGCAAAAGAAACATATTACTCAATCACTCGTATTCTTACTGTTATCTCTTGTTATTAAATTTTAAAACATTTTACTAGCAGGAGGGAATTAATGAACATAGTTAATATTATAAACATACCTCAGCACAAATACTTACCATTCATCACATTCTTCAAAAAATTGAGAGATTGTAAATAATACTTCTGTACTGACAATGGAACAACTAGAATCACCTACTCATTCTAGTCCTTTCTAGCATCTGCTGTATTCATAGCTATGAATCTTTTATTTCTTATTCCTCCTCTTGTACCTGATTTAAAAATGAAAAATGGACCCTGGAAGGATAGTTATCCATTAGAGTATGATCAGAGCCAGTTAAGGGAATAGAGTGAGGTGGCGAGGAGTTCAGATGCTGGAATGAGGTTTTTATAGAGCAAGATGACTAACCCCAGATGGCAGTGCAGATAAACAACGCCACCAAGGTTGATTAGGCATCAAGGCACAGTTTAGTGTTATGATAAAGGGGTGAATATGGAAAGAGAAAATCTAGAAAAAAGACACAATAGGTGCATCCAGAAAGACTCCAATTGTCATTAGTAACAGAAAGTTTCTATTAATTGTATAACAGAGTTACACAATTCATTTTGTGAGACTAGCATTAGAGAAAGTCATGAGAGCAACGATATTAGAAGGAATAAAAACTTTAGGTAGCATTCCATGCAGGAACTCAGGTTAGAGCATGTAATTTGGAATCAACATGACCCGTAAAAGGACTACCTGACTTGCTGAGACAATCAAAAAGAATTAGACTCATTGCCACTGGATCATTTAAATACACCTAGCTCCCAATTACAGTAAACCCATCAACTTTCTCATTTTATGTTTGGAACTATTTCTGAACAAGGTTCATCAATTATAGTAGTCTAGGTGCTTCCCACTCGTGCATATCTCTGGCAATAATGGTATTTAAAAATCACTCTGCACTAGGGTTGGTTCTTCTAAATTCATCATCCCCTGAAAAGCCAAAGTTATCAAAGCACATGTTTCATTTAATCATTCATTGTCAAAAATATAGTCATTATACAGTATATATACTTCCCCCAAAATTTCTGGCCACAGAAATAAGCTCCTGATATCAGTATTACAGGAAAATAGACTGAGTTATACATACCAACATTTGCTACTGTGATCTGTTTACACTTACAATGTTTATTGAACAAATCAATTGCATTCCATTGCTTTCCATTAGAGAATGGTCCCACAATTTAAGATGGATTGAAAAAATAAACCCAGGACACAATGAAACTTGAACACTGAAAGTATATATAGTCATTGGGGGTGCACAACCTGTGTATAACACCCACACCCTGGGGAATGACTCTTCCAAAAACCAAATAAAAATGAGAACAGTAGTTTTCTGCCTTCTTCATAATGTGTTTAGGTAAGAACACTCAGGAGGATGTGAATATATATGTGCTGTGGGTGGTGGACAAGTATATGCTTATTGAATAGACCAACTGTGCATTCCACAAACTTCTTTAAGATAAGAAATGCATTTGAGGAATCCATGCTATGATTAGTAGTTATTTTATGACATTGTTTTCTCTTGATCATACAAAATGAACACTTCACATTCAGTCACTTTTCAGTAATGGGACCCAGGATATTTAATGAATTGGGATGAATAGTAATTGCCAGTAGCTTTATAGATGAGTAAAACATTATTCTTTTTTATTTTTTTTTTGTAAAGGAAAAAAATGAAGGTGCTTTTGTTATTGTATTTACAGAAAAAAATGAATGTGCTTTTGTTATTGTTTTTACAGTTTTCAAAATCTGATATTTTCTTCAAAGACCTCTCCTAGTCTTCATGTCTTCTTGGATTATTTCCACTAGCATTTTGCTCCTCAAACAAGTTAGTAAAGAACTGGGTAGGCATTCATATGTTAGAATAAAAAAGACAACCAATTTCTAACAAAAAATGTGTTAGTGTTATATAGCACCATAAAAATTGTCTCTGAAACTTATGGAATATAAACCAGAGGTTTGGAAAATGAACTATGGGCTATGTTACAAAGGATATGGAATTTACCATTTTATGAAAGCAAATATAATAGTCATGATGTATATACTTTCTTTCAATTAAAATATATACATTGAATGCAAAAAACTTTTGTTAAATGCATTTTTTGTTACTTTAATAAGTAGACACATAATTTAGCCTCATAAATTGGGGTTCAGCTTATGAAATATGGGCATATTCTATGAAGAGGGCAAAGCATGAATTGCCACATTAAAAGTTTAATATAAAACCCATAATGAGATATAACCTTATACCTGTTGGAATGGCTGTCATAAAAAAGACAAGAGAGTCCTAGCCCATTTGGCTCAGTGGATAGAGCATTGGCCTGTGGACCGAAGGATCCGTCAAGAGCATGTACCTCGGTTGTAAGCTCCTCCCTGGCCCTGGCCCTGGTCAGGGCTCGTTCAGGAGGCAACCAATGGATTTGTTTCTCTCACATCGATATTTTTCTCTGCCTTTCCCTCTCTCTTCCACTCTCTAAAAATCAATGGAAAAATATCCTCAGGTGAGGATTTTAAAAAAAAAGTAGAAAATAATGGCCTTATCCAATATATATATCATCAGACTTTTAGGTTGTTTCAAAAATTTCAATTTGTAGATTTCCCTACTCTTAGAAGTATTTTCTTAGCATAAAATCCCGAAATATTCACTACGGGGTCAACTAATATTAGTTTTATGCCCACGATGGCCTTCATCGTTACTAAGTCTCTTGAATGTTTATTAATACCAGCAATATATGAAAACACTACTTTAAATTGTACTAGCATTTGAGTATTTTTAAAAGTTTCTAGCTTATTTTTTGTTGTAAAAATATATATAGACAGAAAAATAAATTTAAATAATAAAAGCATATAACATTTTAATACTAAGGAATGCCTCTAAAACAGATTAGGAGAAGTAAGTATGACATTAGTATGTGTACATGTACAGCCTTTTGAGTGTAAGCACACCAATGTATGTCAGTGAGAGAAGAAATGCATAAATTCCTTTAAAGTACTACAGAATGAATTATTTATTCTATACTGCTCTGCACTTATTGGACTGTATTGGGTATACTGTATTTAGTTCAGGACAAGACACTTTATAAAGGCCTTCAATCATTAGTGTGTTTTCAGTAGAGAACAAAGATGCTGAAGAGCCTCATTGTGGCATTAAGGAACATTTTGTAGAAATGAGAATATATAACTTAGACAGTGAGGAGTCAGAGGCCTTGAGAATTGACTGTCAATATTTGGAAAGCTGCCACATGGGGAGATGAAGTGAAAAGTAGACTTGTTTTATATTATCCCAGGGGGCAGAAGTAAATACTAGAAGAAACTATAGGCAGAGAGATGTGAAATAGGAATGATGAGGGACATCCTATGGATTAGAGAAGGCCGCTAAAAAAGATGCTCCTCATAAGAGTTGTTTTTTTGTTTTTGCCCTTGAAGACTCTCAATCATTCCTTCCTTTTTCAGCCAGTAAACAATTAACACATTGTCCAGTCTGTAGGAATAATAGCATGTTAGATGGTTGACTGGACAGTGTGACATTTACAATTTCTACAAGGCCCCACAATTTGTGATGTCAAAGATATTTTCAAATATATGATAGACAGTATCAGGAAAGAACAATTAGAATATATAGCTCTAGTCTAGGCATCCTCAAACTACGGCCCGTGGGCCACATGCGGTGTTTTTTGCTGTTTTGTTTTTTTACTTCAAAATAAGATATGTGCAGTGTGCATATGAATTTGTTCAGTTTTTTTTAAACTATAGTCTGGCCCTCCAATGGTCTGAGGGACAGAGAACTGGCCCCCTGTTTAAAAAGTTTGAGGACCCCTGCTCTAGTCTGTAGTATAAAAGTAAGGTGTAAGTTAGAGTATGTTTCTGCTTAACAATAAGAAGACCTTTCTCGGATTAGATTTGGACTAGTACCAAAGGAAATTGTAATTTTTAAAGATAGGTTTTAAAAAAATGTCCTTTAAACTACCTAAGAGGTAGGGAGTTCCCTTCACTGGAAATGCTCACAACACGGATGACCAGTCACCAGATATGTGGAGCAAGCTTGTTCATTAAGTAATGACCAACATAAATGACCTCAGTATCATTTCTACTTCAGACAGGATGGCCTAACAGAATCTACGCTGCATAAGAACAGGCGCTTTGTATTCATTACAATAACCCCAGAATCTAGAACAGTTTTGTGCACAGGAAGAGTTCCAAATCCATTTTGTGCACAGGAAGAGTTCCAAATCCATTTTTCCCCCTACTCTGGACTTATTCTATCAGATTTTTTTTTTCTTTTTTGCTTGATGCTATTGATGATTCTCTTGGAATAGCTCTTACTAGCAACCACCTTCCTAGAGGCCACAGATGTAAGTGTTAATCTTTGTTGAAGGGCATCTCCTTAAAGTCTATCAACTCATTTGTGATGGGGTCGCGTCAAAATGGTGCTCTTCTTGGTAGGCCTCGTTGGGCTCTCTGTGAAAATGGCTCTGGTCCCTCTTGTTCCTATATGGCCATGCCAGACTATGCCTGACATTGCTTAGGTCTTTCTTACTTTTCTCGAGTGCAAGACTCAGGAGGATCCCTTCAATGCCTATAAAAAGGAATACTTGACCACTAATAATTTTGGGTATCAATGATTGCTGGTTGTTAGTATGCATTCTCTTTCACTATTATAATAAATACCACATTTTTAACTAAGCTAATAGTGACCTGGAATAAAGTTTCTACTTTAAGCACCCCTTGCAGGCCATTTAATTTGGGCTAAATATATGTAAGGAGAGAAGCTATATGTATATTACTGGAAATTTCTCTGAAAGGAACAGGTGTGCTTTGACTTCTCCTTCTCCCTATGGAACAGAAAATAAATATGATGGACAAAGGACACAAGTAAGAGCAGCTCTCTTCTTGAACCACAAAGTCAAAGACATCTTGAAAATGGTGGATCAAGAAGATAAAAGAAGCCCTAGTCAATTTGGCTCCTCAGATAGAGTAAAGGCTTGAGGAACAAAGGGCCCTGGGTTCAATTCTGGTCAAGGGCACGTTGCATGCTCTTCCCCAGTCTGAGCCCTGGTTGGAGCTCAGGCAGGAGGCAACCAATCAATGTGTTTCTCTCACATCAATGTTCCTCTCTGTCTTTCCCTCTCTCTTCCACTCACCCTAAAAATCAATGGAAAAATATACTAAGGTGAGGATTAACAACAACAAAAAAATAGAAGATAAAAGAATCTTGAGTTCCTGCACAGTATGGGAAATCATGACAAGCTTGAATTCACTAGGTTTACATAGAGAAAAATAAATGTTTGTCTTGCTTAATCTACTCTTGGATTTTTTTTTTCCCAGTGAGAGTGAAACAGAACGCTAACTAATACATAGTTAATAATTTTAAAAGTTTTCATCTTTCATTTTGTTAATGTGGTCTATCACATTGATTAATTTTTTGAACCATCTTTGTATCACACATGTTTATCTCACATGATTATCTCACATGTGATGTTGAATAACCTTTTAATATGCTGTCAAATTCAGTTTGCTCTTATTTCATTGAGGATTTTTGCATCTATGTTCATTAGGGATATTATCTCACAGTTAAGATAATATAGTATGTTTAACTTTATAAGGAATCTCATGTGGTATGAGATAGTAATAAAAGCTTATTTGTTGTTATTCCATATATATCCAGTATCAATTAAGTGAATTTCCTTTTCCCACTGAATTTCCTTGCTTTCTTATTCAAAAAGCTATTAGCCAAAAAAATTATATTGAATATTATCTTAGAATATTAAAAAATCACAAAAATAATCAGATAAGGACTCAGATTAAATTGTTTTTAATACTATGTTAACCACCTGTCATATGATCTTATAACCTTTAAACTTGAGACACTTATTAGTCCTGATATTTTTTAATATTGTCAGAGTGGTGGTTCATAAAATATGCCTGCTATCCCTCACCCTGATTATCAATAACATACTGGTCTTTTGAATTCTTATATAAACCTAATTTTTGCACCTGTTTCATATATATTGCCAAAACTTTTAAAAATATGGAGACTATTATTATATCAATGTTTTATAAGTGCATACAGGTAAAATTAAATTAAGAAATAATACAAATATTGATATACTCAGTTGAAAAACTATTTTTTAAATTTACAGATAATTGAATAAATATAATAACACAAACTTATCAATAAAAAGCAAAGAATAATATTTTTATCAGCTTTCCCTAGAGAGATCTGCTTGAGTTCTGTTTTTCTGTGTGTTTTTTTTTTTTTTTCATAATAAAAACAAATTTCATGCATATGGTCTGTTAGTGTAGCACCTTCAGAATTGTGTAACATTGGGAAATTTTATTCATAATAAAGAAGAACCATCAAACATTTTGCATGTAAGATTTGACCTGGTGCCATTGAAGAAAAGCTTAAAAAACTTTAAATTTTTCTGCAAAAATTTCAGATACCACATGAGAGTCAATGTTAGGCGAAGTAGGGCTGATAATCTTCTTATCTAAACAAGAGCTCGAGATCCATCCAGGGGACGTGACAGATCAGTGGTTAGCAAATGTTCTTCCAGCCAGGATATTTTAGCACATAACACTGCATTGTCGGACTGATTATGGGATAGCTCAAAGTAGAGGTTTGTGCTGCTAATCAGGAGCCAGAGTCAGTGGAAAGCTAATTGTAGGGTCAGAATTGAACATTTGGAGGTGGTAGCTGCGTTCTGATTTATTAACTCAGACAAGACCACAGTAAGAAAGGATCAATCATGTTGTTTAGCACATAAATTACATCCTTGAATTTTCAGAGAGAAGAAAGAACAGAGTCTTTGGGTATGTTATAAACAAAGTTCTTATTTATTCTATTGAATCACAAATGGAATAATTGCTTCAATTCTGTATTTTTTCCTTTATTGATTAAGACATTACATATGTGTCCTTAACCCCCCATTGCCCTCCCCCCACTTCCCCCAATCATGCCCTCACCCCTCTGGTGTCTGTGTCCATTGGTTAGGCTTATATGCATGCATACAAGTCCTTTGGTTGATCTCTCCCCCTTACCCCTGCCCTCCTCTTCCTTTTCTCTGAGGTTTGATGGTCTGATCAATGCTTCTCTGTCTCTGGATCTCACTTTTGTATTTTAAAGAGACAGAAGGTATGGTACAGAATGAAGTATATTATTTTCCAAAAAAATCACACAAATTATTAAAGAGATATTTTAAACCATAAAAAAGTGTCAACTTTTTGATGAAAGAATTGGGAAGAATATGCCAATTTTATTGCCATAATTTCAAACTAGATTAGGCAATATTCCTTAACTACATTATTACCTTAGCATTAAGTTGTCTTATGATGCTTAGTTCATATGTGGAAAAGATATATTCTTGTTAGCACATATAAAGAGTATATATGTGTCCCATGCTTTTTTGACAGATGGCATGTACTGAATTAACCAAAAGTATAGCAAAGCCCCAGTCAGTTTACCAACTATGATTAATAACACCCAGATTGAGATCTTTAATAAAATAGGTGCAGAAACAGACAAAGCAAGGCCAAAATGACTGCACTTCCAAATTCTATTCAGAAACAGAGAATGAAAAACATTTTTAATGAAAGAGGAAAATGGGTTTCCAAAGAGAGAGAATAGTGAATAATTTCAAATATTTAAAACAATGTCAAGGAGCATCATTATTAGATTACTTCTACAATTGCTCAAGAGCATGGAATAGGTATGACAAAAAAAATTACATGGATGGGTAAAAGTTGAAACTCTCCCAAGCATTTTCTAACCAATCAAATAATAAAATTAGGAACTATACCTTTTTAGAATGTAATGAGTTCTTTTACTATATAGTTCTTTATATAAATATAGCTAAGGCATACTAAGATTAGAAACAGATAATTTATATGATATTAAATAAGGCCAATGGTTTTCACATTTCACAACTTGAACTGGTGAGAAGTTTGAGTCATCAAGCTGAGCAGTTGATACAGGGAATGCAATAGAAGGGAAGATGGTTAGCAGGGCTTTGCATCCTCCTATCCACTCAAACTTTATTTCTGTCCCCTTCAAACAGTGCTTTGCCAAGTGTTTTATATATTAGATTACACACTCATCTTTTAGCTGTGTACCTAAGTACTGTATTTAAACTAAAGAGCAATTTCTGCAGCATTACCATACTCAGGAGGTACACTATGTTTCATTACAGCCAAGGTAATAAAGACTGTGGGCACACCCAAGAGGAAGAGATAAAACCCACAGATAAATGGCTCATGAAATCTTATTGTGTGTAGAGAGCAAGCCATGAGACAGAAAAATACCTTGGGACTGGGCTTTCTCATAAAAACATTTTCCATTTTAATGACATTGACTTTGAGTATTTAATCTTCCTTTTTTCACACACTTACCTGAGGATGATTAGAGGGCAAAACCAGACCCCTTCTAGTCATTTGATTTCCAAAACTCTGAGCAGTGGGGAGAAACTTCAGTGAGCCAATAGGTGCCATTGTTAGTTCTATATTAACATACAAAATCCAAGTTATTTATCTTTATATTTATGCTTCACTTTGAAAATCTGTGCAAAGGTTTCATCAATATTCAGGAATTTTTATATCAATAACCTTGGAAGCTTCTGTGAAATATGTAACAAGTACCTGCTTACTTAATATACTTAGAAAATACCGTAGAAATCTGGAACTCACATTCAGTGTGTCCAATGATGAGTTAGTAAAACATGGTTAGGAAATACTACAAAATATTCCCCATCCCAAATATATTGACAGTGTCATTATCTACTGTATTATGGAAGAAATGTGCTCCCCAACCGACTAGACCTTATAAAAGATAATTAAATGAGTTTATAAGGGTGGGGCCCTAAGCCAATAGACTGGTGTCCTTATAAGAAAAGGGATTGATAGCAAGGATGTGTACACAGAGAAAAGGTCACAATGAGAAGATAGCAGTCTGCAAGTTAAGTAGAGAGGACTCAGGAAAAAACAACAACAAAAACAACCAACATGTTGATATGGGGCATTCAACCCCCAGAACTGTGAAAAATAAATTTCTGTTTTTTAAGTCATCCAGTCAGTGACATTTTGTTATGGCAGCCTTGGAAAACTAATGAAGCTACAGGAAACAAGGTAATTGTAAAGACAGGAAAATTGCCTGTTGGAGGTTTTTCTGCTGGCTTGAACGATGTTGGAAAATAAACAAGACACAAATAAATCCTAGACTCTAGTTTTAATAATAGATATAGAGAACTTGATTCTAAAACATGTGCATTGGGTTCACTGTAAGCCAAAGACATGTGGAACAGGTTGAACACATTAAGCTGCCATGTCTGGTTCATTTGCTAAAGTTATTAGTGAACTTATGAAAAATAATTATTTCAGTGGTGCCAATTCATAGTTGACTGTACTAAGAACTCATATTACTATAATTAATTCAGAAATAGTCATCATAAATTAGACCATAAATGTTTATAAATTAATTTTTCTTGTCTGAAAGGCAATTGAAGCATATATATAGTATTTAAGCATATTATATTTACAGTATACTTACCTTTTACAATTAAATTTATCTTATCATCACTATACCATCAAATGCATTTACCCAGTAATATATAAAATCCAATGCCTACGTAAATACTTCATAATTGCTCAATAATGCTCTATCTAAGGGAAAAGATCATTATTAGCTAGGTTAATACTATTCAATTTTCTCTTTCACAATTTACTTTATGACTATACATGAAAGATGCATAGGCTGTTGAGTATATTTTAATAGATGTACATTTACATATATACAGTATATAGGCAATAAACACTCTATATATGTTAGTGTGAATACAAAGACATTGGTGGTCATAATCTGATACCAAAATAATGAATGAGAGGGAGTGTTCTCTGTTATCAGCTAAGTGGCTCATCACCCACTATATGTTCCATGATACACATTCCAAATATTTTTACAGAGAGGAAGGGAGAGGGATAGAGAGCTAGAAACATCAATGAGAGAGAAACATTGACCAGCTGCCTCCTGCACACCCCCTACCGGGGATGTTCCCGCAACCAAGGCACACGCCCTTAACCGGAATCGAACCTGGGACCCCTCAGCCCGAAGACCGATGCTCTATCCACTGAGCCAAACCGGCTCCGGCCAAATATTTTTTTTTACAGCTCATAATGAAAGACTTTATAATAAAGCACAGATTTTGTAATTCAGTCAACACCTTTCCCTGGTGGGGACTTTAGTCTGATATTCGGATAACTCCTAGCAGACTTCAGGATGAGTGGTAAACATTTTGCCAAGTATATTTCAAGCCAGCGGCATCCTGCGTCCTCTCTGGGATTTTTGTTGGAGAGATTAAAACTTCTGGAGTTCCTAAAGCACATTTTGATGAGAGAACTGAATCCTTAGGGCAGGTAAGTGGTTCTGATAACATATTTTATTCCAAATGAACTTCTCTTTGTATAATTCTAGGGAACTTCAGAAGTACTGGATCCTCCAGAGTCCTTGAAATGTCTCTTCCACTGAATCATGCTTTTACAACCAGATGAAACAAAACACTAAATCCCTCCTTGAAACTCACTGCTTTCCAATTCCCATTTGAATTGTTTTTTATTTAATGCCTGAACGGGTTCTTCTCCATTTAACACCACCTTGACTCTTCCCAAAATCTCACTCCTAAGCCACACTTAGGGAATTATCCTGAGCTCCTTGTGTTAATTTGAAAAAAAAAAAAAAAAAAAAAGTAATCTAAAATTAAAGATAATAAAAGTCTTCTTTCTACTCAGAATTTACTGCCTAAGTTGTATACTCTGCAACAATGCAGAGTACAGTATCTATGGGAATTCAAATTAGTTAAAATATCTTAATAATTAGATTAATTTAGTCCTATTTTTATTAATATCCTCTGCTTCGCTATATAACACGTTATTTTCTTACTCCTGGCAATGTTATAATATTAAAATGAAGAGCAATTTAACTTTAAAATATAAATTCATTGGGTTGTATACACACAATTGAATTTATAGCAGAAAAAACAAGTGAGTAAAAAAGTTAAACATTAACAGAATAAGGAAGACTATATTTAAATTGGTGGTGAAGGGAAGGGGATAAATTTCTAAAATTAATGCATATAACATTATACATATATGTATATATACACATATGTGTATATATATATATATATATTAAAGATGTAAAAAAAGTATTTTAAAAATTTACTTTGCAGTATCATAGATATGCATGCCAATCAACCACAAACTTTATGTGAGACCAACATTGAAAAATCAGTACAAAGACTTTTTGTTTTGTTTTGTCTAAAATTTTATTGAAAATTTTCAAACCTGTTATAAAATTGAAAGAACTAATTGCAAATATATTACTGAAAGGAAGTGGAAATATTCTATACTTTTAATATAAAAATATGTACTAAACTTAAAAACCAATTTTTTAAATTGATATCTTTTTACTAATGCAAAGGATTATGATGAAAATATTTGGTACACTAAATTTCCCAATATTATATTCTGGGAAGGAATTTGACATGAGCTAACAAAGGTGAGTTAAACTGGAAATATAGTTAAAAGGATGAGGGTTGCTGGTGCTGGGCTCGGGGATTTTGCTTTGGTTTGGTTTTGTGTATGTGTGCGTGTGTGTCTTTTATACATTTCTCAAATGTGACTATTATCAGGCCTGTAGCTGCCTCTCTATGAGTCCCATAAAGTGGAGAGAGAGCAATACCATGTGAAGAGTGTCTGGGGTTAGCCTATGGCTCTGTTCTCACAAACGTCCCCTGTATTTGGGACTAGCAGCCCAGTCAGGCAAGCACCACTGCAGCTTCCTAGTATTTTTCTGTTCCCGTTCTACATGTTGATGCAAAACTGTTCAAACAAATTTATAATCATATAATCAAATGTTGAATAGATGAATGTAAGTAAAAATAATAAGTGGCCCATACGTGATTGTTGATTTACTATAAAATTAATGTATGCATACACCACTGAATTTTTAAAAAGTGGTATCATTGATTAAAACTTAACAAAATATCTGGTACAGCTATCACACACTATGATATATATATATATATATATATATACACAAATATATATATATATTTAGTAATATTCACAATAATTGTGTGAGATAGATGTTATATTAGTTTAATTTGTTATTATGCTAAAAGTAAAAGAACTTGGAATCTGGCTTCAAACGTAGTATTTTTTTTTTTTTTTACTTGCTCTAATCGTTCGTTGAGTCATATAATTAATAATCAGCAACACTGGATTTAGAGATCGATATTTTTTTACTTACATTTTAGCAGCCTACTAAATTTAGACCTTAGTATAGAAAATAAAATGAATCTGACCTCTGAAAAGAGCAGAGAATCTCATTTGCATGGATACTTATGTAACAATGACATAACCTCTGCTCCTTAACTTGCTTTGTTAATGACATGGTGTGTCAACATGAAGTCATTTTCAAACCCATAGTTACATGCAGCCAGTTTAATGATAGACATCTGTCTGGAACTACATGGAAGCTGTAATTGTGCGCTAACTCTGTTTTTATAATCAAAAGGAAGTACACTCATTCCAAATATATCCAGTTTGACATGGTGTCTTTATTTTCCTTCACAAAGGACTTATGACCTAGGAATTTTTCTGACCTCATTAGACATTAAATGTAAGAAGAAATCAAATCAAATGACAAGTATATGAGTTTATGTCACAGAATTGCACAAAAGAACTACTAACAAGAAGTGGGGCTACATGAGTACCCCAACAAAGACAAATTTTATATACTTTCAAATGTCTACAATGTTAAATTTCAGAACAATAGTTTTGAAGTACTAGGAGCCCTTCCATTTTTTTTTTATTTTTTATTTTTTACTTTCAAAGGTTAATGATATCTGAATAAAACATAAAGGTATTTTCTACTAATGTTGTGAAGTGTTGATAATATTTTTGGTAAAGTTATGGAAATCTAATAGCAATTAACAATATATTAATTACTAATATAGATCTTTGTCAAGCATACATATTTTCCCAAGGAGAATAATAAATAGAAATGTATTTCCTGAAATGAATATTTCATTCAAATCAAGTAAAGAAATTCTTTGCCAGGAGAAAACCTTCATGAAACAGAATACTTGACTGCAAAATTTAATTTGAAGAGCATCATTAATAATGCAAACCTACCTAGCAGTAAGTGTCACCTGAAATCTAGCCACAACACATTTGCTTCCACAAACTTAGTTCCTATGAGTTTGACCTTGGCATGCAATTATGTCACTAGTTCTGCCATCCCAGGTTTCCTGAAGGGCAGAGCAAATCAAAAATTGTGAATGAGGCCAAGAGGAAAACAACAGTAAAAATACTCCACATAAAAAGTGGCAAAGAAAGTAAAATTATTTAACATAATACTAGAACTGAAATCTCACTATTGCAAGTAGTCACTTTGCTTCCTTTTTTTTTTTTTTTTTGCACCCAGTGACAGCTGTCTTTATTCCTAAAATAGTTTGTTACCTTCATAATGGGATGGATCCTGCTAGTAAAAAAATAATAAATAAATAAATAAATAAATAAATAAATAAAGAATTAATGCCTCATTACTTTAAATCTCATTTGTTTCTCCATGTTACATTTAAGAAAATGAAAATATATTATATTGCTCCCATTTCAACTTCACCAGTTGGGGAATTTCTAGCTGGATTAGACCTAAGGCAATGCAATCTTTTAAATCAATTGGGACAAAGAAAATCCTTTTGTAAATGCAATAAAAATATTCAGCATATCTTCTGCATTTATATCTTATGTTACTCTATAATGAATGCAAAAGTTTCTCAGATTCATTTTTAGTGAACAATATAAATAATGTAAAAGAAAATAATGAAGTACATTATTAACATTTTTTCCTTTCCTGTACATGTTTGAACAGCATCAGGCATTACAGTTGGGTAAAATAATTAGGATTCAAGGAAGCTAACAGATTACATTTTTGTCTTCACTCAAGTTCAGAACTTCTTGCAATATATAAATGATGAATCAGCAGATGGATATGAACTATCAGCTTAATATGTGCAATTTAATTTGAAAAACATGGCTTAATCTTTGGCCACTGTTGGGCTCCCGATATATCTCTCCTGATTTGAGAGTGCCTCATAAAACTAGATTTTTCCTTTTCCAGGAATATAACCTGACCCCATGAGCATTTTTAGTAGAGGGATTGATTCAAAAGGAAATCTAGAGGGTTCAGCAAAGAATGCTCACTCTGTCGCTGAGACAACCAGCAGCTGGAGAGTGAAAACTTCCATCGACTTCTGCTTTCTTCTCTCATAAACTTTAAGCTTAACAAACAAATTTTGACCTTAAGATAAGTGATCTGAAAAATTATTATAATTTTCATAATTCAGGAGTTGATCTTCCCATAGAAAACACCAATATCATCTATTTTGTTCTTCCTCTCTGGTATATTACCCAGTCTCTGAGCACATCTAACAAATTGGCTGAAGAGAAATAAAGGGACAGGTTTTGTTTATTACTCTGCATTGGCTTAACCTCTCTGCCTCTGTCTAAGCCTACTTACTACACCAGGTGCTAAAAGAAGACACTGAGAAGTCACTTTCTTGGATGAAATCTTTGAGATATTGTAGCATAAGCAACACTGGCCTGAGAGCCATATAATGCAGTCAATAGAGGGACAATTTCCCCTTTTGTGTGTAGGACACAGTATAGGTTAAGGGTTCTAAGAACAGCGCTGCATAAGGCAGACAGCTCTGATGGGAGGCGGGTGTTGGGAGATGGAGAGATTGAGCAAAATTTAAAAAAATAATAAAAATAGGGAGAGCTCATGGTGATGGACAAAAGTGTGGTGATTGCAGGAGGGATGGGGGTGGGTGGAGGTGGAAGAGGACATAGAAGGGATTAATGGTGATGTGGACACTCCATTGGTAATTTGAGGATTCAAGTCATATGCGTGTTGTGATATGCCACCCTCAGCCTGGGCACTGATGCCCTCCATATGGGCTCTGGCCACAGCAGAAGTAACGTGGTAGCAGATATAAAGCAGCCATCCAGAAGCAAATGTCAACAACAAGAAGCTGTGGAAAAAAAACAAAAACAAAAACAAACAACCCTATTCACAGAATTCTGTGAGCTCATTTGATACATCTAGACAACGCAATACCTTTGGGGGATGGAGAAGAGGCTGCAGGGGTAGATAGGAGTAATCTGAAAACTAGTGACATGTGTGTCCCCTGGGACAGAGGTCACAACCCCCATCCATGGAGTAAATCTGGCCTTTTACCTGTTTTTGTCAACTGAGTTTTATTGATACATAGCCACACCCATTTATGTCTTTTCTATGGGTGTTTTCATGCTACAACAGCAGAGTTGCTTAGCTATGACGGCAAAGAATAAAATATTTATTATCTGGCATTTTTAAAAATATTTTTTTATTGATTTCAGAGAGGAGTAAGAGGGAGAGAGAGCTAGAAACATCAATGATAAGAGAGAATCATTGATTAGCTGCCTCCTGCATGCTCCCCACTGGGGATCAAACCTGCAACCCAGGCATGTGCCCTGACCTGGAATCGAACCGTGACCTTCTGGTTCATAGGTCAACACCAGCCGGACTCCTATCTGGCATTATATAGAAAAGTTGCCAAGTCCTAGTCTACAGGATAACATCTGCAGAGAGCTCAGTGACATTATGCATAGACTTTGTGTGTGTTACAGGTTCACACAAGATAAGCACAAGGAAGGTTTTTTATTTTCAGAAAGTTTAAAAGCATGTTTGAAGAGTGGAGAATTACAGGGAAGTATATCAGAAGTATATCTATCCACTCCACAATGGTTCTAATTAAAAAACCTCCTCAGCTCCACACCCTGCCTCAGTCACAAAAGTCACTGAAGTGAAAAATTCAAGTACTATCTCTGTTTCAAGATAGCTTTTACCCAGAGGAAAATGAACACATAAGTAGTATCCATTTGCATAGAGGTAAGTCCAGAGTAGAAAACATAAATGTAATAATACGAGGAAGGGTAATACATTCTGTATATTGGACCCAGGCTCCACTTTGGATCACGTCCACTGAGCCCAACTGCACCGTCGCTAACCTTTGGATGTAGAAGTGGAACATACATGCTAAATTTTGCATGCAACTGATTAGGTGGTGGATAGTTACCCATAATTATTGTAGTACTACCTGATCAATACATATCACATTTAGATCAACATATAACTCCGTCCATGTCTTACAAAGCCTTATGTAATCTATCCTTCATGATCTTTCCAACATCATCAAATATGACTATTTTTGTTCACTGTGCTTCAGGCACACCCGTATGCTTCCTGCCCCTTGGACATGACAGGCACATTTCTGACTTAAAGCCCTAATTAACTCTGTGTGGGATGCTTTTTATGTCTCTTCCTCACCTCATTCATTCTTCACTGCATCAGAGGAATTTTTCCTGATCACACTTTTTTAAATAGGTGTGATCTGTAATATGTTCACCTTCTTAGTTTTTCTTTTACTATCTGATATATTATACATCTTATTGTTTAATTGCTTATTCATTGTCTCTTCCATAAAATTTTAATACCATGAGGGCAAAGACTTCATTTGTTTTATTTTCTTCTCTACCTCTGGGCTGTAGTATAGAAATATTGTGGCTATTCAATAGCATTTGTTGATTAAATGAATAAATAAATTTATTCAGTAGTCTCACTGGTGGTCTTTATATATTGTTATTGCTGTCATTCTATCTTGGGAATATATATATAATTTTCATTCGTTGTTTTCAAAACTTGTGAAGTTTGAAGTGTAATGAGTTTGTGATCATACAAAATAAGAACTTTATTTGCTATTAAAGAATAACTTTGAAACACTAATAAGCTCACATATATCTGTACATTAAAAAATCACCTGTTGTACTAAACATAAGAAATCATTTTGTTAGGAAATAATAACATATGTTCTGAAAGAGGATACTCTTCTTTAGGCCCTTTAATCTTCATTCTAATCTAGCATAAAGACAGAACATGTTTGTGAAACTGATAGATGTTTTAAAGTTTTAAGAAAAGAGATACAGTAGAAACATGTAAGAAAACAGTGAATAAAAATGTTATGAGTAGAAACTATATTTTTAAAAACTTCTAAGTGCCGAAGGGGAAAACATTAAATAAATGGAAATAAAGTAAATATATGATTTTTATACATTTTCAAACATGCTTTGTTTAGCAATGAAGACACATCACAGCACTTCAGGGGACCATAATTAGCTGCACCATCTTTTCCAATATAGGGCCTGCCTTCTGCTTTTAGGTAGTATAGTGATTTACTCATTGATCATTATATTTTAACTAGAGGTCTGGTGCACGAAAATTCATGCACTGGCAGGGGAGGTCCCTCAGTCTGGCCTGCCCCCTCTCATAGTCCGGGAGCCCTCAGGTGATGTCCTACTGACAGCTTAGGCCCACTCCCCCCTGGGAAATGGGCCTAAGCTGCAGTCTGGCCTCCCTCTTGGGAGGCGACCAGGATGATCAGGGGAAGGCGCCACCCCCTCACCCTGTTACTGCTGCCACTGCCGGCCATGGCGGCTGCAAGGCCTGAGCCCTGGGCCTCGCAGCTGTGGGGGCTCATGCCTGCCTGAGCCCAAGGCTGCCTGAGCCCACGGCTGCCATGAGCCATAGCTTCCATGAGTCCATGGCTGCCGTGAGTCCTGGGCCTCGCAGCCACTGGGGCTCAAGGCTGCTGTGAGCCCCGGGACTTGCAGCCACTGTGGCTTTGTCCGGATGGACGTCCGGTGGACGTGGGGAAGACATCCACCCTAATTAGCATATTAGCCTTTTATTAGTATAGATCAGGGGTCCTCAAACTTTATAAACAGGGGGCCAGTTCACTGTCCCTCAGACCGTTGGAGGGCTGGACTATAGTTTTAAAAAAAACTATGAACAAATTCCTATGCACACTGCACATATCTTATTTTGAAGTAAAAAAACAAAACGGCAAAAACACCCGCATGTGGCCCGCGGGGCCGTAGTTTGAGGACACCTGGTGGATACTAGAGGCCCGATGCATGAAATTTCTGCAAGAGTAGGCCTTCCTTCCCCCAGTTGCTGGCACTGGCTTCCCTCTGGCACCTGGGACCTGGGCTTTCCTTGCAGCCCCAGGCTTCGTCCAGAAGGTCATCCGGAAGGATGTCCAGTCTAATTAGCATATTATGCTTTTATGATTATAGATTAGGTTTAGAGATAGTTACAAGATTTGAAAGAAAGGTCATTGACACTAGAAAATAACTTTTAATAATTAGTTAAAATAGAGAAAAAGCAAAAGCTCTTTCAAAATCTACTCAATTCTGTAGTCTCATAAATGCTACAGCATTGTGGCTAATTACTGGAAGTCTGTGATTGGCTGTCCCAATGACTGATTCTCAGGTCCTCAGTTTAGATGTTACAAGGATTTAAATAGATCGATGAACAGGCCAATGAAATGTATTGACTCCGCTGCTGTTTCTTCATCCGTTTGTTTCAGGCATAGAAACATAGTTCATGGCTGTTTGACCCAAACATTGGATTGTAGCAGGAATGATTCACTGTTTTTACTCTGTGCAATGACTGATTTGACTGTCACACAATCAATCTGATTGATTGTACAAAAGTTGGCCAACAAAAAAAGTTGCCTTTCCATAGCTGTTCTCATCATCCTGTAAAAAATATAATTGTTTTATATCTCTTTAGAACAACTTTTGAAGAGGTGCTTTGGAAATCACTCTATTCATTCTAATGCAGATATCCAAACCAGGTATGTCTTTCTTAATTGATCATTAACAATTCCTCTGAGTCACCACTGGCACTACCATGGTTCAGCACATTAAAATGCTTGCAGTTGGCATTAGTCTTCTGACATTTAATTTATCCCGGGGGTTTATATAACTGACCACTCTTTCCAAAAAATGCTTTGTGGCCTTTGCTACATTTTGGCTGCCTATACTTCATGTTCCCACAATATGGCACTACCATGTTTGCAGATCAACATGGGTTTGATAGTTTGTTATTATTCACTCTTTCTATTAATCACAATCTTCAAATTTTAGTGAGATCAAAGGTATTCTTACTAAATAAACAAGAAAGCATTCTTAATTATATGAGATAGGTATTAACCTCTAGGACTGCCAAGGACAATCATTAATCATGATTTACTAAAAAAATACAATATTCTCAAATTTTAATATAGAAATTTATTAGTTCATATATGACCTGGTCATTTTGGGAGAAATTCCCAGATCCTAAATCAGTGATGGGCCACCTTTTGAGCTTGGTGTGTCAAACTTCGCCAAAAAACTGAGCATAACTCGGGTAGTGTGTCACTTTGAGGAAAAAACATTATTTCGCAAATGTTTCATCCTCAGGAGCAACAAATGTTTCATCCTCGGCTACGCGTGTCAGTGCTGACACGCGTGTCATAGGTTCGCCATCACTGTCCTAAATCATCAGACTTTTTAGCTCCTCCCACCCAGTTAAGGTGTGAAGCAGATTAAAACAGATTTGTACCCAAAGAATTATATCCTCTTATTTTAATGATACAACCTCAATTTGTAAGTTTTCTTTCCTGTAAAGAGAACTCCACTAATGCTATAATAATAAATTTTAAAAAGCTAAAATATGAATGGTTCTGGCTTGCTGACCAGTTTGCCAAAGAGGAAGAGGTATACAATTTAATTGATGCCTAGGAGTACTGGGAATGTCTATGAAATCAGGAGCTTGTCCCTCTTTTCTAAAACCTTTTCCTTATCCCCGACACTTTTACCTTCTCCATCACTATCAGTTTTGAGCTAAGTAGACCTGGTTTTGATTGCACCTCTAACCTTTGTCAGACAGAGTAAGAAGCCCTAGTCTCTTAGGTCAAGATGACCTTTGTATTCTAATAGCATTAGGCTCAGCACATCCCATCCTTGCCCTACACAGTTAGAAGGTGCCTCCCACCTCTTCCTTCTATAGTAGTTGTTCAATTATTCCTTGCTGAATACATTAATAAATAACAGAATGAATGGATAAGTAACATGTATGATATACCTGTACCTTATTATAAGTTAGACAAATTTAATGTATAAAAGTATAAAGCATTCATCTGATCTACAATCATACTAAAAACTAAGAAGTCAGAATATGAGTAAATAAATAAAATAATAATAACAATTATAAAATTTTATTTTTATTCTATCATTAATTTAAAGAAAAAGAAAGTGATAAAGAGACTAAAGAATTTAAATATTCTGAAACAAAGGGAGTCTGAAGCAAGCTTTCAAGAGACATTACTTCAAAGCAATACATTTATTAATTCATTTATTCAGATAAAAATTAATTCAAATAAAATATTTGAATTTTTATTGCTACTACTACTATTATTATTCACCATATGTGGCAATCTGACAGTATTTTAAGAAAAGTATTCTAAAAATAAGTCAAGAAGAAATTAAGTCAGTGTTGTATTATAACCCTGCTTTAATCAGATCTCATGCCCGAACTCTTTAATGAAAACCTAGAATCCAGTGTAGAGTAAAAATTCTCTATCAAACACTTAAAATAGTTCACAACTACTGGCTGTATGGAAATATCAGTCAGTTGAGCTCTATGGAGTAGTAACAGAAGCATATATTTCTGAGCTGAGTGTCTGGTTTCAAATTAGAGTTTTACTGCTAGAAAAATGACAACTCCATGAGGTTTGTGGTGATTAAATTAGGTAATGCATATGGGAAGCTGCCAAATAATGGATATTCTTTTAATAATGCCTCCCTAACTCCACCCATAAAATTTTCTCTGTTTCAAATCACCTTATTTTGCTCTTCCCATCATCCCCTGTGATGACAATTTCTCTGCCTGATGAAATTGGTGACAATGATGGAAATCTGTGATTAGACCCTCTTAGCCATCATGATGAATATTGGCAATGAAGTTTGACTTTGTTCTATTCACAATAGATGTTATTTTTCAGAGATTTTAAATAACCATTTTATTTTTCAAGAGGATTAGAAATTAAAAACAAAATTGAACTTTCTTACTTATAATTCTCTTAAAAATGAATAATACTAAAATTAGTAAAGGCATTGTGGTATGTTAATATTTTTGGGTTCTACTGCATTAATTTGTACTTAACTTTTATTCAGTGAGCCATTATACATGTAATTATGTATTAAAATTAATTTGAATTATTTACACTCTATTATATAGATGCGGTTTTATGATCAAAGATTGAAGTGCAATCTTGTTATAAAAGAAAACTGTTATGGTACACTTACAATACTGCCCTTTTATATTAAAAACTGGAATGTTTTCTCTGAAAGATACATTAACTTCGGAAGCAATACTTAGTTGAAAAGTAAAGGGACGAGATTGTTGATGGAGATTTACTTAAAGAAAGGGAAATTACATTCATCACAACTTCTATATCTGGATCAGTGATTTGTTTTGATGTAACATTATCCTATTCACTCCTCTTTTCCTCAAATGAGGCTGCAGATAATTTTAGCTTTACTGGTAGATTGTCTATTTCTTTTGTAGCTATGACTTTCAAAATTACACATTTCTAATAGGGAGGTGGGGCAAGGAGGTTCCAATCTAACCAAAAGCTACATTTGTAGATTTTGATACTAGTTCTCTAAATATAGCTAATTGTTATGTGCTTAGTTAGGTTTTCCCTAATAAAAGGAACATTTCATGTATTGCTGCAAAATACAAAATTATATATTGACATCTAAAAACTTATGATTAACTTTATATATTTATCTGTACCTTTGCATAATAACCTCAATTAATTTACAGATAACATGAAAAAATATAATATGTAGTCTATAAATTGTTCTCTTTCCCACATTTCAACACATAGGCATTTTAAATATAGATAAAATCTATGTATATAAAAGCCTAAGTGACCATTATGACCAAACAACTGGACCGACCATAACAACCAGTCACTATGATGTGCACTGACCACCAGCGAGCAGATGCTCAATGCAGGAGCTGCCTGCTAGTGGTCAGTGCGCTCCCACAACCAATCTCCCATGGCCAGCCAACCTCCCACAGCCCCTCCCCCCACTATAGGCCTAGATCACCCACCATGTCGAGGGACCCCACCTGTGCACAAATTCATGCACAGGGCCTCTAGAAGCCTTAAAAATGCAGACATGACTAAACAATCTAATAACAAACTTCTTAAATTAACTTTTTTCTGAATTCACACATGGATTCCTTTATATCTATTTATTAAATTGTCTTTGATTTTGTGAAACAGGAAATTGGTTTGGTAAAACACACAAAATCAGCATCTTCCATTTCACCAAGATGAAGTCACAGAGACCAGGTTTATTTTTCACCATTGAAAAAACAGTCACATAAAATATATTTTATAATGGCTCTCAAATATCTAATGTCTTTGGACAGTAGACAACAAGACAATGATCCCTGAGAGATGGAAAGCAAATCATATGATTCATTTTATGTTTCAACTAGGCTGGACAATGGTACCTGGATATTTGGTGAAACATTATTCTAGATCTTTCCATGAAGGTGTTTTGTTGTTGTTGGTGGTGGTAGTGGTGGTGGTGAGTTTGACATTTAAATTCACCGACATGAGAATTATCCTCCATAATATGTGTGGGACTAATGCAGTCAGTCAAAGGTCTTACTATTACACAGGCTCACTCCCTTGAACATGAAGGGATTCTACCAACATGCTGTCCTGAGACACAAACTACACCTGTTCCCCAGAACTACAGCCTATCAACCTACCCTGAAGATTTTGGATTTACCAAGCCCTCCACGATGCATGACTCAGTCTCTCTCTGGAGAACCCTGATGAATATACCTATATTGCTCTGGATAACTATATGAAAAAAAGTTTACAGGCACTTTGCAGGAAGAAATCAAAGCCTAGTAGCCTTCCTTAATTCAGGACAGTGTCTGGGAAAGTAAAGTCAGCTACATGGCTCAGGGAAGGTTGGAGCAATAATAGTGAGGACCAGATTTGCTCTCATACCTAAGATGATCAACAGATGGATGAAATAATTAAAGCAATACATTTCAAAATACTCAACTTCGGGAAACAAAAGATAATCACAAAATATAAAGGAAAGCCAAGTCTTACCATTGGCCACAATTAGTGCTTTTTTGACAATTTCAGGCCATAGCTTAGAAGGGGCAGACTGACAGACAACCCATTGTACTACCTTGGTTAAGGAGATTGAGTTGTTGTTCTAGGAAAAAAAAAAAAAAAACACAACAAAAAACAAAGGAAAAAACACACACTGGGGTTTGAGGGACAGATTATCAGTGAGGAGGGGGAGCAGAGGGGGAACCTCAGACATTTGCTGCAGTTATGGATGTTCAGACGAGAACTTGTAAGTGCACAGGAGGGAAATAACTTGGGGCAAGAAACATGCACTCAAAAAGATTAGGTGGAATGGTGCCCTGTTTTCACACGTGAAGTTTGTACAAAGTACAGTGCCTACATTCACCAACCATAACAAAGCAGCGTGATCAATGGAGCCTTAGGTAGAATAATCAGAAAGGTCTTGCTTAATTCACCCCAGACTGAGTATTACCAATGCCCTCAATTTTAATGAAATCTTAAAATCAAGATAAAAAAGGATCAGATTGTTTTCCAATAACTTACTGCATTGCATACGAAAGACCAAGAGTTGTTCAAGAACATAGAAGTCTCTAACACTGAACAAAGCCAAACCTATGCTGCCTGGCATCAAATGTAAATTATCAGCACACACAAAAAAAAAAACAAAAAAAAAGGAAAATGAAACCCCCCACGAGAATGTAAGAAAATAAATCAAACCAACTAAAATGAATCAGATCTCAGAATTAGCAGATACATCAAAACAGTTGTTACAATCAAATTCTATGCATCAAAATTGTTAAGAGAGAAATGAAAATATGAAAAATCAGTTTGTAATAGATAAAAACTGTCATGTGTAAAATGAAAAATGCACAAAATGGATTAACAAGCTAGACAATAGATGCTATAAAATGAGACACATAGAGTAAAAAACAGTGAACAGAACTTCACTGAAATTGGGACAATGTTAGAGATCCTAATGAACATTTAATGGATCTCAAAAGAGAGAATGGAGTGAAAATTTTTTGATTATATCAAATCCCAAAATTTCCAAATGTTATGAAAACTTCATTAGTATGAATTCAAAGAGCTCAATGAAATCTAAGTACTTGCAACATAAAGAAAATTGCAGTGTATTCTCATCAAATTTCTCAAAACCAATGATAAAAAAAAATTCTTAAAAATAGCCAGAAGGAAAAAACAAAAACAAAAACAATATGTACCTAGGAACAAAGATAGAAGTAACAGAAGATTTACTTAGAATTTGATAAACATGAGAAGACAGCATTTTGCAATCAGTCATAAAGTTTCAGGACTGGTTATGTCATGCACAAAAGAAATGAAAAGGATGCAACTCACTTTCTCATGAAACAAATGATTGATACATGAAAAGACAATCATTCAGCAACTATTTAGTGGGTGTGACTTGCTCTGCTGGGCACTGTTCTAGGTATTAGGGAGAGTGAAGCAGAGAGGAGAGTTGAGTTCATCCAGCTTTCATTCCAAAGGCGGGGAGACAGAACAACAAGCATATGTTTAAGTGGGAGTGTGATTGAGAAGTGTGTGATGGTAGGAGCGATGAGGGGAAATAGGCAGGATGGGATTATTGAATGAAATGATATATTTTTTATCTTAAAAATTGTTTCTTTGAGAAGGTGGATTTGAACAGAGATTCAAATTAAATAAAGTATTTAATCGGGCACTTTGGGGGATAGGACCTGTCAAGAAGAGAAATGAAGAGTGCAGAAGCTCTGAATTAGAAGGATATTTTGCCATATTTGGTAACAGCCAAGTACCTTTTCTTATGAATGGTACTTGTCTCATGAAACTACCTCCTTTAGTACAGAATAGTTTCCTCAATGGGTATCTTACCATCAATCCCTCTGCAGTATGAGAAGTGATGATAATATGGATAGTTTTTTTTTAAAAAACTTCAGTATTTCTTAATTTTTTTCTCACTAGATATTAAATGTATATGGTGTTTAGAACATAATCTTTCAAAGAGCCACTAATATCTACCTGAATGGGAGAAGAAGGGGATACATTTTCTTCCTTGTCAAATGTGTCCTCAGAATCACTGACCTTAAGGATCTTTTCTATTGCCCATCTGGGTGTGGCTCAGTGGTTGAGCATAGACCCAGGAACCAAGAGGCCACTGGTTTGATTCCCAATCAGGGTTGCAGGCTCCATCCCCAGTAGGAGGCATGCAGGAGGCAGTCAATGTATGATTCTCTCTCATCATTGATGTTTCTATCTCTTTCTCCCTCTCCCTTTCTCTCTGAAATCAATAAAATTATATTTTTTTAAAAAGAAAAAAAAAATCTTCCTATTGGGGAAAATACTAAAGAAATAACTGAATTTGAGGAACTAAGATAAAATATATCTTTTATAGTATTTTTATCAGTTTGATACAATGTTAAAGTGCTCCCTTACTCATTAAAAAAAAGCTAATAAACACAGTAGTGTAGCAGTAATCACTGGGTGTTCCCAGACGTTAGGTGGTGAGGAGCTTGGCAGGGTCCTGGATGTTAAAGTAGGATCTATATGTATTTTGCATACTGCCATCCCTTTTATTTTTTTTAATCCTCACCCAAGTATGTTTTTCCCATTGATTTTAAGACAGAGTGGAAGGGAGGGGAGGGAGAGAGAGAGAGAGAGAGAGAGAGAGAGAGAGAGAGAGAGAGAGAGAAGAGAGAGAGAAAGAGAGAGAGAGAGAGAGAGAGAGAGAGAGAGAGAGAGAAAGAGACTGAATTGAACCTGCAACCAAGATACATGCCCTTTACTTGGATTCAAACTCTCAACCCATCTGTCTGATGGCTGATGCTTTAACCACTGAGCCAAACTGGCCAAGGCTGTATTCTTTCCATTACTCCTGCCACATTCAGACTGTTCATTTTTATCTTTAAAAAAAAAAAAATATATATATATATATATATATATATATATATATATATATGATTGTTTTTATTGATTTCAGAGAGAAAGGGAGAGGACGAGAGAGATATAAACATTGATGAGAGCGAATCATTGATCAGCTGCCTCCTGAAAGCTCCCTACTGGGGATCCAGCCAGCAACTGGGCATGTGCCCTGACCTGAAATCTGTGATCTCCTGGTTCACAGGTCAATGCTCAACCACTGAGCCACACTGGTCAGGCTGGTAATTTTTATCTTAATCATCATTAGTGTTTGTCACCTTGAAGCAAAAGCATAACTTTCATCTCATCTATAATACCGTAATTTAGATACATTTGGAGGAATTAGATTCATACCAAATACTGTATATGCGAAAGAAGGTAAAGGCCTTTGAAATTATCTTCCAGATCATTGCCATATACTGATTTAACATTCAAATACACAGTCTGTTTTTTCCTCAGAATAAAATGTGGGCTTTTTTTGTTTGTTTTTTGTCTTGTGGTTCTGGGTATAAGGTAAATCACATTATATGGCAATTATTTTTCTTAAAGCTTTCTATTAAACACACACACACACAATATAGTGTAAGAGATGTCTAACTAGAAGTGGCTTCTCTATTCTGAATATTTGTGAAAATGAATTAAAGCCAAGGTTATTTTATGAGCTAGGGAATTGCAACCTTCTTGCAACAGCAAACAAGGAACAAAGTAAGTAAATAATGCTTTTATTGCTATTCTGAACTCCCTTCTCAGGATTGCTTCATTAAAACAAACAGTACACCTGGCCTGCCTGATCCTCACTCAAATGATAAATAGCTAAGCTTCGGCCAAAGCTTTAGATATAGATTTTCTACATTCTGTGCCTTTGGCTAAAGGGAAATAATAGTTAAGCAAATCCAATTGGCAGCAACAGCCAAGTAGTCTACTGTTTGAGGACAGCTCTAAGTAGCAGCTGTACAAGTATTGGCATAGTGAACTCTTAGAAGATCCTCGTGTAGCCCTGTTTTCAAGTGTTAATAGGCAACAACAAGGAACTGCATTTGTATAAATAATTACAGCCTTGGGAAAAACCTCTGAAGTAAGCTATTAACACTGCAATGGGTCCCGGAGTTACAAACAGAGGAGTGAAACGTGCATTTGCTGATTAAATTCAACCATTACCCGCCCCCCCCCTCCGAAATGTGACTAAAAGCAATGCCAATTTGATTGATGACTACTTTACCATAAATCTAAGCCTAAAATCAGAAAAAGCACTAAAAGAATAAAATGAAAAGTGACTGGAGTTTGAATACCAACATGTAGAAGGCAAATAATCACAGGATACATATGTTGGTACATTTCAAGGAATATGTTTCAGTAATGGACTGCATTAGTTTTGCCACAAACAGAAAATGACCATGTGTTTGTAATTGGGGCAGCCCAATTTATATTGGCAACAAAAGCATTGCTGACATTTTCTTGTCATGTAAGGATAAAAACAGCAGTGTTCTACTTCAACAAGATTATGTTTCTGAAGTCAGTGGAGATTATGACTCATAAAGAACATCCCATCACTATCGGTGGCAAATAAGGCTTCTGTTGCATCTTAGATCCCTCCTGTGGGGACATACCAAACTCCAAATTTCATTTAACTTGTCAATGTATCTAAGCAATATAATGCAGAAACTGCAATATAACCTTTTTAGCTTTACTATTAATTTTCTGTTTATTTTTACTGTATTAGTATAAATACTTACACTTGTGATTTATGCATTTATAAAAGATTCAAGGCAAAATAATTATTTTACATTTTTATTAACTATTTGTTGTTTGTAAATTCTGTTAATGATCTAACAGTAGTCAAAGATGTCTTGTTCCCAAAACAACACACTCTACAGTTATTGACAATAAAAAAAATCCTCTTATTATTTTATTACATAACTAGTGGCCCAGCATGCAAAATTGCACACAGTAGGCCACCCGCTGCGGGAGCAGGTAGGAGCCACGCTGCTTCAGCAGGAGGCAGGAGCGAGTCGCCGGCGCCTGCGGGAGGTGAGAGTGAGCCCCCAGTGCCCACAGGAGCCGGAAGGGAGCCTCTGCTGCCCGCGGGAGTCTGGAGGGAGCTGCAGCCTCCGCCAGCAGGAGCCGAAGGAGGGATCAAGAGGTGCTTCATACATCTCCTGGCGACTGGTTGAGCACAGCCCCGCCCACTGGCGTGCCTCTCGCTGGGCGTGCAGCCCTGCCCACCCACATGTGCCTGCCACACATGCAGCCTCCTCCTGATCAGTCGTTACAGTGTGAGGGCGTGACGATCATTTGCATATTAGCTCTTTATTATATAGAATTACATTAATACTTTACTATAAATGAAATTTCAATTTTACATCTCTAACATGTTTTAACAACTAATCGTTTCAAAATATAAGTGAAATTTCTATATTACCTCTGTAACATGTTTTATCCACTAATAATTTCTAAATAAAATTGCGCGCGCACACACACACACACACACACACACACATATGTTTTCAAATACTTATAGAGCACAAATACCAATATTAAATCATTAAAATGCACCCAGCTGTCATGACTCAGTGGTTGAGCATCTGCCTATGAACCAGGAGATCACATGCACATGCCTGGGTTACAGGCTCGATCCCCATAATGGATGATTCTCTCTCATCATTGATGTTTCTGTCTTTCTCTCCCTTCCTCTCTGAAATCAATGAAAATATATTTTTAAAAAATCATTAAAATGGTTATTTAATTTTCTTCATGCAGATGCCCTTGATGGGTTCTCCTTTGCTACTGAGATCCAATTGGAAGTAATCTAAGGTGAGGAGAAAATAGCACAAAATGAAGATACAAATCATTGAGGTTAAAACTGGACATGCTAGCCGTTCTCACTTAAATAATATCAGGAAGTTATTATTTTAGTTACTTAAGTGATTTCACATAAATTACCTTTTATTTGAGAGGCAGCCTCTTCCAGTGCATTAGCTTCTCCAGGGCCAGGCTCCTGCATGGTGTGTGACATCTCCTCTGAACATCCCCCTCCAATGGCCCCAGGCACAAATGCCTCAATGAGACACCTCTTCATGAACAGCTGTTCTCAGCATTTAAAGAGTTTCCAGCAAGTTCCACCACTGCAATAGGACAGTGACTGCTCTGTCATTCAGTGAGTCACAGATGCGCCCTCCTCCTTGAGCACTGTATCTCAGCTTTAGGATTAGTAGCTGCCCTTCTTATCTACCATTCCTATGTCCTTTAACCTTTTGCACTCGGATGTCGAGTGTGACTTGACACGGTTAGCATCGTTAGCATAGATATTAAAATTGCAAGAGAGTGCATAGGGTTAAACTTCTTTTTATTTGCTACCGGTCAGTAAATTGTATTCCTTATTAGAGTGAACATTTTTATAGTAAACTTTTCTCATTCATATTGCCATGTGGTTTCTTTATCATTAAGAACTATGATACAATAGACAAGCATTCTGAATGGATAACAAATAACTTGTATTTCTTCTTTCTATTTCCTCTTCTTTCTATTTTCCATTGAGAAAATTATTCTTATTACTTAGCTAAACTGATATTTAGTTAATTCATTCATTTACTTAATATTTAAATTCATTCAATGTCTATAATGTAATAGGAACTGTACTGATGGATGTGCAGAACAATCATATTTAACTAGGACCTCAACGTTCAGGAATGAATCACAGAGAATTAAGAAAGAACATAATCCAGATCAGAAAAAAACTAAGGGAAAATTGTTTAGTGTATTTGTACTACTTAATATTTTACCAATTTGAAAATACCTTCTAAGGATACATTAAAGTGGATTAAAGAAAAGGGTAGGTAAAGGCATTGCATATTAAATGATTTTTTAAAAATAAAAATAAAATATATATCTGCTATGTATCAAATTGCCATCATTTAAAATGCACCAAAGATAGTAGGTGATAGCATCTACAGTAATAAAAGAGAAAGATGCAAATTGACCATACCTTTGCAACACCCACCAGCCAATCAGGAGTGAGTATGCAAATTAACCCAACAAAGATGGTGGGTTAATTTGCATACACAGGCACCAAGCAGCTGGGGGCAGATGCTTATGTCGTCGCCATGGTGATGACGCAGGTGTTCCGCACTGCCCCAGCCACTTCGGGCCTCTGGGCAGTGTAGGAAGGCGGCTCCGGGCTAGAGCAAAGTCAAAAAGGTGGCTCTAGCCAGAGCGAAGGTGATGTCGGCAGCCAGGGGAAGGAAGGCCCATTCTTGCATGAATCTTCTTGCATCGGGTCTCTAGTCCTATATAATAAAGAGCTAATATGCAAATGGCCGTCATGCTCTCGAGCCCTCGCACCGGGGCTGGGGGACCTTGACAGGGGACCTGAGGCTGTGACCCCTGCCCTGTGGGGCTTGACAAGAGTGGGGCTGGCTGGGTCTGGATCTTGCGTGATTTCGAGGTGCACACACGTGGGCAGGGACTTGACTCTGGGTCCCGTGGTGCTCCTCAGACTCCGATAGAAGGGAGATTTTCATATACATTTTACTAATTTTCTTTCATATCTGACACTTCTATTATAGAGAAAGGACAAATAGCAATATTAAAATATTTCCTCTAATTAATTCCCTTTTAATGTGTACAAATGTAGTGCACTGGGCTACTAGTTAAAATATAAACATTTAGACGGTGGAGTTAAAGTACTATCTAATGATTCCAAAAATTAAACAAAAATAAAAGATAATTTATGTGAAATCACTTATATAACTAAAACATATTCTATATATAGTAATTTGCTTCATTTTAATTCATATTGTCAATATTTTATTTAAACAATGAACTTTCTAAAACTCATCAAAAGAACACTTCTAAAGTGGGAAATTAATAGGCATGTTGCTATCTTTCTACCACTTGGGTAATATCTATACTAATAAAAGGGTAATATGCTAATTAGACTGGACATCTTCCAGACATCCTTTGGACGTCCTTCTGGACAAAGCCACAGTGGCGGGGGCTGAGGCAGAGGTGGTGAGGGGCGACCAGGCCAGCAGAGGAGGGAAGTTAGGGGATACCAGACAGGCAGGCAGAGTGGTTAGGGACAATCAGGCTGGCAGGCAGGTGAGCAGTTAGGAGCCAGTGGTCCTGGGTTGCAAAAGGGATGTCCATGGGGGTCCTGGAATGGAGAGAGTATAGGCCGGGCTGAGGGACACACCCCCCCCATTCACGAATTTCATGCACTGGGCCTCTAGTCTATAATAATCTATAATGATAAAAGCATAATATGCTAATTAGACCAGATGTCCTTCGGGATGACCTTCCAGGACAAAGCCAGGGCTGCGAGGGAAGCCTAGGTCCCGGTGCCAGAGGGAAGCTGGTGCTGGCAGCTGGGGGAAGGAAGGACTACTCTTGCATGAATTTTGTGCATTGGGCCTATATAATAAGAACTGAGACATATTGAAAAAATCATCTGAGTCCCACCAGGTGTACTTATAATAGCAGTCTTTCATATCTCATTGTTCCTTTTCAACTTCTAGACATCTATTTTTTAATAGGACTAGTTCTTTCCCCTTGAATTAATTCTGCCAATAAATTTATTAAATGTTCATTATGTACCTCACAAAATCTCATCTTCTGGATTGTCAAAATGGATCATATAAATTCTAAATATTCTTTAAAAATATAGTCTAGTAAAGAACTCTCACAGTATTTAGGCAACAATACTTAACAAAATATATCTCTCAGATAGAAAAAGGAAATAAAGACACTACAGGTAAGTTATATGGAGGAAAATAGTGCAAGTAAACATTAGAGGTTATGAAAAGGCAAACAAGAAAAGAGGGAAAACCTGAGGAAAATTCCTTTGGAGAAGTTAGCAGGGGCATATTTTGAAGTGACTTATACTATGTCTAAATAAAATGTTAGGACATAATCCCCGTGACTATGAACCTCACTTTTTACATTAATTAAGCTCATTTGGAGAGCCCCATTTTATGCAAATTCAATTAAATATAAATATTGCAATTAATAAAAAATTATAACTCAAATAGTTTCTAAGAAAAGTAGTCTTTCTGTAATATATAAACTGAAAATTACTTATTTCTTTAACTCATGATAAAAACCTATTAGTCTTAAATAACAAAAATACTATAGATTCATACAATGCCTAAATATAGTAAAACCTGAAAGGAAAAAAAATATGTAAAAAAGACATTTGAGATACTTCTTGCTTAAATTAGCTTTTAAAAGTAGGATAAAGGAATAAAATAGCTCTTATGTTACCCTACAGATTATAAAGTAGTTCTTGAATACCACTTAATCCTCTCTCAATCAGCACCTTGAATTTAGTAGAACAATTTGAGAAAGTTTATGCTGGGACTTAACCTACATCTAATCATCAGTTCACCTTATCAAATGCCTTCTAAATTACTTCAGTGCATATTTGAGACTCTAAGTCTCAGTGCAGAATTGTCAAATGCTAATTATTATATTGTCCCTATCAGACAGAAACAAGCACATATTCTTCAAAGAGGGAAACTTTCAGAAAAGTGTATATAATTCAGTTCTTAAACAGTAGAGGAAGACTAAGGCAGCTATTCTTTTTATGCTGTACTAGAGGCCCAGTGCGTGAAATCACGTGAGACCCCAGACCCACCATGCCGTGAGACCCATCAATGCACCTCCTGGTGACCAGTTGTTTGGTCGATACAGCGTTATGGAGTTATGGCATTATGGCCACTGGCTTTTTATAATATAGACTAGAGGCCCAGTGCACGAAATTCATGCATGGGTAGGGTCCCTAGACCTGGGCGGCAATCAGGGCCGATCTGTGGGGCAACTGGTGGGATGATATTGGGGCCCCCACTGGCACCTGCCTTTGCTGGCCTGGGGCCTGCAGGCTGGGGGCAGCTCCTGCGTTGAGCATCTTCCCCATGGTGGTCAGTGCGCATCATAGCAACTGGTTGTTCCACCAGTTGTTTTGCCGTTTGGTCTATTTGCATATTAGGCTTTTATTATATAAGATTATTTATTAACTGGACAATAAAATTTTATGCTTTTTAAGTTATGCAAGTAAAATATGAAATATTTTACCATAATTAAATCATTCTGCTTTCATACAGCACTGTTAAATGTTGAGTATTAAGATTATGGAGGAAAGAAACACATTATGTACATACATATATACGTATATTCTACTGTACTCAGAAGAAAAGGGAAGTGGAGAAGGAGAAAGAGGCAGTAACAAGGACAATTCTGAAGATGAAGAAGAAACAACACAGTTGACATCACATCTGTGTTCAATGAAAAAAGGACATTACAATCACAATTGACTCCATTTCCTCAAGATTCAGGACATGAAGTAAGCTTATAATAAACTGTGCCCGCTTGCGATATGTTAGTATTCTGCCTGGTTCCTCTGAGTATGGCCACAATCCAGACTTCTTATGGGTATCTAATGCTGGCTGGACTCCCAGAGCTGGCTCCAAGCCGAGGTCTATCTTGTTGGTCTGTGGACTACTCCTCTGAGAAATTTCATTTGGAAATGTGACTAATCTAAGTGAGTGTCCCAGCACTTAGATTTTCAGGTACGATCAACAGTGTAGGCAGTTATAAAACTGTACTTCCCCAAATCTTCCCTAGCGGCAGAAGGTGACTACCAAGATTTCCACTTGGAATGGAAATGTGAAACATATCTGGGCCTGCTTGGAACCAGAGCAAGCACCACAAAGAAATAATCAACCAACCAAACAAAACAGAGGGGATGTAGAATAAATCATTAAGGAACAAACTTAGGACTAGACTGAGTAGGAGACCAAATGTCATGATAGAGCAGCTTGTTAAGTTGGATGTATTAATTTTCTATTGCAGCCCTGAAAATTGCCAATAATTTAGTGTCTTAAAACAAGATAAATGTATTCTCTCATACTTATGTAGGTGAGAATCCAATAGGATCTCTTGGTTTCTCTGCTTTGAGTCTCCTAAACCAAAACCCAGGTGTCTTGTCTAGACAAGCAGAGCTCGGTCCTTGTCTACAGGTTTTGCAGGATCATTCATCTTAATGCTTACTCAGATTATTTGCTGAATCCAGATCCATGCAGTTGCAGAGGCTGTTCACTTGCTGGCTCTACTGCTGAAGATTAAGCTGTTTGCAGGGGTCCTCAAACTTTTTAAACAGCAGGGGTCCTCAAACTTTTTAAACAGGGGGCCCAGTTGCACTGTCCCTCAGACCGTTGGAGGGCCGGACTATAGTTTAAAAAAAAACTATGAACAAATTCCTATGCACACTGCACATATCTTATTTTGAAGTAAAAAAGCAAAATGGCAAAAACACCGGCATGTGGCCCGCGGGCCGTAGTTTGAGGACGCCTGACTCTAGAGGCTGCTTCAATCCCTGGCACCTGGCCTCCCTGAGCTTCAAAGCCAGGAACAGCAGTTGGATTTCTTCTTGTGCTTCAAATCCCTCCTTCCTCTTTTCCACCATGTCTCTCTGACTCTGGCTGGAGAACTGTTTCTACTTTTAATGGTCCATGTAATTAGATTTGGGCCAATCTGGTTAATCTAATATAATTTTCTCATCTCAAGCGTTATAATATTTGATTTTTTAAAAATATATATAATTTTATTGATCTCACAGAGGAAAGGATATAGAGATAAAAATATCAATGATGAGAGATTGGGATTGGCTGTGTCCGGCATGCCCCCCTATTGGGGATAGAGCCCACAACCCAGGCATGTGCCCTTGACTGGAATTGAACCCAGGACCCTTTTGTCTACAGGCCAATGCTTTGTCCACTGAGCCCAAACTGTCTAGGGGAAGGGTTATAATCTTAATCACATCTATAAAGTTCAGTTTGCCATGTAACCTGAACATATTCAAAGTTTCAAACATATTCAGGGAGTAGGGTGTGGCTACATTTCGGAGACCTTTATTTAGCCATTATTAGCCTACATTTAGGCTAATAGAACTGACCTTTACAATCAAGAATGAACCATAGTGCAATTGCGCTGAAACGGAAAGTCTTTATTTTACTAATACAAGTGGTATCAAGATTAGATACCCAGAGTCTTAGTGAAATGTTGCTGATTCAATCAGATCATTGATTCTTTAAAATGTTTCTGAGAGAAAAATGAATAACCAGAAACAAATCTAGTTCTCCCTACTGTACTTGGCTAAAATTGTATATAGTGTGATGTGGTCCAAAGCTGGCCCTCATTGAAGACATGGGAAATGTATATTCTGGAATAACCTCCTCAATAATATGAAGGTTTATTAAGAACTAAGCTAGTTGCCTATTTCACTGTGCTACATCTTAAGAGTTGCAATGGAGAAATAAGTTACACCAGAGTTTATTTACTTATTTATTCTCAGTTACCCTTTTATCTCAGCAAAACAGCACTGCTGATATCTTTACTTGATGTGTTTAGAGGCTTGAGAATCTCATGCTGATTTTTTTCCAAGCTTCAGCTCAAAAGGCAGCCCAGGGCTTTTTTAAGGGAAACCCTGACCTAATGGATCTCTTCTTCATGACAGATCATGTGATAAGGGCATGACGTTCAGCCAGTGCCGGGGCTTCTCTGCTTGGCTTTTGGTGGTACGCCTGGTATTGTATTCCTCATTAGAAAAGGAGGTAGTAAATGAAGAACTTCATTGGCTAATGCCCAACTACCTGTAAATCTGCTTCAGCACACAGAGGTACTGCTGCTGTAGTCTCAGCTTGTCTATTTTAGAGAGTTCATAAACACAGCTTAGCTTGTTTATTACAGTTCAACAACCTGGCAAAGTACATCCCTGCAGCTCTTTTTCATCTGCTGTGTTGACACAAAGATCAGTGGCCCTTTTTGAATGACCGAGATTTTGACAGCTTAATTTCTGTGTCATGAGTTGCTAAGGTAACACTATTTTGGTGAATTCCACAGTTAATCAATCCTTAAGAAATGTCTTCCATTTTTAGAATGAAAAGTAATTTAATGTTAAGGTTAAAAGATGTATTTCTTGCTTCAATTTCCATTCACTGAGGAAACTCAATCCACTTGTTGGCTATTGTCCTCTTTCATGGGGTATCTGATTCAACCTGAACAAAAAAAAAAAAAAAGAGAGAGAGAGAGAGACTTAAAACAGGATAACATTAACTGGGAAGGCAATCAGATATCTCAAAGAAGAAAATAGGGCAATATCTTTATGACAGCTGGATAATGCTTTTGAGATGAGCAGCCAAAAATACAGTGTTCAAGGCACTTTGGTGATTGAGAGCTTGCATATTCATATTTAAAGTCTAGTATGACTCTGAATTTATATTTGCATGTGCACACAGTATTTCCAGAGAAAAATAGAGTAGTTGTTTTTTTCAGTGCTGTTTAATATATTGCCACAAAGTTAGTTACTGAAAACAACACCCATTTATTCTTTCACAAGTCCCTTAGGTCAGAAGTCCTCACACAGCTGAATTGATCTCCTTGCTCAGGGTCTCATAAGGCTGAAATCAAGGTATCGCCTGCATTACCCTTCCTTCTGGAGCTGTGGGTCCTCTTTCAACTTCAATGGGTTTTTGGCAGAATTTTTTTTTTCTTTTGTTTATTTATACACACACTACACCATCATCCTCCTGGTATCTGTTGGACAGGGACCACTTGCAGCTCCTCCAGGCCATTCCTAGTTCTTAGCCACATGACTTCCAGCATGGGCCATCTCAGCTTCCAATGTCTCTGACTCCAGGAAGACCCAGTATTTTTAAGAGCTCATTTAATTCAGTGAAACTCACCAGCACAATCACCTTTTGATTAAATCAAAGTCATCCAATTCATAAAGAGATGACTAATAAAATCCCATCATAATCATAGGCTTTGCCAGAATCATAGGAGTTATACAAGGTGTACATAGCAGGCAGGCAGGATTCATGGGGGTCATCTTAAATCCTGCCTATCAAAAGAAAATTGTGTGCATGCTTTAAAATGCAAAGCATTGCTATTCATAAAATAAATAGTTCCAAGCCCATTTAGGTGATTGGTTAAAGTCATTTTAAATGATAAACCTCTGGAATGTTTGCATTTGCAAAGGTTCCTCTTGTGATTTTCTTTTCTGAGTCCTCACATTTATGAAATAGAAAAAAAAAATATTGTAGCACACCTGCCTTATTAGCTCATATAATGGACAATTAAACTGTCAGAATTGCATATTAATATTCAAATAACAGTAATAACACCACCTTTACAACTATAGACTATATATATAATAATGTTGGCACATTTAGAAGAATCTATTATTTAAAAGCCCAGTGACCCTTTTGGCAGAACGACCGGTTGCTATGATGCACACTGACCACCAGGGGCAGACGCTCAATGCAAGTGCTACCCCCTGGTGGTCAGTGCCTTCCCACAGTGGGAGCGCTGCTCAGCCAGAAGCTGGGCTCACGGCTGGTGAGCACAGCAGCAGTGGTGGGAGCCTCTCCCGCCTTGGCAGCAGCGCTAAGGAGCGGCAAGCCAAGTGGTAAGGAGCAAGCAGGTGGGTGGTTAGGAGCGAGCAGGTGGGTAGCGCTATGTAAGGAGTGAGCAGGCAGGCGATTAGGAGCAAGGGGTCCCAGATTGCGAGAGGGCACAGGCTGGGCAGAGGGACCCCCCCCCCACCCCATGCAAGAGTTTTGTGCATCGGGCCTCTAGTTATATCATATAATTGTGGACTTTAAAAATGTCAAAATTCTTAAAGAAATTATCAATTTCCAGGAAAATATTTTAATTCCCAGAAAGTATATATCATATGAAACAAATATAAAATGAACCCACAGTTGAGAAATATGCATGAGGAAGAGGCAATTTAAGAATTGTGTTGAAATTAGAAGCCTTGCTGGTGGAAAAAGTAATTGGTTAGACATGTAAATCTGAGGAGATTTATGAGATGACAGTAAACATCATATGAGAAATTAATCACCTATTACAGGCAGTGAGCAGCTTTATCCTGAGGTTTCACAATGGAATCATGCCACACTGGTTTATCAAATTGGGAAGTTGGTTACCCATCAATGCTAGGTATTCAAATGGACTAGAAACCCAGCCATCAAAAAATGTTAAAATAAACAAAAAGAAATACCTCTACAAATCTTTCCTGTAAAGGAAAATGAAAGAAGTCCTTTTGGTCAAAATATCATAGAAAATACAATATCACATAAATAAAACTAGGAATGTGTAAACAATTTTACATAAAATATAAATGTTTCTAAAACTATAAATATAGTGAAGAATCCATAAAAGAGTTAAAACTAATTGTAGTTTACCATGTTGAAAAAAATCCAGCATTAAAAACTGAATTTATTTTCTTTAATTTCAGAGATTTTTCTTTTCCTGTGTTCTAATATTTTAAAAATATCATCACAGTCCACTTAGTCATAGTCAATGCAACATTATTTCTCAACCATCAGAACGAATCATCTCTGTACTTTGATTCCAGTTCAGAAAAGTGTTGTGAATCCATTTCTGTGTTCTCTTTTTTTTAAAAAAAAAATATATTTTTATTGATATCAGAGAGGAAAGGAGAGGGAGAGAGAGAGAGAGGGAGGGAGAAAGAGAGAGAGAGAGAGAGAGAGAGAGAGAGAGAGAGAGAGAGAGACATCAATGATGAGAGAGAATCACTGATTAGCTGCCTCCTGCACGCCCCCTACTGGGGATCGAGCCTACAACCTGGGCATGTGCCCAGAGCAGAGCAGAAGGGCACAGGCATGTGCCCTTCAGTCCAGATGCTCTATCCACTAAGCCAAACCTGCCAGGGCTCTGTGTTCTCTTTTTCATTACAATTTTGCATTTACAAATTATGGGTACAAATAAATATATGGACATTTTTAATATATACATAATGAGGTCTCCCCTAAAATTCTGATTTGTAAAGTCTAGATTGGAGTCCACACATCTATCTTTTCTAAAAGCTTCACATGTTATACTAGTGAGGCCTTTTGGTAAAACAATAACTACAACAAAAAATAAAAAATAAAAAAACATGTTACTGATTTTCTGGCTTTCACTATTGATATGTAATCCTAAGTGGCTTTCTTTAAAATAATTTATTTCTTCATTACCATATATCATCTACAAGGTTCGCAGAATATCCAATCTTAAATATAATTGTTATATTAATTTTCCATTTGCACATTTCTTCGTACCCCATTCTCAGATGATAGAGTTAGCACTTGTAAGCATGATACCGGAGATTCATCCCAAAGTATGGTTGCTGATCTCATCTTGCATCAATCATAGCCTTTCTTCCAGCAGTATTGAATTTTCACTATTCAATGACACAGTATACATTTTCCTATTTCTGTATAAATTGTTTCTATTCCCAAACTATTATAAGCCACTTTTCTGTCTATGGAAAGTTTTACTCCTCCTTTAAGAGGTGACTGAAGTGTTATCTTCTCAATGACATCTTGCCTGACTTATCCATACAAAATTAGTTGATCACCTCTCTATGGTATTACCAATGTTTCTTTATAATTTAATAATGAAGCAGAAATTTTAGGGGGATATAGGCAGGCTTAGGGACTTTTTAGAATTGGGGTCCATGGGAAAAAACACAGGGCCACAGACTGGGAGAAGGTACATTTCCATAACACAAGGAAGCCAGGTGCAGTTACATTTCCATGACAAGGAGGCAGCAACAGGTATATTTCCATAAGACAAGGGAACTAGAAGTAGCCAAGAAAGGTCTATATTTACAAAATAAAGGGAAGGAAGCCCTTCATTCATTCAGAAGAAGAAAGCCCAGAGGAAGGACAATGGGGAAGGAGGAGGGAGAACCTCACATGGGACAAAGCACAGGAGTTACTATAGTAACCAGTCTAAGGGAATAGTGACCAATCATAGGGGATCTCAAGGCACCAGGATCTGCAGCCTTTATAAGCCATAGGGAAAGGGAACCCAGTGCGACCCTTTTCCCTCTCTCTACATGGGAGTCCATTCTGTGGGACTCTTCCCCCTCCCCACGTGGGAGTCTGTACTTGTTCTTCAGTAAATCTCCATCTTTGCTATACCACCTTCTGTCCGTGGATTCATTCTTTGATTCTGGCGGACAAAGAATCCAGGTTCCAATCCAAAATTTCGGTATCAATAAGGTACTTATATATTTACAAATCTGTCTTATGCCAAACTTCCACTTCTTAAAAAAATACTCATCCTTGTGTTAGCTATGCTCCATATGATTTTTATAGAGTCCAAGGCACACAGAGGTTCCTCAATACGTATTTTTTTAATGAGTAATAAATGAATAAAGGAATGAAACGCATGTGTGCAGCAGAGGGAAGAATTGATTTCTTTCCAGCAAATTTGACCAGGTCTATTTCAATGGAGTTGAAATGATAATAACAAAATTAGGATAATTTGATGGTTTAGAAAATAAGATTGGCCTCTAAATTAGTTGTGGAAGTATATGTGTGGGCCTTTATCAATTTGTCTTCAGTGAGAAACAGTAAAAGCGCCAGTGTAAAGTAAGTGTGACCTGGCCAACTGCTCTGACTTGAAGAAGCTATCAGTCTAATTCATCACTACATTTTGTCAGGAGCTCAGCTGAGCTGGGAGAGAGAGCGGAGCTGCCAAGTGTCAGAGCAGCCAATTAAAGCAACAAGCCAAAAATAAAAGAGGCAAGCCATTAATCTCTTCCTGCAACACTATAAACAAGAGGCTAAACCCCAAGAAAATACCAATTCTCGCTGTTACATTTTCCTCCATATGTGCACATCTATAGAGGATCAGGTAGATCAGCACAGATGTGGGGAGTCCTCTTATCACTGAAGGAGCCCACAACAAAAGGCTGTAGCAGTTTCATGGACCTTGGGGTTGGGGTGAGGGCAAGAGGTATAAGCTGGGAGAATACTGAGTCAGAGCAGGGAAAGGTGTCTAAGATTTTCACCTTCTCTCACCAATAATGAAATAGGAATTGTTAGGTGTGAAAAAGGCAGGTTTAGGGAATTTTTTTAAATTAAGGGGGTCCATGGAAGAAACACAGGGCTATAGAGCTACAAACGTTACATTTCCATAAGGCAAGGGAAAGGCAGAAGTTACATCTCCATAAGATAAGGGAACTGGGAATAGCCAAAGGTCCGTATTTACAAAATAAAGAAGGAAGGCCTCACATGTCCCATGTGAGGTTTGAACTTTGAGCTCAGGAGTTGCTGTAGTGACCAAATCAAAGGGGAATAGTGGCCAATCAGAGGGGATATGGAGGCACACAAACTGCAGCCTTTATAAACCGGGGCAAAAAGGAACTTGGTGGGACTCTTTCTCCCTCTTCACATAGGAGTCTGTACTTGTTCTTCAATAAATTTCCACCTTTGCTATACCATCTTCCATCCGTGGATTCATTCTTGGTCTCCGAAGGGCAAAGAATCCAGGGAAGTCATCCTGCCCAGGGGCACACTGCGTGTTCCAGTCCAAAAATAATCCCATACCAATAAGAGTCCTCAGCGTTGGCTCCAGAAGAAGATGAGTGGCCAATGCCTCAGATAAAGGGACATAAGAACGAAGACCCTGGGGCTAGGAGTGCAAATACACCAAAGGGCATGAACAGGCCACAGGCCCTGAATCCTTGACGGTAAGTCCCTTAGAAACGACCATGTATTGCTTGGCTGTGCACTGAGTCTGTGAGAGGACAGCTTTCCCCATGAGGTCTACCAGGTAAAACCTCTGCAAGTTCCTATGCTCTGACCTGAAAACTCACATAGTATTTTGGCCTCGAGCAGGCCAGAATTCAGTGACAGGTACAAGCATTTGATATGAAATGGAAAGCAGCATAAAATACTTAGCAGCAAATTCATATTTGATATAGTAGATGTGACCTTTCATTAATTATTTATGTCCATTTGCATCATAAATTAGATAAATCACCGAGGGGAACCTGGAGGGGACTGAAGAATGAGGCGAAAATTATTGCGGTAATACTCTTGACTAAAGCCAAAGATCAGCATGGTGAACAAATAAAAAATAAACTAGAACACTAATTTGAAGGATTTTATTGGTTTGTAAATTCATTTAACAAACACTGAAAGGAGATTTACCATGTGTCAGAGACAGTCAGATTTTACAAAGACTATCAATGAGACCCCATGAAGACAAAAAGCATCCCATAGGTGGGAACATTGCAAAACTGAGTTGAATTCCTGGAAGGAAGAGAAAATTACAAATCTGAGATCCAGTCACTTTGAATACTTCCAGGTCATTTCTTTTTTTTTTCATTTTTTTATTAAGGTATTTTATGTGTACATATCTTACCATTGCCCCCCCCCCCCCGCCCCACTTCCATACATGCCCTCATCCCCCAGAGTTTTGCGTCCATTGGTTATGCTTATATGCATGCATACAAGTCCTTCAGTTGATCTCTTATCTTCCCCACCTCTCCCTAACCTTCCTGCTGTAATTTGACAGACTGATTGATGCTTTACTGTCTCTGTATCTATATTTTTGTTCATCAGTTTATAATGTTCTTTATTATCCATAAATGAGTGAGATCACGTGGTATTTTTCTTTCATTGACTGGCTTATTTCACTTAGCATAATGTTCTCCAACTCCATCCAGGTTGCTGCAAATGGTAAGAATTCCTTCTTTTTTATACCAGGAACTTGTTGAACATGTAAAAATTCCAATGGAACCAAAATAATTTACTGACTGATATTGAATTTAAATTATTTTAAATTTAATTCACTTATAACAGAGTAATATAGATTGATATTTATTCTATACATGTTAAGATACAATCTAAAACATAATTCATATCTCACTCTGTTATATATTTATACAATATAAAAGATATCAGTTTGGCCTGGCTGGTTAGCTCAGTTGGTTAGAGCATCGTCCTGATATGCCAAGGTTTCAAGATCGATCTCCAATCAAGGCACATACAAGATCAACCAATGAGTGCATTAATAAGTGGAACAACAAATTGATGTTTCTCTCTGCCTTCCTCTCTCACTCCAAAAAAAAAAAAAAATTAAAATATCAGCTTGATTTATTCTCATTTGCTTCAGTTTTTCTGGAGTATTTAAAATATTAAACAAAATGGATTTGTGCACATGACTGATTGTGGCCTGAAAAAAAAAAAAATAGCCTTACAGTAAAAACTCAAGTTTGGCTCCTATCATAATAGAATTGATGTAAAGTAGGTTTTCTTGCATATTTCTCTTTCAGTAAAAAATAACCATCTTTACAGAATTAGGTAGATTTTGTTTCCCTTGCCATTCACATATTTCTTTTAAAAGCAGCTTATATATTTAAAGATAGAAAAAATAAAGTCTGTCACACACACTCATGGAAAACATATATTAAGAAAAACTGCTTTGAACATATAAATGCAAGACTTAAAAGCATGTATATCATTTGTTATCAAATATCTTTGTCTTATTTATACCAATTCTGCTTTTTGGACTCACATATAGTTTTATCTAAGATAAATGCCGGAAAGATGTGTATTTGTAATGGTTGTTGTTTTTTTTTTCTACATATAACCAACAGGAAATAAACCCTGCAAAGTCAAAAGTGGATATCATTATTAAAGACCGAGTCACAGTATCACATTTGAGCTTCGGTGGGCTGAATCAGACTTTCCCTTCCTCATTTTCTCGCTGTCGTGGTGTGAGAAGCGCTCAAGGAAGCCTCTCTGCTAGCTGCCAGTACCTGAGACATATGTAACTGGGCTGAGAGCCTCGCGGATGAATGATTGGAAGTCTGACTGGCCCACTTTACATTTCATGAAATCATAAGAGAATATTGAAGTAGCTTCAAACTTGTGTAAGTGGAAACTGTGCCTACAGCACATTCTTAGCCATGGCAAATGTTCCCAAAACCTATTCTCTAACAAAAAGACAAAGCAGGGATTCAAGAGGGGAAAGGATATTTTATAGCAGAAAATTTTAAAAAGAGCTGAGGAAGAAAAAGAAAGACACATCAGGTACAATTTTACAAATATCTATCACACACAAACAGAAGAAATTTTTAAATTTAGCATACTTTTAGTTCCTTTAGTATTTATTTTTTAAATTATAGCCTCTCTGCCATAATAAAATCTTCTGCTTGTGTTTAAAACTATCGCCTTACTTTTATCTCAATCTTGAGTATCCTACACAATTTGGCAAACCTAAATTATCAGTACTCTGACTGTTGGCGTGGTAGCAAGCTGTGGAGAGCATAAGTAGTTGCAAAGTTTAAAGGAATAATAGCTTGGCCGGTGTGGCTCAGTTGGATGAGCATCATCCCATAAACCAAGAGGTCTCTGGTTTGATTCCCCGTCAGGACACATGGCTGGGTTGCGGGCTTGATCCCTGGTGGGGGGTGTGCAGGAAGCACCTGGTTAATGTATCTCTCTCATTGAGGTTTCTCTCTCTATCTCTCCATTTCCCTCTCTTTAAAAATCAATAAAAAACTATTTTAAAAAAATAAAGTAATCATACATTATTCGACATGCACAGTCTGGATAGTAAAGAGAGATAATAAATGCTCGAACACTATTTTCTTATTGTTAGGAAAGGCCAAAGAGTTCATATTAAAACACAAGTGTGATTGTATAACTAGAGAGTCTGAAAGTGATGGAAAGAAAAAATAATGTTTACTGAAATAATTATTTGTATCATGCATTTGACACCAATCCATCTGGCCTTCAGTAGCCTGAGGCATACTCCTACATAATGTGTGACAGAGAGAATGAGAACTTTCCCTGAATGAAAACATTACAATTTCACAAAACTGTTCTAAGTTCAGTTATTTGAAGGGATAAAAGGAGTACTTAATCACGGAGCACAAGGGCAGCTTGATAATGGTGGCAACTGAAAAATCAGAGTCCTTGACACACCAGTTCTTATTCAGAGCAACTTTTCCTGAAGGCACTGCAAGATGCATAATGCTACCCAACAAATGGCTGCTAATATCGCATTGTGAAAGGTGTCTTTCTTTAATATTTGGCAATTTTCTAAAAGAATAAAACCTAAGTTAGAAATGTTACATGGCGCATTTTGGAAAGCCAAATAAAGAAATATCACACAGGCAATTTTTCTCTTATGAGGGAGACAGAAGGGAAAGAACTGCAGGACAATATAAGTGATCACCTTTCTATGACAGCTCAAAGGCAGATGTAATTTCTGAAAGATGAATACCAGCCTGATTTCCTCAGCCCCCTTTTCCTTTGGGTACACGGTCAACGGGATTAGCCATTCTGGCAGTTTTCCTTGGTCTCAGCATTTCTAACTTTGCAGTGACTAGATGGCAGGAAACCGTCCAACTCTTCTTTGTTTCGTTGGCCAGGGCTCCGAAGCTCCTTTTGGGGGTTACTGAGTATTTGATTAATGGACTAGTAGTGATATAACTTGGAACCCTTCGAAGCAATGTTCTTTGTGTCCCTGTGTTTGTTCTTGATTGTTCTTAATTACCTTTTTCTTATTACTTTTGTTAAAAATAATTTTTATGTTAGCATGGTATGTTATTATTCTGGGAACACTTTTAACGGGCTCTAGTAACTTTACTTTTGGTACTACTTCATGTCTCTGTCTCACTCTCTCTCACACAAGTTGCAGGTATGAAGTTAAAATTAATGCAGTTGGAAGTTTATCCAAATCCCAGGCCCCCCCAAAAAAAAAAAATCAAATGGAGGGATTTGCAGTTCAACTAACTTGTCTGCACTATTTGAAATGAAATATATTTTTAAAAAAACTTATCTGGTATTTTCACTTTTGGTAATTGTATTAGTCAAGGTTCTCCAGAGAAACAGCATTATGAGAATTACACATATATTAAATGTATATGGCTAGTAGATGTACACCAATATATACTATATGTGAACATATATGATTTATTGTAAGGAATTGGTGAATTGGCTCGCATGATTATAGAGACTGTCAAGTCCCAAGCTGTGCAAGGTGAGTCGGCAAGATGGACAAGCATGAGAGCCAATGGTGTTGCTCCCAGCCAAAGGCCAGTAGGCTCGGGATCCAGAAAGCACTGAGGGTTCCATTGAAGTCTGAAAGCAGGAAAAAGCTGATGGTATCCCAGCTCAAGGCATTCCGGCAATACGACTTTCTCTTACTCAGGGTGTCAGCCCTTTGGTTCTATTCAGACCTTAGACACATTAGATTAGACCCGCTCACATTAAGCAGGACAATCTGCTTTACTAAATCTACCAATTTAAATGTTACTCTCATCCAAAAACACCCTTACAGACACACCCAGACTAATGTTTGATAAAATGTCTGGGGACCCCTTGACCCAGTAAAGTTGACAAATAAAGTTAACCATCACAGCAATGAATGGTTATTTTATCTGCTCTGCTGATTAAAATAAAAAACTAGCAGCAGATCTCATGAGAGAGCAGCCCTATATGATATGATGGTCCAAATTCAATGGCATTAAAGTTTTGGCTGGTTGATATGTTTGATAGAAGAGTAAGCTTCCTATTTTGCTTCCTGCCTCCCTCCCTCCCTCCCTTCCTCCCTCTGTCTTGCTTTCTTCCGTTTTTTTTTTTTTTTTTTTCAATATGGTAACACCCAGTTAGAACATTCTTGTGCAATTTTTTTCATTTTAATTTCTTTATTGATTGAGTTATTACATATTTGTCCTCATCCCCCCATTACCTTCCCAATCCCCCCCACCCACACACACATTCATGCCCTCACCCCCCTGATGTCTTTGTTCACTGGTTAGGCTTATATGCATGCATACAAGTCCTTTGGTTGAGTTGTTACTGTGTCAAAATTATCTTTTTGTTCTACTGTATTTATATAGTTTTTGTGTGTAAAATGGAATACAATATGCTTCACATGTTAGAAAGTAACTACTAAATAAATATTAGTTGAAATAAATAATTTTTATTAAGAAAGGATATACACACCCAAGACACATTCTGATTTATTTGTTATGAGTTTATTTCTGAAACCGGCCCCCTCCACGCCCCCTTCAAAAAAAAATACACAAAATGGAAGCTGGAAGACAATAACACAAGGGGATTTAAAAATTCTGAAATATTGATTTCCAATAAAGGAGTTATAAAGGATTGTGATTTTTTCCAAAATAGCATTCAGGTTAGAGAGTTTAAAAAGCAATATTATAAGACACACAAAAACTAAAAAAAAAAATCACTTCCCACTCATTTATTCTATGGACACTATTGAAGGATTTAACAAACTAAAAATAATATTAAAAAAGGGGACAGGGCAACTTTGTGACATAGCACATGAATATAGATATAGTCTATTTTCTGCAGTAGCAGTAGGACTAAAATCAAAGGTACAGTCTTTGGACTATAAAACTAATTAGAAATTATAAAATGATATATTCTGTTCTATAATGTTTTAGTAGTTTATTTATCACTATGTGGTGTAATTTTAAAAAGTAATTGGAGAATATTTATGCAATGACCTTTAAAGTTTTCATACATTTAACATTACAAAGTTACACACAAATGGCTAAACAACTTTCATAAAACATTCATAGCAAATCCATGTATGTGAGTCAAATTAAAAAGAGTGCTACTCCGACATTGGAACTTTACTATATTAAATATGTTACTTTAAATTAATATAGAGTATTAGAAATTTACATAAAGGAAACAATATAGCTGATCATGGATGTAAATTAAATAACAAAGGGTATACTTTAATTATGTATGTTAAAATTGATTTTATTGTCATCAAAATTATGCTGACAATGTAAGTAGTGATAAATCAAACAGTAGTATAAAGAATATCTCTAAAATCCACAGGCTATCCTTAATCTCTCTTCCTCCCACCCCAGTGCCTTTGATCTATTTTCCTTTTCAACATTTTTAAATATTGCTCTTGGCATTTGAAGTGCATGTTTCTAAATAAGATCATTATCTACTATTTTTATTTGTTAATTTGAATATTATTATTTTTGTTCTATTATGGCAAATGAGGCTTCATTTTTTTCACAACCTTCATATTTTCTTAAAACCTCTTGCATTTTGTTCAATACACAAAGCTTAATTATCCTGTATATGAAATTGTTTATTGAACTGAGATATATTGCATTACCTGTTATATATGGTTGATTTTCTTTCTGGAGTTATTTGTTTATTTGCCATTTCCCCACCTAATTGTCTTCATTACTATCAGGTCCTTTAGATGCCTGGCAATCTGTACCTCAGCAACCTCTATAGGTGATTCTGATGCAAGCTGAAGTTGGAGATTCGCTGCTGCTGAAAACAAGCTATCTTTTCTTTTCTTTTCTTTTCTTTTCTTTTCTTTTCTTTTCTTTTCTTTTCTTTTCTTTTCTTTTCTTTTCTTTTCTTTTCTTTTCTTTTCTTTTCTTTTTTTCTTTTCTTGTCTTTTCTTTTCTCTTCTCTTCTCTTCTCTTCTCTTCTCTTCTCTTCTCTTCTCTTCTCTTCTCTTCTCTTCTCTTCTCTCTTTACTTTCCTTTTCTTTTTTTTTCCATTAAGAGTAGTCCAATTAGTAACCTATAGTAGTCTTTCTCAATGGAATTGTCCAATGAGGTGGGAGAAGGAAAGTGGTCATCTCAAAATTCAATATGAAAACTTCTACTTAAAATTCTGTTTTCAGCACTGTGCTAATCATTTTGGTTTGTCATGGTTTTGTCTAGTTTTCTTGATTCTAGAGCCTCTCCAATGCCATTTCTCTAGAATTCAGCCTTCCCTTTACACATAAAGATGCAAGGGAGGTGCTGAGGCATGCTGGGGAGGTGTGAGGACAACCAGCATGTAGACAAACTGTCACGCCTCATCTCTGCTTTAACTCCTGTTTTCTGGAGTACCTAGAGTTAGAAGAGTGTTGAAAAAATTTTAATATGACATGATGTATCTTTCTTTCTTTTTTTTAACAATGTGATAATAGAATGCTGACAATTACCTTTTGGAGAAGTTATTGTTAATTGTCTGGTTGTTCCTTTGCTAAAATAACCGACACTGTTTAGCATTTATCCAATTTACCATATGGTAAATTATTTCTTTTGAGACAATTTGGTTTGGGAAATCAAGATTTAATAGTTGCTACACAAATAATTATTGAATCTCTACCATGTCCAGTTATTGACCTACAAGCAGGATAACTTCTTTTGTCATCTCCTTTAAGGAACTTACAGTGAAGTTCATGAAAAAGTGTATTACCCATAGGAGATCAAATAGTAATGCAATTTAGCTCAAACATATTATTTTGGGATAGGGAGATATTAATGGAAATGTGAGTTACTTAAATAACGTAATTCTACTGAATAATAATTTGGGTGAAGTGAGAGGAGTAGGAGCATATTCCAAGTTGGTAAATTATCAGGTTATCTAAAAAAATTTAAGAATTCATAAAAATATATTTATTCTAATTATTTCCTAAACATTCAAAATGACATTTTTCATATAATCTATAAGATATACTACAAGTATGTCTATTTCTATACAATTATGTGTTTTCCTAAATACATAAATATATTTATATAATATATTTTAATCATGTTTTCATAAATTTATACATATTAAATGTATGTTTTCATATGTGAGTGTATGTGTGGATGTGTATACATATATATATATATATACATGCATATATATATACATATATATATATATATATGTATGTATATGTATGTATAGGCTTAGACCACTATATTAAACCTTAAAATTGTTTCTCATGTACTCATCAACACAATCCTATTATTGAAGAGCTCTCATTCTCATTTTTCAGGTACAGAAATTTTACTTGTTGCAGTTACATAGTTAATTAGTTAATGGAAGAGGATGGATTCATACCTCGATGGGTCAACATGAATCAAACAATAAACTAGGGTGTAAGCACAATTGCCTCTGATTTAAATTGACCACATGAAATAAATACATAATTTGAATACTTCGTACCCCATTGAATTAGAGTGACTTGTGTTTTGGGGTACTAGGAAAACAGTTTTCTATCCAGTCAGAGCTAGATGAGGAGGAAAAGCAAAATTTTTTAAAGAACTTTTGAGAACCTTGAGAAGTAGCTGCTCCCAAAGGCAGTTACTTGGGGAGCAGCCAAATTAAAAAGGATAAACCTGAATGAGTCATACATTGAAAGTAGTAGGCAAAGGAGGAGAATCTGGTTGGGAGCCAAAGGACCAGAGAACAGCAGCTAATAGACAGACTGTGGTACTAAGCAAAGGCAGGAACGGACAAATTTCCAAAAGGACTGATATTCAGCAAAAGCATCTGGATGTAGTTGGGAATTATTCCTTTTGAATAATTACAAGGGCATTTCCTATAGTTTTATTACTATAAATTTATTTCAAATTTATATCATTTGCTGATTAAAAATAAATCAATGTCATTATTTTTTGCATTTAACTATACATTTACTTAACTTCTATTTTTACTTTTAAAAATTTTAATTAATTTACTGGTGTGACATTGATTAGTAGGATTATTTTGGTTCAAGTGTACAATTCTATAATACATCATCTGTATATTACAATGTCATTAATTTTAAGCAGAAAACAATTGAAATCTGACATGTTGGATGTCTATTACAGATTTATGACAGGATTATTAACTCTTCCCCACTTTATTTTGTAAATGATCCCTTAAATACCAGTTAAAATAAATAAATATGACAGAACTCTTTCTGGCAACATGACACACTGTTCTGAAAACGCCCTTAACACACTGAACACGTTTTAAAATATTTCCATGCCTAGCATAGTTAGCAAGAACATTTTAAAAAGTAAAATTAATTATAATTTAAAAATAAGCTACAGTTGCTTTGAGAAAATGTGCAGATTCTAGTAGGTTTTAAGTTTATTGTTTCAATACAAGTTAAAGTGAAACAAACAAACAAACAAACAAAAAACCCCTGAGACTGACAAGGTAAAAAGTCCAACCAAAAGCACCTAGATAAAAAGCCATGATTCCAGCCCTAACCAGTTTGGCTCAGTGGATAGAGTGTTGGCTTACAGACTGAAGGGTCCCAGGTTCGATTCCAGTCAAGGGCATGTGCCTTGGTTGCAGGTACATCCCCAGTAGGGGGTGTGCAGGAGGCAGCTGATTGATGTTTCTCTCTCATCTATGTTTCTAACTCTCTATCCCTCTCCCTTCCTCTCTGTAAAAAAAATCAGTAATATATATATATTTTAAAAAGAGCCATGATTCCAAATGAATGCTCAATAAAATACCCCACCCGGAGGAAAACATTTCCCAAACAAGGGGACAATGCTTAGGCTGAACTAGTGCGGAAGTGGGGTACAAAAAGCCTTCCTTGACTAGCATAGTCTGCAGTGTGGCCTGAAGTAGATTTGAGACCTGAGAACATATTACCACAGAGCGCAAATACTTAAGGCACAGAATTTATGTAGAATATTTGAGTATTGCCAATACTCCGGACACCTGGTAGAAATAAACACAGCCCTCATTATATCAACTCACGTTATCACCGTCCTACAAAGTTTTCTGAATAATGCAATGCCAAATGTCGTGGACTTAATATAAGATAGTGAAGAAACAGGCTGCTGTGAGCACGAGTTTGAATATATCCAAACTAAAGAATCAGAATCAAATGTAGAGTATTAAAAAGCATGAATGATATGTTTTAATAATAAACGGGGATGTCCAAGTAGGTGAACGAAAAGCAGTTATCAAAATACTAAATCTGATTTGAGAAATAATAAAATTAAAATTCTAGAGCTCCTCAGATAAATAGAATAGACAGAACGAGGGAAGAATGAATGAATTGAAACACAAATCCAAATAAAATTGCTCAAAATTCAGTACAGGAAAACAGAGACAAAAATAAAGGGAAACTGAGACATTTGAGTGTAAATGAGATATTTTCGAATTTTCTGGGGAAACCAGAGGAAGCTGGTGAAGAAGAGGGATATAAAGATGTACTGGGTGAGAACATTTCAGAATTGATTTAAAATAAAACTGCTTGGATTCTGAAATCTTTATGAATCTCATGCAGGACAAATGAATATAATTCCACTCTTAGAATCACCATAATGTAATTACAAAACACAATATAACAAAGAAATACCTTAAATAAATTAGAAAATAAATATATTTGATATTTAAAATAACAAACATAGGTCTCAGCACTTCCACCAGTATTAGTCAAAGTCAATGGAAAAATCCCTCTAAATATTGACTGCAAATAACCCTCACCTAGATTACAATAAAAATAAAACAGGCTAAAGATCAAGAATGAGACAATAGCGCTGAAGAAAAACAAATGCTGAAAAATGCATTGCCAAGACAATTAAATAAGAATGAGCCAAGCACTCTAATGGGAAAACGGGCCAACAATATGAATAAACACATGTGATCTGAAATGTAGGAAAAGATAAGAAGAATGGAGAGATGTGGAATGACTGTTTAATGGGAATGGAATTTCCTTTTTGGGAAATAAACATGTTTGGAACTAAATACTGGTGATGGCTACATAACACTGAATTTTCTACAGACCACTGAAGTGTACACATTAAAATGGTTAAAATGCTCAAATTTATGTTATTTGCATTTACCAGAATTTAAAATAAGATATACAAAGATACATTACCAGAACAGCATTAGTATATAATTGTTTAAAGTTTACCTCATAAGCTATAGTATTTCAAGAGTTTTTTAGTACACTTCCTGGCTTCACAAGATATCTTTATATTCTTGTGTAACTTATGAGCCTTTCCTTTGCCTCTTTGTATATGGGAAAATGGAGACGATTATAATAACTGCACTGTACCCAAGGCGTAGAAAATCATAGCATAGGTTCTCAAGTAGGTTTACCTATTGTTAATTACAATCGTAGCTAATAAAAGGGTAATATGCAAATTAACCATCACCCCATCACAAAGATGGTGGAGCCCATAGCCACAAGATGGCAGTGCCCAGTTCCCTCAGCCCTGCTGGAGTACCCCAGTCCTGGGGGGGCGGCTGCTGAGAGTGGGCAGTGTGAGTGGTCTGGCAGAATGCTTCCTTCATTGCCGCGGCGATGACGCAAGTGTCCTGCCCCGAGTGTGGAGGGCCTCTGGGCAGTGCACACACGCAGAGCTTCCAGGCTCCACAAAGAGCAGAGAACCATGGGGAGTGGGCCTAAGCTGTCAGGGTTCCTGGATTAGAGAGGGTGCAGGTTGGGCTGAGAGACTCCCTCCCCGCCCCCATGCACGAATTTCATGCACCAGGCCTCTAGTATGTTATAATCATTAATATCATTATTGTCACTGCTAAGATCTGGCTTCTCATATTTGCTCAGCTTCAACTATTCACATCATTTTTGTGTGCCAGACCTCACTATCCAGGCCTTTCCTAAACCCTCAGGTTGCATCTATTTTCTCTCCACTTCCCTGGGTTACTGTTTATATCTCCTCTTAAGATTTAGGTCCTAAATTATTAGTTTACTTGTCTAGTTCTCAAAGAGTCAGTTCCATAAGAACAATGTATCACATTTAACTGTCTCTTGAGCACATCTGGCAACACAACACACAGAGACACATACAGAACGTCCAGAATTCATATGTGCTCAACTGAACAGTATCGTCTCCATGATGGACACATGCTCTTTTGTGTGTTTCTTTCTGTGAACATGTTTTTGCCATTTAAAGAATGCCAAATTATCACCCTAAAAATGTAAGAACCTTTCAGGATTTCCCATGTTAAGGGAAATAATAATGTATTTATTTAGCAAACATAGTAGCACTAACTGCATGGCACCAGGGCCATGATACATATTTCAAATAGTGATTCTAAAGCTCTGTTTATAGTTCTGTGGTTTGCTTCTAAGTTTAGAAAAGAAAAAAAAAATATTTTAGAGCCAAAGTGAACTTCAAATACTGACTGAAGTTGCATGCTGGCCCTTGCACTGACTCTGGTTCTCAGCTAGGTTTTTTGTTTGTTTGTTTGTTTTGCAGGAAATAATATGTTTTCCCCCAAATGACAAAAAAGTGGAAAATTAGAAGCTGAAGCGCACACATATGCTTTTTGCAAAGGTTTTCTCCATCTAACCACATGTTTGTTTAGGACTTAGAATATTACTCAAGCAAACAGCAAGAGTGGAATGAGAGACGCTATGATACAGTCGACCTAGATATACAGGTATTAGCAGTTTGGCACAAAAGACTGCAGAGGTGGTGAGTCACATCAGCATGCCATTAGTCTGTTAGAAAAGAAAGCTGGAAAAAAACACACGCAAGAAGCCATCATCCAAACCCTTGTTAATTCTGAAGATGGAAATACACATAAATTAGCAATTGCTTTTTATCCAGATACTGTAAAATTATAATGGCATATAATACTATGTCTGGCTTATTTTTTGTGTGTTTTAAATAGTGCTTGTCAATTTCAGTAGATACCAACTAAATTGTTGTCAACACATTTTAATTATGATATACATGCATAGCAGCCATTTTATGCAGCTTCAGGGAATAAAGATACATATAATATAGAATTTTTACTCCTTCGCATGCATTAGCTCTTAGGATTTTTTTTTTAAAACTGGGAAACAATATTTTGCCCTAACCACATATAGTGTAAACCAAAGCAATAAAGAGCATTGTGATAAAGAGGGATCCTTAAAATTCTTTCAAAACCAACATACATTTGTTAGAAATCTCCATCAGGCTAATCAATAAGGCAAAACAATAGATTAACTGCTTTAGCTTTAGGGATTTGAAAAATGTCTAATACAACAGAGAAACCATTTTTATTGGCAAGCTTGAATCAGAGCTTCACAACCTGGAAGCACTAATATTTTGGGAATGGTTCGCAGTTCTACTGAGATATCAGTAGGGAATTAGATTAGGGGATGTTTGGTCATCCAAAGGATGTATAGGATGGCCACATTATTACTCAAGTGGCTTCTTCAGTTACCTAGTTTCTATAGAAGTAACAGAGTACCCCTGTGAGATATTATGCTAAAACCCAAGCTGCTGTCTTCTGCACGAATGAACTGGTAAGTGGGCAATAGGTGGCTGCAATTCACCCCCAGTTTTACTATATCCATCAAGAAAAACAGGTATTTTGGTAATCTGTGTGTCTATCTACCTTCCTCTTCATGCTTAGTATCCACACAGAGTGTATCTGTCAGGCTATGAAAATAAAGGAATGTGAGACTTTAGTGATACTTTATTGATCATTTTTTTTCAGACTTTACTATGAGCCATAAACTTTAGAAGTTGCTGTGGAATGTAACCAAGAAGTAGACTCAATCTTTCCTCAAAGAGCTTCCAATCTAGGAGTGGATGTAAATAATGCACTGCCAAGATTTCATAAGCACTGCCATGGAGGAAAAAAATCATACTGTGAGTTAACATCAAAACATTATAGTGAATGACTCTGACTGAGGGATTGAGGGCTATCATTGCAACTTAAAAAAAACATTTGTCACTTAATCACTCTATGATATAAGCCTTCAACGGGTTTTGTTGTTGTTGTTTTTTAATAAATGTAAAGATTTTATGTTGTGTTAAATTTGCAAAAAGTCAATGGCCCTGCCTGCAGGTAAATCTAGCAGTATGTCTTAATCAGAGATGTATCTGTCACTGGTTTATGAAGGTTTAGAGTGAAACAATTAGATTTTCTTTCTCTTTTTCCCCCACAATGTAGAAATGTGTAGGAAACATCATGTTATTCAGATGAGAACAATGCTCTTTCACTATAATGAGTCAACCAGTTGTCACTTTGGACAGTAGGGAGGTTGTAATGTCTGTTGAACAAAGCAGATATGTCCACTGTCCAACTCTGATGAGACATATTCCATAAGTAAAGATCAGTCTAGCTGTTTTATTGCCCAATCATCTATATTATTTTAACCTAGCAAATGCCAGTCTTTGCACAATTAATATTTGTGCATGATTGATTCATATTGTATCATAAGACAATTAAACCAATAAGATTGATATTATATTATTATTTAGAACTATATTTATTAATAAGTACATCAAATCAAAAAAGGCGAACTGGATGAATACAGTATATTATGCCAGGTATTGTTTTCCTCTCAGTATTTAAAAGACCACATTTATTTAAAAGACAGCATTTCTCCCTTCTCCCTACAACTACAGGTTTTTCTCCCAAAAGAGAAAAAACTATGAAATGAAAAAATTTTACACATGATTTTGATCATGCATGTATCTTGTTGAAAAGTGATATTTTATGAAATATATGATCATAAAAGAAGCTATGAAGTATAACCTATTTTATTGTGGGGGCCTGATGCGGCGGGGGCCAGACATGGCGGGGATCTCCCTTTTCTGCGTCCCGCGCAAAAAGAGAGATGAACGAACTGTTTCTAAATGGAGGCGGCCAGGGATTGAGAAAATAATAGAAATAAAGAAAACAGACGCAGAAATAGATTCATGAAGCTGGGAGCCTGGGTGGATCTTTCTGTGCCTGGCTGAGGCCACAGAACCGATCCAGACTGCAAAGCTGAGGCTTTATTTATAATCAGGGACAAACAAGGCAATTGACAATGTTCTTGTAATTTTCACTTGTTTTGGCAGCACTTGCTGCCCCTCCCACAGCCCACTAGCTACCCAGGAAAGATCTAGGGATCAGTTACAGGATCAAGCTTAATTTTGTTTAGAGGACTGTGCCCTGCCAAGCTTGGGACTTGTTTATGACTTTACCAGCAGGTCAGTCCGAGGCTTAACCCTATAACTGCTTCCTACATTTTATTATTTTAAATGTGTTTATGTGTTTTAAGAATAAGCCATTTATATGTTTTAAAATGATCATGGGCTCACATAGTTTACTTAAGTAAAGATTTTTCTTTTCCAGACATGAATAACATTATATATATATTCAGTGTAAATAATTTATTTATTTACACATATGTTCACCCAAATAAAACTTTATATGAAAATGCAATTTTCTTCTGACTCAAAAAATCAAAATACAGAATATGATTTTTTTTTGGTTGTTTAATTGGAAACATGGCTTGAGAGATTCAGGAAGAGAAACATAAATTAGAGAAGTCAAGTTTGTTGGTAGCAGTACCTTTGACAGATTCATGACAAGATGAAAGAATAATTTTTGTTTTGAACAGTAGGTTGAAAGATTAATGGTAAGAAATAGAAAAATCATTTTTATTGTGAGATTCGGGACTATAAAATTTGTGACTTAAGACTTATTTTTTGGAAATTGAGGGTCAAAGAGTTTATAAATATATATTTATATTTATCTATCTATATATCTATCCACCCATAGTTTTTCCTAAGAATACCAGCTAATTATTTTATAAAATCTGAAGTTGAGTTTGCTAATAACTTTTGTTTGCATTAAAGTTATGTTAAATATTTTATCATAAGAAAGTTAGTTTATAAATACATTGTTTTATTTCTATATGTCCATCTGTCTTTGTTAAAGAAAAACCTGAAAAGGGTGTGGGAGATTTAAATTATCGAAAGGTCAGCATTTGTTTATATTAGACTAAAATTTATATTTTACAAGTTCTGGTGCCTTATCTGAGGAAATAAATGCTTCTCTACTGATAGGCAATGGATATATAAATTCTTCTGTGGCTATTTTGGAGATAAATCCTCATCAGTGAAAAATGTAAGACATATTTACCAATGGCATTGTCTGAAATTAGTTCTTTAAATTCCAGAGTATTTTCCTCAAAGAACAGCTGAGAAATTATTTTGAACCCCTGCATAATTTAATATTAGAATCTGGAATCATTGGATCATACCAATCTCCAAATTAAAATGGGTTATGTTACATTTTTCAAATTTCCTTATTTACAACTTGGTTCAGAAAAGACAAGCCCAAAAGTAGTAAATATGATCACTATACCCCTTAGGCTCAGTACAACTGGATTTGAATCCTGATTCTTCTAAGGTCTTTCTGTTGGACTTTCACCAGGTTATTGAATCTTTTAAATCTCCTTTCTCGCATGTAAAATTAAAATAGTAATAGTTTTTAACTTATTTCCTTGTTGTGAGCCTTAAATAGGCATTGTTGTGAAAGTAATTGTAACGGTTTCTAGCACAGTATAAAAACTCAATAAATGGATAAAATTATCTAGTAGTAGTTGTTATTAGCAGTGCTGCAGTAGTGATAGGTAGTTAATAACATAGTTTGGAAAGAAGCCACATTTCCTATTTCCCCATATAGCTTTTAGATATATCATTCATCTGAGTTCCTCAAGTACACTTTGTACATATTATTTCTTACTAATATTCTGAATAAAAGAAACTAGTTCAGGAAATTTATCCACATGGCAAGATTTTTAATATCCTCTCTCCTCTCCCCCCCTCACAACTACCATTTTCCCAAATTTTGTTATTGTGGAAGAGTATACTGAAAATAGAATTTACTTGACTTTTAAATACATAATGTATAATAAAATAATTTTAAATCATCTATAGTCTGAAATTTATTGTTACACCTGCTATCTGCCTACTTTGAGCTTATATTTTTAAATCTATAAAAATACCACTAAACACAAATGGCAAAGTTTATTGAGTTCTTACTATGTTCTAAATATTATTCAACATAATTTATTTTATAACTTATTGAATTATTATAACAATAATATGAGTTAAATAAGCTATGATTTCTGTGTTTCAGTGTTTTCTACGGCTACCAAAGAGTGGGTGACTTAAACAACAGAAATTTAGTTTTTCAAGGTTCTGTAGATTAGGAATCTAAGATCAGGGTATTGGCAGGATTGGTGTTATTTTGAGTCTTCTCTCTTTGTTTTGTAGATGATCATCTTCTTCCTGTATCTTCAAATGGTCTTAATTCCTCTGTGCCTGTATTCCAATCTCTTATTCTTAAAAGGATACCAGTCAGGTTGGGTTAGGGGCCACCCTAGTGACCTCATTTAACCTTACTTACCTTTTTAAAGACCTGATTTCTTAATCGCCACATAAGGAGGTACTACTCAGGGTTTGGGAAGACATAATTCATCCTATAACAACCCTTATTTTTAACAGATGGGGAAAACAAAACACAGAGAAATTAATTTACCTGAATTTACATGACTGGCTATTGCTACACTTGGGATTTTAACCCAGGTAATCTGACAATAGAGATCAAATTTACAGTGATAGCTATACCACCTCTTCTAGAAATAGGTAAAAAAAACAAACAAAAAACAGTCATGTCTGTGAAGCATCTCATTGTTTTCCCTATGATAAAAACAAAACTATTTTTTTTTATTTAGCTCCTTAATTCTCTAGCCTGTTAATATACTATTTTGAAGGGCAGCAGTTACCAGAATATTGCAGCTTGCAAACCAGAAAGAGGAAGAATGGATCACTGAAACATATATGAAAATTGTTATCAATTAATAAAGTAGTTGATATGTATAGTCAATCAATAACATGAAGGAAATGTGTGCAAATAGATATGATATACAAAGGATTAACCTTCATGTATGGGAGTTCATAAAAACAGATAATAAAAATGCTGAACACTTAATTGATTAAGGAGAAAATGGTACAGATAGGTAGATTACGTAGAACGTTCATTTAGACCTAATAAGCATTGGTTAACATTCTATCTCAAAATTGTTTTAAGTGAAGTACAATGTCTCTATTCACAAACATTTACTTAAAGGCACTTAACTGTTGAGTGTCACATAAACAGATTTCCATTAATATCTGGAGGAAGTGTATGTTGGTAAAGCATAACAGAAAGAAAATGGGAAATGTACAACAAAATCTTTAAAATGACCTTGTTGTTTTGTAGGAATGTATGATAATAAAATGGTATTACATAATATACTAAGAATTGCATAAACATGTTTATTTTCATATTAATTAAAATTAATTGAAAATAGTATCCATGGCAAGGTTAAGATGAAAGAAATGCTTTAATAAATGTTTCATACTTGTATGATGTAAATTATTAGGTTTTCTAAGATGTTTTTAAAAACAGGGAAGTATGAATGTGGTAAGGCAAAAATGGAGGGAAGGCCCTCAAATATAAAGTTAATTTCTTTTGAGTGAAAACACATGAGTGACTGAAATTCTTATTTATAAAAGTTAATATCATTTGATAGTTTTGGCAGTTGACAGATTTTAATAAAATAATATAAACAATCAGAAAGAAAATTTAAAATGATTCCAATAAAAATGTTATTTAAATTTTCCCAAAAAGATTTTAAGAGTGCAGTATATAATTTTGTCTAGCCCCAAATTGTAATAGAGCAAAAAACAAGTACTTGTTTTAGGATAAAGTGAGAAGGAGGGAGATTCTAAATTTATATGAGAAATGTACAGCTATAACAGTGTAAGATCAGGCCAGTAGAGGGATTGAGCCAGCCATTAGTAGAACAGAGTATTTCAAGGACATTTTTATTTATTCAGAAATACTTATTGAAGGCCTAAAATGTATTGGGCACTGGGGATACATTAGTAAACAAGAAAGAGAAAAATCACTACTCTCCTGGAAGTAATCTTCTGCAGAGAAAGAGAGAAAAAAAAAAGTATTTATATTTCAAGTTAGAGGGGAATGAATACTCCATAGTGAAATAAAGTAAGGAACATGAGATGGGAAGTTCTGGGTGAGGGTGGGATTTTAAATTTAACTTTAATTAGGATATTCAAAGAAGATCTCCATGAGGAATTGTCTTGAACCAGGACTGGGAGGTGGTGGGTAGTGAGTGTTATGAATATTTGGGGAGAGGCAGTCTAGAAAGAATGGCAAGTGGCAAAAACCTTGAGAAGGAATGTGCTGGCATATAAAAAAGTAAGAAGGATGATGTGGCTGAACCTTGGTGAGCAAAGGGGAGATTGAGGTGAAAAGCTAACAGGAGTCTAGCTCTTCTCAGGGATTTTAATAACAATTAATTAGATCATTTTGGCTAGAAATTCTTCCAAGCCAACTGGTAATTATATAGATATCAGCTCTATAACAAATAACAATTATATATTGAAGAGTACTTTTATCATTTATTTCCTATTCAAATACTTGTTCGCTTTATTTAAAAACATTATGTTGAAATGCATCTCTAATGATGCAAATGCATCCTCAGTTTTCCTCCTATTTGAAAGTATGAATGTTAACATTAAATACATACCCATTTAGCCTTTAAAAAGGGAAATCTTTTTTTTTTTTTTACTATATTTTTATTGATTTTAGAGGGGAGGGAGAGATAGAAACATCAATGATGAAAGAGAATCATTAATTGGCTGCCTCCTGCATGCTCCCTACTGGGATCGAGCCTGAAACCTGGGCATGTGCCCTTGACTGGAATCGAATCTGGAACCCTTCAGTCCAAGGCCGATGCTCTATCCACTGAGCCAAACCAGACAGGGAGAAAAGGGAAATCTTTATTATTGAGTATTCCCTCATATTTTATTTTATTTTTAAAATATATTTTATTAATTTTTTACAGAGAGGAAGGGAGAGGGATAGAGACTTAGAAACATCGATGAGAGAGAAACATTGATCAGCTGCCTCCTGTACACCCCCTGTTGAGGATGTGCCCGCAACCAAGGTACATGCCCTTGACGGGAATCGAACCTGTGACCCTTAAATCCCCAGGCTGACTCTCTATCCACGGAGCCAAACAAGTTAGGGCTTCCCTCATATTTTATTATGTTAGGCACTCATATGTCATGTACACCTTAACAAAGTAAAAATAATAGAAACCATACCATGTCTGTTATCAGACTAAAATGAATTAAAATATAAATCAATAACTGAAAGACAAATAAAAATTTCCCAAAGCATATGGAGATTAGACAACATACTTCTAAATAGCACTTGGGTCAAAGAAGAAATCTCAAGAAAAGTCAAAAATATTTGAACCTAATTGAAAATCTTACAACTTATCAAAAATTGCAGGATGCTGTGGAACAAGGATTAGAGGGGGAAATTATAAGAAAAGAATTCTGTAAAATAAATAATCCAAGTTTTCACCTTAAGAAACTAGATAAAGAAGTTGAATCCAGAGTAATTGAGCTCCAGTTTCAAGAAAAATGATAATTTTATATAATTTCATTTGGTTAAATATTTTATAGTATATAAAATACTCTTAAGTGTAGCCACTAATGAAGCTGAACATTTATGCAAAAAAATTAAATATTGAAAGAAGAATGAAAAAACTGTATTTAGGAAATTAATAATGATTATTAGATAGGTACTTGAAGAAATGTAAGTACAATAATCAAATGTAAGTACAATAGCTAGAAGTTTTTAATAAAAGCAAATAAATAAAATAAAATAATGACCTGGCAACTTAAATTTAGAGTTGATCAGTATAAATAAATGTAAAAACCACAAAAAGAATATATAATTGCCATGTGACCAAACACCCCCAAAATAAAATTTATCTAAGATTAACTACATACATTTTCTATTGCCTACAATGTAAAGTTAGTAACTTGGGATTGTTCTTGTGACTTACTTTGGCAAAGATTGATCTAATTTTATACATCTCCCCTACATAACAGTGCTTGAGTCAAACTGTGATTAGTCTAGCAAAAATCTACTAATTCTACATTTTAGGATGATTTATGCCACAAAGGTGTTACTGCTGTTGTTTACTGCAATTATCTCTTCTCCCAGGTAAATAACATTACTTATCCCTAGGGTCTCCATTAGTTATATTATTTTCCATTTATGTTGCACTGAATCTTTTAGTTTCTCAATGACACAGTTTTAGGAAAGTTTTAATTTACTTTTCATTCAATCACTTGATATATCATCCATTCCTCACCTTGAAAAAATATGGTATTTTTTTTACTTATAAGTGCTTCTCCTTCAATTAGAATTGAAATTGTTTAAGAACCTAAACCTTAACCTGAATTAGGTTAACCTGAACATTAGCTAAATTAGGCAGATTTACAATTTAGAGTCCAGAGATCAGGGTAGAGGACTTGTCCATTGGCATTCTACTCATTGACTTATTCATTTGCTTTAAAAATAAATAATTGTGCATTTTAATAATTTTTTATAGTTTTGGAGATGCAACAGAAACCTGGGCTGAAAGAGTATCTGCCCTCCTGAGGCTTACATTTAAATAGGGAAAAAGGCAAAATGTCTGTAAAAAAAATCAATTTTAAAATTTTGTATGGTGAATTCTAAAAAATCAATTTAAAAATTTTTCTTGGATAAACAAAAGGAAAGGAAAGAAAGGAAAAAGTTCTGTGAAAAAGAGTGGACTTCTACCGGGAAAGAATTGTCAAGGAAAAGAGAAGGACCGTTTATCCCTAGAAGCCAAATATAGAAAGCCTCCCTAAAAGTATCACTCTTGAGATTAAATTTGTCTGAAAGAAGCTGAGACCAAAATTTCACTCTCGAGGACTTGATAAGCTGGAAACATCAGTTCTACCTTGGCATCACCACTCAGTACCTGTTGGGAAATTGGTGAGATAGCCAGGCCTAAGTCTGTTTGTTGACATTAGGAGAAAATAGAGACTGATAATTCTTTCTTCTATATTCTCTTCTGATTTCAGGAGTTTGTGGAGTCATCCTTTGTCATTAAGGTAAGTACAAAGTGTTACTTAACATCCCTCTGACAATACAGAATTTAACTCAGTGGTTCCTGCAACTCATACAAAAGAGCATGAAGAACAGAGAAAAAACAAACAACCTAGGGCCTTTCAGGTGTCCACTCAGATAATTCATGAATGAAAAGGTATTTGAGGGCTTGGACATTTTGAGGAGCTGAAGGGAAACAGGAGTATGTACCCTAGGGAGTCACCAATGAAAGAAGAAATTGAAGTGAGATCACCTACCTTTCCCAATAGGATCTCCATCAGCATGCTCTCATGCAATCACATCAATAAGAGCCAGCATAAGAAATGAAACCAGGATGGATGAGGGAGTGACTAAAGATACCTGGGGACACTGACAGCTAGCACATGAAGCTGCTCAGAGCTCAGGCGTTACACAATAAAATATTCAGTTTTTTGGAAGGCGTAACTACATTCAAGTCCAGTGCAGGACAGGCTTCACAATGGGTCCAGAACCAGTTCTGACAACAACTGAGCTCTAATCCACTCCCACAAGTACTTCTGAGGCTGCCCACGTCTCCTCCAAAAGCATTCACTGAAGGAAAACGGAAGAGGCTGAAAGTATCAATGGATTAGCGCAACTCATTGTGGTTATTAGAAAAACACCCCACATGTTTGAGAGGCTCAGTAGAAAATCCCAAGATGCTAAAAAAAAAAAAAATTTCTACAGAAGCACACACATCTTAATTAAATTAGGGTTTCTCTAAACAAGTCATCTCAGAGATTATTTGCTTTAATATAATTCAATTTGGATTTTGAATTCAACTTCATAAGGACCAACTGCCTTTAATAATAATTATAAAAAATGCTTCCAAGATACTAGTGTCACAGGCAGAATCCATTTCTCACAATTTTTTTTTCAGTTTTTTTGCCCATTTAATGGTTACAAATGAAAGAAGTTCCTCTAACTTCTATGTATTTAGGGAAAATGGTTGAAGGGTGAAATAATGTAGGATTTTTAAGATATAATAAACACAGTAGACTCCCTTTGCTTTTCAGACAATTTTATTGTCATTCTGAAAGCAAAATACCTGGATTTCTATATTGGAAAAACAAAAGTGATCTTAGTAAAATCTTACTCTACAGTGACTGAAAATTTACACACTTAAGGATAAGTTTAAAACTACATGATAAAAATATCTTGATAAGTTACCCACAAAAAAATAGAATTAATCATCTATATATATAAAAGCCTAAGTAACCATTATCACCAGTGGACTGAACAACTGGTCGACTGGTCGCTATGACTATGCACTGACCACCAGGGGGCAGATGCTTAATGCAGGAGCTGCCCCCTAGTGGTCAGTGTGCTCCCACAGCCAACCTCCCACAGTCCCTCCTCTCCTTCCCATCTCCCCACCACCACCCTGCCAGCTGGTCCCGATTGGCTCCAATCACCAGTCAGGCTGAGGGACCCCACCCATGCATGAATTCATGCACTAGGCCTCTAGTACATATATAATAAGCTGCAGATCCAAACTCAAACTCTTGTCAAGTCAGAATAAATCAGAACCACAGTGAGATCCTTTCACCTGAGCTATTTCTTGTTTAGTTTCTAAAAAAAAAAAAAAAGTCAGTGATTTTTAGTGTTGCACAGGAATCCATGACTAAAAGAATCATTATTTTGGAATTTTTTAATGTTATGCTTCCACTTCAGTGGAAGAACTAAGCAGTAATAATGAGCAATTAGAGGATTCATATTGATACTACATCAACCTAAAACATTTTACCCGGACTGTAATGATTTAATTTGGGCTCCAGAGAATAGAGAATTAGAATCTGCCAGACTTAGGTCAGTTAATCTTCTAATGTCTAAATTATCATCCTGTGCTCCTAACTAAATTTGGTAATTTTAGGTCTCTGACTTATGTTCTATAAAGAAAATAAAAATAGGTGTGTTCTATCTGGGGAGTCTGTATATATTCTAAAGTAAAACCAAGAATTTATTGCATAAAAAATAGCTATATGAGAAATACTGAAATGGAAGAAGGGGTGGGATTTTTACTTTCCTTCAGTAAATTTAAGTGCAATCTGGAAGGAAACTGGATTAGCAAGCAAATTCTTGGAATCCTCGCCTTTGTGCCTTCTGTCTCAGGCTGTTTCCCCACGATGTCACCACTTATCAAATGGAAGGAATGGCCAAGGAGATCTCAGGGAGACACTGTATGTGCTCATAAATAAAAAGCAGAAATATTCCAGGTGCGACAGGATGGAATAAATAAGTCTACAGTGTATCACGGAGTAATAAAAGAAGTATTCAAGCATGAGAATCTATGTGATATTGCTCAGAAAACAAAGGGAAAATGTTTGAGGAGACTATGAAATAGCACAGATAAACTAGCAAGTTTAGGATGACATTTGCCACGTCATAAACTGAAACTCACACAGTAACTAAAACTCCACTGGGCGGTTTGGTTGTTTATTGCAGAGCCATGAAGAAAGTGTCAAGAAGAGACTAGAGTCAGGTTTCCTCCCCAGCTGAATCCTCTAAAACTTGCCATATTCTGGAATAATACTGTGATGACGTCAAAAGAGTCATGATAAATGTCAATAGAGAAATTATATATTTATTTAGTTGATTTAGCCTAATTTAATTTACATCACATTTGTTTATATCTCAAGGAGTTTCTCTTTCTGCAGTCCTTGTTGTCCAATATTTGTAAACATTTGTTTCATATATTTATTTGATTTTCTAGTTGTTTACAGTAAAAGGATAATGTTGTTCCCAATTACTTCATTAGCTAAGAAAACAGAAATCTCTTTTTAAAAAAACATGTTTGGATAATCAATGTTATCTTAATTCAACATACAGTGATATATGTTATTTTTAGAAAGTATTTATTTTTGAAAGTAATTTTTGAATATAACTACTTTATAATTCCAATATAATCTCCCTACTTAAATGATACAATCTATCATTATCCTCATTCTTTATTCCAAGGCTCCACTGTTGTATGTGACAGCTACAAATACAGACTGTGTATGTTAAACTGACAACTCAGATACTACAATACGGACTGTCCAATGAGCTCTAAATGGTGAATAATAATTTTAGGTACTATTGTGATGGAAGTAAAGTACTATCTGTTTTTCATTAAATGATATGGTCACAGGACAATTCAGAATAAACAAAAACTTTAAAATACTTAGTCTTCATATGTTAAAAACACTTAGGTTCTTAGATTCTAGACTTAGTTAATCATGAATGATTCTAGATATTTGTTTTTATTTGTTTTGTTTTGTTTACCTGATTATCTGGTAAGATTACAACCACCTGCAAAGTTGTAGTATGTAGGACATTTTTGTGTATGTGTGGTAGAAAGGTTTATGTGCATGAAATTATATCCAAAATCCTATTTCCCTTAATCTGGTCATGGAAAATGTGCAGTTGGGAATTCAGCAGAACTAGAAGCTAAGCCAGTGTCCAAAGTTTCACGCTCCATAGTGGAAGTGAGTCCAGCACAGCATCAGGCTAGTTCTGATCCACTAAGCAGGACAATTTTTGACTTTGTGGTATTCATTCTATCTAATAAAAAAGTAATATGCAAATTGACCCTCACTCCAACACACAAGATGGCCACCCCATGTGGTCAAAATGGCTGCCCCCATATGGACACAAGATGGTCACCACAAGATGGCCGGGCAGAAGAAAGAAGTTGTGGGCAATCAGGCTAGCAGGGGAGGACATTTGGGGGCGGGGGAGAGACCAGGCCTGCAGGGGAGGGCAGTTAGAGGGGACAGGCCTGAAAGGGAGGGCAGTTGGGGGGAACCAGGCCTGCAGGGCAGGGCAGTTAGGGGCAACCAGGCCTGCAGGGGAGGGCAGTTGGGGGAGACCAGGTCTGCATGGGAGGGCAGTTGGGGGAGACCAGGCCGGCAGGGGAGGGCAGTTAGGCGTAGATCAGGCTGGCAGGGGAGTGGTTAGGGGGTGATCAGGCTGGCATGCAGAAGAGGTTAGAGGCAATCAGGAAGGCAGGCAGGCAAGCGGTTGGGAGCCAGCAGTCCTGGATTGTGAGAGGGATGTCCCACTGTGATCGGGCCTAAACAGGCAGTCAGACATCTCTGGAAGGGTCCCATATTGGAGAGGGTGCGGGCTGGGCTGAGGGACACACACACACACACACACACACACACACACACACACCCTGTGCATGAATTTTGTGCACTGGGCCTCTAGTCTTTGTATTATATAAATCATACCAACATGCAGAGTGTCATAGCATCTCACAGCGATCTATAAACTAATAAAATAAAATAATATGAAATACAGTAAAATCAAATAATAAATTAAAAGTAAATTAAATTAAACAGTTTCTAAAACCAGTTCTGCCTCTTCGAAAACCAATGCATTTTGTGGGGGCTGTTTACCCTCAGTGCGGTAGAGACTTGTTCAGGGACAGCAACTCATGGGAGTAGAAATGTGACAGGATGTGACATAAACAGCATGCATTTTAGTGGCTGTGTGCAGGATTAGAAATGAAAGTTTGCCAGGATAATGTCATCAGGGAGATACAGAAGATCAATTAAGAAGTTACTGCAGAAATTTAACTATGAAGTTATGAATATCTCTGTAATCTGGTTAAATATATCAGCATGAAGCAAAAGATTAAAATGGAAATAAGGGATTATGTTTTTTAGTCTAAGATTCATGACTGCATAGGAAGATAAGTGATGATAATGGAAGAAGTTGGAAAATAACAGAAAAAGGCAAGAAAGATAGACTGATATTTTTCTTAGATGTTAGAGAAAAGCGACCTATGTTCACTTAAAAAGCAACACAAATGTCATATTTTGAAAAATAAAAAACAATTTTCAGAAATTATTGTACATTCTACAAGAGCAATCTGGTAGAGGGCTTTAGATAAATGTAGAAAATAACATACAAAAATAGAGGCAGCCTTTGAAGGTGGTATAAAAAGGTCTATTAATGTTTTTGTGATTATTAATAGGTGATGTGCTTTCTACTTTCTTTTGAGTGATACTGAAAAAGGTGAATGGAATGATTCAAAATTAATTAACAGACTTCTCAGGTCCAAAGCAAATTTTCATATTTTCAGGAACAAAGAAATTTTAAAAACCTTGTGATTTGTATTAAACATTATTATATAGTATATATGGAATCACACAAAATTCTGGGAAGAATTTAACCCTTTTCTTAACTTCTTGTACATAACAAGTTGCTGGGTCAAGTGTAATAAGAAGGAGGAAGGGAAGAAAATGTAGGAGGAGGAAGACCAATTAAAGAACAGGAATAGAGGAAGGGTTCAGGTCTCGAAGCAATTCCACACCGAGCAAAGGAGCTGGAACTACTGGACTCTGATCTATTACAATGTCATATCTACATAATTTCAAAATTGTATCCCTCAAATTGATTCACATCTACATGTGAAAAATATATTAATTAAAATAGTAATACCAATATTGTAAAAATAAAACAGTAAGATTTTACATTATAAGCATTTGCTATGTGCTAGACATTGACTAATAATCTTTACACAAGTGTTAACACATTGAATCCTCACTTAAAACTTTGAGGTAAATATTTTCTATTAGTTACACACAAGGAAATGAGATACATGGATGGTATTTCCATTGAGTATCAGTTGATATGTTTAGTACTTTCAAGTAATGCTTCTTCAGGTAATTCTTTTAGTGGATAAAAACTTATGAAGGTACAGGTTTCTATATTTCATTATCTGTGAATTTTATAATGCTTAAGTAACCACTACATTAAATTTGAAGTCATAACCATTTGAATTCAAATTGTGTCTTATTCAATCTCACATAACAAAGTTACCAATATCATCTTAATTTAATTGTGTTCTTTATCAAAATTAGGATAATGATATTTGTATAATATGTTTTTAAGAATCAAATGTTATATTGGTTTAACAAGTGAACATGTTTGTCTATTAAGAAAATTTTAAGATTCTAATAAATTAAAATGCACTACACTGCTAATTATTGAAAACCTGTATAAATGACTTTTATAAGAAGACAAAAATTGTGGGGGTTTGGGATGGGAATGGGGGAAGGGTTGGTGACAAATATGTGATACCTTAATCAATAAAGTAATTAAAAAAAAAGAAGACAAAAATTAAGAAAACATACTTTAAAATTAAGAAAATTATTTTGAATAATAGATAAGAAGCTTATTATAAATATATATATGGAAGCTTAAAGATAATATACAAATTTAATATTATATTCAAAAGTAATATAAAATAATTTCTAGGTACTACATTTCTGCTTTTAATGTTTTTATTTATAGTATTCTTTAAAGAGGGGAATATTTAGAAAATAGAACATAAAATTAAGTATATTTTATAATTTTAAAGTGTTTAAATATTTGATAATCAAACCTAATTTATCAATTCTGTAAATTATTTTTAAAGTCATCTCAATGCATTAAAATAATGTCAAAATATTATACAGAAGTGATATGTAGATGATAGATTCATGATGCATAGATACAAAGACGATAGATTTATTTCCTAAGACAGAAATTTTAAATATATATATATGAATATTAATTTTAGAAAGTATTATATATTTATACTAGAGGCCCAGTGCACAAAATTCGTGCAAGGGGGGGTGTCCCACAACTCGGCCTACACCCTTTCCCATCTGGGAGGGCGTGACGCCACCTAGGCTTTTATTATATAGGATAAATCACCACCATTCTTGTCCATTATACTTATAGATTTTATACTTGTAACTTCATTGTTTTTGTGTTTTTTTCTTTAGAACTTGGTTCGTCCAGTTTTGTTAAAAGCACAAGACATAATTATTGAAGATTTATTTATACATATAATGTTGTAGTATTTTAATCTGCATTATTAAACTAGCTGAGAGTCTTCAGGACTTAAGTGCATTCAATTTAATGCACACTAGTTAACAGAAATTCTACAAAACCATTATTGGGGGCCATTTAAAAATGGCAAGTAGCCAAGAAAGTACTCAACAAAGTTGTTTTTTAAATTAATCTATCCATCTCTTCAATTAGATTAGACAAGTTATACAATAATACAGTACTCTTTGTTGCTGACTGGAATTTGACTTTCCTTAGAAAAATGTAACACAGTTAAACCTAATTTTCCGAATTATATATTTCCAATAGGTACATTATATAGATGTATTTTTGTCACATGTATATTTTATTTATATGTGAATCATAAAATAAAAACACATAAAATTATTTTAACTTATAACAAAGTAAATACAGTCAGTTAATCAGCTTGTTAAAATACTATAACATTCATCATCTGCAAAATGTGTGACATATATAATCATATTATATTAAAGAAAAAAACATGTCCAGTTTTAATAAAATTAAATACTGAATTGTCACAGTTGGCTCCTAAGATTAAATTAGTGCCTAGGGGAAAGAAAACCGAGTAACACGATACATTGATATTTCATTGATAAATTTACAGATGTTGAACCATACTCGTGCCCCTGGAATGAACCCCACTTGACTCTGATGTTTTTTTAAATTTATTCTTGTATTCAATTTGCTTGTATTTTGTTTAGGATTTTTGCATCTAAAAAAAATATTTTCATCAGAGATATTGGTCTATAGTTTTCTTTTTTTTTGTATTATCCTTGCCAGGTTTTGTTATCAGCATTATATTAGCCTCATAATGTTAGGAAGTATTGCCTCTTCTTCAATTTTTTAGAAGAGTTTGAGAAAGATAGATGCAAGTCTTCTTTGAATGTTTGGTAGAATTCACTAGTGAAGCCATCTAGTCCTGGACTTTTACATTTTGGGAGTTTTGTTCTGTTTTGTTTACAATATTTTTATTGCTTTCAGAGAGGAAGGGAGAGGGAGAGATAGAAACATCAATAATGAAAGAGAACCATTGATCAGCTGCCTCCTGCATTCCCCACACTGGGGATCAAGCATGCAACCCCAGCATATGCCCTGACTGGGATTCAAACTGTGACCTCCTGGTACATAGGTGGATGCTCAACTACTAAGCCACTCCAGCCAGCCTGAATAAAACTTTTTACTCCCCTAAACTTTGCTAATACTTTACTGTTAAACAAAGGCCATATCAATAACTAACTAATTAATATATTGTGTATGTTATACCGATGTATTAAATACTGTATTCTTGAAATAATGTAATCTAGAAAAAGAAAAATGTTACTAAGAAAATCAAAAGTCAAAAAAAATACATTTACAGTATATTTATTTTTTTTAAACCCACATATAAGTGAACCCACACAGTTCAAACGTATGTTGTTCAAGGTCAACTGTATTATAAAAAATTAGTTCTTTCATAAATCCAATGCCATTCCAATCAAAATTTTAAAAACACATTTTTTTGTAGAACTAGATAAACTAGAAAACCATGTATCCATTAATATTTAATAAATTTGTAAAATAGAAAAAGGAGAATGGAACGTTGATATGCAAAATGTCAGAAATCATTACAAAGAGCATTCATCTATGTGACTATTTGGAGATGATATACTATATAATAAAATATTTTTTATAACTGTGGGTAGAAAATAATTCCATGTATGTGACAAAAATATGCAAATTTACATTGAATGATTAATACATTTGTCTAATTAAATGTAATAACTTAAAGCTCACCATTAACAATCATTCATTTAATATAGAAAAATTTTTTAAGAGACAGAGGTCTGGTGCATGAAATTCGTGAACGGGTAGGATCCCTAGGCCTGGCTGGCAATAAGGGCCAATTGGGGCCTTCCAGCTGCCAGCCAGGGCCTTCCTTCATTCTACACCACCCCCTGGTGGTCAGTGCACATCATAGCGAGCAATCGAATTCCTGGTCTCCCAGTTGAACTCTAGAGGGGGCATTTTGCAGATTAGGCTTTTATATATAGAGACTAGAGTCCTGGTTCACAAATTCGTGCACAGGTGGGATCCCACGGGGTGGCCTGCGGGGATTGGGCCCCAAGTTGTGACCCTGGCCTCCCAGCCCCACAGCCCCACCTGGCACCCCACCATGGCCTGGCACCAGCCCCTTACCTGCTCCACCATCCTGCCTATGGGACTATCGATCAGGGCCAGGCCTTCCACCCGGCTCTCTCAGAACTTGGGAGCCAGGCAGTGGCCCTGCCCCCTGCCACCACCACTGGTCACCATCTGTGGGGCGATCGGGCCCCCACTCACACCCACCTTGGCCTGGCACCACCTTCTCACCTGCTCCACCATCTCGCTGCAGTCCTACTCTCATGAGGGCCCACTGAGGCAGTGCCTCCACTGCTGCCTGCTGCCAGTGTTGCATCACAGAAACCCGCCATGTTTCACGCCACACCCTGGTGGTGAGCACACATCATAGCAAACAGTCAAACTCCTGGTGGAACCATTTGCATATTAGGCTTTTATTATATAAGATACCTACTTAGTAGTAGTATGAAAACTTGAAATTTCAGGTTTTATAATGGTTGCCTTTGTAGAGAAAGAAAGGGATTGTGGACTTCAAATTCATATGCAATATCCTGTTTCTTTAACTTAAAAAAACCTTCGGGTAAGAAGTGACATTATCTTATTCCCTACTAGAGGCCCGGTGCATGAAATTCATGCACGGGGGGGGGGGTGGAGGTGTCCCTCAGCCCAGCCTGCACCCTCTCCAATCTGGGACCCCTCGAGGGATGTCCGACTGACTGTTTAGGCCTGATCCCCCTAAACGGTCAGTCGGACATCCCTCTCACAAATCCAGGACTGCTGGCTCCCAACTGCTTGCCTGCCTGCCTTCTTGATTGCCCCTAACCACTTCTGCCTGCCGGCCTGATCACCCCCTAACCACTCCCCTGCCAGCCTGATTGCCCCTAACTGCCCTCCCCTGCAGGCCTGGTCACCCCTAACTGCCCTCCCCTGCTGGTCTGGTCACCACTAACTGCCCTCGCCTGCAGGCCCAGTACCCTCCAACTGCTCTCCTCTGCAGGCCTGGGTCTCCACCAACTGCCCTTCCCAGCAGGCCCAGACTCCCCCAACTGCCCTCCTCTGCCAACCTGGTCACCACTAACTGCCCTCCCCTGCAGGCCCAGTACCCCCCAACTGCTCTCCTCTGCAGGCCTGGGTCCCCACCAACTGCCCTTCCCAGCAGGCCCAGTTGCCCCCAACTTCCCTCCTCTGCCAACCTGGTCACCACTAACTGCCCTCGCCTGCAGGCCCAGTACCCTCCAACTGCTCTCCTCTGCAGGCCTGGGTCTCCACCAACTGCCCTCCCCTGCAGGCCCAGTACCCCCCAACTGCTCTCCTCTGCAGGCCTGGGTCCCCACCAACTGCCCTTCCCTGTAGGCCCAGTTGCCCCCAACCTCCCTCCTCTGCTGGCCTGGTCACTCCTAACTGCCTTCCCCTGCAGGCTTGATCACCCCCAACTGCCCTCCCTTGCAGGCCTGGTCCCACCCAACTGCCCTCCCCTGCTGGCCTGATTGCCCACAATTGCCCTCCCTTGCAGGCCTGGTCCCTCCCAACTGCCCTCCCCTGCTGGCCATCTTGTGGCAGCCATTTTGTGTCCACATGGGGGCAGGATCTTTGACCACATGGGGGCAGCCATCTTGCGTTTTGGAGTGATGGTCAATTTTCATATTATTCTTTTATTAGATAGGATAGAGGACTGGTGCACGGGTGGGGGCCAGCTGGTTTGCCCTGAAGGGTGTCCCGGATCAGGGTGGGTGTTCCCTTGGGGTGTGGGGTGGCCTGGGCAAGGGGCCTCTGGTGGTTTGCAGGCCAGGCACATCCCCGGCAACCCAAGTGGAGGCCTTGGTATCTGGGATTTATTTATCTTCTATAATTGAACTTTGTAGCCTTGAGTAGAGGCCAGGGCAGGCCAGGAAGTTTGGCTTCCTCCTTCGCCAGGGAAACCCAAGCCTCCTGCAAGCTTGGTGGCTGCAGCCATTTTTGTTGGGATTTATTTATCTTCTACTATTGAAACTTTGTAGCCTTGAGCAGAGGCCAGGGCCGGTCAGAGCAGGCGGAAAGCTTGGCTTCCTCCATCGCCAGGAAAACCTAAGCCTCCTGCTCGCTCCATGGCCAGCCACCATCTTGGTTGGGTTAATTTACATGCTCGCTCCTGATTGGCTGGTGGGCGTGGCTTGTGGGTGTAGCAGAGTGATGGTTAATTTGCATGTTTCTCTTTTATTAGTGTAGATGCTTTTATAAATGTATAATATTTTCAAAGTAAACCAAAAGAAAATGAGTCAATAGAGATTCCAAATATAAAAGAAAACAAATAAGCAATTATAAAAACATTTGTGATTTATTTCAGACCTATTTCTTTCAATTTAATTTTCACCATCAGGTAATCTTACTTCCTCTGTTTCAAAGATTTCAGTAATGCTTTTTTCAACTAACATCATTCAACTCTTTACTATTTGACCTCCACATTCTATTTTCCGGGAAATATATGTGTTCATGTGTGTATGTGTGTGTATGTGTGTGTGCTTGTGTGTGTGTGTGTGTGTGTGTGTGTGTGTGTGTGTGTAATGATTTTCAAAGGTTAATATATATGATTTTCATGCAGATATTAAAACTTATATTAAATTCATTAATTAATAAAATATATTAACTAGTGCAAATATATGACCAGTTCAAAGAGCATTTAGAAGATATTATTCTGGAGCAATTTAAGAAATGTTACAAAGTTAGTTATATCTTACAGTGTAATAATTCTCTAGGGTTATCTGTAACATAATTATTTGCATGCTACTGAACAGAAATTTACTATTTAACAGGTAACTGAACTAAGTCTGAAATATTTAATCAATTGTAAACAGTAAGTTAATCTAAGTTCATTCTTCTAGATAATTCCTAGGTGGTCTTCACCTCCATACCATTTACAGGAAGTGAAGTGATACAAACTTTTTTTTCTAATTACCATTTCCTGTAATATCCTACAAACTCTTTTTTATTACTTCCATTATATGGAATAATTCTGACAATTTTTCTCTTAATTTGAATATATACACACATGTTTTCCTATTCATGAAGCGTCCTACATTGCACTGACATTTCCTTCCTCTGATAGTGGAGGTCACTACTTAAACATATTAACCCCTGAAATAATATGTTCTTTGTTCATTTTTCCTTGCATTTTTTAAGTTTGTATTTTCTCTTTCTTTCTTTCTAATATAAGTCTCTTAAAGAAAAACAACAGATATAAATCATATTACTGTCTCATTTCTCCAGGCATAATGCATGTACATATTCAATATTCAGTGAATGAAGATACTTTATCATTTCAAAATGGCTTAATTTTTAATCAACTGTGAATATGATTAAAAACTTTATCCATGCATCTTTACATTCTCAGAAGAAAATTGGGAAAGGTTACTATTTCCTTTAATATATGCGTCCCACTATTTAGTCTTTGACTTTTGGTTCAACAGAATATTTGGGATTCAAAACAGAATCTGAATATCTTCCATAGATCAAATGCATAAGACAATAAGTGTTTTAGAACTTGGTACTATGACCATTTGTGAGGGGGTGGTCTGCTGCCCAAATCAGAAACTCCACATAATAATGCTATGTACTTGTCTAGATTCACTGCTTCCTAATTCACTTGCCAGTAGTATATGTGTTGTACACAGAAGCTCTGTTGTCAGTCTCTGTGTGCCTTCTAAAATTGCTTAAAGGAGAGCTTTACATATATATGTTACAAAGTTTACCCTGGCAAAAGTACATGTCTAGACTTTATTTGCACTCTTGCAAAATCAGAGGAGAGTCATTCAGATTTACTATAACTCAGTATTTTATGAAAATCAATTGTTTAGCTTTAAAATGTATAAAAAACTCTTCAGAAAGAAATAAATTAACTGACTATGAATACTTCACTATCAAACTTACACTGAGTGGCCAGATTATTATGATCTCTGAACACATAATAATCTGGCCACTCAGTGTGTGTGTGTGTGTGTGTGTGTGTGTGTGTGTGTGTGGTACATGAATTTGTGATTTGTGCATGGTTGTGGTCCAGCCAGCCTGACCAGGGGGAGGGGATATGGGTGGTTGGCTGGCCTGCCTGCTGGTCGAACTCCTGGTCGAGGGGGAAATTTGCATATTAGCCTTTTATTATATAGAATATACACTGAGTGGCCAGATTATTATGCATTCAGAGATCATAATAATCTGGCCACTCAGTGTATAAAAATTCTTGCAGGCATTAAAAATAAGTAAATTGCCAAACTAAAATATAACATATTTTAAAACATATTACCATCAATATGGCTTAAAAGTATAAATATATATATATATATATATATATATATATGTATATATATATATATATATATATAGTGTCAAGAGATTTATAATACTACTAGAGGCCCAATGCACAAAATTCATGCAAGGGGCTCAGCCCTCGCCGCAATCACAGAGGCTTGCTTCGGCCTGAGGCAATCATGGCTGCCCCAGCTTCATCCAGAAGGTCATCCGGAAGGATGTCTGGTCTAATTAGCATATTAGTCTTTTATTATTATAGATTAATAATGGAATAAAATACACTAGTGATAATTTCAAATTGGAGAAATGGGACTCTATCAGCATCTAATCTAGGGAACAATATTAGATAAAGTAACAGGAAAATGACATTGTTTGGAAAATTGTGCATGAAGAAGACATTTTATTCTACTCTTTCCACTGAACATTAACCAAGCACAAAAGAAGCCTAGAAATCTATCATTTTGACATTAGTATTGACAAAGAAGTAGTTCTCAACATTTCAAAATAATAAATCTTCTGGAAATGCTAATAAAAGTCATCAACCCTTGGGCTGAGAAATTTCCAGACACACAACTTTGAATTTCAGGTCAATCATGTTTCTCAAATAAAGACGGTGATTAAAATAATTTTATGGTAATACAGTATATATATTAGGTAACAGGCTAATCATTATAACAAAATTTTAACAGTGGTTATATGTTTGCTTTGGACTCAATCATTGCTCTTTTTCTTGTTTGTCTCTATTTTCTGCTTTCTCTACAATAACTGCAATCATTGTAATAGTTTTGTTTTACCTGATTTATTTCTTAGGCAAGAAACTAGTCAGTTAAAAGCACCTTGAATAATCAAGCTTGGTTACCCAGTTAATTGATATGGAAGATAGTGTTGTTATTTTTTTTACATTTTTCATAATTTTAAAGCGGTAAAGTGGAATGTTCATAATTCTAGTTAGATAATTGAACCCACTGACCATTAAGTATCTATTTTGCATTATAACCTATAGAGGCCTGATGCACAAAGATTCGTGCAAGAATGGGCCTTCCTTTCCCTGGCTGCCGGCATTGCCTTCGCGCTGGCCGGAGCCGCCTTTCCACCTTCCTACGCTGCCCAGAGGCCCAGAGGGTCTGGGGTGGTGCAGAACACCTGTGTTGTTGCCATGGCGATGACACAAGTGTCCTGCCCTGCCCCCAACCGTTCAGAGAATGTGTATGCAAATTAACCTGCCATATTTGTTGGGTTAATTTGCATACTCACTCCTGATTGGCTGGTGGGCGTTGCAAAGGTACAGTCAATTAGCATGTTATTCTTTTATTAGGTAGATTTGAAAATCACAACCTGGCTTATTGCTCTCTGGGTTTAAGCCACATGCACAGCTTCCCCAAGTAAGGGGAGACCTTTCTTTCATTTATGTCATTTGAAACCAAAGACACCTTTTGTGTGTCTGACCCATAAATGTTTCTCATATCCCATGACACTCTTTATGACAACATACATATAAAACTGTCTTTCCATTATATTATCTGCATAATTAAATCATCCTGTAAATATTTATTAAATACCAATTATGTCAGGCCTAGAGTGGTCTACAAAGATGAGCAAAATGACATTTGTATTTGTTCTCTTGGAGGTAAAGGATTAGTAAGAAAAACACACTTTAAAGAAGTCATTATCTGCCCTCACTACTCTTGTCACCTTGGACAAGTAACTACTATCAGAATCTAGCACTTAGTTTGAAATGGGAATAATAATACGGTAGTACCTGCCTCATGGGGTTGCTGTTACTGCTACAAATGTTAATGAGAGCCTGACAAAGAGTGGGAAGTCAGTAAATATTAGTTGCCAAGTTCTCATCCTTGTATTCCCTCCTTCTCATAAAAAAAGGCTTTGGGATCCTGAAACAAAACCCAGATAAATCCAGATTAAGGAAAAGCTTCCTAAAGAAATGACACTAAAATTTAGGCCTAGAGGTAGAATAGGAATTCCATAGGCATTTTAGATTATTTCAAGCTGGGTCAGCTGTTTGTTTCTAGACCCTGGGATATGAGAGAATATGGAAAAGAGCAGAGGTGAACTTCCAGAGTTCAGTGGAGATGGTGAGAAGAAGGAGAGTGAGCAAATTTCCCTATGATGCCAGGCAAAAAAAAGAAAAAAGTCCATTCAAGGCCTTGACTCCTTGAATATTAAGTAAAACCTTTGTATTTTATCCAAGAGAAAATAAGATTCTGGGACAGGATTCTTTTTAAAGGGAAGTGACATGATTGCATCTTTGTTCCTAAAAACTGCCTTGCCATCACTTCTATTACCTCAAAGCACAGTCAACTTCAAGTACACTGGACTTTTTTTTCTATTTTTTAAAAAAATCCTCACCAGAGGATATCTTTCCATTGATTTTTAGAGAGAGTGGAAGAGAGAGGGAAAGACGGAGAGAAATATTGAAGTGAGAGAAACACATTGATTGGTTGCCTCTTGCAGGAGCCCTGACCAGGGCCCAGGCTGGGGAGGAGCCTGCAACCCAGGTATGTGCTCTTGACCAGAATGGAACTTGGGACCAGAAGCAAACCTGGGACCCTTTGGTCTGTATGTAGTCCAGCTTTCTATCCACTGAGCCAAACTGGCTAGGACAAGTCCGGTGTACTTTTGGCAAAGGCTTGCTAGCACTAGAACCCTGTTATGAGGCACAATCTATTTAACCTCTTTTCTGAAGAACATTCAAATTAAAATTACATAAGTCTAAGAAGTCTGAAAATTCTGTCAGCCTGGCCTCTTTTCAACTACAATTTTCCTTGGCGGCCACTTACAATGGGTAAGAGGCCCAGGCAACTCACCTCATTTTGGCAATTGTCCTGGTCCCTGGCATCCTTCTTTTTGTCTCTAATCCGATTAGGGATAAGAGATGAGATCTGAAGGCCATGACTTGGTAGAGAAAAAATAAGTACTAAAAAAATATAATAATAAATACAGGTAATTATAGTAAACATATAATCTCATGCCCAATCTGAAATAGTTTCTAAAAATAGACTCCAGAGAAAAACTCTAAGCACATTTTACAATTAGTGTAATCACTCATTTCCATAAATATTTTTCACATGTGTATGATTGGTGGCAGTAAAAATCACATTTCTTATGTGTTCCCAGATCATGTTTATGAGAAGGAAGAGCGGGTAGAAAGAAGTTAGAGTCCCATCCTCCCACAGACACTGGGAGGTCAGAATTGCCAGTGCAATGGGGTTCTTGCACAAAGTGGCAAGGAAAGCATTTTGGGGACCCATGCCTGGGGGGATGAGGTGTAGTGGTAAGGTTTATTGGGCTAGGAATACAGGTGTGTCTCATCCATGACCAGGTGGCTCAGCTCCTGACAGCTGTGAAAGAAGTCCAGCCTTGTTGTCACCTAGCCCAGAAGGACCAGGGCCCAGAAATTCTGTGCCAGTGGCCCAGTATCTGCATGGCATCTGAAACTTTCATGGTTCAGTTCAGTCTATGCTAAAGCTCAGTCCAGCTCCCTCTCTGTTCTGTCTGGCTAGCTTAGTCTCTGTTCTTGCAGCTGTGCTTGGAGCTCGCACCTGGAGCCTGCCCAAACCTGGGCCTGCGTGGCAGCCAGGGCATGCACGGCTGCCATAGACCTGTGCTTGGAACCATGTAGCTGCTGAATGAACAAATACATGGTACAGAGAAGGCAGCTTTGTTAAGCTTTGATTATATTACCTTGGGTTTGGGAAAGGATTTCCTGGCTCCTTTGGGGCTTATGCTGGGTCCTCCCCTTAGCCAATCCCTTTCCTAGATCTCCCAGGGTTTCATGCCCTCACCCAATCCAATGCTTTTCCCAGGCTGGATATCTCCCCTTTATGATCGACATCCTGCCTCCTAATGTGTCAAAGGAGAAGGACCTCCCTTCCCCTGAGCCATCGTGGTTCTTACTGCGCGTGCACCTAGCAGAGGTATTTCCTTTTTACTGCTTCTTCCTCCCCCAGATAATTTTCGGAGAATGGACCAGTGGTTCCCTGAGGAAACTGGAAAACAGGTCTGGTCCCTCCTCCCTACACAAGGCTTGGGTGTTGAGAGTGTGGGGGTGTAAGGGTGGGAGCGGGGGTGGTGGAGGGGGACTGATGGATGTTAATCACCTTGTGGGGATTCAGCTCCCCTCCCCTCCCACCCCCAGGGGTGTCAGAGTTACAACTTCCAGGCCTAAGCCTGATTAAATGTAACTTCCAGGCTCAATCAGGTCCAGCCAGCCTAGCTCCCTTCTTTTTTGTTAACTCCTAGCTGTCTATGCTAACCATAGGAGCCCTACATTTCTTTCTTTTTTAAAATGAAGATATTCTAATAGTATTTTAATTCAGAATAAACCTGTGATGTTAAATTGGAAATGGATATATTGGTGGGAACTCATGGCTTTTAATATGTAGTAATGTAGAGAAAAATAAATACAAATTTAAATGTAAAAAAAAAAATTGAAAATACTTTGGTTTTCTAATAAAATAACTATGTAATCAGAAAGTAAATATATATATATTTTTAAAATAATAATAACTATTTTTATGCTTTGTAAAGTGTAAAGGATATAATTTTGAGCAGTAAAATGAAAAAAAAAAATTCTGAAAAATTCTGAAAGTCTGTTCTGTGGCCAATCTCCTTGAACAAGTTACCAAGGTAAATAACATTTTGAAGCTATTGAGACTGAAGGATCTTGAGCCCCAACCATACCCAGATCTCCAGAGTCATCCACTTTTGTGGATGTTTACGTATTAGTCTCCATTGATTATATTTCAAAGGGGTGGCTCCCAGGTCTTTGAGAAAAACAAAACTGGCAAGAGAGCTTGGGAGAAGATTTACATTTCAAAGAGGCAGAGAAAGAAAGTTTACTTGCCAGTTTTCTAAAGAAAATGCTCTAAGAAAAGGGAGGTCAGGTGCTTGTACTCCAGTAGAAGCCAAATTTAGTAAAACTGAGAGGAACATTGAGCTTGTTTGGTCAGTAAGCAGCTATGCATGCACACAATTCTTGGAGTTTTCATCCTTTATGTTAAATAGCATTGTAATAAGTAGGATTATGGGGTTTTCTTTTCTTAATTATATCCTTTTTAAAATAAATGCATCATGCTTTAATTTCATAAATTAAAATATTTACTGGAGAGCTGTTAATGTGGAATATAGTTTTACTCTTAAAATATAAAAATTGCACCCAATAGATTTTGGCTATCATGACAATAAATACTAAGGCCTATATGAAAAGAATACTTGATGAAGCACTGCCATCTTTTGGTTGTATAAATCAAGGATATAAAAAAATCTAGAGAAGTTAAATATCCGTGAAAGTCATATATAAATCTTAAATGTTCAGAAATTAAAATGTTTATAAAGGGCAAAACAAAACAAGCAAAAAACAAAACAAACCCTAGATGATAAAAGTTGTCTTAGCAAAGATAGGCACATATCTTAGCAACAGAATTCTCAAAGGAAAAGTGTCAATTTAATTTAAAATCTGTTGGCATGGATAGATAATAAGATAGAGCTAATATCATTTATAATTCTTGTTACTTGATTCTTGAACTTCATATGAGGCAAATTATTTATAATTGAAAACTTGTTTGTTTTTAAATGACATATCCATCAAAACTGTGATTTGGACATAGATATATATATAATATGATGTTTATTGCAAAATACTTAGCAATTATCACATTTTTTAATTCAAATTAATGCCAATAAAATTAATGAATAATAATCTTTTTCAGAGACAATTATTCCATTCAGGCTATGTTTGCAATGCAAGTTATAATTCTAATTTTAAATATCCTGAAATTCTACATTTTTAATTTTTTCTAACTGATAATGTAGAATAAGTAAGCATTCTGACACTCCAGAATTTGCCATTGTACCAGTCTTTTAATTAAGGTCTTATGAGAATAATGATTGGAAAGCTTAAGTCATAATGGTATGCATATGAAAACATTACATCTATACTTAAGAAATCAAAATGTCTTTCTAATAAAGCATATATTTAAAAGAAAATCAATCTAAGCAGATTGCCAAATTCTATTTTACTCAGTCTTCCCTATACAAATTAATTAGCTGTACAGGGTATGATATTCAAATACTTTATATTATGGAGTTAATTAACTATTAAACAAAAAATATATATAAAGTGAGGATTTGCTGAGAAATAATCTAGAAAAGATATTGGTGTATATGTAGTAATCATATTTTAAAACATTTTATATCTTATTTGTTTTTGCAATAATTTTAAGGAGAATTAGAATTTCTATAACATATATTTTAAAATTTGAATAAAATCTAAATGATAATTATTTCTTAAAGGTATATCCACTCCAAATCGAAACCAAAACTTAGTTTTGTGAAGTTTTAATATTACTATCAGGAATCTGGTAATAGTTTAATATTTATTTTTTTAATTTTCAAAATTAGGAATTTATTCTTTCTCATGAAAGCCCTTCCTCCCTTTAGGATTATAATAAAAATGTAATAGGAAAACTTAACCATATTTATTTTAATACTCATATAGCTACATTGTATTTCTAAAACAAAATATTCAGGTAAAACATTCTTAAAATATTCATTGTTCATTTAATTGAGAATCAGAAATTTCCCATTTACATATTATCACATGCCTATTTTGCAATTCATATGAAGTGTAGACCATTTCAAATTAGTGACCTTGTGGAATCTTCTCCAAGAATTATAATAATGTTATTCTTTGATGCCGGAGTATAAACATGTCTTTTTAAAATAAATTTCTCTATTTTTGTCCTCTCTTTTTTAAAATTACTACTTTTCTTACATTAAAAAATGTCCTTTACACAAATCTTATCTTAAAATAAAATATATTTAATTTGTTAATAGGTTAATTCTAACTTCTTAAGAATTATATATGCAAGTAAATAATAACTTGCTGTATTATTCAATCCATGCAGTGTTAACATTTGAGAATATTTGCCTCCTCCATGTATATTTAAAACTTATTAAATATATTAGTCATTTAAGTTGAATATAGAGTTCAAGGAAATCCAGTTTAATGTTTTATTGGCTTTATTGGGTTGACATTGGTTAATAAAAATTATATAGGTTTCAAGTATACAATTCTATAATACATTATTTACATATTGTACTAGAGGCCCAGTGCACGCATTTGTGCATGGGTGAGTCTGGGCAGCCTGCCCTGATCAGGGGTAGGGGGATGATCAGGGACAGGGCTGGTGGGGGAAGGGGCTGCAGGCGGTTGGCCGGCCGGCCCTGCCCCCTTGTCAAACTCCCAGTTGAACTCCTGGTTGAGGGGACAATTTGCATATTAGCCTTTTATTATATAGGATGTGTGTGCACCTCCCAAAGTCAAGTCTCCAAGCCAGTCAGAGAAAGACAAATATTGTATGATCTCACTTATATGTGTAATGTAATGAAAAAAAAAAAGAACAAAATGCATAAACAAACAAAATGGAAACAGACATATACAGAGAACATATTTACAGCTGTCAGAGGGGAGGGGAGTTGGGAGACCAGGTGAAATAGGTGAAGGGATAAAGCAAAAAAAAAATGTTTTTTAGAATATCAGGGCTGAAAGATATCTCTCTCTCTCTTTTCTACCTTCTCTACTCTACATTTTACATACCATTTTAAATATGTAACCTATTTATATAGCTTGTATGTTTTTTGCTTCCCCAATGAGAATATAATATTTCTCTCTGAGTGTAGGATTTCTTTTCTGTGTTGTCCATTGCATGTTATATGGGTAGGACAACATAACACAACCCCTGAACTCAGTACATAGAACAATATTTTATTATCACTTATAATTTTGTGGGCTGTCTGGGTTTAAATGGTTGTTTGTCACTAGGGGTCACATATGGTTGCAGTCAAAAAGACAGCTGAGATTGGAGTCAACTGTAAACTCATGCTTCTGGAAGTCCTCTGCAGGCTCCACATGGACTGTTAATGGGAATGTCTCCATGTAAACTTTCCACGTGGCTCAGGCTTCTCACAATGTGGAGGCTGGGTTTCAAGAGAGACTGTGCTGAGAAGGACACTTGGAGGGCCCTGGGTGGAAGCTGCAAGAACTCTTGGTAGTCCCAAAACATCATTTCTGCTATGTTTTTGTGGCACAGCAGGTCAGTGAGGCCAGCCAAGATTCAGCTATAAAGGAATTAGACTCCATCTCACTTTGGGAGGAACATCAAAGAATTTGCAGCCAAATTTAGCAAGGCATGTGGTTCATCTCAGTGCCTAGAACAGGGCCTGATATCGATTAGTTGTTCAATAAATATTTGTTACATAGATGAATGGCTTAAGACAGGTCTATGAAATCATCTTTAAGCTGCTGAACTAATTCTAGAGCATTCTTTCTCCTGTCTTCCTGCTGTGAACTATAATAAATCCCTTTCTTTGTAAATTGTTTTAAACCAGTTTTCTCATACTTATAGTTAAAAGCAATTTAACTTGTAAGTGGATTATCAAGACCCTATGAATCTCAGGGGACAAAAATTGGTTGAATCTGTTCTGTATGTTCTTGTGGCACAGCAAGTCAGGCCAGCCAAGATAAGAAATGTTCTTATCTAAATCTGACTTGTATACCAAAAGCTTGTCATAAAATTACCTCTTTTACCTGAATCATAGAATCCCCAAATGATGACAAGAATGTTAATTTTATTGTCCACTCTGTTTCTTACCTTAACTGCAGTAAAAGTTGGAAGAGTTGTGATTGAGACATATCTCAATCACAGGGTAAATTTATACTCATGATTATAACTAGTATTCATGTACAATCTCTTTAAACCAATAGTATCTTATTCTGGAAAGTTCTGTATTATTCACTGACTCTTTATTGCCCTGTTCTATTCCATATACAATACATGATATCACCATTGTTGAACTATGACTTCCACAAATCAGAGCTTTTATATCATCTGCAAAAATTTATCCCAATACTTTGTGTAAATGGGTCTCATCAACCATTTCTACCATCTCTAATCTCATCTTACCGTGTTATTTCACAAAAGTGTGTAATACTATAAACTCTAGTATCTGCTATTTAATATATCTTCTACAGGTACCTGATTTTGTGACAGATTTCTCTATGCTATGCAGAGATAGCTGATTCTTGAACTTCCATAACAAGAGGTAAAAGAAAAGTTTTCCAATTAAATGGCACAAGGAGAAATATACTGAAGCCCTCAATTCTGATATTTTCTGTAAAAATATCTCTTAGGCTATCACTTTAATTTAATTGTCCATATTAAGGGACTCCTCATAATCAATCAAAAAAGGATTTATAAATCCATCTAGAAGAAATTGTTTTAGATTTCTCAGCGTATTCTCTGAAATATGTTCAGTGTGATAATTTGTGAGATTTTATTTTAGAAAGTGACCAAACATTAATCTGAGCGAAGTGTATTGATTATTTCATCTAATTAAAAAATAAAAATAGACAAAGCAAGTTTATACAAATACTATCATTACTACCATTTTGAATGATAACTATAAACCATTTCAGCTGAGTATCTTCACTGTGAATGAGTATGTCAACTCCTACAATCCTCTTGGCTGGAAAGTGTTGGTCTCCCCAACTTTTTCCCATGACCAGATAAATGATATAAAGAAAAAGATAAGAGCTATTTTCTTTGGATTCTAAATGTAGAGAATTAGAACAAGTAAAGTAGGTGAATAAAGAACTCTGGTTGATCCTGTCACTGTTTTCAATGTACTTGATGCTAGACTGACAGAAAAATGTATCTTTAGACCACACAAAGGAAGTCGATAAAATTATGATCTGCAAAGAAGTCATGGTAGCAGATCTTTCTTAGCACTTTTGATAATTAAGAAATATGACAAAGATGGAAATAGGAAGATAAATTATACTAAATGATGTCACAGTTAAGGAGCGCTATGAGTAAAATGAAGAAGAAATATCATTTTCAAGGATGAAAAAAGAATACTTTCAACTAATTGAAACATTTAAGGGCAAAGCGTTTTTAACAATACACCTTGGAAGAAAGGCTTTATTATCTACCACATATTTTCTGAAATTCAAATAATTTCATCAGTTGGCTTCATTTATTTTGAATTCAAAGCTTAAAATATTTTTCAACCTCTAGACTTGCGATGTTTTAATAAAAATATTTTCAATTTCTCTAGGGTTTCATGGAAAAGTGGTTTTAAATGAACCAAGAATTTTTAAGACGTGCTTTTAAGATTAAAATGGACCAAGGTCAATCTAAAGAGCAAAGGCTAGACATGCCAATATGCATAAATAATGCAATTTAAAGGTGGCCAAGGTGGTATAGGGTCTGATTTCTAATACGACTGCTGTTTTAAAGCTCACTTCCCCGGAGGCCTCGGACATTTTTGAAACATTATGTTAACTGTCCTTCAGTACCATCATGAGGGAGGCTGAACCTATTATATCCAATTTGCAGGTAATAAAAATAAGTCAATGTGAGGTTAAGTAGCTTGTTCAAGGTCACCAAGCAAGTTCTAGTGGAGTTAAAAAGGAAAGTCAGATCTCATCCACTTGAAATGATGTCACCTGACCAAGGGGCCTTACTCAGAGCTCATTGTGCTAAACATAAGACCTGATTAAAAGCATTGATTTCACCCCAAAGGTAAAAACACAAATACATTTCTCATGCAAAAAATTTTAATTTGCCACATTGCTGCTTAAAATTCCCAAGCACCTCATTTTCAAGAAAGAATGAAATCAAGGTACACTCAAATGACAATGAAGTTAATATTACCAGAGGGCAATACAAGCTCACAGACATTTGGGAAATTTGGGGCTATGATTGCTTGAACTATAAATGCACTCCTAGGCCATCAGTAGTTGTCTAATCTATGTAGCCAAATTATTAGTCTTTGTGAATTTAAAGCATGATTATTTGAAATGGTCCCAGAAAATGAGACTGCACGCTATGCTGTCACAGAAAAAAAAGAAAAAGAGAACCACTAAAAGACACTCCATCTGTTCAAGCAGCAACTAGACAGACAAACAAATGAAAGTGCTGTGTGGTTTCTCATGCCAATGTTTAAAATGGTCACTTATTGATTGAAAGTTTTTAAAGCACAAAGGCCATTGCAAAACAGCTAATCAATTTTATGCACCTTCTTTATACAGCCAAATAAATTATTCCCCATGGAAATCATATTGACCATTTAGGGGGGAAAAAATAACACACCAAATACTTCAATAATTGTTTTGTTTTTTTAGTAGATAGAAGGTTAATTTTCTTATTTTTGCTATAAAAATACAACTATCTGTCCAAAGAATTGAGTTGTAGTGGGTGATTTTATAGATGTAAAATATGTTAAAAGTAAGGAGAGTTTAAGAAGGGGAATCTTAACACAAGAACAATAACAAATGAAAGATTTAATGAGAAAAATTTAAATCGGTGACCTCTGCACACCTTGGGTTCTTTCACAGGCTAAGTGATTTATTTCTCCAAAATATAATGGTAAAACTGCACATATATTTAGAGCAAAGAATGTACATAATTGTTTTTGTCACATATTAGCCATCATCATAGCTTTTATGGAATCTTTTTGGAATAGAAACCTTTTGAGAAAGCGAATACCTTCTCTGTCGTTTATGCTTATCTGAAATGTTAACGAAGCCCTCCTGTCATCTTAAACATCCTGGGCTTTAATAGAGTTGAAATTTTTATCAGTGTTCTGGACAACATTTAGTTTCACAGCAAAACAGGGTTTCTTCTGACTGCCATGCTCAGCTGGCAATGACATTTGGCACAGAACTTGCAATGATGTATTTGTATCCCTTGACAAGCTAAGAGACCAAGAAGACATTGGATTTCCCCTCACCCTTTGATAGTTAAAATATCAGGATTACATTTCCTACATATGAACATGTAGAATCCATGTATGATCATGCAAAACAGAGACTTCCTTCACTCTGGTTACGTATTTTCTAATGGCTTGACCTATAGTCAGCATATCTGATCAATTATGGCATTTTATTTCAAAAATATTTCCTCCTTGCCACATTGCCAATTTCTCTTTGATATTAAAAAGTAATGCCGTAGGCTTTGTACTCCAGAGATATAAAACTTCTAAATTGGAACAGGTTGTCTTTCTCTCAAATGATCATTGTCAACAAAATTCTCTGTGAATCAGACAATAAATAGCATATCCCAGCATCGGTGAAAGCCGAGAATTGGGTATGTCCATTGTCCTGCCCTGGTGCTGACAGAATGGATATGAAAGCTGCTTCCAGTTTGAGTGGATGGACTAAGTTATTCAAAGAAGTACCAGAATGATTGTTGAATGGTATTTCAATGTTTACAGAATAAATAAAAAAATATATATATATATTCCTTAAGCTGATTTTCAGTGCTTTTCATAGTTGTATACCTTACAGGATTTACATTACATCTCTCTTATTTTTGAATCCCCTGCTCAAGAAAATAAAATTAATATTTAAAACTATAGGAAATCCTGTACTTATGCAACTTCGTTCACACTCTTCCTTTCCTTAACCCTTCGCTGATCTCCCTCTGGATAAAGCCTTTTGGAAATCCTCCACCATTTAGTTGTCATTTTGTCTCTCTTCTTTATCTCTCCTCCTTCTTCCTTAAATAAATGGAAATAATCGATTCTCCTGAGGTTGTTTTCAAGGTAAAATGAAATATTTTTAAATAACATATAACAGGAACTACATAATATTATAGTAACTCCCCCCTATTTTAAATTATATGTCCTGGATTTTAGCTATGATGAAGTGTCTAAAACCAGACTGCCATTAAAGAAAACAGACTAGACTATTGGACAAAAAATGTAGCACTCTTAGAAATACAACAGATCTATGATGCTGAGAGGAGAAAAGCAAGCAGGCAAACCCTGCAATCAACCTGGCCTTCTGTCTGAAGGAACTTTCAAAATCATAGCATGGGCAAGAAAGAACTAAGCTGACCCTGAAGCCTTGTTTAGGCAAGAAGAGACTGTACTTTGAGGGGCAGAGGGTGAAGTGGCTGGTACTGGCGCACATAATAATGGAAAGAGTTTTATATGAAGTTTCAGAGAAAGAGCTCCAAAAATGCATAGGCATGCCCTTGAATCTTTAGCTGAATATAAAGCTGCACATGTTTAGGAAAAGAATCCAATAAGATGAGCAGAGAACAACTGAGAAATCAGTAACTACCAAGGAGCTGTAAGCTGAAGATCTACCAGAGCTCACACATGACTAAAACATGTTCAGATTTTGACTGCCTTGTATAGAAAGACATGTTAATACATTCAACAAGAATACTAGAGAGGCCATTTCTTAGTAGTAGGGCTATAAAAACCTTGCATGCTACTACTTACCTGAGAAATCTAAAATAATCAAACTCATAAAAGCTGAAAGCAGAATTGTGCTTTTTACGGTCTGGGTGGAGAGGGAAACAGGCAGGTATTATCAAAGGCTATAAAGTTTTATTTATAAAAGATGAATAAATCCTGGTGCTCTACTGTACAGTATAGTGTCAATGATTAACAATACTGTATTGTATACTTAAAAACTTGTTAAGTAGGTACATATTTGGTTAAGTGTTCATGTCATACACACACACCCCCCCACACACACACACACACACAATAGGGTGAGAGGAAACTTTTAGAGGTGATGGCATAAATATGGTAATGGCATACTTATCTCCAAACTCATCAATTTGTTCACATGAAATATGGACAGGTTTTTTGTATGCCAATTATATCTCAATAAACTGATTTAAAAATAAATACTAAGAAGAAAAAAATTACAATGTGGTCCCTCATTTCAGATTTTATTTTGAATTATACTATTATGACTGCATGATATTTTCATAATAATAAACATAAAGATAAATGAAGCAGAATAGAAAATTCAAGAAGAGGGACTGATGCATATGTTCAACTGATACTTTATCTTTATAACTGATTCTTTATCTTTATCAAGATAAAGAATGGTAAAACCCTTCTTCTGAAATAGCTTGAAATTTATATTAAGAAAAAAATAATCTTGACTAGTATTTCAAATCATATACAGAAATTAACTCCAACTTGGTCACTGATTAAAGTTAAAATTGAAATAATAAAACCTCTAGAAGTAAACATAGCCATTTTGATGACCTTGGGTTAGACAAAAACTTCTTAGGACATCCAAAACAAAAAGTGTAAAAGAAAAAAAAAATTGATGCCATTATATTAAAATCTTCTGATTTAATAAAGAAAAAGAAGACATTAATAAGCAAAAGTTACAAACTGGAAAAGTATATTTCCCTAATACATATTTTGGAAAGAGCTTAAGACCATATAAAATACACTAAGTTCTCAATAATAAGACTATTAAAAATGGACTATAAGTTAAGCAAGCATTTTATAGAAGAAGCTAAGAATGGCTTACCAGCCCATGAAAATATGCTCAAATCATTAATCATTACAGAAAGGCATATTAAAACCACAATGCAATATCACTGCACACCTATTAGCATGACCAATACCTAAGCTGGGAAGGCTGCAAAAGAACCAGAACTCTCATGCAGTGCTGGTGGAATGCCAGGTACTAGAATCACTTTGGAAAACAATTGACAATTTCTTGTCAAGTTAAACACATTTACTATAAACCTAGCAATATACTCCTAGGTATTTCCTGATGAGAAATGAAAAGATGTGTCCTTGTAAAGATATATACATGAAAGTTTGTAATAGTTTATTTTTAGATAAAAATTAGACATAAGCTAAATTTGCATCAATAGAAAAATTGGTAGACAAATTATGGTTTGTTCATACAATAAACAAATATCCATAATAAAATAAAAGGTATCAATTGTACCCACAGAAATATGAATGCATATCAATAGCTTGCAGAAGGAACAAAGTCCGACAAGAAAGATCACATTCTATATAATAAAAGGCTCATATGCAAATTGACCGAATAGTGGAACTACCGGTTGGTATAATGTGTATTGACCACTAGGAGGCAGGCGCTCAATGCTGGAGCTGCCCCCTGGTGGTCAGTGCGCGCCTATAGGGGGAGTGCCACTCAACCAGAAGCCAGACTCATGGCTGGCGAGCAGAGTGGCGGTGGCGGGAGCCTCTCTCGCTTCCGCAGCAGCACTAAGGATGTCCAACTGACGTGGGGAGTGGGCCTATGCCGGCAGTCGGACATCCCCCGAGGGCTCTCAGACTGTGAGAGGGCACAGGCTGGACTGAGGACCCCCCATCCGAGTGCACATATTTTGTGCACCAGGCCTCTAGTTTTGCGTAATTTCACTAAGTGAAATGGCTCTGAATAGTACTTATCCAGTCCACTTAACTAAGTCATCGTTTTCCTTACATACAAAAATACTTGGAGTGGAATTCTAACAAGGACTTATAAAACATCTACTTTAAAATAGTGATTAAGCTTCTTATAAATATTTATATACACTAGAGGACCAATGCATGAAATCATGCAAGAGTAGCCTTCCTTCCCCCGGCTGCTGGCACCAGCTTCCCTCGCAGCCCCGGCTTCATCAGGAAGGACGTCCAAAAGGATGTCCAGAGGACTTCTGGTCTAATTAGCATATTATGCTTTTATTATTATAGTTATATTATGTTTATATAAACATGTTTATATTTGATGGAAAAATGAGGAATAGGGTGATAAACCTTTTGAAAGAAGCAGTTGGAAAAAAGTAGGTATCTGCAGAGGGTAGTGAAAATCTTTTCAGCTGTAGACTAAGATGAGTTATTTCTGGGACAATTATTTACTTACTTAGCAATATTAGTAGTTAAATCTTTAGGGTACAGTTTCTCAATCTTGGAGCTGTTGGCATTGATAATTCTTTGTTGTGGGTACTGTCATTATTGTAGGATGTTTACCTTGTGTCCATAACCTCTACCCACCAGTCACCAATATCACCATCAACCCTGGTTATGACAACCCAAAATTTCTTTATTGTTTAATGTCCTCTGAAGGGAATTGTTCTTGCTTGAAAAACACTAGTTCAGAGGGCCTCTCATATAAACAAGGCAGAATTAAGGAAATGCATATGTACAAGAACAGGTGGAAAATGTCACAGACTTTTATTTCCAAGTCCACTCTTGGTTTAATTCAAGGGGGACTCTGTAGATTTCCAGATCTGCTTCAATTGTTTTAGCCCAAATCTAATAATTATGCACTGCTCTCATCTGTAGCTCATGTTGTCCAATATTTGTCTAAGTGCTTGAATCCTAGTATTGATTTGTGAGACCTTTTTATTCCTCATGAAATTCTGCTTCTCCATTTCAGCCACTCACAAAATTGCCTCTAGCTTTGTTCTCACTGGAAAACATCACTGGCTGATACTCTTTTTCTCAAGGTAGGAGGAATCAATCATTCCTGTTTATAAATTTCAGCAAGTGAATAATAATGTTTTCTCAAGTGTTTATAGAAATAAATGCTATGTAGACAGAAGGCTGCATTCTAAGTGCCACATTACATATTACAAAATATTCTGTATTTTAAAATTTGCTTTCTGTAAATAAATTTATATTGGAAAAAAAATTTATTCACATTTTAAAAATCCTCACTATCGAAACTTTAGAAAAAGAATGAATTCACACACAAAGTTAACCCTGTGTAACACTGGGTTAAACATAGAGAATTAAATTTTTATTTATAACTTTGTTATAGTAACTCAGAGCAGCAACCTAAAGATTTCTTTAAATTAGAGTTCATAGATTGAGTAAGGGCCAGTTTTGGCTGTGCAAGATAATATATCTTAGCTCTAGAAGTGTAATCAGCTAGATAAAAGTGGAAAGGGCAAAACAATTTCTAGGATTTATGAATATAGACTAAAGAAATGCTTGTATTTAGAAAAAATGTATTTTTACAGAAGATAAGGCATGAGATGGCAAATAGGATTGGGACAATGGCAGATACAACATATTTGCCAAATATATGGCAGATACGAATATATATTTGAAATGTATATTTTATCAGGTACACATATTACAAAGAAGTATTTCCCAAATATCAGTCACAGAACACAGTTGACCCATGATGAAGGACCAAGGACCTAGAAAAAACATTAAAAAATTATTTGGTAAAGTGTGTCAGTAGGAAGCTTGTTTATTTTGAGATTAATTTTTGAGTGTGGCAATGCTATATGCATTCTCCTTTCAAATTTAACTACTGGAAGATTAGTTGTGTTTCTTGTACATTAGATAAATTATTTGATATGTATGTTATTTTTAGTAGTTTAAGAAATACAATTCTATATTGGTACCTATAAATTCTGTTTTTGAAACTTTGAGAAACAATCGTTTAAACACGCATTGAAAATACCACTTTCTTTTGGAATTTACCTTCTCCTCATTTTAGAAACCATTGATAAAGGAGAATTTAGGGGCAAAGAAATTTGCTTTGCAGTCAGTTTTTTTCTGAGGCATCATTCCAAAGGTGAAGGATGCTGATCCTTACCAAGTATTTGAAGACTGAAAAGATATAAAAATGTTAATAGAGGAAAAGCTAAACTGTTATAAATTGCTGAAGGGATCATCTTTTTGGATATCATACTTGGCATGTTTCTAGAGTCATTAATATTTTTTAAAAAAATTTTAAAATGTGAGATTGAATAATTAGACCATAAAATAGTGAGTGTATTTTTTATAGGTTTATCACAGCTTCAATTGTTTTAAATAATTGTGCTGGATACAATCTACCATATATCAGACATATTTCTATAGTTATTTGTGTAATGTATTGAGACAAAAATAATGGGCTCATTCTTAGAGTAATTTAATCATAATTTAACTTAATTAGATATTTATTAGGTATTTATTTGGTGTATCAGTGAATAAAATGGAAGTAAAATAACCAAAATTTTATTTAAATTTGTAGGTTGGAACAGGTTAAAGTAAAATCTGTGCAATTTATTTCCACTTCAGTTAATTGTACTTTTTATATATAGTTTTCTATCACAGAAGTAGAAAATCATAGTCAGAAATCATAATATGGAATCCAACTCTCTAGATTTGAATTCTGTCTACAAATTTTATAAATAACAGAACTTGGGCAAATTTTTATTTCTTCACATCTTCATTTTTTCATCTCTAGAAGGGAGATCATCACAGTAGTTATTACTTTATAGAAGTGTAATCAATGCTAAGTACAACACATATTGCCTGGCTCATATTAAGTGTCCAATGCTTATAAGTAAGTTCTACTGTTGTAATAATTTATTAAAGGCATTTGGTACTATTTTTTAAAATATGTTTCTTTATTGATTTCAGAAAGTAAGGGAGAAGGAGAGAGAGAAACATCAATGATGAGAGAGAATGATTGATCGGCTGCCTCCTGCACGCCCCCTAGTGGGGATTGAGCCTGCAACCCAGGCATGTGCCCTTGTTCGGAATCGAACCTGGGACCCTTCAGTCCACAGGCTGATGCTTTATCCACTGAGCCAAGCTGACTAGGGTGCATTTGGTACTATTTAGGGAAATTGTAGATTATAAAATTAAAAAACAATATTTTAATGTATATTTTTAAAAAATAACTGAGTAATCATCTAGTCAATTTTTTAAATGTTGAGGAAGTTTTGATTGGTGTAGGCATATTTGGGATCATGCAAAAACAGAAAGAAAGCAGTAATTTTATGTATCCATATTTAGGTCCATGCTCTCCATGTTAGAAAGGATACGTCTGAGTTTTGTGTGCTTCTGGAAAGAAGCTAACTACCTCCTTCGACTTGATTTATAGTTTCACCACTTCTATTATCTTAAGGCAACCAGGATTCATAATGTTATCCCCTTAATCCCTAGGTATAAAGAGTTACCCCAGGAACAGGCCATGCATACAGAACTTTGCACTCCTTTTTTTATCACCATGTAGCACCCCACTCCCAAACACTGAAACCTTTTCATTTGGAAGTACATAACCAGCAAGTCTTTATATGCTCAAACTCCTTGAATGTTCCTGTCCCTTCTTGTTCAGACACAACGTGTTTCTCTCCTGACTACACTGTTTACTTACAAATCTCTCAAATGGCTATTATTCTTTTCTATCATACTGATTGAGCCCCTAGGTGTGAAGGTGACTTTCCCACTCCTCGTTGATGCTTGGAGATCATTCTAGATTTCTTTCCCTCTTTATTTTTCTACCTAGAATCTCAATGAATCAAATTTAACACTTTTTATATAGCATTATATTAACCATTAACTGATGTCTTAACCATTTTACTTTGTCATTTTACAATGTTGTTTCATCTTACCATCCCTATTCGTCCCTTTCATATAATTTTGACTTCAGCCAAAGTAAACTCTTATATGCCCATTTTTAACCTCCATATTCTTTCAGATAATTTTTATAATAAAAAATTCAGTCAGCTGTCCATTTATACAAATTACAGCATGGTCAATTCTGACTAGATCAGGAAGATGGTGGGTAGACAGTACAAGCCTGGAGGCTTTACCAGAGCTTAGGCATAGGTTTAGGTATTCTCTTGGTGAAAATGGTAGACATTTTTACTAGACAAAATAAGTATATGAACAAAGCAGAGAGTATTGCACATTGCAGGGAAAACTCAGAATGGCGCAAATAGATTGAATTGAGGAAAAATGTCAAGATGTATTTAGAGCCCTGACTGGTGTGGTTCAGTGATTAGAGCATCCGCCTATACATGAAAGGGCCATAGGTTCAATTTCAGGATAAAGGCCTGTACCTGGGTTGCAGGTTCATTTCCTAGCCCCAGTCGGGGTGTGTGGGGGAGGCAACCAATTGATGTGTCTCTTTCACATCAAAGTTTTTCTCTATCTCCCCCCATCTCCCTTCATCCCTCTTCTTCCACTCTCTAAAAAATCAATGGAAAAAGATATCCTCAGTTGAGGATTAACAAAAAATATGTATTTAGAGAAATATGACAGAACTAACTAATAAGCAACCCTATGCAACATGCTAATGAGCCTAGTTTTATCATTAGATATGTTGAGCCAGCGATATATGAATCTGATTCAGAAAGATTTGAATTTTAGCAACTTTACTCTGACAGCAATGTGTAACATGAACAGAATAAGGTTAGTAAGATACAAAATGAGTCCAAAGAGTTTGTAATGATACAGTTGAGAAAGAATAGGGTTATGGAATTTATAAACTGGAAATGAGGGGTCATATATGGAAAATGCAAAGGAGGTAGGTGAGTCTTGATATGTGATGACTGACAAGGAGGGTCATGAAGGAAATTATGATTTGGGTGGTGCCATTCACTATGGCACCTGTGTGGTGCCATTCATTATGATGACAAAAGAGGAGATAGAGAAGATAGAGAGATTATTGAGTAGGAGTGATGGGAAAAGGGAATGCAGCAAAGCAGAATATTCTTCTATGAAGGTTGACTTTGAAGAAAGAATCAATAGCACATACTTAGCAAATAATTTCCCACTTCCAGTTACTGTTCTAGGATCTGAGTATATAACACCAAGAGAACCAGGCAATGAGATATTGGGCAATAGCTGGAAAGGCACACTTGCTTTAGGTTGTAGATGTATTTTTCCTCTAAATTAGAGGAATCTTAACATAAGTTTCAGAGAGGGAGCGAGGGAGAAACTAAAAGGGCAGAAGAAATGGGAAATAATAAAGGCTAAGGATCTTATTTTGGAGGTCTAATGTTATGGGGTGGGAGGATCAGAAATGGAGCTGGATGCATTGTATTTAAAATACAGGGAGGGTTTATTTATATACAACATTGAATTCCATGTTTATATGTATTAAGACAAGTTGCCCATTTGGCATATTGCTAATGGCCTCATTTTTTTTTTTTTAATTCTCATTGAAATTCAAGGTCAAGTACTGAGAGAGATGAGGAGTTGAGGAGTGACCTTTGATAGAATTTAGTTTTTAATTATAATGGCTCTAACTTGTCTTATTGCTGCACATCACCCTAGATGAAACAGATGGGTGGTTAGATGCATCAGAGCTTGGGTGCGGGACTCGGAGTTATAGACGTGATCCCTAATAAGGAAAGGGCAGGATTAACTGGGAGATAAAGAAGGGGGGATAGTTTTAATGTCAACGAGCTCTATTTTGCCAAAAGTTATTTACCAGCTGATGAAATATGACTATTTTCAAAAATCAGTACACTGGCAAGAATAAAAGCAAAGTATTTAATTCACTGACATAAGTTGTTAAAGTTTTTTTTTTTGTTTGTTTGTTTGTTTGTTGTTGTTTTTTTTTTACTTTTCCTCTACAATGTCTCAGGTTTTGATTTCTGATTTTCTTTACTGTTTTTTTGTGGGTTTTTTTTTACTATGATATATCATTTTTACAAAATGGTGTATGGAATATATATATATATAAAAGTTAGACTAATGGCATTTCCACGTGTTTCAATAACTATTCATTATTTTCTGTAAAGTAATTATGTATATTTAGTAAGATTTGTTCCTGGTACTATTTCTTTTTTTGCTATTATAAAGATCATTTTTAAAACATACATTTCCTTACAGATTGCTGTTAGTGTGTATAAATATATAACCTTTATACATTTATTTCTTTATCCAGAAATATTGCAAAATTTCTTATACATTATAATTCATTTAAGTATACACACTATTATCTCATACAGAAGCATGCTTTTTAAAAAATATACTTTTATTGATTTCAGACAGGAAGGGAAAGGGAGTGAAATATAGAAACATCAATGATGAGAGAGAATCATTGATAGGCTGCCTCCTGCACACCTCACACTGGGGATGGAGCCCACAACCTGGGAATGTGCCCTGACCTGGAATGAAACTGTGACCTCCTCATACATGCATTGACGCTCAACCACTGAGCCACGCTGCCTGGGCAAAAGCACACTATTAAATCATCTAGAGGTAATTAAAGTTTTCTGTCTTTCTGTTTGTCCGATACTTTTCTTTCTTTCTCGGCCTGACTACAATAGACAGTGACTTCATGGAAGAAGAGGACAAGAGCATCTTTGTTTTATTCTTCATATTAAACAGTATATTTCTAGGATTTCTGCTTTAGATTTATATTGCCTTTTTCAGATTACAGGAGTACATTTTTTTTTGCAATTATAAGAGATTTTGCTTGTTTTATTTTAGTTTTTAAATCATGGATGGATATGAATATAATACTCTTTTCAGAGGGCATCTATAGAGTATGCATACTATTGTGATTTTATATCCTCTAATAAATTAACTTGGTGAATTGCAACGATCCATTTTCAAATATTTAAAAAAAAAACGCCTTTGACTCCTTGTATTAAACACCAACTTGGATTTTTTGGCAGGTTTTTATTTTTAATTTCTGGTTACCTTGTGAATTTTACCTGCTTTCATTTTATTTTCAAATTAGTTGCAATGCAGTAAAATTATGGGCCAATTTAACATCTGATAAAGGCAGCTTTTGCAAGTAAATATTTTTCACATATATTTCATGTGTTTTTTCCAGTTATTGGGTACAATATTCTAGGTGTTTGTTCAGGCCTGTTATTTGCACTGTTCAAATCATGAGTATCATTATTAAATTTGATCTGCTTGTTCAATTAAGTATCTAGAGAAATGTGCTACAATCTCCCACAATATGGTGCATTAATTTTGATATTGCCATTTGTCTACAAATGAATGAGAAGCCTACCTAAATTCATGTTATGATGCCTTTAATATTACCCTGGGTCTTTGGAAATATTTCCAATAACTCTTCCTATGCTGAGGGATTTAATTCCAAGGTGTTTCTCTTGGTTGGTACCCAATGAAATTAAAGACAAAAGTGATGAAGGTAGCCAACCAAGAGTATACAAGTATAAAAGTTCAAGCCTTCTCAATACATCTTGTTCAGTGCCCAATGAAGCAAGGATGCTATTGGTATAACATTTAAAAACTCTTCTGATGGAGAAAGACTCTCCTAACATAACTACAAAAATTAATTAATCAAGTAAGCAAGTAGATAAATAAAGTATCTTTATGAAGCCATCCCTGCACTGTTAAGTGGGTTTTAATTTCATGTGTTAGTTGATGGATTCTACAAATTTGCTTTCATATTTTGTTGTAATGTAAATCAATACCATCATATCATTATTTAAATATTAAAGCAATATTTTCTAAGAAAGTATAGTTAATAATTCCAGAAAAATAATTGTTATACATTTTTTAAAAATTGATATGACAGCTCATTGCCTGTTCAGATCTACACTTCATTCTCCTCCTCCCACAATCCACCTTGGGAGATGATCTTTGCAAAGTCCATTAACAGGTTTCTTTAAGCACTGGATTCTGGATAAATCAGGGAGCCTCAGTAGATCACAGTGGGCAGAGGAGAACTGAGTCAAGATGTTTACTTGCTTGGCTTCCTCCTTGAGAGATCATCCTGAACTTCACTCGAGGAGCTTCCTCAACAACTCTGTCCTTGAACCATTTCCATTCCTAGACCTTTGGACCGAGTAGTAACAAAAGTTCCAATGATATTAACTCCAAGTAACTGTACTATTTCTTGTGCTTCTCCTATGCTAATATCAACTTTTGTAAATGCTCCGTTATAAATAAACCCTCCTGAAATTCTCAGAAGTTGAGATCCCATCTGTGTTCTCTTTGAAACTTTACTAATAAAATTGGAAAAGATTATTACACTTATATCAACTGTGATTTCTGATACATTTATTTTTATTTCTACTATCTTATTAGCTGTTTGCCATTGCCTGCTTTCTCTTCTTTCTTACTTTTTGCTTTTATAAATTGGGGGTCCTCCTCCCCGCTTTTTCTCATTCCACTTATCCTTCTTCATTTTTGGGAAATTAGATGCTCTTAACCCGATACACTCCTGGTAACCTTAGCCATTTTAACATGAACAATTAATTAGAGAAAGTTTAAATTTACCAAAATTTTTACTTCCCTTGCTGATAGCACAAGTAACAGTATAATTTAATTTGTTGGCCCTTTAATTTGTTGGTGATAATTCAATTATTGTCCAGTATTTTCATCTGTCTTCCCCTTCCCCCATCTGACATTATTATTTTAGTTTTATATTATCATTCCTTGGGTACTTCTACTGCTATTTACCATTATCATTATGTTCCCCATCCATTTGCATATCAGACCTCCCATCTGGAAGCATTTTTCATATGCCCAAAGGATAAAATTTAAAATTTTCCTTTAGCACCTTAAACTCTGCTTTTGTTTTCTGAAAGTATTTATTTTTGCCTTCATCCATAAAACATAGTTTTGCTGTTTATAGGAGCCTCAGTAGAACATTTATTTTCCCTTAGCTTGCTGAAATATTATCCCTCTGCATTCGGGCCTCTGTTATTGCAGTTGAAAGATTATCAATCAGGCTGTCATTCACTTGTAAATATTCTACCTCTATTTTCTGCTAACTTTTAAAATCTTTTTTTTTTCCTTGGTCTTCTGTAGGTCCCCTAAGATATATATAACTCTGTTGATTTATTATATTTTTACTATCCTGCTTAGTATTTGTTGGATTTTCTGGAGCTAATAATTGGTTGCTTCACCAATTTTTGTTGTTGTTGTTGTTATTTTGTTTTGTTCTCACTACTTGAATTAATAGTTCTTTGACAGTCTGTGTATTTTTCCATTCTGGAACATCAATTAGGTAAACATTTCTTCCTCTGTCCTCCATGATTAAAAATCTTTTTTGCATAGTTCCATTTATTTTGTCTTTTTCTGCTACTTTCTGGGTCATTTATTTGGGCCTACCTTTCAGATTTCCAAGTCTGTCTAACTCTGCATGCTAAATAATTTATTATCTTATATTTGTACGGATTCGTGCACCAGTGGGTCCCTCTCACAATCCAGGACCCCTCGGGGGATGTAGTAGTGGGCAAAGTGGCAGGCGGCAGGGGAGGAGCCCGAGCCCAGGCCAGGTGCTGCTCCAGCTCATCCCGGCCCGCTGCACCTGCCATACCACTCGATGCTTGGGAGTGCACTGACCACCAGGGGGCAGCTCCTGAGTTGAGTGTCTACCCCCTGGTAGTCAGTGCATGTCATAGCTACTGGTTGATCGGTCTACCAGTCAACCAGTCACTTAGGCTTTTATATACGTATATAGATAATTATTTTGACCATTACAAGTATATTTTTTTAATCCTCACCTGAGGACATGGTTTTCACTGACTTCTTTTTAAGAGAGAAAGGAAGGGGGGAGAGGAAAAAAACAAACAAAGAAGAAAAAAAAAAACATTGATGAGAGAGAAACATAGATTGGTTACCTCCCATACATGCCCTGATCAACAATTGAACCCACAGCCATTTTGGTATATGGGGTGATGCTCCAGATGAATGAACCACCCAGCCAGAGCACACTGTACATTTTATTTCTAGGGTTCTTACTGGAAATTTTTAAAAAGTGATCAATTTTTTTTTCTTTTTTGGTCTTTCTTAATATATTTCATTTTCTGTTTTTTCGCTACTGAACATAATTATCCCAGAAGCAGAAAATGTTATTGTGTTCAAGTTTTTATTTACTATTAGATCATCCAGTACTTTCTTCTCTTGTGTTCTCTAGCATTGCCTACCTATCTACATATTTTCCTAACCAAAATCCAGGATTTCACCCTCTTATTTTTACTTCTCTCTTAAGCCCAATCAGTTTGAATTCTTAATATTACTGATGCTTGTCTAATTCTCTCCAGATCTACTGACAATTTTACTCTTCCTTTTCAATTCACTTCCGATGCCCTTTCATTCATTCATTCATTCATAGGGACAGCACTTTCAGGACTACGTTGAATTGTTGAATAAAAGTGGCAAGAGTGGACATCCTGGCTGTTCCTGATCTTAGAGAAAAAGATTTCAGTGTCTCACTGCTGTGTACTATGTTAGCTGTAGGCTTATCTCATATAGTTTTTATTATGTTGAGGTATGTTTTCTCTATACACAGTTTAAGACATTTTATCATAAAAGAATGTTGAACTTAACCCAATGTTCTTTCTGTATATATTGAAATGATTCTATAATGTTTATCTTTCATTTTGTTAATGTGGTATATCACATTTAATGATTTGTAGATGTTGGACCACCATTGCACTCTGGAATAAATCAAATTTTATCATGATTTTTTTTTTTATCCTTTTATGGTATCATTAAACTTGGTTTTCTGGTATTTGGTTAAGAATTTTTGCATCTATGTCCACCAGGCATATTAGCCTATAAATTTCTTTTATGGGAATGTCTTTGTTGGCTTTTTATCAGGAAAATGTTGGTCTTATAAAAAGAGTTTTTTAAAAATATATTTTTATTGATTTCAGAGAGGAAGGAAGAGGGAGAGATAGGAACATCAATGATGAGAATCATTGATCGGCTGCCTCCTGCACGCCCCCTACTGGATATGAAGCCCACAAACCGGGCATGTGCCCTTGACTGGAATGGAACCCTGGACCCTTCAGTCCGCAGGCCGGCGCTTTATCCACTGTGCCAAACCGGCTAAGGCTAAAATGAGTTTTTAAATATTTCCCCCTCTTCTGATTTTTTGGAAGAGTTTGAAAAACATTGGCATTAATTCATTAAATGTTGGGTGGAATTTACCACTAAAGCCTCTGTTTCTGGGCTCCAGATATAAATATATTTGGAGATTTTAATTACTTTTTCAATTTCCTTACTTATTGATTTGTTCTTTTCCTGTTTTTTACAATTCAGTTTTAGGAGGTTGAGTTTTAACAGGAATTTATCCATTTTTTCTGGGTTATCAAATTTGTTGGCCTATAACTCTGTTCTCTTGTCTACATATTTTATCAGTGTGATTGTTCTCAAATGACAAGGTTTTCAAGTCAGTCATCTGTTTAAAATCTCCCATACCAGTTAGCATGTTTTATGAGATGTTTTATGATAACATCACAACTAATGCTTTAGCATTGCAGCTATATTGTTTTTACTCTCAGACTTCAAGCTTCGTTTATAATAAATTACTCATTCCTCTTCTGAGTACTGTACATGGTATTCACTCTTCCTTGAATGCAAGCTTCTCCCAACTCCATGCAAACCTTGCACTCACTCTCATTAAGCTAGTTCATGTAAGTCAGCATCTTTGCAAGATCCCCTCTAATTTTACAGATGCTGGCTGTGTTAGGTACCCTTCCTACAAATTATCAAAACGTCATATACTTTGCCCATCTTTATCCTTTTCTGAGCTTTTGTTATTGTATTGTTTTGGTGTTCAGCTGCTTACTTAATCCATTGTCTTCCCTATTATATTCTGAGTCCTGAGAACAGTAATAGAATAGTTATATTTTACATGGGCTGGTCACTCTAAGAGTTAATAAATAGTTAAATTAATCTGTAATCTATGTAATTTGCTAGAATTTAGGGATTTGTTAGAAAAAAATCAGCCTCTAGGTATAATATTTACTTTTTTTATGGCTAGTATATACATGGAATCAAGTCAAAATTTGAGCTACCTGCGTTTGCTTCCAAGCATATGGGGAGGAAAATAGGAAAAAGGTATACTAAATAATGCAACTTGAGATGCTATTTGTCACCCTCTGTCAGCCCTGCTTGACCTGAGCACTTCATGTATTTGTGTAAAAACAGCCTTTTTGAATTGTTTTTCTCTAGTGTTTTGTTAAAGTAAAAAATACAGTCTACTTCAGAGAATGCTGCACTTGTAACTAACCCTTTGACACATAATTTAAATTAATAGTGTAAGCTTTGGTGTGACCTCAAAATTTCCTTTTTCCCTCCCAATGGCTGCCTAGCCTTTACGTTTAATAAGTGTGCTGAGAACAATTAGGAGTTGGCTAAATGGATAGCTGTATTTTTAGATGGCGGGAAAATATAATTTACAAAATTAAATTTAAGTACAGGAAATGTGAACTTAACTCACAGATAATTGGTTAAAATATATCCTATCTTGTTTCTGATCAGTCTGACTGTCATGTCATTTTAAGGACTCTTCAATAAAGGTAAAATATAAGTTAGCAATGTAGGTGGGAAATAAGTGAGTTTCTATCTGTAAAAGCAATGAGTAAGTTTTCATCTTCTCTCTTTTAAACAGCATACTAACATTCTACAGAAGGACTTCTATTAAACATGCTGTTCTAAAAATAATTATAATAATCAAGGAGATAAAAACATAAACAGTAAAAAATACTGCATGGGTGTTGGAACCAGAGCATGATGTCCTCCAAACCTCACAGAGTTTGAAACACTTCTGTTATATGTAGTGTGGGAAGTTATGGTCTTACATAAAAGATGGCAAATTTTCATTTTAATAAAGAGGCATAGTAACAGAGAACATGGCTGAAAAACTATCAAAGTGCTAACATCTTACCAATGACTCCTGCTGGCCCATTAAAGTCAGAAACCAGTTGACAAAGGAGTATAGTGAATAAATTATGCAAGTAAAAGGTGAGATGTGCAATTGAAATCAAACCTCCAATGATGCCCCATATGTCCACATATATTTATAAACTCAACAAACTCTATAGATCAGTAAAAGTACCACTTATATTTTTAACAAAAAAAATTAAACAATAATATAATAGATTTTCTGCTTTCATATCTAAATAATAATTTCCAATTATAAGAGCAAAATAGAAAAGTATGAAGTAAAACAATACTTTAGGTTTTCTAAATGTGAATAATAGCTATAGACTAAAAGCTATAAAATTAAAAGACAAAAATTAACTGTAAAAAACAAATTATATGACAGAAAAATAAATAATACAATTTCTACACAAAATACTTCTATTTTTTTATTATATAGTCATAAAAATAATATATACTAAAATTCACAACAGATTTTTAAGTGGCAAACAAATTAATAAGTGCGAAAATAATTCAAAATGAATTAATATTGATAGACCATGCTTCTTGCAAATTACATGTTTGTTTTCAAAAGAAAAATACCCAATATTTTTAATGGGAAAGGGGAAATGTCCTGCTGATAGGAATATGAATTATTTAACTTGTCTAGAAAAAAATTGGTAATGTCCATCAAGGCCTTAAGACTGAGTATATTCTTTTACTTATAAACTTACTTTATAAAAGATATCATAAGGAACTACTACTAATAATTATTATATAGGCCGGCCAGCATGGCTCAGTGGTGGAGCATGGACCTATGAACCAGGAGGTCACGTTTCAATTCCCGGTCAGGGTATATGCCCAGGTTGTGGGCTCGATCCCCAAACCTGCAGGAGGCAGCCGATCAATGATTCTCTCTCATCATTGATGTTTCTATTTCTCTCTCTCCCTCCCTCTCTGAAATCAATAAAGATATATATATTTTTTAAATTATTATTATAAAATCATAGTTCTGGAGGCTGAGAGTCTGTGGTCCAGGCACGGGCACACCTGGTGTGTATTGAGAGCCCGCTCTGGTCCATGGACAGCTCTTCTTGTTGTGTCCGAGAGAACTTCCGGGGGTCTCTTTTATATGAGCACTAACCTCATTCACGAGAGGTGCCAAATGCCCCACTTCCAAATGCAAACACCCTGGGAATTAGGTTTTTAAGATGAATTTTGGGGAGACAGAAACATTCAGTCTATGGTATTACTTCATTAGTTTCTTGTAAAGATAAAATAAAACATTTTTAAAATTTAGCACACTTATTGGCATATGCTGGATGTTTAATAAGAGTAGAGGATTGGCTTTATGGGATATGTGAGAGGCAAATAAAAATCATCCTGAGGATTCTGGCTTAGCTCAGGCACCAATAGTGAATTATAAATAGAAATGGAGATAGATGCACTCCTTCAACAGTTTAAACACGGTGTTTCCACAATTCCTGCTCCACCCTTTTTCTTTGACTTCTGCTTTCCACATCAGATTACCTTTTCACAAATCTTATCAATCAATCTATCTTTAATGTATCACACTGGAAGATAAGCCCCAAACAAATGTATCTGGTTAGTCATCGGGGAAGAACAGATATGTGAAATAGAGAATTCTCCCTAATGCAAGAACATTGCAATAATTGCCATTCCATACAATTTATTTTAATATTATTCAAGACAACATTTTTACATGAGGAGGCAGATATGCTGTTGCCATTTTAAGGAATGCATATTAGTGTATATCTATGGATTCTGATATGCATAATTTATATAATTTAACAGTCTCACTTATATTTTACTGTTGGTAATAAAGACAAAACTGCTTCAAAATTTAGTCATAAAACCGCGGCTAACAGAGGAATGTCATCCCATCTACAGCAGTCTCCCTGACAAGTAATTGCTTTGTGTTGACCAAGCAACATTTTTCTAACAGCGTTCTTATGGTAGCACCTGTCAAAGGCCCATCATACTTCTCTATAATAAACTCCATTTTCTAGAAGTCTATGCATTGGTCGGACAAATAAACAGTGGCATGACATTTTTCTTGCAGAATGTGGTCTTGTTCTGAAAGCAATTTTCCTTGTATAATTTCTATTTGAAAATCCATTCATTTGTGACAGCAGTGTAAAGAGAACATTAATTTTAGTAGTTTGGGGATTGTTTTCCTTAGTGAGCAATGCCACATTGCCTATGACAGTGGGGAAATGGTGAAACTGACAGGCCGCTGGCAGCCTCGCAGGAATATGGCTACCAGAGAGCCTGAAAAATGGGCTTCTTGCAACGCTGATGTGGCTAGTTGGAGATCCCATGTATCAAAATATAAATGTGTTTCAGAAATAACATAGTAGGAACAGCACCTTCATAAAGTGCCAAACCCTGTCTGTGTAGTGGGCTCCTTCCTTTAATGTATAAAGCTTTCCAGGTGGAATTTGGGGATTTAGATAGATTGGAAATGGTGGACCCAGTTGGACATTCTGACTCTCTTAATTTTATTAAAGCTTCCCTTCTAAATGCAATTATACAGAGAGGTATTTCTGTGGAATTGTATTTCCAGGAATCAGGAAGACTGTGTTACATAATGAAAAGTATCTCAAGCTGCCTCTGCATGGTGGGTAGCAGCAATCACTGTTAAAATACAGATTCCTAGGATCTGACCTAAGGATTCTCTACAAGGAGTTGGAGCCTATTTTTGCTGTTGATTGTATTACAGATGTTCCCCCAATTTTTCCCCTTTACCCCACTCCTTCCAGCCACTGTCCCATCCCAGGCCTTCACCACATTGTTGTCTGTGTCCATGGGCTATGCATGTAAGTTCTTTGGTTAATCTCTTTCTGTCCCCCCCCCCCCACCACACACACACATACACACATACACACAAGAGATGTCAGTTTGTTCCATGCCTTCCTGCCTCTGGACCTGTTTTGTTCATCAGTTTATTATGTTCATTAAATTTCACTTATAATGTGACTTATAATAAGGTGATTTGGGGAAATACTGGTAAAATGTTAAAATACATATGTCCTACTGGGAAAAGATTGTGAATGAATGCTTTGTCTGCAACATACTACTCATTGAGCTCAGGGAAGTATTTTATCTTCCTTAATCTCAATTTATTTTGTAAAAAGGAGCTATCCAAAAAAAAAAAAAAAATAAAAATAATAAAATAAAATAAAAAGGAGCTATCCAGTCAATTTCCCATTGCATTATACTTTTGAGGAAGTGGGTTTTGGTAAAAGATCCCAACATATTTTATTCTCAAAAATTCGGGATCGAAAAAAAGAAAAAGTCCTCAATTCCTTGACACACGAGATAGTCCATAAAATACACTTGGGAACTCCCTTAGCACTGTAAATGAAGGAGTGGTTAAAGGCAAAGCTGAAGTCACAAATTCAATTTTTCTAAGCAGGTTTAAATTGTCCCACTCTATTTTTAGCAAGAGATGTCATGTCGTTATTTTATTCTATAATAAATTATGTCTGGATTGAAGCCACATACACCCAAGTTTCCATCAATTTTTTAAGGCACTCTCCTCCATTTTTGTTCTTTATGCAAGCCAAAGGATTAAGTGTTCCAGGACAAATGGAAAGCTTCCTGATATGCTACCCTTGGTATAAACAGCTACACTATTATAGCATCTTGTCCAATCTGAGATAGCCATTGTGGAAGACAGAATAATGCTCCTGTCCCCAGGTGTTCGCATCTTACTCCCAGGGACCTAGAAATATATTCTGTTACGTTTCAAGGAAAAATTAAGTGTGCACATGGAATTAGAGTTTCTAATCAACTAATTTTAAAACATTATTATCTTAGATTATCCAGATGGGCCCAATGTAATCGTAAGAGACCTTTAAATGTGGAATAGGGAGGCAGAAAATTTAATAAAGGCAAGAGAGAGAGAGAGAGAGAGAGAGAGAGAGAGAGAGAGATATTTAAAGATGTCATGTGCTGACTTTGATGATGGAAGAAGGGGCCATAGTCTAAGCAGTGGTCAGCAAACTCATTAGTCAACAGAGCCAAATATCAACAGTACGACGATTGAAATTTCTTTTGAGAGCCAAATATTTTAAACTTAAACTATATAGGTAGGTACATTGTTATTAACTTAATTAGGGTACTCCTAAACTGGCCTTTGCTAAAATCTCAAGGGGCCAAAGAACTGCATGTGGCTCGCGAGCCTCAGTTTGCCAACCACGGGTCTAAGGAATGCAGGCAGCCTCCGGAATCTGGGCAAGGCCCTCGGTCACACAGTTCCTCAATCTGTAACTTTGTATAGCATTGAGCAGCTCACTCAGATTGGGATGGACAGAATTCTGAGCTAATTGGTAAGGAGGGACAGAGGAATATAACCCTCTATAACCTTGGTCTATACACTGTAAAATGAACTAGATAGATATAGATAGATAGATGAGATAGATAGATAGAGAGATATAGATAGATGATAGATAGATAGAGAGATAGATATATAGATAAATAGATAGAGATAGATAGATATATGGAGCTGGTACACCTTATCTAGTGTGGCCCTCTGATAATAGGTGGAAATGTTTATGTTGTCTTTCCCTTTATAAATGAGACAAGCCATGGAGCAGGAATTGTTGTGAAGACTGAAAACTAAAGAAATAAATATAAAGTTTTATAATATGTTTTATTATTATGACCTATTATTGGTATTATTTCTCTTATTTTCCTTAATCTAGCATGAAAAACTTGAGGCTGACAGAGATCAAGTACTTGAGTTTATATGAACTAGAAAGTGATTTCTGCAAACACTAGAGAAACCTAAAATTTATGTGCATGTGAAAGTCACACTTATCAATTTAATTGGTATAAAAAATGTTGGGCCTGGCTGGTGTGGCTCAGTGGTTGAGTGGTGTAGCTCAGTACTTGAGTGTTGGCCTATGAACTATGAGATCTTGGTTTGATACCATCAGGACCCATGCCAGGGTTGTGGGCTTGATCCCCAGTGTGAGGTGTGCAGGGGGCAGCCTATCGATGATTCTCTTTCATCATTGATGTTTCTATCTCTCTCATCTCTCTCTCTCCGTCTCCCTTCCTCTCTGTTAAAAAAAAAAATGTTTTAAATGTTGGTATAGTGTCCAGTCAATATGGTCCCAGAAATAAGGAATCTACATATATCATGTTGTATATCCTATCTGATTTTATGGTTTGTGTTTCTGTAAAGCAAATATTCTCTCAAGAACTCTTGACATTGTAATTCTGAAGTTACATTGGACGATGTTTTCCAGAAAATTCAAGTTTTATGCAATTAAGTAACAACAAATTAACACAAAGTAAAGTCCACAGCTGAACATAGCAAACCTTGGAAGATTATGAATTCATTATCTATATATCATCTATCTCTATCATCTATCTATCTATCTATCTATCTATCTGTCTGTCTATCTATCATCTATCTATCTCTCTATCTATCTATCTCTCTATCTATCATCTATCTATCTATCTATCATGTAGCTGGTAGGATAGATAGATAGATAGATGATAGATGAAAGATAGATAGATGATAAACAGAGAGCTAGTTATATATAGATATAGATAGATATAGATATAGATATAGATATAGATAGATGATAGATAGATGATAGGTAGATGATAGATAAATAGGTAGATGATAGAAAGATATATGATAGAGAGATAGATAGATAGATAGATAGATAGATAGATAGATAGATAGAAGATAGATAGATATAGATAGATAGATATAGATAGATAGATAGATAGATAGATATAGATATAGATAGGTAGATAGGTATAGATAGATATAGTTAGATAGATAGATAGATGATAGATAGAGAGATAGATAGAGAGATGATAGATAGATAGAGAGATAGATAGATATATAGATAAATAGATAGAGATAGATAGATATATGGAGCTGGTACACCTTGTCTAGTGTGGCCCTCTGATAAAAGGTGGAAATGTTTATGTCGTCTTTCCCTTTATAAATGAGAAAAGCCATGGAGCAGTTCACTTCCAACTCCTTTATATTTATGTAAAGTCTGTCATTGCTTCCCCACCTCTGCACAGTTTCTGTGGTTGATATTCCTCCAACTTTGTTTCTACAACTAAGTAACTTCAACTTTTCTTTCTTACACTATTTTTCACACCCTTTCTTTTTAAACTACCTTCACAATTTATAGGTCAAGGCTCATATATATTGCCCCATGTATTTATGTATTTGAAGTGAACATGTATTTTAACCTATTTTATATGTAGGTGCATTATTTTTCACAGAGGAATAGGGAGGAAATCAGAAACTTTGGCTCTGGTAAACAATGGGATTCATGATATTTCAAAGACATGCACGGTGATTGCAAAGCTATTGTCTAATGCATCAGTCAGTTCCATCAGATCTGCTGGCATTCTATTTCATCCCTTTCAAAGGAATGAGGCAGCACTGAATAGCAGGTACACTTTTATGCTATGAAAGGCTGGGCTCAGGTATTGAAATATGTTTTAAAATCTCTAGAAAACACTCCTTGTGAAAGGGTTTGATTAAAATGGTTATACATTTCTGAAAATTGTATGCTATAAAGGCAGGTTTGCAAAAGAAATATTGGTTTTCATTCCATAGCCAAGGCTGTCCTTGATCTCACATGAAGTCACTGTCCCATTGCATTATTCACGTTTCTACTGGGATCTTAAATTGTTTTTTAAAAAGCTGCTGCTTATAGGTATACTCTGCTCAGAATCACTTGAGGTCCTCTGAATACTAAAGCCAGAGTTGTCAAACATTTTTCTGCGAAGCCACTTGGTTTCCAGTCACAGTTCTTGTAGGATATCACTCGCAGAGGTGAGGGCATGCAAAAAGACTCACACTGCTGCTTCAACCAGTGCATCTATTTTTACCTATATTTTTAAGAAGCTTCTTATATTAGATTTCAATTATGAATGAGGAAAAGAAGAAATCAACTGACCTGTGAGTTCAAATTAAAATTAAACATGCAAAATTACCCACAAGTTGGGCACCAACTTGTTTCAGATCTGAATATAAACTGAAATTTCTATATACTGTACTAGAAACCCGATGCATGAAGATTCGTGCAAGAATGGGCCTTCCTTCCCCTGGCTGCCAGCACTGCCTTCTCTCCAGCTGGAGCTGCCTTTCCACCTTTGCTCCAGCCTGGAGCCACCTTTCTGCCTTCCCATGCTGCCCAGAGGCTCGGAGCGGCTGGGGTGGTGCGGAATGCCTGCATCGTCGCCATGGTGACAAGTGTCCCACCCCTGGCCGCTCAGCACCTGTGCATGCAAATTAACCTGCCATCTTTGTTGGGTTACTTTGCATACTCACTCTTGATTGGCTGGTGGGTGTAGTGAAGGTACGGTCAATTTGCATCTTTCTCTTTTATTAGTGTAGATACATTTTGACATCCCTGCTCTATTTACTATTATGAAATTTGCTTGTCCTTTCTTTATATCAATGTTTTTATAAAGTCCATGTAGTATTTTTTACCCAAAATTTTCTTCTTATGATAGCCCAGTCTATCATAAGGATGGCTTACATGCCTCCTTTGAAGGTTTCTAGAAGCCAAATAGTTTGGTGTTGTTTTGTCCTCCCGCTTCCTTCTAACTTTTCCAGGAATGCTTTTGGCGCTCTAACGGAATTATTTTCTATATTATCTTATGTGCCTATTAATTGATCTTTTCATTATACTTCAACACCATTGCAAGAAGATAATTTGGGGTATTTGTCATAGATTAAGCTTCACTTCACATTGGTGCATTGGCTCCAGTAGAATGAAACATGTAAGGAGAATGCCCATTCTGTAATTTTGAGTAGAAAGCAAAATTGCCAACTACCTCTTCCTTATAGGTATACTTCCTGAATATGTATTTTGAAAACAGCAAAGCATATTTGGGGTTTGCTTCAGTCCTTTAGAGGGATATTGGCATAATTAAGAGAAAGTCTCAGTCATAGGGTATTCAATGGGGTTTTAGAGATTATCTGAATAAATACACACTACAGTTATCTATGCCAAAGACCAGCTATAAGAGAAGGTCAACCAACATCCTGCAAATGGAGTTCTAATAGGAGAACTGAAAAGTGGTCTGTCATGAAAACATTCCCCTCTGTGTGCCCACTTGGCAATTCAAGAAATGTTTTATCAAAGTCATAATTAGTGACTTAAAATACTGATGGTCTCACCATCAGAACCACCAGTAGAGAAAAAGTGTTCAGCTAAAGAATCTAGAAATAAAAACAGATGAGAATGACATATATTTTGTTCATTTCAGATTGTGCTGTTTTGTATGGAGGAGGTTTTCACTTTTTCATTTTTTTCTTCCCTCCCTCCCTTCTTCCCTCCCTCCCTCTTTCCCTCTCTCCTGCCCTTCCTTCCTTCCATCCTTCCTTCCTTCTTTAAGGCAAATTAGTCACTTAACTACCCATAATATATTGGCTAATTATTGAATGCTAATTAGTATAATCAACAGTTCCAAATCTAAAATATAACATCAATGATGAAACAATTTAAAAGTTTAAAAAGAACTAGGATCTGTTGCACATCTTTTGAATATGTTAGAGATAACTAGGTGGATATTTACAGAAATTTTCAGCAGTTTTTATTCCTTTCAGGAGGTACTATAAAATGATAAGACAAGCTTCTCACCAAAGAGGTCATTTATATTGAAGATATCATTTTTAAAAAAGGAAAGAAAAACTAAGTTTTGCTTAACTGGGTTATGTAAGAGAATGATAGCAAAAACAAACAAACAAACAACTAGCCTGCTGATGATGAGTTGCAGGGGTGTTTGAAAGTGTCATAGACAAAAGTGACACTCAGAGAGCATGTGGAAGCGAAACTTCAAACAAAATATTAACTTTCTGAAAACTGAACCTGACATACTATCCCAATATAAAGCCTTCAGAAATGAGGAGACTGTCAACAATGTCCTGCTGCAGCCCACGAGGTGAAGAGGTAAGGAATTGGAGCTGCCAACAGTGACAAGAGATATATCTAACTTTTAATCTCAGTTTTAAACATGAAGAAGTTACTCTGTCAGTAAAGTGATTTGCTCCGTGTCATCCCCAGAAGGTCGAGCTTTTTGTATTCACCACTACATGGAGCCACTTTCAATCAAAATGAGACAATGTTTTAAGATGAATTATTACCATTATGTGAATTAGCCATTAGACTACAACAGTGGTCGGCAAACTCATTAGTCAACAGAGTGGCAAACCAGGGCTTGCGAGACACATGAGGCTCGTGAGCCACAATTTGCCCACCACTGGACTAGAATATTATAGTAATCAAGAATACCTAAAACATCTAAAGTCAACAAAATCAAGAAAATATTGTTATGACCAGAATGTGAAGTGTTAAGACTAAAACCTTAACTCCATTAATAAGCAATTTATAGTCAACATGAGATATGAGTATTAGAAACTGTCCCTTTTAATGCCATTAACAAGATCCTTAATATAGCTGTAGCTATATTTCTTCCTCAGATATAAGAACTTGATACATTCTTTCTTATCTATCACCTAAGACTTTCTCTTGAATATAATCTGTTAAAAGTAATGATAGCTAACATATCTATCTATATCTATATATATCTATATATATATACACAAATATATATTATATATACATATATATAATATATATAATACTAGAGGCCCAGTGCATGAAAATTCATGCACGGGAGGGGTCCCTCAACCCAGCCTTCCCCCTCTCACAGTCCGGGAGCTCTCAGGGGCGGCAGGTGACCTTGCGACCAGGGGAAGGTGACGCCCCATCACACCTCTGCTGTTGCCACTGCTGGCAGCGCAAGCCTTGGCCAGCCCTGGTTACCTGAGCCTCAGGCGGCCCTGGGTGGCTGGGGGACTGAGGGGACTCTGGAGGCAGGCACGCAGCAATGCAGGGCCCGCCTAAGGGCAGGCCCGGCCTTTCAGCGCCTGCCACCACAACAGGGCTCAGGGGACTGGGCGCCACCATCTTGTGGTTGTGGGCACTGCCATCTTTGAGGGTGGGGCAGTCAATTAGCATATTCCCTCCTTATTGGCTGTGGATGCAGCCATCTTTGAGGGTGTGGCAGTCAATTAGCATATTCCATCCTTATTGGTTGTGTGCGCCGCCATCTTTGCAACAGCGTGAGAGTCAATTAGCATATTCCTTCTTTATTAGATAGGATTCTTATTGATTTCAGAGAGGAAGGGAGAGAGAGAGGGAGAGGTAGAAACATCAATGATGAGAGAGAATTATCGACAGGCTGCCTCCTACACACCCCACACTGGGGACTAAGCCCGCAACCCAGGTCTATGCCCTGACCGGAAATTGAACCGTGACCTCCTGGTTCATAGGCCAATGCTCAACCATTGAACCACACTGGCCAGGCCATTTTTAGATATTTTACATGTATTAACTATTTACTCATTTAATCTTCTTAAAAACCTTCAAGTATGGTTATTTCCCCATTTTACTCTCAAGTATACAGAGACCAAGTAACTTTCTAAGGCCACACATAGGAGGTGAATGTCAGGAACTAACTAGAAGCCCAGGAATTCTGAATCCAGCATTGGCAAAGCTACCAATACATTAGTGTAGACTCTATCTTGGACCAGATGCAAGACCTCTTGGAAAACAAAAAGTAATTATATAAGCACAATGGTTTATTTTTCAGGCCCTTCTTTTCTACCATTAATGAGCATATAGTAATGGCAGGGCCAGATACATCCTTTTATGTGATGCTTAATGGTATAATATGAAAATGAACCTGACTTAAAATAAACAAAAAAAAACACGTCGTTGTGAGATATGCCTTCATAGTTGATTATTTAAAACCTCTGGGAATATCTCATTTTTATTATAGGAAAGGAAGAATATAGAAAGAGAATATATGAAGCCATCATAATTCAGTTACTTCTCTATGACCACCTAATTTATTCCTTTCCTTCCAGACATAATTTCTTGATTTGTCAGTCCATACAGTATTCAGAATATGACCCACCCAGAGCCTAATTTTACATTAATGTGCCTTAGTCTCTAAATTCAGAATATCTTATATTTAATTTTTAATCCTGAGAACAAAAAATGCTGCTGTCCCCAGCAGAGTTTGCTCCTATCCAACCATCTCTGACCAAAGAATCAAGTCACACAAAATGCATGAGCAATTGCAGGTTTATTTTTAGGAATGCAAAACAGCCCACATGCTGCCTATAACAAAATGGAAATATGTCTATGATAACAGTGGGTACAAGTCAGTGAAAGGCATTATGACTATTTTATTTTTCAGATGCTGACTCTGTATAAGGTAGGTAGACATTGCTTTATACAATCAAGTCTTAGTCATTGGTTATATTCTCAGGCCAGCTCACAAAATGTCAATACACAGAAATAGTAATATAATTTTAAAAAGAAATAAGAAAGTTGGCCATGACCATGTGATATTATAGATTGATGTCCTGAAGCCCTAAATGATTTTGTTCCTCCCATATTTCTTAACCTTGAATCTGCTTTGTTCCTTTTTTTAAGATATTAATAATGTGTGGCCTTCATTTTGGGAGGATGGTATTAAACATCCTTTAAGAAGGTGAAAATGATTTTCACTCATTTATGCAGAGCTGTAGATGATATGAACCACCTACATTTCAATACCATCAAAGGGTAGGAAAACAGAACACAGCAGGTTCAAAGGAAAAGAGGTAATGCACAGAAGTACCATGTTATCGACCTACTTCATTCAATCTATTTCCACTTCCCCTATGTTCCACCCTCCTCATTTCAGAGATTTGGGATCTTACATTAATTTGACGCATTTTGGTATCCATCTGCCTGTCTTTCCCAAAATGGCTGACAATCCATTGTAGAGAATAGAAATTTTTCAGGAGAGACTTGTATAAGCTCATTAACAAAAAACACATAGATTTAGAAGGACCCTACTACTAATCTTTCTCTTTCTTGGTTCACAGCCTCATTCTTACATCCTTATTCTTCCCTCTGCCACCCACTTCAGTACATTGAGAGTGGAGTGCTGTGGAGAAGAAGGCACACTGAGAATGTGGAAAGGTATTAGTTCAGCTATCAGTGTAAATAAGATGTTGGATTTGTGGAGAAAAGGAGTTCCCTTAGGAAATACATATGGAATATGGTATTAATCCTCTTAAGTGTTCTATGGTTCCTACTTTCTAGGTATGTATACTGGTAAGGCCAAGCCCTGCTGTAAGGCAGTTAGGTACTTGTGTCAGAATGAACCAAGGTATCTGTGAAAGAGAACGAGAACAGAATTATAGATGTGAAGTAATGTTCACCTGATACTCTAATGACCACTTAAACCAGAGACAGAGCTAGTCCCTCAGGAGAGAAGCATTCCTTGACTCGACTATAATCCTGCAAAAAGCAATATGCACTTAACTGCAAAGGGCTCTTATAATCTTGAGAGACTAGTTGATTGCTCTAATTTTCATCATCCATTCCTCACTTCAATAATTTGATTGAAAATATCAAGAGATAAAAATTAGTTAGAAAAATATAACTGAATAGCAAATAAATTATGAAAATTAAATCAATAATATGCAAGATAAAAAGTCAAGAATATTGGAGAGTTATAATCACACTGGAGGCCTGGTGCACAAAATTTGGGGGAGCCGGCCTAAGCCAGCAGTCTGACATCCTTGGCGCTATTGGTCGTTCCACCATTGGGCTGAAACTGGCTCTCTGACATCCCCTGAGGGGTCCCGGATTGTGAGAGGGTGCAGGCCAGGCCGAGGGACCCCACTGGTGCAAGATCAGGGCTGGGGAGGGATGCAGGAGGTTGGCCAGCTGGGGAGGGACCGTGGGAGGGCTCCAGGGCGTGTCCAACCCATCTTGCTCATTCCCAATCTGCCGGACCCCAGCAGCAAACTAACCTACCAGTTGGAGCATCTGCCCCCTGGTGGTCAGAGCACGTCATAGCAACTGGTCGACCTCTCAACAGTCTGCCCCCTGGGGGTCAGTGCACCTCATAGCAAGTGGTTGAGCAGCCTTAGCATATATTAGCACATTATGCTTTGATTGGTTGAATGGATGACCGGATGACCGGACACTTAGCATATTAGGTTTTTATTATATAGGATATTTACCATAGTAAGAAAAAAATCTTAAGCATGTGCGGCCAATAGCTATAAGCTAGTTTGTTTGTTTTTGTTATTAATAAAGGTGTGTGGATGTGTACAAGCACATACATATGTAACAATTACACATTTTTTTATTATATAGTATGCTGGATATAAAATTCATAGTTTTGACAATAACTTTTCATCTAAGTTATTTCATAAGTTCTCCATTTTCTTAATTTAGTTGTTCAGGTCAATTATCATGCACAGATTTCCTCTGAAGGGATGGGACCAAGCAGTAAGTATCTGGTTCCAATGACAGAGGGGATACAATGAAAAATGTATTATTATATCTAACCTCCAAGCCCTTATAAACAACTGACTGTGCATGTATTCCTGTGTGTGTGTGTGTGTGTGTGTGTGTGAGGAACGAGGTACTGGTATAGAGAAAAGGAAGTATTAATAACATTAATTAAATAAGTAAAATAGATGGTAATATTTAAAAATCCAAAGAAAACTATCAATGAAATAGAATTTTAGACTAGATATTAGATAATATCTATCTTCACCACTTCAACTCATATTTTTCAGCTTGTTTTATTACCTGTATACAGTTATTTATTTCAGCTTTTAACCTTTGAATGTGAAATACATTAGGGACTCAGAGGAAGAGAGATTATACTTTGTATTAGGAGATTTAGAAATGATACCATAAAAGAAATAGTATTTAAAAATGACTTTGAAGTAAGGTTATTTCAGATAGATATACCTTTAAAACAACTTGAAAGAATAAAACTAATTTGCAAGTAACTTAATTGAATACCAGAAATAAAATATAAACTCCTCAAAGAAATACAACAGAAGTCAAGTATCAGTATACACTATTATTAAAGTAAATATGATTATTTAATAAAGTTTATTGTAAACCCTAAAACAGTGATAAACAGTAATGAAAATATTAAAACATAGATGTTTATCTAAATGTAAAAAATATATGAAAAATAAATCATGAAAAATTAATCCACAGAAGGCAGGAAAACATAAAATAAAGAGAGAGCAGATGGAACTAATAAAAAACAAATAGCAATATAGTATATTTTAAATCTAATTGCATAGTTAATTACATTAAAAATAAATTTTCTGAATAGTTAAGATTGTAAAATTGGAACCCCTACAAAAAAGTACATAAATATACTGCAAAACTTTCTGCAAAACTATACTTTAATTAAAAACATATCAAAAAGCTTAAGCTAAAGGATATATAATGTACCACAAAAATTGTTATCAAAATTGGGTGAGAATGGATATATTAATATCAAGTAGCCTCAAAATATGGAATATATCAACTGAAGGAGGGGCATTTCCTAATGATAAAGGAGTAAATTCTTCAAAAAGAAATATAAATACTAAATAAAACACATAATTTAACAATTTTGAAAAATGTTAATAAAATATGAATATAACTGAAATGAAAATATATATAAACTAGAGGCCTGGTACACAAAATTTGTGCATGGGGGGGGTACCCTCAGCCCAGCCTGTACGCTCTCCAATCCAAGACCCCTCGGGGGATGTCCAACTGCTGGTTTAGGCTCGACCCCTGCAAGATTGGGCCTAAACCAGCAGTCAGACATCCTTCTCACAATCCTGGACTGCTGGCTCCTAATCACTCACCTGCCTGCATGACTGTTGGGGGAATTCAAATTTTTGAGCAAACCAAACCTATTTGATAAAGAGTGGTATTTACTGTATGATTTGTGGAGATTTTCACAATGAAATTAGAAAGAATTATTCTTGCACAGAGAAGCAGACTTAGGGGGGAAATAAAGGATCAAGCTTATAGGCAATAATCACCAATCATATGCTCAGTATTGGATTAAAGATTCATATTTATTTTAATCCTCACAGAAATCCTATGAAGTACAGGGTATTCATGAGTAGATAAAAGAGATATTTTATTTTTAGAGGTTCTCCTGGAGTTTAAGTAACAATCAATATAAATGCTGATCCATGACACACCTGGGTAGATCACAGAGCCCTGACAAAGGTTCTGAATGGACCTAATACAAGCCTTTGTCTTTTCACAACAAATTTCGGAGGAAGCTTTCTCTTAACAGGAAATAGAATACACATTTGTAGTAAAATTACATAAGCCTTCTGTATGTCCTCTTTCAAAAGGTGCCTATTTAGGTCCTTTGCCATTTTTTTTATTGGATTGATTATCTTCCTTTTGTTAAGTTGTATGAGTTCCCTATACATTTTGGAGATTAGACCCTTATCAGAGATAACATTGACAAATATGTTCTCCCATGCAGTGGGCTTTCTTGTTTTGTTGATGGTTTCTTTTGCTGTACAGAAGCTTTTTATTTTGATGTAGTCCCATTTGTTTATTTTCTCCTTAGTTTCCATTGCCCTAGGAGCTGTATCGGTAAAGATATTGCTATGACAAATGTCTGCTATTTTGCTGTTGATGGCTTCTTCTAAGATTTTTATGGTTTCCTGCCTTACATTAAATCCTTTATCCATTTTGAGTTTATTTTGTGTATGGTGTAAGTTGGTGGCCTAGTTTCATTTTTTTGCATGTATCTGTCCAATTTTCCCAACACCATTTATTGAAGAGACTGTTGTGACTCCATTGTATGCTATTGCCTCCTTTGTCAAATATTAATTGAGCATAATGGCTTGGGTCAATCTCTGGTTCTCTGTTCTGTTCTATTGGTCTATATGTCTGTTCTTGTGCCAGTATTAGGCAGTTTTGAGAACAGTGGTTTGTAGTATAGCTTCATATCTGGTATGGTGATCCCTCTAACTTTGTTCTTCTTTCTCAAGATTGCTGCAGCTATTTGGGGTCTTTTTTTATTCCAGATGAATTTTTGGAGAGTTTGTTCTAGATCTTTGAGTATGCCTTTGGTAGGCCAAGAGACATATGAAAACACTAGAGGCCTGGTGCTCGAATTCTGTGCATGGCTGGGGCTGGGGTCCCTCTGCCTGGCCGGCAATTGGGGCTGATCAGGGCCATCTCGCCCAGTCCCGATTGGGGCCAATCAGGGCCGGTGGCCAGGGAGGAACCACGGGAGGGACCGCAGGAGTGCTCCAGGGCATGTCTGACCCCGTCTCGCCCAGTCCTGATCAGATGGACCCCAGCAGCAAGCTAACCTACCGGTCAGAGCATCTGCCCCCTGGTGGTAAGTGAACATCATAGCAACCAGTCTGTGGACTGCTCTGTGGGACACTTAGCATATTAGGCTTTTATATATATAGATTGTAACTCACGGCACAGAATGCTCGGCATGCACTTTCCCTCCAGCCCCTGAACTTGGAGACCTCATGTCCTTCCAGGCTCTGCTCACCCTCTTCAGCTGCCACACAAAGTAAATTGCATCATGTGTGTGGAAACCCTTTGTAGGCTCCATGGGTATGTCTTTACTTCGCTGCAGTTCTGATTACCCCAACATAAGGAGAGACAACCTCATTATCAGGTAACACCATCATGGTAAGACCCCTGCTCAGCCTACTGCAGCACTTTTAAATAGGTCAGGGGTTGCTCTAGATGGTTAGGCTCAGTAAATAGAGCCACAGCCTGTGGACTGAAGGGTCCTGGTTTCGATTCTAGTAACGGGCACATTCCTGGGTTGCAGGCTCAGTCCCCAGTAGGGGGCATGCGGGAGGCAGCAGATCAATTCTCTCATCATTGATGTTTCTATGTCTCTCTCCCTTTGCCTTCCTTTCTGAAATCAATAAAAATATATTAACAAAATAAAAATAAATAGGCCATGAAGCAAACATTGCTGCTCTCCATCCACCCAGTCCCATCACACCCTCTTTTGTCTTTGCCCTCCCCCCTCCCCTGCTACACACACTCTGCTTGGGTCTTTAAAATGAGGTCAGGATTTCTACTTCAACCAAGGGCGATGCTTCTGACAGCCCTCCTTCCCCGCCCATCTATGTCCCCAATTCTGTGGGGTCTCTCCTTCCCTCTCCTCCATCTAACTTGGTGGGCCCTGCTCTGCCCCTCCTGCTGAGACCTACTGTCTGCAGCCTCCCCCTTTCTCCTCTGGGGGCGGCGCTCCCCAAAGGCTGTGCAGGGCGGGGCGAGGCTGTGTGGAGCAGGTGAGGTGGTGCAGGTGAGGCAGTACAAGCAGGGCTGTGTGGGCCATGTAGTGGTGCAGAGCCGTGCAGGGCAAACCCAGGCAGGGCCTCAGAGGAGAGCTGGATGATGGGTCACAAGGAGGAGGAGGGAGGAACGTGGAGCCTGTCCCGTAGGAGAGGCACCTGGCTCCTCGGCTGCCCCCACCGAGCAGCTTTTCTAAGCCCCTTCCCAGCTGTCACTCTCTGTCCCTCACTGCTTCCCGCTTCCTTTCAAGTTTTGGACTCAGTTTCTTTGACTCAGCCCCACCCCCCTCTCTGCTGTGTCCCCAGGAGCCCAAGGCTGCCCCTTGGCCTTGGGAAGCCATGCCTAGCCTGTCCCCCATAATGGTGCTACCCAGTCTCCTGGAATAGTTAGTGAAACTTAACAAATAAAAAGAAGCAGCTCTGAAGACTATAAATTGCTCACTGAGAACGCCACAGGTTGTAGAGGTTCTGTGTAGTCCATGGCTCTTGGATAATGCGTAGCAGCCTTCCGTGCCACCTGGTCCCTCCTGGCTCCCACCCCTGCCTGCCTCTGCCCGGGGCTTGGGACAAACTCTGGAAGCTTCCTGATGGCTCTCACTTCACACCTCACTTTCCAATCCAGCCCACCAGTGCCCGCAGCAAGCTAACCTATCAGTTGGAGTTTCTGCCCCCTGGTGGTCAGTGTGTGTCATAGACTGTTGGAGCAGTCAAACTCCCAGCGGAACTCTGGTCAAGAGAACAATTTGCATATTAGGCTTTTATTATATAGGATGCTCAAAGTCACTAATCATCCGAGAGATGCAAATCAAAACAACAATGAGGTACCATCTCACACCTGTCAGAATGGCTATCATCAACAAATCAACAAACGACAAGTGTTGGTGAGGATGTGGAGAAAAAGGAACCCTCGTGCACTGCTGGTGGGAATGCAGTCTGGTGCAGCCACAGTGGAGAACAGTATGGAGTTTCTTCAAAAAACTAAAAATGGAATTCCCATTTGACCCAGTGATCCCACTTCTAGGAATATATCCCAAGAAACTAGGAACACCAATCAGAAAGGATATATGCACCTTTATGGACATAGCAGCACAATTTACAATAGCTAAGATTTGGAAACAACCTAAGTGCCCATCAGCAGATGAGTGAATTAGAAAACTGTGGTTCGTCTACACAATGGAATACTACGCTGTGGTAAAAAAGAAGGAATTCTTACCATTTGCAACGTCATGGATGGAACTGGAGAGCATTATGCTAAGTGAAATAAGCCAGTCAAAGAAAGATAAATACCACATGATCTCACTCATTTGTGGAATATAATGTACAACATAAACTGATGAACAAAAATAGAATCAGAGTCACAGAAGCATTGAATAGACCATTCAACCTATGATGGAAGGTGGGAGAGGTGGTGATGGGGTAAGAGATCGACCAAAGGACTTGTATGCATGCACATGAGCATAACCAATGGACACAGACCCGGGGCGGGGGGGCAGGTGAGGGTATGTGCTGGGGGTTGGTGCGAGGAGAAGTCAATGGAGGAAAAAGAAGACTTATATAATATATTAAACAATAAATAATTTAAATTAAAACATTACATAGTTACGTGAATACAGTGCAAATGTTTCTTAATTGCTCAATATAACCAGAACCTATGATTAGATTGCTTTTCTATAGGGGAAGTATGTACAAGGAAATGGATATTTTAAACACAAATTCTTAAAAGAGAAAAATATCATTTATACAGAAACAGAAGCATACTACAGACAATATCGGGTTAGTGTTTCAGAGCCAGTGCTAGCAAAACCTAACATCTCACAGTTAATTTCACCCTTCCCACACTTTGTTTCTATGAACATTTTACTAAACTAGATCCCCTCTCCCTCAGCCTGGCCTGTGCCCTCTTGCAATACAGGACCCCTCAGGGGATGTAACAGTGTGCCCATTGGCAGGCAGCCAGGGAGGAGCCTGAGCCGGGGCGGGCACTGCACTGCTCATCCCGGCCTGCTGCGCCTGCCGTCACCACCACCGCTGCTCGGTAGTGCTGTAGCAAAGTTGGGAGAGGCTTCCACCGCTGCAGCTGTGCTTGCCAGCCAAGAGCCCAGCTTCTGGCTGAGCGGCATTCCCTCTGTGGGAGCACACTGACCACCAGCGGTAGCTCCTGCATTGAGCATCTGCCCCCTGGTGGTCAGTGCATGTCGTAGTGACTGGTGGACCGGTCATCCAAGTCATTCTGGTCATTCAATCATAATGGCCGCTTAGGCTTTTATATACATAGATAAGCTTTTTTATGGGCCCTGTTCCTCAGTTGTTGCTATTAAAATACTCTTCCAAAATATTTCTTGCAGCAATGTAACGGGCATTAATAATTCACATTGGGCTTATACTTTTATCAAAACACTGTATCTTTCAAGTTGAGATTTATATTAAATTGTGAAATGAGAGACTTTGCCCACAGTAAAAGGTATACAATTACAGCAAGGAAATGGGCAAGGTTTCTTCGCAATGGTCCTAAGATCTGACTTTTGGTATCAAGTTTATCACTACCATGATGTTTATTCATAATTTATATTTTTAGTTTCAATTCTCTTTTTAACCCAGTGCTCTGCAACCTCTTCTTAATGTCTTACTCTTTTTATAACTTTATTGGAAAAAAAATTAGGAGTTTAAAACCTATTACATAAAGATGCAGTAATATATTTATTTATTTTAATTTGTCCACCCCCTCCCATTGAATGAGTTAATTCAATGAATTACAAGCACCTGCAGGATTGACTTGGCTCTAAAATAACAAAAAACAAACAAATAAAAACAAACATATGGCTATATTTCTGTTCTTTATCTTATACTCTCTAGATTCAATACGTAAGGTATAGAATGTAAGGAAAAAATCAGTTTAAGTAAAATAGTAACCTAAGTAGATTGTTTTGTATGTTATTTTATCTGTCACTCCAATAGCATAAGCATATTTGAAGGCCAATAGTTTTCATACAAGTGAAACTACTTCTTAGCCCACTGAAAGATAGTGAAGCTATCAATTTCTACAGTGGCTTTGGCTTTAAGGAATTTCTTAAAGCTTGTTTTGAGACATAGCTACATTTAATTAAGAAAAGGCAAAAGTTATCTGAAATCCAAATTTGACCAACTTTCCTACTGCATATATTTGCTAAGGAACAATGTCAAATCTGAGAAAAAATTTGGACTCATGGTAAATGTATATGCATACGTTGGAGAGTTTCATAATGTGATATGATTTCTGTAACTAAATTGCTCTGACCATTTCAAGCAAATTCCCCAGATACATTTAAATTGAGTCTTTAACAGAATGTGGATGGACCTCAAAAATAAGCTGAGACAAAGTAGAACCTCTTTTTAAAATACCTCTTCTCACCATTGTATCTGTTAGCCATCAATCTTACATGATTTCCTAGTTTTTAAAAACAGAGTGTACATGGGAGAAAGATCAAGAAGGGGAATTCTGGCAAAATTCTGAGAGCCATTTGATTTTTAACACATAGCAAATGTCTCCCCACCCTATATATCATTACTAGTTCTTATTGCTTTAATATGTAAAATAATTAAATTCAGATAATGTCTAAGGACACTTACCTAAGACTGGCATACTAAGTTCTTCAATGTCATTTTAAATTAGAAATATTTTCATAGACTTAATCATGATTTCTAATCCTATGCCATGTTTTACCTTTACACTATATTTACAATTAAAATATTATACCATGAACCAACAAAAATTACAGGCTTTAAAAATGGCACATTGCAATTGATCTTGAATAATGAGAGTGCAGCAACAAAGCATGGGAAATTTTTCTGTCAGATAAGAACTAAATTGGTATAGTATTCAGGGAAAGACAATTATGAGCCAGACAGACCTGAGAAATAACTCTGCTAATTTAAGCTAAATGGGCATTAAGCTAATGACCTTGAAAGAAGAAAGCTATTTTATAGTTGTTATAATATCTATGAACCTAAAACCTAATGCTGTCTATAGCTAAAAGGGTAGCAGATACTGTTAGATCAATTCCGTTTAAAACTGAGCAATCTTTGTGTGATTCTGGACATGGCTAACATGTTGTAAAATACTGGTTGGCACAGAGCCACTTAAGGACATAATTACCCTTGAGAGAGCTGAGTGCACGGTGCATCAGAATCAATGATGTTATTTGAAAGAAAAGTTTGAGGAAATTGGGCTTATTCATTTTAATAAAGGAGCATTAACCTTTCGTGACCTTATCAAAGTTACAGAATTCTGAAAGCGATGGATAAAATTGATCCTAATAAATTCTTCTGTCCACTTTAGGAGTCCATACGAAGAGAAAATGATCTTGAAATTGGGAAATGAGTGGATAGAAATAAAATTGAGGTATAAGCATTTCATTCACAGCCTGGGATACATTGCGAACAAGATAGTCAGAGCTGTAGGGTGATGCATGAGTGTGGGTGAAATGAGTACAGGAGGAGGAGGGGCTGCAGAACTTTGACGAATAGAAGCCATAGCTTATTATGGACGAACCCTCTAACAACCTGACCAATCAGGAGATACCACTTCAAATATCTATATTAAACCCTGCTGTGATCAGATTGATAAAGCAAAGGACTTCAATGTTACGGTGACCTCCTAGGCTCTCCCTAGAGCAGTGGTCACCAAACCGCGGCTCACGAGCCACATGCGGCTCTTTGGCTCTTCTACAAAATACCAAGGGCAGGCACGCACCTACAGTGAGATTGAAACTTCGTGGCCCATGCGCAGAAGTTGGTTTTCGGCCTGGGAGAGTCTATTTTGAAGAAGTGGCGTTAGAAGAAGTTTAAAAAATTTGGCTCTCAAAAGAAATTTCAATCATTGTACTGTTGATATTTGGCTCTGTTGACTAATGAGTTTGCCGACCACTGCTCTAGAGCAAATCTCTTCCTCAGCAGTTCTCTGCAAACTGACTCTGGATTCTTCTTAAAACATCACCTTCTCACTCCTCTCCCTTTAAACATCACCTTACTGCCTACATGATTGAAGTGAAACTTTATCTTGTCTTTCAAACCCTCTAAATCTAACCCCAAAGTACCTTTCCAGAATCCCTGGTCTCCAGGTAGACTCAAGGAACATGAAAACAAGTTTGAAAATTGCCACGAAATAAATCTTGAGGATATTTTAAATTTATTTGATAAGAGTATTAAATTTATTTGATAAGATTATTTTTTGTTTGTTTGTTTTGTTTTAGAAGAAGGAGGCCAGGGTAGAAACACATACATAGCTACTGTTCCATAGGACACAAAGTAATGATAACTTTGTACATAAGCCTAGATTAATGTTGCTAACCTATTTTACTAATATAATAGGTTATATTACTTAATATATAACAAGTTGCAGAAAAAAAACACTCCAGACCTTTATGTCACAACCCAAACCCAAATTTGCATACTTTAATTTGGACACAGTATTCAGGAATTCACAGAACCTCTGTCAAACTCTGGCTTTAAAATTCTTGCTGTTAATAAAATAAACCCTTATCCATAGAAAACAGATTATTGAATATATTCTAATAATAAATTTTGACTTAGGATTAAATGTCTACTTAAAATGAAATGCAAATAAGTTTATTACAATTTATTTTTTCATAATGAGCACTGAATGATTCTATTTTTGATAAGAATATAAAATATCAAGCCCAGCCAGCGTGTCTCAGTGGTTGAGCAACAGCCCATGAAACAGCATGTCATGGTTCAATTCCTGGTCAGGATACATGGCCTGGGTTTCAGGCTGTATTCCTATCCCCAGTGGGGGACATGCAGGAGGCAGCTAATCAATGATTCTCTTTCATTATTAATATTTCTATCCCTCTCTCCCTCTCCCTTTCTCTCTGAAATCAATCAAAATATATTTTTAAACAATGGGTGTTTTTAAGTTGGCACTATTTTATATTTACATTGGAATTAGTTATAAAATATTTCGTTACATTTAGTTGTTGAATGGATTCACTTTAAAATTTGAAATAGTAAAGGAATAACATAAATAGAAGCCAAGAATATTTTACTATGAACAAGGTCTGCATAAATGCACTACGTTTATTATTCATTTGAATGAAGCAAAATTTTGAAAGTTTTATAGAGAAAGAAAAATCATATTAGAGTATTGATGAATGCCGGATGCATCCATCAAGTATCTGGGCCGTCATCATGCAGCCGGGAGAGTTTGCCCTCTGGTTCAAATCAATATGTTTTTGTTGTAAGGTACAACACAGAGCAGCTGAGTGTTGCTTTCAAAACTCTAGAAACATATTAGTTTACAATAATACATCTAGCTCTGCAGTATAAGAACAGACATTATTCCCTAGGTATACCATGTATCTACCAAATAATAGAAGCTTGAACGGAGAAAGTTATGGAGGAAATATTGGTGTAATTACTCTATAGGCCCTTACAGCTTTGATTTGTGTATATAGAAAGTACATTCAGGTAATGTCTAAAATAATAGGAGAAGACACTTGTGAAACATTCACATTTATCAGTAAGGTGTTGACAACTCCAAGTTCAATGTCAAACACTTCTATACAGCAGGGTTCTCGTTGACAAAGGACCAAGTTAACAGCATGATTCGGGGTACGGAGAAGAAGTTATAATGGTTGGTAACCTTTAGGACAGGTTTCCATGGGCCCGCACAATCCCAATTTCAATTCTCGCAGTGCTTGTTGTTGGCACATGATATGTGACCAATGAATTTTCTTGAATGAATGTAAGCTTAGTTTCTACCTGCCCTAAATGGCATACTCCCTTTTCAACATGTGGAATAAAGAAGAAGGAAGGTTCCTCTAACTTTTACAGCTAAATGCTCCCCTTTCTGTGCATTGCTATGAAAAACTATTTTATTAATTTTAATGTGGATCAGAGTTATTTCAAAGTATAGGCAAGAAATGCAAGTCTTTGGAGGATTTTGATTCTTTTTTCTAAAATTCAAGTCTGCCATCAAAAAAGTTTTTAAAATCAACAATGCTGAGCATGACATAAATATATTTGTCATATTAATTACTCTTTTGACAGTAAGAATAATATGTCTATTTAATATGTATTTTTTAAGTTTTGACAAAGTGTTCAACTATGTCTCCCACCTTCACTGACTTCCTTGTGAAGAAAACAGGACTGAAATATAATTAACATTTCCAGCAGGACTAGGTGCCATATGGACATGCTAAGACAAGATGAAATCTCACCGTGGTATGCTCTAATGATTAAAGAACGATCTTTTAAAATTACAAAATAAATTAAGGTTTCTATAGTTACTTTGAGAAAATATAGCCAAAAATAAGACTCTACCACCTAGAGATAATTGGTATTTTCTTTCTTTTTTTTATTATTTTTTTATTTTTTTATCCTCACCAAGGATATGTTTATTGATTTGAGAGAGAGAGAAAGGAGAGAAAGAGAGAGAAACATCATGTGAGAAACATAAATTTTGTAATTTATATTGAATGCCATTTGAAGAACACTCAAAATCATCTTGAGGGAAAACAGGATGGGCAGACACAAAGGAATTTGACAGTGTGAGTTATTTTCTTTTTTTAAGAAAGAAAGAAAAATAGGAAGAAAAGGAAGGAGGGAGGATGGGTGGACAGGAAAATATGAAGTGTGGAAGAAAACAGAACTGGAGAGAAGGAGCGAGGACCAAATAAATTTTGGATCTTTTGGTGTTTTAGAAATATGTTTTAGGATTATGTTACTCCTTGCTATTCTCTTTTTGTTATACAATTTTCATATATTCATTCTATGTTTTTCATGCAATGCAGTAAATCTGCTAAAAAATTTTCATGGCCAAATATTTAGTAATGTCATACCAAAAATAACGGTGGAGATACATTGAATTTTGACAAGATTCAGTTTCTAGAAAATTGATGTGAGTTTATATATCCAATGAGATTCCTGTCTATACAAATTATTTAAATTACTTGAACGTTAGATTTTACATTAAAAAAAAATCTGCCTTCCTACCTCACAGGGTTCCTGTGAATAATAATTTTTCCCCAAAGTGTTTGTAAGTGAAAAGCAAAGCAATAAGTAACACATGGTATTTTTGTTGTCATTCACATGTCTATGTGACAAAGAAGCAAAGAGAAACAACTGCCTGTCTTGGTTTGCTGTTCAAAAAGAGTTAGAAATAAGCAATAATCACTTCCAAATAGTTTTTATTTTTTTGTAGCTTTATTGGAGTAAGATTTTTGAACATACAATAAGCTTCACATATTTAAAAATGAACAAATCGGTGAGTTTTGACATGTGCACCCATCCCTCAATCAAATTTTCCTCTTAAGCAAGTTACAATAGTTTCTATTTTTATTTCATATAGGAGAATTATACACACATTTCTAACATATACAATTGCCCTGCAAAATAGAAATTAGTTTTACCACTGACAATAAAAAATGCTGGCTGAGAAAAGTATATGGCTTGTACCTAATTTAAAAAATTATAATTAAATAATTAAAAAATTAAAAATGTTGTCCTTTTTATAGCTGTGTTTCTTACACAGCTATTTTGCCCTAAAACCCTTGCTCTTTCAATATCATCAAATTCCTCATCCAAGGAATATTCAAAATTAATATAAAGTTGGTTCAGGTATATAAATCATGACAAGACTATCATTCAAAAATAATTGACTGTACTTTCTTGTTTATTTGTTTGAAGTTCAATTAGTAAAAAGTTATTTTAATTTGATAGTATATAGTTTTTGTTTTCAAATTCTAGCCACTGCTGTGGTTCAATAGGGTGACTCCTATTCATCATCCCCATTTTTAAATATGGGATGGGCAAAAGTAGGTTTACAGTTGTTCAGATGGAAACATGCCTGTGGGTTATGATCATTACAATAGCTTTAAGTCGGTTTCACGTACTCACTACTGTACACCTACTTTTGTCCACCCTGTATGTTTGATAGATCATGAGTCCAAAGGTTATTAAGTTCTCTTTTAAAAAAAGACAAATTCTCTTATAAGTTGATAAAATTCAGTTACTATATCTGTATGGTGCTTTGATGTGTGTTTTTTTTTAATCTTCATTTTCTAGTGGTTTCATGTAAACTTTTTTCCATAAAATTTTTTTGAATGACAAAAATTAAAGTGAAATATAATTTGAAGGGTGCAATCCCTGACATGTCCCAGATTTACATAATAATAAATGTTTAGTCACCATTAATTGCCCATGGACTTTTGGTGTAGCTTTTAACCTTGCTGGGTATCTAAGGACACACTCTGATTTCTCTTAATGCTGAGAGTGACAAAGCAGTTTGGTACCCTCGGTCTATTCCTAAATTTTGCTTTTCTCTACAGGTATCTTGACCTTTGAGTCATGTAAGCTCAGGTAACAAGATAATGAAGCTACAAGGCCAAGGAGACTCATTGACTTTTTGTTAGTCCTCTGCCTTTACTACATCATTAGGTCTGCTAAGACAGCTGAGTGTTTTATAACATTTTAAATAACACTCTGTGTTGCTGACTCATAGGCAATTCGTTGCTCATCATGAGAGTCACATAACAGATAAGTGAATCACAGCAGAGAGCTCTAAGGAGCTCTGCTGGCAAAACAGCCTGCCAAGGAAGAGCATGCAGAATGCACTTTCACTTCCCTCTATAGATTTGACTCTTCACTAATACCATATGTACCACTCATTTCATTTTTTTTTAAAGAGCTTCCAGCATTCAGGGCTTCCACATGTCCGTCAACCTACAGGAGCCTGGCAAGTGTATTAAGATGTAACTGTCCATCTGGAGAGCAGCAAGAGACAGAGGAGGTTTCAGAGACACAAACCAAATTAAAAGTTACCAGGAAATCGCTTACTTAATTTAGGCTTACCTCTCATCTGAGTTTTATATTATGCTAATTTTGTACCAAATGTTTATTGGTCTTAAATAGGACATGGAAGGCTTTTTAGGCAAGTATATTTTATATCCAAAACAAGACTTAAATAAATACTAGGTAATAAATTATTATTTATTTAATTATTATAATTGTGATATAATTATAATAAATTCCCCATGACTTTTAGGACAGCACAATGCAGATCATATATTATGTAATTAAATTTTATTATTTGTATTACTTATAATAATATTAAGTCATTGAGAACTTAATATGTACCACCTATTATAATAGATATTTTATTTTCTAAACAATTCTATGAAATGGGTACAAGTATTGATATTTTATAAGTGAAAATTTCAAAAAGTGGAGTAACTTTTTTTGGTCAGGATTTAAGCTGAACCCTTCCTGATAGCAGGCTGTGCTCCATCCACTGACCTACCACATTTTTGAAATTTGATGATATTCAGATTTTATTTTATATTTTTAAAATAAACAAAAGAGCCACTTTATTAACTTTTTATTAATTTCTCTAATAAAATAATAATAATCAGAAGGTAAGGGCATGGTTTGGTCTTAATGAAATAACCACTCTGTGTTTTATTTCCAGATTGCTATCATATTTGTTGCAGTAATATCAAACTGAATTTGACCAATTTGACTTTCCTGATCAGTTTTGGCTGAGGAGAATCTCATTATACTGCATATATCTCTAAAACAATAGTGCTTCAGATTCTTGTCAGTGCAGGAGAGATGTATTGGCAAAGATATATCTATGAGCATCTCATTGTTGATGGCAACATTAGTTAGACCCAGTGGATGTTTTCTGATTTCTCTATTGATTATCTCACAAGTTGATTACTTCACTGATACTTAACCAAGATACCTAAGCTTCAACACTGAGGAATATCCATGAACATTCCCACTCACCCATTTTGTGAATCTTTTAGTTAGGCTGGTGTTTTGCCTGCAAGGTACCCATTTTAACCACTCTAACTAAGAAACAAATGATTTTGGAAAGTGCATCATCCACCTAAAAGAAAATTGCACTCGTTGCTCTCCAATAAGTGAAATTTTAGGCCTATATCTAAGAACAGGGAATGTTATAGAGGAAATTCCCCCAAAGTTTTCAATAAAAGCAGGACTACAAGTGATAAACACATATAGACTAAGCCTGCCCTAGGGTGAAGTTGGCTGGGAATGAAATGGAAACAAATAAAATTCTAGTTAAAAAGAGAATTAAGAACTATAGATTGCCTTTCTCAGATTATTGAAAGATCCTAAAACTTCCATTACTTCTTCTCTTTGTTATCAGTGTTAACATATGTTTGTACTGATAAATAAATAAAATGTTTAAAATGAAAAATAAATATTTATAAAGCTGTCCTTAACTCGTTTTCAAAACAGTTAAAAAAGCACAGTGCCTCACTTGTTATATCCAAACTACTTTAAAAGATTTGAGGGAATTGTATATCACTCTACATTCAGTCTTGGGTGGTTTGATAGAAGAAATACATGAATGCTATAAATAGATTGGTGATATCAAGCTACTCAGAGAAAGGCAATCAGACTGAGGGTGAGACTCACTTCAACAGGGAAGAATCAGAAAACTGAAAGATATACGATACATGAGATAGGTGTGTCAGGATGAAGGGGCATTATTGGAATCTCCCTTCAAGAAAGACCTTTTCAACCGACTGCAAGGGGTGCATTGAGCTGACAGCCTTTAGCTAGAGAACTCTTCCCAAACAACTGCAAGACAATGATGGATGATGGTGCTAGTCTAGACATTTCTCTCCAATGTGGAACTCCTCTATGGCAATTGCCCCAGAGCTCCTGGATAGCCTGGCCAAAACTTTGTCAAAGCTACACTGCAGTCTGAGTTTTTTTCAACTCAATCATCCTTTTTCACATTCTCTTTTCCATAAACATCGGACCTGCAGTGTGGTCCGCGGACTTTGCCTGCCAACTCCTGTTCTCTTCCTTTTGTCTTTCATGAGTATTTTGTACCATATTTTCTTGCACTTTTTACTCGAACAAGAATATCTTTTCAACAGAATAAATGACTTGATGTATGCTTCCAGAGAACACAAGTGCATGGTGGGGTTCCTGAGTCTCAGTAATAGAAGGGTCTAAATGTGACTTCCTGATTCTTGAAAGAATAAATGCTAATATATTTCATGTATGTTGGACTCAATAAAGTCATTTAGGAAGCCTGTCTATAGGCTTGCATTGAACTTGTAAAAGCTCAACATATACATAGCAAGTTGAGAGGAGACCCCATAGGAGTAAACTGAATGCCAGTGGAGCATCTCTCTCTCACATGGCACCTGCTTTCAGGTGTTTCTTCAAGATATCGCCGCATCAAAACTACTGGACGGACTGTCCCAATAATCAGAATCAGTAGGGGATGTTCGGCACCCAGTGATGGGACACGTGATGCATTTTGGGGTTTTTGCTTTTGTTTTCTGTTAGATGATGGCATGTGTGCTGGAATATAAGTTCTACAAGGGCAATGGTTTTTGCTTATTTTGTTCACTCATGCGAAACATGGACCTATAATAGTGCCTCAGGTGTGGTGAGTTCTCAAATGATATTAGTTCGATCAATAAATATTTTTGTATGCGCTGTTATGTGGTATAATGAAGTGCAATAGCATTTGAACTCTTAATATGCTACATGAGGTACATCCTGAGTCATAATCTACACAGTCTATGCCCGGTGGGATGTGAGGGAATACAGGGTGGGGCAAAAGTAGGTCTACAGTTGTTTGTATGAAAAATAACACAATAATTAATGTATAATAATACAAGATGCCCTGGCCAGTGTGGCTCAATTGGTTGGGCACAGTCCCATGTACAAAAAGTTTGCCTGTTTAGTTCCCAGTCAGGGCACATGCCAGGATTTTGGGCTTAATCCCTAGTTGGGGGCATGCAGGAGGCAGCCAATCAATGTTTTGCTCTGACATCAATGTTTCTCTCTCTCCCTTCCTCTCTCTCTCTCTAAAAAAAGAAAAATAAATAAATGAATGAGAAAATAATACAAGAATCAAGTCTGTGTTCTGTGTACTCACAATTGTAGACCTACTTTTGCCCCCCCCCCTCTATACACAGTAGGTATATATTGATCAACAAAGTGAGGAAAGCTGGAACAGGACAATGGTGGAGTAAGTTGTTCCCTTGAATTTAAGACTGAAAATATGAGAAACAGCCAAAACTCTTCATTAGGTTGTATAATAGAACACAGCAAGAATATTTGGTTTAAATTTGAACTGGGAGCCATTCCCAAGGAAGTCCTTATTATATACAAACTAGAAGCCCAGTGCACAAAATTCGTGCATGGGTGGGGTCCTTAGGCCTGGCCTGCGATCAGGGCCAATCAGGTTCCCCGCCTCCCTGCCTCCTCCTTCCCTCGCCACCTGCACGGTTCCACATCTCCCCACCTCCTTACCTCCCCCCCCTCCTCCTGTCACTTGCTGCCCACGTCCACCACCACCCACCCACAATTCCCCATCCCAGCCTGGGGCCTGGCCCCGATCAGGCAATCAGGGCCTGCTGGCCAGGGGGAGGGACTGGGAGGTTAGCTGTCAGGCCTTATCGGGCCTGCGGGTTGGGGGCAGTTCCTGTGTTGAGCATCTGCCCCCTGGTGGTCAGGGCACATCATAGTGACCGGTCGTTCTGGTCGTTCCAGTCATCCTGCTCGTTCCATTGTAAAGGTTGCTTTGGCTTTTATATATATAAAAGCTCTTTATCATGACATACAAGATGCTCTGAGATATGGCCCCCACCTTTCCATGCAGCCACCTCTTCTAACACTCTGCTTCCAACTTCATATTTGAATAATATCAACTATAATTACCTTTCTACAACTAGATTTTTATGTCTACAGGCCTTTAATCATGCTTTTTGATATAAAGGCATCGGTAAACATAACATCAGTGTAGTTATTTAACGAAATAGATCCAACTTATACACACACACTCATAAACATATTCCAATTACTGTTTTATTTCTATGTTAGCTGTTCGGAAAGGGTGTTTGTGATATATTTTCTTACATAAACTGTAATATTTATGGTTTGTCTGAGTTAAATCGTACAAATGAGCAAATGGTTATTTACTTAAAGGTGTCAGTCCTAAGTTTCTCCAGCTCTGCTCCATGTTAAGTACACTCAACCCTGTCAGTCCCAGAGGCTATTGAATTAAAATATGAGAGTATGCAAGCAATTTTATGTCACCAGCATGGAATAAGAGGTATGTGTGTGAAAGAAGGTGGAGGAAGAATGGAAATGTAGTCCTTGTATATGAGGTAAAATGAATTAGAGGTGACTGGAGGAAACACCTAAGTACTTTTGGAATTACTGAACCTGTCTCCCAAATCTTGCCTTACTCACAAGACTAGAGAAATAAAGTTCTAAATCCATTTTGGATTTAAACTTTTACATCACTCTCTAGATGTCCTGTTTATCTGCACAATTATTACCAGTCTTCTTGGGCATACGGCCTTGATCTTGTCATTGTCCCTTTAGTCACATGTTAGCTAAGAATCAATGCAGAAGTAAAAATATGCATACTGGGGTCATCACATGACACACTGGCCTCTATGCCATGCCAGTTCAGTTACAGGAAATTGAATTCCAACTATGTAATAGGGCTGTGCAAAGTCCAGCAAAGTTTATACTCTGCTTTTAATACCTTTAAGAATAACTGGTATATATGTATTCATATTGCATATATTGGAAACCTCCAAATATCAATATTTGAGGAGTTTTTACCATCATTTAGAGACATGCACAGAATTGAGGTTGAACAAAACAATGCCCTCTCTACCTTCTTGTTCCAGCTTCCATACTCTAAACAAGTGGGCTTTCATAGTCTATTTAGTGCCACGTGTTGAATTTTTATGCTTTTTTGGTAATTTTACTGCTTAAATTGGTCCTCAACCACATCAATGAAGTGTTGTCTAGTATTCCTAAGTGCAAAAAGGCTGTGATGAGCCTTGTGGACGAAAAAAAAAAAAGTGCATTAGATAAATTTGTTAAGGCATTTAATTATAGTGCTATTGCCATGAGTTCAATGTTAATGAATCAACAATATGGTACATTAAGAAAGAGAAAGGAAATTTGCTAATCTGTCCATGAGGCCACTTCAGAAAATGCTTAAGTAATGTATATGGTGTATGATGAAACTATGGAAAAGATGGAAAAGTGGTTACATTTGTAGAGTCATGAGATGATAATTGGTTTTTTTAAAGCTGAGTAGACAGTATTGTTGTCACACTGAAAGTCTACATAACTTATGGTCATGTTACCCAGGCTCAGGAAAATGTTGAACCCTTCCTGGCTAGTGCTGGCTGGCTCACATGTCTGAAAATACGATGCAATGTGAAAAATGTTCAGCTTTCAGGTGAGGCTGGTTTTGCAGATCAGGAGGCTGCAGAAAAAAAAGTAAAAAGCTCTGCTAAGTTTTATACTGGGAAAGGGTTCTTGGGAAGAGCAAGTTTTCAACTTAATGAGACTGATTTGTTAGTCAAGGATGTTGGCAAACAAATCTATATTTGCAAATGACAATTTGGTTGGCTAATATGGGTGACCAGAGGCTTGCAAAAACCTATGGCTGTATTTCCCCTTGGAGCAGTGATTCAGTATGTGCTAATTCAGGTTCATTGCTACTTTACAGAACATACCTACTGTGAAAAATGTGAATCTATTGTCCACACATATATATCTGTATGTGTATATGTATATGTATGTACCTTCTAACACAGGGAAAGATGTAATTATCTAGCAAACAAAAAGAATACAGATGGTAGTTGATAGTTATATCCTTCAACAAAATAACTAAAACAGGGTGATAGTGTCTGGAGCTACTTTATGTATATAACCATCAAAGGCCTCTGGAGGAGGTCACATGCTAGCCAAGATATAAAAAATAAGTAGAAGCCAACCAAGTGAAAAATATACTATAAAAAATATTTTTCTGCCTGGTCCACATGGCTCAGTGGTTGAGAGTCAACCTGTGAACCAGGAGGTCATGGTACGATTCCTGGTCAGGACACATGCCCGGGCTGTGGGTTCAGTTCCCAGTGTCGGGTGTGTAAGAGGCAGCCGATCAATGATTCTCTCTCATCATTGATGTTTCTATTTCTCTCTCTCTTTCCCTTCCTCTCTGAAATTAATATAAATATTTTTAAAAATAATTTTCTTATATGAGGTTTTCAATTACTTTTGTTAATGCATATTGCTAATTCTGAAATGAATGTTTAAAGATAGAGCCAATATATATTAAATAAGAATTTGTTTCTAAGCATTTTTTAAAATGTAAATATAAAAATACACTTACCATGCCAACTAAATTCTGTCCATAGAAATAATGAAACAATTAGATGACACAGAAAATAAAATGTATTTATAAAAATTCTTTCCAGTTCTGAAACCTGTTCAGGCTGAAAATATGGACCCAAATTCTTAAACAGACTTGCACATTTTAGGTATATAGTTGCATGAAATCATAGAAACAGTTTTTCTGATACTGCTAGCAGTTCTGCTTCTAATGTAAGCCAGAAACAGAAAATTAAAAAAAGACATACAAAGAGGAAACATAATGAATAAAGTTAACCAAACTTCAAGGCTCTCATATTTGATTTAGGTCAACCTTGAAATTTAGATGAATACTTGAATCACAATTCATCTAAATTAGGTCATCCATCCCTGGTGACATATGTGTTTCAAAAGTTAGCATTGACTTTTAAATCATTACAAATGTTCCTATGAAACTTTGGAAAAGTTTCAAATAATTAAATATTTTACTTCTATTTTAAGGTAGAAAAAGAAGACTGTATTCCAAATTTTTTAAAAAATATATCTGAATATATTCCAAAGTAGAATATTTTCACTGATCACAAATTACATTAATGACAAACAATCTCATATTTAAATTTATATTATATTATATTATTACTAGAGGCCTGATGCACAAAATTTATGCAATAGTAGGCCTTCATAGTCCTGGCTGCCGGGGCCCTTGCAGCCCCAGCTGCCTCATGGCCTGTGGCCCGCCACCCACCCACACCTGCCTTGGCCTGGTGCTGCCCACATCCACTCACCACACACCCCTGGCTCCCCAGTTCTGCGTAGCTCCCCGATCAATTGCCCGCTGAGGGTGGCCTGGGCCTTCCTCTTTGGGATGATCACAGAGCCCCCTGATTGATTGCCCCGCCAGCTGCCCCCTGGTGGTCAGTGTGCGTCAGAGTGACTGGTCGTTCCCAGTCGTTCCGCTATTAGGGTCAATTTGCATATTACCCTTTTATTATGTAGGATTTTAAAACAGGCTAAGCTACAAAGTAAACTGAACTGCTTATTCAACTATTCTATTTTTTTTTTAAATTGATTTTAGAGAGAGAGAGAGGAAGGGACAGAAACATTGCCTTGGTATTCCACTTATCTATGTGTTCATTGGTTGCTTCTTTCATGTGCCTTGACTGGGGATCAACACCTTGGCGTATGGGGAAGATGCTCTAATCAGCTGAACTACCTGGCAAAGCCTTCAACCATTCTGTAAAGGTGGTCAAAGCCTCTATGCTGATAATATGTTGTGGGAACACTTAAGCAAACATCCTCATGTGTCTATGTTGGGATACCCTCCTAGCTTCCCTTCCACACTTCACTAACTCTGGCCCAGGAGAAAAAAAAGATGAGTTGTCCAGTGACTTTTGGAGACAAAAAGAAGGCTAGCACCCCTTCCTAGACTCACTGGTAAGGTCAATCGGCTTGCACAGAATGCAGTTTGTACAGCCCTACACACTGTGATGGGCTTAAGTGGGGAGGCACTATCTCTGAATAGAGGCCTATTTAAGGCTACTTCTGTCTCTGATTGGGTTTGAGAATCTCTCTAATTCAAAGATAACATTTGAAGAAGGCTCTTTTTCACCATATAAACACACCATATTTTCCAAAGCTGATATCTTGACCTCCATTATTGTACCTACAGTGCCTTATTGCTAATATGGTTCTGAAATCAAGATGGGAAGAAGATGTATTGTGTATCAACCTTTAAAAGTCCCAGTAATATAGAATAATTTTAGGAAGGGAGAAAATGCCGTAGCAGAAGAGGTGATGGCCCTGGGAATCAGAGACCCTTGAATGCAAATCTCAGCTCTTCCATCTCCCTGGTAGCAGTGGGTTTGATTTTCTCAAACCCAAGTTTTCCCAATACAACATGGAAATACTTCAGCTTTACTTGCAAAACTTAGATAAAGGCTGAATATAATGGAGATAAATTTCACAAGGCAAAGAAAGTTCTAAATGAATGCTCATTATCAATATTAATATTATTTTAATTTCATATTGATGATATAAAAATTCAAATTTGATTAATTCAAGACACAATTATTATAATTGGTATTTCTCCACTGACATAATCATCATTTATTCATTCTTATTAATATCTTTAAAAATCTAGCACTATTACAGTAAAAAACATAAATTAAAAATTTTCTTTTCAGGATTTAAAGTCATTATAACTCCAACTTATTTTAAGTAGATTAGACTGTTATGCACATAAGTCAATTGTCAAAGAATAAGCAGGTATTATCTATTAAACTTTCTTAATAAGCCTTATATCAAAATTTCTAAGCAAGTAGAGATAGTATAAAAAAGAATTTAAGTTTTTCTCCTTATAAATACAATCTGTTACTTCTGATTCTTATGAAGAAGAGACTTAGAAATTTGAGTGAACAGAGTGTATTGCTTTTCTTTAAAATACCTGACATAGTGGAAAACGTTACATCTTAAAATAGGTAGAAACCTTGCTGGTGTGACTGGCCTTTTGGGGCCTCACTTTCTTTATCTGTAAAATAGCACTTTGGATCAAATGATCAACTGATCCAATCCTGGTTTTGATTCAGTGCAAAGTTGGTGCTGTCCATCTAGCATATGAATGGCAGGTTGAAGAGTGGGTTTTGAAGGATTCTCTGAGCAGTGTGTCTCTCATCTTGTTGAATATTTCAGAATGCTTTCAATGTTTTGACAAGATGCCAAGGAATTTCTGAAACCTTCAATACGTCTATATTAAGTTGTAGGTCATATAGGTAACCTCAAGAGTGTTGCATTCATGATGTATAAAACTATTTCCTTCAGCACACCAACACAAAAACAGTTCTCAAAAACAAATGCTATTGCCAAACTATTTTATGTTATTTTATCTTTGCTCACCTTTAGGTAATGTTTTGTTTTGCTTTTATTTTTTAATGAAATTTATTGGGGTGACATTGGTTAATAATATCATATAGGTTTCAAGTGCACATTTCTATGATACATGATCTGTACTATTTTAAATTCATCATATCTGCTAATTAGCTACTAGATAAAAACAGCCACTTTGGTCTTGGCATGTAAGACCCTTTATGTCTGAATCATATATCCCCACATTCCACTCTTTTCTGCATGAACCATCTGCTCTAGAAATATAATTTTCAAATAATCATGCCCCGAATATATTTAGCATTTATTTTATTCATTCCTCTTGTGTGTGTGTGTGTGTGTGTGTGTGTGTGTGTGTGTGTTTTCTGCATTAAGAAATGCCCTTGTCTTCAGCTAAATATTTTCAAGTACCGACTCAAATCTCATTTCTTCATTGGACCAATTCATTTTTTAAAATATATTATTATTGATTTCAGAGAGGAAGAGAGAGGGAGAGAGAAATAAGAACATCAATGATGAGAATCATTGATCAGCTGCCTCCTGCATGCCCCACACAGGGCATCAAGCTGCAACCAGGGCATGTGCTGGGAATCGAACCATGATCTCTTGGTTCGTAGGTCAATGCTCAACCACTGAGCCAAGCTGGCTGGTCCATTGGACCTATTCTTAATTCTGCCTACACTTATTTAATCAATATCCCTTAATATGCATTTATTATAGACATTATATAATAATACATATCTATCCTCTTCTCTTTCTACATCTTTCTCTTTTTTTCTCTCTCTTCACCAACCATCCAAATAATAAATTCTAATAAAGAGAAACCATGTGTTTTGCCACTTATAGTTTCAAAAGAACCTATCAGAATCTTAATTATAAGAACCATGATGATTAATTTTGTGTTAATTAATTTTATATCACCGAGTGCTCTGATATTTGGCTAACCATTATTTCTGGAGGTGTCTGTGAGGGTGTTTCTGGATGAGACCTGCATTTGAATAGGTGGTCTGTGGGAAGCACATTGCCCTTCTCCATGCAGATGGGCATCATCCTATCCGTTGAGGTCTTCAGACCCAAAAGAAGGAGGAAGAGAAAATTCCCTTTCTCTGCCTGACTGTTTGAGCAGGTCTTCTCCTGCCTTTGCGCTGAGACACCATTATCACTCCTGGTCTTCAGACTTCAGGATTAAAGAACTGGACCATAGGTAGACAGAGGTGCTTGTGCCCAGGTAAACAAAGCTAGTAAATTAAAACCAAGCCAAAACAAAAGTTTGAAAATCACCACTTGATTCCCAAAACTTTACTGGTAAAGCAGAGAACTTAGTAGTAAATTTTATGGTGTATGTGTTTGCAAACTTTATAAAATCCTATGTTAGATTTATGATTCAAAAGTATCTTTCAGATATTTTAACACTTTTGGGTATTGGAAATTTAATTCAGAGTAATGCTGATCCTCCTACTGGTCTGTAGCTTCTTGACATTTCCCCAAATACCTTCTAATCCCCGAGTGATTAATTCATCATATTTAGTATTATCTCTCAACCTCTCTTAATATCTTTCTCTCTCTCTCTTTTTATTTTCTCTCTCTCTCCTTCCAGCTGCTTTTAGATGTTCCTCATTATATTCTAATGCATATAAGAAATAACTTTACATTTATTTTTTAATAATAAATTACCATATATTTATATGGTAAAAGGATTACCATATATTTCCGTGTATAAGGTGCTCCCATGTGTAAGATGCCCCCCCACTTTTCCAACCCAAAATTAAGAAATCAATATTTTAAACATAAGACAGAGCACATTTATATTTAGTAATTACCACAGGTAATGTTTATATACCAGTACTATGATATTATGCAGCATATCACTTTATTCAGCCTCTGTTGCATCACTGCTAACTTCTTCATCACTTTAGTTCTAGACATATCAATTTCTTCAACTTCTATTGTATCACTGCTGTCTTCTGAGTTACTGTCTATATATGTGAGATCATCCTCATAAACTGGTGGCATTTTCTGATCTCACTTTGTGTTCTCATGGCCAACCTTTCTCTCCTCATGAAATTGAAGCACCATTTTGCCTTTCCTGTAAGATCAACAATGTTCATTTTGCTTGCAAACATTATTGCCTGACATTGAATAAGCGTGGTTGACACACATAAACCACTCTGGCACTGCTCCATAATCCAAGTCTTAAGCCTCTGCTCCAAGTTTGCCCATTTTGCTGGTTTTCCTCTTAAGGCTTTCTTCTTTTTTGGCATCTTAAGGAGTTCTTCCTGTTTTCTCCACTGTCTGGTCATATACTTAGTGGAAGGAGTTCCAAATTGTCTCTCTGCAACTCTATTTCCATGCTCTTTTGCATAGCTGATTACATTCAGTTTGAATTTTGCAGAGTAAGACAATCGCTTACTGGTATTTATTTTTTTATTTTTTGACATCTTAATGGGGTCAGAACGCTCTGGTACCTGTTGCATCTGTGCACTCTCCACCTCCACCTCTAATTATGGCATCAGCTGACGTCAGTAACAATAAGGCTCATTATTGGAGGAAGCCTGTTTGACAGGGTATGGGCAGCTACACACCCTCGGGGCTCCTTCCTTGGCTGACTTCCATGTATAAAACACCCCTCAATTTTCAGTCTAAAGATTTTAGGAAAAAATAGCGTCTTATAAATGGAAAAAAAATAAGATAATTTCAAGCAAGGTCACCCTCCTTTGGGGAAATGAAAGGTATGTATTAGGCAGATTACCTCACTAGAGCTGAACTGAAAATTCAAGACTGGTTTAAGATGACATTCCTGGGGGAGGTTAAAACTACAATTATGCTAACTACTAAATCTTGGTTTGCTGATGTGGGTTTAGCACAAGTGACTGCATTTTGGACCTGTTATTTCTCCTTCTAACGGGAAGATTGCACAGCATGACCAAATGACATGATTTTTTTACCCATGCTTTTCTTCTTACCTTTTCCTTTAAACACTGTTCTAGTGCTTTATCTCATTCCTTTCTAGGATTTTTATTCCAACACTTATAACATACGTTTATTTCATTCTCCCTTCCAAATCCCTAATAAGTTTCTTGCTTCATGAAAAATTCCCAGAAGACAAGCAATCATAGCATGAATAATTTATTTAAAAAAAATTGAAAGTGTACTAGTGAGGAGACAGAAGGAAGCTAGGTAGATAGTGGTGGGACCATGGGAAAGGAAGTAGAACTGGAACCCAACTAGGTGGAGTTACTAACGCAGCCCAACTGAGAGGGAAGGAAGGACACTCACCAGAGAGGCATGGACTTTAAAATGTATGGATAATGCCCTCGCTGGTTTGGCTCAGAGGATTGTGCATCAGCCTGCAGACTGAAGGGTCCTGGGTTTGAGTCTGGTCAAGGGCACATGACCAGGCTTGATCCCCAGTAGGGGGTGTGCAGGAGGCAACCAATCAATGATTCTCTCTCATCATTGATGTTTCTCTCTCTATCTCCCTCTCCCATCCTCAATGAAATCAATAAAAGCATATATATTTTTTAAAAGTATGGATATTCTAAGATAGGCAGTGTGCAGATAACCAATCAAAAGGCAGTAAGCATATAAACCAATCCAAAGGATATTGCTGAGGCAGAATTCTTTGAAAAGACCAATTAGGAGCTAGCAAGACTACCCATTCCCTATATTAAAAAGTGTGCACTTCCTCTCACCCTCTCTCTTCTTTTCCTGACATGCAATAAGTTCCTAATGTTCATTCCTGTGGAGGGGGAGCACATCCCTGCACCCATGTGGTTTATGGCCAGGTGGGCCTCCACACATGGATTGTTAGACTTTAATCAACTTGGATACTAAACTACTCCTGACTATATGAAAAGGAAGCTCTGGGCCCTGGCCTGATACCAGAACCCCAGCTGCACCTTTTCCAGAACTGGCTTTTCCCAATAAGCTTGGCTCCCATAATCATTGTTGTCCGTGACTTCATTCTTTGATTTTCACAAGACAAGAACTCGGACTCAAACAAAACCCACATTTTTTGTATCATTAGGTTTAAATGAAGAAGTAGTTGAATAAGTATGATTGTAACATTTTTTTTTTTCTGACACCAAATACATGTCATTTTCCCACATCAATTCTCCAATTCTCTGACACCAACTAGGGATCCAACAACACAATTCAATTATGACATGAATGTGTGAAGTTAATGTAAAGCCCACAGATTAAAGACTCAGTCCTACAAGACTACCCCCACTTAAGAAGCCAGTCACAAACGAGGTGCCAGTTACCCGCACTTCTGACTAGATGGCTCACAGAATCCAGGGAAGTGTTCTGCTCTTTCAGCTTATTACAACAAATAAAGTTTAGGAGCAGCCAAATAGAATAAATTAACAAGGCAAGGTATGAGGGGAGGAGCACACCATTCTACCAAGATTTTTGTGTGTTCACTAACCCCCAAACTTCCCAAATTCAGTTGTTTAGGGTTTTTTTGCCAGAAGCCAGTTCCAGCATGTCATAATTGCAAGAGTTTCATCGAAAGGTTGATGGAACTTGGGGACTCAACAAGGGCTGAGTCACATATATTATCACCTGTGGAAATGGCTAAAGGCATTTCCCCCAAACCTGAAAAGGATGATTGCTTGCTGCCAGACAACTCAGGGCATCTTAATCTACATGTTATTGCCTCCTGTTGACCAAACACCTGAATAGCCAGAGGTAATTCCCCAATCTGACAATGGATTCTGTACTTAACCCTACCCTTTGATGTGTATATCTCCACCTGGCCTTAGGACAAATTGTGTTAATAAAAAGCAAGGGGTCCTGAGACAAGGAGGACTTGGTTTCTTCAGCCAAGCTCCTCTACCCCCCCGCCCCCAAATGCCTTTCAAAATTATGTTTCATCTCTGGACTCTTTATTAATTTATGCACAGCCCCTTCTCCAGGTTTCCTGAACCCTTCTAGATGCCAGATCAAGACAGCCACATTAATTTTTATACAGTGTTTCATCAAAGAGGCAAGGTTGATGAAATCATTGACCAATCATGATTGAATTCAATCTCCAACTCCTCATCCCTCCTCAGAAGTTAAGGGATGGGACTGGAAGTTACAACCATCTAATCACTTGACTTTTTCTTCTGGTGACCAGACCCCATTCAGAAGCTATGCAGGGACTCCATAAAAAGTCATTGCATTAGCATAAACTCAGATATTGAGAAGAACTTGTTATAAACAGCACATGACACTATTATCCCTCAGTAAATTCCAAAGGTTTTAGAAACTCTGTTTCATGAACTAAATCTAGAATGACCTCAAATATATATATTTTTTCATGATGTCACAATTATAAAGGCAAATTTTTATGCACCTTTTCCCCTCCAAATTCTCCCTTCTTAACTAATGAAGGAATAGATCCAGCTGACTCTCTAATATTGAAGCCTGGTTAGGCAACTGAAGAATTATTTAGCTCCCCATTATCTTCCTCTTTTTTAAAAAACTTATGATAATAATAGTTTGGCTTCTCTCCCAGATTGCAAAGAAGGCAATTTTATTTAAATCAGACTATTTTGTTAGTTTCTTAGTATCAGTCTCTGAAAGGTTAATAAAAAATTATAATTCCTAGAAAAAATAAGGTTTAGTAATTAACTGTCATTATGCATATATCCAGTTTGATTAACTGTATTAGATGATGTTATTACTTTTGTTTTCTAAATATATGTCTTTATTCTGACACCAGCCTGAAAGCTGTCTTGGGAAAAAACTAGGTATTTGTTTTATTCTCCAAAGCACTAAAATTTAGACTATATGATAGTAGCTATTCCTTAATATTTGTATGGTATACATTTAACATCTATGGGTACTTGACATTTTATTTAATATGTATATGAGTTTTTTGTGAATTTATAACTGAATAATAAATTAAGGGATGATAATAATTAGAAATATAAGAAAGAAAAATAATGTGAGAAAAATAGGCATTCTTTTATAGTTATTTAAAAATAGATTTTAATAAACATGTTGATTCTTCTATGCATGTAAACATGGTATAGGGAAAAGGTCAAGAGTCCAAAATTTAATAAATCCTGGTTCTATTTCTAGCTATCACACAAAAAAGGAGCTTTAAAACAGCTGTCATGATACATCCTAGGTTTCCTTAGTAGTAAGAAACATGGGTATAATTGTATTTATGTAAATTTTATGTTTTGCACAAATGATGAACTTTTACATAGATTTATTATAAATTATTAATCCCTCTCCCTAAAAATTCAAACAAATTAAGAACAATAAATAATTAACTAAATATAATACTATATCATTCAGATAAGTTTATATAATATCCAATGATGGAAAAAATAATAAAAGCATAAAGATTTGAAATAACAACTTACTTTTGTTTAACAAAATAATTAATCATTTCATTGATTTTTTTATTAAGGTAACCTGTCACCAAGATTGCCCCTGATGATCTTTGCTTCCTTGTATATATCCCACATTGAATCAACATTTGAAAGTGAAGGTGTGTGACTCCAAAGATCAGTCATTAAAGATAGTGCAACGTTCATCTTGTTCTCTTGGACCGTTTTTTTTTTTTTTTCCAGAGGAAACAAGATGCTATGCTATGAGTGACACTCAAGCAGACTCACAGGCACACACTTGATAGGACCTGAGGCTTCCCACCATCAGCCAACATAGTCAACAACCACTTGTCAGTGATAAGGGAGAGCCAACTTGGAAAGAGATCTTCCAGCCTCAGGAAGGACCTTTGATAAGTACAGCTTCAGCTCACATCTGACTACAATCTCATTAAATTGCTGAGTCAGAAGAACCAGACAAGTTGCTACTAAATCTATTACCCACAGAAACTGAAAAAGTTGAAAAATAATAGTTGCTGTTCTAAGTCACTAAGTTTTAAGCTAATGTGCTATGCAGCAATAGAATGCTAACACTTTCCTTAGTTTAACATTTTCATATTTTGAAAGTAAGAACTTTCAAAAAATAATTCATTATTTTCATCAAAATAATTCATCAAAAATAATTCATCTGTATGGCTTACAATTCCTAAAAAGATAAAATGGGTTAACAGAATATACAAATACATTTCAATATATGCACTAACATTTACATTCAATAGTATACTTTTAATCTCTACTATACATTCTATTCCAATAAATATTAAAATTCTTCTGCAACCATGGGATACCTCCATTTGTACCCTATTATTCCAATTAGTGTAAGAAAATCACATACTATGAGCTAGCAATTTAAAACTGTTTTTAACTTGGAAAAGGCACCTAAATGTAATTAAAATAACTGTCAGAAAGTATAAAATGATACACACTTGTAAATATATATATCACTTGGTCTTTTTAGTTGGAAACAAAACAAAAAAACACACACTTTTTCATGTTCAAACAGATGAATCTTAAGGGCTATTAGGTAGAGCACATAATCTCTAAGAAGCACTAGGTGTATGAGGCTGCTGCTAGCAGAATGCAGCATACTCTTCTACAGCAAACTTTCCCTTGATAAGTAGAAAGTCTTTGGATTACATCAGTTTCCCTTGTGCTTTATTTAATCTCATGCTGTTTCATACAGGAGCATGTTGTACAAGCTTGCAGCCTAAGAGCAATAGGCTATATCATGTAGCCCAGGTCTGTAGTGGGCTAAGCTATCTGGGTTTGTGTAAGTGCACTCTATGGTGTTCCCACAACAACAAAATCCCTAATGATGCATTCACTTCTCAATAGGTATGTCTGTGGTTAATCAACACATGGCCATTACCATCCAGATATTGGAACTTAGGCCATTGGTAAGTGATAAGCTCGCTAAACTTGGGATTCTCAGCTGAGCCAATATCCTCTGGGAGGACTAGTGTTATTCCAGGTGGTGGGGACCTTACATATTGGAAGAATTAGAAGCAAATTCTGGAAGAGAAAATTCACAATTTAGGTCCATGGGTCTCCCACTGGTAAGGAGAAAGTGATAAGTTCATATTCAAAGGACAGATACTCAAATACTCATAGGAGAAGCAACACAGGAACTCCTCAATAGTGACATTTTAAAATTGTAATCAGACAACCAATGGGTCTGGGCTGCTTGTCACTACTTGAGCCAATTAAGCAGAGACAGGATTGAATCATACTATATGAGTGTTTATTCCAATAATGCCAGCAGTACGGGAGAGCAGCAGTTCATCCACAAAAAATCTGCTCTACCCCTCCCCATGAAAGCCAGCTGCTTATATTGGGTAGAAGGACAAAGATTGTATGGAAAGTAAGAATTACAGGCATGAGAAACTAGGCAAGGTATAGTGGTTACAGGTTACAGGCAATGTGGGCTGGGGGTGCACAGAGCATGGGCACCTCCGGGACAAGATTGTTTCAGCCACAAGGCTGTAAATCTTTCCATAATGATAGGCAGCTCTCGGGAAAGGAGGATGGACTGCATTCTGATGTTACTCCCATGTCCCAGGGTGTACAACTCAGCCAGGTTAGAATGTGCTTTCTCAGAACAGAGCAATCATGGTTAACAGAGCATGATTAATATTTCTTATTAATTATAGCCAGTCCCCAATATTTTATTTCCGCCCCTAACGAAATTACTTTTTAACCTTCTACATTGATAATCTATTTTTTAATTTATTGATTAAGGTATCACATATTTGTCATCAACCCCCCCCCCCGTTCCCTTCCCAAACCCCCCCACACGCATGCCCCTATCCCCCTGATGTCCGTGATCACTGGTTAGGCTCATATGCAAGCACACAAGTCCTTTGGTTGATCTATCTCCCTTGTCCCCTCCCTCCCCTACCTTCCCTCTGAGGTCTGACAGTCTGATCAATGCTGTTCTTGTTCTTCAGTCTATGTTGTTCATCTTTTCCCCTAGATGAGTGAGCTCGTGTGATACTAGGAATACACTTATAGGAACCGAAAATGAGACAAGCAATAATAATTATGCTGAGAGGCAAATGAATCAGTCTATAGTGAGTTTCTTTCTGGGCCAACAGTTCTTTTGAGTCCTGATTTCTATGTCCAACAGTTGTTTATGTGTTCATAACAGCAATGATATTTCACTTCTGGATGGTGGACAAATGGTGGTAATGCAGGTCCGACACTCTCTGGTTTGGTCCTGGGCAATCTGCAGTGACACATATCTGCTGACTGCTAGTATGGCAAGGCATCGTCAGCGTCTTCCATCTCTGGACTATTTCTCTTCTGACTTCATGGCTGGAACATTCCTGTCAATTCCTCTCTATTGCAGGAATCCACATGTCTCGGAGTTGTTTTCTGAAAATATACAAACATATTCTCGACCAAAAGTTAATAAAGGAATATTTTCTATAAATTTGACTTACAATCCTTTTTCATTTTTTTTTTTTGCCCAAACGATTTTCCTTTGGCTTGTTTTGACACCATGTATGTTTTACCTGGGTGACTTGCTGTTAGCATTACAAATGAAAGTTAATTTTCTAAAGTAAAAATTTTCTAGATGTAATTTATTTGCAGGATATTTTTCCTTACATGATATTCTTCTACTATCCCCCCATTTTTGGTTTAAATATTGGGAAGCTTTTGGAAATTTTATGCTGTAATCTTGATAGCTTTTAAATTTTACTTTTTTGCACTAAAATGTGACTGCTTTAGGTTCGTTATATGTTACGCAATTTTACCATGAGATGAACTACCAATAAAAATTTTAGTTAACACTTAGTAACAGCTTTTTTGTCCAGTACAATTGATTTTTCTAGAGTATTTGCTTATTTTGATTGGCCAATTTAAATTAGTCTGAAAACTTGACTACTATTTTACTGTCAAATTTAATTCTCTAACAACCATCTTGTTTTACCCTGTAATTATTAGTGGAGAGGATTATTTGCCTTCTTGAATAGGCCCTGAGCATTCCTGGTTCTAGACTGGATTTAGATATCATAGACCCCAGTTCCCCAGATCATGGGTGCAAGACATCTCCATCAAGTCTTGTTGCAGTGAGAGGGCATCTGTTGTTGGCCAAGTCTCTGTTACCTGGGTCCCGATTTGAGCTGGGCATGTGAAGCTGAGCAGCCATGGGGGCAGGAGATCTCCTTCAGCAGGGGTGAGGGTTCAGGCCCCTGGAAACTTGGGGGGGTGAAGGTCTGTGCCCCACCTCTCTTGACCTCCAAGTTCTCTCCTGATGGCCCCTATGCGACTGTGCCTGTCTTAGGTTGTTCCTTCCCTGAGGAATCTTACCCGTCTCTGGCTAACCAGCCATCCTCCGGGGCCAAGCAGGGTGATGTGAGGTTTAGTTCTGTCTCCTTGGTCGCCTATGCCCCCATGGCCTCCACGCCCAGCACTTGCCTTGGGATCCTCTCGCCTGCTGGCAGGGTCCCAGCACTGATCACATATCTTGTGGAACCCAGGTTTCTTCTCCAAGGAGGCCCAGCTCACCCCGCTGGGCGAGAGACAGATCCATGGTACCAGCCATCACGAGGTTTCAACCTTGGCATGAACAGAAGCTCAGGCAACAGCTGTGGACAATTGGATTGTGAGAAGCGGGTCCCTCTTGGCCAACAGGGCAAGAGGGGTCAATTTAGAATGCTCAGGTGCCTTCCCAGGGGGCCCTCTACACATTGGAAGGGATTAAACCCTTTCATGTCCTTTTTAAATTGCTGCCAGACATTCAAAGAATTAGTTTGTAAGTTTGTTTGGGGTAATTGTATAATATGCTGTTGTAATTCTAAAATATCAAGAGATGTGTTACGTTTGTCTCCAAGCACCAAACAGATAATCCCCCCCGCCCCACACGGGCGTGAGGAACTATTATAAGTAATGGGGGTGGTCCAAATCTGGGGAAAATTTTAATGACAGTGTAGAATAATATCATGTAAGGATATTCTTTGTTCTAGTCCATGGCAATACCCTTTCAAACTGGCTATTTCTTTTTGTATAGACAAGGTCTTAGTTACATTTTCTACACTTCTACCGCGGGCAAGTAGTGATAGTAGTGACACCCTTTCTTTGGTGTCCAAACAAGCCAGAAACTTCTCTTTAATTTTACACACAAAGTGGCATTGTTTTGATTTTGTGTCATACAAAAGGGAAGCTGGGTGGAGACCCCTGTGTATTTATACTTTCTTGCCCCACCCATGGACCTCCTGGATGACCAAGGTGTTTGGTATTATTGGTAACTACATTAGTCAGGGGATCAGCCCACATGAGTGGTCTTACCCACGAAGGGTCAGGAGCATAAGTCCAAAATACTTTTTTTTTTTTTTTAATGTATTTTATTGATTTTTTTACAGAGAGGAAGGGAGAGGGATAGAGAGTTAGAAACATCGATGAGAGAGAAACATCCATCAGGTGCCTCCTGCACACCCCCTACTGAGGATGTACCCGCAACCAATGTACATGCCCTTGATCGGAATCGAACCTAGGACCCTTGAGTCCGAAGGCCGACGCTCTATTCACTGAGCCAAACCGGTAAGGGCTATTTTTTTCATGAGAAGCGGGAAATACATTCTAGGGGCATCAGAAATCTACTCTGATCATTTACTTGATAGGTCCTAATAATCATTTTTTAAAAATATATTCTATTGATTTTTTACAGAGAGGAAGGGAGAGAGATAGAGAGTTAGAAACATCAATCAGCTGCCTCCTGAACGCCCCCCACTGGGGATGTGCCGCAACCAAGGTACGTGCCCTTGACTGGAATCGAACCCGGGACCCTTCAGTCTGCAGGCTGACTCTCTATCCACTGAGCCAAACCAGTTTCGGCCTGATAATCATTTTTATATAATGACATTTACAGGAAAAGTGGGATAGATTTATTTGAACTGGCCATACGCATTTGGATATTTGTCCACAATTCCTTATAATTAATTGTGCAATACTAGATAAGCCTTATCTTAGTGTGATGATAAAACTATTTGCCAAAAGATATTTAGATTTGTGTGTGTCTGAGGGTGTGAGAGAAGCTGCCAACCAGTCCCACAACTGGGACCTTCTCAAAGGACTCATATGCTTGGATGTGCATGCAGAACTCCTTGTTTTGGGCTCTGGGAGCCTTCTGAGAGTGGCAGCAGGCTCAGCCCTGTCAGTTTACCAGCTTGTCAGACCAGCACCAAGGCTGGAGTTGACTGTGCCTGACCTTTTCCTGTGTTGGGGGATCACAGCACTCTCTGTCATTGTCCCTGGACGCCCCTGACACAGCCGCTATCCAGGGACATGGGGGAATAATCTATGATGCTGCCTGTGAACAGCTGGATATCCAGCAGCTGTAGATCCTGGTTCTGGGGATGAGGGCCTTTTGCAGAGCCTAGAGAGGAAAGATGGGGGACCTAAGGGACCTTGCCATCTGTCACAACCTCTTCTCCTGACACAACCTCTCATGCAGCTCTTTTCCACCAATTTGTCCTGCACTGTCTCATCCATGGTCATTCCGGATTCATAGTAGGGTTGATTTTGTACTTGGTGCTCACCAGAGCTTCCACCACATTGGTGGTCCCTGCCTCTGTTTCCTCAGGATATCATAGAAGCCCAGCTCTTGCCCTGTTTCCTTCAGCCACACATTCTTGATGAGAACATATTGCACATCCATAGAAGCTACTCCTTACACAGAGCACTAGCCCTACCACAACTGCAGTAAAGTCATGGCCAATGACCCTGCTCTCAAGCAGCTCACTGGTGGACACCTGGACAAGCAGATCCTCAAAGCAGAACTGTCCCTAGTGCTTATGTTCCTTGACCAAGGTGGTGACATACACAATACCTCTCAAGCCAAAGACTTGTTTAACACCATCTGTCCTCAGTAGCTTGTAATTTAGGAACTATAAAAGGCAAGAGCAAAATAACAAACACAACAAAACAAACACATGTTTTCTTTTCTCATTCTAAAAAAGGCAAATTCATATATCCTTTCATTCTCTTAAAAAGAGGCATTCAAATCAGATCATCCAGTTTCTCAACCAATTACCTTTGAAAAACATGCTATTAAAATAAAACTTAAAAAACAACAACAAAAATCTTCTTCCTAGAAATGGAAATATCTTTTGTTATTTTCCATGATGTTGACTTTCTTAAATCATGAGATCAAACCTATTTTGAATTTGAATGCCTGTGTGGAAAAACCCAAACGGGAGATAGAAAAGTAACAATATCCTAATTGTTTTTCCTTTGAATTATAGAACATTTAAAAAAAATTTTCCAAAGTAATGAATTTCTCACAGTTTCAAAAGAAACTGAAAGGTCAGTTGTGCCTTCTTTTAACCGCATTTTCTCCACAACTGATCTATTTATAATTTATAGCAGATTTAATTTAAAAAAATGGAATCTGATTTATGAGCAGTTTTATGTAGCTAAAGAAGGTATATTATTAAACCGAACAAAATGTATATTAAAGATGAGAAAATCACAACATTCTACATTATTAGACATTTACAGAGCAACAGAAGCAAATGTATTTTGTTCCATTCTCAGTAAACTATACAGGGGTGGGCAAAAGTAGGCTTACAGTTATGAGTCCATGAAACACAGTTTATTCTTATTGTATTATTTATTTGTATTACAACTGTAAACACACTTTTGCCCACTCCATATTATTGTGGAATCCCAAGAAATAGTCTCCACAATTCTACAAATGGAGGAGGGCAGCTATCATAGCATTACTCACAGGGGAACGGTGAGGATGATAAAGGACACTGGGGATGATAACAAGTTCCTAAAGGACATTATGGCTCATTCATCTGAGTAGCTTTCTTTATATGGACCAGGTCCTTCATTTCCAAGAGACAGAATTCATGTAATTAAATAAGGAATGATAATATTTCATGTAAATGAAATTCTAGTAATAGATTGCTTGTGTGGCTGGATCCAGGTGCTCAAACAATTTCATCAGTAACTTTCACTTGAAAAGTTACTAAATGCTAGGACTTTCAAGATTAATGAAGTTGTCCACTGGAGACAATAAATGGAGGTATATGAAGTCCTGTGCCTGTCCATCCCTACCTGCTCCCGCTCATGCCTAAAAACATTAGTATGCATACTTCAACATGATTAGAGTTCTAGCAGTCTACTTTACAGTACCTTAGAAAAATTGCTTTCTAAGGAAAAATGAAAATTTCAAGAGCAGAGCTAAATAAATATAAAACAATCTGAAAGTAACTTTTTAGCAGTGTGCTCATTCTTCCCTGATAATTATCTTTTTCTAAACATTTCCTTTCAAAAAATACCCTCATAATACTTTAATGACTTTCATTCAAATGTTGTTTCTCAATTGACTGCTTTCCTTAAGAAAACTTGGAAACGTATGGATAATGTTACAAATAGAGAATGGCAAGAGGAAACAGAGATTTTTTTTTTTAATCTGCCAAGAAAGCATTTAAATGTTCTTAGCATCCTCTGTCTCTCTATCCAAATTAATCTCACTTTCACACCCTAAAATGTCAGCAGTGTCTGTTTTAAGAGCTGATGCAGCACTTTAAAAAGCATTTATTTTATTGTGTTGTTTTCTTTTTTAGTTCTTCCAGACCCAATGAAAATAGAATGCATTTAAGCCTTTCAGAAGAAAACTGACTATTTTAATGTATATTTCCTGTTTCTATACTTCTTGCATTTGATATGTCATTTAAAATAAAAATTTAAATTTATATATCTTGTGTTTAATATCTCTGCAATATATTTTCTTTTTATATATGAAATATAGCTTGTTTACGCAGATCAACCAAAATCTCATATAAAATCTTCAAATATTTTCTACATACTTAAAATAACTTTAGACAATGAAAAAACAAACAAACAAAAAAACCAGGAGATATCAGCAATGAAAATGAAAGACTAGCTAGAATAAGACTGACATATGAAATATTCTATGAAGTAAAACTCTTATGTTCTAAGCCCATCTGCTTAAAGTTCATCTCTTTAAACTGTTAGAAAAAAATCTCAGAAGAAAATTTTATGTCTCAATCTATTAAAGCCTCTATGGGTCATGATAAACTCAAAATTTTACATAGGTCTAGATTTATTATTTGAAGTTCTTTGATTAGGAATTTACATCCAAGGGATTCTGGGTAATCATTTGAAAGATACAAATTACAAATTCATATTCCAAAGTTTATAGCAGATCACCTAAGTAGCTTTACTTAACTCTGCACAGAGGGTTCAGTAATTAGCATGAATAATGTTAGATGTAATTTTTTTATTGGTGAAATAAATTCAAGAAATAGTTCCTTAAAAAATCAGTAGGGACTTTGCTATTCTCTTGTAAGAGAATATAAGAATCCATCAGACCCTGAGCTTGGAACATGTGGAAATAATAACCAAGTCAAGATTTTGAATAGGTCTTACCCGGTTATTAACAGAGGTTCTAGTGGCTGATCCAACCAGATATTTGCCTGACCTGCTATCAGAATATGATTCTTCCTGACTCAGAGTGGCCTCTCCTTATACAGTAGATACTGGTTGTAGTGTCTAAAGGGAGAGAGCTGAAACAGTCTAGGAAACAAGTTTGAGGATGGATCTGTGCTTTTTTGCTAGGAATGTTTTTACATGTACTACTATCAATTTGAGACTTGCTTTTACTTAAATCTATCACCTGGTTAAGGAGAAATATCATTTCACCTATATCTAATTGTGGAAAGTAATGTATGTAACAATAAGACACTTGTTTAAAGGACAATTTTTCTTGGGTACCGTCATTTTACCAGCAGATTTGAGTATTATGTTGCAGGTATCATGCTAAGTGCCTTGTTTACCCCATTTCAATTTTTTTTTTTTTAAATATGAAAGGCTGTGGGATGTATTTCCTTGTGAATGAAAAAATGCACCAGCAAATTAAGAAAATGACTTTAGGCTATTGTAATGGGGAGAACATTTATTGATAAGGAAAATCTTAAAGAAAAGGGAGGAAACTTCGGGGTTTTAGAGATACAAAAGGGAAGCCTCTGGCGTTCTTCTGTCAGACATGAGGAAGACAGAAGCATCTTATCTGAGTTATGGAGGAAAGGCAGGTGGGTTTCAGAACAGGAAGGGTAACCAACAAGGCCTCAATGTGCTCTTCAGCTTGATTAACCTTAACACAACTTTTTCCTTGACTATAGGCCCCTGGACTTTCTATTAGAGCATTTGCTTTAAAAATCTTACACTTCTAAATGTTTTTGTCCCTTTGAGTTGAAAATCTTTTCTCAGACTCTTGCCAGTTTCTCAAGCACCTGAAAGCCATTCCTTTAAAAAATAATCATCGAGAAAGAAAGGACCCCTGTCTACAACTCTTCGTAACGGTAGAACCTCATTTAGATACCAACCAATTAGCAAACTAATCACATTGACCAACTCCCCTTAACATTCTCCAGCAATTTTCGACTACCTCATCCAGCACATACAATCTCTCTTGCCTTTGTGTTAGTGGAGTTGCGTTCAATCTCTCTCTCCTATTGCATTAGTCTTGAATACTGTCTTTCTTGCCTAATTACCTCCACCCTGTTTAATTTTTCTTTAACAAGGGCAAGGGTGCTCCTCTGGAACACAAATAGGTGGAGGAATTCTTAACCTTGTGTTTGCTGCTTTGGGGGAAGCACAGGGCTCAGGGAAAGTTGTGCTTTGTCTAACCTTAGAAAGAAGGGTGAACTAAAAACAACCCAGCAGAGATTTATCTGAAATAATTGTAACAATAAGGGGAGGGAGACTTGCAATAGGAATAAGGCTCCTACAATAATGTCTGCAAGTGTCTCTAAGTTAAGCAGAAAGGACTCTTTCTCTCATAGGGAGAAGTAAAAAGGCTGAAAAGAATTGGCTGTGGGTAAGTGGAATGGATGAGATAAACAGGTGAAGGTGGCAGAGATCTGATAATAGATCAAAGAATGTTTTACTCTGAAGTCAGCCTGTTCAAGAGAGGGGCCATTAAGGAGAAGTTGCCTGCTGGCTTAGCCTGAGGGCGGGCCAAAGTTCAGGGCATGAATGCAGGGAGGATCTTAACCAAAAACTGATTTATAAGCATTTTGTTCTAATGGATTAGTGGGGACAAAACAGTTCAGCTAATCATTTATGAAGCAAAGGCTAAGAATTTGGAAAAACTGTGTCTGGTATAGTCATAGGTAAACAAATGGGCCATCCTTAAGACTTACCTAAGTTATATTGGGAAGGGTGGTGTTTTTAATGTATTGTATTTTGGAACAAGTAAGTGTGGGGAATTTCTTAATTGTTGTGTTTTTTTTTTTTTTTACCAGATTACAGAGCTTTGATAAAATTCAACTTTGTCAAAAACACAAACAAACAGAGGTTCATACTTGTTTAAAATTCTGTCAAAAGTTTACAGATATTAAAGGGATCTGTGATGTAAATTCTAACTTACCATCCTCTACTACTTCTTGATGATTAAAAAGGATGGTTGAACAAAGAAGCGATTTGAAAAAGACCATCAAAATAATCAAGATGACTAGTCCTTCAGCAGCGTACACGCTGTCTTTGAATGAGAGTAGTGATCCATTCAGGAACCAGTTCTTTTCCTATGTTTGAAACTCTTTTGAGACAGACATATCACTTTTAATTTTGTACTATGCTGTTTGCGTACATGTCATCTTTCTTCTTACAGAGTTTGATCTCTTCATATATAGGAATCTTGTCAAGTTTCCTTTCATACCTCTGCACATTTTGTATGACACTGAATGCATACAGCCTTTTGAAAATTCCAAATAATTAAAGGGAAGTTGACTAGTTCCAGTTGTTCCCAATTCTTAGACTTTGTGATTTCCCAAGATATCTGAGAGGTCATGCTATTGCCTCAGAAATCTTCCTTTTGTAAGGAAGTTAAATTACAGTCTTTTATTTTATTTTTTTGTTTGTTTGCTGCAAAAAGCTTTATTATTTCCACTTCCTCCAATGCATGGGAGATGTCTTCAGGGTGGTTAAAAGAATGGCTAGTGTTTCCAGGAGAGGTTCAGGCAAAAGCCAGGCACCAGGGGTCCTCAAGGGCCTCTGGGCTCTGAAGGCTCCTAGTCATGCTTGAGGGTGAGCCTTTTCAAGAAATATCCGACCATCCCAGCCTGGGGGCCAGCCAGCCTGCAGAGGTGAGTCAGGTGTCACCCATCTTCTTGAGGAGTTTCACCTGCTCACCCCGGAAGTAGTTCTCCCGGAAGTCACAGAGCTGAGAGTCTGCGAAGGTAGAACCCAGGGCAGGCAGCTCCACGAGGGCCTGGGTCAGGTTCCTCTCCAAGGCCTCAGTAGCTTCCCTGGCATCCTGAGTTTCACTCCACTCATCTGGGGAGGCCTCAGCACGTCCTGGAAGAGAATGCGGCCACCACGCTAGTTTTGCATCTTTAAGAGACGCTCAGTGCCCTCGCGCTTCTTCTCTGCCCACTCTCTGAAGAAGTGGTCACATCCTTGAGGTGGAAATAGAAGCCCAGCGAGAGGTAGGTGTGGGAGGCCTGCAGGTGCAGGTTGGCAGGCCGGTGACCGCAGCCGCCACCTGGGTGGAATAGTTCTGGCGAATTTGGGAGCTCCTGGTTGCTCGGCAATAAGGAGTTAAGGTAGAAAAGAAACAGTGTGTTGGCTGGCCTTGGAGGTGGCTGGGTAAGATGCTGGAGAGTGGTCGGAGACTGGAAGAAGGGGCATCCCTAGGTCTGTTCTGTCCAAACACTGTTTGTTTTTACTTTTTTAAATCTTTATTACATATGCCCCCCCTTTTTTCCCCCATTGCCCCCCTCCACCTGGTTCCCACTCCACCCCAAGCCTTCATCATACTATTGTCTGTGCCCATAGGTAATGCATATCCTATATAATAAAAGCCTAATATGCTAAGTGTCCGACCATCCATTCAACTGTTTGACCAGTCACTACGATGCGCACTGACCACCAGGGGGCAGACACTCCGACCAGTAGGTTAGCTTGCTGGGGTCTGGCAGATCAGGACTGGGTGAGAAGGGCCAGACACACCCTAGAGCCCTCCCATGGTCCCTCCCTGGCCCCAATCATGCACCAATGGGTCCCTCGGCCTGGCCTGCGCCCTCTTGCAATCTGGGACCCCTCGGGGGATGTCAGAGAGATGGTTTTGGCCCAATCCCCGCAGGCCAGGCCGAGGGACCCCACCGGTGCACAAATCCTTAAGCATATAAGGTCTTTGGTTAATCTCTCCCCTTACCCCCTTCACCCCCTCCCTCTGAGATTTGTCAGTCTGTTTCATGTTTTGATGCCTCTGATTCTATTTTATTCATCAGTTTATTTTGTTCATTAGATTCTTGTTCATTTATTTGATTTTTAGATTCAGTTGTTGATAGATACCTATTTATTGCCATTTTATTGTTCATATTTTTAATCTTTTTATTTTTCTTCCTCTTCCTAAAGAATACCCTTCAACATTGCATGCAATACTGGTTTGGTGTTGATGAACTCTTTTAACTTTTTCTCGCCTGTGGAAATTAAAGTCTTTTAAAGTCTTTAGCATATTTTCTGTTGCTGTAAATTAGTATTTACCAGTGTGCTACCTATAACCCTTTTATGACCTTATTCCACAAACTAGATGTTGAGTTATTACAGAACAGAGATCATATTTGTTTCCAGATGAATTTTTCTTAATGCAATGCACTTAAGTTCAAAACTTTAGCAAAGACTCCATCACTACCAGTTAATTTTTATTTTTGTCTGAAGTTGGATACCTTTTTTTTCTGCTCAGTGAAAATGCAAAATCTTCAAAATTCTCAGGATTTCTCTACAACCATTTCTACTTTTTTTATGACTACCTTATCTTTGCTTCATTGAAACATTGAGCTCATTTGATATCATCTTCCTTAACTCTACATCTTCCTTCATCTTTTGCAAACATCAGAATTTATATTTATTCAAACCATTTTAAAATATATCTCTACACCTTTCTCACCCTAAAAAAATGTAAAAATAATGAATTCTCCATTTGCCTTCTATTCCACACATTGTGTAATCATTCCAATCTCTGCTTCCATCAACCATTTCTTAAAAGTAAATGAGGGAGGGACTAAGTGAAGGAGTATAGAGAAGAGAAAACACTAACACCAGAACATTATTTTAAAATACAGAAGAGAAAGAAAGGTATAAAAAAATCCATTATGTACAAAGTGGATATAATTCCAACAGGGTTACTTAGAAATGTAGATTAAAAGAAAAAGATAAAAAAGATCCAGAGAGAAGAAACGATGACCATAATAATGGCTGTCAGTCATTGAGACTCAGATGGCATCAGGCAGGCAGCATGTTGAGTATTTAGCAAACAGTCACACAGGAGGCACCTGGAACTTAGTTCATAAAGGTTAGCCACACTCTTTTTTAACTATAGCCATGGGAGATAGAAGAGAATAATAGACTGTTCCTTCCCTCTCAGAAACTATGAATATTTGGGAAGCAAACCTAACATTTGTGAAACAAATATAGTAATAAGTATGAATTTAAATAATGTATTCTCAATTTCATGGGGGTAGATTTCAGTGTTTATAAGGTATTGGGCAATGAAGTCTCTGGTAATAAGAATGAGACAAAAAATATTGAAAAGTTAGTATGTGATTTAAAACATTGTGGAGGTTATTCTAGGCAAATGTGAAACTTGAGCATCAGAATAAAAGCTGGAATGAGCAGAATCCACTATCTGCATGCATAGGGTCTGAGTTCCTAGAGCAAGAATCTATCTGCAAAGAGGTAAGAAATAAACATGAATAGTTTGGGTGGGGCCGGTTTGGAAAGATAGTTAAAATATGCATAACATATACTCTTTTTAAAAGTCAGATAAAAGTTTAGACTTGTGAGCTTGTTTTCAGGCCAGCTAGAACTAACTTAGTTAGAAATAGTACCTAGATATGAGTCAGATTTTCAATAAAATCTGGTTGGGAAATAACAAATGGAAAAAATTCAGAACACAATTTTCTTAATTTATCATAAGAAAAGAAACATCAGGATTTTTTTGAAAAAATCAGAATCTGATATCTTTCTGACTTACCAGATACACTACATTTTTCATAAACTATAACTTAATTATAAATGATTTGAAGTTCTAGTACCCAATAGTAACTGCATACACCCATATGCAATTGCATTATGTGTTATATAAGAAAGTATTAAGTCTTTCATATTCCCAACCTATATAAAATAAGACTAGCAACAAAAATATTTTTTTTTATTTCTTTGGTCAAATTTAACTGCCATTATTTTAAAGGAATATGAAAGAAAAGTATTAGATTATGTCTAATAATTTTCATGGTGAGCAGAAGATTGAATTATTAGGAATCATACATAATGCAAGGTATCCACAAATTTAAAATTTAAATTATGTTAAAACTTAAGTTATGTTAATAATGTTTCAAATACTTAAATATTAGTTTTATATACTAACTAAATGAAAATTGGACGTATGAACCTGGAGGTATATTACAGGAATATATTTCTTTGTCAAAATACTTTACTGCTTTTGCCCTGGCCAGTGTGGCTCAGTTGGTTGAGTGTAGACCCATGCACTGAGAGGTCACCAGTTGAATTCCTGGTCAGGGCACATGCTCTGGTTGTGAGCTTATTATCCGATAGTGGGTATTCAGGAGACAGCAATCACTGTTTTGCTCTCACATTGATGATTCTTCTCTTTCCCTTCCTCTCCCTTCCTCTCCCTTCTTCTCTCTCTAAAAAAAAAAAAAAAAATCAATGAAAACCTTTTTAAAAATACTTTATTGCTTTTAACTAAACTGTAAACTAACTTGAGGCTGACAAATTATGTTAATTCTTATGCAGACCCCTACATATTTCCTTAAATTGAATGTACTATATTTTTAAGAGAAAACCCAGTGTTTTGAGTGGAACTGGGAAAAGAGTATAGAGATGAAGATATAACTATTATATGTAAATGTTAAGTGCCAATTTTGTGAAATTTATGTAATCAATAATAATATATATATTACATGCCATTGAGTCAGCGTCCACTCCTAGAGACCCCATTAGTAGATGATATCTAAAATGTCTTGTCCTCAACAGCCCTGCTTGGCTCCTATAGACTTATGCCTTTGGCTTCTTTTATGGTGTTGTTCCATCTCAACATTAGTTTTTCTTTTTTCCTGCTGCCTTCTATTTTTCCTAGCATTATGAATTTTTTCTCTACAGAACCCTACCTTCTTATGATGTGCTCAAAGTAGGATAACTTCAACAGCATCCTTTTGCCTCCAGTGATGTTTTAGGCTTAATTTGCCTCAGGACTCACTTACGCAACTCCCTGGCAGTATAGTATCCAAACAGTTCTCCTGTAACATCATATTTCAACTTCGTCACTTTTTTCCTATCATCCTTCACTGTCCAAATTTTGCATCTGTACATAATAATTGAAAGTATGAAAAGGGTGCAGATGATCTTAGCTTTGGTCTTTAAGAACACATCTTTGTTTTGGTGATAATTCTTAATGCTTTCATTACTGCCCTTCCAACTTCTGAGCCTCAGCCTTCTCTTGAAGTCTTATATTATGGTACAGATAGAGTATATTTTATTCTACATATAAATAAAATGTAATATTAAATATATAATTTAATTATGATGAAACAAGTTTCAAAAGAGCTATTTAAATTGACTAACATAGCCTGGCCAGCATGACTCAGTGGTTGAGCGTCAACCTATGAACCAGGAGGTCACAGTTCGATTCCCAGTCAGGGCACATGCTTGGGTTACAGGCTTGATCCCCGGTGTGAATTCTCTCTCATCATTGGTATTTCCATTGCTCTCTCTCCCTCTCTGAAATAAATAAATATATTTAAAAAAATAAAATAGACTAACATAATAAATCTGGTCATATAAAAACTGTATACTATAATCTGTACTCTATAACACTGCTTCCTTTAACGCAGCATTTGAAAACAGCCATACTAACACATCAAAGAATATTAAAAGCAAAAAATAAGAGTTCTTAATTAGTATTTTACATAAGCCCTATCCATATATTTTAATACAGAAATGTAGTCTCTAGAAAATTATACTGAATTGTTTCAGGGACTACAAGCTGAGTAATCAGAAAATTTTCTAAATTTTCTGTATTTCTAAATATTCTGTATTTCACAATTTCCATTTTCATCTGGTATTTTGTATGTCCTAGCAGAAAACACCTTTAAAAAAATCCATCCCACAGTCCCTAGACAGCTTATATTTCCATTAATTCATTATTAATCACCAATAAGGACCTTCATTGGAACCCTACATACAGGCATTCAAAAAATCTGTTACCTTCAACATTTTTCCCATCCTCAGGTAAAATGCTGATTGTCTTTCTCGTTTATGAGAAAGGAGAAAGAATTGAGGGAGTTAAAGGGATTTTGTAAGTTAAGACTTGGCTCCAATTTAAGCCAGGGGATTCTGTGGGTGAACCCATTTGGGAGTCTGGATAATTAGAAATTGGGAGTAAAGATTTTTCTCTAGAAGTTCATAACGGACAAAAACCTGAAATGGCAGCAGTTATTTATCCTCGACCGAGTACACAGGAAAATTTGCACAATGTCTGCAGCCACAATCTATAGTTAACTTTTTTCCCCCTTCAGTTTACTAGAGTGTTTACAAACATTTTAAAAATAAAAAGAAGAGGCCTATTTTCAAAAAGGTTTCTCCACTCAGCATTTTTTTTTTTTTTTTACATAAGACCATTCAATCTGACATATGTCAGGGGCAATTAGCAATTTTCTGTTAACAGAATACCTGCCCTACTTAGCAGGCATTTCTTGTTCCTCATTAACCAAATTATGTTCAGGTCATATATCATATCTCTGACAATAATGCCACTTTCATGCTTAATTGGTTAAATAAATGTGTAATTATGGAACTATGCTGAGATACTACTATAAATTCTTGTAACCATGGCATTTGCCTGATGTAGATTGGGATGTTATTTGATCTACTGTAAGATTTAATAACACTAAAACTTAATGTAGCATTTGTTCAATATCAACGAAGATCCCTCCAGATGTTAACAGCATTTTAGATAAAATGTTGGAAAACTCAGGCAAGACTCTGAATATTCTGTTAAAAACAGGCATAGCAATTTTTTTTTTTTTTGAGAAATAGCTCTGGCATTAATCACAGAAAAATACACTGATAACTTGCTTCTGAGTGAGGAGATGAAAAACTTGACATATGGTAATTAGTAGAATTTATATCTTGCTGTGGGATATTTACAGTAATGACTGCATTCTCAGAATACTTTTGGATCACGACAAATATTGGCTCATTGAAAATCAAGAAAATCATGTTAGAGGAAGAGGAAAGATATTAATAGTTGTCTTTAAATTCTCACTTTAACTTTTTTCCCCCTCCTAATTAGCACTTTTATAATGAGTGTTAAAAAAATGAGACTTTGAAATAAATTACCAAAAAGTTTTTAAAACCTCCCTTAAAGTAAAATAAATGACTAATAGCAAAAATGTTGATATCTAACATTTAAATATTTTATATTTTAATATAAAAACATTTTACATATTAAGCATTAAGTCTGTGCTAAATACCAGATTTATCACTAAGGATTAGATTTACCTGCATTTATCAATAAGAGTTAGAAGTGTAGTTTTGTTTGTTTGTTTGTTCACCTGAACAAAACCTTTAAGTAAGTAGTCCAAGGCTGGTGCAGAAAATGCTCAGTTACCAAGGACACAGACTCATTTTCTTTTCCATTATTCTAAATCCAGGGTAAGAGAACTTTTTCCTAAGAACCAGACAGGAAATATTTTAACTTTGCAAGCCTCAGAGTCTCTATCATAACTAATCCACTCTGCTTCTGTCACAAAAAGTAACTTTGCCATGGTAGCAAAGTTACTTTAGACAGTATACCTTCTGGCATAGGTATAACTGCATTCCAATAAAATGGTATAGACAAAAACAGGTAGTGGGCTGGATTTAGCTCCTGGTTCATAATTTACCATGCTTTTTTCTAGAATGTGGCTGTCATCCTCAAAGTCAACTCATGATTCAAGATGGCTGTTAGAGCTCCAAACGTAATATTCAAGGTGGAAGCCAGAGGAACCACTAAAAGTAGAAGGGCAAATGGTTTGCTTCACAGTAGAATCAGCTCCTTATAAGTTGATTTCAAAGAGGACCTAGACAAGGTTTTTACTTCCATCTCTGTACCATAAATAATTTTGTCTTTGTCCATGGTTCCTGAGAGATAACCATAAAAATCTTTAAAATCAAGAATTCAGTTGGCCTTTGTTCCTGATTCCTGGGAAATAACCTATAAATCCTAAATGCTGAGAGTCATCTAGCCATATTATCAAACCTCACTGGATAATGACAACCCTCAAAATGGTACCCAGCTGGTCAGATATGGGGACCCCTACGATTGTATCTGGCATCTACAGTAAGGCAAAGACAGTCTGATGGAGGACTATGACCTTAACCTGTGAAGTTTGACCCAAATCTGGGTAGTTAATATCAGAAATCACTGTAATCTCAATTGCTAGAATTTAGTCATTTGGCTACATCTAGATTTAAATAAGATTTTCAAACTCATGTCCACCATACAATCGTTAGGTTAAGTGAAATTCTGCCCACATTTCCAATAACTTTAAGCTAAGTATTTTGGCCTCTAGGCTGTCTTTCTTCAAAATATTCAGAGTACAATTCCATCATGCTTCACTTTTTGGGTTGCCTCAGGTACCACATAGCAGCAAGACTATATGTTCATCCAACAAGTCCTGGTAACTACCACTCCTTATAAATCAGCTGAAAAAAAAAACAAGAAATTCCTTATCTTCCTACCATCATTCATAAAAAGCCTACTTTTGTTTGAATACATATTCAATATGTTTTTTATGTTACATAAGAAACATAAGAAGTCTTTGCACTATCAAAAAAAAAAAAATTCCTTGCCCTGGTCAGGTGACTCAGTTGGATGGGGCATCATTCTGTATACCAAAAGGTTGTGAATTCAATTCCCATTCAGGGCCCATGCCTACGTTTTTTGTTTGATCCCCCCCGATTTGGGACACATAGTGGAGGCAACTGATCAATGTTTCTCTCTAACATTGATGTTTCTTTCTTTCTCTCTCTCCCTCACTGTCTCTGCAAAATTACTAAACGTATCTTTGGGTGAAGATTAAAAAATAAATAAATAGATATATTTTAAAAATTCCTCTTCTTAGTTTTCACATTGCATTACTTGTAATTTGTTAGGGGTTTAGTTTTACAATTAATGTATGCATTTTCTTTTTTTTTTAATATATTTTATTGATTTTTTACAGAGAGGAAGGGAGAGAAAGAGGGACAGAGAGCTAGAAACATCGATGAGAGAGAAACATGGACCAGCTGCCTCCTGCACAACCCCCACCGGGGATGTGCCCGCAACCAATGTACATACCCTTGACCGGAATCGAACCTGGGACCTTTCAGTCCACAGACCGATGCTCTATCCACTGAGCCAAACCGGTTTCGGCTGTATTTTCTTTATTATAGTAATATTCTGCCATGAAGCAAACTTCCTCTACTATCTTACATTAGACAAAATAAAACTAAATGGAAGCTTGAAATTCAAGCCTATATCCTGCTCCAATTACTGCCCCAATCTTCTGGTCCCCTTCTTAGTAAACTTCTCAACACATTTGCCTGAATATTCTGTTTGCATGTATTTCTTTTCACTTTACAGTGGTTTCCATTCCTATCAGTCCAGCAAACATGCTCTTGTTAACAATGATCTCCATTATGATAAAACTAGGAGCCCAGCTCGTGATTCGAAATCGCGAAGTGCCACCCACCCTTGAGTCACCAGTCCAGCCCTGCCTCGCTCTCCAGCCCTTGAAGCAGCAGCGGCCACTGCTGATCAGGCCCTCCCCCAGCACAGGTGCTCAGAGGCCCCTGCCACCCCGCCCCTGATGCTGCACAACCTCCTCCTGCCCAGTCGACCTATTATGGTGTCCCGGTTAATTAGCATATTTCTCTATTACATATATAGATAAAGGTAGCTGCTCTTTTCTATCTCAAATTTTATAAGCTCTTGACAGTGCTGACCATGTCCCTTATCTTTTTAATGAGATTCAATCCATTTCTTCTTTTTCTCTAATTTCATTAACTTTCTGCTTAGTTCCCACAGCTACAGTTTCTCCCTTATTTACATGTCCTGTGGATACAAGAAAAACCCCAATGATCAGTCTTAATGTTTCCTATTATCTCTATACACATTATTTTTATTCCTAGGGAGTTCCATCTAGGCCTCTGGCTTTGAATATAATCCCAGTACAGATCGATCATGAAATTTCAGCTGTACTCTTACTTCCTCCTGAACTTGAACCTCACTCCAAGCTTCCTACTCAGCATCTTTATTTGTAGGTCTAACAGAAATCTTAAACTTTGCATGCACAAAAATAGTTATTCACAACTAAAACTTTCTTAATTTTTGCCTTCTTCATTTCAGGAATATCAGAATCATCCTGCCAGTTGACTAAACCTTAGAGCTCTCTTTGATTCATCACTTTCCTTCACCTATCACACCCAATCCATTACCAACTGCTGTTAAAATAATGTGCAAAATGCTGAATGTATCAAATTCTCTCCATCTCTACTGCCATTATTATCCAATTTACTTTTATCTCTTGCCTGTGTACTAAAATAGACTCCCCACTTCCAGTTACTTGGGTCTCTAATCTACTCTCCACACTTTGTCCTTTTAAATGTTAAATTATATTACATTCCTTGTTTGATTAAAATCTACTAATAGTTCTTCCAATTGAAACTAGTATAAATCAATGTTCCCTTTTCATGTCAGAGACAGATCTACATGTCAGGTTCATGGTTACCTTTCCAATCTTTTTACATTTCCTCTTCAGTTTCCACATTCAAGTCACAATAGGCTTTCTATTTTCTGAATATGTCAAACCATTCCTGTTTCAAAGCCTTTGCAGTTGACAGATTTGTCTGAGTTATTCTCCAGATCTTCTTATTCCTGGGTCTTTAAGACTATCTCAGTCTCAGTTCAAATGGTAAGAGTCTCTGAGAGGCCTATCTTGACAAACATATTTAAAGTATTGCCCCGATCACTTTATAATACAGTCTCTCCTTTAGTTGCCTCCCTAGGCCATAACTAAATTTGTTTCTTTCCTTTTTTTAAAAATATATTTTTAAGGATTTCAGAGAGGAAGGGAGAGGAAGAGAGATAGAAACATCAATGCTGAGAGAGAATCATTGTTCGGCTGCCTCCTGCATGCCCCACACTAGGGATTGAGCCTGCAACCTGGGCATGTACCCTGACCGGGAATTGAACTGTGACCTCCTGGTTCATAGGTCAATGGTCAACCACTGAGCCATGCCAGCCTGGCTCTGTCTTTCTTTAATAGAAAAAATATTAATTGATGAGTGTTGGAGGGCTGGATGAAAAAGGTAAAGGGATTAAGAAGTACAAATTGGTAGTTACAAAATAGTCATGGAGATGCAAAGTACAGCATAGGAAATATAGTCAATAATATTGTCATAACTATGTTTGGTGCCAGGTGGGTACTAGATTTATTGAGGGGATAACTTTGTAAATTATATAAATGTCTAACCACTGTGATGTACAATTAAATTATAATAAAGTAATAACTCATCTGCCCATAATGGCCTCTGACCACTTATTTTGTGTTCCAGGGCCTTAGATAGTTTTCACTGAAACATCTCTTAAAGTTTTTATTTACTGTGCATCCATTTTTATCACGTTAGTTTTTTATATGACTCAAATGAAATTCTAATATGTGACTGAGCAGAAAAAAAAAGTGACTGTCAAACAGGATGCTCTACTCTGAGTAAATTGTCCTTCCAACAACCAAGAGGTTTGCTATGTTAGGCTTAGAGTAAACTATGTCATATGAGGATTCCACATTCTCCATGAGAGTATCTGTCTAGCTACCAGGTCTACAAATTTATTCACTCAAATTTAAATGCCACGGAAATCAGTTCGTTAAAACAATTGTCTGAGGGAATAATCCCTATAAGACTGCCCGTACTTTAGACACCATTTGCAAGTATGGGGTTCTCCAAGGCTATCTTACTTCAGACCAGCTGACTACAAATCAACAATTCCCACAGTCAATTCCAAGAACTCAGAAAAAGTGTTTTATAGCATTATATTTATAAATACAAGATGTAAATTTTAATCAGCCAAGGAAAAGACACATAGGATGCAGTCTGGGAGAGTTTAAAAGAAAAGCTCAGCCCAGCTGGTGTGGCTCAGTGGTTGAGCATCACCTATGAACCAGGAGGTCACTGTTCAATTCCCGGTCAGGGCACAGGCCCGGGTTGCAGGCTCGATCCCCAGTGTGGGGTGTGCAGGAGGCAGCCAGTCAATGATTCTCTCTCATCATTGATGTTTGTATTTCTCTCTCCCTCTCCCTTCCTCTCTGAAATCAATAAAATGCATTAAAAAGAAGAAAAGCTCACATTTCCTCAGTAAAGCATTGCCCTTCTGTTATCTGTGTATGATGATATACATAGAGGATTGCCAACCCAGGAAGCTCACTTGAACTTAGTTGCCCTTAGTTTTTATTGGAGCTTCATTATATACAGCAGCGGTTTGCCTAATATCATTGGAAAACACAGATATTTACATTACGATTCATAACAGTAGCAAAATTACAGTTATGAAGTAGCAACAAAAATAATTTTATGGTTGGGGGTCACCACAACATGAGGAACTGTATTAAAGGGTCGCGGCATTAGAAAGGTTGAGAACCACTGCTCTAGAGGCTATCTCCCAGACCGCTCTGGGTAAAGTTAATCCTTTTCTATGAAGCCATTCCTGACTTTGTTTTCTTATTCCATGAGAGAATGTATCAGTCTCTGCCCTGTGCTGCTGCAGCATATTATATTATCCTCATAGTATCAACAACTCATACAAATCCAACAGTTTAGTAGTTTCTGGAACATGTCTCTCTCTTTCCTGGCAGATGGTGGGATTCTAGAGTACAAGAGCTGGTCCATCTTGACATTCTCAGAACCTAAAATGGTATTTGGCAAGTAAACTTTCTCTATCTCTCTTTCTCTCCCCCTGCCTCTCTCTCCCACTTCACCCTCTCTCTCTCTCCCTCTCACTCTCTCTTTCTCTCTCTCTTTCTTTCTCTCTACCCCACACTCCCTCCCAACACATGAAAGAATATAGATTGATCCAAATAATGTCATTACTCCCACATACATAAGTCAAATCAAATCATAAAAAAGTAAGCCTTGTTAATAGGCAATTATAAGTAAATTACATCTTTATATATAAAAAGAACAGCATGTTCTTCTTTGGCTGCTAACCATACCAAAAACAAACAAACAAACAAACAATTTAAAGAATGGTTTATGTATTTATTTTGGCATTTAAATTGATATTTCCCATTTTACTGAAAATGCTGATGGCATGAGGTACAGGTATAGAAAATGGAATGGAAACTGCAGGTATCTGCTGGCCCAGAGATGCCTAGACTACCCGACCAGCTCACACTGTGAGGGGCGCCCTGAGACTGCTGAAATGAATATAAACTTCTTCCTCAATACCTGTAGGCACAACACCTTCCTTTGAAAGCACAATTTGACAGGGCAATTGACTGAACAGCAATGGGTTTTGTTCTAAAAATTGACTTCTTCTATAATTGGCTTTAATATGGTCGTAAAACAGAAAGGTAAAAGCTTTTTTTTGAGAAGACTTGCAAAAATACCAATGTGGTAAATAGCACATTTTATTTTTTTCTATTAAAGCTCTTTTCTTAAGTGGAAATAGACTATATAACTATATTTTCAATCTGAGCTTTTTAACATTTGAGTAGTAACATGGATAATAAGATTTTGCATATCGAGATTTTATGGAAATAGAACACTCTTAATTCAAACACTAGTTTCTATAAATGGGAATTTAATTACAATAGATTATGTCAACAACCTCTGTAGTTTTTGTGACTGTAGCAAAAACAATCTTTACCTAATGTTATGGGAACACTCAAATCTAAGTACAGATAGCCAAAGGCAAGCTAAGATAATCTGATGATAATCATAAAAGAGTTAAGACTTACTATATAAAATATAAAATTAGAATTCATTCATTATGATACATTTTAAATTCTTCACATTTTTTCCTACTTTTAAGGTATCATCTTATCTAAATATGAATCATTTTAAGTAAGACGAATAGAATCAGTTTATGGACAGAATTGTGTTCCCCTACAAATTTATATTTTGAAGCCCTAACTCCCAATTTGTTGATAGGGCCTTTAGGAGGTACTTAGGTTTAGATGAGTTCATAAAGGGCTCGAATCCCACAGGATTGTAAGGCTTGGAAGAAGAGGAGAGATGTGTTTCTCTTTTTCTGACTTTTTAAAATTGTTATTCCTTTGTCTCTCTGTCTCTCCTTTCCCGCATGCTCCTAGGAAAGGCCATGTGAAGACAGAACAAGAGGACAACTGCCTCTGAGCCAGGAGGAGGGCTCTTGATCTTGGACTTCTCAGTCTCCAGAACTGTGAGAAATATACTTGCTTCCTAAGCCACTTAGCATATGGCATTTTGTTATCACAACCCAAGCTGATTAATACAGTAAGCCATAAACATGATAAATGTACATAATAGAATATTTATATTTAACACAAAGTGTTAATTATTAACATCCCATTTAAAAGGGAAATATGAGCATATTTAAAAATATATGTTACAATATTATCACGTTTCTTTTTTATTTATTCATTCATTTGTTGTTATTTGGGATTCAAGTCTGTCGTTTATAAGGATTAGTCAAAGATAAACATATATGATGTTGATATCTGACTAAAAATAGCAGGAGAATGTAATATGACTGGGAATTGGAATGTGCCCTTGCATTGTCACTTAGACATGTTTTAAGGAGGAAAAAACACACACAGGAAAGGTTAAAAAATGGGGGGGGGGGGTTTCATAAGGAGATAATTTGTAATGTTTCATTTCATTTAATTTTTAGAAATAATTTTACAAAAAGTAGTATGGGATAGTCCAATTCAGGCTCAAGACTGCTTTTGTTTATTAGATATCTGAGCTGTAGTGAGTTACCCAACTTCACCTACGTCAGGTTTCTAATCTGTTAAATATATATATATCCCTTATTTTAAAGAAATTAAATATCAGTGTGCTAGCTACTTTGCAACAGAGCACAGATTCCTTATCAAACCCTTTTGAATCCAAACCTCTGAATTTCTATTAAAATAATTATTAGCCCTTATAGTTTGCTTTGGTTATTTTCTGTATAAGACCCCAACTTTTAACATTGAGAACTTGAAAGAGTGACCCATACACCCATTACCATTCCTGTGTATTTCAGCAAGCTAGTTTAAGTTACATTTCTTGAAATCTTGCCAATTAGAAAACAATATCACTTGTGTAAATTTTGAGCAGTGATGAAGGATGTCTAGAATGTACTAGTATATGGAGGCAACAGAGATTGAACTGAAGGACAAATTGGAAGAATTCTGAGGTGGCAAAGTGAGAGGCGAGAAAGAAAGAAGAGGAACGGTTCAGGAGTGTGTGGGACTAAAGAAGGAATTCGGTGTAAGATCAATGGGGAAGGTTCTGGAGCCAGACTTTCCTGGTCTAAATCCCTACTGCTTAAACTTATGGTGAAAATTTCATGAACTGGTATAGGTAAAATGCATGGCACATATTAACCATATTATAAAGAGTAATATTTTTTAATGAATGTTTTGAAAATGAGGTCAAGTTAGTGTTTTAATATTATTGTGGGGAAAATATGTTTATAATTGAAAGTAGCATTATGGGTTGAATTGTCTCTCCACACCCCCCAAAAAAATTTAAATTCCCAAACCACAAGGCCTGTGAATGTGACCTAATTTGGAAAGTAGGGTTTTTGCCGATTTAATTAAGATAAGATGAGGTCATTAAGGTGGGTCTTTACCCAGTACCCCAGTACAACTGGTATTCATACAACATGAGGGAAATTTGGACAGAGAGAATAGCGTGTGAAAACACAGGCAGAGATTGGAATGATGCATCTGCAAGCCAAGGTATGTCAGAGATTGCCGGTCAGCATGGGAAGCTTGGGAGAGTCATGAACAGATTCTCCCTCTCTGCCCTCAGAAGGAACCAACACTGACAAGACCTTCATTTTCAATGACTTCTGGCCTCTGGAACTGTGAGAGAATAACTTCTGCTGTTCTAAGCTCCCAGCTTGAGGTACTTTGTTAAAGCAGCCCTCATGAGTCACTGAGTTTGGCTATGCCTCATACTTTTTATTTTAAGACCGTCTTTTATATAATTAATATATCATATAAATTCCCCCAAAATTGCAAGTTGGGGGTAAAGATACATGAATTGCAAAAGGCACAAGAAAACTGTAAGTTGTGAAGTTGTGCTTTTGTTGTCAGTGAGTTGCAGAACATGTTGTGTTAGTTATTATACATAGACGGTTGCAAAATAAATGTATATCTTCCTTGAATTGAAGCAAAGATTCTGAGTTCTGACTCCCTTCCCCATAATGGAAATTTAAGGTGCTTATATGAGCAATGCATATGGGTTTACAGTAATATTTCCTTAAACACAGTCACGTGGGATGTTATTTGAGGGGTGTGTGTGTGTGTGTGTGTGTGTGTGTGTGTGTGTGTATGTATGTGTGTAATACAGAAATTCATGGAGGTAGAGACTGACAGGTATTGGATCTGGGAAGTTTTATGACCTTTTGCTAATTAACTGTCTATGATTCAGTTTCTTCTTCTGCTAAAAATAGTGTAAAGAATAGACTCATTTTATATAATTGTAAGGATATAAAGGGGTTAGAACACACTTTTATGATTTTTTAAAATATGCTTTTGTTGATTTCAGTGAGGAAGGGAGAGGGAGAGAGAGATAAAAACATCAATATTGAGAGAGAAAGTTGATTGACTGCCTCCTGCTTGCCCCCTGCTGGGGATTAAGCCAGCAACCTGGGCATGTGCCCTGACTGGGAATTGAATTGCGCCCTCCTGGTCATGGGTTGATGCTCAATCACTGTGCTATACCAGCCGGGCACACCTTTATGTTTTAGCTATCATCATTATCATCATCAAAACCACCACCACAACTATGGATCTTATGATCCAAAGACTTTCCTATCCTGTGATCTAAATACACTGATATCACATTGGTGATTTTCCTATGAGAGGGTGATATTAAAACTGTGATTCTAATTCAGTAATTCTGTGGATTCATATTTGTAAACCTTTTCAAGGAAGCCTCAGAGTTATTGTGAGTAGAGTATAAAGCATTGAATAGCTTATGCCAGCAAATAAATTTGTTATGAAGAGATTGTTCTTGTGTGAGCCACAAGAGCCATGTCTTTTAGGTACTGAAAGCAGTGGAAACTCATCATCATTCAGTTGATAAAATGGTTTCTAATGCAGAAACAGAATGCTGTTTGTTGTTTTTTTTTTTTTTTTGAAACTTTCCTCTGGTTAAAGTGGAAGCATTATAATATTTCCCTGATGAACTGTCCCAGAGGGAGTAATAAAATCTGTAAAATGGCAAACTGGGTTTGTTGTACCACTGATATGTTTAATATACATATTTATTTTATTGTAGAGAAACAATAAATGAAATACAATATCATATATAAGTGAGGCCACTACAACTCTCAAGATAAAAATTTTAAGCACCAAGTGTACAAAGTCCAATTCACAACTTAAGAAAGTGAAATTAAAAAGCCCGTGAAATATATAAAAAAGTCATTAAAATATACATTTGTAAAGATAAATTATTCACTGATTATGCCACATAATATATTAACACATTTCTGTGGATATAAATGCAATTTAAAGTAATTTGCATTAATAGGAAGTCTTTGTGCATATATTTATATTTTCAAAGTAGAGCCATCATCTCTAGTAGATAGGATTGTATGGTATTCTGGGATATTTTTAAATCTCTATATATAAAAGCCTAAGAGACCGAATGACCCATCAACCAAACGACCAGTCAACCAGTCGCTATGACATGCACTGACCATCAGGGAGAAGATGCTCAATGCAGGAGCTCCCTGTTGGTGGTCAAATGCGCTCTCACAGTGGGACCACTGCTCAGCTGACCAATGGGTGCCAGATGCTGGGCAGCTGCGGCAGCGTGAGCCTCTATCGCCTCTGCAGCAACGCTACCAAGTGGCGGTGGTGGCAGGCACAGTGGGGCTGGGATGAGTGGGAGCGGCCCAGCACCTGGCCCAGACTCTGGTTCTTCCCCTGCCACTTCATGCACTACTACATCTCTCAGGGGATGTCGGACTGCCGGTTTCGGCCCGATCCCAGGGATTTGGCCAAAACCAGCAGTCCGACATCCCCTGAGGTGTCCCAGATTGCAAGAGGGTGAGGCCAGGCTGAGGGACCCCACCAGTGCACTAATCCATGCACCGGCCTCTAGTATGATTATAAGTAACAAAAAGCCTTCTACCAAGACCACTGTCATGTTGCTTCAAGAACAGTTGTCCTTAAAAATACCCAAACTTTTCTATGAGCTTATACTTTTTGAAAATGCTACCATAATTAATACCAAGAATACAGTGACTTTTATTTTAAAAAGTTTTGCACATAAAGCAAAAATTGGCAAGTATGAACCATTTTGCTGGTATTGCAAAATGCTGTAATAAATCACTTTGCACTGGGATTGCATGCTTGTTCTCACCATAAGTAAAAATTTCCACCTGCAAAACTTATTCCAGGTATTACACCTGAGTGCTCATTAGTGCAGTAAGATCCCCAAAGAAAAATCAGAGCTAACTTTCAACTCTGTGAATTGGAGTACCCGAGGGGAATAAGATAAATGAGGGATCTTCACTTTTGGTCTTATTAAACTTTAGACATAGACCCCCGTTAGAAGGAGGAACACATAAACCTTTTCCCAACAAATCAAGAAATAAAAATGATAATGATTATAATACAGGGGTGGGGGGGGTAGGGGCAAACTAAAAACAATAATAAAGTTCATTTATTTGAAGTAGTATTTAACATTTTTGCTATAAGTTTGAAAGTTGGAAATTTAATAAATGACTTAAGGAACTTTTGTGACAACTGTAGTTTTATGTCCTGAACATATAGAGTCTAGACTTTGTGAAAAATGTATTGGTTCTTTTTACCTTATCTTTAATCTTAGAAACCTACACATCTTGAATACATTATAAAGAAAATGCACCACTCTGTTATTCTCAGATATATGAAAATGATCCCCAGAATCCATATATACCCTACTATGACTAAAGAACATAGTTTTATTCTGTTTAATAAACTGATATCAGATTACCTAAAGAAAAAAATTACTGCTTAGAGAATTTTATAAACATTGGAGAAATGATAATAAAAGATGAAACATAAAAGGAAGACCAATTTATTTACTCTCACTCAAACAATACATATTTACATAATTCGCTACACAAAAACTATATATGCATTAAGAGAATTTTTTGTGGGCTCCTATTTTCACATAATTATGCAATCCCAAATACATATGTGAGAGGTGAAAGTATAGAGGTCAAAAATATGTTCTTATTAGAAAAATAGCTTCTCTTTACAACAAAGTAAAAAAGAACACAAAACTTGTAATTATATTTTTTACTTTAAAAATAAACACTAATGCTATTGTAACATTTCACATGTGGACTTTCACATCACTCTTTTCCTTCATATTTGAACCCAAAGTTAACAGACTTAGCTGAGTTAAGATCTTAACTGAAAAGTTGAGGTCAGAGGTCAGCCCATGGGGTTTTTATTATCTCAAATTCCTATGAGTTCCAGGAGTCTCCTGGGAGTATATAAATGCTGCAGCTATTCCTGCAGCCTTCCAGTTTGCTTGTCACCAAACAAATAAAGACTAATTGATCACTCTGAGTGAGGTACAGAATGGGGTTACAGATGTTGCCACTGCCCTTATGATGCTGATAGTCTATTAGGAGAGACAGATCATATACAACCTGAATAGAATAAATTATGCTGACTGTTACCATAGGGAGTTTGGTCTGTGCTATGGCAACATACGGTGGAAGCCACTCATCTGCTTTGCAGGGTGGCATCAGAAAGAGTTTCAGAGAGGAAACACAGTTTATAATTAATATAAAGATTGAATCGCCAGGTGAATGGGGAGGGTGAAGAGCATTCCCCAAAGAAAGGGTAGCACAAGCTATGGGCTGGAGGCAGGAAATAACATTGCTGTTTCGAGTGGTAATGTAATACGGCTGGAGAGTAAGGTTTTGAAGAAAAGGTGTAAAAATATGTCTGAAGATACAGTGTGCATTTAGTTACCCAAGGAGCTTGTAGAGCTCCTAAAAGAATTTGGACTTCATTCTAAAGACAATGAGACATCATCTAGTGGTTTTAATTAAGGCAAGCATACAAGCAAATTTGTATTATATAAATAGTCCTATGTCTGTGTGAGGACATAGTTAGTGTGTACAAATCTTGAGGCAAAATTGGAAGGTTGTTTTAAGAACCCAGGAGAGACATAACCAGGTTCTAAACAAGGCTAGAGGCAGAGAATTATGGAAATGAATATTTAGAATATTTTAGGTGCCATAAATTCCTTTTCTGGGTTTATACCCCCAAAATTGAAAGGAAGGTCTTGAAGAGATATTTATATACCTATGCTTGTGGTAGCATTACTTACAATAATTATAACATGAAAGCAATCCAAGTGTCCACTGATGAATGAAGAAAAACAAAACAAAACAAATTTGGTATATACACACAATGGAATATTATTCAGCCTTAAAAAGGAAGGAAATTCCACAATATGCTACCACATGGATGCATTTTGAGAACATTATGCTAAGTGAAAAAATCTAGTCACAAAAAAACCCACAAATATTATGAGACTTCACTTATAGGAGTCACTTAGAGCAGTAAAAATCAATGAGACAGAAGATAGCATAGTAGTTGTTTGGGACTAGGGAATGCAGGGAACAGAGTTACTGTTTAATGGGTAAATAGATTCATGTTTTTTTTAGTGTTTTTAAAAATACATTTTTATTGATTTCAGAGAGGAATGGAGAGGGAGAAAGAGATAGAAATATCAATGATGAGAGAGAATTATTGTTTAGCTGCCTCCTTCACACCTCCCTATGGGGATTGAGCCTGCAACCTGGGCATGTGCCCTGACTTGGAATCAAACCTTGACCTCCTGAGGTTCATAGGTCTATACTCAAACACTGAGCCACAGCAGCCAGGCTAAAGATTCAGCTTTATAAGTTGAAAAGAGTTATAGAGGTGAATGGTGGTGATAGTTGTACAACATTATGAATGCACTTAATATCATTGAATTGTACACTTAAAATGGTTAAGATGATAAATGTTATATGTAGTTTATCACATAAAAATTGACAGTGAAACTATATCATACACAATATTTGGGGTTAGCATTTTTTGAGGTGGTATTTGTAGCACCATATAGAAATTCCACCAAATAGTATGAAAAAGAATATCTCAACTAAATGTTTTCAATGACCTTGAAAATGGATTTATTCCCCTCAAATTATCTTTGTTCAGATTTCTAAGATAATTAGCAAACAAAAAATTGTTAGTTTATAGTAAACAATACAAATAACCTTCCATAAATGTTTTTCCCTATTTTTACAAAACTAAGCTCTTTCTAAAGGAAGTCTAAAATGTAAAATAGTAGCATGTTATATAACTATATAATGACTATGAACATCTACTATTTATTACATGTATTAGAAAAAATATAAACAGATTGAGACTTGTTTTACACAACTTTATTTGGGACTCAATCAAACAAAATATCTTTATTGAGCACCTATATTGTTCAAAAATTTAGGCTTGGAAGGGATTTCAGGGAATTTAGTCCCTATTTTCATAATTTAAAGTATGTTTTTTAAAAAGTGACACACAGGTGACATGTTGCACATTAACATATTTTTCCTTATTCAACTCTCAACACACATGAAAATTGAAAAATTTTTCAATTAATTTTAGATATTGAAAAACATAGCTTCAGAAATTATAAGTGGTAGGCCAAAAACTTGAACCCATGTACCAAGACTTCTAATCTTGGGCTTCAGACAATACAGTGTGCTTTGTCAAGCAGGACAGATCATCAACAATATGATAGTAAACAGCAAGATGCACTTACTACTGTGGGCCGTTGTATCCATGAAAAGCTTTCTGGAAGAAGTGAAAATTATAAACCAGGCATCAAGAAAATGGATAGGAATTGCACAGAACAAGAAAAAAACATCTGTAGGGAAAGGGAAAGATTTTAGATTGGAGAAATAGGGTGAAAAAGACAAAAGCAGCAGCAATGCCACCTATAGAAAACAAAGCAAAACAAAATTGTTTAACCACACTGAGAGCACAGGATCCTATTAAATTTTATATGGAAAATATGTCTTAATATGGTTACCAAAATGTAAGATATTCTTTTTCTTCTTCTAGTTTTCTATTATATTGATAAACAATTAGCTTTCCTAAAGAATTCTGAATAACTACACTGCATTTTAAATTAAGAATTAAAGTTAAAGAAAAACATATTGATATGTCAAATCAGATGTGGTCTTATTTATCTTTGCAATAAAATGTCCTCTTCATTCATGAGAAATCTAGCACTAGTAGTAGGAAAAAAACAAAAGTTAACTGTACTTTCATTTGGATTCTAGGAAGATAAGTGTAAGTCCAATGCTCCTTTGTACTCATTGTTCTTAAATAGAATCTCTCAAAAGCTTGGGTTCATTTTCTTAGCTCTACTAGAACATGAAGTCTAAAGACAGAGGAATTATTGGGATTTCATTGATACTGTTGTGATTAGCTAATTATTAATAACTAGAGACCCGGTGCATGAAATTCGTGCATGGAGGTGTGTGTCCCTCAGCCCAACCTGCACCCTCTCCAATCTGGGACCCCTCGAGGGATGTCCGACTGCCCGTTTAGGCCCGGGGAGTGGTTATCACCCCCTAACCACTCCCCTGCCAGCCTGATTGATGCCTAACTGCTCCCCTTCCAGCCTTATTGCCCCTAACTTCCCTCCCCTGCAAGTCTGGTCACCCCTAACTGCCCTCCCCTGCAAGCCTGGTCACCCCTAACTGCCCTCCCATGCAGGCTTGGTCACCCCTAACTGCCCTCCCATGCAGGACTGGTCCCCCCCAACTGCCCTTCCCTGCAGGCCTGGTCACCCCCAACTCCCCTCCTCTGACAGCCTGGTCACCCCTAACTGCCCTCCCCTGCAGGCTTGATAGCCCCCAACTGTCCTCCCTTGCAGACCTGGTCCCTCCCAACTGCCCTCCCCTGCTGGCCATCTTGTGGCAGCCATCTTATGTCCACATGGGGGCAGCCATCTTTGACCACACGGGGGCAGGCATCTTGTGTGTTGGAGTGACAGTCAATTTGCATATTACTCTTTTATTAGATAGGATAGGAAAGAAGCAAAGGGAAGGCCAGATAGTATAAGCACTTCATTTGGGCACCTTCACAAGGAAGCTGCAATTTCACACTCCCCGGGGCACATGGGAGCCTATCCCATGCAAAATACTGGGGGAAGGAATCCAACAAAGGGAAAAGTAGGCATATGCCCAGTAAATTTGGGGAAACTGGGGAATGTATTTGCCTGTTAAGCAAATCTGAGGACAGACATAGTTGGCCAAAATGGGTGTGGCCACTGTAAGAATGACAAAATTTGGGAATAAATAATTGCCTAAACAAAGGTATTTTCTCTTATCACTGAGGTTGCTCTTATTGCTCACATGCTCTTGGTTTTTGTGTATTTGCCTGTGTTTCCTCCATTGCCATGTAGCCCTGAGGACCCCACATGCAGTGAATTAATGGGCTGCAGAGGGAAACACAAGTAAAAAGTAGCCCGATGCTGGACTGGACTCTGCTCCAACATGGAAAGGAAACTCTGGACACTGGCTCTGACTTTAGCTCTACTGAAACCCCAGCTACACTTCTTCTATCCTGGACTAAGAGAGATGGGTCTTTGGAAACTCAGGGATTTAAAAAACATTCATTCTCCCATGCAAGTGTCAGAAAATTCATTTTATTGGAATATCACATGAATTCCACCCCCAGCAGCAACTAGAGGAGACGAATCCCTCACATGTTCGTTGCAATCATCCAAATAATATGTCTGCTTCTGCCAACCTTTTTCCCTGGTTGACCTTAGATGTTATAGTGCTTGTTTTCTTTTTTTGCCTGTTACTCTAAATTTTGTGATGGATAACCATAAAGTATTGAAGAGTTTAATGGTGATAGTCAAATACAGTGCATCAATCTGCATTTTCATCGCCCCTTAAGATGTTGGACAATAAGAGTTTTAATCTATTACTCAAAAAAACCCCACAACTCTTAGAAATGTAATGTTCTTTCAAAGAATGTATTTAGAATATTTTTTTAAAAGAAGATAATTAACTTGAAGAAGAGAGGCTTAGATGGAGGAATGGCAACAAGTGGCTATCTGTTCTTGAGCCCAGAGTTCTGAGTAGATAAGTATTCTCAGGAAAATGGAAACAAGATTGAAAATAAAAGGTGGGAGGTAGAACTGAGAATGTAGAAAGAATGGATTTTCCCTGGAGGCCAAATAGTAGAACTCAGACTTCTGTTATATCTCTCACTTACTAAATTTAGGGCTCCCTTCCCAGAGCCTCGGGGGTTTTCTTATCTGAACTGAATGTTTTCCCCTTTAAAACTCTCAATCTTTTTAAACTGTGGGATGAAGGAGAGTGTTGTTTTTTCTTTTTTTCTTTTTACCAGTAGTCTATTGCTTAAAGGGAAATTAAATTTGCAGTGACTTCCAGAAAAAAAGAAAAACCAAAGACTCTTCTTTCACAAATGAGAATAATACAAAGTAAAATAAGTCAGTATAAGATTGCTGTGAGCAGGAATAACATTTACTAAAAGCTTCTTTTAAAAACAACCATAAAGGCATTCACTCATCAATGTTACATTCTTAGGACTTAGGAATTGAAAGAGTTTGCACTACTTACTATAATCAAAAAATCTAAACGTAGCATGAGTTCTTAATGGTCAGTTAGTTTAATCTTCCTTTTAAAATATACGGGCAATGCATCCTAGGAAGATTAAAAATAAGAACTCTGACCTTGGAGCTCTCGGCCCTATACTCTTTACTGCATTGACTATCAGACTTTTTTGATGTTTTATTTGGACTTCTTCCCTCTCTAGATAATTCCATAACTGCTACATTTAATTTTACAACGATATTCAGCCATTCACAATGTTTTTGTTGTCTATTTTACTTTTATAGACAATACTAGAGGCCCGGTGCATGAAATTAGTGCACTGGGGGGGGGGGGCGGGTATCCCTCAGCCCAGCCTGTACCCTCTTCAATATGGGACCCCTTGGGGAATGTCCAACTGCCTGTGGGATTGGGCCTAAACTGGCAGTCAGACATCCCTCTCACAATCTGGGACTGCTGGCTCCCAACCGCTCACCTGCCTGCCAGCCTTATCACCCCCTAACCACTCCCCTGCCAGCCTGATCAAGGCCTAACTGCTCCCTGGCCAGGCCGATTGCCCCCAACTGCCCTCCCCTGCTGTCCTGGTCACTCCTAACTGCCTTCCCCTGCCATCCCCATCACCCCCAACTGCCCTTCCGTGTTAGCCCCGTCACCCCCAACTGCCCTCCCCTGTAGGCCTGGTCATCCCTAACTGCCCTCCCCTGCAGGCCTGGTCCCCCCCAACTGCCCTCCCTGCTGGCCTGGTCACCTCCAACTGCCCTCCCCTGTCGGCCATCTTGTGGTGGCCATCTTTGATCACATGGGGGCAGCCATCTTGTGCAAGGGCGTGAGGGTCAATTTGCATATTACCTCTTATTATATAGGATATTACTTGTATTTTTTTGTATGCACTACTGTGACAGGACAATATATTGAGGTGTGTTTTTGTTGTTGTTTTATTGTCTTTGTACTCACTTCTCACCCATTTCCAAGGAGGTAAATATACCTTATGAATACTTGTGTTTCAAGGGCAAAAGCAGATTCTGACAGGAAGCCTAGGTCCAAGGATTACTACATCTAGTTATATAATACGCAAACTTGGACAGTGCCACACTGAATAATCTATGTCAATTACATCACCTAGGGTTGTTTGGTGTCCAATCTTCACAACTCTTTGTGGTAGTATGGTTACATCAGGGGACACCTGATATCATCATCAAGTGTAACATTAATACATAAGACTGGAGCATGGGATTGTCTTCTGAAAAATGGGAACTCCATTTTATGTCCATTTCTCATATCCCAGAACACTAACATAGAATTATATTCAAGATAGGAAAGTAAAAAAAATACATTTAGGAGCAGTAGACTGACCTAATGAAAATGACTTTAAAAATCTTTTAATTTGTAAATTCTATGATAAAATGACTATTACATTGTACAAAACAAACAATACATTTTTTTAATTGATTTCTGAGAGGAAGGGGAATGGAGAGAGGGAGAGATAGAGATAGAAATATCAATGATGAGAGAGAATCATTGATTGGCTGCCTCCTGTACACTCACCACTGGGGACCCAGCCTGCAACCCAGGTATGTGACCTGACCAGGAATCAAACACCGACCTCTTGGGTTCATAGGTTGATGCTCAACCACTGAGCCACGCTGGCTGGGCTGGATGCCTTTTTAAATATGAAAAAATTGCCAGGCATAAGAAGACAATTTACAGGAAAACTATTGTTTCTTCAACATTCCATATACTTCCTTTCTAGTGGGGAGTTTCATGAGAATATCCCTTTCCCTTTCTCACTTCTCCCCAGAACAGGGGAGGTGGCTTTTATAAGTGACTAGAGGCCTGTTGCATGAATTCATGCTTGGGTGGGGTCCCTCTGGGTGGTCTATGAGGATCGGGCTAAAATCCGAAGTCCAATGCTGCCTGCAGCTCCTACCTGCTACTCCCGTTCATCCCGGCCCCACTGCACCTGCTGTGGGCTCATGCTCAATCAGTTCCTATCAGGAGAGGTTCATGCCACCCCAGCAGCACTCACCAGCCATGAGCCTTGTGTCTGGCTCCCTCCCAAGGGGAGTGGTCTGGATTGCGAGAGGGCACAGGCCTAGCCAAGTGACCCCACCGGTGCAAGATCAGGGCTGGGGAGGAACTGCGGGAGCACTCCAGGGCATGTCCAGCCCATCTTGCTCAGTCCCAATTGGCTGAACCCCAGCAGCAAGCTAACCTACAGGTCAGAGCATTTGCCCCCAGGTGGTCAGTGCATGTCATAGCTAGTGGTTGAGTGGCCTTAGCATATCATTAGCATATTATGTTTTGATTGGTTGAATAATTGACTGGTCACCGGATGACCAGCCACTTAACATATTAGGCTTTTATTATATAGGATGAGTTGGAAAGAGACATTGTCAATGAAAATATTTTTCTCCTCATTTCCTTTGGAAAAAGAACATGCATAATTTGATAGTATTTCAGCCTAGGCTGAAGCAAGGCTAGATAGACACTTTTAGGTACCGATGCACAGAACCTATTTTTTAAATCACAAAATTGTTAATTTTCATGTGTACTACAAAGTGATATATGTTATTAGTGTGAAGCCTGGCAATCAGCCCTTCTGATAATTAATGACATTTCCCAACAGGCAGTTTCCTTCAGCCCAAGCCGTTCTATGACAAAAAGTAGTAGAAATGACCGCTGTGGCACACTAGTGAAAATGCCTTCTCACTGGAGTGTGAGACTAGTCACTAAAATGTTCTAACAAAGAAAAAGCAGCAATGAGTGCCAGAGGGCTGGGCCCCACAGGGAAAATGGACCATGGGAAAGGATGGCAGCCATAGGAAGCCCGGGGATCTGGGATGCAATTAATAGCACACTCTAAACTTTTCAAAATGGGTACCAACAATCTGAATATCACCCTCTGACACAGAAGCTGGTTTTTACAGGTAGGGTATCATTCAGCTCACTTGTCCCCAAATGATATAGTAAATATAATATGCCCTTCAAAATATCTGGATGAGAAAGTTCCGCAACTGAATTAAAGTCTAAAATCATGGGCTCTAAGCAATTGGCATACATTGATTGATATCTGCTGAAGCTGAAACCTATTTTTTTTTCTTTTCATCTACCTTCTTACACCCAGATAAAACTGAATCATTGCTTCGCATTTTGGCAACTGTAACTATTGAGTTCTGAGAATGTAATTTTGCCTTGAAAAACTGCTCCAAGAACAAGGAATTCATTTGTCTTCTAAATGGGTTATATATGAGGCCAGTGATCAATAACATTATGTGTACCATTAACTGTTTCTACTATTTACAAGTAAAGTTTTTGAGAATTTATGCCTTGATTTAACCTAACACTATTTTTCTTGAATTAACTGTGCCCTTTTCAGTGAAAGATAGTCCGAGTTGCACATCCCAGAGGAAGCCAATTCCTCCCTGAGGGCTTGAAACCTTCTAAATGACATTAGCAGAGCCTGAGAAAGATAGCACTTTGCTTTTCACTGAAGTTCAATTCTTATACATAAGGTAATACGATTTAGGCTCTCATTTAGGAGCTATTTATTTAATTGTACTTCAATTCAAAAGAGGATTTAATTTTTATAATTTTATTTTCCCCTATATATTTCACAATGGGAGTAGGTTAACATTCATGTTTAAAGCATCTCTCTAATACTGAAGTTTTATCTCATTGCTTAACTTCTGATAGCCTGTGTTGGATAACACAGCTGGCTCTAATGTGGGCTGCATAACACAGTGAATTTCAGATTGAGGTACAGGTTTGACTTGAAGTTGATTTATTTAATGTACAATCCTGATCTATTTCCTAGGCTTTCGAGGGCAAAATCTATATTTCCAATCAGTTTCCTGGATGGGTACCCAAAGCAAATTTGTTGCAGGAGTGGATTTGTCATGAAACTTACAAAGCTTAATCTTAAGGGCTTCTCATGTGCATAGCCTCCTGCCAAGGCCTTGGGAGGGACCCAGCAATATGTTCACATGGTCATATATGTTGGCAATATTCTCACCATTACAATCAGGTGAGACCATTGTCTGTTTTCACTTTAATTTCACTTTCATCCTAGTTTCCCTCTTGTAGGCGGTGTTTAAGGATCTGCAGGTATTTCTTAGATATAAATAAAGAGAAGATGATTTAGTGTTAGTTTAGGGGCATTGCAGGCATACCATTCATGATAATGTTTGTGTAGAGTTAAATTACTGCCAGCTGTCTTGATATAGAAGTGACTTCCAGTAATGCTACTACTACTGCTCAGCAAGCTGACTCCCCAGGCATGATAACATACTACAGAGACAGAGTCAATATAATTCAAACACTTCCAATGGTGTCAGCACTAGAAGCACCTGGGTAATGGAGGAGAAACCGATTCAGGTGTATAGAACTGATAACCAGTGTGGACTACCCAGTTACTAGACATAGGAGACATCTATTATCCCAATAATAGACATCTTATTGATGTCTGTTCAAAATTAAAGTTTTCTTATATCAGTAAAGTATTCAACAATGAAGCATAATCAATGATAACAATTATGTTTCCTGTTTTAATATATAAACTGTGCAAATAGAATTCATAAAACTTCCTATGCTTTTTCTTATAAACATAAAAACAGCTGCCTAAGGACACATTTTATGCATTTCAACTCTGAATACTCAAAATATATGTTTCTATTAACCATGACAGCAAAAAAAGACTAAAATATTTTCCATTATTTCTATAGAAAATTATACTACAACTAGTGCCCCCGTGCATGATATCGCACGCAATAGGCCGCCCACTGGTTCCGCAGGAGCCGCAGCACACACGCGGGAGCAGGCGGGAGGGAGCTGCTCTGCTTCTATGGTTGCTGTGCCGCTTCCGTGGGAGGCGGGAGGGAGCCGCGGCCGCTGCCCGCAGGAGCAGGGGCGGGGGCCTAGAGGTGCTCCATGCATCTCCTGGTGACCAGTTACACACGCAGCCCCGCCCCTCGCTGTGCACAGCCCTGCCCAGCCTGTTGAACGGTCATTACTGTGATGCAGTAACGGACAATTTGCATATTACCTCTTTATATATATATATTTAGATTATTGCTATAGGAAGGAAAAATCATAGAGAACAAAAAAAGCCACTACTATAAATTACAACATCTCTTTAGAGATATGAGAGAATAAATTTCTACCATAGAACGAGAAAATGTTCAGAAAATAAGAAACCTTAGAAATATGTATATAATAAGAATGCTTGGAAATTAAAAACATGATAGAAGTGAAAATGGCAAGGGAGGGTTTTTAAGATAAGCTTGAGAAAATTCTCCAGAAACAAACAAACCAAAAAAAAAATAAATATATGTAATAGGAGAGAAAAATGTTAAAAATAATTTTATGTATTATACTAAGCTATTCAATTTATCATTATCTGAAAAAGTGAGAACAGCAAACATGAGGGGAGAAAGAAAAAAAGGAATAATTAAAAAATAACATTTTAGATAAACATAAATTTCCATGTTGAAAGGTCTAACCAAGTAGTAGTCACAATTAATAGAAAAAGTAAACACAGTAACACAGTAAGATACAGCGTAGGAAAATTTTCAAATACTAGGGATGAAAACAATGGCCTACTGGAGAAAACAAAACTGAGAGACAGAGCGAGAGAGAGGGAGAACTTTCATGTAGAGGAACCAGCATGGGAATGACATTGAACTTTTCAACAAGACTGGACACTGTTTTTCAAAATCCTGAAGAGAAATTATTTGCAAGCTAAAATTTTGTATCCAGACAATTTCTTGGTACTCTTTCTCTCAGGAAGCTATTGGAGAATACTCTCCACACACACACACACACACACACAAAAAATAAAAATAAAAGAGAGAGAGAGAGAGAGAGAAAGAAAGAGAAAGAGAAAGAAGTAGTTCTGGGTTCCAGAGAAACAGTGGGTCCAGCACAGGAAGTCGGCAAAGGAAATGGCTATGGCGATTGCTATATGGCAAGTGCAAAGTGATCTGCATTCAGACATGTTAGCAAATGAAAAGTGATTGTATTGTATATATAGTCTATATATATTGATGCATGTATCAGGATTCTATTGCTGTATAACAAGTTACTACAGACTTTACCAACTCATAACAGTATCCAAGTATTATCTCATGGTTCTGTAGATAGAAGTGCATGGACATGGATGGAGCCCTACGTATCTGTTTAGGACTTCTCTGGGCTAAAATCTTGGTGTCTGATCCCTTAATCTGGAGGATATGGGAGAGAATTTGCCTCCAGGTTCACTCAGGTTGTTGGCAGGATTCAACTCTATGCTGGTTTTCTTGCTGGCTTTTGTTTTCCAAGGTCCATTCTCAGGTTTAAGAGGGCACCTGCATTCCTTGGCTCCTGGTCCTCTTCATGTTGAAAGCCAGCAGTAGTGGGTGGAGTCCCTCTCACACTTTGAATCTCTGTTCTCCAAGTCTGCCTCATTTCTCCTTCCTCATTTTCTGCCACATCTCTTTAAGTGGGTCTTCTGCCTTCCTCTTCTTTTTTTAAGGGCTCCTGTAATTATATGTGGCTTTTCAGATACTCCAGTATAATCTCTCTAGTTAAAGCCAGCTGATTAGCAATCTTAATTTTGTCTGCAAAATCATTTCACAGCAGTATCTAAATTAGTGTTTCACTGAATAACTGAAGGAAGGACATGAATATTGTGGCATATCTTTAGAATCTATTCTGTATGCCACACTGAATAATAGTACTTGAAGCACCATAATAATATAAACACTGACTATTGATTTTACTAAAGTTTTTTTTTATGTAAAATTCTTGAGAGGGTAAGAGGGAGGGTATTTTTGCAATAATTTGAAATGATTTTTTGGGAGGAGAAATGTAGGAGACTTAAAGTACCCTTTAATTACAGAAATATCTAAATTTGTGAAAACTTGAAATATGAGCCAATCATTTAGAAACATGGAGGCAAATACTATGACAAATTAGCTAAATGAATTAAAAGCTCATGGTTCTAAAGAATAAGACAATAATGAAGAGGATTTAGGGGCAGGAGACTATTTTTGTATTTATAAACCATGTAGTATTATTTTTTGTATATTAGCACTTTGCTTATAAATTATTTATTACCTTAATAAAAATTGAAATAAGCAGGAGATACACTAGAAATTGTGTCAATTATCTTTTAAGTTACTGACCCATCATTTTAAAAGATAATATGTGGGTTTCTCTTGGGTTATGAGTTATGTTTTATCTCTTCTCTGATATCCTTTTGTTCATGAACATTGGTACACATTAATAACTATGCGTGATGAGGCTGAGTTTGTGTACAAGATTCACATGCCCAAATAAAGACTCAGAAAATCTTGGACTCATTTGCTTTCTTATAAATGAACTGTAATCTAAATGGGTTTACTGAGTTTCAGAGCGCTAAACTAATGAGCCATAGTGGTATAATTGACTAGTTTACTTAAATAATACAATTTGCTTAAAATGTATTTGAAAAGACATTTATCACTAATTGGCCAAAAAATTAACTCCTAAAACCAATTAGTATTTTGTAAGCTTTAATTTCCACTATAACTCCATGATATGGAGGTCATGTCTCTCAAAGGAAATAAAGCCCACTCCACCATGGATCACGTAATTTAACTTTATTCCTGAACATCACTTTGTAAGGCTAGATCATTGTTAGGGTACCTTTCCCAGAGTGGGAACTTTGTCATAAATTTATTAGTTTGGAAGGCTTAATCTCTTGAGCATGGCAATAAATATTTTTTAGAAAATTATTATTTTACAAGGAAAACAGAAATGATGTTTTCCAAGGTTAATACACAAAAGGAAAACATTATTGAAAAAATTGCATTTACAGAAATATTTACAACAATTTATTTATTTTATTTTTTTAATCATCCAAAATTGGTTGAAGAATGCACATATGCCTTCTCATTGACAAATAAGCCCATTCATTCTAGGGTTACCTAGAATATCAGATAGTTATTACTGTGATTCTAAGCAAAATTTAAATAACTAGAGATGCCAGAAATATCTTCAGGTAAATGTCTGCAGCAAATATTTAATGCTTAAAAATGAGCCATTAGTCATATTTAGTAAAAGAAAACAGATGCAGCAATTAATTATATTTTTAATGGGGATGGAAAGAGCAACATAAAATGTAGATGAGTTCCATTGTGTGGTAACTCAGTAATATAGAAACTATGAAACATTCCGATTAAGCATTAATCATTCATGGGGCAATTAATTTTAATTAAGGCAAGTACAGAATCCCATATGGTTTCAGACACCATCATATTCATTAATACAAGTAGACTGAGAGGAACCGTTTGGAACATTTTGGTTGACAGCAGTGGTGGGTAGCCCTGGAGACACCCAGTTAAACGTCCTCTAATTTTTATCCTGCTGTGCTTCAGTGGGCAAGAATCCATGTTTAACAGTCTTTGGCATGATGGTGTGTGTGAGAGAAATTTATTGTGTGTATTATTTCTTTGAAAATCTATATCACACACTGATTGGGAAATGGGATGTGCTCACTTTGCACATTTCGCTGATGTGTGCTCCTTCAGTGCTTTATTGAACATGCACATATTGCTTTCTTTCCCATACATCTGCAGGCATACATATACAGAAAAACATACTTATGCTAGTGCCTAAATACGAGTCTTCCTCTTTTTATATATGCTGTTCTGTATGTATTATTTATTTATTGCTGCATACCAAACTACCTCCCAAACTTAGAGGCTTAACTCATCCATGCTATGTATTATGTCACACATTTTCTTCAGGTCAGTAATTCAGGGGGAGCTTAACTGTTTAGTTCTGAATTCGGGGGGGGGTGAGGGTCTATAATGAGGGTGAAGCTAAGATGCCAGCTGGAAGCATAGGCACCTGAAAGCTTATCTATGGCTGGAGGATCTTCTTCAACAGAGGCTCATACATAGGGTTATTAGGAGACCTCAGTTTCTTTTTTATTTATTTTATTTTTAAATTACAGTTGCTATTAAATGTTATAATAGTGCCCAGTGTACAGCATAGTGGTCAGACATTTATATAACTTACAAAGTGATGCCCCAATACCCACCTGACACCACATCTAGTCATTACAATCTTATTGACACATTCCCTGTGCTATCCTTTACATACCATGACTATTTTGTAGCTGTCATCTTATACTTCTTAATCCCTTCACCTTTTTCACCAAGTCCCCCAACCCCCTTCCTATTTGGCAAACATCACTTTGTTCTCTGTATCTATGAATCTGCTTCTGTTTTGTGTGTTTATTTTGCTCTTTAAATTCTACACATAAGTAAAATCACCTGGTATTTGTCTTTTTCTGTCTGACTTATTTCACTTAGCATCATACCCTCTAGGACCCTCCATGTCGTTGCAAATGGTAAGATTTCATTCCCTTTTTTATGGCCAATATATATAAAGATTATGAAGACATGTAATCTTCTTTATCCAATCATCTATTGATGAACACTTAGGTAGTAGTTTTCATATTCTATATCTTGGCTACTGTAAATAATGCTTCAATAAATATAAGGATGTATATATCTTTTTGAATTAGTATTTTGTATTTTTTCCAATACATCCCTAGAAGTGCTCATTTTATTCATGGACTTTGTCAAGAGGCCTCAGAGGGTTTTTATGTAAATCTCCCATTAGGGCTGCTTTCCTGGCCTCACAACATGACAGCTCATGTCTCTAGAGCAAGTGATCCCAAAGAGCAAGGTGAAAGTTGTAATGTCTTTTATGACTTGGCTTTGTCATATTTCACAGTAGCCTACTGACAGACCTATTCAGTGTGGGAGGGGTTGACACAAAGGTATGGACACCAGCAGTTGACAATCGCTGGAGACCATCTTGGAGGCTGGCGGCCACAATGCTGACCAGTATGGAATTACAGTGAGATCCTTAAGCTTAGGAACCATGCTTTATTCCTATCTCCACATCACCATTCTATATTACCTATCTCTCCTAATGGACTATCAGCATCATAAGGGCAGTGACAAGGTCTGGAATTCATCATTAAATAAGTGTAAGCTTAGAATCATATTAAAGAGAATGCATTTTGAATGGTTATTTTGCAAAAGACACTTGATTGTAGCTATAACAGCCCAACATGCATTGTTTTATTAAGATTGCTTTTAGATTTTGGAGGTATTATTTAATCAATGGCCTTTTTCTTAAAGATACAAAGGACCATCACTTAAAACAGCTAAATTTGTCTACAGAATAAAAGCACTGGGGAAATGTTTTCTGATTTGTGCAGGTAAGGTTAAATACACTTTAGTATTTATTAAGCAACTAGAGGCCCGGTGCACAAAATTCATGCATGGGTGGGGTCCCTAGGCTGGCCAGTGATCAGGGCCGATTGGGGACTTCTGGCACTGGCTGGGGCCTTCCTTGGTTCTGTGCCTCCCTCTGGTGGTCAGCACATGTCATAGTGAGCGATCGAACTCCTGGTCTCCCAGCTGAACTCCCGAGGGGACACTTTGCATATTAGCCTTTTATATAAATAGATAGATAGCCTTTTTCTTAGTAAGCCATCCATAATAATAAAAGTGTAATATACTAATTAGACTGGACTTCCTTCAAGACGTCCTTCCTTCTGGACAAAGCTGCAGTAGGTGGGGACCGCGGCAGAGGCCCCCCCGGCCATGGCCTCAGCGGGCGGGGGCCACGGCTAAGGCCCTTGCACAAATGTCATGCATCGGGCCTCTAGTGTCTTAATAAACCAATGCCAGGTTATCTTGCTTATCAGTAAGTATGGCTAGAATTGCTTTGAGTGATTATTACTTTGAATTTTATTATTTCTGAGAATTGAAAATTAAACACTAAACTTTCATAAATGTTATTTTTTTGTATTAGATGTAGAAAGTGTTAGTTTTGAGTAGTAATTGCCTTTACTCTTCATGTTTCTTGCCTAAAGTGATTCTTTTTATATTTAAAAATATGTACATTAAAAAAAGAAATAATTCAATGACAGTTGAAATCTTTTAAAGCATTGAAAATAGTAGCCCTTTTTGGTAAGTTTTTTTTTTTTTTAATCCCTTTCGTTAGGTTTACTTCTTTCAAACACTAATACGAATATAATGTGCTTATTTAAAAAGAAATAACAAGATGTATAACAGAAATAACAGAAGATTTTGTGAATTGCCATAATCAAATTATTTTGTCTAGATTAGGAGGATTTTCATGGGATTAATTAGAATGATTAAGGAAAAATGAAATTTTATTTTAAAAATTACTTTATTTGATCCATAATTTTGATAATCATTTTATAATGTATTTATCTATTTTCTACTTTTAAAAGTATTACTATGGGAGAAATAAGTTTTCCATTTATTCAATACACATTTATTAACATTTCTCACCAATCAAGAAATGCGTGACTCTGTTACCATAAATTTACTCTTTAGTTGGTATAAGAGATTATCAAGATCCAAGAATCATCTTTTATTTATATCAACTATTAATGCTCATATACATGAGTACAGAAGCCTTAACACTAATACCACAATGTGTATGCTGATGTTTTTTATTTCTCAATATAGTTTAATTATAGGACATTATTAGGTTCTGAAAAAAATCAATTTATTTAATCGAGTATACTATTTAATAGGATTCTGATTAAAATTGGGTTTTATTATTTTAATAACTGTAATATTCTTAGTCAGAAAATAATATTCAAAATATTGATAAACATTGGATTAATAATCTACTTAAAACTGACCCTATAATTATACTATATATATAGATATAACTGTGTGTGAGTGTAGGTGGGGTGAAGAAAACGTAGTGAAGGTGAAGGTGATAATCGAAGAGTAGTCAAAAGGATGAGAAATAGCTAAAAAATTGCTGACCCACAGATCAAGACTATAGCTACAGAACTTATTCTAATCTTCTCTCATTCTCCTGAGCAGGGAAAGAGCAAGCTTAATTTTAGATCATATCAGCATGCTAATTTGGAGAGGCTGTTTTAATAGTAATGGCAGGGTCACAAAACTTTTTGAATCATTAATGACAGAAAAGTTTTCATGCTGATCTTGGATCTAACTTTATAAAGTGTGGCTCTCTGGCATTTTCTGAAATGATTGTAATGAATAAAATATATCAGCAGGATAATAAAAACTTGATATTGTGAAAAATATAAAACACCATAAAGATCTGAGTGAGGCCATTCGAAAAGGGAATTATAAGAGATCTAAAGTACTCTACTGAGATTGTTTCTTGAAGAGGCCTTGATTTTGCCTGTTAATTTTAATGTGTCAGTAGTTATATTCCACTCAATGGGTATTAATATCAAAATATATCAAAGTCATAAGTGCACCATTTATTAATTTAGTATATTACACTGACTGCTATTACTTTGCCACCATCCCATTACCCATTCCACAGAATTTGCCACTCTTCCTTCAGAAACAATAGTTTATGGGAGTGGAACAGATCTTTCTGTCTCTCTATCCTCCACATGTTCACTTAGAATAGAATCCAAATACCTGGAGTGATGGTGATGTCAGCAGCATGTTAGAATAGGCAATTGCAGATTTCTTTCCTCCCCTCCCCCCAGAAACACCAACCTAACAACAACATACAATCCACAAAGTGTAAAGTTTTTATGAGAACTCTAGAAACCAGGTAGGAAAGCACAGTGCCCCGGGAAAGCTCAAAGCTCAGAACATCAGCAAGAAAACGAGTCAGAAAAGCTGTTTTATTTCAGCCATTGTAGTTCCTCCCCCAACCGGGCACAGTTCACAATCCGGAGGAGCAGCCCAACTTGTGGCTTCTGCTGTGGGAAGGAAGGGGAAAACCGGAACAACCATTCAGCAGGCTGGCTTTTCAGGAACCTCCTTGAGGAGTTGGTTTCTGTCTTTCCGGACTCCAAACAGTGAAGGGGAACCATGTACTTTGGATGCCTGAGGGTGGCTGAGAATGAAAGCTCAGTGGCTTATACTGGTAGCAGCACCTGGAAACCTGCAGTACTGCATACAGGTATCAGAGGGAGCAAGAGATTACAAACTCCTGTGAAAGCAACTGGAAATTACTTGCATGTGCCGAGAGAAAATGTAATCCCTGAAAAGGGTTGAGGCGCCCCAAGAACCTCTAGCCGAGCTGGTTGGTGAAGGTCTTCCTTTGCATGGAGCCTGCCAGAAAAGGCAGAGAGAATAGCTGTGTTTCCCAAATGCACAAATCACAACAAAATATTGCAAAGCGCATGAAAGAAACAGGGAAATGCGACCCAATCAAAAGGTCACATTTATTTAAAAATTAATTAATTTATTTATTCATAAAAAAATAAATCTCCAGATATTAACCTTAAGGAAATAGAGATCTACAATTATTTGACAAATAATTAAAGATATTTGTTTTAAAGAAATCCAATGTACTACAAAAGAACACAGATAGGTAATTAATTGAAATCAGAAGAACAATGATGTAAACAAAATGAAAATATCAACAGGTAGACACTATAAAAAGAATCACACAGAAATTCTGGAGCTGGAGAATACAATAACTGACTTCAAAAATTCACTAGTTGGATTCAAAAACATACTTGATTAAGCAGAAGAACCAGTGAACTAGAAGAAAAGTCATTTGAAATTATTAAGTTACAGAGGGGAAAAAAGAAGTGCAAAGATAGCTGAAAGGACTCACAAGAAACTATCAAGATATTCCAATATATTCATTAAGGGAACCTCAGATAGACAAAATAGAGAAGTAGATATTTTATTTGAGAAAAAAAAAATGGCTAAAAACTTCCCAAATCTGAGGAAGAAAATGGACATCCAGTTTCAAGAAACTCAAAGGACCACAACTGGAATAACTTCAAGGAGACCCACACTGGGACACATTACCACCAAACTATCAAATTCAAAGACACAGAGAGAAACTTGAAAGTATCAAGAGAAATATGTTTATACTAGTAGCCCGTTTGCAGGAAGATTCGTGCAATAGACCTTCATTCACCTGGCTGCCTGCACCAGTTTTCTGCCGGCACCGGGGACCCAGGCCTTGGCTGTGGCCACCGCCTTCTACCTTCTTTCAGGGTCCTGGCTTGGCCCTGGGCAGTGGCCTTGGGCTCTGCTGCACCCAGCGTCCCTGCGACCCGATCTCAGGAGGGAGCTGACCCCCCAGGTCGGCTCACTCCTGCGATCGGAGCAGGCACCCCGCTGGCGCCCAAAGCCCGGAAAGCCCCGGGCGGCTTTCCGGGCCTTGGGCTCCGCCTGCACCCCAGCGTCCCTGCAATGGTTTCCTGGTGGGCGTGGTTGATGGGCGTGGCTTGGTTGGTGGGCATGGCTTGGGCGTAGCGAAGGTGCGGTCAATTTGCATATTTGTCTATTATAAGGTAAGATGTAAGGAAGCTCCCAGAGGTTATCAGTGTTTAGCAGAAACATTACAGATGGAAGGAAGCAGGTGATATATTCAAAGTGCTGATAGAAAACAAAACAAAACAACAACAACAAAATAAAACAAAACCTGCTAATCAAGATATTACATCCAGCAAAATTGCCCTTCAAAATTGAAGGAAAAATAAAGGCTTTCTCATATAAACAAAAACTGAGGAAATTCCTCACAACTTGACTTGCCTTACAAGGAATGATAAAGGGATTCTTTCAAATTGAAACAAAAGGACAAAAGGAAGCAACATAAAATCACACAAAAATATCATGTTCTCTGCTAAAGGTAAATAGACAAACAAAGACAAATACAGAATCCTATAATATTGTAAAATTGATATCTAAATAACTTTTAATTCAGCTATAGAATTTGAAAGGTAAAAAGCATAAAAATAACTACAAGTAAGAGGCTATGTTAATGTATACAAAATATAAAATGATGCAATTTATAATATAGATAACATAACATGTGGGGAAAGAGAAATGAAAAGTAGATTGTTTTTGTGTTTGAAATTAAGTTATCAGTTTAAATAGATTGTTAAAACTATAAGATTTTTTTATGTAACCTCATGGTAATCCCATGTTAATCCCACAGAAAATATCTATAGAAGACACATAAAATAAATGAGAAAGAAATCAAAGCACATCACTACAAAAAAAACCAACAATGAAACACAAAGGAAGGCAGTGAGAGAGAAAAGAGGACAAGAAACTAAGGAGACATACAGAAAGAAATTAACAAAATGGCAATAATAAATCCTCCTGTGCCCCATTCAGGTCTACATTTCCAAATGTCAAATGTAACATGAACCCACCCTTTCTCTCTCTCTCCTGTTGATTCTTATCTGTTTATATAGAAATGTAACATGCTGAATTTAGGGCAAACAATTAGTGACACTTCTTTGGTTGATATTATTTGCTTTAGAGCATTTGCCTTTAAAGCACAAATTTGTAACAAAAAGAAATGTGACTTTCTAGTAGAAATTCAGGTATTTTATCAAGATATTTCTTTAAGAGAAAGAGTTTATTTCTAGAATCCCTGAAATTGTACCATTCTTATCATGTTTATATATATAAATACACACATGTAAACATGTATGTATATGTGTATGTATATCCATATATATTTTAATATTATATATGTTAAAATTATGTGTATATATATGAGTGTGTGTATGTGTATATATACATATGCATGTATGTGTATGTTTGTATATATATATGTACATATATATACTTATAAACTGAGAAAGTCACATTTTTAAATACAGAACTATCAATACTGAAAGATGATTTTCACTACTGTAACTTAAAGTAATAAGTCAATATAATTAACATTTTTGAATAGATAGAATACAGTTGGCAAGAAGCAAATTGGTAAATTATAAACATTTTATTCTGCATCTACCACATGTTAATTATATTATTTTCTTTAAAACAATTAATTCCAAGTACATAGGAACTTCATTGAACTTAACTATACCTCTTTAAGTTTCCAACAACTTCATGCAGGTAGCTTTAAAGTTTATCATCAATATAAATTCATCTGCAGAACATAAAACAATGTTGCCAAGCAACTAATGGAAATATGTTATCCACTTTGTAGATTTGAGAAAATAAAAGTTGCATTTGAATTTCAGAAAATTTTAGAGAGAAATAGCCTATATAATAAAGAGGTAATATGCAAATTGACCATCACTCCAACACACAAGATGACCACCCCCATGTGGTCACAAATGGCCGCCCCCATGTGGACACAAGATGGCTGCCACAAGATGGCCAGCAGGGGAGGGCAGTTGAGAAGGACCAGGCTGGCAGGGTAGTGGTTAGGGGGTGATGAGGCCTGCAGGAGAAAGCGGTTAGGGGCAATCGGGCCAGCAGAGGAGCAGTTAGGCATCAATCAGGATAGCAGGGGAGTGGTTAGGGGCTGATCAGGCTGGCAGGCAGGTGAGCGGTTGGGAGCCAGCAGTCCTGGATTGTGAGAGGGTGCAGGCTGGGCTATGGGACACCCCCTCGCCCCATGCACGAATTTTGTGCCCTCCCCGTGCATGAATTTTGTGCACCGGGCCTCTAGTGTTTATATATGCTCTTTTTAATGTCCAGAATTTTAGACATATCAAATACTAAGTTTGGTTTTTTGCTGTGCTCAGAAAAAGAAATAAAATATTAAAAGTACAACCTTTTTAAAAAAACATTTTTAAACTTTTTATTGTTGACACTATTACAGTTGTCCCATTCCCTGCTCTCCTAACTCTTTTACCCACCTCCACCCAGGCCCAGCCACCCCTTCCCTCTGGTCATCATCACACTGTTTTCTGCATCTATGGGTTATGCATATGTGTTCTTTGGCTAATCCCTTCACCTTCTCTCACCTAGTCCTTCCTCCCTCCTCCCCTATCAAGGCTGTCAGTCTGTTTCTTATATCCATGCCTCTGTTTCTATTTTGTTTGTCATTTTATTTTGTTCATTAGATTCCACATATACTAAGATCATATAATGTGTAATATAATATAATCATATGTCTTTTTCTGACTGGTTATTTCATATAGCATAATAATCTCTAGGTCCATCCATACTGTTGCAAAAGGTAAGATTTCCTTCTTTTTTATGTCCATGTAGTATTCCATTGTGTAAATGTATCACAGCTTTTCATTCACTCATCTACTGATAGGCATTTGGCCTGTTTCCAGATCTTGGCTATTATGAATAATGCTGCTGTGCACATGGGAGTGCATATATTGTTTTAAATTGGTGTTTCAGGATTCTTAGAATATATTCCTAGAAGTGGGATCACTGGGTCAAAAGGCAGTTCCATTTTTAAATTTTTGAGGAAATACCATGCTGTTTTCCACAGTAGCTACGCCATTTTGCATTCCTACCAACAATGCACGAGGGTTTCCTTTCCTCCACATCTGCACCAGCCTCAGCAATCTTGAGAAATAAAGAAAAAAAGTTAGAGGTAATGCTGGACGTTGAGCGCCATTTATCGCCAGTGGTTTTTGATCCAGCATCTAGAAGGATTCAGCAATCTGGAGAAGGGGCTGTGCATAAATTAATAAAGAGTCCAGAGACAAAACATAATTTTGAAAGGCATTTGCGGCGGGGGCGTGGGGGGAGGGAGGGGAGGCAGAGGAGCTTGGCTGAAGAAACCAAGTTCTCCTTGTCTCAGGACCTCTTTCTTTTTATTAACACAATTTTTCCTAAGGCAAGGGGGAGGTATACACATCAAAGGGTAGGGTTAGGTACAGAATCCATTGTCAGATTGGGGAATTACCTCTGGCTGTTCAGGTGTTTGGCCAACAGGAGGCAATAACATGTAGATTAAGATGCCCTGAGCTGTCTGGAAGCAAGCAATCATCCTTTTCAGGTTTGGGGAAATGCCATTAGCCATTCCCAACAGGTGATAACATATGTGACTCAGCCCTTGTTGAGGCCCCAAGTTCCATCAACTTTTCAATGAAACTCTTGCAATTATGACATGTTGGAATTGACTTATGGCAAGAGGTATCACAATAACAGATATCAAACTATACTACAAGAACATTGATCTCAAAACAGCATGGTACTAGCATAACAACAGGCATACCAATCAATGAAACATTACCATACCAAAATGCTCAATTAATATTTGACAAATATGGCAAGAGCATAGAATGGAGTAAAGACAGTCTCCTCATTAAATGGTGTTGAGAAAATTAGACAGGTGCATGGAAAAATGAAACTAAACCACCAACTTACACCATAAACAAGAATAAACTTAAAATGGATAAAAGACTTAAATGTTAGTTGTGAGACCATAAAAGTTCTAAAAGAAAACATAGGCAGTAAAATCTCAGACATCTTTCAGAGCAATATGGCAAGGGAATAGAGGAAAAAATAAACAAATGGGACTGTATCAAACTAAAAGGCTTCTACATAGCAAAAGAAACCATCAACAAAATGAAAAGGGATCCCACTGCATGGGAGAACCTATTTGCCAATGATACATCTGATAAAGGGTTAATTTCCAAAATATATAAAGAACTTAAAGAACTCAACAATGGAAGACAAACAATACAATTTAAAAAGTGGGCAAAGGAGTTGACATTTTTTTAGACACTTTTCCAAAGAGGACATATGGATGGCCAATAGACATGCGAAAAGATGCTCAATGTCACTAATAATCAGAGATGTAAATTAAGACCACAATGAGATGTCCCCTCACACCTGCCAGAATGGCTACCATAAATAAATCAACAAAAATACCTTTTACTATATGAGTTTGTGAATTATCAAATATTTATGCATTCTGAATTTTATGAACCTAATTTTGTTTTGAAACTTGGAAGCATAGAAGATAATTTAGTCTTTAAATTTGATGCTGAATTGATCAATAGAAAATTAAAAACTAGCTGCATGTGAATTATTGTTTTTGACATATTTTGAAATTTGACTATACCACTACTTTGTTTTGTTTTAATGTTTGTGATAAAAGTTGGGATATAAAAGTATTGATCATCTAAAATCTATAACTAATTTGTCATATTGTAAAATTTCTATTTATCATTTCAACAGTATATAGAATGCTTAAATCAAAAATATCTTCATTTTAAACTTCTTTTATCTTGTTGCTAACTGGGATCTAGGATATAACACTTCTTTTTTAAACAGCTTATTTGCAAAATCAACTTTATATAAGTCATTGAGTTACTGTGATTTAGGAAAGTTTTTGTAATTATATTTTGTGATGTTCAGTTTTAAATATTCAACATTTTAAAACCACATTTAATAAATGTAGTGTTCTATTTCTACCCCTTTCCAATTTTACTACTTCTGCAATATTAATATAAGCAAATGATGTATTAAAATATCCAAAAGTAGACAACCGGGGATACATATGAACTTGAAATCAGAATATTTTAGTTGGATGTTAGGAGTATCTAAAAGAGAGTTTTAATCATTACTAGAAAAAGAAAAATTACTTCTCCCTGTATCTCTCACTTAGAACTGAGACTTTTCCAGACCAACTCAACTGAATCCTCATACCTCATCTGTGAGAATTGGATCAAATGGTCATTTATGCATCTTTCAACATCAGTGGTATAAGCTCAGATTAATTATTTTAGAGAGAAAGGCTCTCAGGGAATAAAGCATAGTATGTACTACAGTGCCCATAACAACACACCCGCACACACACACACACACACACACACACACACACAGCACAGGCACAACTCCTAGTTTCTGTATTTGACCAAATTTTACCTCTATTTGGAGGATTTTGTCTCTTTCATTCATTCTGTAATCCTCAGGTTTTATAGTTCATGGTACATAGTGGATGCTAAATACTGAAATTAATAATTAAGTGATAGAGTAAACTATGGTATATAAAAGGTAAAAGAAAGAGTATATTTGAAGCTGCTAGCCGGGGAGGCAGAGGCAATCCTGTTAATTTATATAGTTGAGGAGAGAAAGGAGAGAAAACAGTCCTTAATTCCTTAGGGATTGGCAAGCATTGTGATCACCTTTTGCTTCTTAAGTTTGAGATTCTGCAAGATACATGCATGTATTTCACCAGAAGAATGATGAAACGAAATCTCTAAAATTTAGGGAAGAAGCTAGGTTTGAGTAAAGATTTCATAATCATTGGTGAATAATGTCATTTATTTGTAAAAATTAATGTTTTCCCAAACCATCTGAAAAGATATTAAAATGCCATGCCTTAGCATGTAGAATGTCAACAAAGGAGTAAAAGCCCATAAAAATTACAACAACAACAACAAACAATGAATAGTAAGTGAAATTCCTAGAGAAAGGAGTTTTTTCTTATTTTTAGAGAAAGTGATTAAAAAATACTAACTTAGGGCTCAACGACCTCATAGGGCAGAAGAGAGACTCATACATGAATAAGTAGAAAGAATTCATGATAATTATGATGACTTATGTATGGTTCTGTATAAACGTTATGCAGTTTTAAAGTAGAGGAAATGATTGATATTTATGAATTCTGCCTGAATTTTGAGGGTGATAAAAGTTGAAAAGTGATGTTTTTTTAACTGACTATAAAGTGTAAAGTAGAGGTCTTCTAAAAAAGAGCGGGGAGGAGGTAGAGTGGGAGGAGAGGAAGAGAAGGAAGAAGTGATGGTCTGGGTACGGCTGAAGGCAAGACTTCCAAGTAGAATAGTGAGCTTCACTTCACAATAAAATGAATTTTGGGCAGAATAATTATAACTCAGGGTCCGCATTGAAAAACAGTCTTAATAGTAAACACATAGACCAAAATAATTTCCTAAACTTTGCCTGGATTTGTGAACATGAGGCAGAATAACATTCAGCATCTCCTTTTCTATTGGGCTTCAGAGGATGCCTTGGGTCTCCCAACACTGCTAGCTAGCACCCTATCAATCAAGAAAGAAATGACTCAATGCAGTTTTGTTAAGTAAATGATCATAACCTGTCCCAGAAGTAATTAGTAGCCCAACTGAAATATTCACACATGGCTATTTAAATTTACATTTAAATTAATTACAGTAAAAAACAATTCCTCCATTGCATTGGCTACATTTAAAGTTTTCAATAGCCATGTGTGCCTAGTGTCTACTCTATCAGGCAACTCAGATTATGTAAACTTAACTTCCTCAAAGAAAAAGCTAGAGCTATTAAGGCTATGTAGTTGCACCCTATTTTGCCCCTAGGAATTCCTTTACTCATTTATTTGTTCATCTATACTATATACTATAGATTCTATAGCATGGCCAACTTATCCGAGTTTTCCCTGTTTTAGCAGGGAGAAAGGCTCTCAGGGAATAAAGCATAATACCTACTACAGTGCTCATATCAAAACACACACACACACACACACACACACACACACACACACACACACACATGCGTGCGCACTCACACACTCAGATTATGTAAACTTAACTTCCTCAAAAAAAAAAGCTAGAGCTATTAAGGCTATGTAGTTGCACAGGTGCAACTCCTAGTCTTTTTTTATTTGACTAAATTTTACCTCTATTTGGAGGATTTTGTCTCCCTCATTTATTTTGGAATTCTCAGGTTTTATTAGTTCATGGCACACACATTTGATGCTAAATACTGAAATTAATAATTAAGTGATAGAGTAAAATATGGTATATAAAAGGTGAAGCAGAGTATATTTGAAGCTGCTAGATAGATATATTATCCCAGATCTCATGAAGATTTTACACTGGGGAATTGACAGTGATTAATTTTTGAGGATGTCCTGTATATTGCCATGCTGGTTTACTCCATATTACTAAGAGTTTACATTCTTTGCTATCTTGTAATTTGATCTTTCATTCTATTTGTTAGTACCTCATTACTCTAGCATTCTATGAGAAACAGGCCTTTTCTCCAAAGACATGACTGTCCCTGAGATGTAATACATTCAGCCTCATTCTCATATGGTTTTTAATTTTTTTTCTGTAAACATTTATACAATAATACATTAATATTTTTATGAATAAACTCATAATTGTAGAACTGATCATTTCCTGGTGTTTTTTTGGAATATTTAATAATTATATGCAGATTGAATAATCACTCCTGTACAGATTGCCTGGGTGATATCAACATGCTTTATTCTCATGGAAATTAAGGCATTAGAATATCCATTTGGTATTATTTGTGTAGAATTGTTTAAATATTCCCTGTGTTAGTTTAAAATATATCTCTTGCTGTCCTGTTCTGATGTGACAGGAAGGTTCTATCTCTGTACCAGTTAAGGGGCAACTTCACAATGATTCTTTGTGTTCCACTTTGGCCACAGACAAGACTGTTCTTTATAATTTTAACTAGAGGCCTGGTGCATGAAATTCATACAAGGGGGGGGGTGTCCCTCAGCCTGGCCTGCACCCTCTCACAATCTGGGACTGCTGGTTCCTAACCACTCGCCTGCCTGTCTGCCTGATCACCCCTAACTGCTTGCCTGCCTGCCTGCCTGATCTCCTTAACTGCTCACCTGCCTGCCTGATCACCCCTAACCACTCTGCCTGCCTGCCTGATGACCCCTAACCACTCTGCCTGCCTGCCTGATCTCCCCTAACCACTCTGTCTGCCTGCCTGATCGCCCCTAACCACCTCTGCCTTGGCTCCCGCCACTGTGGCTTCATCTGGAAGGACATCTGGAATGACGTCCGGAAGGTCGTTCGGCTGTCTGGTCTAATTAGCATATCATACTTTTATTATTATAGATAACATGTAAGGTGCTCAAACACTAGTATGCATATTCTTGGAGAGGTAGGAGATTTTGAGATGCCTTAAATCATCAGAAAGTGAGCTGCCTATTGGAATGAGTGGACAATGGCTGAGCAGAATCTGGAAACAGAAACATACCACTGATAATAGGAGCTTTTATCATGTAGATTAAGCTAGGTCACAGGAAAATAAAACAAAACTACACATAAAATGGCTCAATAGGATAAAGTTTATTTCTCACTCTCATTACTGTCTTGAGGATTTCTAGGTCTCTAGCATTTATTGTCAATTTATTCAGGCATACAAGTAGGTAGAGATTCTTCTATCTTCAATTATCTTCCAAGGCCACCATGGTTACTCCAATTACCTATTCCTATATGAAACACTATCCCAGAAATTAGTGTCTGAAGAAAAGAAACAAACAAAAACATATTGACATTTTACCAACAGTTACTGGATTCACCTGGAAGATTCTTCTACTGGTTTATCCAAGCTCACTCATATGACTGCCATTATCTGGAGTCTCAATTTGGTCTTCATTCACATGTCCAGCAGCTCAGGTGGACAGATGAATTATTTCAAAGCTGTCCAGAAATCTATGATGGCTACATTCATATGTCTGGCAGCTCAGACATGGGAATGTTGCTAAAACAGCTGAAGACCTGCATGTCATTTCTCTCTGTCCATATGGTGTCTCCACGAAGGCAGATGAAACTCTTAACAATCCTGGTTCAGGGTTTCAAGAAGGTCAAACGGGAAGTTATTAGGACTTAAAAGCTAGGCCTCAAAGTGGGGACAAATGCAAGTGTATTTTATTTGCTCAAGAAACTCATATGGTCAGCAGAGATTCTCATCCTGATGAAAAGAGTGGCAAGGAATCTGTGACTAGATATAATTCCCCAAAGCAGTTGTCTCTAGTCAGTTAACTGAAGAGAGAAAAAAAAGACCATGGAAAGAACATGAGAGATTTTAAATAGTAGGTCTGGAAGTGGCACATAGTAGGTCTATTTATTTTATTGATATTTGAAAAAAATGGCCACAGATCTTCCCATTGCTATCTGAATGTCCCTTTGCAGTGGGGCTTATCTGCTCCTTCCATTATGAGATTAAATATATTTCTATGAATCTTAAATTTGGACTTAGCTATTGGAAATTTTTTTTTTTTTTAATCAGGGGACACATGCAGGAACCGGGAAATTATTGAAATGCAGGGTTTACCTTCTTTTGATGCTCTTAGAAATCCCTACTTTCACTGAAATGTGAGTGAAGTTCCAGACAGTCTGTTATATGAGACAGATGGCTCAGAATTCTCCATTGCCCCAGCTGACAGCTAAACAGCCTCCAGAAGTAGATCCACAGATAAATGAGTGAGCCCAGCAAAACCAAGAAAATTTTCCACTGAAGTCTTGTCTAAATTACTGATTTATAAAATCAAGAACTTAAAAAAAGTCTATTTTAAGCCACTAAATTTGGGAGTGGTCTGTTATATAGCAAAAGCTAAACGATACATATTCTATTACTTAGCACTGAATCCCACCTAACTACAATGAAACTGAAATGTGTATTTGAGCTGGGTGCCAAGGAAAGGAATTTGATTTTGATGAAGTTAGCAGTCTGCCACAATGAAAACTTCAGTTCGTCAAATATCCATTTGTGCCCCTCGTTCTATACACTCACATAAAATGCACTCCACCTCCTCTACCAGTTTCTGATTTCATCTCAAAATTCCTGAGTTTCTTGGTATTATAATGTTCTTTCTGTATTTCCTGAATGTGGTTTCTTTCTTCATAGTAATTCAACTTATAAAAATGCAAATTATGTCTACCAGCCACTTCCCCACTTTCAATATATGATGGCGTAGCAACGAAAGATGATACACAATAAACATTCCTGCGTATAAAAGGAATCAAAGTAAACACATAGGTGTCATTTATACAAGGAGGCAAGGTGATTCCATTGTGTGAATTCCATTGCTGGGAAAACATTGTGTGACCCGGAAATTGGCTACATTCTTTCATTATACTCTGGGTTTTCTCTCTGCATGGAACTTGCTTGTCTATGGTTCCCTGTGGTCACTGGTTCCATCCTTGGGGCGGGCCTATCTTGTCGATTATTCATGTGGTCACATTTGAAGTAGTCCTTAGGGAGTATAACCTGTGCCAGGTTGTACATTCTTTACAGCCTGTGTTTTTAAAATCACACGCTTTTTAGGATCAGTCTCAGAGTTTCCCTCAAAAACAATTCAATAGGCTTCTGATATTTTTTGCCTTTATTCAATATCATATGCCAGTAATTTTCATTAAATTTCTTTCCAGGAAAGAATTCTTAGAATTAATTTTATCTTTGCTTCAATTTTCTCTTATCTATTTAATTTTAATAGGAGTCATTCAACTTTGAGACCATATAAAATGATACGATTTGGTAGGAAACCTTATATTCTATACTTTGGGGTCCAGGAGCCGTTTACCTTTTCCACCTTGGCACAGTTTTTAATTCCTTCACTCTTATCCCCTTATAGCTCTGCTCTCAGTCAGTTCTTACCTAAGCTAATTTCTTTTTGTAAAACCTTGCTAAATGCAGCAATTAAGTCAACACACACACTCAGATTCTATCTGGCTGGCCTCTGATTTCTTCTCCTAGAACTACAGTAAATTCTTTGTCTTCTGAGCTACCAAAATCATAGTATTACAAAGTGTTTTTAATCAGTGTGTGACATGGGAATACCTTCTGGTCTCTGATATCAGTTTAATAATTCCCTACCATATCACAGTCAAATATCAATACTGACTTCTTATTAACTAGTGTAGGCTGGACCATAGTGCCAATTAGATTCAAACTCATATGAGTCTATGCAATAAAAATGTATTTCTTGCTTACATATGAGTCTTCGGCAGTAGCAAGCTGCAATGGTGTCTGCTTCACATATTCAGAAACCCAGGACAAAGTCTGTTCTCTCTCTTTCAGCATGGCTTTCTAGATTATCAGTTTTCCCTGCCCATTTAGTAGGAAGGGGTAAGAGCACAGATGACTTTATACAGAAGTTTGTTTATTGGAGAAGAGGGAAGGAGGGGTCAGAAAACTTCCTGTTACCTTTTATTGACTAGATCTGAGAGACCTTATCACTTTAAGGAAGCCCAGGAAATATAGTCAAGCTGTGGGTCCAAAAAGAGCCACATTTGATCATCATTAGCTAATTGTCTGGGTTATAGAAATCTTCACTAGTAGGTAACCCGTGGGTCAACTGAACACTTATTTACTTTCCACAACATCTATAATAATAAAAGTGTAATAAGCTAATTAGACCAGACATCCTTCCAGACATCCTTCCGGGATGAAGCTGGGGCTGCAGCCGCAGGATCCAGGCAGCCAGCCCCGGCTGCGAGGGAGGAATCCAGGCAGCCATGTCTGCAAAGGCCTACTCTTGCACGAATTTTGTGCATCGGGCCTCTAGTCTATTATATATTGCTTTCCAGCATGCTCCTGCTCTGTCATAAGGTCATGGTTTCTTGGTCTACTACTCCACTCTACATAATCCTTCTCCCTCTTCTTTACTCCCTATGTTAACTTTAATCTTGTACTTGGGAGCAGTAAACTTCTGAATATTTTATCTTGGCTTAGGCGAGGGGATTTACTAATAGAGTGCATTTTCTGGGCTGTTTATAGTGTTGCAGTAACTAGCATATCTCCCTGTTTGTGCTGAAACAATGTTTGAACTGAGCCTGTTGAAACAGAAAGGCTATCCTGCCAACTGTTTCCTCATTCCTTGATGAAAGCAGTGATGATCTTCCTGAGCAGAGAAATCAGCAAATGTCTTTCCACCCTTATCAACCACGGATTAATGTATCATAACACAGGTCATGGGCCTCCCTCAACTACTACATTAGGGGTCTTGGCAGAATAATTTAACGCTGTTAGGGTCTGATGGCTACTTATTAAATCTTTTGGCAAGCTTTTTAGGGTTAAAAACAACCACATTGCAGAAGTGACCACAAGTGAAGAAAATATGACTTTGCCAGTGAGACTTTTTCTATCTGGGTCTGTGAATCAAAGCAATTGAGTGAAATACTGTGGAACCCAGACTAATAACCAAATACCCCTTATCACCATCTGTGATAAGTGGGATCATTTTAGCAATGCAGAGTGGGATCATTCATTTGGCAATGAATGCCATGTCGGGTCAAGTGCAAATTATTGGCACTTATTTATATGTCCTCTAGGTAGAGATCAAAACAGCAAATTCCAGGAAAATAACATCTGATGAAATGGACAAAGGTAAAAAAAAATGTAATACTTAAAAAAAACACAGAAATTCAACATGCCTTGTTAAAATTTACAGCTGAATACCTAGGAAATTGACCAGAAATGAACAGAATAGAAACCTATTCAGTTTCTCCATCGCCTCTGTTATCGGGGACAGCTCAGTCCAGGCTGTTAGAATATGTGAATGCTAGACTCCTAAAATAGTCCCTAAACCTTAACTTGAACAAGCAAGAAGTGGCCTAAGAAACAGTAAGAATGAGTGGCATGAAGATAGTCAGTTATAAAAAAATAAAAATAAAAATAAAATTCCAGGAAAGGAGAATCAGCAAGAATTAAATGCAGTAAAATGCAGTAGCCAAGGAATATTCTTCCAAAAACATAACCAAAAGCCCCAGATTGTAAAAACCCAAAAAAGAAGAAAAAAACATTTAAATGACAGCAAAAAAAATATAGCTTATTATTCCTTTGCAACAGACTGTGATACATGTTATAAACTTGCGGTCATTATGTGTTTCCAAATGGAAGTTTTTACCATACTTGCCTTATACCTTTTCCATGTGAATATACTAGACCTTCTAAGTTTAACGGTAAATATCAGACCTTGGGACATATTAGCCAGATTTCACAAAGAGGTCTACATATCATCCAGATATCCTGGATAGGAAATAGAAAGTAATAGCAGATCAAATTTCACCTTCATTTTAGGATAAGTTAAGTATACATATTTATATTTTTGAGTCACTGATGAGAAGAGGAAATTTGTTTTAATTGGGTGGTCAAAAAATTGGTCTGAGATTGATATTTACTGGCTGCCTATCTCTTAATAACAGCTCATATTTTCCAGCCATTTATTTTTATTGAGATTAATCCTTCCGTTCATAGTCAGAAATGTAACTGATTGGCATAATCCAATTAAAATAGATACCACTGTTTATGCTATACAGGATCCCATAGTAAATAATCCAGTCAGGCTTATGGGACTTTAATGTCTCTTTCCACTAGAATACCATGGCAGGCCATGAAGAAGGTTGAAGGGTTCACTCTGGTGCTTGTCCCCCCAGGCCACCAGAAAACTGGTCTTAAGACCACAAGGACAAAAGCATATGTTTTTACATAGAGACTTCAAAGGCAGAAATATACTGTGAGAATTGAATGACTTACAATTTTTGGTTTGTTTTGTTCATCCTTACTCGAGGATATTTTTCCCATTGATTTTTAGCGAGAGTGGAAGGAAAGGAGGAGGGGAGAGAGAAAGAGTGAGATCAATGTGAGAGAGACACATTGATTGGTTGCCTCCTGAATGTACCCTAACAGGGGTTAGGAACCCAACCTGCAACCAAGATATGTGACCAGGAATCGAACCCCTGACACTTAGATGCATGGGATGACTCTCTAACCATTGAACACACTGGCTGGGGCACAATTTTGACCTTCTTACCTAATAGTTGAAAGGGAGTTCAGGGAAGAATTCTAAGTATTGTCATTTTTATCTACTATATAACCACTTTTGCAAAGAGGTCGCAAATATATATTTATCTGTGGTAATTGCAGTTATTCTTTCTTAGGGATAGCACCTGTACTGAGCATTGTGATAAAACTTTATTAGCAATTTTATTTGAGTTTACTAATATCCCCCATGGCAGGTGTGCTGTTATAAATATCCTAGTAGAGGTATACGATACCAATAATGTATATGGCTGTTGAGATGTTACAGAAAAATTAAAATTCATGAAGTTTAAATGTTGAGAGCTTCTATTTTTGTTTGGATATTTGGTAAGGAGGGAAATATTATGTGCATATGAATATCACTGACTCAGCAGCACCCAGGCAATGAAAATAGCTGCTTATATTTGCATTTGTAATTCAATTACATCCTCAATGTAGTAGGAGATTCAAAGCAAAAGGTTATCATATATTTCTGATGTTTAGAAACTAGTTCTAAAACACTTACCAAAAATACTTGTTCGGTCCTGTAGTCTTTGAATTATCATAGAAAGAACCCAGTATTTAAGTCTCAATAATTTATTTTACTTTGGTAAGATCCTATTTTCTTAAATTTCATGAATTTAATAGGTTCTCTATTAAAGGAGAAAATCAATGAAAGGAAATAGAATTGTAGAATTAAGAGAATGTATTAATATTAATACACAAGGACCCGTGATATTTTATATTAACATAATTGTAGCTTATATTAGCAAATGATATTTACAACCATTGTGAGTAGATTTAAAAAATTAGATTTAACAATTAATTTTACATATCCATTTGCATATGTAGAAGGCTGCTCATTTGGGTCAGATTTACATTCACTTAACTTCAGGATGACTATTTTCTTGCCACTAAGAATTCAGTTTGAAAGAGGAATTCTCAGTGAGATGACATGAGGATAGGGAATTAAGTGTCGAGGTAGCCATTTATGAAAAATGAATCTGCAAGTGTTAGGTTGTACACTTTGTGGCTGTACATTCTTGGACAAGCCTCAGTCTCCTCACATGGTAATGATAGGGATCGTGAAGAGCTCTTGGAAGGGTTAAGTAGAGAAGCACTACTTGACAAAGCACCTGGGACTAGGAAACAAGTATATTTTCATATTCACATTTAGATGAATGGGTTTATATTTTTAAATGATGAAATTTTACTGGGCTAAAATGAAGAAAATAGCAAATGTTGTCTTTAAGCGTCTAATATTGAATTAACTCAGACAACAGAATTATTCTATACTAGAGGCCTGATGTGCAAGATTCATGCACTGAGGTGTGGTCCCTCAGCCCAGCCTGTGCCCTTTTGCAATCCGGGACTCCTGGGGGGATGTCCACCTGCCAGCAGTCAGACATCTCTCTCACAGTCCAGGGCTCTTATAGTCCGGGATCTCTGGTTCCTTACTGCTGGCCTACAGCAGAGTTGGGAGAAGCTGTGCTCACCAGCCACTCAGCCAGAAGCCAGGCTCGCTGGTCCTTAGTGCTGCCATGGAGGTGGGAGAGGCTCCCGCCACCACTGCTGTGCTTGCAGCTGTGAGCCTGGCTCCTGGCTGAGCGGAGCTCCCCCTGTGGAAGCGCACTGACCACCAGGGGGCAGCTCCTGCATTGAGCATCTGCCCACTGGTGGTCAGTGAGCATCATAGCTACGGTTGTTCTGCTGTTCAGTCGATTTGCATATTGTGCTTTTATTATATAGGATCCTAACTCAATGAAGTAAATTATATCTTAGTTCAATGGTAAAAGAAAGTATTATTCCAGCTTGATAGCTTCAGATAAGTTATATGAAAGTATTCTAGGGCTTACAAATGACTGAAAAATGTGCAAACATTTCATGGTTATGAATAAAATTTTAAATACAGGAGTTGGCAAATGTAGTTTTATAGCTGTGAGTACATGAAGCACAGTTTGTTCTTGTATTATTATTTATTAATTACTGTATTATTTATTTGTATTCCAACCTAAAACCTACCTTTGCACACCCCTGTATATGTGAACCAGAGCCTATAGCTATTCAGCGGTCAATAAATAACAAATGCCCTAAAAAAAACAAAAACAAAAAGCTGTAATTTTATTTAGTTGTTTCCCCCCCCCCCCTATTCTAGTTCTTTAATGCAGAGCAGGGAATGGTGGCTCCTTTTGCAGATGAGTGGGACAATTTATATATCTAAAAGTTGTTATTGCCCTGACCAGTTTGGCTCAGTGGATAGAGCGTCGGCCTGCGGACTGAAGGGTCCCAGGTTTGATTCCAGTCAAGGGCATGTACCTTGGTTGCAGGCACATCCCCAGTAGGGGGTGTGTAGGAGGCAGCTGATTGATGTTTCTCTCTATTCCTCTCCCTTCCTTTCTGTAAAAAATCAATAAAATATATTTTAAAAGTTGTTATTGCTACTCTCCTGGAATCTGCCTCTATATAACCAGAGCATTCTCATCTACATTTTCTTTAGGACTTCTAGATTGCTATTGTTGTCTGTGTCAAGGATTTAGAAATCACAGAATGAAGCCCGTTTTCTTAAAAAGAAAGGGAAATCATTCTTGCTTTTCTATTTTAGCCTTCATTCATGATGAACATAGAGGAGGAAAAAGGCAGAAATTAAGGTCACTACTTTTTGCATTAAAGAACTATCAATGACATATCAATCACAGTGTTATTATCTGAAATATATAAAATGATGTCTTGAAATAACATAGAAGATTTAGTCACTTTCAGATTTCTTCTATATAGACAAAAAGCTATATAGGGGAGACCAACCATGCTGATTTCCTGTTTCTGGAGAGCTTCTTTTCTGACTTTCCTAAGAAATCATGGCAATAGAAACATATATATATATTTATATATATATATATGGCAAATCCCTCATTAGGACACTGTATGCTGATTAGTTCCTACGTCAGCTGGTGCTGTTTGCACTCTCCTTGAGTCACAGATTCTAATGATTGATACTCTTTCCCACAGTTATTAGCTTGTATAGTTTACAGTTTATATAGTTGGTCTGTCTCTATAATTTGGCACCTTGAAAAATTATTTTCACATTAATTCCTGGTATGATAAGATGCTTTCTTTTAAATATCAGATTCCAATGAGACTAAATGCCATTCTCAGAGAGATGTGATTTTGAACTGGCAAGACATGAGAAGTTGGCATTGAAAATAAGTAGCTTTTATGTCAAGGTTGTCAAACCAATATTTTTTTTTCCTGTTCTTGGCTGGAATTCTTCTTTATAGCAGATGGCTTTGTTTTTTTTTAGATGTTTCTGAATTTACTAGATAAGTTTTTTCCACTTGGAGTTATTCTTGCACCTTATCATATGATATACCTTGTCCAAGATTCTAAACCAGTGGGGATAATTAATTTGTTCCTATAAAGAGTTCTTACTTTGTTCTTTACTAAATTAAGTTTTATTGTTATGCTACTCAATTCTACAATATGTTTAATTTATTAATTTCTATAGTGGTACATTTGTGATTTCTGTTGTATTAGTCTATGGAAATGTAAATATGAAATGATATAGTCCCAAATTATAAAGTTTATGCACATGGAACCCAGTAATTATAATCTATATGATAATCCTACAGAGTCACACTGCTTTGGATATAATACATGTATGGAGGAGCAAGAGCATAATTAGATATGAAATAACTAAGGGGTTTTAACTTGAGGTTTAAAAGATAAATGCATTTGATAGTCAAAACTATGGGAGTAATATAAGTTAGAAACATATGAATGAATAAATGAATACATTAATGAGTTAATGCATATGTCCTTATTTTCTTTTAATACTCTTAAAATTTGTCCATTAATAATAAATATAGATATTGCGGGGGCCTGATGCGGCGGGGATCTCCCTTTTCCGTGGCCAGCAGGGAGAGAGATGAAACTGGTTCTTGATAGAGGCGTCCAGGGATTGAGAAATAAAGAAATAAAGAGACACAGAAGTAGATGCAAGCTGGGTCCCGGGTGGGTCGCTGACCTCTTCTGCTGGAGAGACAGACGACTCCCTGAGCCACGCAGCACATTTATTTATACTCCCATATACAAGGGGGTTCACTGGAAAACTTAAGATTAAAGGAGCTTGGGAGGGCCCAGGTCTATTTCATTTCCTCTTTTCTGGTGCTAGACTGGTTCCACATCTCAAAGCCCTCTTCCGGAACCTAGACAAAGGTAAGCCAGGAACTGACAACACCTCTGCACTCCTGGGGCGGGGTGCAACTGACATGACTCTGTCAAATATCTTGGGCTTAGTCAACAGCAAGCTAAAGAATGTCCATGTGTCTTCCCAGGGGGCCCTCTACAAGATATAATTATTAAATTTGCCATTGTCAGAGGAAAATACAATTATGTTTACAAGAAATAGCTTCTTTGGAATTTAATAATAGTGTTATTTGGATGATTTATAGTGTTATTTCATTTTTAGAAATTTAAATAACTATGGCAGATATATTGGTAATTATTATTACTAGGAATAAAAATGTCCAGAATAATACAACCATACTTGAGGTAAAATCAAATTTTGTCCAAAAATATCTTTGCATGTATATTGTTCTCCAAGTGTATGCTTACTTCAAAGGATAAAAACAACCAAAAATATTGATAAGATCATAAACACTTATAATATGAACATGATATCACATGCCCGTTTATGAATAGTACATAAATTGTACTTGCACTGCTCCCAGTAGAATTCATATAAATCTCTTGATTCAGCTGTGTTTAATTCAGTTGTTCTTGTGTTGAAATCAAATTCTATAATCCCAGGCTTATGTGAGATATTTAATAAGGACTTTGATAGCTTAAAAGAATAATTGCTCATATTATCCAAATATCAGATTCCTTATTTGTTCCAGCTGTAGGGTCATTTTCTAATAACTTTTCCTGTACTCATCACAAATAAATGTGATGGAAGACAAAAGGACCTAGGGAAAGTACAGATTACTGAAATTAGAAATTAGGTCAGTAAACACAACAATAAAAGATAATATCAAAATTTCCACAAAGTTGGAAATGAAATTAGCATGTTAGATTAAAATCAAAATATGTATGATAAACTTATCATTGTGAGAGTGATTTCATTGTTGTTTAGTGACTGTTGATTATGATGACATTTTGAAGATCTATAAGAGAAAAAAATAACAAGATGGTAATGTCAAAAGGCTAATATGCAAATCGACCAAACTGTGTAATGACTGGTCGCTATGACATGCACTGATCACCAGGGGGCAGACGCTCAATGCAGGAGCTGCCTCCTGGTGGTCAGTGCACTCTCACAGGGGGAGCACAGCTCAGTCAGAAGCCCTGAGCCAGGCTCATGGCTGGTGGAGCGCAGCAGCTCTGAGGCACTGCTAAGGATGTCTGACTACTGCTGTCAGTTGGACATCACCTGAGGGCTCCCGGACTGCGAGAGGGTGCAGGCTGGGCTGAGGGACCCCCTGAGTGCATGAATTTTGTGTACTGGGCCTCTACTATAACTATAAAAGAATATGTTGTGTTTTATTCTTTTTTCTTACTTATTTGGCATTAAAATTATGACATTAGATGGCAGTTATTCAGGGCCTTGCATTCCCAGTTTCATTACAATACCATGTTTCATCATATATTTTTTTGGGACAAAAAATTAACGTAGAGGAATTACTATCATAGGAGAGAGAACACCAAAGGATAATATAAACCACTTTAAATGTCTAAACAAGTGAGCAGATTTTAGTGTCAGAAAACCATAATGTAACTGTCTAAAAAGTAGAGAGCACAGTTGCTAATGTGGATCTAAAGCTTACATCCTCAATAATATCTGAGGTGCTTTCTCAGAAAGATCCCTGAGAACTCCCTCAGTATTACTAAGTGGGCACCTCAGTGTGTGGTCAATGCTTTAAAGCATCACCATATTATTCTCATTATGTATGAGAACTAGTGACACAGAATAAAATTTAAATGGACATCTTTGTAGAAGGCCTAATACAAATCATCAATATGAGACCCACATAACATGACTTGTCAATATTTTCTATCACTGTTGGAAGATAACAATAAAAATGGCCCACATGCATATTTAGTTCTGGCCTTATTTAGGCCTTAAATCATCAAGCTTCTCTAATTATATCATATATGTATATATGTTTCTGGGCATGGGAGACATATGTGAATTTGCAAGACATTTCCTCCCTTATTTCCTTTAACTTTGGATCCTTGAGTTCCAATAATTAAATATTTCTGAAACTGTTCCACAGGTATTTATTCATTTTGTGCTGAACAAATTAGTAATTTATAAAGACTTTACTCAAGCTAACATTGAAAGACTGGAACACCTAGGTATCTCTTCAGGCCCAAGACACTTGCTCTGATAACTCACTAGTTATGTGCTGCTAGACAGTTAAAAATATAGTTTCTAAACCTTAATCTTATTATTATAAAATATTGCTACTATTGATGAACAATGATAATATATCCCAAACGATGTTATCATGAAAACCAACTCAATCATCTACATGAAAATACCTGTAAATGAACCTTCCATCTGTATCTTATATTTTAGTTCATGGCTTCATTTTCCATATTCACTAATTTAGAAAACACTGAATAATTCTAAATTCCCCTTTTACCCTTCCACCACATGTAATCAGTTATCAAGTTCTAAGTGTATTTCCATCAATTCTCTCAATTATAGAGTAAATTAATTGTTATCAGAGTCATGCCTCCAAGGAGATAACAGTAATACAGAGATGGAAAGCAAATAATTGGCTAATTAAAATGCAATGGAGTAATATTTACATCATGTTTTGTATGGAATTATATGGAAATACATAGGTAAAATAGTTGACTCATTTTGGTCTGAGGATAGAGGGGTAGAATTGCAGAATTTTTCAACTATTAGGCATCCCCTAAACTAGATCATAAAATATGATCACAACCCCAGTGAAATCATTCAAGTCTCTTCACAATTAAGAAGATCAATACTTACGTATTTTAGGAGAAGGAAAAATGCAATGAGCTTTTCTTTTTGTACTCTAAATTAAAGTAAACGAAGAGTACCTAGATGGAAATAGGAAAAAAAACACAACTAACACACATTTTTACACCATTTTGAACTGGAAAAAGAGATCAAAATGAGTGTCAAAATGATTCAATGTAGAAAATATAATATATTGGACAAAAAACAAACACCTATGTAGAAAAATTTAAATTTATAGTTGAATTGGTTATGAAGTGTCTGAAAAACTTACGTACTTATGTTCATTAGGAAAGAGATTAATAGGAAGAGACAAAGGCAATCATGCTTTTAAAAATTATGTGTGAGCATTTGAGAACATATGAGCCAGGATCACAATTCCTTGAGATGGGAAGGAAGGTTTGAAATAGCTCAATTATCTTGACCTACAGCATTTTCCCTTACTTTGTCATAGTAGAACTTAAGAATAGATTTTACAATAGTTTTGCGGTCCATATTGTTTTATTGTTAGTGCAACTACATATTGAGTAGATAAATAAACTAAACTATTATTTAAAAATATTGCCCTAAACGGTTTGGCTCAATGGATAGAGTGTTGGCCTGTGGACTAAAGGGTCAGTCAAGGGCATGTACCTTGGTTGCAGGCATATCCCTGGTAGGGGGTGTGCAGGAGGCAGCTGATTGATGTTTCTCTCTCATCAATGTTTCTAGCTCTCTATCCCTGTCCCTTCCTCTCTGTAAAAATCAATAAAATATATTAAAATATAAAAATAAAATAAAATTATTTAGTAATGTTGACTTTAATATAAGCAATTCCTCGTCCAAATTATGTTCAACTTTTATTCAGTGATATTAAGTTATTTTTTCTTATAATACTGAAACAATTATTTTAGATACTCATATTATAATTTTTAAAGCAAAAATTTCCATCCTCAGAAAAAATAGCATAATTTAAAACCATATGATAGGCAAATAGGACCAATCTCATCTGAGACCTGAAGTAAATATAGGGGAACAGAGATTATGAATTATCAGGTAATTTCCCAGAACCAATTATTTGGAAGTATACTTATAGTATTGGTCTTTAGAGCATGAGTAACATGATTTCTAGCTCAGTATCTTACTTTTCATTTAATTAAAAGAGAGTGATAAAAATATTACGAGAAAATTCTTACACTGCTCTTGGTAGTTTTTCCTATTAAATAAAAAATACTGTGTGTTGGTCAATATTGGCTTATTTTTTTCTAATAACCTAGTTGTTCCTTTCAAAAGGTTTTATAGAAGAAAAAAATTAACTGGAAACACTTTCAGAACAAACCTACCAAAGAAGTGTGAATGGATGCGTAACCAGGAACATATTTCTGATTAGTTTAATGGATGATATTTCATGAAAATTAGAATACACTGAACTGCAAGGGGCATGGATTCTGTACAGGAAACATAATCAAATACGTGTAGCTAATTTGCTCCATTTAAACCACATGCTGTTTCTTTTCCTGCTTTCAATGTATTGCCCATTCCCTCTTGGAGTCTTGAATGATCCTTGTCGCAGCTAGTTTCCAAACAAGGCTGCCAAGGACCCACTGTGTTTCCTCTCCCAGGAGGAGTGTTGGAGGACCCTGTGACTTACTTTAATCAGTAGAAGGTGGTGGTGGAACACTGTGTCCGTTTTGCTTCTAAGTCTTAAGAGGGCCTAGGATTTTCCATTTTTGTGTTCTTGAGATCTCTAAATAGTTCAGCTACCAGAAAGAGATGAAGAGGAGAGTATACGATGCTACATAGAAAGGGAAAAAAGCTCAGATGTCCAGTGTCCAAGTGTCCTGATGAAGCCTCCGGGTGACGTCAGCCCCAGCTGCCACCTGACTGAAACTGCAGAAGAGACTCAAGCAATACGCTCCTGAGTCCAGTCAACCACTAAATGGTGTGTTGGTTAGTTATGCAGCAATCGATAATAGAAATAAATCCGAAAGTCACAATTGCCCTCTTAGAATCGTAATAATTCCCAAATTACTCTGTAACAAATATAACCTTACCATTTAAACTTAATAAAATTTCAGGATTCTATTAAACAAATTGCAAAGCTCTCATTATGAATGCAATAATGCTACACTAGCTAATGTGTAAGTGGGATACTTAGCTATCAACTCAGGTTCATTGTTTCTGTAATAGTTTTTATTTCAACAGTGGTTTTTTTTTTTTTTCTCCTTTGGCCTAAACATCAAATATGTATAATTCAAACACTCTACCAATTGAAGGGTAGAGGGGGAGGTAGAGGTACATTGGAGATTTTGACACACCCATCCCTACTTCTCCTCACCCCTCCACGCCCACAATCATTCATAGGCAAGAATCACTATTTGGTTTACGCTCAGTGATAAGACCAGATTAAACCCGACTCAACAGTTCTGGTTTAGATAAATTATCTCCTGGAAATAAATCTCCTAGGGTAATATTTTCCATTTACAGTTAGAATCAATGCTCAACTTCCATTTAATTTAGCAAATATTTTTTGAGAATTTATATATGCTGGTCTCCGATCTGGACTTGAAAAGCTATTTAAAAGTGATTATGGCACCATATATACCTTCAAAAAACATAGCCTAAGGTATCTACAGCAGTGAACCATTATTATGTGACTTTTCCAACAATCCTCAGCATTTTAGATTGCCAACACCTTTCTATTTTTGAACAAGAGTTGGAAAGTATACTTGATGATGTTTTTACATGTCCTTATAACTACTTCTGCACAGTAGTTAAACATTACCAAGTACTACCACAGCAATGAAAAAACAAAACAAAAACAAACAACAACATGAAATGAACACACTTATTGATGTTACCTAACATTCAAGGCTGAAGAAAACAGATGACAATTATACTATGTATATGGAGGTTGAAAAAAAGATGAGTAAAAATATGGGAAAGCAACAAGAATAAGTTGGAAACTTTCCAGCCATTCAGATGTGAAAATAAAAGTTAGATATAGTATTTATTATTGTGTAACACTAATTTATATATAGTACAAATGCTTTCTTGGCAATCAGTCTGGACACAGACAGTCAATGAGATGTGAATCATTCCAAAACGATATATTATTTGGCCAAACACAACTGTTGGAACCTAAGCTACTCTGATTTTCATTATTTTCCCCCACGAGAATCCTGGCAGACTCCCCAGCTTTTTGCTGTAGCAGTCAGCACCGTTAACAACTGAATCACCATTTGACTAACCCTAAATCTGAGTCACCACCCAGCTGCTCTCCATGCCACCCCTTTCTCTCCTAGGTCTTCCCTGAAATTCCCCATCATTGCTGTGCTATCTTGGCCTCTCATTTAATTGAAGCAATTTGTCTGTGCCCTGTGTTGGGGGCAAGTCTCCTCTGCTTTTCCCATCTCTTCCTGAAGGAGCAGTAGGACCCTCCAATTCTCCCCTTTCTTTGTGAAGGAGAAAATAACCTGGAAAGTGTATTTTCTGCCTGGGGAGAAATAGTTCCTTTTGCTTCTTTTCCCCTTCCAAGAAACAAAATATTTTCTGTATGAATGGCAGAACAAGGTCCATCTCTCTCTCTCTCTCTCTCTCTCTCTCTCTCTCTCTCTCTCTCCTTATCTCTCTCTTTCTCTATCTCTATATATACTTCTCCAGCTCTACCAAGGAATTTTTTCATTATGTCCCACTCCATTTTCCTCTTGCTCTCCCCACACCCCCATCTGTCTCACATATTTATATCCATGAGAATTTACTGTGTTCTCATGCACTGTGGTGGCAAACATTAGGCAAGGTACAGTCACACATATTAGTGTCAATTAATCCAAGCAACAGCCTTAGTGGAATGTGTACAGGAATACCCTGCAGAGAATCTTTAATATTAGAAAGAAAGCATTTGAACATAGTATGGCACAAAGACTGGTTTATGCTAGGGAGTATGCAATCTAGTGAGAAATAAAAGTATACAGTTTGTTTAAATTTTTAAGAATGTGAATAGTTCAAAACAATGTTTCTTGATAGTTTAAACAATAAGAAATCAATTTAGGCTGAGCTGTACTGTAGCCATCAATACAACTTCAGTTAAATCTTGAAGAACTCGTAAGATATGATAGACAGAGGGCATTGAAATGAAGTGAGACGTGAACTGGGTTGGGAATGAAACTCTACAAAGATTAAAGGTAGCACAATAGAGTAGGAATAGGATTCAGCCTTAATAGGAGACAGGGCAAGAATTAAATTTTGATGGTGCTATTTTTCACAGGAAGGACTTAGATAATTTATTTATCAATCTGACCCTTCCCTAACTTAGCTCTGAAGTGTAGACAATTTTATAAATATTAATTCTCTAATACGTCTTGTGCAGCATTATTATCAAAGGCCCTACTCATTATTTTAGAATTTTAGAAAACATTGTCTATTACATTTTTTTGAGAGGAGGTGTTAACATCTACACAGTCAGATGAGGACAGAGAATGGCTGCACAGTTTGGCACAATGTGTGAGTATCTGCCATAAGGAGACAGCTTGTGAATCACTTCACCCTCTTGCTCCCCCACAAACTCATCTTCTATTTGGCCCCTTTCATATCACATGCAGCCTCTGTCTGTCCAGACAATATACAGATAGATGGATCAATCTATTCTGAGTGCTGACCAGGGCAGGTTTCCACAGAATGGAAACGGGAGAGCAGACCTTCAGTTTTGCTCTATGGCCTCTATTAATTCTTCCTCTCCTCTATCTGAAAACCCAACCATATTGTTTTTTACCCAAACGGACAAAGGATGTTGCTTTTTTCTAAATATAAATGTCACAAAAGAAATCGGGAAATAAATTGTGAACTACCAAATGAAAAACATGCTGAAACACATTCTCTTTAAAAATGTCTTATCTATATTAATGAAAGGATGATATGCTAATTAGACAGGACTTTTTCTGGATGTCCTTCCAGACAAAGCCGCAGCCACGGATGGTGGCTGCTGCTGTGAGGGCCAGGCTGAGGCTCAGGCAAGCCTAGGATGGTGGCTGCTGTTGTGAAAGCTGGGCCAAGGCTCAGACAGCCACTGTGGCTGTGAGGGCCTAGGCTCAGGCAGCCGCGGCGGCCGGCAGTGGCAGTAGCAGTGGCATGATGGGGGCGTCACCTTTCCCTGATGGGCCAGTTCCCTGCTGCAGAGGGAGGCCAGAGGCAACAGCAGCTAGGGGGTGATGGGGGCAGTGCCTTCCCCTGATCAGCATGTCTCCTCCTGCAGAGGGAGGCCAGACCTGCAGATTAAGCCATCAGTAGGACAGCCCCTGAGGGCTGCTGTACTGTGAGAGGGGGCAGGCCGGGCTCAGGGACCCTCCCCCCCACCCAGTGCACGCATTTTCATGCACCAGGCCTCTAGTCTATATATATAAAAGCTCAGCGACCAGAACCACAGAACAACCAGAATGAACAGTGACTATGACATGCACTGTAGCAGCCAACCAGTCAGATCTGGGCCCTGATTGGCCCCCACCCCCCAGCTGGCCTGGCCCCTGATCGGCCCCCAACACCCCAATCAGGGGCAAGGCTGGCCACCAACACCCTGATTGAGGGCATGGTCAGCTGGCCAACCACCCATGGCCCCTCCCCCTGCCAGCCTGGCCCGATGGGCCCCCATTGGGGCAGTCTGGCCAGACCCCACCCATGAACAAATTCATGCACCGGGCCTCTAGTCCTATTATAAAATCAAGGGAGAAATTAGCCTTTCTTCCTCATGCTATACTTTAAATATTGGGAAGATAAACTTGGTTTATCTTATCAGGCTGAATTAAGTTTGGGAATTATTTTTTAGTCCCCACTAAATCTTGCCTTTTAGACTACCTTTGGCCAATTAGTACAAACAGAGCTAAACTGCTGACTTTCATGTTCTTAGCAACGGAAGGTCTCTGGCTTAGCCAGTGCCCTATAGCCTCTGACTAACTTTCAGGAAATACTTCTTTGTGATAACATTTTCAAAGTATACTTAATAAGAAAGATTTTTCTGAGCCACAGATAAAAAATATTTGAGAAAAGGTTACGAGCAGAGGACTCATCCGTTTTCTTGTGTTTTTCATAATGAATACTTAGTATTAAATGTAAATCTCTGTCATGTAGTTTCATTATAGTGATCATTTAGTACCTTAACATAGCAAATAGTGAGTGGGGTAACTGTAGAATAGATATTTCAAAATAATTTTAAATATATATACTTATAGAAGTAGAATTTATTAACTAAAATGCAAATTTCCAGGTCTAGATTGATTTCAAAATTTTCAGTGAAAATGGGGAATAAGATAATTCTAACTTGGGGTTTCTCAACCACACCAATATTGACAATTGGAATTGATAATTTTTCATGTTGAGAGACTATACTGTGCATCATAGGATATTTAATGGCAACTTTGATCTCTACTCATTAGATGCCAATAGCATCCCCTTTGTAGTGACAACCAAGAATGTTTCCAGACACTGTCAAACATTTGTTAGAGGGCAAAACTACCCCTTTTTAAGAACCACTGATCTAGACAAAAAATATGACTATTAGGATACCAAGTCTGAAAATTACAAGGAATAGTATTAATTTATGGAGTACCAACTGTAGGGCATCCATGTGGTCAGCATATTATCCTATACTAGAGGCCTGGTGCATGAATTCATTCATGGGTGTGGTCCCTTGGGGTGGCCTGTGCGGATTAACCCTTTGCACTCGCTTACTTTTTTCTCGATTCCTGCTATCGATGCTAACCGTGTCGAGTCACACTTGACATCGGAGTGCAAAAGGTTAAGCCCAAGCTCACACCCTCAGGCTTGCAGTCCCAGCTTGCACCCCCAGCTTTACAGCCCTGCAGCTCCGCCTGACACCTTGCAGTGGCCTGGAACCACCCCCTCACCTGCTCCATCATCTCACCTGTGGGATGATTGATCAGGGCCAGGCCCCCCTGCCCGGCTCCCTTAGCAAATTGGAGTTGGGCAGTGGCCCTGCCCCTCACCGCTGCTGCTGGTTGCTGTCTATGGGTTGATTGGGTCCCCATTTGCACCCGCCTTAGCCTGCTCCACCATCCCACTGCAGTCCCACTCTTGTTGAGGCCCATTGGGGCTGGCAGCGCCTCCACTGCCGCCCACTGCCAATGTGCATCGCTGACACTCACCATGTTCCCTGCCACCTCCTGGTGGTCAGCACACATCATAGCAAGTGGTTGAACTCTGGGTTGAACAACCACCCGAGGGAACAATTTGCATATTATATGGGACTAGGGGCCCAGTGTACGAAATTCGTGCACTGGGGGTTGGGGGTCCCTCAGCCCAACCTGCCCCCTCTCACATATTGGGAGCCTTTAGGGGATGTCCTACTGACGGCTTAGGCCCGCACACCAGGGGGAGTGGGCCTAAGCCACAGTCTGGCCTTCCTTTGTGGGAGGCAACCGGGCTGATCAGGGTAAGGCACCAGCCCCATCATCCCACTGCTGCAGCCACTGCCAGTCACCGCAGCCACCAAGGTGTTTTCATCAACATGGACTCTAGTCCCTTCACCAAGAAAAAATGACAACTTTCTTTAGGCATTTTCAAGATGTGTCTTTCATAGGATATGCATTTCTTTATTTATTTTTTATCCTCACCTGAGGATATGTTTCCATTGACTTTTAGAGAATGTGGAAGAGAAAGGGAAAGACAAAGAGAAACATCAAAGTGAGAGGAACACTTTGATTGGTTGCCTCCTGCATGAGCCCTGATCTGGGCCCCAGCCAGGGAGGAGCCTGCAACCTAGGTATATGCCCTTAATCAGAATCAAACCCAGACCCTTCTGTCTGCAGGCTGAGGTATTATCCACTGAGTCAAACTGGCTAGGGCAGGATATGACATTTCTTAGCCCACCAGCAGCATACCTTCGTTTTTGTTTCTCCAGAAGTGTGGTGGAAAAACCCTAGATCACCTTTATGGATTCTTATTACCCAAGTTACTAAGAATATTACCAGTGGAATACAGGAAGCTTAGCCAATGAGCAGTCAGAAAAGGTATTTCCTCTATAATTCATACCAATCGAGGGCTGGGCCCTGCACAGGTCTAAAGCCTCTGGCCGAAGCTTTAGGCCTGTGCAGGCCCCTCCATCTCCCTCTGATCATTGGCTCAGCCCCTGCCCAGGCCTGCCCAGACCAAAAGCCTCTTGGGCAGGAGCGGACCCACAGCTCCCATAGATCAATCGCAGGGGGTCCGCTCCTGCCCAGGCCGAAAACAGATTGACAGCTCCCTGCCCAGGCTATCGATTGCAGGGTGTCTGCTCCGGCACCAGGCCGAAAGCCTCCACCAGAGGCTTTCGGCCTGGGGCTGGAGCGGACACCCAGCTCCCTGTGATCGATCACAGGGGGTCTGCTCGTGCACCAGGCCTAGTGCTGGAGCGGACACCCAGCTCCCTGAGATCGATCGCAGGGGGTCCGCTCGTGCACCAGGCCTAGTGCTGGAGCGGACACCCAACTCCCTGTGATCGATCAGAGGGGGTCTGCTCATGCACCAGGCCTAGTGCTGGAGCAGACACCCAGCTCCCTGAGATTGATCGCAGGGGGTCCGCTTGTGCACCAGGCCAAAAGCCTCCGCCGGAGGCTTTCGGCCTGGTGCTGGAGCGGACACCCAGCTTCTTGCAATCAATCGCAGGGGTCTGCTTGTGCACCAGGCCGAAGCAACCCCCAGCTCCCTGCGATCGATTGCAGGGGGTCCGCTTGTGCAGTAGGCCGAAAGCCGAGGCTTTCGGCCTGGTGGTGGAGCGGACCCCATCTCCCTGTGATTCGTCACATTGGGTCTGCTCAGGGCGCCTATGTATGCAAATTAACAGCCATCTTGGTTGGGTTAATTTGCATACTTGCCCTGTTTGGCTGGTGGGCATGGCTTGGGCGTGGTGAAGGTGCGGTCAATTTGCAAATTACTCTTTTATTGGGTAGGATAATAAAAGCCTAATATGCTAAGTGTCTGGTTGTATAGGCATCCATTTAACCAATCAAAGTGTAGTATGCTAACGATATGCTAAGGCCACTCAACCACTCGCTATGATATGCATTGACCACCAGGGGGCAGACAGTCAACCAGTCGACCAGTCGCTATGATGTACACTGAATACCAGGGCGCTCCGATCAATAGGTTAGCTTGCTGCTGGGGTCCTGCCAATTGGGACTGAGTGAGATGGGCGGGACAAGCCCTGGAGTCCTCCCGCGGTCCCTCCCTGGCTGGCCAACCTCCCTTGTCCCTCCCTAGCCCTGATCATTCACCAGTGGGTCCCTCGGCCTGGCCTGTGCCCTCTCACAATCCAGGACCCCTCGGGGGATGTCAGAGAGCCAGTTTCAGCTCAATCCCACAGGCTAGGCTGAGGGACTCCACTGGTGTGCAAATTTGTGCACTGGGCCTCTAGTGTACAATACCTGTCATGCAGAAAATGATTATAATTCATGCAAGTATATCTGAATACTGATTACAGAACTGAGATGGACTATTCAGTTATCTACAATTTTTATGCCTAGTTTCCCCCTTGGGATTTCAGTCTAGCATCATATTTTTATCTCATAAATTATGTTGATTAAAATGTTGGCAAAAAGTAGAGAATGTCCTTGGCATCTTGCACTATAATGGAAGCCCAAGACCTTTTTCATAGAAGATTTAGGAGAAGGCTGCCAATGAATATTAACTCTGATATTCCCTCAAAATGTTGAAATCTAACTGATGATCAAACAATTAAAAATCTAACTGCATTAAACACCCAGTTAACTGCATTCACTATTGCACTGGGCACTGTGAGCAAAGCAGAAAAAAAAAAAATCAAAATAAAAGTGAAGTAAGCCCTTCACTGAGATGCTTAAAACTAAATTCAGTTAGCAAGACACATAGCCAATAATTAACCTCACAGGCACAATCATGAGTAGTTCAACATGAGTTCTAAGAAAATGGACATCAGCATGCACCACAGTAGTGTTCTGAGACGATCACTCGACTGTGGTATGGAGTATAGATTGGAGTGAAGTAAAGATTCGTTGAAGAGATGCTGTAAAGGGGGCTGTTGAGAAGCTCCAGGTAAGAGATAACAAAGGCCTGAACTAGGGCACTGGCAGTGAAAATAGAAAGGGAAAGTCAGATTCCAAAGACATTCAAGGGGAAGGATTAACGAGTAAAAAGATTGGAGAGAGAGATGAGGGAGACCTCAGGGGTCAAGGTTGACTTTGAAATGCCTATCTTGAGAAACCAGTGTCTGTGATGCTTCCTGAGATAGAAACACCAATCGACTGTCCTCAAGATTCCCATGATGTGCAGGTTCCCAGGCAGTTCCCCTGTGCTGTTAGGGAGAATTTGGCCTGATATCTCCATTGTTGTAAGCGAGGCAGGATGTGCCAGTTACAGCAAACACGACAGAATCAGTACCAGGTCCCCTGCTTAAAAAAGGCAGCGTCTTTCACACTGCCAGAGCTTGAGGTAAGCACAGAGGAAGCCTTCACCTTATTTGACAAGAAGGTTTCATATTTTAGTCTCCTTCTTTCCTTGCCAGGCATGATCCCAAAGTTTTAATTCTTTAAATAGATTTGCTAGACCTATTTCATTTTACTGATTTTATGACTATAGATGAAGATTAGGCTAAGACGGCACTATACAATCATATGACTACAATTATATAACCATATCTATTGAAAGACATTTATTTAAGAATTACTTATAAAAAACACACACAAATAAATAACTAAGGTTAATTCTGATAATAAAGAAACAAACCAAAACTGTTGCAGCGATGAAGTGTCACTTCTTTTGCAAACTAGCTGTGCCCTGCTTCCCAGCTGCCACCCAAAGCCTCTACAGCTTCGTTATCTTCTCTGGGCATTCTCTTTATCTTCTGTTAGTAAATAAAATCTAGTGTCTCTTGGAGACAATGTGTCACATGGGGCCTGCTGCTGTGACTCAAGGCCTGGAGTTGGAGTAGGTGGATGGCCTAAATCTCTTTGTCTCTTTTAAACTACCCTTTCATGTTCCTCATGCACACATAATGTTTTAATCCCCCGTTAAAGACTGAACTATCCACTTCACCCTCCCTGGTCTTCCACTCTATCTTCCAGAGTGGCTGGGCCATTTATGCATTCTCACCAACAATAAGTGAGGGTTCTTATTGCTTCACATCCTTGCCAGCATCTGGTGTTATCAGTGTTCCTGGGTTTGGCAATTCTAACAGTTGTATAGGAGTATCTCGTTTGTTGTGTTAATTTGCATTTTCCTAGTAACATATAAGGTGGCGCACTTATTTACAAGATTATTTGTCACCTATATATCCCTTTTGGTGAGGTTTCTGTTAAGGTCTTTGGTACATTTTTTTCATTGGGTTTTGCATTTTCTCATTGTTTTGATTTAAGAGTTTTTCATATATTCTGGATGTGTCTTTGTAAATATTTTCTCTCAGTCTGTGGCTTGTCTACTCATTTTCCTGGCATTCTTTCTCAGAGCAGTTCTTTTATGCACTGACTTTTTTCACCGAGCTGCCCATTTCCTTTAAGTTTCTTCTAAAATGATTTGAAAAGAAAATATTGTGGTGATTTTAATTACAATTTTCTGAGTATTTCAGTGTTTTCTTTTTAAAAGTTTAAAATACATGTTATGTACAAGCTCCATCTCAAATAATTGGGAAGAAAAACATCCACCAATTTTATTTTTTACTTTACTAAAAATAGAGGATAAATATAAAATTTGATGTTCCCTTTGACTCTACCAATTGTACATGCATGTACTAACTCATTTAAATTAGCTGAAGTAAGAGGATGTTTTCACAAAAATGTATTCAGTGCAGTTTAACTACCATGAGCCCGGAAGAAATTGTTTTTAATCATTTTTAGAAAAGAAAATGTCAGAATATATAGAAATAGAAATCAGTACTGAGGTTACCAAAGTATCTAATGTATACTACTGTTATATTTTGATAGTCAAGAGCAACTCAACAGAAAAAAATAAAATAAAAAAGGACAAAAAAATTCAATGGGAATTTGTCCAAAGAAGGTATACAAAAAACCAACAGACATATGACAAGGTACTTAATATGACCAATCATTAGGGAAATGCAATCCAAACCACAATGAGATATCACCTCACACCTGTTAGGATGACTTTTATCAAACAAATAAACTATAAATGTTGAAGGATGTGGAGAAAAAATAAACCTTATGCATTGTTTGTGGAAATGTAGATTGGTACAGCCACTGTGAAAAACAGTATGGAAGCTTCTCAAAAATATTAAAAATAGAACTACCATATAATCCAACAATCCCACTTCAAGGTAAGTATATATAGAAAATAATTGAAATCATGATTTAGAAGAGATATATTCATCACCATGTTTATTGCAGCATTATTTATAAGGCGGAGATATGGAAGCAATTTAAAGGTTCATTGAAGGATGAATGGATATAAAAACATGACATATGCATACAATGCAATAGTATTCAGTGTTTAAAAAAGAAGGAAATCCTGCTATTTGTGGCAACATGGATGAACCTGCAGGGCATTAGACTAAGCAAAATGAGCCAGCCACAGAAGGACATGATACCACTTATATAATGAAACTAAAACAATCAAACTCATGGAAGCAGAGAGCAGAATGGTGGTTGCCAGAGCTTTGACTATTGAGGATGAATAACTCCTAGAGATCTGCTGTTTAATATAGTGACTACAGTTAACAATTCTATATTGTATACTTAAACATTTATGAAGAGGGTAGATTTTATGTTAAGTAGTTTTATAAAAAATAAGAGAGTGGGAGACATCATTTGAAGGTGATGGCTAGGTTAATGGCATAGATTGTGTTGATGATTGATATTTAGTTATTTATCTACAAATTCATCAAATTGTGTATATCATTTATGTAGAACACTTTGTATGTCAAAGAGAACAAAGAAACAAATATCAATATTGAGGTTCACAAAGTGCCTGATAAACACTCCAGTTAAAACTTGATATTAAGAGATTTTATAATTCTTCCAGGTTGAGCAGTAACAGATGCCATCTATTACCTATTCCTACAATATTAATATGAATGTTTGCACTTACAAATATTACATTATTTCTTTGACATTTAGAACACATAAATAGCATTAATTTCATTTTCAAAACCAAAAAGATACTTTTTTTGTGATTCAACTGAATCTTTTTCTTCATCTTCTTTGTATCTTAAAATGATCTAGAAGATTATTTCCATATTTTCAACATTCTTGAAAATACTAAGTTTTATGACATTTCAAATTTTAATTTCAAGATTTAAAATTATTTTAAATTCATGATTTAGCTTCATTTATACCCTTTATAGTGTATTTTTCAGCTTTTTTCATGTTTAGCCCAGAATTTCTTACTTTCTGAATATCATCCTGGATGACCTAATCAACATAATAGGACAAGAAAATGAATAAAAAATATAAATAAGAAAGAAGAAACAAAACTCTCAGTATTTGTTCATGGTATGGTTACTATTTAGAAAATATCAGTAACAAAGTTAGATAGCATAATTTATCCAAGATACCAATTATAATTGCAAGTACAAATATATGGTGCCTGAAAATAAATCTGATAACAACGTTTAAGACAATTGTAAGGAAATTATACATTTTTGAAGACTTAAAAACATCATGAATAGAGATGTATAATATTCAAAGATAAAACAATTTAAAATAAAAAGTATATTAATTACCCCCCCCCAAATTTAACAATAGTTTGAGTGAAATTTCAATGAAAAATTAAACCATTTTGCTCTAGTCAAGTAGCTAAATTGGTTAGAATCCTTCCAATATGCCAAGGTTGTGGGTACAATCACTGGTCAGGCACATTCAAGAATCAACCAATGAATGGGTAAATAAGCAGAACAGCAAATCTCTCTCTCTCTCTCTCTCTCTCTCTCTCTCTAAGTGTATGTGTGTGGGTCTTCTTCCCCCTCTCTCTCTCTAAAAAAAAAAAAATCAATCAATAAAATATATATATTTTTAAATTACAACATTTTTTATAATGGAAATTTGCAAGTAAATACTAAAATGTCGCCCGGCTGGCCTGGCTCAGTGGTTGAGCATCTACCTATGAACCATGACCTCCTGGTTCAAATCCCAGTTAGGCCACCTGCCCAGGTTGTGGGCTTGATCCCCAATAGGGGGCATGCAGGAGGCAGCCTACTGATGATCCTCTCTCATCACTGATGCTTCTATCTCTCTTGCCCTATCCCTTTCTCTCAGAAGTTAATAAAAAATATATTTTTAATGTACTTAAAAAGCAAGAAGCCAAAATTAACCAAGGCATTAGTGAGAGAGAAGAATTAGAGACTTTCCATTTAAAAAATATCAAATATTTAAAAAGTTTTATTAGCTAAGACAAATGTCACTGACAAGCATAGGCCAATATCCCTAAAATTTATTCCAAATTGTTCTAATAACTTAGAAGCAGTACTTCATTCATGGAAACAGATATTATGCCATAGATAATACTGTCTGTGTGTGGAACAGTGTAAAAGTGCTGATAATTAATTATCTATATAAATAAAAAAATTAGATCCTGTTTCACATCATAAACAAAAACTCAATTCCAGGTGGATAAAGAAATTGAATGTGAAGGCAAATCATTAGATGTTCTAAGAAACTATCATATCATATTTATGATATCACAGCACATCTCATCATATTATATAGTCTTATTAAAGAAAAAAATTTTAAAAACCCTAAAGAATATAATAGATTAGATATTATTAAAGATAAGCACTTCTGTTACAGGCACCCAAAACACCAGAAAAGGTGTTACTAGACAGCCCCCTGAGTCTGAGGGTGAGGGCTGTTCCTCCCTGGTTCTTGTCTTCTCTTATTAATGAATTTAAAGGAGAGACTCTGATCATGTTGTGATCAAGCCAATTTACTAAAGCAATTAAAGCGAGCAGATTTATTAAAGAAGCAAGGCAAGCAAATCTACTGTATTTCATCTGGCTCAGAGGGCAGATGGGTATCACTCAGCCAATATGAGGAGTGAGTTGGGTGGGGATTTGAGGTGTTCTATATCCTTCTGTCCACAGGTTTCAAAATTCCTCTGCTGAATATCTTGGGACAAATTAATTCTCAGGGCCACTTTTGTTGTGACCTGCCCAGGATTCATGAGAAGCACCTGGTAATTTTATCTTGCCAAGCCTTGAGAATTTGGCTTCTCTGCTTAGGGAGTAAAAACTAAAACTGCTCCCTCCTTTCTTTTCCCTTTCCTCTTCCTTCCCCCTTTCCTTCATTTTTTAATTGGAGATTCATTAACCATTTGCTTTCAAGCATCACCTGGAAAGATAAAGGCTTGCAATTTACAAGTTGGCTGCAAACTGGCCACACTGTTTGGCCTTGTTTTAACTTCTTTTGTCTTAGTTTTCCTATTCCACTTGCCCTGGAATTTTCCTAGCTTCTCAATGCCCTATTCATCAAGAGTTACCCAAAGAAAACATTTTCAAATCACAGCATAAAAACAATACTGATATACATAGTATGAAAATAATCTCTATAAGTAATTTAAACATATAGAGAACTCAATAGAAAAAAGACGAAAGACAGAAACAGGAAATTCATAGAGGCAAGCTGGTCAGCAGGGGGATTTAAGTGTGATCAACACATTGGTCATCACGGACATGTAAATTAAAAATAAAATGATATTGCAATGTATAAGTTTCCAGATTGGAAAACATGGCCATATCGAGTTTCAACACATGGTGAAGCAGTGGAAATTCTTACACACTGCTATATAAGAGGTAAATTTATATATTCATTATAAAAAAATTGGAAAATAAATTCTATATTATCTAGTAAAGCTGAGTATGTGCATTATCTAACAGCCAATGATTTCACTTTTGAATATATACCAGAGGGAAACTCTTTCCCATATGCTCCAGAAGATGAGTAAGAAAAAAGTAGCATTGTTTGAATAATAAGTCTGTAATGAACCACAGAGAATAGATACATTATTCTATATTTGAAAAATAAATGATTAAAAAGCAGTAAGAATGAATAAGCCAGAATTAGAATGTGTGTTATTTTCACACCACCAAGTAATCTCTGGCACCAGATCTACAATTCTACTCAATTCTGACACCATCTGCCTGGAGATAGGACCAGATCCCACATGATCAACTGGCTATAAATTGAAACTTCCCACAACCCTCTCCTAGGATTCACTTAATTTGCTAAAGCAGCTCACAGACCTCAGGAAACTACTGAGTAGATAACTAACTTATCACAAAGAATATTAAAGAATATGAATGAACAGCCAAAGAAAGAGATGCATAGAATGAGGTCCTGACTGCAGGAGCTCTGTCCCTGAGGAACATGGAGCGGGCATGTAGTTGTGTGTGGATCTCCCACGTGGAAGCTCGCTCAGAGCCCTGCTTTTGAGTTTTTATGAAGGTTTCATTAAAGAGGTGTGAATGACTAAATGACTGGTCATTGGTGACTGATTCAGCCTCAGCCCCTTCTCCTTCCCAAGAAGATGTAGGGACTGAAAGTTTCAATCCTCTAATCATGGTTTGTTCTCCTGACAATCTGCCTTCCATCCACAGGTGAGGTCCAAAAGTCATTTCATTAATATGAGCAAAGACACCTTTATTTCTCTCAACACTTAGGGAATTCTATTGCCAGAAACTAGGAAGAAGACCAAATACATCTTTCTTATTATAAATCACCATATCACACATACTCATTAGGGAATTCAGTGCCAGAAACCAAATATATCTTTCTTATTATAAATCACTAGATCACACCTACTCATTAGCATAATGAATCTCACCAATAAAATTTTGACAGGAAAAAAAGGTGTTTTAGAGACATTCATATAACATGACTCAATTTATTGTTTGTCATTGAACCTTATGTCTTTTAGGATATATGTAGATGTATGATAAAACAATGATTAACACAACTCCAGGACTGTGCCTACATATGGGGAAGTTATGGATTTGGGATGGGTTTAGAGGATTCTTCAAAGACACTAGTAATATTCTATTTCTTAAGTGAGGAGGTTGGTGCATATCTTATTTTCACTGCTCTTCTAAACTGTATATATATTATAATATATAATAAATGCATACATAAGCATTTTTTATATCTAATACATGTATGTATATAACATATACATATGTAAGTATATATCTGTACATATATGTGTAAATATATATATGAAAGAAAACAAGAGTTCCCAGAAATGCTCATTTTCTGTTACTGAAAAGTTTTAATTTAGCAATGGTAACAATAAAATATTAGTTGCTTTTAAAATTTTATTTAGAAGAGAAATTGAGAAAAATTGTAAAAATGAAAAACAAATAATATGATAGATTTCAGCTTGTAAACCAAAATGCCCTATATTAGGAAGTGCTGGTGACTCTGAAATCTGAGGTAGTTTTGTTACATGAGACCAACCTTTCTTCAATGAAAAAAGCTAGGGTATAAACATGGGATTTGGGGAATTGAAAAACAAAAGCTGTATGATCCTTTATCATCTGGCTCTTAGTGTCAGCCATGTGAAAGAGAATATGTCCCATTGGCCTCCAGCTAAATGGGTTTCTGAGTGAACAAGGATGAATGTGAAATCTGATACCACTCCAGACACTTCTAGACCATTACAAAGGAACTGAAAATATCTCAAAATCATCTCCTGCATTACAAAGGTACATTACAGCCTCCAATAAAAGCTGTTTTAAGGGTATAAATATACAGTGGATGGTAAGATAACAAGCAAAAACAAATGGAAAATTCATTAGCTTCACTGATCTTGCATAATATGTTTAAAATAAAAACCAGAGCTTTTGTTTTTAATCTCCTTTATTTTTTCAGTATCTTCCTTTTATGAATGAAAATTAATGAAATTAGTTTGGTGTGTCCTGTGAAAATCTGTGGCTTCCTGTGAGGGTTCTTGATTATGGCATATTATGAATGGCATTAAATATAATAAACTATTACTTATATAAGCCAGTCAGAGAAAAAACAGTACCATATGATTTCACTCATATGTGGAATCTAATGAAAAAAATGAACTAACAAGCAAATTAGAGACAAACTCATATATAGAGAGCAGGGTGGCAGCTGTAGGGGGTGTGAAGGGATTGAGCAAAAAAGAAAAAAAAGAAAAAGAATTCATGCATAAGGACAGCAGTGTGGTGCTTGATGGGGGAGGGGATGGTGGGAGGCTGAGGATGGTATAGAGGGGATAAATGTTGATGGAAGGAGATAGATCACTAGATCACACCTACTCTCAACACTTAGAGAATTCTATTGCCAGAAACTAGGAAGAAGACCAAATACATCTTTCTTATTATAAATCACCATATCACACATACTCATTAGGGAATTCAGTGCCAGAAACCAAATATATCTTTCTTATTATAAATCACTAGATCACACCTACTCATTAGCATAATGAATCTCACCAATAAAATTTTGACAGGAAAAAAAGGTGTTTTAGAGACATTCATATAACATGACTCAATTTATTGGGGTGGTGAACACACAATATAGTGTACAGATGATGCTGTAGATTGTGTACCTGAAACCTGTCTAATTTTCTTAACCAGTTTCACCTTAATAAATTCAAGAAAAAAATAGGCAAAGGACTTGAATAGTTCTTGAATTTTTCCAAAAATACACACAAATGGCCAACAACTACATGAAAAGGTGCTCAATGTCCATGATCATCAGGAAAATGCAAGCCAAAAGCATAATATCATATGCTGGGATGGCTATTATCAAAGACAATAGATAATAAATGTTGGGGAGGATGTGGAGGAAAAAGAGCCCTTGTACCCTGGTCATGGAAATGTTTGACCAATAAATAAATAAATAATAAATAATATAATAAACTATTACTTATATATAATAAACTCTTGTAGGCAGAATATGGGCCTCCTAAAGATGCCCACATCCTAATTGCTGGAACCTATTATAAGTTACCTTACATAGCAAAGGGGAATTAAATTTGCAGATGGAATTAATTTGATATCAGCTGACCTTAAAATAGGGAGATTATCTTGGATTATGCAAATGACCTTAATGCAGTCCAAGAATTCTTGAAAGTGGAAAAGTGAGGTAAAAGGAGGCCAGAGTGATATGATGCAAGAAATACCTAAACACTATTGCTGGCTTCAAAGAGAGAAGGGAACCTTGATCCAAAGAATATAGGTTGCCTCCAGAGGCTGGAAAAGGCAAATAACAAATTCTCTAGAGCTTCTAGAAAGAACTCAGCCCTACTGACACCTTGATTTTAACCCAATGAGACTCATAACCCGTAGCACTGTGAAACAATAAATTTGTGTTATTTAAAGCCACCAAGTTTATGGTCATTTGTTATAGCAAAACAAAGCTAATACTGAACAAAGAAACTATATGTGTTTGCTTTTAGTATCACATCCTATATAATAAAGATGTAATATGCAAATGGTCATTATGCCGTGAAGAATAACGACTGACTGAGTAACGACCGGATCAAGGATCAGCAGGAGGGTGGGGCAGCGGTGCTACAAGCAAGGGGCAGAGAGCTACAGGAGGGGGCAGAGCAGCAAGCTATGAGAGGGGAGACCAGGGGGCGGAGGGAGCTACAGGAGGGCAGGGCAGTGGGCAGAGAGCTACAGGAGGGTGGAAGAGAGCTACTGGCTACAAGCAGGTGGTGGAGTGCTACAGGAGGGAGCAGGGCAGCAAGCTATGAGGGGGGCGGGGACGAGGGATGGGGGGAGCTACAGGAGGGTGGGGCAGTGGGTGGAGAGTTACTGGAGGGTGGCAGCGAGCTACTGGCAAGCTACTGGTGCACAGATTCATGCGCAGGGCTACTAGTTTGTTTATAAAGAATAAGTTAGTTTATATCTAAACGTAAATCAGAAATGAACCCAGGGTATGCTGGGGTAACATTTATTTTAAAAATGTACCATTTTTAGACATTCACCTATTTATTCTTCCAATCTCTGACCATAATAAATTTACTGAGTAACCACTCTGTGCCAGGAATCATGGAAGCCACTGGATACAGAAATTAGACCTATTTTATTGGAAGTTACAATTTATGTATCTTTAAACTGTTAAGAAAATTGCTGTCACAAATGTGCCCCCAAATATCACAAACTTAAAGAAAATTAAAGTGAAGGTCCTATGCCTGTAAATTGATTGCAGGGTGAATAGCTCTCCTGACTATTTCCTCCCAAGCTGTCATTAAATGATCCAGACACCCTCCATTCTGTGGCTCCATCATCAGTGAGTTTTCAGTTTCATCTATTGAGGATGAGAGAAAGTATGAAGGATCTCATGACTGATTTTCAGGTCCAGACCTGGAAGTGACACATGTAATTCTGGGCACATTCCATTGGCATGAGTGCAGTAGTGTGACCACAACTAACTGCAAGGAGGGCTGGGAAGAACAGTCATCCCGTAGAGAAAATGGGGTTGGGAGACATATTGCTGGTATCAGCTGCAGTCTTCTCTTATGGATCGAATCCCCTCTTCTCACATGTGGGATATACCTATTCTCCTAACTAAAAAGTCTGCATTTACTGCAAACAACTCAAATGTAGGATTAGCAGTAATGTTCAGTAATCTCTATCTTATCCAGTGACCCTGAAGCATGAAACAAAATTTATCTACCTTATTTTCTTCTCAAAGAATGGAAAAAGGTACAACATAGATATAATCAACACTCGCATTTAGACAGAATATAAAGGAAGACCTATTGTTAATTATTTAAAATCACTGACACAGTTTTTATGAGGAAAGTATAGCTAGAATGCCAGATCTAAAAATATAACTTATAAGATTTTGTTAAATATCACAGATCTAAAAATATAACTTATAAGATTTTGTTAAATTTCATGGAGATAAACAGTTACAGAAACTTTAAAATTTTTCATAGAAGCATAGAAAAAAATCATATTTTTCTACCTCTATTAATTAATTTTAATCAGTTTTGTGGTACTATCAGATGATAGTGTAAGGTCCATAATGTTCACATCACACAAATATCTATATACAAAACTTGATACTGTTATGGGTGGAATATCGAGTTTAATATGAAATGGGCCAGGATAGGTAGGATCAATGCAAATTAAGTTAACTAAATTTCCTATAAAACTTATAAGAATAGAAAATAAAATTTTAAAGAGTAACCTTATTCTTTCATTTCATAAGTTTCTTCTGCACAAAAGAAGCCTATAAAATCAAAGTTTTATTTAATTCAGTATAGATATTAGGTTTTGTCAATGTATATTTTGCTTTAGAAATCTTGCAAAGTTTAGAATATTTGTATTACGATTATACTGCCATAATGTTTTAAAATCATGATATATTAATATTTCAATAGTGTCCAATGTTTTTATTTACTTATATATTTAATATCCCAACTATGTTTTATACTTAACCCTATTTTTTGTAAGGTAAATGGGCAGATGTACTACTCATAAAGGCAAATAAGATTGTGAAAGTGTTTTTAAAAAGAAATGGAAGCTGCTTGAAATGGCCTTTAATCCTTTTAGGCCCAAGATCACACACTTAGTTGTAAGAGCACAGAGTCAAACCCAAATTTGTTTGTCTTCAATGCATATGATATACTTTTTATTATTATTATTTTTTAAAATATATTTTATTGATTTTTTTACAGAGAGGAAGGAAGAGGGATAGAGTTAGAAACATCGATGAGAGAGAAACATCGATCAGCTGCCTCCTGCACACCTCCTACTGGGAATATGCCTGCAACCAAGGTACATGCCCTTGACTGGAATCGAACCTGGGACCTTTCAGTCCACAGGCTGAAGCTCTATCCACTGAGCCAAACCGGTCAGGGCTACTTTTTATTATTCTACACTGCTTATTTAACATCTTTAAATATTGGTTCTTTAAATATTGGTTCTTAAATCTTTAAATTGGTTCTCAAATATTTATTGAAGACCAATTATTTCCAGATACTTGGAAATATATAATATAATTTAATTTAATATTCTCAAATTAGGATGCCTCTGTTAATAACTCTCTAATCACACTTACCATTAAATGTAAACTCTGAGCATGACCTGGCTCCACTGGCCACTCTCTTTCCTCTTTACATGTTTTATTTACTGTATGGAAAAAATTACCCATTTTTCCCAATTCACCTATCAACTTACTTTCCTATCCAATTAGCCCCACAACTAGAATACAAAACCATCAGGCAACAATCTATTTATTTCACCCATATCCCAGGTATCTAGAAGAGTCAACAAATATTTTCTTTTTTTTTAAATATATTTTTATTGATTTCAGAGAGGAAGGGAAAGGGAGAGAGAGATAGAAACATCAATGATGAGAGAGAAGCATTGATAGGCTACCTCCTACATGTCACCTACTGGGGATTGAGCCTGCAGCCCAGGTATGTGCCCTTAACGGAAATTGAACCTGAGACCCTTCAGTCCGCAGGCCAAAGCTCTATCCACTGAGCCAAACCAGCCAGGACAACACATATTTTCTTAATGGAGAAATATGCAGATGAAGAAACAAAGGTTCTAATAAAGCTCAGAGGTTCATAGAGTGAGTAACTATTATGATAGTTATTGAATCCTATGTGATCCAAACTCTTCCTCATTTATTATTTCACTGAATTCCTAAGTGATTTTTTTTTCAGATTATTTTAGATGAAGTATATTTAATTCAAAGAGATTTGCTATGTATACAGGAAGGAATTTTTCCACATGGAGTAGGCTAGTGTTAAAAGCATATACACTCACACTTACAAACTCCAATGATATTATAGAGCAGATTCTATGTTCTTTTTATTGTTGTTGGAGGATTTATCTATGATAACAAAAAGTATAGTTAGAATTTTTTCTTTAAAATTTTTACAAGACACATGTTTAAAAATAGTAATATACTAGAGTCAGTCACTCTGAATAAAAATTTCATATTAATAATGTGGTAGATAAATGGTAGTGAACATCAAAGAGATTTGAAATCATGACAGTTCATATATTCATATAATAAAAATTCTCATCCAGAGGATTTATTTTTGTATCTCGCTTGTTCTTAACCATTTCTGTCATTTAAACGTTAAAGGTTCTTGTGGTAGAATGCCTCAGGATATGGTTATTGAATTTATAAATAAAAGATGCCCAGCCTAAAGTGATAAGCTGTTGGGTAAGTGAAAGGAAAGATGAGAGACCATCCTGACTCTTAAGAATTCTGGCAGCAACAAAATATATGTTAGAAAAATTAGTCATAAAGGAAGTATAATTGCTCTTGACTAAAATGTGAAGTTAAAAAATATTTTTAGTTATTAAAATTTTACTATGTTTTGTCAAATAAAGTGATACATAGAGAAATAAATATCTTCTTCCAGTTCTTCACAAAAGCTGCAAAATCAATACTGGGAGAACTAAAGTTAATAAATAATAATAATGTGCAATGTCAGTATCTATAATAATAAAAGCATAATATGCTAATTAGACCAGAAGTCCTTCTGGCCGACCTTCCGGACAAAGCCGGGGCTGCGAGGGAAGCCCAGGTCCCGGGTGCCAGAGGGAAGCCTGAGTCCCGGGGCGCCAGAGGGAAGCCGGTGCCTGCAGCCGGGGGAAGGAAGGCCTACTCTTGCATGAATTTCATGCATCAGGCCTCTAGTATTATATAAATTATAAATGAAGAGTTAAATGAGAATGAAAACTTAAACAGCATGGTACTTGTTTGGTTATAGACAACCTCTACTGTCACTATAGCTTAGTTTTAAATTATTATAGAGCAGATTTAGAGCAGTTTAGCAGGTTTTACCTTGATGTCTTGGATGTCATCAATATAAACATGTAAAACATTAAAAATAACATGGAGAGATGACGAAGATACAAAGAAGAATATTATATTTTGTATGGGTTCTGCCTGAAGGCAGTAAAACGGTCTGTTAAAATTTTTCAAAATTTTTCTAGTTTGCTCAAATCTTCATTACTCTTTTAAATGGAAAAACAATAGTCCAATTACACTCTGGCTGCTGTGGCTCAGCTAGTTGAGCATTGTCCTGCACACTGAAATGTCACTGGTTCAATTCCCAATCAAGTCACATACATGCCCAGGTTGCAGGTTTGGTCCCTGGTTGGGGTGCATAAGAGAGGCAACCAATTGATGTTTCCTTATCGCTCCCTTTCCTTTCCTCTCTCTCTAAAATCTACACTATCCACAGCAGGATTTCAGATTCCTTTCTGGGTGCAGTACCCTAGATATCAGGTCAGTATATGAGGTAACATATTCAACAAAATTTAAAGAAGCACAGCTCTCTTAGCAAAGATTGCTGAAAATGTGCTATACCAAATATCTACATATCAATTAACATTTCTTTAATGATTTGTATTATTTCTTCTAAAGCCTTGTTTCAAATTGATCTCCAGCTGATATCTAATATTGCTTTAGCTTCAAATTGTTTGTTCTTTTACATTTTCTGGCTCAGAAATGTTGTTTTATTATTATTTTTCTTTCCAAAACCACCAAGAAATTAATTCTGATACTATCTACCTGGTAATAGCATCAGATTTCACAGTTTAAGGGCCAGAAGACTGCCCCACACACACACACCTTTATACACCAATTACAAATCTAGTTCTCACCTGTGCTTCCGACCAGCTGGATATAAATCAGAGGTTTTCATGAACCCTTCCTTGGGTTAAAAATGTTCTAGACCAGCTCATGGATCTCAGGAAAACAGTTTAATCACTAGGTTACCAGGTTAATTTAAAAGGATATAACTCAGGAATAACCAGATGGACAATGGAAAAATATCTTTAAAAAGGTAAAAAAACAAAACAAAACAAAATGTTATCAAACCTAGACTTCAGCACTTAGACTTAATAGCTTTTAAAAATGTAAGAAAAATAGTTTTTCTGAAAGAATTTGTTATAAGCCCACTTAGATAAAAGTTAGAGGAATTACTTCACACAGAAGAAAAATAACAGATGAAAATCTGTATTTTACAAATGAATGAAACACACCAAAAAAGAGAAGGATGTGTATAAACATTAGACTTACTTTGCATGTTTTAAACTATCTTAAGCTGATAATTGAAACTTTAAAACAAATATAATGCAAACATCTCATGGGATTTATAATATATCATAAGTTTATGAAAAACATATCACAAAGGCTGAGCGGATAATGAAAATATAGCTCTTTCTTTTCCTTTGACCTCAACTGAAATATCACAGGCTTGGGACTTGCTTATACTCAAATTTGAAATACTCCCTAGTCATGCCTTCTCCACTTCCTCATTTGCTTAATTTTTACATTAGAACTTGGAATTTTGTGACCCAATTAGAATGTAAGCTTTGGAGGCAGAGATGGATCTGCCCTTCCAGCATCAGATCACACATTTGAGAAGAGTTCCTGACACATAGGGAAGGTCAGTGGATTTATTGAATAAAATAATGTGATAAAATTAATAAAGTAATTGGTGACATTAATGTAAATGTGCAAACTTGTCTGAATAAAATATATATTAAGTTCACTACTAAAAAAGTGTTCTTTATTATTGTTTCCTGCTCCTTTTGATTTAGATGAAATGTGGTTTACTTTAAAGACATGTTTTTATTGATTTCAGAGAGAGGAAGAAAGAGGGAGAGAGAGAGAATCATCAATGATAAGAGAGAATCATCAATAGACTGCCTCCTGCACACCCCCTCCTGGGAATTGAGCCTGTGACCCAGGCATATGCCCAGACAGGGAATCGAGCCATGACTTCCTGGTTCATAGGTCAATGCTCAACCACTGAACCACACTGGGCGTGTGAAATGTGGTTTATTTTATATCTACTTTAATAGTTTATGCCATTAAATTTCACACTGAAGTGCAGAAAATGACTCTTTTGCCCTCTAAGGCTATTTCACAAATTTGAATATTAAGAAATAATAATTTCCTTACTTGAAAAGGTCTAATTGATGAAAATAGATCCATTTGTTCTTCTTCATAAGCCACTTCTCAATGAATTCTGCTGTCTGAAGGGACTGACAATTTTATGCAAGCTCATTTAAAAGATCCTTAAAAGTCAGAGTTTTGATAAACCTATATATCATATTGCTAGACATCTTATACTTTAAAAAGATATATTAAAATAATTTATATATATGAGTTTATGATTATGGACATAATTTATTTTAAGTGTGATAGGGCAGATTTTTACATTAAGATATTAAAGTACATAAATTTACTTGGATTTAGATTAAATGCTGACAGATTATTGGAGTACTTGTGTATCTTTGAACATTGAGCTCCACAACTATTTGCCTTTAACACTGTTAATACAGATCTAGTAATTTTTCAAACTTTATTCTTTTTCCATGTACAATTTTCTTTTAATCACAAAACAAACTAATCAATTTTGTTACAGTTCTGTGAAAGACAGAAAAACTACCTTTAAGTAAGGTCTCACAAGCTCTCCTAGTATCTTGAATGCACAGAGCTATTTAGACTCCTTTTTAAATATCTATGATTCGGGGTCACAGTTCTGGGCTCCACAGAAGTCTGAATGAGTTGATAATTGGATTATTTTGTATAATCTAATTCTGTACACAGAAGAAATCAGCATTGACAAGTTTATTTTGTCTCATTCTATGTATTTATGTGGTCCATTAATCAGTTAACATTTCTGGGACTGACATAGGTTACATATTATTATCATAAATACTCTTAAAATATAACATTGTGGCACATATTTTACTTCTAAAATAAATACATAAAAGAACATTGGCCTTCCATACAAAGTCATAAGATTAGAAAATCTAGCACTCTTATTCTCGCTTAAGTAATCATCTTCTAACTAAACGTTCTATAATTCCTGCATCAGGTTATGTCCTCTAATGTTTCTAAGTCCATTCCCAGATATATAGTATCTACTCTGTAAGTGTGTATTGGGCTCTTCAAAGGCAAAGTTTTAAACCCTGGTATTTTTGGAGTCAGAAATCCTGATATTTCCTTTCTCAATTTTAATTTTATTAACTGTAAAACGAGAAAATGGACATAGGACGGTGGGAGGACACTGCCTGTACCATGCTAACATGGAACCTGCAGTTGAATTTAGTAGTGTTAAATGAGTGGAAGTGACTTCCAGAAGAATACAGGATTATGAAGGAGAAAGACATGAAGCAAGAATAGTTCTACGAATGGCTTTTGCATCCTCCTTAGTGCTTTTATTAAATACTAGATTGTCTCGTATAAATAGTGTAACTACATAGTTAAATTGAGTCAAATAAAAGTTTTGTTTACTGCTTACTTGGATTCTTCCTAGTTGGAAAAAGCAAATTGTTGTCTTCCTTTACTCCACTTTCATCTACACCAACCTTGGAGATTATTGGCTAAAAAGTTTACTGCCTTTATTGAAAATATGCAGTAGAATAGGTCGCAGCAAGAATTGTTCTTGCTGCCTATAAGAGCTAGAAGCTTAGAATAGGTCCAAAGGTATCACTGGGACAAAGGTAAAATAATAATAAGTGGAAAAGTTAATGGAGTTCAAGTATTAACTAGAACTCTTTCTTTTTCTCCTACCCCCAACCCCCACCAAATTACATGAGTGTGTCTGGTTTCTATGGTGCTTATACAGTTGATTTTAGCAATTCCAAAAGGTGAAATTGGAGTGAGAGAAAAATATAGTCTGGATAAATATCTTCATACCTGAATGTCCAGTTACCTTAGTATAACACGACACAAAAATGTGTCTTCTATTTTAAACTCAAATCACAGTATTTCTTTTTCAGTAACTTCCTTATTGCCTATTGCTGCCATATCTAGTCAAACAATAGAAAACTAGTTCTATTAAGATATAGAGCAGTTGTGTCCATTATCAATGAGACTCATTATTGAGGAAAAAATAAAAACTCTGCTTCATAATTCAGAGATACAGAATCAATGTAGAAGAATAAAAAAGATTTGAGTTAAAGAACTGATTTCTATTTTAATGGATATGCTTTGACATGTTAGACACATCAAATATATATGTTATACAGAAAAATGCATATGTATAAAGGTTACTTATGTTATATACATTCTATATATATTAGACTCATACATGTTACATATACATATGTATGCCAAATTTCCTGCTATAGCATATATTAAAGAATTAAAACTTTTATCACTATTGTAGGTGATAAATTGGATTTGTTTGAAGTAGGTTTATTTGAAAATATATGCTGTGTTGTGAAAAAGTGTCTTCAGCTTTTAGGATAAGTGCCTATAAAATATATGGGGGGAAAGAACTCTAAACTAAAGGTTAGAATATCAGGAATCAATGAAAAATTCAAATATATTTTGCCATTTTAAAGTGGCTTTCTTAATAGATCTATCTCAACAGATGATATTTGTGTCATTTTATTTCAAACCAATTTTTGTTATTGTTTTTATTTGCAATTTTAGCAACAGGGAAAACACTTTTAAGAGTCTATTTACAATTTTTAAGCAACACCAATACAGTAAGTATTGGTCATAAAAATGAAAGTCATATTTTAATAAGGATTGTCAATAAAGATATATAGAACAGAAATGTCCACTGTCAGTGTAATATATTAGAGTTCAGAAAATATTCCAACCAAATAAAATCAATTGCACATTTTATAGATTCTAAGATGCACATATCCCACATTTTAATATATTTGAAATTAGAATACATCTTATAATTTATGGCATTAAATAATTGCTTTGACCTGGTGGTAGTCAAGATATACTTGTGTTTGTGAATGTATAAACATTACATCATCTGTAGCCAAATATTCAAATTACATTTTAATGGTTTCAAAAAAATCATACAGATAATAACTGGGTTTTGTCTTGTTTTGTTTTGTTTTTAACACATAGATACCACTGGTTGTAGGAAGGTATTGAATCAGACATATTTAACAACATGTCAAAGTTGGAGTAAAAAAAGATGAGATCTACATAAAGGCAAAGCTTGCTTCAAGATACTTAATCAATGGCTTCAGACCTCTAATGAATTCTTCTAAGAAATGCTATATCACAGTATTTTGATGGCATTTTTGATGATGCTTTGTTTAAAAACATACACATAAAGCCCATGAGTACAACAGATATTTAGAAATTTATATTTTGACAATGAAATAGTTTTAGGAATACTTTAATTTGCTTATATTGACTTTTTAAGTTATATGCATGATTTATATATGCTAACTATATATCTAATTAAGTTGAAAGTAGTTGTTTCAGAAAATAAACATATGTAATTGTTGCAGAAGATCAAGAAGACCAAGGACGCTACTGAGGAAGTTGGAGGGACACTGTTTAATACGCCAGCGGACTCAGGGAACAGCCTTCCAAATCTGAGTGAAGGAACACGCATGGGGCCCTCCCTTATATCTCCCTCCCTCTGATCTTTGTCCCACAAACATGGATTATGCTTCCGGTCCTTTTCTCGGGCCTTGCAAGAAGGCCCCCAGGTGTTGGGGGTCTCCAGGCCATATCTGGTGGTCTGGCCTGGCATCAGAGTCAACAGCCCTCCCTCTGGCCAGAGCACTGTCCACATTCCAATGGCCTCTGTAACCGGTTCTGCAAGACCAGTATGTGGGAAAGAGGTAGTGACTTAATCATAGGTCATCAGGAATGTACACCGAGCTTACTGGCCTGGACTCAGATCACCAGCCCCAAATATCAGGGCTACATTGGAATCAGTCCTTTTAGCATCCTCATAATAAAAGAGATTGTCTTACATAAAGCATAGTTTTCAGGATATTTTTTCTTTGTTCAGTTATATGAAAAATAGGATTGGCCATTAAAGTTCATGATACATCAGAGTCAATGAAATATATAAAATCATAATAAAAATACTGCTGTGCTTATATTCTATAAACTATGAACACACTTTTGAAATAATATATTTTCCAGTTCTTGGAATATAAAAATGCAAAAATCTTTTAAAATATATGAAGTGTTTAAAGTTAGACCATTATAAGCCCATACATTTCTTCTTCTTGTCAAGCTAATATATAAATTAAATGTTGCATCAATTATACCCATAAATGATTTTTTCTAAAACTCCTGAGCTTCCCATAAATTCTAAAATGTGTATGCTATGGCTAACTAACTATTCAAGAATACATTTTGTATAAAAGTTCAAATACCAAAATTGTACTCAAATACAAATTTATGAAAAAAGATCCAGAAGGGCAGACTTGCCCTACTATATACAAAATCTATCATGCTTCTATATAAAATTAGACAATGTGATTATGGTGATAGCATAAGTATACAGATCAGTGAAGCAAAAATAAAAATCATAGATAATTCTTATAAATCAAAGAGAAAAATACAAATGTGAAACATTTGCAAAGCACATGTTATAAGAGGAAATTTATAAATGGCCAATAATCTTATGAAGACATATTCAACCTAAATATTAATAGAAAAATTATAATTAAAAGAAGTGATTGGAGGTGTTCATAATTTATATTAGCAAAAATTAAAAATATGTTCATAATATCAAGTTTTCACAGCAATGTGGAACAATCTAGACCTTTACTAGTATATACTGGCATGGGGGTTGCAATTTTTATAGCCAATTTGAAGTACAATGTGTTAGGATCTGTGTTAGTTTTTTTGAGACTGCTGTAACAAATTACCACAAACTTGGTTCCATAAAACAAAATAAGTTTATTATCTCACAGATTTGCGGGCTGGAATCCAAAAGCAGTATCACTGGGCCAAAATTAAGGTGTTGGCAGAGAAATGTAAACTCCAGAGGCTCTAGATGAAAATCTGTTTCATGCTTCTTTAAGCTTCTTCTGCCAGCATTTCTTGGATTGTAACTATATCTTCTGGGCTAACATCTTCAAATCTTTCTGTGATCTATCTTCACATTCGCTCTCTATGTTTGTGTATAAAATCTCTCTTTGCCTTCCTTTTCTAAGAATACATGTGATTGCATTTGGGGCCCATTCAAAAGATCCAGAATAATTTCCTCATATCAATATCCTTAATTTAATGGTATGGGCAAAACTTTCGTACCATATAAGGTGATATTTATAGGGTCCAGCTGATAGGAACTCCTTCACTCAATTTATGAGACCAGAGTCCTTGCAATCATCCTTGGATTCCATTTGTCTCATGTTCTACATTTAACATGTTGGATAATGATTTACATTCTATCTTCAAAATAATGTATTCCTTCACTGTCACTATGCCAGTTTAAGCTATTATCAATTCTTATCTGGCTTATTGCAATACCTTCTTTTTATTTATTTATTTATTTATTTATTTATTTATTTATTTATTTAAAGTATTACATAAGTCTCCCTTTTCCCCAATTGCACCCCCCTCCCCCCTCCCCCCCCCCCCCCGCCACTTCCGCTCCCCAGGACAAGTCCCCACCGCCCCAGGATCTGTTTCCATTGGTTATGCTAATATGCATGCATACAAGTCCTTTGGTTGATCTCTTGCTCCTTCCCCTCCCCTGCCTTTTCTCTGAGGTTGGACTGTCTGTTCAGTGTTACCTTGTCTCTGGATCTATTTTTGTTCATCAGTTTATGTTGTTCATTATATTCCACAAATGAGTGAGATCATGTGATATTTATCTTTCTTTGACTGGCTTATTTCACTTAGCATAATGCTTTCCAAGTCCATCCATGCTGTTGCAAATGGTAAGAATTCCTTCTTTTTTTTATAGCAGCGCAGTATTCCATTGTGTAGATATACCACAGTTTTCTAATCCACTCACCTGCTGATGGGCACTTAGGCTGTTTCCAAATCTTAACTAGTGTAAATTGTGCTGCTATGAATACAGGGGTGCCTATATCCTTTCTAATTGGTGTTTCTGGTTTCTTGGGATATATTCCCAGAAGTGGGATTACTGGGTCAAATGGGAATTCCATTTTTAATATTTTGAGGAAACTCCATACTGTTCTCCACAGTGACTGCACCCAGTCTGCATTCCCACCAGCAGTGTAAGAGGGTTCCTTTCTCTTCACATCTTCTCCAGCACTTGTTTATTGATATGTTGATGAGCCATTCTGACAGGTGTGAGAAGGTACCTCATTGTTGTTTTGGTTTGCATCTCTCGGATGATTAGTGACTTTGAGCATGTTTTCATATGTCTCTACGCCTTCTGTATGTCCTCTTTTGAAAAGTGTCTATTTAGGTCCTTTGCCCATTTTTTGATTGGATTGTTTATCTTCCTTTTGTTAAGTTGTATGGGTTCCCAATAAATTTTGGATATTAAACCTTTATCTGAGAGAACATTGGCAAATATGTTCTCCCATGCAGTCGGCTTTCTTGTTGTTTTGTTGATGGTTTTCTTTGCTGTGCAGAAGCTTTTTATTTTAATGTAGTCCCATTTGTTTATTTTCTCCTTAGTTTCCATTGCCTGCCAGAAGCCAATTCCAGCATGTCAGCAGGGCTGAATCATCTGGAGATGGCTGAGAGCATTTCCCCAAACCTGAAAAGGATGTGTAAAATGATTGCTTGCTGCCAGACAGCTAAGGGCATCTTAATCTACATGTTATTGCCTCCTACTGGCCAAACACCTGAACAGCCAGAGGCAATCTTCCAATCTGACAATGGATTCTTTATATCAAACCCTGGTCTTTGATGTATATCTACCTTGCCTTAGGACAATTTGTGTTAATAAAAAGCAAGGGGTCCTGAGGCAAGGGAGAATTTGCTTTCTTTAGCCAAGCTCCTCTGGCCCCCCAAATGCCTTTCAAAATTATGTTTTGTCTCTGGACTCTTTAATCAATTTATACACAGCCTTCTCCAGATTCCTGAACCCTTCTAGATGCTGGATCAAGACCACTGGCAATTGCCCTAGGAGCTGTATTGGTGAAGATATTGCTTCAGCATATATCTGATATTTTGCTGTGTATGGGGTCTTCTAAGATTTTTATGGTTTAAGACCTTTAACCATGTTGAGTTTATTTTTGTGTATGTTGTAAGTTGATGATCTAGTTTCAATTTTTTGTATGTATCTCTCCAATTTTCCCAGCCCCATTTATTGAAGAGACTGTCTTGACTTCATTGTATGCTCTTGCCTTCTTTGCCAAATACTAATTGAGCATAATGGCTTGGGTCGATTTCTGGGTTCACTATTCTATTCCATTGGTCTATATGTCTGTTCTTGTGTCAGTACCAGGCAATTTTGAGAACCATGGCTTGGTAATATAGCTTGATATCTGGTATTGTAATCCCTCCAACTTTGTTCTTCTTTCTCAGGATTGCTGTGGTTATTCGGGATGTTTTTTTTGTTTTTGTTTTTGTTTTTTTTAATTCCAGATGAATTTTTGGAGAGTTTGTTCTAAGTCTGTGAAATATGCCCTTGGTATTTTAATGGGGATTGCATTGAACCTATAAATTGCTTTGGGTAGAATGGACATTTTAATGATGTTGATTCTACCAATCTATGAAGATTATGTTCTTCCATTTGTTTGTCTTCCTCTATCTCTTTTTTCAATGTCCTCTAATTTTCCGAGTACAGGTCTGTTACCTCCTTAGTTAAGTTTATTCCTAGGTATCTTAATTTTTTTTGGTGCAATGGTAAATGGTTTTTTTGTTTTGTTTTGTTTTGTTTTAGTTTCTCTTTCTGTGAGTTCATTATTGGTATATAAAAAAGCCATAGATTTCTGGATATTAGTTTTTTATCCTGCTACATTGCCAAATTAATTTTTAAGTCTAGTAGTTTTTGATGGAGTCTTTAGGGTTTTTTATGTACAATATCATCTCATCTGTGAATAATGACAGTTTTACTTCTTCTTTTCCAATTTGGATGCCTTTTATGTCTTCTTTTTGTCTGATAGCTATGGCTAGCACTTCCAGTACTATGTCGAACAGGCATCCCTGTCTTGTTCCTGTTCTTAGGGGAAATGGTTTTAGTTTTTGCCCATGGAGTATGATGTTGGCTGTAGGTTTGTCATATAAGGCTTTTATTATGTTTAGGTATAATCCCTCTATTCCCACTTTGCTGAGAGTTTTATCAAAAAAAGGATGGTGGATTTTGTCAAATGCTTTTTCTGCATGGATTGATATGATTATGTGATTTTTGTCTCTCAATTGTTTATCTGATGTATCAATATCTTCTTAACAAGTCCTTCTACTTCTTGCCCATATATGTTCAATCTTTAAATGCTTAAGGCAAGTCATGACAATATGCTGATTAAAAGCCTGAAAGGTTTCTCCATTTCACTGAGTCTAAAAACAAAGTTATTTTCAATGGTCCATAAACGCAACATATTCTGCTCCCCACCCTGTAAGTCTGAACTTTCTTACTATCCCCACTCACTCCACTCAGTACATTCTAGCTATACTATCCTTAGCGACTCTTCAACACAGCAGGCATGTTCTTGATTTAGAGCTTTAAATTAGATACCCCTCTGCCTGGAATTCACTTATACCAGCTATCCACGTGACCAACACTTCACCCATAGAATCCCTCACTCAAATGTCACATTAGCAATGAGGCCAACTTGTAGCATCTTATTTACAACCGAAATTCCCTTCCCAATACAACATATCTGTTTCACCTAGCCCTAGTTTTTCACCCTTTCCCCATAATTCTTTTTATGTTCTAACAACTGTAAGTTGACATCTTTGTTATTTTTCTTTTTTATCAGCTTCTTCCCCCTGACAGAATACTATAGCTTCCATAAAATCAGACATTGATTTTGTTTACAGATATATCCCCAAACCTAGAAAATTGCTTATACAGAGTAGGTATTTGATACATGGATAAGTAAAAAAATTGCTCAGTGCTACAACCTGACCCATAATGGCATATCATCGCATTTTGTGTATTCTTATTTACTTACTTTTTTAATTTACAGTTGTAGCCTCTCACATTTGAATCTTCTGTTGGTGTAAACATCCAATGAACCCAACTATCAAGGAGTAGCATTCAGTGAGGGGTGAGGGGGAGTACGTTTCTAAGCTACATAGATGATTATGTCATAAACTCAGATTAATCACTTCTGTAGAATGTGTAAGATTCTGAGCCGATTCCTTCTTTAAATTACTATAGTTATGTATCTACAGGGGTATAAGTAAGATAGACTATGTATTTTTTTACATGTCAAAAATGAGGAGGAAGATTTTTTTCCCCTTCCCTCAAGAAGTTCATAGTTCAATGGAGGGAGTTGGAACAGAAGCCTCATATAAAAATTAGAGAGCTTCTAATAGATATATATTCTATTACAACATGAAAGGTGACAGAATATGTTTTATGTAGAGGTTTGAGATAACCTTACACATTAGAAAACTGATTCTTAAAAAAATATTAGGATAGACTAGTTACAAGAAAGGGCTAAATACATTTCAGGAAGCAAGAATCTCAGGGATGAAATGATCACTGAATGGTAAGAAGTTTAATATCTGCTGGATACATTTGGCATAAGAAAGTGAATTTTGGCCAGAATTAACTAATTATAAAATAAATCTACTATAAAACATTTCTAACTTTATTTTTTCTTAGAGTTTTAGAAATCATATTGAAGGTAGAATTTTGAGTGTCTTAATTATAAATCCTTTCCTTTTCTCAGTAAACATATAATTATTTCTCTAACAAAGAGCAAAATAATTGCTGACAACTGTCAACCCAGCAGCACATTTTCACTTTCTGTTTTCTAGCTGTCAACAAAGAATAAAGACAAGTTTGAGCAATGATATTTCATGTAAAATTGCACTTTTTAGAATTGCAGCTTCAAATCCAGAAGCAACTACCTTGATCTGAGAAAATAAACCTTATCCTGGAACCACTCTCTACCTACTTATTATGCAAATTATTTAGCATAATGCCCAAATATTAAGAGATATACCACACAAGTATCATTATATGTCAGTATGTGAGGGCTTGGGACATTTTCTGCTTATTGTAAAACTGTAGTGGTAGGGAAGGATTACTGAGAAAAGGACACAGGTAGTCACCTGAAATTGTCTTTACATCATAAAGTAGGTAACTAGATATTACAGGTTAAAGGCCATTTTTAACACTCTCATCCGCAAGTCTAGTGCTATTGTCATATTAACAACATGAGGACTTTTCAAAGGAGCAAAGGATAGTATCAGCCTGTTCCTCAACCTTGTTAGTAAGCTGAAATGCTCTGTGTATTTTACATGACATGGTGTTACCTTTTTAAAATTGCTAAGCTGAAGATTTTGTTCAGATCTTGCAACTCACAAAAGCTTTGGGTATAAAAGTGATATCAGCAGTGGCTGGAAGGTAGCCACTGCAGCTAGGAATAGCAACCTACACAACACACCAGTCAACCCAAAATTTTAAAAAAAATGATTCTGCAAGTTATCAAAAACATACTTTAAAAGCAACTGGAGATACAGTTTTATGGGCACAGAATTATGTGCAAGAAGATCAACTTAATCAAAAGGCAGGAGAAAGAGGAGAAGAGTGAAAGGTCTGTGCTCAAAGTCAGGAAGGAAAGCAGCACCAAGACTTCTCATTCTGCTGAAAGGCGTAGGGAAGAGAAATGGACGCTGGACCCTGATATTGTGATTTCCATCACAGACATAAACAGATACAGCAAAATATACAATTGCACTAGTCAGGGTTCTCTAGAGAAATAGAACCTACAGGAAAAACAGAACCTAAAGGACAAAGAGAATGAGAGATGAAAGAGGGGGTAGAGTGGGGGCAGAGAGTAGGAGAAAGGGAAGAGAAGTGGAGAGATTTATTTTAAGTTATTGGCTGGGCAATTGTGGGAGCTGGCAAATCTGAAATACATCGGTACATAGGGTGGGCAGACAGGCTAGAAACTCAGGAAATTGTTAATGTTGTTGTTTTGTGTTTCCAGAACAGCCGTCTGAAAACTCAGCAGGGTTGCTATGTTATAGTTTTCAGAAAAATGCCTTCTTTGGGACACTTCAATCTGTTCCTAAAGCCTTTCACTGTCGGGCTGAGTCCCACCCATATTGTGGAGTGTAATCTGATTTAATCAAAGTCTCCTGATTGAAATGTTAATTCCAACTAAAAAATTGACTTCAGATCAACATCCAGACTGGTGTTTGACCAAACAACTGCTCACCATAACCTAGCCAAGTGGACACATTAGATTAATCATCAGAGCAATTAAAATTAACAAGACCTAGAACTCAGTCGAATCTTTTCTGATTTATACAGTTTAATACAGCCAGTTTGTCTACTAACATACCCATCATTTGAGTTGAAAGTTTCCACTGCGAACTATAAGGCAGGGGGTCGATTCCTACAATTTGATTCCTGGATTCTACCTTCTCAAACCTAGATTTACTGATTTATTACAGCCAGTCTCCACCTCCCCCCGCCCCCCCCCCCCCCGCCCCCCGCCACTTGTCTCCCAGCTTTCTAATAGCTATTGCTTTAACTATTTCTTGACCAGAACTGATTTCTGATTTCAGCTCATGGACGTGTCTTTGTCATCAAAGTTTATCTCAGAGTAGAATGATTGATTACTCTATATGTTACTTCATAAAAATATAAAGCACATTTTCCTCCTATTTATTGTATATTTGTATTATGTTGGGTTATCAGCTCACCTTTTCTCTCTGTTTTTCTTTCCAGCTCACTCAAAGACATGATAGGAAGGAAATGAATCACATTTTTGGCATCACATTATGACAAAACTTGGTTGTTTGCAAGTAATTGCAACCTCATTTACAAATTGGATTTTAAGAAATGAAGTGAAGAGAAACTTGACATTTCTTATAGTTTTAATAAATCGTGTATTCTATAAAATTTAAAAATCTCACTTAAACTCAATATAATTACACAGAAAAGAAAATCCAAAAGAGGATCACACTAAACAGCATGATTACACATTACCTACACACAAAAAGTGAACACCTATTCCAAAAAATAGGTCATATTTTCATTCCTCAACTTGCTTTCACAACTAAGATGCAGAGGGATGACATATTTGTCAGGGAAATAAGAAGAGAACAAAGTAAACAGAAATGACTGACTGGTTCACCATAAGTTGATGCTAATGCAAGAGCTTATAGAAATAAGTTACAAATATTTCAAACTTTGTATGGCTATTGGCTGCAGGGAATGAGAGTTTTGGTCAGGCTTATCAACCTCAGCACTACTGACATTTTGAAATAGATAATTCTTTATTATGGAGAACTGTCCTGTCCATTCTAGAATATCTAAGAGCACCCCTGGCCACTACTCACTGGATGTCAATAGTATACCCTTCCATCCCCAGTTGTAACAACCAACAAGTCTATAGACATTACTCAATTTACCCTGAGGAACAAAATCAATCAATTTTAGAACCACTGCTTTAGATTAAAACCTAAAATTAACCTCAAAAGTTGATCCATGTGATTCATAAAATTATGAAACTAATGTGTTAGGATTTGCAAAACACAGGTAGGATGTACAGGCCTTCAAAAACCATTAGATATTGAGACAAATAATACACAGATCTAACTCTACCATACATCCTAAAAAATACACAGTAAAAACAAAAATTTAACTGAACGTTACCCTAGCATATATGAAAAACTAGAGTTAAAAAATCAGTAAATAACTTTGAATATCAAGGAAAATGTTTTCTCCTGTCTATAAACTAGCTTGATAAATATTTTAAGAAAGAGAATGCAAAGAAGCTCCACATTTTTCAAAATGTCATCAGTTTAGAAAGATAAAAGACAAAATATACTCTAATTATATCAATTAACCACAAATTGAATAATAAGTTTTGTTTGAAACCATTTATTTTCCACTTTATAAAGAGGACAGTAATTAAACAATAATTATTCTAGTGATGTGAAAACCATGAAGTAGAACTTACTTATAATTACAACTGGACTTCAGAAATTTCAATTATTAAGAAATTTTATGTCCAGAGATTTTATGTCAATGGAGACATTGGTTTGCTATTAATTTTAAACTCATTATTTGTTTTGCTATTTTTATTCTTAGAGAAATCCAACTCTGACATGACATGGTGAAGAACACACTATTTAATGCAATATTTTAGAGGTGTTGTTTTTTTCCTCATTCCCAACAAACACAATAACCAATTCAATTCAACAGAGGTTGCAGTTATTATTAGTTATATATTTGTCAAATGAGCATGTTTCTTCTAAAAGTTTTTGTTTTTTGTAAAGAAGATAAGACCCCTATTTCTATGTTCAGGAACTAACAAAAATAATGTTTTGAGTTTAACATTACAGAGCAAAGGATCAAGAAAAAAATGGAATTGCTTGTTTCTTGTATGATATTCATTAGTGAAGAAATTATTCTGAACTGAACTACTAAAAAGATGTGTTTCTTTAACTATACAAATTCAAAAAGGCTGGGGAAACACAGCAAAATTCTTTCCAAGTAGCTTTCACTGATTTCTTATATGTAAGTCATATGCAAGGGCAAGATCCTAGATAATGACCTTTTCTGGTTTGGCCTTGTTTAACTATATATAAGACATTTGCTGAAACTAGTGACATAATTCAAATTGGTCAGGCCATGAACACTTAGTCAACAAATGAGAATATTGTCAAATGTGTGCTATGTATTGTGCTGTTAGCTTGTAATTAGTTACAGGAGACTACAGCACTGGGGATGCTTGCACATCTTAATATATATTTTATTGATTTTTTACAGAGAGGAAGAGAGAGGGATAGAGAGCTAGAAACATGGATGAGAGAGAAAGATTTTTTCAATTAGCATAAAACTTGAAAGAATTCTCTTTCCACCAAAAACTCAGGATCTCTAAACTTCTTCCATTGGTCCAAGAGTACAAAGATCAACACCTTATATCTTACTTAATTCAGACCATAAAAAGATAAATACATAGATTCAACAACAGTCTGCAGTGGGTGTTTCAAAGATTACAAATTAAAAATATCATCATAGGCAATAACAGTGTTTAAAAAAAGGAATATTTACAACTATCAAAGCAAAACTTACATTTGAAATATGAAAGAGGAACAATTGCAGAAAAGGGAGATTTTGTTGTATTCTCTTTTTAAAAGATGTTTTATAAAACTAAGTAGGGAATGGGGCAGAAAGAAGAATAAAGAGGTGATTTTTTATTTTGAAGTAGTTATTCCATACTGAATCATGTGGCTCACAAAAGAGCATGGAGTCAATAAATTATTCTGAGCCCAATGAGCCAATGAAGATTAACCAGCTTGGAGATAGATCCTTAAGTCACATCTGTATATAGTTTACAATTGAAATGACATGTACTAATTTTATATTTGACACTCTTTAATAAACACACATGTACACACAGTTCTATATATGTATATATAACATATATATGTGTGTGTGTATATATATATATATATACACATACATAAGTTCTTAAGTTAAGCAGTTCAATTGTATAATCTCACTGTTACTAAGGATTTAATAAAATTTGCTAAATCCATTTAAAATTTTAAAATGTCTTCAAAAGATACTAAATGGAGGCAATTGTAGCCAAGATTGTGGTGCCAGAATGGAAAATTCAAGTAAGTGTTATCCAACAGAATCTATACTTATAAAAACCTAAGTGGCCCTCTTGCCCTCATGTGACACCCTCATGTCATCACAAGATGGCTACCACAAGATGGCCACCACAAGATGGCCAGCAAGGGAGGGCAGTTGTGGGAAATCAGGCCAGCAGGGAGGGCAGTTGGGGTGATCAGGTCAGCAGGGGAGGGCAGTTAAGGGGTGATCAGGCTGGCAGGCAGAAGGGGTTAGGGGCAATCAGGCAGACAGGCAGACGAGTGGTTAGGAGCCAGCGGTCCTGGATTGTGAGAGGTATGTCCGACTTCCAGTTTAGGCTCTGAGGGGTCCCAGATTGGAAAGGGTGCAGGCTATGCTGAGGGACACCCCTTCCGTGCATGAATTTTGTGCACCGGGCCTCTAGTACTGATGAAACAGGGCTGAATCTTTTCCGTGTTTTCTTTGTTATATCAGAGCCTCTCCAATTGTTTCCCCACCAGCTTCTGCATCACTTGGGAGATAGTTAGTCATGCAAATATCAGGATCCTCTCCGGGCTACTGAATCAGAAACTCTCTGGCCAAGGCCCATGATCCGGGTTTTTACAAGCTCTCCAAGTGATTCTGATAGATACTTCAGTTAAGAGTCACTGTATTGTACAATATTTGGGGGTCCATTAATCCCAAAAATTATTATAAAGAAGCCTGATGGAAAACATACACTATCACATAGGTAGCTTATAATAAACATAATAGTATTGACCTTCCATAATAGCCTAGTTTATGGCACTTTAACATATTCAACTCAAAGAGCTTCTCTCCCCGGTACCCAGGTGAGCTTATTTTCCTGCAGGGAGGTGTTTTGGGGAAGAATCTTCATAAATTACCCCAAAGATAATATTGTGAATCCTCATGACACAGGTGGGGCACCACTCTCACTGAGCAGATGGCTGGGAAGAAACTTTGATAGAAAGAATGAATGTTCCACTTATGAGAAGAATAAGCATTTAGCTGCCACTCCATTGGGACCAGGGCAAGTTTAATTTTTGATGTGCTTGAGGACAAGGTGGCCAGCTGGAGTGGACCCCAAGCCAGCAAGGTTCAAGCAGTGGTTATTCTTTGTGCCAGATAAACTGGATGACAACCCAAGCTCAGATCACCTGATGTTTGGGCTCTTCATTCCTAAATTCATTATTCCCTGACTACCTCTGAATGTCCATCACATACGTTGATCACAAAAGCCCTTTATGTTGTCAAAAACCACCTGAACGAACCACCATTAATCAGGGCATTTTAATGCACTGCACCATTAAGAACTATAGCTACAATAAAATATATTTTCCCATCTTGCATTACTACATGTGCTGTCTTCATTGTAACACATTTGACTATTTAGCATGGACTCATTTGGCCCTGGAAAAGTCACTTTCATTTTAACATGGACACAATTGCTTTTTGGCAAGAAGAAAAGGAAAAGAAATGGTCTTGTATCAAAAGAGAATGACTATTCATATTATGCTGAAACATGAGGAAAAACATATTGTTATTAAATATAGTCATTTAAAGGATAGATTGAAGAAGAAAGAAAATGGAAAAATAGAGGACAAGTCAGTCATTACATTGGCCACTGTGGCCATATAGGAGAACCTGTGCTGAAACTATGGAGCCACAAAACCACAGCATTCTGGATCGCTGGAGAAACACTGCCCCAGAGCGTCCGTTGGACAAGCCGTGAAATTTGCATAAGTGACAACTAAATCTGTATTGTATTATGTGACTGTGATTAGGGCCTGCCTATTACTACATAAAAGTTTATCCTTTCATAACTAGGAAAGGGCAGACATTGAAGAAAAAAACATTTAAAAAGCAGTAAAACTGCAGGAAAGAAAATCATCCCAATAATATGATATTTATGAATAAAATGGCATTATTCTTTACACACTATGTTAACATTGCCTCACAATCATTTTCCAAGTCATTGAATATGATTCCACAACACAATGTTTAATGACTGCATAGTATTGCATGGTAACAGTCTATGAAAATTTATTCAATCAATTTTCTATTCTTAGACAATTAAGTTGTTTAGAAATTACTTCTCTTGCAAACTATATTGCAGCCTAACAATGTTATAACTCTATCTTAAATATACCCACAATCACTTATATAAAGTAAATATCTAGAAATAAAATTTCTGACATGAATGCTCTAAAATGCTAATGGTTTTGCCAAATTACACACAATAAATGTACTAATTTACACCACCACTATTATAAGCAAATTTTTTCACTATTTTAAAAATGTCTTTTTTAATTTCTTAACTTTAATGATATTATTCACATAAGAAATTTGGGCACGTTATTTCTTCCAAATATGTTTTAACTTTGCATCTTATATATATTTTGAAACTTAAGTAAACTTGTCAACGATTTGTCAGATATTGGAAATTAGATTCAATACAATTCAACAGCTATATATTAAGTACAGACCACATGTTCAGTCATCTCTAAACCATTGAGTTTGCCAGCATTAGAGTATTACATAAAAATTTCAAATCAAAATCTTTAAACTTTCTTATCATAGATATATTTTAAAGTGTGTTACTAAATTCTAGGTCATTTACAATTTTAATTTCCTGTTGAGAAATTATGTCAGAATCTCTAGCCAAACAATCATATATATATATATATATATATATATATATATATATATATATATATATAATTCCTATAAAATTAGTTGGAATTTTTTTTCTTTAGTCTAAGTTACATGCCTGACAATATACTTAGCTTTATTATTTTCGTGTATTGGGCACCAAGTATTGCAAAGCTCATTTGAGAAACATTCCTTATATCATCCTTATTCTTGCAATTCCAAAACTGAGGTGAAAATTTTGGTTGTCTCAAGTTGAATCAAATTCCTCACTCTCATGATATCTAATATGGCTATAACCTGGGTTATAGTATATAAACGTAACTCTTCCTAATTCAATTCTCCCAAAATTGAAGTATTGCCTCAAGAAAAAGAAAAAAAAAAGATGTGTGCAAAGAAGAGTGGAAGAGGACATCCTTGCACAGAAGTTAAAACACCATGAGTATTTAATATTCATCCCTCTAATTCCTGTTCAATAGCTCCATATATTTTTCCTATAACTGTGAACATCACACTTTGTGATCACTATGTCATTTAATGTCTTGTATGCCTTTCTAACAAACTATGACTTGAGGTCATCAACTGTGGATGTTTCATTTACCAATGTATCTCTGACACATAGTAAGGCTTAATAAACATATATCAAATGAATGAATAAACAATTAGTGGGTATTGTTCTAGTAAAGGATATTTTTAACATGCATTTTCACATTTTCTTCTTTGGATATTTTGACAGCAAATGGAATTCATGTAACTCAAATAGATTAAAGATATATTGAATGAGTACTCACTCTGGGTGGTATTGAAGCTCTTCACTTTAACGGTACAGAAACGAGTAGGCACTGTCCCTGATCCTCAGGAGATCACAGTCTGGCAGAAAAGAAAGAAACTTTTAGACAGATAAATAGTACATGATGATATGGAAAGTTGAAGAATGCTGTGCCAGATAAAGAAGTGGTACTACAGAAGGAATTGAACTCAAGAATAGTTTATGGCATGATCTAGTTCATTCAACCAAGTAAGAAGCATGGGCACATCATCACATCTTTCTTCTGTGAGAAGAGTTGAACAGGTCAGGTTAGCTCCTTGTGGTGGAGCAGCAGGCATAGGAAATCTGATATGCGAAACTTTCACACAACATGTATGTACATAAACTCTTTTCCACGTCCCAAATGTATGCTTCTTTTTTAAGGTATTATATTTCAAATCTTAAAATTAACTCATCAAATTATTTCACATTCTTCTTTTTGTCAGATTATTATTTTATTTTTACTCAGGTATTCACAATATACTTCTGCCTACACCAGGACCACTACACTGCATATAGTGTGATAGCTTGAGACTAAATTTGTACACAGAGAACAGGATTCTCTGATGCTTAATGCTAACTAACCCATCAGGATTGAAATGAGTTTGTCCATCAGCAATACTATAACTAACTTAAACTAATAACTATTACAGATGCCACTGCCAGGATTGAGTTAATCAGAACAAGGTGTTTTATTAACTGTCCTCTATTATTGTCATGTGAAGGGGAAGGGGGTGTATAATAGTACTGCAATCAGTAATCAGGGGAGGAGGTATACAATAGTTTTATAAGATTCTAAGGGTCTCTAATTCTGAGATGTATTCAGTAAATCGGTTTCTGTGTTTTTTTTTTTATTAGTTTATAAGGTTATGTGTAGAAGGCAGGAGAGAGATTCTGAATCTTGATATAAGATGTGAGCTGTAATAAACCTATAGTTAATACAAGTAAGGTCTGCTCTTTTTCCTCCTTAATAACTTCCTCCTTAATAAATCCTGGTCAAAATAATTTATTGTAAACAGTTTCTGTTTTAATTTAGAAAAATATCTACATTAAACTCATAATCATCACCACCACCACAAGAAAATGATTTATTTAATACTTCAAAGTGTATTAAAACAGACATTATTTTATAGTGAGTAAAACAGGAAATTCTGAAGCCTGACCCCTGGATTCAGAGCCCGCCTCTATCACTTGTTAGCTGTTACTTTAGAGAAATATCTTCTATGTATCTCTGTACCTCAATTTTATAACTGTAAAATAATGTCTATCTCAGGATTATTGTGATAATTAAATAAGTTAATAGCCAATAGACAACTAGAGCCTGGTAGGTACATCGTACATACACAGAATGCTTTGTGATACCTATGTCATACAGGTAGAGAAATATTTTACTTTTCTGAGCATGCATGTCAAATACCTATCATTGTTCCACATAACAGTGAAGATTCATAGTAATAAGACCCAAAGGGCAAATAATTACACAGTAGGGAAAAAGTTAAGGAGTAGACAAAATTCTATAATATTCTGGAGGTCTCCTCTCCCTACCCTTTCCCTGTAAATGTGGACTTTGAGGTCAGAATATTAATCTACTGATTGTAAAGATTGGTGCTTTCTGGAAATGTTAAGATATTAATTTCAGAAACACTGTGATAAGGGTGTCAATAATTTTTTAAACGTATGAATCAATATTCCCTAGTCCAACCAGAGAGATAGGAATCAATACATATTAGTTTAATGTCAAAGCTAGACATGAAGTTTTAAAAATCGGAAATTGCTTTCTGAGTGGAAAATAAAGTGATTTTTTCTTAAAGTGGAAGATCTTTTCAGAACCCAAGTCATTCTCTGGTGGTTCTCTAGGTTATATCACATTTTTTGAGCTATTGGATTTTTACTTAATAGTTTTTTTGTCATTTATAATGTTCATTTAGTAAGATTTTTATTCTTCCTGTGCAGCAGGACTTTCTTTTTCCCAAGAGTCCCTAGCTGGTAAAATATATATGTACTAGAGGCCTGGTGCACAGGATTCATACACTGGTGGGGTCCCTTGGCATGGCCTGTGGGAATTGGGCTGAAACTGGCATCCAACATTCCCTGAGGGATGTACATCCCCTGATGGATGTAGTAGTTTGAGAAGCTACAGGCAGCCCTGGAAGAGCTGCTCCTGCTCATACTGACCTGCTCATCCAGGTCTGAGCATACCCCCCTTCCCGCCCCCCCCATCTTCCACCACATCACATCTCCTGCCCCTCGCATCTCCTGGTCTGCCATACCCAGCTATGGAGAATTGGGTCCCTAGTGCAGAAATCCCACAGCCTCACTAGGGGTACAGACTGAGGATTGAAGAAGTGGGGTGAGTGCCCGAGGGGTGCCCGGGGTGGACAGGGGAGTCGCGGTAGCTGCGTGGCGAGGCTGCCCACTTGCATGCTGTCCTGCAAGTCCTGGGGTGACTCCAGTCTGATAGGAGGAGCTGAGAGCTAGGTACAGAGTTCGTGGTCTCTTTTTTCCCTCCCTCTGTCCCTCAGTCCCGGCTTCCCAGGGAGGACACGGCCAGAGGGGTTGACGGGGGTTGGGGGCACAGTGCCTTGGGAGAGGTCCCTGGGGAGCTGGAGAATTTGGGCTGATGGCCTGGCCTCCCAATGCAAACTGCAGCTCAGCCCCACCTGCTTGCGATCTTTTATAGATTCAATCACCTGTTTCTCTTTTTGTCTGTCCAAGTTGACTTCCCCCTGGTGGTCAATGCATGTCGTAGTGACCAGTCAACTGGTTGATCGGTCGCTTAGGCTTTTATATATATATAGATTCCTGCTTGTTAAATTTGTGACATTGTTTGTGAAGTGATAGATTAACTGGCTTTGTAAGCCACATTTATCTTTAAGATAATCAGCATTACAAGTAATCTCACACGTTAGCTAATCATTTTAACAGGGTATAGCATGGAGTTGCACACTAATTGTGACTGATACTTAAAAAAAAAAAAAATAGTTCTACTAAACTGAGCCTACTCAGAGTAGGCAGGGTCAGGGCCAGATACCTTTCGTTAAGAAAAACCAAGATTTGCAAGCAGGGACTCCACAATCACCAGTCACTGATTCAGTGCTCACCTTTCTGGTTATAGAAAGAAATAAGCAGGTAGTTCATTGGTAACAATTTTCTGGGATTGGGGGGGATGGAAGTCAGTGATTCTCCACTTTAAAGACAAAATAGAGGATAAAAATGGGAACTAAAGTTATGTTTTAATATTGGGAGGTCTAAATCACTTTCATTCAGATACTTTTTCTTCCGTCTACCTTCCTCCCTTAGCTTTACCTTTCTTATCCACTCTGCTCCCTAAGTATCTACTTTTTATTTCCCCTGAAATTTTGCTATCTTGCCTTCTCCTAGTTGTTTAGCATAAGAAATCTAATCATATGGCATTTTTCTTGTTTATTGCTAAAGATGGGGATCATATTACTTGTGAATTTTTCATCAAGATTTAAAAAAATTATCAGACTGTGAAACAAAAGAATTAAGGTCATCTTCAAATTTAAATATTCTTTGATTTAGTATGATAAACTGCTATAAAGGGTCAGATTTCAATACACACACACACACACACACACACACACACACACACACACATATATATATATATATATATATATATATATATATATATATATTTTCTGGTATAAAAAATGCAGGTATTTAAAGGGACATAAAAAAGTTGAGTAGCAGGCACAATCTAGCATCAGAAAAAGGCTTTAAAATTTCTCAGTTCAAAGTTATATTTCTGTGGCTTCCTCTCATTTCCTGCGTAACCTTCGTTAAATCACTTTATTGGCTAAAGAATAAGTATATCTAAGGAGGAAATACATACTGTACATCAATTTATACTATCTGTAATTTCATATGTTATTTTAAATATTTAAAATTGTAAGTCAATCTTTTTTCATAAAAGATTCTGTTATTTTGAAGTCACTGTGACTGAATCTTCAAGTAGAAGAAAATTAGAACTTGTACAAAATTATTTTTATCCTTTTTCTAGTCAGATGTCAAAAACATGTCATTTACAATGGGAGAGAAAGAGGGAGGGAAAAAAAGGAAGAGTGGATTTGGTTACTATATATTTGAAGGTTTCTGAAACAATAAGATTTTAACAAATCTTGTTTTAGCAGAAAGCCTGTTGTACAAAATAACAGGTTCTATTCAGAAATTTTGTATTGTACAAATATTTTATTTCTTATGAAAAAAATTGTATTTTCTTTTTTATTCATATGAAATATATTTGTTATTTGAATTATTCATTATATGATGATCATTTGACCCCATTTGTAAAAGAAAATTTAGGAAGATATTCATTACACAATAGTTTAATTAATCCAATTGATATATCCATGTTAAAATATTGAAGATGAAATACTTAGAGCAGAAAAATACAATATTCAACTAAGGGCTTTACATAATATTAGGCAAAGATGCCAGATTTAAAAAGCCAACATCATCTTCACAATTGAAAGCAAGATACCTTTGCAAAGGATCATTTATTAAAGCCAAAGCACTATTTCAATAAAGCATTAAGATTTGCTGCATAGAATGCCCCTTGGGCAACACGGAAGCAATAGTGAATTGTTATTCTAATCCTCAATGGAACATTTTAATAAGTGTGATAAATGACTCACAGAGAGCTTCAGATTTCAATGTCAGTCGAATTAGAATCAAGCAAAGGCTGGCCCTGGGTGATCAATGTGGTGGATTTTTGTGGTAAACACTTTGTAATGTCAGGACAATACCAGCTTATGGAACACTCAGAGGAGAAATTCATGTCCATTTGTCAACCTGTTGCCTGAGGGTAAAAATGTAGACAGAAAACTGGTCTTTAACAGGTAATATACTTCCTTATATTCTGTAATCCTTCTAAATGATACAAAATAAAAAAAAAATCAAAAGATATAACAAAAATAAATCATTTTACACTTAAGAGACATACAAGGCCTTAGTAATACAATGAATTGAAAAGATACATTATGATCAACTGGTCTGAAATTCTTGACTCTTTTCCTCCTTTTAAAAAAAATATTTTTCTTTGTGAGGATATTAATGTATATGTAATGCTTCTATTTTTATGTTCTAAATAATGCAAAATACATATATACAGACAACGTTTTCACTGCTCATTTTAATTTAAAACACAGATTCAGACTGTAAAGGTACTATAACTTTTAAAAATTCGTGGCACTATACAGAATAGTGTATTATTGAACTTTAATGTTCAAATAAAAGAAAAGCCAACTTTATGTACATGATTATCTGCAATGGTTTTCTTGCGTATCATTTTAAATATCCCCAAGAAAAACAAGCATCTGACTTATGCTTCAAGTTTCCTAAGCTAACACTTCCCTCATTCTCTCCCCATATGTAGTCTATATTGCAGAAGTAAGTGCTAATATATACAAAGTACTGTTGTCATCAATGTATTAGACGCGAATGAAACTGAATGAGAAGAAATCTCAAAAGCTGAAGCAAATGAGAACCAATAGAACAAAATATTTTTTAAAAAGTTTTCTCAAATTCTGTTACTCATAAAACCATGGAGCACTACAAATTTCAAAGACATTATAAGGAGAAACATTTTATATTTATAAATAACAGCCATAAAGATTAATCAGAATAAAGTAGTATCCAAATAGATCTATCATTTTCATGATTGTTTTTGCTTGTCGGTTCCGTAAAGCAGTGCTTTTTACCCTTTAACGGGCATAGAATTACCTGGGGATCTTAGTCAGCCATGGTGCTGCACTAGGGCGGCCCGGTGGGGTCTCGGGTGCTGAGTTTCTCACAAGCTTCTTCATGAAGCTGCGCTCCTGCGACGCAGGCCACACCTTGATGCCCAGACCCTGAAGACACATCCACGACGCGTCATATGCATAATGTGCAGGAAAGTTACTGAGGAGTGAAAAGCAGCTGCTCTGTGCTGGTCACAATTACAGGAGGAAAGTATAACCTAAATACTTAATGGCTTTTGGTTTAATTAGTGGCAAAAGGTGGTAGAAAGCAGATGTCCTAGGAGTGTTGACTCTGCAGTTAGAGCTGTGCTTGATTCCCATCTTCCCTCTCAACTACCTGTGAAACTGACGCCTGAGATTCCTCCTCTGTAATTCTAGGGTACTATTAACAGCTACTTCCTTCAGTGTCTGTGATGAATAAATGAGGCAAAACATATAAAACACTTAGAACAGCTCTTGGACTATTGTGAACCCTTAATAGATATTATTTGTATTAAGAGGCAGAAGTTACTATCCCGGAGTTAGGAAACTTGGATTTTTGTGTCAGTTCTGCCATTTAAGAATTAAGATAATCTGAACCCTTTAAAGTTATTTAAACTTCTTGATCCCAGTTTCCTCACTTATAAGATGAGAATGATCATATGCATTTCAAAGGACCATTAAAATTATTAGTTAACCCATATGAAAACAGTTCTAAACCCTAAAATTATGCAACTTGAAGGTATACTTTTTACTCTTAGAATACTAAAGTTTTTTAGTAAACTGATTTAAATTCAGCAAATATTGGTACAGTTTTAGCAGCAAACAAGTAACTTGTTGATATATCTTTTTATCTGGCCCCTGTCAGAGTTCCTCAACAAAAATTTGGAAAAAATATATGCAAATGAGAAACTTGAGAGTTATACACATATTTTGTTACTGATTAGAAATGAAAATAAAGGCAGGATACATACAAAAATAAATTTTCATACTCTCACATGGTAATGCATCAATGTTAGTAATACTCTGTCTCTTTATGTGCTTATGAAAACACTAAGAGCCCAGTGCATGAATCTGTGCACCTTGAAAGGAACTTGGGCTGCAAGGCTGTGGTGGGCACAGGGGCAGGTCTCTGCCCATCCTCTGCGCCCCCACCCAGCCCCTTCCACCACGACACCCTCTCCCTCCCATCCCGTCTGCCCGCAGCCCCACTCCCGCTGCCTCTGCAGCAGGTATGAGCGCCGGATGGGACTGTGGCACACAGAAGCAAAGAATTTTCAGTAACCACAGAGGCTCTCCCCAATGAGAGCTACCAGCACCCCACCTTGGTCTGGCACCCCCGCTCATCTGCTCCACCATCCCGCTGCCGCCAATGCCCACCATGTTCCGCGCACGCAGCCCCTGGTGGTCAGCTCATGTCATAGCGACTGGTTGTTCGGTTGTTCTGCTGTTCAGTCTATTTGCATATTAGGGTTTTATATATATATATTTTATTTGGGAAAAAGTAAATGAATCAATTCTGTTATACTTGAGCCTGACAAAGGAGACACTCAGTAAATAGCTGTTGAAGAATGAGTTCAAAAGTAAAAGTTTATTCTATATTCATTTTTTTTCTTGAGATGTATTCTGAAAAGTATACTTAGTCTCTTTATTCCTTAGATCTGATGTAAAACATGACTATCAATATAGAACTCTCTACTTGGCAACATTACAGTGAACTATGAGAATTAACCAGAATGATGACAGGTAAGGGTTTTGAACTGCTTTCTAAAGAAAAGTTCCACAGAAACACAAACCTCTCAAGGAATGAAAGTGCTTTTGAAACTGGGGAAAAAATAGCTGAGAGAGAGGTTAGTAAAAAGGAAGGGGAAGATCAAACAAGAGCAAGGCTAGAGATCAGGAGGTACAGCCTCTCTCATTTCACAGAGATAGTGCCAGGCCAGGACACTGCTAATCTCTTCCGGACACAGTGAAAGGGTCTTGTGTTGAATCTTTATTAACAACTTGGAAAAGGGGATTGCCGTCAAAGGAAGTCAACACAAATATGCAAGAGTTATTGACACAGGTTTAAGATTAAAACTGTAGAGATTAGAGAGGCAGAATAGAAAAAATATAAGAGTCAACTCAGAAGACTAAAAAGTACACCAAAGAACACCACCAGGGCAGAATTAAAATCAATAATCAGCGATTCCAAAGTCAATAGTGTTATTTTAAATATCAATGAATACCTATGAAACATCAAACTACTAAGCAGAATGAAAAGAATGCCTACAGTTTAAGACCCTTTCATTTGACAGTTAACATTATTGCCGTAATTATAAGTATTTTTTGTGTATTGCAGATGAAAATGGTCATGAAAAATCTAACCAAGAGCAAGTTAGGTAGTGACTGAGTTCAGTGAGCTACCTGTACATGGTGTGAAAAATGAAGCTAAGGTGGAATTGATATTTCCAGAAAAATGAGAAAAAGTCTGCTCTCAAGACAGGCTGGTAGGCAGTTACTTAGCAACTATCTTCATCTTGGATCCCTCCCCTCTTGATTAATATCGTACTGAAATTTTAACAAACGTTAAGGGGATAACATTGCCTAATCTCTCTGTGTGTGTGTTTTTTTAAGCCTGATAGTTTTTCCAAAATACAGTGGGTAAAAATAAGGGAGAATAAACTGTTACCGAGTTTTTAAAAAGCAATTTGATAATACATATCAAAAATATAAATGTGTGTACTTTTGACCATAAAAGTCTAATTCTAGAAACCTATCCTAAACAATGATTAAGGGTGATCCATACATGTAAATTATATTTCTTTAAAACATTATTTACAATAGTGAAAAAACCACTAAATGTATCTTAATATGTTTGTAGTATGGGAGAGTGTGAGCAGCTAAAATAATGAGATGACATTTGTTTTGCCAACTTGATGAATTACAGAGTGAAAAGATATAATTGTTAACAAATCTATAAATTTGAAATAATTATGATGAAATAATGTGTTTGTATGTTCTGTTTGTAGAAACATCTAGAATGATACACATAAAATTTTCATCATAGCTACTCAAGATGAAAATAGTTGAAGTGGTGAGAAGAGAGGTGGTAATAAAAATGTAAATATTATTACTATTTTATGGAGCTTTGTATTGCTTGAGTTTTCTTATGCACTACTTTTATAATAAAAATGTGGTTAATTATAAAGTTTAAATCTTATAATGGTAGTTTAAAAAAAATTATACCTGGGTATGCTTGGTGTAATTTGAAAAATAGTGCATACAATGACAGGTCTATCTAATTTAAATAAAGTTTACATATGAAACACAGTCCTCAGGACTCTAGGTAGGAAAAAATGTGAAACAATCACTAACATATGAAATAATAAATGTAATGAAAGAAGAAGGTGACAAATAGGAACAAAACAGGAAAATAATAAAATTTTAATTAAAAAGCAACAACTTTAAGAGTCATTCTCACCTGACAATATCAGATCTCTTGTGTCATTAATAAAAAAAGTTGATTTTCTTTCTGTCAATATGTAAAATCCTGTATTTACACCCAGTAAATCTCATTATCTAATATATAGACTTTTTGCTTATGCCCCAAAAGTTTGATCATTGTCTAATAGACAGGAGTATATCTTTCACTTGAAATCTCCTCATACCATTACTGACATTAGTTGGCATTAGGTCTCTAGAAAAACATGAGCTATATATTATGTGTCCAAAGGTACAGAATGTGGGCACATTAAAGAGATTGCCCAGGGATGTAAAGTAAGGAATTCCATTTTCCCTATAGATTTAGTCTTTGCAAAATTATTGGGGGAGGGGAGGTACATTATTTTATTTTGAAAGAAAATAACTGGAAAAATATCAACTTGACACTTCAATATTTTTAAAGAAATAAAAAGGATCCCATACCTAGAGCAGTGAAATTTAAGGGCCCAGGCTTCTTGCTTAGCTTTCATTAATCTAACCCTTAATCATTCCATGTAAAAATGCCTTAACTGCTTAATTTAGATTTTTGTGAAAACAAAACATCTTGTTCCTGGTCTGTGAGAACCAGAGCAGAGAACCCAGCTAAACTATGTCTGGGCTTCTGACCAATAGACACTACAGGAAATTAAAGGGGATTGTTTGCAGTCACCAAGTCGGTGGTAATTTTCTAAGCAGAAAAATAAAACAAAAAACAAACAAACAACAACCCCCAAGTAGAGTGGGAATTATCAAAGTAATATTTTAGTTGCTATTTCTTATTGTGACTATTTGTTGTTTCATTCTTCTTTAACCCTTTGCACTCGCTTGCTTTTTTCTTGATTCCTTTATTCTAATGCTAACCGTATCAAGTCACACTCGACATCCGAGTGCAAAAGGTTAAGTGAAAACTCCTGAATTTCCTGTGGTGTTTCACTTTTTTCCTATATAATAAAAGGGTAATATGCAAATCAACCAAATGGCGGAATGACTGGTCGCTATGATGTGCACTGATCACCAGGGGACAGACGGTCAATGCAGAAGCTTCCCCAGCCTGCAGGCCCTGATCGCCCAATCAGGGCCTGCTGGCCAACCTCTTGGTCCCTTCCCCCAGCTGGCAGGCTCCAACCTCCGATAAGGAACAGGGAACTGGGGCTGGGTGGTGGCAGATGCAGGTGGCATCAGGCTAAGACCCCGCCAGTTGCCCCACACACAGAGGGTGACCCGCAGCAGGGGGCAGGGCTGGCGAGTGGGCAGGAATGGCCAACCTCTTGCTCCCTCCCCCGAGCCTGCAGGCTCTGATTGCCCAATAGCAAATGGGAAACTGGGGGTGGGTGGCTGCAGGGGCAGGGACAGCTGCCGGCATCTGGGAAAGATGGCTCTGATCACAGGCCAGGCCTAGGGACTGTACCCCTGCACAAATTTCATGCACCAGGCCTCTAGTTACTTTATTGAATCTAATTAACCTTCTCCACCGCAGAGCTGTATTTTGACTTCAGCAAATGAGAGTAACGTGTAATTTATTCGGTAACTAGGAGGAAATATGCTCTTTACCACCAATCAAATGAAAGCCTGAAGATATTGGTGCTCATGCTTGCCACTAGAAAGGCAGATTATATGTTGAAATGAAGGGGACACAGAGTCAAAAGAGAGAATAGATGGGTTTGAGAGAACCCCAGATCTGCCTTTTCCTGAATATAGATGTAAACCTCACCAAGCCAGTTATATTAGCCAATCTAAATATGTGTGTGCATGTGTGTGTGTGTGTGTGTGTGTGTGTGTGTGTGTGTTTCCTTAGACCATTCTGAATTTGGTTCTATTTCTTGCAGCTGCAAGAAGCTTGACTAATAAAAAAAAATGATGAACCAATAAAGGGACTAAAAATGAGAAAAATTTAGTCTGAGAATGTCCTTTGGGTGTGATTAGTATATGGTATACATGTCACTAGCTTCCTTAATAGTCTTTCAGCAAATACTGCTAATCAATCTCTTTACTTTGTTTCTTGGCACAATTTTTGATCCTCATTAGTTCTCCAGATTTAGCACAAAAGTTGGAATCTACTCCATTCCTGACATAAAATAATGAATTAAAGAAGACTAGCTACCATTACTTGCACATCCTATTTTCTTCGTATTATTTTGTTTATATAAATTAAAATGGAATTTTTAGGTAATAAAATGATATGGACATCAGAAGAATATTTGGAATTGTATTGGCTACTAAATCTGTCACAGTAATTTTTAGGACCTTATACCTTGTTAAAATAACTTCTCATAGTTCTATGACAATGAATGTGCACATTACTCAATATGATATTAGAGAATTATTAAAATACCTACAGTGCCAAAATATAAACAATGTATGTGCTATAAATTAAACTACTTAGTCAATAAAAGTCATAAGATCAAAGTAAAGTCTGATAGAGATTTCATTATTTGAGAGAATATGTCCATAGTTCTTTAGGTGGCAAAGGGCCATAATCTAAGAAATATATTCCAAAATCTTTTCTTTGGTTATCAGGATATTATACTTGCAACACAGGACAAAATTTCCTGAGTACTTTTAATCTAGTCTTTACATGAAAACGTGATATACTGGTTAAATATGTGAGCTCATATTTAGAAAATAAATAAGTAATTTTAAATTGCAGGTACATATTTACTTTCTATACACTTTTAATACAGTGAAGAACTCAAAAGAGATATTTATAAAAAAATCTGAAACAATAATCCTGTATACCTGCTCACTAGGACTTTTCACTTAGTCTGCCTTTAATATAATTGCAAATTAGAATATTTTCCCTACAGTCATAGACATAAAATTGAAAATATTTGCATTATAAAGTCACCTTTAAATATCATAAAAGATGGTTCATGGCAAAAGAATCCGGTTAGCTCTGCAAAGGGTATTAAATGAGTCTGTGTGCGTGTTGTAATCATGTAATTGAAAGTGTACACCAAGTCTTTGCTTGGAGGACCTTTGAATTGAAACCTTAAAAGAGAGAAAAAAAAATTAAAAGGGATTCTGTGCATTTAATTTGCTTGGAGCAAAAACAAGAAAAGTTTAGTTAAAACAGTTATGCTTAACTGCAATTTAAAAATAATTCCCAGATTTAACATCTTAATAATATGTATAATGTGTGCTTCAGTAATTCAACTGTGTGTTCTCTAATGCATAATTGAAGATGTAAAAGGAGTTAAAATAGAAGGGAATTTTTTAATTACAATTATTAAATAATACCAATAACTAACGTTTTTTTAGTGCTCAAATTTTGTTAATGCTATACATATTGCCTAACTTAATTTCCCCTATTAACTAAGAGGTAGATATTACTGTATGTACTTTAGAGAAACCGAGGCCTGCTCAGATATTAAATGGTAGAAAAATTATGGAATAAGTAATGAAATAAATACTATGCAATCACTAAAAAGGTATTGTAAAGATATATTTAAAATATGGAAAGTATTCTTAAATGTAAATAACAGAATTAGATTACATAATTATTTATGAGTCTCTGCATTCTGAATGATTAAAATTTTATTCTTTATTCTTTTCTTTATTTTTCCAATTTTCTACAGTTTACTTGTATATCTTTTCTAAATGGAAAATCATTTCATTTATTATTTTATAAAACTAGACGAGATTTTTTTTTAGGTATAAAAATAAGAGTTTTGTGACTACTATATTCTAGGTACTGATTTTTATTTGTTTGTTGATTTCAGAGAGGAGGGGAGAGGGAGAGAGAGATAGAAACATCAATGATGAGAGAGAATCACTGATCAGCTGCCTCCTGCATGCCCCACACTGGGGATCAAACCTGCAACCCAGGCATATGCCCTGACCTGGAATCAAACCATGACCTCCTGGTTCATAGGTCAATGCTCACCCGCTGAGCCATACCACCCAGGGCCAGGTACTGATTTAGATGCTTTGCTTCTATGTTAATTCCCTATGCCTTACAATAACTTGAAGAAAATACTATTACTTTTATTATTATCACCATTTTACAGTTGACAAACTAAGGCATAAAGGTTAAATCACTTTCTTAAGATTATAGCTAAAAAGTGGTAGAGTTAGGATTCAAACAGTGGGAACGCTTTGTTTCCTTGGCTGATCCACTGTCTGCCAGGACTAACACATTATCAATCTTTATTTCCACTCGGGTTTTCTGGACACTGTTTAACTTAAACTTGAATACGTGTCTTTAAAATGTTTCTTTCACCTTTGCAAGTGGCAGAGCACAAGGCGGCTCCTGGTTTTGGAAGCAATGTGATGCAGGATATTCTCCAAGTACAAAGAAAACTGACATGAAAATTAGAATCATCATTACATTTTCTTCCTTCCTGCTGAACCCTGCAGTCCCTTATCTCATCACAGTGCCACTGCCAAGAGGAAGGGTAATAACATCATGAGTCTTGGTTGACTGGTGTCTCAGCCCTTTTAACACAATCACTCTTTCCATTACTTCAGGATTTCATTTAATATTCTCTACGGTTAGAATCAGTGAAACAGCAGGAGGAGGCGGAATTAGCAGTTACAGATATATACTCATTTCTCAACGTATATTTTTTCTTATATTTTTTTCTTATATTTAAGGGCATTTCGTATATTTGAATTAAAATGCAGATCTTAGTTTATATGTTTAAATGAATTTTGAATTGGCTGTTTCAACTCTATATCTCTTCACAGGGCATTCAATATAGCCTATCCTACCTAATAAAAGAGTAATATGCAAATTGACCGTACCTTCGCTACACCCACAAGCCATGCCCACCAGCCACACCAACCAGCCAATCAGAGCAAGTATGCAAATAAACCCAACCAAGGTGGCTACAGCCACAGAGAGCAGAAGGGAGGCTTGGGTTTCCCAGGCAACGTGACCCTTGCTGGCCTAAGCCTCCACTCAAGGCTACAAAGTTTCAGTTATAGAAGGTAAACAAATCCAAACAGAAATGGTGGAAGCCATGAAGCTGGAGAGAGCAGGCTAGGGTTGCCCCCGGCAACAGAGGAAGCCTAGCTTTCCACCTGCCCTGGCCGGCCTAGGCCTCCAATCCAGGCTACAAAGTTTCAATTATAGAAGGTGAATTAACCCCAACAGAAATGGCTGCCGCCACACCAAAGAGCAAGCAGAAGGCTTGGCTACAAAGTTTCAGTTGTAGAAGGTAAATAAATTCCAGATACCAGGGCCTCTGCTTGGGTCGCCAGGGGTCGTGGCTGGCCTGCAAACCATTACAGGCCCCTCGCTCAGGCCACCCCACGCTCCAAGGGAACCCCCACCCTGATCTGGAACACCCTTCAGGGCAAACCAGCTGGCCCCCACCCGTGCACCAGGCCTATCTAATAAAAGAGTAATATGTAGATTGACCATCACTCCAACACACAATATGGCTGCCCCATGTGGTCAAAGATCCTGCCCCCATGTGGACACAAGATGGCCACCACAAGATGGCCAGCAGGGGAGGGCAGTTGGGGGGTACCCAGGCCTGCAGGGGAGAGCAGTTGGGGGGGACTAGGCCTGTAGGGGAGGGCAGTTAGGGGTGACCAGGCTGCAGGGGAGGGCAGTTAGGGGCAAATAGGCTGGCAGGGGAGCAGTTAGGCATCAATCAGGCTGGCAGCGGAGTGGTTAGGCAGTGATCAGGCTGGCAGGCAGAAGCGGTTAGGGGCAATCAGGAAGGCAGGCAGGCGAGCAGTTGGGAGCCAGCAGTCCTGGATTGTGAGAGGGATGTCCAGCTGCCCATTTAGTTAGGATCGGGCCTAAATGGGCAGTTGGACATCCCTTGAGGAGTCCCAGATTGGAGAGGATGCAGGCTGGGCTGAGGGACAACGCCCCCCCTCCGTGCACGAATTTTGTGCACCGGGCCTCTAGTCTATAATAATGAAAGTGTAATATGCAAATCGACCAAATGACTGAACAATCATCCGATGACCTTCCGGACAACCATACTATGACACCCACTGGTGCCAGGCCAGCCAAAGAGGGTGCGATGTGATTGGTCAGGGGCCCAGCCATCTCCCCATGATAGCCCTGAAGAGGGAAGCCCAGGCCACCAGCTGGCGGGTTGCAGTGGGTGGGAGGGGCCTCCCTCTGTGGGGCATGATTGATCGCCCCAAACAGGGAGGCCCAGGCTACCCTACAGTGGCCCTGCGGCAGGTGAATGGAGCCTCCCTCTGCGGGAACAATCCATTGCAGAGCTCCGGCCAGGTAGGCAGGGCTTACCTGTTTGGGGAGATTGATCATGGGGCTCCCAGACTATGAGAGGGCGCAGGCTGGGCTAAGGGACACCCCCCTGAGTGCATGAATTTTGTGCACCGGGCCTCTAGTCCTATATAATAAAAGTCTAATATGCAAATTGACCAAGTGGTGGAACAACCGTTGGAATGACTATTCACTATGATGTGAACTGACCACCAGGGGGCAGACGCTCAATGCAGGAGCTGCCCCCAGCCCACAGGCCCCAGGCCAGCCAAGGTGGGTGCCATCAGGGTTCCTCCAATCGTTCCCACCAACTGCCCTGCAGAGGGAGGCGACTGGCAGTTTCAGCGGGGGGTGGGGCCAGCCAGTAAGTGGGCTGGTGGACCACGGCCCTGACTGCCACGCTGGTTGCCTCACAGATCTGCCCTGATAGCCGGCCAGGCCTAGGGACCCTACCCATTCTAGAATTTCGTGCATCAGCCTCTAGTAATATAATTAAAAGAGCAAAGTTGCCAATAATTCACAAGTATTTGGCTTTGCAAAGTTACTTAATGCTTTATTATTTTTTTTTATATTTATAAGAGCTAGGTAAATATGAAACTTGGTTTGGGAGCTGTAAGTTAATTTATGAAATATAAAGATACAAATTTAAAAAAATAAATACAATTTTTTCAGATATTTAATTAACAAAAGTTGAATATCATAAACATAATACCATTTATTATGCAAGCATAAATAAAAACCATGTTTTATGATTATAATAAAGTATAAAGGGAATTTTTAAAAATTAAGACATATTTTGATTAATGCCCAGAATAAATTCAAAAATCAGTTCTGAATTCATTACCTTAAAAAAAAACCAATAAACTTTAAAGCAACCTTGTCTTAAATGTACATTTTTATGAGTTTTTTCTCATTAAATCTCAACTATCTGTGAATATAAAAATTTCTGAAAACTACACAAATATTAAATTTTGGTAATATAGGTTTAGTAATTTCATTAGAAATAATAATTTCTTGAAAGTTAAAATTTGCCTTGCAGTTACCCCTATTTTCAAGAAAGTGAATGAAATTTTTAATTAAATAGCTAATTCCAAAAATGATACAATAGGATTTTTTTTGCCCATCCAGCAATTTTCTTGTAAGTTTAAGATTGGTGTCTTCAAATAATCAACCTCAATATTTGAAGTAGAAAAAAATAAAAAGTTAACTTTCCAAACTTGACCTAAAAAAGTTAACTGTTTCTGAGAACATATACAATATATTTTTTATAAGAATTGATATATTCAAGCTAGTAGACTATTTTAAATTAATATTTCAACATCATATAAAATAAAACATTTTTAGACTTTAAAATTTAGTATTGGTGATATTATACTCTACATCAGTATGAAGTCTCTAAAGAAAAATAATTATACTGGTCCAGTATTATTGAATAGATTATATCATCTTAGAAAATAAAATAAATATCACAATATATTATTCCATTTAGCCAAATTTTAATTTCTAAAAGTGGGTAGGAAGAATAAAATTAGTGTAAGACTGAAGCAGGAGGAATGTAAAATAAGACTTATTTAAGACTTATGTAAAATAAGACTTATTTAAGAATAAATAATCAAGCTCCTAAAAGAATTCTTTCAGCTGCCACATCTAGGAAAAATGAGAGTGAGCTTGCTTGTGAAAATGAAGCTGATGATGATCATGGAAATTACCAGGCCTTCCCCATTCCAATACATATTGTAATAAGAAGCTGAAGGCAAGCCAAAGGCCCTGAAAATAAACAAACAAACACAAGTTTAGAACAGGATGTCTTACCATATAATATTAGGTTATCTTTTTACACTTTAATTATCTCATGAAAAATAAAGGGGTGCTTTAATAAATCATAAATTCCTAACTCTGCAGGTCATAGTGGGTAGTCATGCCCAAGCCTATAACACCTTTGGTGAAAGCAAGCCCGGTCCATTGTTCTTGTGCATCTAGGTTAATATACCTTTGAAATGTCAGAAGTAATATCCCTGTTATGCATATCCCATGGACACATTTCATTCTTTATGTATTATTGTGTGTGCTCTTTTTTATTTTTAGCTTTCTTCCATCACATACACAGACTCCAAAGTTATTAGAGTAAAATCATCTACTCTAATAAAAGAGGAAGATGCAAATTGACCATACCTTCACGACGCCCACCAGCTAATCGGGAGTGAGTATGCAAATTAACCCAACAAAGATGGTGGGTTAATTTGCATACACAGGTGCTGAGCAGCCGGGGGCAGGCAGGACTCTTGCATTGTCGCCATGGTGACAACGCAGGCATTCCGCACCGCCCCAGCCGCTCCGGGTCTCTGGGTAGCATGGGAAGGCGGAAAGGTGGCTCCGGCTGGAGCGAAGGCAGTGCCGGCAGCCAGGGGAAGGAAGGCCCATTCTTGCACGAATTTCATGCACCAGGCCTCTATCCTACCTTATAATAGAGAAACATGCAAATTGACCGCACTCCGCTATGCCCATGATTGGGCCTCCGAGAGGCTGGGGGCGGGACTCCAGGTGGCCTTTCCGGCTGTTGAGAAGACCAAGATGGCGGCGCCCACTCCTCTTAGTTCCCGGGGTCCTCCGCATGATCCAGGCGGCGATCGCCACCCGGGGGGGCGTGGCCGGGCCCAGCAGGGCTCTCAGCAGGTGATCCAGGCAGCGATCGCCACCCGGGGGCGTGGCAGGGAACAGCATGGCGCTCCCGCGGTGATCCAGGCGGCCATCGCCACCCGGGGGTCATGGCCGGGCACAACCGGGCACTCCGCGGGTGATCCAGGCGGCGATCGCCAGGGGGGGGGCCGTGTCTGGGCACAGCATGGCGCTCCCGCGGTGATCCAGGCGGCGATCGCCACCCGGGGGGGCGTGGCCGGGCACAGCATGGCGCTCCCGCGGTGAATCAGGCGGCGATCGCCACCCCGGTGGGCGTGGCCGGGCACAGCATGGCGCTCCCGGGTGATCCAGGCGGCCATCGCCACCCGGGGGTCGTGGCCGGGCCCAGCCGGGCGCTCCGAGGGTGATCCAGGCGGCGATCGCCACCCGAGGGGGCGTGCCCGGGCACAGCCGGGCGCTCCGAGGGTGATCCAGGCGGCGATCGCCACCCGGGGGGGCGTGGCCGGGCACAGCATGGCGCTCTGTGGGTGATCCAGGCGGCGATCGCCACCCGGGGGGGGCGTGGCCGGGAACAGCATGGCGCTCCGCGGGTGATCCAGGCGGCGATCGCCACCCGGGGGGGCGTGGCCGGCACAGCATGGCGCTCCCGCGGTGAATCAGGCAGCGATCGCCACCCCGGTGGGCGTGGCCGGGCACAGCATGGCGCTCCCGCGGTGAATCAGGCAGCGATCGCCACCCCGGTGGGCGTGGCCGGGCACAGCATGGCGCTCCCGCGGTGAATCAGGCAGCGATCGCCACCCCGGTGGGCGTGGCCGGGCACAGCATGGCGCTCCCGCGGTGATCCAGGCGGCGATCGCCACCCGGGGGGGGCGTGGCCGGGCACAGCATGGCGCTCCCGCGGTGAATCAGGCAGCCATCGCCACCCCGGTGGGCGTGGCCGGGCACAGCATGGCGCTCCATGGGTGATCCAGGCGGCGATCGCCACCCGGGGGGGGCGTGGCCGGGCACAGCATGGCGCTCCATGGGTGATCCAGGCGGCGATCGCCACCCGGGGGTCGTGGCCGGGCCCAGCCGGGCGCTCCGAGGGTGATCCAGGCGGCAATCGCCACCCGGGGGGGCGTGGCCGGGCACAGCATGGCGCTCCGTGGGTGATCCAGGCGGCGATCGCCACCCGGGGGGCGTGGCCGGGCACAGCATGGCGCTCCCGCGGTGATCCAGGCGGCGATCGCCACCGGGAGGGGCGTGGCCGGGCACAGCATGGCGCTCCTGCGGTGATCCAGGCGGCGATCGCCACCGGGAGGGGCGTGGCCGGGCACAGCATGGCGCTCCCTGGGTGATCCAGGCGGCGATCGCCACCAGGGGGTCGTGGCCGGGCCCAGCCGGGCGCTCCGAGGGTGATCCAGGTGGCGATCGCCACCCGGGGGGGCGTGGCCGGGCACAGCATGGCGCTCCGCGGGTGATCCAGGCGGCCATCGCCACCCGGGGGGGCGTGGCCGGGCACAGCATGGCGCTCTGCGGGTGATCCAGGCGGCGATCGCCACCCGGGGGGGCGTGGCCGGGCACAGCATGGCGCTCCGTGGGTGATCCAGGCGGCGATCACCACCCGGGGGGGCGTGGCCGGGCACAGCATGGCGCTCCCGCGGTGATCCAGGCGGCGATCGCCACCCGGGGGTCGTGGCCGGGCACAACCGGGTGCTCCGCGGGTGATCCAGGCGGCGATCGCCACCGGGGGGGCGTGGCCGGGCACAGCATGGCGCTCCCGCGGTGATCCAGGCGGCGATCGCCACCCGGGGGTCGTGGCCGGGCACAACCGGGTGCTCCGCGGGTGATCCAGGCGGCGATCGCCACGGGGGGGGCGTGGCCGGGCACAGCATGGCGCTCCCGCGGTGATCCAGCCAGCGATCGCCACGGGGGGGGCGTGGCCGGGCACAGCATGGCGCTTCCGCGGTGATCCAGGCGGCGATCGCCACCCGGGGGTCGTGGCCGGGCACAACCGGGCGCTCCGCGGGTGATCCAGGCGGCGATCGCCACCCAGGGGGCGTGGCCGGGCACAGCATGGCGCTCCCGCGGTGATCCAGGCAGCGATCGCCACCGGGGGGGGGCGTGGCCGGGCACAGCCGGCGGGTGATCCAGGTGGCGATCGCCACCCGGGGGTCGTGGCCGGGCACAGCCGGCGGGTGATCCAGGTGGCGATCCCCACGGGGGGGGCGTGGCCGGCACAGCATGGCGCTCCCGCGGTGATCCAGGCAGCGATCGCCACCGGGGGGGGCGTGGCCGGGCACAGCCGGCGGGTGATCCAGGCGGCGATCGCCACCCGGGGGAGCGTGGCCGGGCACACATGGTGCTCCGTGGGTGATCCAGGCGGCGATCGCCACCCAGGGGCCGTGGCCGGGCACAGCATGGCGCTCCCGCGGTGATCCAGGCGGCGATCGCCACCCGAGGGGGCGTGCCTGGGCACAGCCGGGCGCTCCGCGGGTGATCCAGGCGGCGATCGCCACCCGGGGGGCGTGGCCGGGCACAGCATGGCGCTCCGTGGGTGATCCAGGCGGCGATCACCACCCGGGGGGGCGTGGCCGGGCACAGCATGGCGCTCCCGCGGTGATCCAGCCAGCGATCGCCACGGGGGGGGCGTGGCCGGGCACAGCAGGGCGCTCCGCGGGTGATCCAGGCGGCAATCGCCACCTGGGGGGCGTGGGCCGGCACAGCCTGGCGCTCCGTGGGTGATCCAGGCGGCGATCGCCACCCAGGGGGCGTGGCCGGGCACAGCATGGCACTCCCGCGGTGATCCAGGCAGGGATCGCCACCGGGGGGGCGTGGCCGGGCACAGCATGGCGCTCCCGCGGTGATCCAGGCGGCGATCGCCACCCGGGGGGGCGTGGCCCGGCCCAGCCGGCGGGTGATCCAGGCGGCGATCGCCACGGGGGGGGGCGTGGCCGGCACAGCATGGCGCTCCCGCGGTCATCCAGGCGGCGATCGCCACCCGGGGGTCATGGCCGGGCACAACCGGGCGCTCCGCGGGTGATCCAGGCGGCGATCGCCACCCGGGGGGGCGTGGCCGGGCACACATGGCGCTCCCGCGGTGATCCAGGCGGCGATCGCCACCCGGGGGGGCGTGCCTGGGCACAGCCGGGCGCTCCGCGGGTGATCCAGGCGGCGATCGCCACCCGGGGGGCGTGGCCGGGCACAGCATGGCGCTCCGTGGGTGATCCAGGCGGCGATCACCACCCGGGGGGGCGTGGCCGGGCACAGCATGGCGCTCCCGCGGTGATCCAGCCAGCGATCGCCACGGGGGGGGCGTGGCCGGGCACAGCAGGGCGCTCCGCGGGTGATCCAGGCGGCAATCGCCACCTGGGGGGCGTGGGCCGGCACAGCCTGGCGCTCCGTGGGTGATCCAGGCGGCGATCGCCACCCAGGGGGCGTGGCCGGGCACAGCATGGCACTCCCGCGGTGATCCAGGCAGCGATCGCCACCGGGGGGGGCGTGGCCGGGCACAGCATGGCGCTCCCGCGGTGATCCAGGCGGCGATCGCCACCCGGGGGGGCGTGGCCGGGCCCAGCCGGCGGGTGATCCAGGCGGCGATCGCCACGGGGGGGGGCGTGGCCGGCACAGCATGGCGCTCCCGCGGTCATCCAGGCGGCGATCGCCACCCGGGGGTCATGGCCGGGCACAACCGGGCGCTCCGCGGGTGATCCAGGCGGAGATCGCCACCCGGGGGGGCGTGTCCGGGCACAGCCGGGCGCTCCGAGGGTGATCCAGGAGGAGATCGCCACCCGGGGGGGCGTGTCCGGGCACAGCATGGTGCTCCCGCGGTGAATCAGGCGACCCCGGGTGTGGCCGGGCCTAGCCGGGCGCTCCGTGGGTGATCCAGGCCACCATCGCCACGGGGGGAGTGGCATGACTTGCCCAGCCGCTCCCAGGGTTCCTGGGAACATTGCAGGCATGTGGTTGCTGATTCCCAGACCAGGCCTGTGGCCACAGATTCATAGCTTTGCAGAGACCTAGGGCAGGGATCTGCTTTATCTGCAGAGAGACAGAGGTTCTGCAGTGCCCCCAAGACGTGGGTGGGCCCAGCCAGGGATCAAGGGGCATGGAAGGACTCCTGGCCGAGGGGCAAGGACCCTCACCCCTGAGGCGGGGGTTGAGGGGTGGAGCCACCTCAGTGAAGGGGTGCTGCACTGCAGGGTACTGGACTGACTGACGTGATTCAGAGAAGCTCCCAGTGCTAATGGGCCTCGCTCAGGTGGCCTTCACACTTCAGAGGCAGTGACTCCTGCTCCTGCCTTCACCCAAAAGCAAGCTCGCTACACCCTGCCCCATAGCAGAGCATGCCTAGGCAGTGAGTGGGAAGCCTTCCACCTGCTTCGGAGAAGGGGGGGCAGTAAAGAATGGGGGGAGAGGAAAGAATGTGGAGCATCCGCAATGAAGAGGTGCTTGAGAAAGAGGCTGGGACGCCTGACTGGAAGGTTTGTTCTGTTTGCTGGGCCGCTGCCCCTTCGGAAGCGCAAAGAGCATGGCTCTGAGGGCTTCCTGTGTGCTCTGAGGGCTTCCTGAGTCAAGTTCCACAGCCAACTGGAATTGGCCTCAGTTTCCTGGTCTGTAAAATGGATGAAGCGTGTCCCAGTGCCTTCACTGAGCTTTGATGGCCAATTGAGATACTATATAAAGAAAATGAGGGAAGAAGTGAGAAAGAAAAGTAAGGACAAAAAAACACAAAAGAAAGATTGAAAGGAACCTGTAAACCCATTGTCACTTAAATAGGGAATATAGTCAGTAGTGTTGTAATGATGGTATGATGCCAGGTGGGTACTAGAAATATCGGGGAACACTTTGTAAAGTATATGATTGTCTAACCACTATTCTGTAACTAATATAAAACCTGAAACCAATACAAAATAATGTTGAATGTAAAGAAATGAAAATTGGAGTGAAATTTTTATGAATTTCAAAGATTAAATAAAAGCTGTAAAGGAAGGAAGGGGAGAATAAAAAGTGTTTTTCATTTTGCCACTTCATTAAAAAGACAGTTGTCTTTATGTGGTGCTTTTATGCTTTTCTAAGTCATTATCTCATTTTAATTTCCGGGCAACTTAAATACAAGGTAAGTATTCCCTCCACTATTTAAAGAAAGGAAATCTTGGTGTCTGGTCCTAATGATTCAATCGTCAAGCCCTATTGTAAAGCAGGGTTAGTAAAATTTTCTGTGCAGGGTCATATCTATACTAATAAAAGCCTTGGGGGTGATCAGGCCAGCAGGGGAGGGTATTTGGGGGCATCAGGCCCGCAGAGGAGCAGTTAGGGGTCAATCAGGCCAGCAAGGAAGCAGTTAGGGGGCAATCAGGCAGGTAGGTGAGCGGTGAGGAGCCAGCAGTCCCGGATTGTGAGAAGGATGTCCAACTGCAGGATTAGGCCCGAGGAATCGGGCCTAATCCTGCAGTTGGACATCCCCCGAGGGGTCCCATATTAGAGAGGGTGCAAGCTGGGCTGAGGGACTCCCCAGTGCACGAATTTCGTGCACCGGGCCTCTAGATATATATAAAAGGCTAATATGCAAAGTGACCCCTCGGGAGTTCGACCAGAGACCAGGAGTTCAATCGCTCACTATGACGTGCGCTGACCACCAGAGTTGCGCGAAATGAAGGAAGACCTCAGCCTGCAACCAGCAGCTGGGGGAAGGAAAGCCCAAGCCAGCAGCTGGAAGCTGGGAAGGAAGGACCCGGTGGCAGCTGGAAGGCCCTGATTAGCTCTGATCACTGGCCAGGCCTAGGGACCCTACCCATGCAAGAATTTTGTGCACCGGGCCTCTAGTAATGGATGAACACAAAAATTTTTACTAATTGAATGTCACTGCCAATATTTACAAATACTTATACTTAGACCCGCCTCTCCCGTGATTTCACTTACTGTGGTTTCAGTTACTTGCTATCAAATGAAGTCCAGAAATATTAAAATACTAGTAGCCCATTTACAGGAAGAATCCTGCAAGCGGCCACTGCGGCCGCATGCACTGCTGCCGCCGCCGCCGTTTCAGCCACCGTGCCTGCATCCACGGGCCGCTGCCACCCACCCCACTCTGCCCCACTCCACTCCACTCCACCCTGCCTGGGCTTTCCCTCTGGCAGCCACCTTGCTTTCTGCTTTTCCTCCCTCTTCCTTCTAAGTTGTCTTCAGTCTTCACTCCTCCCTCCCTCAGCGTATGCAAATTAACCGCCATCTTTGTTGGGTAATTTGCATACTTGCCCTGATTGGTTGGTGAGCATGGCTTTGGCTGGTGGGCGTGGCTTGGGCGTAGCAAAGGTGTGGTCAATTTGCATATTACTATTTTATTAGGTATGATTCCAGAAATAAATAATTCATAAGCTGTAAATTGCATGCCATTCTGAGTAGCATGATGAAATCTCATGCTGTCCCAATCCATCCTGCTCAGGACATGAATCATCCACTTTGTCCACTGCACACACTGCACACCCCCACCACCCATTAGTCACTCAAGAGTTGTCTCTGTTATTGGATCCACTGTTGGGGTATCACAGTGCTTGTTTTCAAGTAACCCTTATTCTACATAATAATGGTATCAAAGTGCAACAGTAGTGAGGGTGGCAATTCTAATATGCTAAAAAGAAGCATAAAGTGCTTCCTTCAAGTGAAAGAGTATGTATGAATAGGAAAAAAAATAATATATCCTATCTAATAAAAGAGTATTATGCAAATTAATCATCACTCTGCTACACCCACAAGCCATGCCCACCAGCCAATCAGAAGAGAGTATGCAAATTAACCCAACCAAAATGGCTGCGGCCATGGAGCGAGCAGGAGGCTTGAGATTCCCCGGCAAGGATGCCAAGCTTTCCACACACCCTTGTGGGCCCAGGCCTCCACTCAAGGCTACAAAGTTTCAATTATAGAAGATAAATAAATCCCAACAAAAATGGTGGCAGCCATGGAGCTGGAGAGAGCAGAAGGCTTGAGTTGCCCCCAGTGATGGAGGAAGCCAAGCTTTCCACAGCCCTGGCCTGCCTTGGCCTCCGCTGAAGGCTACAAAGTTTCAATTATAGAAGATAAATAAATCCCAACAAAAGTGGCTGTGGCCACAGAGCAAGCAGGGGGCTTGGCTCTGCTCAAGGCTACAAAGTTTCAATTATAGAAGATAAATAAATCCCAGATACCAGGGCCTCCGCTTGGGTCTCCGGGGGGCGTGGCTGGCCTGCAAACCACCACAGGCCTCTCACCCAGGCCACCCCACGCCCCAAGGGAATCCACACTCTGATCCGGGCCACCCTTCAGGGCAAACCAGCCGTCCCCTACCCATACACCAGGCCTCTATCCTATCTAATAAAAGAGTAATATGCAAATTGACCATCACTCCAACACACGAAATGGCTGCCCCCATGTGGTCAAAGATCCTGCCCCCATGTTGACACAAGATGGCCACCACAAGATGGCCAGCAGGAGAGGGCAGTTGGGAGGGACCAGGCCTGCAAGGGAGGGCAATTGGTGGCGATCAAGCCTGCAGGGAAGAGCAGTTGGGGGGGGGACCAGGCCTGCAAGGGAGGGCAGTTGGGGGGGACCAGGCCTGCAGGGGAGGGCAGTTGGCAGGGGGACCGGGCCTGCAAGGGAGGGCAGTTGGGTAGGGACCAGGCCTGCAGGGGAAGGCGGTTAGGGGCAATCAGGCTGGCACGGGAGCAGTTAGACATCAATCAGGCTGGCTGTGGAGTGGTTAGGGGGTGATCAGGCTGGCAGGCAGAAGTGGTTAGGGTCAATCAGGAGGGCAGGCAGGCGAACAGTTGGGAGTCAGCTGTGAGAGGGATCCCATATTGGAGAGGGTGCTGGCTGGGCTGAGGGACACACACCCTCATGCACGAATTTCGTGCACCGGGCCTCTAGTATATATATAGTATCCTATATAATAAAATAATAAAAGGGTAATATGCAACTAGTCCCCTGGAACAGGAGTTCAACTGGAGTTCTTCCCCCCAGCCTGCCCAGCCTGATTGGCCCCAATTGGGCTCAGCCTGCCGGACCCCACCCATGCACAAAATTTGGCCTCTAATATATATAGTTTATTACTATCTCAGGTTTCAGGCATGCATTGGGGTTCTTGGAACACATTCACACAGATACAAAATTATTGTGCAGAATTAGAGTATCTGAATTAAAAATAAATATTAATGAACCTGATGTGAATTGTGCATTCTTGGACACTTGGCTGTCTGTTAGTGATCAGACTTTAGACATTTTGAATTTTGAGCCTTTGAATAGGATTGGTTAATAAAATTATATAGGTTTAAGTGTATAATTCTATAGTGTGTTCATCACCCAAGTCAGGTTTCCTTTCATAATCATTTATCCCTTCCATTTTTTTATGGAGACTTCAATTTAACTCTCAAAACTCACATTGGAAACTCTAAAAAATATTGTTATCTTACGTTCTAGACAGTTAATGCTAGAAAGAGAGGAGAGAGAGAGAGAGAGAGAGAGAGAGAGAGAGAGAGAGAGAAGAAAATCTGGCATATCCACAAGAGAAAAGTGTAGATGAAGAAAAAAAAATTAAGAACCATCTTTTCATTGTTTGCTATGTTATTACATTTTAACATGAAATGCTTAGAAAATATACTTTCCTTACTGCTCATGTAAAGTGCTTCATTTGACTTTCCACTTTCAGAAGAATTTTCCAAAGTTGGAGTAGAAATGCTGATTTTTCAAATCTACAACTGGGAAGATACTAAATGCCTGACCGCAGCAGGAAAGTTCAGCACCCAAATGAAAATGTGATATCCCATTATGGATGGAAGCACGTGGAAATACAGATAGGTTTGTCTCTGGGGTTTCAGGGGTTCTGATCATGTTTCTAGTATGTAGTTCCTTCTCCTACCTTAGTTAGAACTGCTCTCATGGCTCTGAGAAGCACAATTGCAGACTCAGTGTCTTTCATGATAATAACTTTTCAGTCTTTCTACTGTCAATCATTTTTAGCAAAATGTACAGTATTTGTTCTTTTCAATCATGTGCATAGACAGTACTACAGCCTTTTGTGTCCTTGCTTCCCTGTTCATCTTGGAGTAGCTGGTTTCTTATACAGAACTAATATCCATGTATATTGTTTTGTTATTCAATCAAATATACACAAATTTATTGTATTTTACTTTTTTGTTTATTTTATTTATTCACTAAAATGTTGACCCTTTTCATCCACATAAGTTTCTCTGTGCATATGTACATTTTCATATATTTATAGTATAGCACATAATAATAATATAAATAAATTAAAAACTGTCATGTATTTTATGGCTAATTTCCTACTATGCCTATAGGGAAACTGAGAGCATTACCTCTCCCATTAATTTTGTGTCAAAACCACCATTATATTTCTGTCACTGAAATCAGTCCTTTTTTAATAATCCACATCAATATGAACTTTCTTCCCAATGGTCCATAACCAATTAAAATTTGCTACTTTCATAGCACTAGCATTTTCAAAGTACTATAAAGTGTTTGAAAGAACAGAGAATATTTAAGCATGCATCAATCTGTGAAACAAAATCAATAAATGATCATCCTCTTTGTATAACAGCAAAACAAATGTAAAAAATTATAAATTCAATATTTATGTTAAATGTAGAATTTTAAATATTTAGTCATTTAAAATAGTTCAGGGGCAAATTAATTTTGGCATTTTTTAAAATATAAGAATGGGTATGGAATTAATTCATGAATGTTTAAATCCCTATAATTATGAAATTGAAAGGATTCTTTCATGTCTTGATATCTCATCTAGACATTTCTTTAAGTCAAATTTAGCATAGGAATGTTAATCAACATAATAGTTCTAACAATGAAATTTTGTACTATGACATATAGGAACAAATTTTAATTCATATTTTAGTTTTGGAATCAAGTGTAGAATCTTAAGGAAAAGTGTTTTGTTGTTACTATTTTTCCTTTGAGAGAGCCCTCTTAAGAAATTGATTTGTTTAGAATGGCATTTTGTAGATTCTAGTAGCTTATTTGTTTACTTTTTTGTCAAACTTAATAAAATCTCTAACAGACTTGTTTGGTGACAAGTAAAAATAAATAAACTAACAGAAATACTTGTCTACCTTAAGAAAAAAATAAAATTTCTTGTAAGGATTTTGAGCCAAACCGGCTAGGGCTTTTTGACTAGTAGAAATAGAGTAATCTCTCTCTCTCTCTCTCTCTCTCTCTCTCTCTCTCTCTCTCTCTCTCTCTCTCCTCTCTCACTTATTTATTCTAATAACTCTCACATAATACCTGCTGAATCAATGTATGCTTACTTATTTTAGATTCCTCAAGTTGATAAAGTTTAATAATGCTTACATATTAGACTTTGTGATAGTCAATTTTTTGTGTCAATTTGTCTAGGCTATGATCCCCAGTTTAGTTAAACACCAGTCTAGAGGTTGCTGTAAAGGTATATGTTAAATGTGATTAACATTTAAGTTAGATAACTTTAAGTAAAATGCGTTATTCTCCAGAGTATGAGTGGGCCTCATCCAATCAGTTGACATCCTTAAGAGCAAAAACGGAGGATCCCCAAAGCAGAAGAAATTCTCAAAATTGCAACATAGAAACCCTGCCCGATTTTCAAGCCTGGGGGAAATTTTTATGTGTGTGTGTGTGTGTGTGTACTAATATATATATATATATATATATATATATATATATATATATATATATATATATATATATATATATATTAGTGAAACAAAATGTACCTTAAAGGAACTGTGAGCTGTGGTAGGCACAGGAGCAGGTCTCGGCCAATCCTCCATGCCCCCCTCCCGGCCCCTCCCACCGCAGCCCCTTGGTCCCCTTTCTGTCAGCAGCGCTGTTCCCATATGCTGATGGCACCAGCTCCACTCGCACCCACTGAAGGTGCGGAGCGATTGGGGCCAGCGCCAGCAGCAGGTGTGAATGGCAGCTGCTTCCTAGATCACCCCCCAGGAGCCGGGGGAGGTGGAGAAACCCTCAGGGGTGATCAGGGCCAGCAGCCACCACCTGCTCCCGCTGATGGCACTGAGATATCGGGCTGGCATTGGGTGCCGGCAGTGGGTGTGAGCGGGGCTGGTGCTGGCAGCAGGTGCGAGCACCGGGCAGGACCTTGGCATGTGGGAGCAAAGAATTTTCAGTCACCACCGGAGGCTCGCCCCAATGACAGCGACGGGCACCCCACCTTGGTCTGGCATTCCCACTCACCTGCTCCACCATCCCGCCACGGCCGACGCCTGCCATATTCCACGCATGCCCCTGGTGGTCAGCACACATCAAAGCAACCGGTTGTTTGGTTGTTCTGGTTGTTTTGCTGTTCAGTCTATTTGCATATTAGCCTTTTATTATATAGGATATATAATGATATGGAAATCAATGAATTAAAGATCATTCTTCAGTCATTCACTTTTCTTTTATTATTAAGGTGTGCTTTGGTTTTCTAGCCACTAAGTTTTAAATTCTCCTATTTCATCTCTTGACCAAATGATGTTTCTTTCAGGATCAGTTGGGCTCACATTACTTAAATTACCATTTCCACAGTTAACATTCACCTCAAATTACCCGTAATATGTCAAATCTTCACTACTAGGATTATGTTGAAAATGGATATAAGCAGACAACTGATTTCAGAACTGTCATTTATCTTCTCTCGAGAGCTCATTAACATTTAAAGGTTTGTACATGATCCATTATTATCTTGCAATGGAATTTTTTTCTCTCCTTGTTCATCAGGTTGCCCCTTTGAGTGGCCCACTATGAGGCTGACATATTTTTTAACTCTTTGAGCTAGCCAGGCAGCTGGCAACACAGAGAAGTAATATATAAAGCAAAGAATATTTTTCTACCACTATTCATTTCTTTAGCATTTCCTTCAGACCTGGGAAGTATAAAATATCATTAGTTTCCAATATGAGGATTTCTAATGAACGACTTAGAGTTGTTTTCCATACTTTACTGTATTCTAACAATTAAAAAATACTTATAACACTAAATTATATAACTATCATGCCAAGCATTTACACAATTTATTTTTTAATTGTACGTAGAAGACTTTATTATTCAAATGTCAATATCCTATATAATAAAAGGGTAATATGCAAATTGACCCTAATGATGGAATGACTGGGAACAACTGGTTGCTATGATACACACTGACCACCAGGGGATAGACACTCAATGCAGGAGCTTCCCCCTGGTGGTCAGTGCACTCCCACAGGGGGAGCTCTGCTCAGCCACAAGCTGGGCTGATGGCTGCGAGTGCAGCAGCGGTGGCAGGAGCCTTTCCCACCTCCTCAGCAGTGCTAAGGATGTCCAACTGTAGGGGAGTGGGCCTAAGTTGGCAGGTGGACATCCCCCGAGGGCTTCCAGGCTGCCAGAGGGATGTCTGACAGCCAGCTTAGGCCTGACCCCCAGGGAGCAGGCCTAAGCTGGCAGATGGACATCTCCCAAGGGGTTCCAGACTGCTGGAGGGCACAGGCTGGGCTCAGGGACCCCCTCCCCCACCAAGTGCATGAATTTTTGTGCACCGGGCCTCTAGTGCATATATATATATATATATATATATATATATATATATATATATACTAATTTCATGGAAAAATACTATAAGGAGTCGTTTTATTGAAAGAATTGGAAAACATTGTTTTTTATGTGACTCTTATGGGCCATCACTCAAATGAATAGTACTTTATTACATTAATATCAATCAACTCATTTATGTAAGCCTCATCTTCAGAAGAAGATTATAAGACAGCTATGGGTTAGAATTAAGACATAGACATCTTTGTGTTTTTCCTGGTATCTAACCAAGTACCAGACACACAATATATGCCATTATTTATTACTCGCTCAATGGATTAAATGAATAATTTACTCAAGACCAACTTATTAGTAAACCTTACAATTAAAAATTTTAATATTACCTAATATTCTTTATAGTAATTCAAATAGTTTGTGCATGGAATAATAAACTTCATGACCAGGAAGGAAAATTTTTGACAAAAGATAGCCTTTGTTAGATCCATGCCTTTTCTTTTTTTCTTTTTTTTTTAATATATTTTTTATTGATTTCAAAGAGGAAGGGAGAGGGAGAAGGAGACAGAAACATCAATGATGAGAGAGAATCATTGATTGGATGCCTTCTGCATGCCCCCTACTGGGGATCGAGCTCACAATCAAACCATGACCTCCTGGTTCATAGGTCAACACTCAACACTGAGCTATGCAGGCTGGGCAGATCCATGCCTTTTCCAAGTCATGCAGCTCATTAGATAGCTTGACATTTGTTTATTGTAAATCTGATGCTCCTTTAGCAGTATCACTTACTATGATATAAAATAAAATCATTCTGCATATAAACATCTGCTATTTGCCTTTGGCATATTGAACTACATGGACTCTCCCTCTCTTTACTTCTGTTTCTCTTTATTTCTGTACACCTTATTGCTTTCCACCGTATATCAAATTCTAGTATATTTCTTGTAGCAGTTTATTTTAATATTACAACTGTAAAAGATGAATTTCAAATCATCTTTATTAATTCACTCTTTTCATTTTCCATTGTAAACATCAACAGATCAAGAACACAGATTGGGGCCTGGAAAATTCTGAAATGAGCTCATCATATAGGCAGAAAGACAAAGAACCAAAAGAAAGAAAGGTAATTATTAACAGCATCATGATTACCAAGTGTGATAACAAATTAATTTCAGGTTCCAAAAAGGAAGTTTATAGAAACATTTGGTTTTAATGAGATTATTCATATTTTATCTCATCCCTGATCATGTATTCTTGCTGCCCCCTTATAAAGTGTTCCAAATAGCTCACTCTTAATAAGCATTAGTATGGTTATAGGACACTGGGCAAGTTACTTAACAACTTTGACCCTTAGTTGAGTACTAAGTAGTAAAATGAGGATAAAAACAGTGATTTCCTAAGGTTGTTTTATAAATCAAGGAAGTATAAAAATCTGTGTATATATCTTGGAATCTAGTAAGGATTTTATAAATATCACAATTAGGCCCTGGCCAGTTTGGCTCAGTGGATAGAGCATCAGCCTGCGGACTGAAGGGTCCAAGGTTCGATTCCGGCCAAGGGCACATTCCTGGGTTGTGGGCTCGATTCCCAGAGGGGGGTGTGCAGGCGGCAGCCAATTGGTGATTATTTCTTATCATTGATGTTTCTACCTCCCTCTCCTCCCTTCCTCTCTAAAAATCAATAAAAAAATATTAAAAAAAAATCACAATTAGAATCGCTATTCTATGCCTTGAGAACAATTTTCCAAGATTTCAGGGTTAATAGTGTTTTAGTGATTGTCATGGATGAATTCTTTCCCTCCAAAATTTATATATTAAAGTCCTAACACCATTATCTCAGAATATGATTGTGTTTGGAGATAAGGCCCTCAAAGATAATTAAGTTAAAATAAGGTCATTTGGGTGGTCTCTAATTCTATATGACTGGTGTCCTTACAAGAAGAGGAGATTAGGTCTTTGACACCTTGTGAAAACACAGGAAGCAGATGGCCATCTATAAGCTGAAGAAGTGGCCTCAGAGGAACCCAAGAACCCTTCTGACAGCTTGATCTTGGGCTTCTAGTCTCCATAACTATGAGAAAATAAATCCATATTCTTTAAGCCACCAGTCTGTGGTACTTTGTTATGGCAGCCCTAGCAAACTAGTGGAGTAATAATGAATGAGCAGGAAATAAAGTAAAGCTGGGATTTGTGGGAAAAAAGTTACAGAAGCGTGTGAATGGTCTTTCTTTTCTTAAGGTCAACATAGTATTTGTTCTGTTTCACTGTGCATATCTGCTTAATTTTTTGTATTCATTAAATTAGACTCTATTGACATGTTACTCAAGGTTCAGCCAAAAAAACTAAAATCAATTATATGTATTTCTGGCAGGAAATGATTTAATACAGGGAATTAGTGCTTACAAAACATATGGAAGGGCTAGAACAAAGGCCACTAAAAATGGTCAATGTTCTGAAAAATCAGGAGGTTTCAGAAATCAGAAAAAAAAAATAATGCTGTTTATCTCAGGTCTTCTTGGCAATGAATTGTGCGATTAACTAAGGATGATGGGAACACTGACTAATGTTACGTTTGGCGTTTCCAGAGCTCTCAAACCTGCTTTACCTTTCTGGAGCAGTAATGGTTTCCCTCCCCCTTCTTCCCTAATCTCATTTACTTTCTTCACAGTGGTAGAATCTTCCTGTCAAGAAAATCTACAAAATATATGCTCCTAGATTAGCCTCTGGTGATAATGATATCTCACATTTCCTTAATTACCTTTTACATGTCCTATTTAATTTCCAACACACTGTGGATCATGACAATCCAGGGATCTTAAGAATGCCCTAGAGCAACATGTGCTTCAGATGAGTCTTACTCCAGGCACCCACACCTGCATTGGCGACAACCCAGAAGGTGCTCAGTAACTGCCTGCTGTGGATAAACTCGCCTTTCCCTGGCTCAACATTTTCACTTGGTAAATTAGGCAAATATCTCAGAACTCTAGGTGCTTCTGGTAAGTCTGTCACCCCCACTTCCACTCCAACACTTTCAGCCTCATCTCCAACATCTGTTGTATTAGTATTCTCTACAGAAACAGAATGGTAGACTATTTATACATAGTTATTTCGAAGGATTGGCTCCTGTAGTTAGAGGCTGAGAAGTATCACAGTCTGTGTCAGGAGAAGCTATGTGTGGATCCAATCTGAGTCCAAAGACCAGAGAACAAGGAGAGCCGATGGTGTAGATTCCAGTCCCAAAGCTGACAGGATTGAGACCAGACAGCAGCGTTTCATTCTGAACCCAAAGTCTGGAAAAGATCAATGTCCCAACTCAGTCAGACAGGAAGAGTTCCTTCTTATTTGACGGAAGTCAACCTTTTTTTTTTAAATATATTTTTTATTGATTTTTTTACAGAGAGGAAGGGAGAGGGATAGAGAGTTAGAAACATCAATGAGAGAGCAACATCGATCAGCTGCCTCCTGCACACCCCCTACTAGGGATATGCCCCCAAACAAGGTACATAGCCTTGACCGGAATCGAACCTGGGACATTTCAGTCCACAGGCCGATGCTCTATCCACTGAACCAAACCGGTTAGGGTGGAAGTCAACCTTTTTGTTCTATTTAGATTTTCAACTAATTGGATAAGGGTCACCCACACTAGGGATAGCAATGTGCTTTACCTCAGGCTATCAATGCATATGTTAATTTCATCTAAAAACTTCCTTACCCACCCAGAATAAAGTTTGACCAAATATATGGGTCCAGTCAAGTTGACACATAAAATTAACTATCATAGTACACACTTTGTCATCTTGGTATCCATATATGTATATCTCCTTAAAACATATTTAATCTCCAAACAAATAAACAAACAACAAGATCATAAGTCTACATAACATGATACAACTATCCTGAGTACAACATAAAATCACTAACCCCTTCCCAAGAACAAAAGGTAAAGTCTTTGTGCGATGTTGACTGATGTTTATTCTTGCTTTAAACCAGGGGTCCTCAAACTTTTTAAACAGGGGGCCAGTTCACTGTCCCTCAGACCATTGGAGGGCTGGACTATAGTTTAAAAAAAAACTATGAACAAATTCCTATGCACACTGCACATATCTTATTTTGAAGTAAAAAAACAAAATGGCAAAAACACCCGCATGTGGCCCACGGGCTGTAGTTTGAGGACGCCTGCTTTAAATACTATGAAATAAAATTAATAACACTTAAATACTATGATATATAGTCAATGAATCTTACATTACTTGATACAGGCATATAAGAGAAAAATATATTTGTTATACACACATATAAACACATATTTATAACCCTGTAAGGAGGAAAAACAATAATTACTGTCTTTATATCTGTATGTCATATGGTTATAACTGGTGTTTAGAGTTACTCTCTTCTACTACACATTCTATATTCCCTTTGCCTTCAGCAAGCACCTCAGTTAGTCATGGAATCTTTACCTGAAGAGGTGATGTAAACTTTCCTCCCTAAGGGTCACAGCCATTAGTGGTCCTGCTTGGTTTGGGTTGCTGTAATTTTCTGCTGATCTTAATCACAAGGCATGGTAATACTAAGAGATGCCCTAGTGGATCCCAGACTTACTCTTCCCCACCTCCACTGTGGATTACTAGCACAATTTACCCTTGGTAGACAGACAGTCATCCCAGCCCATGCTGTCACTCCCTTCTCTGGCTGTTGACTTAAAGGCACAGGAGCCCAAATTTACCAGTTCAATGGAATCATTGCTTTGCCTATGTGCATAAGTATTTCTCCCCTTGCAGCTATGACCTCTAGGCTAGCAGAGCATAAATTCATAGAAATTCAACAAAAAACATTTTGTTGGTGAGTCACTAAGGGTAATAGTAGGTGGTGCCAAATCCTTCTATCTTTTGCTTCCTGGGCTTGTGGATCCTGGCAATGGGAGAAACAGCACCATAAATTGGATAGACTCAAAGCATATAATCTTCCAGAAAACTTTGCTCCAGCACATTCTTCAAAAGTCCACTCCTTTAGGATGGTAAGGAACATGGTAACATCAGTGAATTTCATGAGCATGGACCCACTGCTGCACTTCTTTTGCTATGAAGTGAGTTCCTTAAGCAGAGTGAAGCTATGAAATACCACAACAGTGAATAAGTCATTCTGTTAGTCCACAGATGGTAGTGTTAGCAAAGGCATTTCATGTAGAGAAGATAAATTCATATTCAGAGTAAGCATCTGTTTCAGTAAGAACAATACACTGCCCTTCCCATGATGGAAGTGGTCCAACGTAATCAATCTACTACCACATAGCCAATTAATGAATCTACAGGTAACTTACCCCCTCCAAAAAAACAACAACAAATATATAAAGTTAATTCCCATATACAATTATAAAGAACAAAGAAACAACCAACCAGCTCAATTGTAAAATATTTGCTTACATAGATGAAACCAAGTCCATCTAAACATTGCAAATACACATCTGAATGCAGAATTCAGTCTGAGTTCATGGGCAGCTCTCTGTGTCTGCCCACATCTCCAAGTCTGTGGGTTCCTTTGTGGGAAGGACCAAATATTAATTACCTTTGTATACACATAGTCTCGCAATAAAGCCTGCAAAAATGAATTTTTAAGATGCTTATTGAACAAATAAATGAATATAATACATCTTATGGTGAAGCTAAAAACTAATCTTGATTTCATATGATAAATCCTGACTTTAATTCACTCCTCTAATTATGTGAAATAATACTTCTCTGAGGTTGGATGGTTTTCAAATGAAAACTTGTATCAACCTGTCACATGTCAACACTTCCTAATATTGTCTGAAATAAAGTATAATGATAACAAAGGCTGGAATATTAGAATATGATATTTATAGCTTAGGTAACATAAATAGGACTGAATATTTAAATATTTATCTTTTGAGGGACTTCTAATAATATATAGATATATAGATATATAGATATATAGATATATAGATATATAGATATATAGATATATAGATATATAGATATATAGATATATAGATATATAGAGAGATATATATATAGTAGAGGCCCAATGCATGAAATTCGTGCAAGAGTAGGCCTTCCTTTCCCCGGCTGCCTGCACCACTTCCCTTAGCTGCCAGCACCTGGGACCCAGGCTTCCCTCACAGAGGTAGTCCCTGTCCACCTGCCACAGACTGTTGGTTGGTGGCCTGGGCCTCCCTCTTTGGGGCAATCATGGAGCCCCCAATTGATCGCCCCACTGGCCGGTGGCCTGGGCCTTCCTCTGCAGGGCGATCATGAGGCGATGGTTGGGCCCCTGACCAATCACATCACACCCGCCTTGGCTGGCCTGGCGCCAGTGGGTGTCATAGCATGGTCCTGGATGGTCCTCAGGATGGTCTTTCCGCTGTTCAGTGGATTTGCATATTATGCTTTTATTATATAGGATATATTTTATTATAGCTTCTACATATATATATATTGCTTCTTTTACCATTTCAGGTAATAATCCATATAATATTCCATATATAAAGATAGGTACTTAACTGGGTCAAAATTATTTTCAGTAAATATCTGCATAATAAATATTTTCAGCTTTTGAGGTACTACATTTCTGTTGTAAATACTCAACCATACTATTTAATCAAAAAAATATGTAATTATATGACCATGGCTGTGTAACAATAAAAATTTGTTTACAAAATCAGAAGTTGGACAAGACTCACCATGCAGCCCATCCTCTCTCCTTCTCTCTATATTCAAGTAGTCTTAAAAGCCTCTCCATGTGTTCTCTCCTATGGGCTAGTTTAGGCTCTTTCTACCACGGCAGCCACAGGGTAGTAGAACTTCTTATACAGCAGCTCAGGGCTTCACAACCTGTGTCTGATCAAAGGAGCCCGAAGCTTCATTGTCATTCATGATCTAGCCTCTGAGGTCATGTGGTGTCACTTCCAACACATTCTATCCGTTACAAAGGCATCACAGGTCCACGCAGATACAAATATCCATTGTGGAAATGACATAGTCCCAATGTAGAAAAACATGTGGAGGGAAGTTATTGTTGTGGCCTTTCTTGTAAAATACTGCCTGTTACAGGAAACAGTGAAATTGTTTCAAATATTATAAACTAGAGGCCCAGTGCATGAATTCGTGCACGGGTGGGGTCCTCTGAGTGGCCTGCAGGGATCGGGCCAAAACCTGCAGTCCAATGCTGCCTGCAGCTCCTACCTGCCACTCCCGCTCATCCAGGCCCCACTGTGCCTGCCACAGGCTCGCGCCCAATCAGTCCCTGATCAGGAGAGGCTTGCGCTGCTGCAGCAGTGCTCACCAGCCATGAGCCCTGCCTCTGGTGCCCTCCCAAGGGGAGTGGCCTTCATGATCAGGCTGAAACTAGCTCTCTGACATCCCCCGAGAGGTCCTGGATTTTGAGAGGTCACAGGCCAGGCTGAGGGATCCCACTGGTGCATGATCAGGCTGGGGTGGGGCCGTGGGAGGGCTCCAGGGCATGTCGGGCCCATCTCGCTCAGTCCCGATCAGCTGGACCCCAGCAGCAAGCTAATCTACTGGGTGGAGCATCTGCCCCCTGGTGGTCAGTGCACATCATAGTGAGCAGTGGAGCAGCCTTAGCATATCATTAGCATATTGCACTTTGATTGGTTGTTCAGTTGTTCTGATGTTCGGTCTATTTGCATATTACCCTTTTATTACATAGGATAGATATTTCTTTCTCTCTCTACAACTGGAGTAGAAATTGATTCTCCCAAGAGTACACTAACTATTATCAAGACTTCAAGATCTTATACACTCTTTTCAAATAAATAATATTTATTTTTTTATTCTAATTTTATAGCTACTTTGAGAGGAGGCTCCAGGTGGAAAGTAGCTAAACTAAATCTTATTTCAGTGTTATGAAACTTTCTAGATACTGGCACCAGCAAATTATTAAATGACTTTGAACAAATTGGAACAAGAACACTAGATACAAGGTAGACTGTAGATTGTTTACAGAAACAATTACATCAAAATAAAAAAAAAATGTTTCCCGTACTTCAATTAATTATAAAAATGTTCTATTTTCATAGCAGATCTTATAATTGCCTTGGGTATCTGAACTAGCACTATTTTCCCCATCATGAAAAATACTCCAATATGATAGTCCTTTTTCTGAAGTGTAAAATATGTGAAAAATGGGGACAAATTAAGATAAGTGTAGCATTATTTTGCAGTTTTTCTTTTCTAGTCATTTGGCAAATCATAAATGCTGCCAATTATAGCATTTCCCATGAAGCAGTAAAAATGAAATGTTCTTTCAAAGGAAATAATTTAAAAATACACTCTTCTAATTTTTAGTTTAGGAAACATACTTTTAATATTATGTATAGAATTTTTACTAGTTTCAATAAATACTGATATCAGCATAAACATATGTTCTGATTATGAATAAATTATAAATATAAATAATTTATGTTAATATCTTAGCATTGTTATTTCTTATCACTACCAGGAGGAAAACAATGTCATAACAGAGGTAAATCCCTTTTAGTCAAAGGTTTATTGTAAAATATTGCAAACTATTCATAGTTTAGAATCTCAATCAAATAATAATGGATGTATTTAACCAAGTATTCGCCTAACTCAACTTGAACATATTAATGTTACCAGAATAACTCTAAGATAGCCAGGATTTCTTTTAAATATATTTTTTATTGATTTTTTAGAGAGAGAAAAAGTGAGAGGGAGAGAGAGAAGCATCAATGTGAGATAGAAACATTGATAGGTTGCCTGCCCAAAACAACCAGACTGAGGATAAAACCTTCAACCTGGGTATGTGCCCCGAATGGGAATCTAACCAATGACCTTTCAGTTCATGGGACGATGCCCAATCAACTGAACCACACCAGCCAGGGAGATAGCCAGGATTTTTATTTGCAGTAGTCACTGGTGCTTCCCAGTAACCTAGAGTTATGTCTGTCCTACAAAAAACTGTTTATAACAGGCATTTTGGGTACCAACATCATATCCCTTTGGCCAGTCTCTGATTTCAGCTTAGTTGTACCAACAGGTACCGATTCACCTTGGCAATCAGTACAACCTTAAGCATGTCTGTGTTTTATTTTTTTATTTTTTTTTCACATGTAACCCAGGACCTTCCCCAAGGCTCTGGAGTTCTAGATCTGGTGAAATTTTAGCCCAGAAATGTAGGGGACAACTCTTCAATGTTAACAGATGGAAACTATTGGATAATGCACCAGCCTTCCATCTTTCAATCTGATGCTTTTGGGCGGCATCCAGTATAGCTGGCAATAAAACACACTATCAGTGAGGCACATGGGATCACCTTCCAAATAAATGACTTCACCCAAGTCTTTGTCTTAGGTACTGCTTTTTGAGGGGTGGGGATGAAGGGAAGAGCTCAATTAAAACGATAGTCTGTAGCTAGTAAGGCTTTTGCTTTGTTTTGAAAACAAGTGTCTGGCAAGTCAGCTATTTAAATTATATGTGACACCTTTCATTTTTGCAATGCACACCTTTGGTCAAAGTGAGACTCTAAAATCACATAAAGGTAGAGTTGCATAAAAGACATCCTATATAATAAAAGGGTAATATGCAAATTGACCGTAATGGCAGAATGACCCAGGAATGACTGGTCGCTATAACGTGCACAGACCACCAGGGGGCAGACGCTCAACACAGGAGCTGCCCCCTGGTGGTCCAGTGTGCTCCCACAGGGGAGCTCCGCTCAGCCACAAGCTGGGCTGATGGCTGCAAGCACAGTGGTGGTGGTGGGAGCCTCTCCCGCCTCCTCCTTGGCAGCGCTAAGAATGTCCGACTGCCAGCTTAGGACCAATCCCCTGGGGAGTGGGCCTAAGCCAGCAGGTGGACATCCTAAGCCATCAGGTGGACATCCCCTGAGGGGTCCCAGACTGTGAGAGGGCACAGGCTAGGCTAAGGGACCCTTTCCCCTGACCCCCTCTGAGTGCACACATTTTTGTGCACTGGGCCTCTAGTATTCTTATAACCAGAGTAAAACACAATTTAGGTTGAATGTTTCTCTTAGCCCTTTTAGTAAAGGCAGATGTTTGAAAGAAAGGCACAGGGAATTTGCAGTTTCTTCTCTACTGATTTGGCAAATCACATTATACAGGTCACGTATATAGCACTTGAATATAAATCAACAACTTGGTGACTATCAGTCAAAGTAAAGTATAATAGCTACTTCTCAATTTTTATTTCAATACACATGCTCCTTATTTTCCATTTATTGAATTAAATATTAATTGAATTGATCCTTTTCCAGGCACTGAAATATATAAATAGCATTTACCTAGTTGGTCAATTGCTTTGGTTTCTGGGTACTCAATCCCTTGAGAAGCTCTGAGAAGCCTAAAAGAGGTGACTTAGGACAAACTATCTGGAGAAAAAAAGAAAGGAACACTGATCCATTGTCTCCCAAGGCTCCCTGACCAGAGTTATCTCTCAGGTCACAACACTTCCAGGTTGTATATACTGAGATCTAAGTCATTTTCTGCTGAGTCCATCCCTGAAGCACACAAAAGTCCTAGGACTGAAAGAAGTAATCAGTGTTTTAGACTGAGGTGAGGTATTTCCAGATATACCAACGTGAATTTTGTCAGAGTACCAGTGACTAGAATAGAGGGTGAGGTTGTGAGTATTCATTACAGTACTTAAGCAATAATTGAAATTGACTCCATTGCATCTGTGCCTTTCCTCTCTGTTATTGCATGAGGTTTATCTTTGGACATTTTGAACATATTTCAGGTATGTTTTTGTTCTCCAGGACACCTTAAAATCATTTCCTTTTTCAATAAACATTGGATTGTAAACCCCACATATATGAGATCAAATGCTGTGTTGTTCTCTACTGTGTCTTTATTAGATAAATTGTGCATTTGATATAGTTTTGTTTCTAATTGAATAAATTATTGAATGATTTAAACTTCCACATTTTTACCTCAAAAGTGAATGGAAATATTTATAAAAAGTCTGAGACTCTCCTACTTATAAGCATAGTAATGGTCATATAATTTTTCCTTGTATTTTTTGTACTTACGAGACTAAGAAGGTCTTTACAATTTTCAAAAACCAGCATGGCTAATCTGACAAACTTGACCAACTTTTTGGGAACCTGTTGAAAAATATACAGTTTTACAAAGTTAAATATTTTTTTTTTATTTTTATTTAAAAGAAACAAATTTTAAATTAAGTAATTAACTCTACATTTTTTTTTTCTCAGTAATGAACCATTTATCTAGGTAAATATGTCTTAGTAGAAAAAATAAAATAGATTAAAGTCGTTAAACTTGTTTTTGGTAGTTCACAAGATACCCGATTAGAACTGAATAGAATCAGAGAGGAATAATATATTTAAGTCTATAAGTATTTATGGCAAATAGTTAACTCCTCTATAAAACCCATAGCAGAGACTCCCAGTGCCCATCAGTAATGGTCCTTATAGCTAACCTGGGTGATTCACTGAAATGCATTGCCTCTTCAACTTCCTAGGTGTGACCCTGTGACTAGGTTGTTGTCATGGGTAATACAATGTATGGGTGAACTTGATGAGCATCACTTTTAGGACTGTCCCTTAAAAACTTTCCTTCCAAAATTCTGACTCTCTGTTTTCCATCTGTTGACTGAAGGGTGAGAATACTAAACATATTTCAGAAATAGAGACATAAGATGGAAAGAACTTGGACCTGTGTAGGGCAGAACCCTGGCCCCCTTGATATTCCTTCATCCTGCACACATTAGGTGGTATATTAAAGAAGAAATATAATTTTATTATGATAAGCCAGTGAAATCCTCTCTAATAAAAAGGTAATATGCAAATTAACCATCACTACGCTACACGGGCCACGCCCACCAGCCAATCAGGGCGAGTATGCAAATTAACCCCAGCCAAGATGGCTACCATTGGGTTTCCCCGGCAACAGAAGAAGCCAAGCTTTCCTCACACTCTGGTGGGCCCAGGCCTCCACTCAAGGATACAAAGTTTCAATTATAGAAATGGCAGCAGCCACAAATTAGCAGGAGGCTTGGCTCCTCTCCAGGCTACAAAGTTTCAATTGTAGAAGGTAAATAAATTCCAGATACCAGGGCCTCTGCTTGGGTCACCAGGGGCGTGGCTGGCCTGCAAACCACCACAGGCCCCTCGCCCAGACCTCTCCACACCCCAAGGGAACCCCACCCTGATCCAGGACACCTTCAGGGCAAACCAGCTGGTCCCCACCCATGCACCAGGCCTCTATCCTATCTAATAAAAGAGTAATATGAAGATTGACCATCACTCTAACACACAAGATCAAGACAGCTGCCCCTATGTGGTCAAAGATCCTGCCCCCATGTGGACACAAGATGGCCACCACAAGATGGCCAGCAGGGGAGGGTATTTGGGAGGTACCAGGCCTGCAGGAGAGGGCAGTTGGGAGGCACCAGGCCTGCAAGGGAGAGCAGTTGGAGGCAATCAACCCTGCAGGGGATGGCAGTTAGGGGTGACCAGGCTGGCAGAGGAGGGAAGTTGGGGGCAAACAGGCTGGCAGGGGAGCAGTTAGGCATCAATCAGGCTGGCATGGGAGTGTTTAGGGGGTGATCAGGCTGGCAGACAGAAGCGATTTAGGGGCAATCAGGAAGGCAGGCAGGCGAGCAGTTGGGAGCTAGCAGTCCTGGATTGTGAGAGGGATGTCCGACTGCCCGTTTAGGCCCGATCCCGGTAGGATCGGGCCTAAACGGGCAGTCGGACATCCCTTGAGGGGTCCCATATTGGAGAGGGTGCAGGCTTGGCTGAGAGACACCCCCCCCCTCCATGCACGAATTTCGTGCACCGGGCCTCTAGTATCAGAATAATATTTGTTACTGCAAATAGCATTATTTGGCATTCTCTGATAAAGACGTACTTAGAAGTCAGTCTGGTAGAATACATATGTGGAGAATATATTTCTTTGGAAATTTTCTTAAAGTCCTAAATTATAAATCCCTGTGGCCCTAAGTAGACTTTCTTTATCCATCTCCCAAAGACAGGCTGTAGGAAGAATGAACAAGATGGATATCAGGACAACCACGCCCATACGAATTCATTTCCACCATCCCTCTTTTAACCAGATAGAAGGGAAACCAATGGCCAATCCGAAGAAAAGCATGCCCAAGTGATTCCTTGCCTGAAGGTGCTAGGCACAGAATGTCATACATACTCACTCAAGCCAGTAAAAAGTATGATCTTTTAGGTGGCTTCTTAAATTAGGGTTTGAGCAGGACAGATGCTCTGTATGGTTAGGTCTTGGCCTCCTGGCCTCTAAGAAGATGCACTTGGTCGCCATAAGGATGTTCACTTAAACTGAGCAGCAAGGGTACCCTGTCATTGAAGACTACTTGGCTGAGATAATCTTTTGAAGGCTCTGGTTTTCAGAGGTTCAGGCCATCGAATGCTGGTTATGTTTGAAGCTGGGTCTATAGCTGGCAATATCACAGCAACATTGCCGAACTTAAAAATAGAATTAAAATATAAATCACATCATACCGTGAAATGTGAAGTCCATGAGACCTTAGAAAAAGATGCTTAATTTCAGTTTTCAAAGTAAGCAGGCAATGATTTTCAAGAGAAATAACTAAAGCTTATCTCAATTAACTTAAATTAACTCAGACATAAAGCTAAGAGACTTTTTGAGAGAGTCTAGGATTATATTCTGTAAACCATTGACATAAATTAAGTTTTAAAAATATAGTTACTAAATTCTAATTTTAAAAATGAAATAAAGTGGAATGTATTTTAATTAATGAAACATTTACTTGATGTTGCTTAAGGTAAGTAGGTTAGAAACCAGGCTTATATTTATAACTAGCTTATATTTTTGAATGCCATCCTTTTTGTGGTATGGGCTCAGTAAAACCATGGCCCATAAATTTAGAAAATCAAATTGCACTAACAAAGCCAGTGGACAGAGAACTAATTTTGTAAGTAAAGTTGATATTCAATAAATTCTGCTGGTGAAAACAGGTAATTTATGGAATACACCGACATAAAAATTTGTTAATTTGATCTAACCAGGTAAAATTAAAGCTAAGGTAGCCTGGCACAACAAGGTACTTGTTCTTATTTAGTAAATCATACAATATATGATACAATAAGATGTGAAGATCTCAAAATGAAGATAAAAGAGGAGAGACATATGAGGGTTATTTTGAATAGGAGAAATGTCATAGTTCCAAGACAATCATTCTTTATTCAATTGCAAAAACTGGCCATGAGTATGATCATTTATCCTGTAAACTTTTGTATCAATCACTGTCTTTATGCTACATAGTTATATTTTCTACTGAAGGAGAGAAATTGACAGTTATACTTACAGCTACAAAGATGTTCAACAGTATTACTGTATTAAAATGAAGCTTTTCTATGCTGTGATATTTATCAAATGAAGAAATTATGATGACATAATTTTTTAAATAAGTCTTACTATTTTTTAATTTTATTTTTACAAGATTTTCATTATAAAAATATCACAACAAAAAGTTGGATATCCATTAAGGTAATACGACTTTACAATGATCAGTTTATTCAATTACATTATAATAAAAGGGTGGAAAAACCATACAAAGGACCCAACTGCAGAAAGTCTACTTGTAAAGGTAAAAACTATATATTTCTTTCTTTTTACACATAAGCCAGCTACATTTTTCTTTCTAAAGGTCAATCAATGACAGCATGAACTTTTTCTTTTCCAATACTGAAAAGCAGCAATAAATTGCTTTCACTATACATTGTGTAACTGTATACTCTTGGATAACTTTTAATTCCTAAAATCACAATAAATGACCTTCTTCGCAATATCACAATTGTTTGTCTAATTTCAAAAATGGTCTATGGCAATATCCTCAAATTTTCACAATTCTGGAACTTCTTTTCTAGTTGTCAGTCACAAAGTGAATTTATATTACATTTTTCCTTAAGAACCTTGAGTTTAAAGTTCAAATATAATCTAAAGTGATAGGGGGATCTATAAAATCTAAGTTGTGTTTTAAAGATTTTTTAAAAATTAAGACAGGTAAACACTTCAAGAAACTGAATAGAACAAATATATACCTGATATATTTAAACTTCACCAAGTAAAATTTGTAATATTCTATTTCCAATGGGCAGACTCATTATTCCTTGGTCATATCATGTATCCTTTTAAATAACATGTGGTGAATGCAATTTGTAAGATTGATACCATCCAATCAGCACCAACTATCTGGAAACACACTGCAAAGGAAATTGCACACTGCTTGGGTCAGAGTTGATAAAGAGTTTACAAAGGTAATTTAGCTTATTTATTGGCAGATGTATTGTCCTTAAAAGTAAAGATCTTGAGCAAGGATCCCTACTAATCTCTGTAAGTTCATTTCCCCTAAGGTAAAATTGCTTTCGGGTGATTTTGATCAGGTCCTTTAAAAGTTTGCTCAGTGATTTGCTAGATATTGTGAATCAGACTTGCTTATGGAACTTTTGGTTATAAAATCAATCTCTGAGGCTCAAAACTAAATTAATGAAACCAAAACACTGTGGTTGGAGGAGCAACATAAAGTTTTGAAAAAGGCAATCTGTTGATTCCTCTTTCACCAAAATGCTGATTAAAAATCATAATATAGTCTCTATTATATTAGGCCATTGATTTATCTTCCTTTATATGATCTGGAAACAACTAAAGTCAGCAAAAAATTTTTCTTAATTCAGATTCATAATCAGACTTTTCAACTTATTATGAAACTGGCTTTCTGAGTGCCTCCAATTTTATTCTGATCCTAATTACGAGGGGCTACAGAGACAGATGTAGAGGAAATAACATGAGCTTTCATCACATTGAATTTGGCAGGTAAATCTTGATTTACTTATTTCAATATATATGAAATTTGGCAAATTAAACTTCTTTGAGACTCAGTATCCTCAAGATAATAATAATGTTTATTGGGTATAGTTGGCATGATAAATAAAGGAGATTAATATATATATAACTAGAAGCCCAGTGCATGGGGGGAGCATCCCTCAGCCCAGCCTGCACCCTCTTCAATCTGGAAAACTTCAAGGGATGTCCGACTTCGCATTTAGGCCCAATCCCAATAGGATAGGGCCTAAAAGGGCAGTATGACATCCCTCTCACAATCCAGGACTGCTGGCTCCCAACTGCTCACCTGCCTGCCTTCCTGATTGCCCCTAACCACTTCTGCCTGCCAGCCTGATCACCACCTAACCACTCCCCTGCCAGCCTGATCGAGGCCTAACTGCTCCTCGGCCAGCCTGATTGCCCCTAACTGCCCTCCCCTGCAGTCCTGGTCCCCCCCAACTGCCCTCCCCTGCCGACCTGGTCATCCCTAACTGCCCTCCCCTGCCAGCCTCATTGCCCCTAACTGCTCTCCCCTGCTGGAGGGGAGGGCAGTTTGGGGGGAACAGACCGCCCATGCCCCAAGGGAACCCCCACCCTGATCCGGGACAACCTTCAGGGCAAACCAGCAGGCCCCCACCTGTGCACCAGGTCTCTATCTTATCTAATAAAAGAGTAAGATGCAAATTGACCATCACTCCAACACAAGATGGCTGCCCTCATATGGTCAAAGGTCCTGCCCCCATGTGGACACAAGATGGCCACCACAAGATGGCCAGCAGGGGAGGGCAGTTGGGAGGTACCAGGCCTGTAGGGGAGGGCAGTTGGGGACGATCAAGACTGCAGGGGAGGGCAGTTAGGGGTGAGCAGGCAAGCAGAGGAGGGAAGTTGGGGGTGACCAGGCTTGCAGGGAAGGGCAGTTAGGGGCAAACAGGCTGGCAGGGGAGCAGTTAGGCATTAATCAGGCTGGCAGTGGAGTGGTTAGGGGATGATCAGGCTGGCAGGCAGAAGCAGTTAGGGGCAATCAGGAAGGCAGGCAGGTGAGCAGTTGGGAGTCAGCAGTCCTGGATTGTGAGAGGGATGTCCGACTGCCCATTTAGGCCCAATCCCTCGAGGGGTTCCAGATTGGAAAGGGTGCAGACTGGGCTGAGGGACACCCCCCCCCGCACAAATTTTGTGCACTGGGCCTCTTGTAGTTTATATTATGATTTTTCTGCCCTTGGAAGTAAAACTAATCATGCATTACAGACTTAATATAAAAATATCTCATCATGAAATTGTTTATTTCTTCCCTTCTAAATATCCATTTAGCTTGCTGCCTCACTTTCCATAGGAATTTATTAAAATGATAGCCTTTAGTAAGAACTTCCTTAGCCATTCTAAATGTTTACCTACTCCTCCCTCTCTCTTTTCTTTTAGTTCTTGTTTATAATATTTTACTGGCTTGGTCTCCTGATCAAAAGGCCTATAGAGTGGATGGTTAATTGGTGCAAAGAGTTCAAATGTAAATTATTGATCCATTTTATTTCCCAGACGTAAATAAAGTAAATGCTAAGTGAAAAGAACATACAACATACTAACAGAAAATAACGTTCCCAAGCTCTTCATTTACATTTTAACATTAAACACAGGTAAAACTTAAAGATATAATATTATTTTCTTCTTTTCTTTGTCCTCTCTGCATTGTTCTTAGGGACCTTATATGGAAAGAAGAAGGCTAGCCCAAGGTGCATTTGGGCTTCCTTCAATCCTATGACAATATAGAAACTAAATACTCTTAATAGCTACATAAACTACACCTGGCACTTTCATTCCTACTAGTCACTTTAATTTGGATGAAAGAGTTGATAGGATTAGATGAGTTTCCACAGAAATCTACTCATTTTCAATATTATCTCATTCTCTTTACTGTATACAGTAACAACGATTTTCATTTATTTCTTGAACCTGCTATACTCATCTTAATACAGGACTCATGACTTTTGGCTCAGTGGATAGAGCATCAGCCTTCGGACTGAAGGGTCCCAGGTTCGATTCCAGTCAAGGGCATGTGCCTTGGTTGTGGGCACATCCCCAGGAGGGGGTGGGCAGAAGGCAGCTGATCAAAGTTTCTCTCTCTCAATGTTTCTGACTCTCTATCCCTCTCCCTTCCTCTCTGTAAAAAAATAAATAAAATATATTTTTAGAAAAATTATTACTGAAATAAATTTTTGTACTAAGTAATATTGCATATAAACTCCTCCTACCCACAGATATTTTACAGTAAAGGACATAAGAAAATACTACATTATGTAGAACAGTCATTTTTCTGATGTCATGCTCTGAGAGTACTTTCCAAAACTATATAAGGTCGAAGGTGGTTTTTCCTATTAATCAATCAGGTTTTATATAAAAGTCACTTCCAGAGGTCCTTCTAAAACCACATATTAGACTCAGACCCTGTGAACTGATATCATAGTGCTTTGATCATCTAATCTTAAAACTAACTTGTCACACTTACTTGACATGACTCTTAATCATCTGTTCACCATTTCATTTCTAAACCTTGCACCCTGTATTTATGAGATAAATTGTGTTGTAATTTTTGTAAAGCTTTGCCTTGTTGCCCTCTTGCCGAACTTCCACAATATTAACTGTTCTGTTATTAAAGTCTCATATTATTCTGCAATTGCTTTAGGAGAGCTATATTTTCTCTCTCAAGTTGAGTATATGTACTTTGAAGGCAAATGTAATTTATTTTTCCCCTCTAATATCCACAGAATCCAATACTATCATTAGCAAAGGAAGGATTCCCTAGAAATTTGTTGTTGTTGTTGTTGTTGTTTTGTTTTTGTTCTTGGTGGATCACTGAACCAAATAGTATTTAATAAAGCAAATTTTGTGAATTAAGAGAATTAGTAAATAAATAGCATATAAATTCTTAATTATGGGATGAAATGTGGAACTGGTAAAAGAATAATTGAAAACCTGTATAGCTTAAAGTTTTAGAAAAGAAAATTTGTAGGATATATCTATAAACCAGAGAGAAAATTACATATATGTGAAATGCATGTATCTATATATACAAGGTGGGGCAAAAATAGGTCTACAGAAAAACACAATAATTAATAAATAATAATAAAAGAATAAACTCTTTCATGTACTCACATCTATAAACCTACTTTTTCCCCATTCTGTCTTGTAAAAATACTAGAGGCCCGGTGCACAAAATTTGGGCACTGGGGTTGGGGGGAAGCAAGGGTCCCTCAGCCCGGCCTGTGCCCACTCACAGTCTGGGAGCCCCGCAATCGATCACCCCAAAGAGGTAGGCATCGCCCACTGGGCCAGGGCTCAGCGATGGATTGCCCTAAAGAGATAGGTCCTTCCCACTCACCAGGGCTCTGCGATGGATCACCCCTGCAGAGGGAGGCCCTGGCCACCCACTGCAGCACCGCCACTGGATAGCCTGGGCCTCCCTCTTTGGGGCAATTGATGGCACCCCGCAGAGGGAGGCCCTGCCCACCCACCTCAGCCTGCAGATCAGTGGCCTGGGCCTGCCTCTGCAGGGTGATCATGGAGTGATGGCCGGGCTCCTGAGCAATCTCATCACATGCGCCTTGGCTGGCCTGGTGCCAGTGGGTGTCATTGTATAGTCCTCTGGATGGTCGTTCCGCTGTTCAGCCACTCAGTCGATTTGCATATTATGCTTTTATTATTATAGATACTAGAGGCCCGGTGCACAAATTTGTGCACCAGTGGGGTCCCTCGGCCTGGCCTGCGGGATTGGGCTGAAACCAGCCTTCTGATATCCCCTGAGGGGTCCTGGATTGTGAGAGGGTGCTGGACAGGCCGAGGGACCCCACTATGCACAATCAGGGCTTGGGAGGGATGTGGGAGGTTGGACAGCCAGGAAGGGACCCGGGGGAGGGCTACCCGGCCCATCTGGCTCAGTCCCGATTGGCTGGACCCCACAGTAAGGTAACCTACCAGTTGGAGCATCTGCCTCCTGGTGGTCAGTGCACGTCATAGTGAGCAATTGAGCAGCTTTAGAATATCATTAGCATATTACACTTTGATTGGTTGAATGGATGACCAGGCATCTGGACACTTAGCATATTAGGCTTTTATTATATAGGATATTTTTCAAAATACTAACTATAAAGGTCTTGAGTTATCACTATATTCTGAAGGCTAATTCTGAAAAGTAGCCTTCTTAGGTATAGATAAGTGTAACTTTAAAAAACAATGGGAGCAAACACTCCATGAATGCTTATAGATAATCATATAGTTTATTTCTTTTTGTTAGGAAAGACTTACTTCAAATATCTCTAAGTAAAAAAAAAAAAAAATGAACACACATGTACACACACATATCCACAGAGTTAAATCAACATAAGAGTAAGAACAGGAGCTCTGACATCAGACAAACTGGCCTAGATTCTAGTGTTTCATAGCCGCAGTGTGCTCATTAGCCCTGGGCACATAATATGTTAAATAAAGATAATGCTATTTTTACATTGCCATAGTATTCTGAGATATTAATGAGATAATGTATGTAAAGTGCTTAGTATTGGCACATAGTAAGCACTTGTTCAATGCTTAGCTATTAATAAAATTATTGTGGGCATCTAATATGGATCTACCATAAAAAAATGTAGTTTTCCTTTTCGTCTTAGAGGAAGAGTTGGAATTAATATACATTGAGCAATTACTCAGTGCCAAGTACTATACAAAATAAATTCTCATTTAAACCTCTTCACAAACCTATAAATTAGGATATCTCTATTATATGCATGAGAAACCAGTGGCTTACACAGTGAAAATAACTTATGCAAATTTAGAACAGCATCAGAGAACAGGGTGGATGTTTAATTTGGCCTGCTTAACTCCAAAATCCATGTTTACTATGGCAAGTATTGTTCCTGGCAATTTTCATTATTTATGGGTTCAAGGTAATTAGGTTAAATGAAATGAAGAACAGATAGAACCATGACTGACATATAGAATACCCTTTCAATAAAGTCTATTTGGTGTGGCATTTTTTAATTCATGATTTTTAATACAACCCTAAGAGAAAGAATCAAATTAATTTTATATTAAACTATATTCCTATCTGATGAAATAAACTTTCAGCTGAATAAATTTGTTTCAGAAATTCATATTATTTTTAATTGTCTTCATAATCTTGTGTGTGTTTTTTGTATTACAAAATAGATTTTAGGGCTTGCATTCTTGTCATTTATTATTTTTCTTTAACATACCTAATTATATTATACTAGAGGCCTGGTGCATGAAATTCGTGCACGGAGCGGGGGTTCCTCTGCCTGGCCTGCACCCTCTCCAATCTGGAACCCCTTGGACATCCCTCTCACAATCTGGGACTGCTGGCTCCTAACCGCTTGCTTGCCTGCCTGCCTGATCGCCCCTAACTGCCTCTGCCTGCCTGATCGCCCCTAACTGCCTGCCTGCCTGCCTGATCGTCCCTACCTTGCCCCCCTGCTGGCCTGATCAACCCTACCTTGCCCCCCTGCCCACCTGATCAACCCTAACTTCCCCCCACCAGCCTGATTGTCCCTAACTTGCCCCCCTGCCGGCCTGATCACCCCTAACTGCCTCTGCCTTGGCCCCCAGTCTGTCCTCCCTCTGTGGGAGGCAACCTGCTGGATCAGGGGAAGACACTGCCCCCATTTCCCCACTGCTGCTGCTACTGCCAGCCTGAGCCTCAGCCCTTTGCAGCCTCCCATGGCTGCCTGAGCCTCAGCCCTCGCAGCCACTGCAGCTTTATCTGGAAAGACGGCTAGAAGACATTCACTCTAATTAGCATATTACCCTTTTATTAGTATAGACTAGAGGCCCAATGCACAAAATTCATGCAAGGGGCTCGGCCCTCACAGCTGCAGCTTCGTCTGGAAGGTCATCTGGAAGGACGTCCAGAAGGTTGTTTGACTGTCCGGTCTAATTAGCATATTATGCTTTTATTATTATAGATCCTTAGAGAAGTAATGAGACTTGGCTATGGACAAGGAGAATCTATACAACCTTCGGTGGAGAAGCAGAGAGAAGGCAAGCACCCACTAAGGTACCCAATGCTTAAGCATCTTTCACAAACAGAGCATTCATATCTGAATGGTATCTTCCAGAGAAGCAGTGTTGATCAGCAGAAGAAGAACCACAAGTTTTGCCCATAAAGTGGCAACACACATTCCTTTTAGTTCCTTCCACAGGAATACACTGAGGATGCTGAACCTGAAAAGGATTTTGTTCCTACCACAATGAAGAGGGAGCAGACAGATAGATGGCTCTCCCTTCCTCCCTCCATTCAATCAGCCACTGCTCTGAAGGATTTTTGTGAATAAATGAGAGTTAAATCAGTTCATCATCTGAGTTTCAAAAGATAATGTGTAGCTTTGCCTGTCCTTTTCCTTCCCATTCCTGTGTTAGTCTTCCTTATTCCATAATTGAAAGATACTATTTCTTTTTTTTTTCCTTAAACATTTTCTCTTTACTTGCCAATTCCAGGATATAGTACACACTTAATTTATTATTTTACAAATGAGTAAATGGAGGCTGAGTAATTACTGTCTTTTTAAAATTCATCTGGATATAGGATCAGAATCCAGAACTTTTGGTATTTTTTATTTATTTGTAATTAAACTTTCTTTTGAGAAAAGTATAGATTCACATGCAATTATAAAAAATATTACAGAGGAACCCCAGGTACTATTTACCCATTTCCCCCCAATGGTAACATTTGCAAAATTATGGCACCATATCACAACCAGGATATTGGCATTAAGACAATCCAGAGCAATTCCACCACCCCAGGAATCCCTGTGCTGTGCTTTTATTTATTTATTTTTATTATTATTTTTAAAAAATATTTTATTGATTTTTTTACAGAGAGGAAGGGAAAGAGATAGAGAGTTAGAGAAATCAATGAGAGAGAAACATCGATTAGTTGCCTCCTGCACACCCCCTACTGGGGATGTGCCCGCAGCCAAGGTACATGCCCTTGACCGGAATCGAACCTGGGACCTTTCAGTCCACAGGCTGACACTCTATCCACTGAGCCAAACCAGTCAGGGCATATTTTTATTTATTTTTATTTATTGATCAATGTATTACGCATGTGACCTTATGTCCCCATTGCCCCCCCACCCCCAACCTCTGCGCTCATGCCCTCACCCCCCTGTTGTCTGTGTGTCTGTGTCCATTGGTTATGCTTATATGCATGCATATAAGTCCTTTGGTTGATCTCTCCCCCTCCCCCCTCCCCTCCTCTGCCTTCCCTCAGAGGTTTGACAGTCTGATCAATGCTTCTCTGTCTCTGGATCTGTTTTTGTTCATCAGTTTATGTTGTTCATTATATTCCACAAATGAGTGAGATTATGTGATATTTATCTTTCTCTGACTGACTTATTTCACTTAGCATCATGCTCTCCAGGAGACACTATTTCTTGATGTTCCTTCTTCTTGGTTACTGTTCAGTATCTTCTGCTTCTCTTTGACTCTCCCAGTTCTGGCAAGCCTCCTGCCATGGCCAGCACCTGGTATTCCTAGACACACACCCTTAATGGAACACTGCTCCATCCACAGAAGCTGAAAGGCTGATGTGGTTCAGCCTGGTCACCCCTCTATGTTTTTACTTCTTTATTCATGACAAGTACATCACTCAAGAAGCTTTGCGTGCATTTTCTATTGATTTTTTGAAGGATTAGAGTAATTCAATAAGCTTGTTATAAAGAAATAGCAAAATTAAAATTGTAGGCAATGTGACTTGTTTTCTCTCCTAAAGGCAAATACCTTTGGAGATTGGAATAGAGGTTAAAGCAGTGGAATAACATGATCAAATTTTATTTAGGTAACAGAGAAATGATTGCTTTACTGAAGTATGAGTGAGGTTAATGAACATAATACAGAGGATGCTCTTTTACAAGTCATCAATATGTCCATCTGTACATTTTAGGAACTTATTGCTATTACATAGTTTTACAAATCTCATATAAGCTACACATTCTAGTCCCAGAACCATGTACAAAATTTCACAGTTTCAAGGTTGTGTAAGTCTCTTTTTCCACTAGAATTTGTGAAGATGCCTTTGGTTGCAAGTAAAAGAAAACACTAAATTAAAATAATTTAAATAATAAAAATTCATCATCACACACATATAATTAAGTAAGTTCCAAGGATAGTGATATGACTCCTCAAAATATCACAATGGCATTAGTACATTTTGCCTTTCTTGTCTGCCATTCTTGGCACGTCATTTTGCACTTGGTCTAGTCCTCTTAACAGACACAAGATGGATGCATCAGTTCCCAGAATAGCATCCGGAGCTGAAAATGTCCAGCTAAAGAAATGGTGATTTTTCTATGTGTGTCTTTTTTGACCAGGGAATAATCCTTCCCTAGAACCATTCTTTCCTTCCTCCAGACAATTTCATCTAATGTGTAATTGCTAGGATTGATTCATATCTCCATTCTTAAATCAATCTATTAGAAGGGAAATTGACTTTTCATTAAGGACTTAGGATGATCCATATGGAGCCCTGTTAAAATTTAAATAAAATTCAGACACTGCCAGCATAAAACAAGGAATGAATAACTATACAGATTGCACTGGCATCCACCAGTTACTGTTAAGCCATGGTAACCCTGAAAATTTTGGACACTAATTTAAGAAACCCCCGCCAGAAATTATAGTCCTTATTTGGACAATAGGCAGAACAAACCCCCTTTCCAGACTAAGCAAAGAAGGACAAATGAGACAAAGTGATTGATAAAACGCAATGAAAGGAAATTAAATGGACCAAGATCTCTCAACTCCAAAGTGAAGAAAGTTTCAAGAACAGAGAGATCAATTGCTTTAAATGTTTCAGTTATAACAATACATAGGTGCAGAATAAAGATTCCATCAAATACCATCACATAAATAAAATGTTCCTTTCCTCACATTGATGGGAGTAAAAATTGTCACCTCTGGTCTACCAGAGGAATATTCAGTCTTCTGGGAAGGAACTTGACCTACTGCTCTACACTTCAGTATTTGGTGCCATGTGCATCTCAGTTATGTCCAACTTTAGGATTTACTTGCATTCTTGGTCAAAGCAGGGACGCGCTCTCATCTTTATCACACTTATTTAAACTCCAGTTATTCTTCAGTGGCTATTTTGAGTGCCACTTCACTGTATACCAAAGCCCCAATGAGTTGCATTTCCCAGGGACACTTTCTTTAACCACTGCAGACCACATTGTTCTCTCTGAGGTAACTTAGAAGTAATGAGACTGACATGGGTTTGAATGTTTCCTATGATGTATGTGTAATCTTAGGTCAATACATTATCCCAGTCTTGGTTTCTTTATAAATTGGGAATTCAAAATTTCTCTTTCATAGAAGATTTCAGTTAGATACTGTATGTAAAGTGCCAGTACAATGCCTGACACATAATAAACTTTCAGTAATTGTTATTGAAAAGCAAAATGCTTTTTAGGACAATTTACCACTCTCCAGTCTTCTGGTGATTATAACCCATTTCTTTCAAGCCCTCACTATTAGTTTCACAAATGAAAGTTCATCTCTGTAGCTGAGATGTACCCATCTGCACAGCTAGGATAAGTGATTCTCTGCTTTACTGGAGGTAATAATCTCATGGAAATTGGTGAAAATAGGGATTTTCTGGCTTCCCCTTGGAGATTTCATTCAGAATGGTTATGTCTGTGGCCAGAATATGCATGCTAACACATCGTCCAGGTGATTCTAATCAGGTAATCCATGGATGATGGGCAAAGGAACACCATTCTACACACTTGGGTGGAATGGAAGCATACTTTGATAAAAACGTGCTTAGAGGAATAAAACAGAGCTCAGAATTTTTTAGTTATGTCACGTTATAAGTTGGATAGTCTTGAAGTTGCTACTTCAAAGAGATATATGGAAGATAATAACTTCCTTTCAGATGTGAAATTTATTTCTACATGCTAAAATGATCTACAAATTTGACTTAATGTAATTCTGAAGAAAGTTGCAGATTTTTGTGTCACCTAATTATACTTGGAACATAGTAGATAGTCAATAATAATTTATATATCTATTTATTTACTGTCACAACTAAAGTGGACAACCTTCTCTTAAAATACTTTATATTCAAGTGCAATCATATTTCAAATTCAAAGAACATACATTGTGTAAATGGCCCAGTGTAATATAACCCTTGAATGTAAAGTGTAGTAGTCTGCTTGGTTTCATATATAAATGCAGAACAATAGCCTATCCAAAATTTTTCTAAAATATTAATAACTATTTTTATAGGTTTTCTTAACCAATCATAGAAGCAAAGACAATACAAAGTTAATATAGTGAGTAGGTCATACATTTCCCTCCTGGGCCGACATTATTCCCTGCATTACATTTGTTTAACTCTCCAGGGCTACATTTTTCCAATAACGTGCATGGATAGTCACAGTATCATCTAAGGTAGTTGAACATTAATGAATCACTCAGCATAGGAAGAATAATGTTCCATATCTTTCTGCATTTTCTAAAAATTCATGTAACAGCAGTTCGGTAAGTATTAAAGAATCTTTCTTGAATAGTCATTCTTATTTTTGATTTGGCTTGCCTGTATGCATTAGTGTGTGAGGTACTATTAAATGCATTGAATTTTTAAGATAGAGTCTCCATCTAAGTATGTGTTCTCATTACTGTGTTTTCTTTGAGTGTGGACAATTAACAGTGATATATGTTATTTTCTCCTTTTCACCTACATTATGTGAAAATCCAGATAAAAGCAAGCAAGGTGAAATCTCTGGGAATCAATATAAATGCAGCCGAGGAATAAAATTTGTGTTTAAGTAACTGGTCAGAACTTCTTGATTTATAGCACTCTATAATATTGAATAGGATCTGTTTATCATACAACTACCATTGTAATGTTCCTTTATTTTTGGCAGGCTGTGATTATGAGCTTCCCATGTCCTGTACACATCAATATGTTATTTGAGGAAGAATAGTATGTGGCATTTAGTTGGCCAAAGAATGCAGTTTCCTAGTGTTTACTACTGTAAGAGTTCTTTCAGATGTCTCATGGGGACCAAGCTTTTTTACTCATAGAAGTTTGGGAAAAAAATGTTTTTGGCAGGAATATATTTACACACCCCTTGTGGTTGGCACACTTTGTGGGTACCCCTCAAAGATTTCTGCTTCCTAGTATTCACTTTTGCATACTTTCTTCCCATTGAGTGTAAGCTAAACCCAATGATTCACTTTTAAAAAAGAAAATATGACAGCCCTAACCGGTTTGGCTCAGTGAAGAGAGCATCAGCCCTCAGACTGAAGGGTCCTGGGTTCAATTCTGGTCAAGGGCACATATCTCGGTTGCTCAATCCCTGGCCCTGGTCACAGCACGTGCAGGAGGCAACCAATCAATGTGTCTCTCTTACATCGATGTTTCTCTCTCTCTCTGTCTCTCCTCCTCCCTTCCATTCTCTTTAAAAATCAATGGAAAAATATCCTCCAGTGAGGATTAACTTTACAAAAAGAAAATATGACAGAGGTGATAGAAATCATTGCCATTTTATTGGCTTTCACTCACTCTCTCATGGGATCCATTCAATGAAGCCAGCTGTCATAGTATGGGGGTGACTTATGGAGGGAACTTAGGGCAGCCTTCAGCTAACATGTAGACCAGCCAACAATTGAGTCCTAGAGTCCAAGAGACCAGGAGGAACAAAATCAGGCCAACAACCATATAAGTGAGCTTAGAAGGGAATTCTCCCCAAGGGAAGCCTTGAGATGACTATAACATTGGCCACAATTGTGATGGCAGCCTGTAAGAGATTTAATCAAGTTTTAAAATGGGTGCCAGTGAACTTCTGAAAACTTGGCCACTTTGGTCTGAAGTTGGGGAATTGAAACAGAGCTTCTTTACTTCTTGTATAAAAGTTGTCTTTAAACACGCTGTAAGATTTTCCAATTTTTTCTTTGGGAACTTCTCCCACTGAATTGCATGATGATATTACTTTGATAAAATGTAATTTCACATCCTTACTTTACATTAAAGAAAAGAATGTGTTAGTATGGCTTATTGTTACTTAAAATGTAGACAAGATTGGAGCAGGCAACAAGAGGATTCATTTTTGTGTCTCTAAAGTGGTACCATATACATGTTATACGTCTGTTCATAAAATGAAAACAAATCAGATAATTTTATGTAAATAATAAAACTAAATTTTACTTAAGCTTATATATGATTTGCCAAAATACTAAAATAAACACTTCCATTTCATTCTCTTGAAATGATTCAGAACCTAAAATTTCATATTGGAGGGTAGAATTATTTTTTTAAATATTATCTTTATTGAATTAATTTACAATTTATATTACAGAAATAAAATTAAATTGAATAACTTTAGTCCCTAAAGTTAAATTTTGATGTTATCTTTTGTCATTTTTTTTAATTTGGTAAAAATACTTATTTTCATGCAGAGCTACATTTCTAACATTTATGTTAATATTTATCATTTCTCCTCTGCTCCTTCCCCCTAGTGTAGGGCCAGATATTAATTTAATTAATGTATCATTTGACTTTTTCCATATCATAAGTTAAAGTTTAGCATCCAAATTCTAAATGTCTTCCCAATGGGCACTTCATTTTGGTTCCTAATTTATTAATGCCAATGGGCAGTAATATTTTTAAATATGTTAGGGTGTTTTATGCTCATAAAAATTACTTCAGCTACACATAATAGCATTTCTCTGAAATTGCTCTCATGAAAAATTAAATATGCCTACATTCTTATGCTTTGGAAACTATGTTTTTATTTATTTTATTTTTGAAGTACAGTATCATTTCTCTTCCTCCTTTTAATGATACAGACCTGCCATTTTTTCTATATTGCCAACCATAAAAGGTGACATGACAATAGTTCATTCTTTACTCCTATATGATATCACTTCAAGTATTTCCCTTCTGAGCTTTTAGAAATATTTCTAGAGAAGCCACCAGCACTCACACAATCACACACATGCACAATTAAATGAGGTTGTTCTAGTATAGCAATGGCAGCATATAGGAGTTAAAACACAGATGGGAGTCATCAAAACATATCTATATATATAACAGCCTGAGCGACTATGACAACCAGATGACCGGATGACCAGCCAGTAGCTATGATGTGCACTGACCACCAGGGGGCAGACACTCAATGCAGGAGCTGCCCCCTGGTGGTTAGTGCGCTTCCACAGCCAACCTCTAGCAGCTGGCCAACCTCCCACAGTTGTCCCTCCCTACCCCCTCACACCGAGGCGGCTGGCACAATCAGTCCTATCAGGACTAGGCAAGATGGCCCTGATCGGCCCTGATCACCGGCCAGGCCAAGGGACCCCACCTGTGCACGAATTCGTGCATCGGGCCTCTAGTATTATATAAAGCTGAGACCTTCAGGAAAGAGTATCCATGTACACAGAGTATAAAGGGCGGCTTGCTTTTTTCCATCACACCGGCACAAATGAAACACAGTGTCTCAAATATTATTAATTTCAAAGTGGTCAGCTGATACAGGGACCGATATAGACATTTCACAAATTTGTAAAACTTTCTCTGCAGCAGCATTATGAAGAAATAATTGATCTGAAGGTCAATGGGTACATACACATGAAGAAGGTAACATCCTACCATGATTCTTGGAGTGCAGGCTCCTAGTGGTGGTACTCACATGATCTCACAAAAAAATTGCATAATTTGTACCTGGATTTCCATTATCTTTAGGATTAAACATAAATTATTTCGCATTGTACCTGCCTCCAAGCCTGGTACCATCTCAGTGATCTCTTTTGTGGTAGCTGACTCCTCACTTTTTGTGCTCTGACTAAACTGTTTGCAGGTTTCTTGGAGGGAAAAATGTTTTCCTTCTTTACCATACCTGATCTTATACTTTCTGAATGTGTTGCCTTCCCCAAACTCTACCTCTTTGCTTATTACAGATAATTCCTGCATTGTTCAGATTTAAGCAAAAATGCCACATTTTTACAGAAGCAGAGAGCTCGTTACTTCCTCTTGGGTATTCAATGATGCACCATAGCTGCCTTTTACATTAATATCTGAAAGGATTGTAGTAGGTGTTTCCTGTACCTCTTTTCCTTTCAATTTCACTCTAGCCTCTCCTTTCTATCAAAAGATACCTTTCTATCTGCTATGTTATCAGTGTTAAAGCTTGTTATGACTTAAAAAAAAAGTTCTTTTTTTATTTTTAGTTTTTTATTAGTCTTTTTATATTCATAATAGAAGGCATCCTGACAGCCACATGACTTTTGAAATACAAGTGTCATACATTTAGAACAACAAAAAGACTCATGATTTCAAAGCTTGACTTTTTAATCATAAGCATTAGACACCTGAATAAAAAGTTATGTCTTAAGCAAGGGAATCAATAGAATTGGGGGGGAAAATGAGGAAGGGTATAAGAGCAGTTTTCTATTCTAAATATATTTTGGAGTGGGTTGGAGATAGAAGAATTGTTCCAAGAAATAAAAACAGACTTCCAAACTCTGCTTAAATAGCACTTCCTCCATGAAGCCTCCCTGGCTTTCCAGAAATGGTTCACATGCATTCTCAGAACCCAGTGCTCTCTCTGCCATCACACTCATCAAAATCGTAATAGAACAATTCATCATTTTTAAATGGCTTGTTCTTCCCTAGAATGTACATTCTATGAAGCAGTCTTTAGTGCTGTCTTTCCAAGTGTGCATCTATAGTATCATAAGGTATTCTACATAATTTATATTTCATAAATATCAAATGCAAAAATAATCGTTAAGTTAATTAAACACGGAGGATTTGTGGCTTGGAAATTAAAGAAGCTAACCTTTACAAGTTGTGGCCAAAAGGAAGCTTATTGGAAGAATCCTGGTTCATTGGAAATAAGTAGAGCAAAAGTCTTAGTTTTGCGTTATCCAGCAAAAGGGGCTGGATAACGGAAAACTAAAACCACGGACTTAAATGTGGGCTGACATTTTCCCCTCTATTAATCATTTGTGAAATTCTTTGTGTGCCAGCTTTATTCTCCTCTGCATGGCAGAAATTGGAGAACCAATGCACAGGAAAGAAAAATTTCACATTTTAGCCACCAGAAATGAATCACTGTATTCTATTGCTGCTGCTGCTGCTGTTGTTGTTGTTGTTATTATTATTATGTCTAGTTCAAACATCCCAGGTAAGCTTTCTTTCCAATCTTGAGCTCATTTCTGAGTCAGCAACTGTGGGCTGGGATCTTAGGAGCTTTTGGGAGAGGGTAGCATGAGGTTCCTTGCAAAGCCTTGTCTAAATTTCAAGTCATACATTCAGTTTGCTAACCTCTTTGAGAGAAGTGTGTTTAATCTATTAAACTTTGTATTGTAGGTGACTCTGGGGAGGCCCATGGATATACCTGAAAACCAATTTGATATTGCCATTTCATACTTTTCCCTTATTCCCGGGAACAAACCATGTAATATACTGTAAGTATTATTTTAAATATTGTATTCCAGGGTCTAATGGCGCCATCCAATAATAGGATGCACATGCAGCTATAAAACATAAGGTTTTTATAAATTTTTTATAATCTACATCTGGTAGTTGCTTTTTATGTTTAATAACTTCATGTTTATAGAGATAGACTCAGTGGTTTACTACTCACTCCTGACTGATAGCTAGTGGATGTTTTATTTATTATTGCAGAATAATATTTAATATTGGATATAACTTTAACTCTGAAAGCAATAATGTCTTTCTCAGAAGAATTAAAAGCAAGCCAATTACACGGTTGCATTTGGTTTAAGTATGTGATCACTTTGAATAAGTTCATTACTTGAGGTGTGTTGCTTGGTTTTCTAGCTGGCTGAATTCTTTACCTTCGGGCAGAAAGACTAGAGACAACATGGCTACTACCATTTTAATGAACAATATAGAGGCTTTAATGGCCTTAGTCTATGCACCTTTTAGTTTCCATATCATTCCATTTTTAAATTGTACTAAGGCAAAATCTATTTACATCAAAACCAATATGAATATTGTAAAAAGATTTCCTGATATTAGGGATGCTAGAAACATTTTTATAATTTCCAAGGTCTTTGGTTGTTATGTTCAGCAATAATCCATCATGTTTTTTTTAAGTCTTTATGACTTTAAGAAGGAGATAATAGAATGAAAACAATATTTATTTAAATATAAATTAATATTAAATAAATAAAATAGCAAAGCTAATATAAATATTCAAAAATTTACTGATACGTATAAGAAGGCTAATTAATTATTCTCACTCATGTCATTATGTTGTCTCATCCAATCAGTATGTATCTATTGATAAAAATCTACAGAAAATATAGTGATAAATTCTACTAATAAGTCCATCATATGGAGTTGGAAATGCCATAGAAGCTTTTACTAAACAAGGGCATGATCACTATTTGGACTCTGAAGGAACTTATGGCAGAGAGAGAAGATGGAAAAATGCCTTCATTTACTTTGTCTCTGAACGAAAAATCCTATCTCCATACAATGGCCAGCGTTCCAGCACTTCAAATCCACTTTAATCTTCCTACTCAGAGATCAAACTCTATTCCTACTGCCATCAGAAGTTTAGTTCTTCCTGACGTTGTGAATAAAATTTGCCATCTTCTCCAATCAGCATCACTACTTTAGTAGTGTTCCTCTTCAATTTGTCATACACACAAATTGCAGAATTATTTCTGAAAGCATAACTCAGATTATGATGACCCACAGTTGCAAATATTAATCAGTAGTCTGCTGCCAATTTATGATGTCAGATGCCTAACTCTAGATTTATTTATTCCAACAGGTGTCATTTCAGCTTTGTTTTTATTTCTGATTTCAAGCTGTATGGATCATTCCCTACTTCCCAAATAAAACATATTTGTACCCAATGTTATGATTTAATCTCTAGAAATTTTAGGTCTTTGAAAGACAACCCACTAACCACACAGTGGAGTGTGATCAGTGACATTTTTCAGCAAGCACATAGGTTTGAGTGTCTACTTTCTACGTGAATTCCATTATGAGTTATGAATATAGTAATGTGTTATAGTACTAGAAAAGGTATAAAACCTCCAACACTATGCTACCTAGTGTTCTAAGCCTTAGTAAGGAGTGGTTACTCTAACTTATCTACTATCTCCTATAGACTAGTCCATTGTTATACTATTAATAGTAACATTAATATAAATAATAGCAGTAATATACATAATAGCAGTAATAATCCTATATAATAAAAGGCTGATATGCAAATCGATTGAATGGCGGAATGACTGGTTGCTATGACATGCACTGGCCACCAGGGGGCAAATGCTCAATGCCCACCCGAGGGCCCCCTGGTGGTCAGTGCGTTCCCACAGGGGAAGCACCACTCAGCCAGAATCCCTGAGCCAGGCTCATGGCTGGTGAGCGCAGTGACGATGGCGGGATTTAAATTTATTTAAATTTATATCAAGCTGAATACTTACAGCACTTTACAAAGGAATATTTAAATATAGTCAATTAATTACAAATGTTTTTCAGTCAAGCACAAAACCAGATTGTTTAGAACAATTGTTTAGTATTGTATAGAATAGCAATGGATATGTAAATAAATACATTTTTAATAGAATAACAAATATTTTTATGGATGTGTGATATTAAACAACCACATATGTTATAAGATTATGGTTAAATGGAATTGTATTTATATTAATAAATGCATGCTATTCTTATGATTAGGGTTGCAAAGTTTTTATTTTATTTTATTTATTTATTTTACTTTATTGTTGATAGTATTACAGATGTCCCCAAATTCCACCCCCCCTTTTACAGCCCTTCTCTCAGCCGCTGTTCCATTCATGACCTTCACCACACTATTGTCTGTGTCCATTGGTTATACATCTACGCATATAAGTTTTTTTGGTTAATCTCTTCCCATCTCTCCCCCAGTCTCCTCTGAAATAAGTTAGTCTGTTCCATGCCTCCATGCCTCTGGACCTATTTTATTCATCAGTTTACTATGTTCATTAGATTCTACATTTCAATTCACTAATGTTCCTATGCAGTAGCTATGAAAACAGAATAATTTTGCTTTAAATTTATATTTAAAATTACATTTGTACTAATGGTATTGTCAACAAAATGAAGGGTTTTTTTGCATACTTATACCAATACATGAAACGCAGGGTGTGTTTTTTTACAACTAAAACTAAAACAAGTTTTTAAATTTGAAAATAGACATTAAATAGAGTTCCTTCCAAAATCATCTCGAAAATGGATTAATTTTGATATTGGGGAATTAAATATTTTAAAACACTGTCTGCTTTCTCAAATGTCAGGGATACAATGCTATATCTATGAGAACTGCTGGAGCGTTCTCTCTACTTCCTTTTTGTCTTCCCTGATTTAGGACCTTGCCTGGTCATTGGCCCTTGCATTCTCTCTTTTTTCCTCTTCTCCATAGCTGAGGCTATATTAAGCCCTAAGGAAGTCTCCCTTCCTTAAGGAAGAGAAGTTTGGATAACAAAATATTAGAATTTGGACATCTGTTTTCACCATCCACACACCTCAGACTCAAGTGATACAGTCAATTTCTACTCCTCTAGTACAGCTCCATCTACCAAGTCTGTCTGGTCCACTTGAATGGACCTGAATTTTGCCAGGATGGTTTATAGACCTTTATTTAATCTAACACACTGGATTTGCTTCAGGTCACTTTGGCTTTTATTTTCTTCTGAAATTGTCTTTCAGTTAATAACTGCACTTCTCAACCATGAGGCAGACTTTCCCATATTCTGCCTGGACAGTCACATCCCTATTTCTAGCTTGCCTTGTGCTTAGCTCATTTGTTGCTAACACTTTCTTCCACTTTGCAGAACACTATGAACTAAGGCAAGTAGAGTTCATAGCTAGCGAGGTGGGTGATTGGGAACACAGTTTTCAGAGCTGTCCACAAGATAATTCAATTCTTTTATAATAATCCAAATATATTTTAGTTCCAGAAGGGACATAACATAAAATACAGAGCAGAAAGGCAGGAAGGTCAATTCAAAATAACCTATAATAATAAAAGCATAATATGCTAATTAGAACAGACGTCCTTCCAGACCACCTTCTGGACGAAGCTGGGGCTGTGAGGGAAGCCCAGGTCCCAGGTGCCTGCCAGCAGCTGCAGGAAAGCCCGGGTCCCGGGTGCCAGAGAGAAGCCAGTGCCAGCAGCCAGGGGAAGGAAGGCCTACTCTTTTTTTTTTTTAAACTCTTTTTTTTTTATATTTTATTGATTTTTTACAGAGAGAAGAGAGAGGGATAGACAGTTAGAAACATCGATGAGAGAGAAACATCGATCAGCTGCCTCTTGCACACCCCCTACTGGGGATGTGCCCGCAGCCAAGGTACATGCCCTTGACCAGAATCGAACCTGAGACCCTTGAGTCCGCAGGCCGACGCTCTATCCACTGAGCCAAACCGGTTTCGGCTAGGAAGGCCTACTCTTGCACGATTGTTGTGCATTGGGCCTCTAGTTTAATTATAAAGCCACTCAGACTCCAAAAGGCAGGGCTGATGGAGGTTGGAGGACTAAAATATGTCCATTCTCTACAGATTTGATAAGTCCATTCTGTATGTCAGACACTGCTGGACAAAGTAGTTGTTCTCATACAGATTACTTCAGAGCAAATAAATTGAAGTCAATCAATTAGAACATATCCTATATTGATATGTGCCATGTGATAATTAAAATAGGGGAACATGATATGATGATATTCGGTGGGTATCAATTTAGAGAAAGTAGTCCAGTAAGAATTTTTGCAGACATTATATTTAAGCTGAGATATTAATGATAAAATTATCCTTTCATGTGAACATCAGGTGAAGCAAAGACAAAACAAAGGTAAATTCAAAGTTCAGAAAGATTTCAATTAGCATGGCATACTTGAAATGGTTTGAGTGAGCTTTGCCAAAGCAGGCAGGAAATGGTTGTTAAAGAAGAAGAAAAAATCCTTTTGCTTATTAATATATATTTAACAAGCAGCAGCTCTGTCTCAGCCATTCTACCAGATATTGAACATATAATAATGAACAGGACCGCTTGCTCTTCCCTCTAGGAACTTATTTCCAATAAAAGAATGAATAAATGGATATTTTTGGTAGAATTATATTGTGACTCATTCCACATTCACTCTCACTCATTGTTATTTTCTGTTCTTATAATATACTAGAGGCTTGGTGCATGGATTCCTACACTGGTGGGGTTCCTTGGCCTGGCCTGTACCCTCTTGCAATCCGAGACCCCTCAGGGGATGTCAGACAGCCAGTTTTGGCCTAATCCCCACAGGCCAGGCCAAGGTACCCCTTCAGTGCACAAATCCATGCACCAGGCTGCTTTCAGCCTAATCCCCAGGGCTAGTTTCAGCCCAATCCCTGCAGGCCAGGCCGAGGGACCCCACTATGCACCAGGCCTCTAGTATGCATATAAGATGTTTGGTTAATCTCTCCTGCTCTTCCTCCTCTCCCCTCCCCTCTGAGATTCATCAGTCTGTCCCATGTTTCCATGCCTGTTCATTGAGCATCTACTCCCTGGTAGTCAGTTGCATGGCATAGCTACCAGTCGGATGGTCACACAGTCACTTAGGCTTTTAGATAGATAGATAGATAGATAGATAGATAGATAGATAGATAGATAGATAGATAAGCTAAAACAATATACAAATTGCTTATACCCTGGCCTCAAATGTTCTACACATGATCAATGACTTGGAGGTACATATGAGCAGCATGTGTTTGAGACCACATAGGAGAACAGCTTTTCCAGGCAGGACTGCACAGGGGAGGATTTTTGCATCTTCTGGAGTAGTTGCTATGCAGTGTCTCACTTCCAATCTCTAGCCTCATCGATGCAGATCTGCATGTGTATAACTTGGGTTTCCACCAGAACAGTCCAATAGCACAATGTTTATCTTTCCTATCTGTGCACTCCTGACTATTTGAGTGCCATCAATTTTCTTGTCTATTCTAAGAGAGTCCCTGTAAGTTACTTAATACCCATATGGTGGCAGAAGTTACCCTCTAATGCTGCATATCAAATTACCCCCAAACATAGCAGTTTAAAATGAATATCTTATTTTGCTCATGGATTCTGTGGGTTTGAAATTCATACAGAGAACAGCAGGGGTGGCTTGATTCTGCTCTGCAGTGTCTTGGTCCTCTGCTGGGAAGATTGAATGGCTCAATGTCACCCTATGCCAGGGATTGGAATCATTACATGTCTTTACTCACATATCTGGCTATTGATTCTGGCTTTCTCCTGGGACCTCAACTGAGATTGTCTTCTAGAATACCTACATGTGGCCTGAGCCTGCTCACAGCACTGTTGGCTTGGAGTCCTCAGATTTTTTAAGTGGTGACTCAACAAGAAGTAGTTTTCCACTGCTGTGTAACAAATTACTCTAAATATACTGGCTCAAAGCAACACCTACATCTCACTATTCTGTAAAATAGATATCCACTATGTGTTTTAATCTATTGCCATTCTGATACTGCTACCTCACTAGATCTGGGTAGGCTCAGATCTAGTGAGCTGAGTTCTCTATCTGAGTCTCTGTCAGAAACAGCTAAAATATATGCTCTGAGTCCATATATTCTTCTGAATTCTGCTAACGACTATGCCAACTGTGGGGGCAGGTTCCTTCTCAAATCCTGCCCATTGCACTAACTATCAGGGCCAAGCCCCTCTGCCAGGGGCTGGACTTTCTTGGATGTCAGGTGGTAGATGGAGAAGCCATAAGAAGTTGTGGGTATATAAGAATGAGTCTGTATTGTAGAAGCCAGTGTATAGCCATCAGACAAAACAGTTCTTCACAGCACACCAGCGGGTTAACAAAAACATCTTTGCCACCAAGCAGCATCAGTCTCTGTACCCACAGTTACTATCTGAGCAGCTGAATGTTGCCCCTAGATTCACCACCTCACATGGTAGTGGCACCTGAGCTCTGCCTCAGCAGCTTCTCCAACCTCTCCGGCCTCACATAGTAGCTACATCCTCTGTGCTTACCTCAGCTTCCCAGCACTCTTCACATCACAGCAGCAGCCTGTGCACTTGCTGGTCAGTAACATATTATACTACTTAGACAAAAGAGGCTAGATGCCAACAATGGTATCAATCATTTGGGTTATAGAAAGGCATGTGTGTTCAGTATACCATGAGATCACTGTGGCCTTGCACCTATTTATGGTACCTTAGCTTTGAACATTCTGATTAAGATTCCCAGTGGCTTTGGCCATTCCGGCATACTAACAACAAGGCCTTAACTATCTGGGGTCTCTGGCATGGTTCTCATAGTCTCACACTCCATTTGCTGGCCCATTGCATTCTCATTTAAGGTTTTGAGAAAGAATCTGCTTCCAAGTTTATTCCAGTGGCAGAATTCAGTTCCTTGCAGTTGTAGAATCCAGAGCCACATTTCTGGTAGTTAGAGGGGGCTATGCTCATCCCCTGGAAACCACTTGCAGTTCTGCACCCCAGCTCTTCTCACAGGCCCCCTGACAGACCCTCATAACCTCTCAGCTAACATCACGTTTGCTCTTTTCAAATCCCCACTGTGCTTCAAATCTCTCTTATTTCTTACTAGAGGCCTGGTGCACAAAATTCATGCATGGGTGTGTGTGTGTCCCTCAGCCCAGCCTGCACCCTCGAAGGATGTCCGACTGCCCATTTAGGCCCGATCCTACCAGGACTGCTGGCTCCCAACTGCTCGCCTGCCTGCCAGCCTGATCACCCCCTAACCACTCCCCTGTCAGCCTAATTGATGCCTAACTGCTCCCCTGCCAGCCTGATTGCCCCTAACTGCCTTCCCCTGCAGGCCTTATCACCCCTAACTACCTTCCCCTGCAGGCCTGGTCACTGCTATCTGCCCTCCCCTGCAGGCCTGGCCCCCCCAACTGCTCTCCCCTGCAGGCCTGGGTCTGCCCCCCCCCCAATGGCCCTCCCCTGCAGGCACAGTTGCCCCCAACTTTCCTCCTCTGCCAGCCTGGTCACCTCTAACTGCCCTCCCCTGTAGGCTTGATCACCCCCAACTGCCCTCCCTTGCAGGTCTGGTCCCTCCCATCTGCCCTCCCCTGCTGGCCTGATCCCTCCCAACTAACCTCCCCTGCTGACCATCTTGTGGTGGCCATCTTGTGTTCACATGGGGGCAGCCATCTTTGAACACATGGAGGCAGCCATCTTGTGTGTTGGAGTGATGGTCAATTTGCATATTACTCTTTTATTAGATAAGATAGAGGCCTGGTGTACGGGTGGGGGCCTGCTGGTTTGCCCTGAAAGTTGTCCTGGATCAGGGTGGGGGTTCCCTTGGGGTGTGGAGCAGCCTGCGTGAGGGGCCTGTGGTGGTTTGCAGGCTGGCCACTCCCCCCAGCGACCCAAGCGGAGGCTCTGGTATCTGGGATTTATTTATCTTCTGTAATTGAAGCTTTGTAGCCTTCAGCTGAGGTCAGGGCAGGCCAGGAACTTGGCTTCCTCTATCGCCAGGGAAACCCAAGCCTCCAGCTCACTCTGTGGCTGCAGCCATTTTTGTTGGGATTTATTTATCTTCTATAATTGAAACTTTGTAGCCTTGAGCAGAGGCCTCGGCCGGCCAGGGTATGCAGGAAGCTTGGCTTCTTCCATTGCTGGGGAAACCCAATCCTCCTGCTCTCTCTGTGGCTGCAGCCATCTTGGTTGGGTTAATTTGCATACTTGCTCCTGATTGGCTAATGGGCGTGGCTTGTGGGTGTAGCAGAGGTATGGTCAATTTGCATATTACTCTTTTATTAGATAGGATTCTGCTGTTAGTCTGAGAAATCTTTATACTTTTAAAGATTTCATGTGATTAGGTCAGGCCTACCCAAATAATTTCCCTTTGTGTTAACACAGAGTCAAATGATTATACCCTTAATTATACATGAAAAATTTACCTTTTCCACAAAACATAGCATAATCAAGGATGATGTCCTCGGGTTAGAACAGGGAATCTTGGAGGACCAGTTCAGAATTCTGCCTACCTCAATGTACAAGACGGAACCTGCATTACCCTTTCTGACATAGTGTCGAGGCCACACACGGCACATTTCACTGACTAAAAGTGAGTCATGGGGTCAGGCCATAGTGGTCAAGGGAAGAAAATATTAAACCCACCTCTTAATGGGAGTGTCACAGTATTGGAAGACCTGTTTTAAAACTATCCCACTGTTGCCCTAGCCAATTTTTCTCAGTGGTTAGAGCATCGGCCTGCCGATTAAAGGGTCTCAGGTTCAATTCCGGACAAGGGCATATACCTAGATTATAGGCCTGATATCTGGCCCTGGTTGGAGTGCCTGTGGGAGGCAACCAATCAATGTGTCTCTCGCACATCAATGTCTCTTTCTCTCTGTCTCTCCCCCTCCCTTCCACTCTCTGAAAATCAGTGGGAAAATATCCTCTGGTGAGGATTAACAAAACAACAACAACAAACTACCCCACTGTTTAGAACATCTATTTTATCTAAACAAGCTGATGTGCATGGTCTGTCTATAATTGCAGTTCGTGATCCATGTAATCATCACCTAGGAGTGCTGCATAGACTCCTAAGGACACACAGAACAGGTATATGTAACCTAGACTTGGGATCAGAAAGAACTTCCTGAAGGAAATATCTAAATTGATACATGAAAGTCGAGGAGGAATTTGAGATGCAAAGAAAGGGAAAGGAGAGAGTGTTACTGGCAGAGAGAAAAGGATGTATAATGTTCCAGTCCTCAGACAAAACACAGTGCATTCAAGAATGAAAATATGTTGAGTGTGAAAAAAAAAGTGCTGCCCTAGAGGTAGAGAATAGGAGGAAAGAAAATTGAAGATGTCAGCATAAGCCAGTCCCTAAAGAACTGCAAGACAAATGAAGGAGCTAATGAAGAGCAGTACCAGGGAATGCGTGTTCTATCAGGTAAAGGGCAGACTCATAGGATGATTCCACAGTCAATTTCTAGTACAGTAAGTCTGCACTTAACATCATCAATAGGTTTTTGGAAACTGACTTTAAGTGAAACAAAATACAACAAAACCAATTTTAACATAGACTAATTGATATAAATAAGAGTTTATTCCATACAGCATATTTCTGGTCACAAAAACATTACTAAGCTTTTAAATAAAGACCACAAACCCCTTCTAATATTAAACACTGGCATAAATGTGAACTATACATACATTTAAGAAAGATGAATAAGAGCAAATAAGATAATAATTTTTCACCCCAATTATTTCAATGCAGGGTCACTGGTGGCAGGAGTCTATGCAGGCAGCTCAGGGTACAACTTGGAAATTCACCCACCCTGGACAGGACACCTTTCTGTCTCAGAGCTACTCACACCCCCACGCACTCACTCTCAGACTGGGACAAAGTAGACATGCCTATTGACCTCATGTGCACATCTTTGGTATGTGGAAGGAAACCAAAGTCACTAGAGAAAACCCCATACAGACAGTGGCCCAGCTGGGAATCTGTTTTTCCCCCTCATCATTTTCCCCCTCAGACACAATTTTATCTGAGGACTTGCCATAATCTAAATAGGTGAGACCAAGACAGAGCAGAAGACATGGGCTGTTAGTGACTCCCCACCCCTGTCACAGTGGATAGACAATTCTGATGCCACCTCGCTGCTTTCTGGATCTGTATTCCCAGGGTCCCTGCACCGTGTTAAGCAGGGTAGGTAACACCCAGTGATCTGTCCTTAGCATCTCTGAGAGCAGCTATAGCCATGGGAATGGCCTTTCTGGTATCAGCAACTGCATCCTGGCCACACATTAGTTGCTTGTTCTAGATCTTGGCATCTTTCCTGTTTTCTCTGGCTCCTCGCAATGAGCCAGCGTATTCTGAGATAGGATGTTGAACTATTTATTCTGTGGTTGTGTTCAGAGCTTGTCTGTTACTTATGTTTCAGCCACAGATAAAACTTCCTGACATTTAGACAACATTATTGTAATGATTCATAATAATGATGTATACTTCTATGCCACTTCGACTTTTTCAAATTAATTTTTTATACTGCATCTTTCTCTGAACTGTGCCCCGCCCCAGATCATTACATTCAAGACTGAGATAGCACTCATACTTTTTTACTGAGCTGATCCCTTCCTATAGTCTTACTTGATCTCATGTGAAATGTTGTTTCCTCAAATATGGCTCCCATACCCTAGCTATAAATCTGAATATTCTTTCTGTTGCATTCTTTCATCACATTTTATGCTATTTCCTTTAAAACTACATCTTGCTTTTTATTATTATTTGTTTAATTTCTGCCTCACTAAGACCACCCTCACAGGAAGTCTGCCTCTTTTAACTTACCACTCTATTCCCAGCATCTAATAGTTTTATGATAAATATTTATAAAATTGAAGTATAATTCATTGGCACTGCTGGAGTACAGCATAGAATTAGAGGTGAAGGATCCTTAAAAGTATGAAAAAAAAGTATCTTCAGGATAACTTACAATTTGTATTGTGTTGTGACATGAGTTATATGTTATAGTATATAAGTAAAAACATTGTCCTTTCTAAGTCGGTGCAATTTTAAGGTATGCGTCATCGCCTCTCTACTTCCTTCCTCGTGGTCAAAGATTGACATGCGTAGAAACTTGTTCGTGGAAATTCCGGAGCTGCTACTAGAATGGTAAATTTGCTTGAGCCTCTCCAGGACCATTTGTCAGTGGCTCAGCTAAACTACAGAGCGCTGAGCTGCTAAGTGTCAAGAGTCCCTGATTAAAGACAAGCCAAAAGGAAAGTAACAATAAAGCCGTTAATCACTTCCTGCCATAGTATAAGCAAGAGACTAAAGCAGGAACGTGACAACTATCCCTTATTCCATTTTCCCCAAGGAGCAGTGAGTGCCCTGTGAGGCTCCGGTGGATCAGCACAGATGTGGGGGCTGTCTCACTGCCAAGGGAGCTACAAACAAAAGGCTCCTGAAGTAGGAATCAGGGATATCCCCTCGCTTCCCCTAGAAAGACGTATTGGCCCAGGGGACTGAGGATGTCTTACATAATGAGGTCTCTTCATGAAGAGCATGACCAGCCAGAGGACTGAGTCCTTGACTGTGACTCCCACCAGGGCCTGCAGCATACTGGCTGTGTAAGTGGTCCAGTGTGGGGAGGGCAGCTTCCCTCTTGAGCCTGCCATGGTTGGGCCTAACACAACACATACTCTTTGGCCTGGAGCTGGACTTCTCCATGTAGCAGATGCTAGAACAGATCTTCACGTATTACCTATGTTGTCTATGATTGTGTAATGAATTGGAGACAAAGTCTCAGATGTCTAATAGGCATTTCACAGTTATTATCTCTACCCTCCCTTATCCTATCACCATTTGACATACTAAATTATATGAATTATTTATCATCCTCCTTCCCCATACAAAATACATATACTTTGGAGAAAAGATGTTATCTTGGTTACTATTCTACTGTCAATTTCCAGAGCAGACAGGTACATTAAGTTCACAAGAACTACCTAGTAGTTGAATGAATAAAATCAAAGTTAGAATTCATATCTCTAGATCTCAGGCCTGATCTCCTCGTAATGAACAATGAACACACATCACATTGGATATTTTTAGACCTATGGTTCATATAAGAGGAGTATAGAAATATTCTTGGAAGATTTACTCCATTCAGCAACAGAATACTTTGATCTCTTGATTTCTCTTCTTGCTAAATCTTTTTCAGAAAGAAAAACTAATTAGAATTTCAATACCATACACCTTGAAGTGTATCTAGTAGTGAATATTTATTTAAAAATCCGAGAAGTTTATAAATTCTTTGAACATCTGCATATTTGAAGAAAGCAGATGTCCTCTCCACTCTCCTGGGAGCCATGGCAGTACAATTAGCAAAATGAATGTAAGAGAGCTGTGTGGAGGCAGATGGCCTTTTTGAAAGGCATCATGGAAGGGGAGGCAAACTTGAATCTTGGACTCACCATAACCCTGGAATTTGGAAAGCTAATCTATCTAATCCTCAGTTTTAATAAGACTTGATTCATGCTAAGGGTTGAGGCCATTCCTCTGGCTTGTCTTCTAAAACAAAATCCCCTGCTATCATTGGAAGACAAGTCAACTGTTGTTTTCTTTAAAGCAATTGTGTATATTGGCTTCGTGTAAATATGCCAATATTGATTATAGAGAATAGATGTTCAATTTTGCCCCAACAGCATGCTATCAACTGAATATCAGTTTCTAAGAGATACTATAAGGCCCTACAAATAAATAGCTTTGTCTCATTTAGTTCATTTATCCACTATTTCCTGTGAGACTGTGAAAAGCCAGGGAAGAAAGTTGGCATGTAACAGGTCCTGAATAGATGAAACTGTCTATATAGGTTTTGCAAATTTCCTTTGAACTTTTATGATAAGAATAAATATAAATATTTATAAAAGCTAAAACAGTGGTTACAGAGGAAGGATGCTTAGTGGTTTTTATTTTTATGGTATATGAGTAGCTCACCAGAGGACAAAATATGAATGATAAGTCAAAGATTTTTCATTCCATCCTTTTAAGATAGCAAGATTTTGGTTAAGGCAGAGTTTAAATAGAATAAATAAATTTAGTTTCAGCTAAGATTTTCCCCTAATTTTTACTTCCAGTCTTCCTGTTACCTATCCTCTTATATCAAGACTAGAGGCCCAGTGCACGAAATTCGTGCATGGGGGTGTGTGTCCCTCAGCCCAGCCTCCACCCTCTCCAATCTTGGACCCCTCAAGGGCCTAAACAGGCAGTCAGACATCCCTCTCACAATCCAGGACTGCTGGCTCCCAACTGCTCACCTGCCTGCCTTCCTGATTGCCCCTAACCGCTTCTTCATGCCAGCCTGATCACCCCTAACCACTCCCGTGCCAGCCTGATTGATGCCTAATTGCTCCCCTGCCAGCCTGATTGCCCCTAACTGCCTTCCCCTGCAGGCCTGGGTCCCCCCCAACTGTCCTTCCCTGCAGGCCAGGTCATCCCCAACTTCCCTCCCCTGCAGGCCTGGTCCCCCCCAACTGCTCTCCACTGTAGGCCTGGGTCCCCCCCAACTGCCCTTCCCTGCAGGCCCGGTCATCCCCAACATCCCTCCTCTGCCAGTCTGATCACCCATAACTGCCCTCCCCTGCAGGCTTGATCGCCCCCCAAATGCCCTCCCTTGCAGGCCTTGTCCCTCCCAACTGCCCTCCCCTGCTGGCCTGATCACCCACAACTGCCCTCCCTTGCAGATCTGATCCCTCCCAACTGCCCTCTCCTGCTGGCCATCTCGTGCCCACATGGGGGCAGCGGTCTTTGACCACATGGGGGCAGCAATCGTGTGTTGGAGTGATGCTCAATTTGCATATTACTCTTTTATTAGATAGGATAGAGGCCTGGTGCATGGGTGGGGGCCAGCTTGTTTGCCCTGAAGATGTCCTGGATCAGGGACGGGGGTTCCCTTGGGGCATGGGGCGGCCTGGGCAAGGGGCCTGTGGTGGTTTGCAGGCTGGCCACGCCCCCGGTGTCCCAAGCGGAGGCCCTGGTATCTGGGATTTATTTATCTTCTATAATTGAAACTTTGTAGCCTTGAGCGGAGCCAAGCCTCCTGCTTGCTCCATGGCCAGAGCCATTTTTGTTGGGATTTATTTATCTTCTATAATTGAAACTTTGTAGCCTTGAGCGGAGGCCTAGGCCAGCCAGGGTGTGCGGAAAGCTTGGCTTCCTCCATTACTGGGGAAACCCAAGCCTCCTGCTCTCTCCGTGGCCACAGCCATCTTGGTTAGGTTAATTTGTATACTCACTCCTGATTGGCTTGTGGGTGTGGCTTGTGGGCATTGCGGAGTGATGGTTAATTTGCATATTACTCTTTTATTAGATAGGATAACTGTAAAAAATAACATTTTTATAGTTTTGTTTCTCTAACTCTTTTAAATTTCAACTGCATTTCCCCCAGACCCTGCAATCCAAAAATATTCACTGTAAAATTTAAAAATTTTAAATTATATAAATGTTAACTAATTGTGTATTTATGAATATATAGTCCTCCTTAATATTTTTTCTTTTTGCTAATTATTCTCATCTAGAAAGAATAAAGTATGGTAGATACCAAATATGTACATAGAGTCTTCCCATCTCATTGATGTGGAGTCTATTTCATCACCTCTTTAATCTGGGCAGGACTTGAGATTTGTTTTGGCCATAGTGTGGTAGGAAGGGAATGTATGAATTCAGAGTCTAAGCCTCAAGAGGCTTTGCACAATTAAGCTCTCTCTCTTGGAACTCTGACCACTGCCATGGTAATAAGCACTAGATTACCCTGATGGAGGATGAAGGACAAGGTAAAGATAGGCCCCAGTTGGCCTCTCCATACAACTCTTCATACATGACCATCATTAAACATCCAGCCCCAGCCTCATAACCAGCTGACTGAAGCTGCATAAGAGATCTCACTGACACCAGCCTATAATATCTCATACCAGAAGAATCATCTAGCTGAGCCCAGCCCAACATGTTCATTACATTTATAAATGGTGACGGTAGACAGGATTTTTTACCTGACTGACATGCACACACTCTTTGATCACTGGGATTGTGAACTTGATGGGCTTTCCTTCCATGATTAGGTTATATTCTATGGCAAAGTGGACCTTAAAATAGGGAGATTATCTATCTGATGAGCTTGATCTAATAATATAAGCCCATCAGAAATTGTTTTCTGGTGATTATCAGGAGGAAATGCTAGAAAGATTTAAAACATGAATAGATTTCAACTCAGGAGAGATTCTTCATAGCAAGACCTGATAGCAACTTCTGGCTGCTGAAAGCAGTAATCCACTAATATCTAGCAAGACAATGGGGACCTTGATTCTGCAACCACAAAGTAATGAATTCTGCCAACAACCTGAGGGATCTTGGAAGTGGATCTTTGTTAAGTCAAGGCTACAGTTGAGGACTCAGCCTTATGAAACCCTGAGTAGAGAGAGAACACGGTGGACTCCTGAAACATAGAAATTATAATGATAACATTGTGTTGTTTTAAGTTGCTAAATTGCTGGTAATTTGTCATGAAACAATTGAAAACTAATTTAAGTGTTGTTTCAAGCTGCTGAATTGTGTTGATATTTGTTGTAAAGCAAAATATAACTGATATAGAGACTAGAAATCTTAAGATTATTGTAGGGTCAGCTGTTGAATTAGGGAGATCAGAGCTACATCTGTGATGTTGGACTACATCCTCCTATAAATAATGAATTTTCAAATGTTCATGCAGAGGTCTTCTCTTACTCTTCCTTTAAAAAAAGTAAATATTCTCTTCTTGGGTATTTTTTCCGCAATCATAACAAAGAGACAAATAATTATCATAGTTAATAGAAACAGAAAAGGCAAATAGCCTATTTTTTAATGTTTTTCTTTTTAATCTTGAATATTTCCCTGGAGGTAACCATAGTAACAGTCATTCTAGCACAATCTGTAGGTCACTTCAAAAGACTTAGTTCTCTCATTTGCATATCTGGCTTGTGCCCCCATTAGGCTCCTTTTTTTTCTCTCATTTGCCTTTCAAGTATCAGTTTAAGACAGTAAGTTAGAAATAGAAAGCGATACATTAAAAATGTTGGTGAGTTAATTGCAATACTATTTCAGAAAAGAACAAAAATATTCTATAAAATAGAATCTCTTGTCTTTTCATCAAAAGACAACAGCTAATCATCTGCCAGCTATAATGGAAAGGAAAGGAAAATCAATGACTACAACTCATCCTATTCTCATAGATTATTCTAGAAAACTGAGCACAGTGAGAGTCAACTGCAAACATATGTTTTAAAAGGGGTATTAAGGCTAATATGTGAGAGAGTCCTAATAGCAAGGCTTTCCTGACCAGCTTTGCCTATTAGCTTCATAGAAAAAAACCTATGACAACCATGAATAAAGGTAGGGAAACATTTTTTAAAAATATTATACACCATATATTTAGAAACAAGTTCTAGAGTAAATTAACATAGGTAAGTTGGGATTATAGACATCTGGGGAGAAATGTCAAATATTACCTATAATTTTTGTTGAGCTAACAATTCCTTTAAAATACACTTTTGTATTATTTGATTTTGAAAAATTCCTCTTGTAATGTCTGTTACTCTATCCTGGAAATATGCCTATTTTATTATATTTATTATTCAACACTGGACATTTGCCTTTATTCTCAACTTTCAAGCTCAAGTAAGATTTCTAAGTTATGGACTTAAAGTTCTTTATAAAAGAATTTCCTTTGTTATTCTAATTATAACTATGAATATTCTGCTAAATGCTCAGAATAATAAGTCCACAGTTTGAATAAGCCAAATGCTTAATATTGTTATAGAAAATCTATTATTATAAACAAATTTCAACTCTAATTTCTATTAACAATGGACATAGCCATCAATGGCCCGATACAAAAATTAAACAGGTTTCTTTCTTTGAGTTAAGTTTATGCCTAACGAAGTTCTAACATCATATTTGAAGATAAATATAATCTACTAGTTGTTTTTATTCAAAATTGAGTACAAAATATGTGTTAAAACATAATGACAGAAATGTGAATTCAAATCTAAGGAAAATGTGAATTTCAATTCACATTTTTTTCTGATAATATATTTAAATATTAAACAGAATTAATTTTAAAAGACAAGAGAGCCTGTATCATTGTCTCCAGATTATAATGGGAAAAATAAGAACATTGGAAAATCCCCAAATACTTCTGGTACTGACAGAAGTGGGGTTCTTGTGGTGCATTGAGAAAAAGTACTTCTAAGAACCCACAAGGGAGGATGAGGTCTGGTGGTAAGATTTGTTTGGGTGCTTGATACAAAATCAAAAGTGTCCTTTCTGGGTTCCCAGTGTCCCATCTCTGTCTGTCCCCCCATGGAAAATCAGCTCCAGAAATGGAGCCAATATCCAGAGATCCTGTGCCATATTGAAGTTTAGTCCAGTCCAGCATTTGGCTAGCTCCGATTGCATTCCTGGCTGTAATCCATTGCTGTACTGCAGTCTCCCAGTTCCCACCTGGAGCCTGCATTTGGAGTCCACTCAGGCAGTGGCCACATGGCTGCTAAGGCCACGTGGGTATGCAGAGAGAACTCAATGCGTGTGAGTCCCTGAGAGAGAGCGAGAGTGAGAGAGAGCGAGAGCGAGAGAGAGCAAGAGCGAGCGAGAGAGAGAGAGAGAGAGAGGGCCCTTCAGACCAATGATTCCTTTTCAGGTTAAACTGACAGGCCTTTATGGTGAAGCACCAACTCCTATGTCATTTTGACTGCTATTGCACATGTGCTGACCTCCCCATTGTATCCCCCAAATTCTGGTACCAGAGCAAGGGAGAGAGGGGTGTTAATTCTTGGCTGAGCAATGCTGTGATTCCCCTGGAGTGTGTGTGAAACTGCAGCTTCCTGGTGAAACGAACAGGCTCATGCTCTCTAGCTTATTGTGCTCAATAATGTCCGATTCCAATTGCTTTCTTCCTTTATAAATAACTAGTTAACTACCTGTGCTAACATTTCCTAATTTATGAGCTCATTTTTCTTAAAATATCAGTTCAGATCAAGAGCACAGTTTCTGTCATATTGAGGAGACTAACTAATATTGACTTTTTTTTACGACATGAAAATGCTTCAAATAAAGCATCAAAAGTTTAAGAAAGTGTTAGAAGAAAAATTGAAGATAGAATAAACATTCTGAAAATGACATGTCTAGAATGGACTGTGGTAGATTAGTAAAGAGTGGAAAACTAGAGGCAGAGAGATTGTTGGTAAGCACAGCATTTACAAATAAGTAATAAAGATGATTGATGATGGTGCTAGAATTACTAGCCACCATTTCAAATCCACACATCTATGTGTTATCTTTAAAAAAAAACTCATCACAGTGTATCTGGCCATACTGATCAGCATTCTCAGATGACAAATGTAAGCAGGACCTGAGGAGTCACTTTGCCATTAGTAAAGGCCTTGCTTACCTTCATCAGAGCCCTTAAACTCCCTTTTGAATCACTTTGGAAATTTTTATTTCTTGCTTGTCCCTAGATTCATTTGAGTGGGTAATTCTCAAAGGAAAAAAATCCTGGACGAGGAGTAAAGAGACCTGATTTCTAACCAAGTTCTGTCATTTCAACATCTAATACTTCCTTTTTCCTTCCCTTCCATTCCATTTATTCATATATTCAGCAAGAATAAATCAATACTCGTATGTGCCAGGCTCTGTGCTTGATGCTGTGTATACAGAAGACACAGCATATGCCCTCATTCAGACTATAGTTCAGCCAGGAACAGAGACAGGTAAGAAGCTAATAAATAAACAAAGTGATAGCCAGGCTGGCATGGCTCAGTGATTGAGCATCTACCTATGAACCAGGAGCTCATGTTTTGATTCCTGGTCAGGGCACATGCCCAGGTTGCGGTCTTGATCCCCAGTGTGGGCATGCACGAGGTAGCCAATCAATGATTCTCTCTCATCATTGATGTTTCTATCTCTCTCTCCCTCTCCCTTCCTCTCTGAAATCAATAAAAATATATTAAAACATAAAGCAAACAAAGTGATGGATGCTCTGTCAATGTCCAGGTTAAGGGTTCAAGAAAGAAACACAAAAGTCCATATATGGGGGTTAGAAAATATGCAACTGAGAAAGAGATGTGCAAATGAAGAGCCAGGTCTGCAGAATTGAACAAATTTTAGTCAAACAATAGTAGTATGCAGAAGGCATTTTCAGACTGCATGAGTTCGGTGAGAGATGAAGAATGCAAGGGAAGAAAAGGAAAAAATCCATCATGAGAATTCAGACCTTATACAGAGGGCATGGGCCACAAACCAAGATCCTTAATTAGTGGAATGACACATTAGATTATGAACAACTCTGTCCATTAAGTTCCTAATGAAACAAATGGTACCCAGCTTTATAGAATATTCCACAGAACAATATGAACATCACCATTTTAGAAAATTTTGCTATTTATAAAATTCATGTCAATTGTCTGGTCTGTCTCAAACTCTGTTGTAAGCTCCTCCTACTTAGAACCTGGGTAGTGTTGGTTTTCAGACCTGTCACCTAATACATGTTAAACACCTGTTGAACTGCTGCAATATACTATAGTCTTTCCATTCCAAGATCTGCATTGATGGGCTTCTCTACCCCGGATATTTTCATCTTCTCTCCCTGGTGTGTGGCTTATATCCTTCCATCAGCATTTTGATTTTAAAAATATGTTTATTTAGTAAAATGACTACAGAAAGGGCATTGATTGTGAGTGTACAGCTTAATGAATCTTTACAAAGAGAATATTCCATATCCAAAAACTGAAACACTATAAATCCAGCAGAAGGGACCCTCCTATTTGCTCCTTTCTCCCCACAATTATTATTCTAACACCATAAATTAACTTTGCATGTCTTTGAACTTTATGTAAATTGACTCATAGTAATGTCTTTTGCTGAATATTATGTATATATGATTCATTCGTGCTGTATGCCATTGCCCCGTATGCTCCATGTTGCTGCATGTCTTATCACTATGGCCCTAGTTATTTTTTTCCTCAAATAAAAAAGTTTGTCCTCCTATTGAGATCTTCACATTGCTGATCTCACTTTGAAAATGCTCTCCCCATAGTCATTTGAATGGTCTCTTCATTCAGGTCCCTGCCTAAGCTCATTTCTTAGCCAACTTTCCATGAACATCATATCAAAGCAACCTGTCAACTTACATTACTCTACATTTCCCTTTTCTGCTTATTTCTCTTCATAGCATTTTCTGTACTTAACATTGCATTATATATTTATTTTTATTTGTTGATTATCTATCTCCCAAACTGGAATATGAATTTCATGAGAGTAGTGGAGAATCAGAATTTTCCCTGCTGTATCTCTTTCCCATAGATCATCACACCCTCCCTGAAAACCATGTCCACATGAACAAATGAGAATGTAAGTGGTGCACTTCTGAATTGTTCACATCGCTTTCTTTGCCAGAACTCCACTCCAGAACAGGTGGCGTCTCCAAGGGTCAGATGTCAGGATAGTGAATGCTCATGATTTTCAGGCCCCGTTGTCTCAGGAGACTCGTTTTTGAAACCAGAGAACCAGAAATCAGAAAGCCAAGCAGCAGACAATAGTGGTTAATGGTGTGTGAGTAGGAACAGGTGAGGAAGGGTGAAATGTTGAGTGAAAATGGGGACAGAGACAATGCTAGACACTGAATTGGTCTACCATCGAGTAAAACATTGCTTGACAACAATTGACACAATGATTTAATACCTTTGTGTTTTATTAGTAATTGAAAGAACATATAGGAGAAGGAAGACCCATTGAAAGGGATGAAGAGATCTAGAAAGAGCTGGAGTGGTAGAATAACTGAAATGTGAACAGAAGAAAAAGCATCATAAAACAGGTTCCCTCTGTCATTAGGACAGTAGGGCAATACTTTGTCTTGTGTGGGCTGACTTGAAAGGTACATACAGACTGTTTAATACAGCACACAGACACTGCTGTAGAAAATGTAAGTTTAATTATTTTAACTAATTGGTTTGCTTGTCTAAGCTACATCATGTTTCCTTGTTAGCCCTCATCTTCATCATGGATAAAACAAAATTGTTTTGACATTAATTGTCTGAGGTCCTTTTAAAATTTAAGTATCTAAAATTTCTGTTTAAATAGTCAAAGTCAGTGCATTTAGTATTTTACTAGGTGCCAGAAATTCTATGATATCAAACTTAATATCTTCCGCATAGGCCTGAAATATTAGAGTTTCCCCAGGGGAATCAGCAGGCAACAGCAAATAGAGAAGTTGTCATTGGCATAACAGTGATGAATCAGGCTATTCTGTTGGAAAATTGAAGGCCATGATAGATAGATAGTAAGGAATTTATTCGGTGAGCAGGCAATCTCTCATGAAAAACAGAGTTCCCAGTCAGATATACCAATACTTTGTGTTCTAAAATCTTAAAACCCTGTATTTTTTCTGGCCACCCATCCCTAGGCTAATTAAAATGTGCCTAAATAGAATGTGTCAGTGAGAAGTGGGTTGAAATACAGTCTTGAAAAAGACCATAACTCTTTGGTTAAAATCTGTCAAATTAAAGCTTTCATTTCAAAAGGTCAATATCAGGGGGAAAAATAGGCATTTGGCTTTTTAAAACTTTTACTAATTAATAGTCCTTTTCTCTGCTGGCTAAATAAACCAATGTCCAGCATAATATATATATTTGAAAAATTAAATAAATTGGAATAAAAGATTCACTAAAAATAGTAATAAACTTCATAGGCCAAAATGTCTTCACCTTTCCTTTGTGACAAAAGAACAGCCATTGTGGTGGACACACCCATGGATGATCCTTGACTGTGAGGACCTGTGATTTGCTTTTAGCAAAGATGATGGGATGTCATTCCTTTGTTGAGGTTATGTCAAATTGCACAGGTGTTAGGATTTCACTCCATGGATCAGATTATATTGTAAATGCATCTATTTTAGGAGCCTGGAGGGATAGCATCTCTTTCTGGCTATCAAAATGTAAGTTTCCATGGTATGAGAGAGCCATGTGGTAAGGACTGCAGGTGGCCTGCAGGAGAGTGACCCTTGACTAACAGCCAGCTTGACAATGGGGTTGTTGGTCCCACATCTACAAGGAGGTGGATATTGCCAACAGTGTGACTGAGCTTGGAGCAGACTGCTCCCTAGTCAAGCATCCAGATGATTACGTCTCCTGGCCAACTATGGCCTATATTGACTGTGGCCTATTGAGTCCCAGAACAGAGGACTCAGCAAAGTCACGCCTAGACTTCTCACCTACAGAAATAATAGTGTTCAGTTTTTAGCCACTAAGTTTGCTATAATTTTTTACCCATAAATTTAAAATTAATACAGCACTGCACTAAGTGCTATTTCAAATACAGCTGACCCTTAAACAACATGCACTTAAACTGCACAGGTCCACTTATACTTGGATTTTTTCCAATAAATATGGTAAACATTTTCTTCCCTATGATTTTCTAGATAACATTTTTTCTCTAGCTTTCTTTATTGTAGGAATACAGTACATAATACCTATAACAATACAAACTATGTACTAACTGACTGTTTATGTCATTAATAAACCTTCTGGTCAACAATAGATACTTAGTAGTTAAGTTCATAGGGAGCCAAAAGTTATATGTGGCTTTTCAACTGTGTGGAGGTTTGGAATCCCTACCCTTCATGTTATTCAAGGGTCAGCTGTGTATCCTATTGGAAGAGTGTAAGGCAAAGAGTTTGTATAGCAATTCATACAAAAGAGCCAGGGTCCGTAACATCCAAAACGACTGGAGACTCGACCGAACACCGAAAGTCAGTCCTGCAGTCAGTGCTGGGTTGGACAGAGGCCAGGAGAGAAAAACAGGGTCTGATCGCAGCCCCTTTGGCAGTCAGTGCTGGGTCGGCGTGGTGGAAGTCAGTCCTGGAAACCCAACACTGATTGCCCCACTGCGGGTGCCTCAGTGAACCAGCACTGACTGCCCAGGGGGCTGTGATCAGGCCCAGACAGAGGCCCGGAGAGAAAAGCAGGGTCTAATCACAGCCCCCATGGCAGTAAATGCTGGGTCGGTGTGGTGGAAGTCAGTCCTGCAGTCAGTGATCATAAGGTCAATTAATATTAAGTGAACATAGGGTTAATTAATATCTCTTTGAGAGGAGTTGAGAATATAAAGTACAGTGTAGAGCAATTACTTACATTATTTCACATAAAACTCTTTTCAAGTAAGATATTTTCCTTTATTTAAAATGTATCTTTATTGTTGAAAGTATTACAGATGTCCCTTTATTTTAGGTTTTTTTTTCCCCATTGATCTCCTCCACCCTGCATCCGCCCCTTCCAGGCCTTCGCCAGACTATTGTCTGTGTCCATGGGCTATTCCTCTCCACTTGAGTTAACTTATCTGTATTTCTGAAAATATATTTTCTCACCTGGTCAGTGTGGCTTAGTGGTTGAGTGTCAACCCATGAACCAAGAGGTCTTCCAGGTCAGTGCACATATATAATACTAGAGGCCCAATGCACAAAATTTGTGCAAGAGGCTCGGCCCTTGCAGCCCCAGCTGCCTTGCAGCCCTGCGGTCACTCTGGAAGGTCATTCTGAAAGGTCGTTCGCCATCTGGTCTAATTAGCAAATTATGTTTTCTCATTCAGTACAAGTGTTAGGAAAGGTATGCATGTAGTCTTTTGACCGCCACTCAGCCACATAAAATTGAGCCTTGGTCCTGAAACACTACCATGAGATAAAGAGTCCACTCAGCCTGTGGCAGGCTTAGAAACTTGTATGAGAATGTGTTTCCCTGTTTTATATTCAATGAGTGTTCCTTTGTTTTGCTTAATTATGTGCCTCTGTGGCTCTCAGATGGCCCCCAACTTTCAATATTTCAGATTCTGTGGGGCAGGGATGGGGGCTTCTGCTGTAGCATCAGGGGGTGCACAGAAGCCAATTGCCCTGCATCACCCAAGCGGGAGGAAGGAAGGGACAAGGACAGTGTGTATGGGGAGCTGTTGGTCATGAAGGGCCAGTGCACACTATTGGGACTGAACCTGCTCTCTCTTCTCCATGTGAGTAAAGGGCTTGTTCTATGGAGGGCTTGGCTGTGTTGTATTTTCCTTGGAGATACTGATACTAAATGCAGTGGGCAGAAATGTGTGGACTTCTAGTCCTGGAGGCTGGCATTGTGAGTGTCTTTGCTATCCTCCATGCAGTTGAAGTCCTGGCATTGGGTACTAGATTCTTCTGGGCAACAAGAGTATCAGGTTCCTGAATTTATATTTAATCTAATTGTGAGATATATTCTGATCATTTTCTTAAGAGTAGGTTTGATAAAGGGGTGACTGATAAAATTTTAGAGTACACTATTTAGACAATTTGTAAACCTTAAAATCCAATATAATGTAGGAATCATGTTCACCAGGTGTAGTGAAAAACCCATAGAGGCATCAATCTGTGAGCAAATCAAGGGAAGGAAATGCCTCTTGTTCATCTTTATAATCCAATTTCTAGTATAGTGATATACATTTTAGGCATGTGAATAGTTGTAGAAAGAGAAGTATTAATATAAGAAATACAATGTGATAAATTCCAGTCTCTGGGGCAGATGACACATACAATTTCAGAGTAAAGTTGCTTGAGGTTTAGGTTATAGGAAATGATTCAGGAAAGAAGTGCAACTTGAGCTTATAAAATAATAAAGGCTGAATAAGGAGTGGGTTCCAAGATGGAAAAGATAACATTCCAAGATGAGAGCAATGGACTTGGTTCTATGTGTGACAGCAAACATAACAATAGATCTGAAGTGGATTGATTACACACAGGAATACACCTCTGGGTGAATAATCAGGAGAATCTTGAAACATGTATTTGAGATACTCAGTTTGATGTACCAATCATGAAAAACAATAGCACACTCATGGGAATGAGAGTTACATGAAGATAATGTGATCTAAGGAAAAGAAATGTATATAGGAGATACATGTCTTTACCTCTGACATATAATAATCACGAAAATGGGTTCAGGGGTCAGATTAGAACAGAGGCGCTTTCTATCTTGCTGTGCACAATAATTGCCCACTATGTGCTTTAATGCATGTTCAGTTGTAAAATAGGACAATTAAAAAACCTGTTAGGATCATTTTAAATAAAGATTTGAGTATTATGCACAATACTTAGTAAAGTCACAACCATTATAACTCTTTTGCTTCTCCCAAAATAATGTGGATAAGTAGGTGATTGATAGGTAGACAGAGAAAAATAGACAGACAGAGAGGCAGCCAGCCAGATAGATAGATAAAAATAATTTTGATATAAACTATAAATTCTGTTTTTTCCAACAATAATATGAATATATAGTGTTACACATAGAAACACAGTTCATAGGGAAGAAAACTGGTTAGGAAAAAAGCATTACTCTTATAGCCAGACAGATTTTTATCTGAAGATATAAGTAGTTTTAAACATTTCTTACGGTATATTCTACCTCACCCTTGATTATTGGCATTTTCAGAGAAGTGCCAATTTCCTAAAATTCTTAAGTTTTGAGAAACAAGTTTGTCAAGAAATAGTAAATTATAAATACTCATTCTATGGTTCTGTTTCTTTTGCAAAAGATGAATGTATAGTCCAGCCAGGTGTGGCTCAGTGTTTGAGCATTGATCTATGACCCATAAGGTCACAGTTTGATTCCCCAACAGGGTATATGCTTAGGTTGTGGGCCGATCACCAGTAGGGGGCATGAAGGAGGCAGCCAATCAATGATTCTCTCTCAGTATTAATGTTTCTATCTCTCCCTCTCCCTCTCTGAAATCAATAAAAAAATTAAAAACATTTTTAAAAAGGTGAACGTACATAAAATACTCATTATGGATCTGATCATGTCTTTTCTACTTCATAAACATACAGAACAAAACACTGCATGTTTCTTTACTTCAGGCCCTTAACCTCGGCTCCTAGAAGCTGAGTGTAGTCACACACAGTTCCTCCATTACTGCCTTTGGTAGGAAAGTAAGACATTGCTTTCATATCTGAACAAAACCCAGAAACTGAATCTTCAAGTCATTGACTTCTGAATTAAAAATCAATCTGGATCAGAGACTTGGAATGGTCTGCCTGAATTTAAGCTCCAGTTGCACCATAGGAACCAAATATTTCCTTTGCTGTGTTGAAAATTGTGAGCTATGCTCTTCGACAAATACCCTTTTGATTAGACACCCACTCACATTTGTCAAGGTTCTGTCAAGCAAAAATTTCAGATTCTAAGGAGACCCTTATCCTCCAATTATTTTGTTCAGAACATTTGGTGTTTTGATTTCTGGGAAAGTTTGCTTTCCTGCCGTATGAATGAGTCTTGCCAAGTACTGAGATGATTAGTACCAACAATAATAATTGAGCCATCATGCAAGAGGAACATCTGAATATGGATGGATTCTCAGTCCTTGCTTAACAATAAAAAACACACTCTTCTATGGAAACCAAGGAACCATCACAGCTGTGCAACTGCAATTTTGTTATATTATTAGAAGTTTCAAGAAAACAAAATCTCAACCTAACAATCTAGGCCTTTTAATATTGTAAGGAACGTCATGATTCAGAACCTATCCACTTAAAGTAAGTGACTAATTTTAAACCAATAGAGAAAGCGTTCTATAAGTATTTCTTATATTAATGTTAACATAGTTGTAAATGTATAGAAAGTGAAGTAATCATCAACTCCACACTATGGTGAACAGTATAGTTATGGTTTCTAGTTAATCTGTTTGTATTTGGCAATTATTTTCAAGTTATGATAGTACAGTTGAAATTGAAGGACTCTTTTTGCCACTATTAGTGTAAAACTGGAAAAAAAATCAGTAATTTCTTGATTCCACTCCCAGATTTTCAGAGTTTCCACCAAGCATTTATATGGAATGATGTTTTCTTACTATTTTTTGAGAATATAACATGTTCACGAAGGTCAACAATATATTCATTTATATGTATTTATTCTGTCAAAAATATTAAGTTATTCTGATTGTTTGCAAAGACTGCATTAGCAACAAGGAATATACTGGAGAAGAAATATTTTATGGCTCTGGCCATTATGAAGCTTATATGCTGATAGGTGACATGTAAATACCAAATTAACTGTTCAATTAGGATGATACGTATATTGAGTAGAAGTATAAGGTGTCATGAGAGTACGTGATAGGAAAATTTAGTATAATCTTGAGGATCAACAAACACGGTAATGTGTGTGTGTGTGTGTGTGTGTGTGTGTGTGTGTGTGTGTGTGTGGTCAGAGGAAGCATTCTGGGTGGGGCAGGTGTTGAATTACTTCAAAGGGGCCTCAAGCAGGTAGAGATATGGCCAAGTTGTGGAGTTACTGCTTCCACGCAGAAAATGACATAAAAATGCCACATTAAAATGATAAAGAGGTTTTCTGTCAAATTATCATATTTCAATGAAATCCTTCTTAAATGGATGCAGCAGTGATTTGTATCTTAAGCAACCAAGTGTCCTTCTTGATATCTGCTTCATTGGATATAGTCCTCATGGTGTCTGGTTCACTGCAACTCTAAGTGGAAACAGTCCATGCTTCTGTTTTGAATAAACAGAAGCTCTTATCATTGGTGCCTGGAAGGCTAGGGCAAAGTTTAAGGGGTCAGTCCTGTTCTATTCTGCCTAAATGATAGTTTTGAAGAGATTCCTAAATTTCCTCTCACTTTCCTACCCCAACATTAAACAGAAATACTCTAGAAATCTTTTCAAAATACTCTATGGATTTTTGGTGTAGGCTTAACACATTTGCATTCTTTGGGATCAAAACAACTTGCAAAGATATTTAGTTTGACCTATACAGTGTTGGCATACAACATAAAAAATATTTATTCTAATATTTAAAAAATGTATACTTTTTCAAAAGACCCAGAATAGGCAACATAATACTAAAAGAGAAGAACAAATATGGAAGACTGACACTATACAACTTCAAGACTTAACGTAAAGCTATCGTAATTGAGACAGTATTATGGTATTTGCAAAAGAATAGACAAATAAATCAAAGGAACAGATCACATAGCCTAGAAATAGATCCACATAGTTAGCTGATTTAATGAGGAGCAATGGACATACAATGGAGTAAAAATAGTCTTTTCAACAAATGGTGCTGGAATCTGGACATCCATAGGTTTAAAGAAATGAATTTGAACACAGGCTCTACACTTTTCACAATAAACTCAAAATCAATCACAGACTAATACGAAACACAAAATCTTCTAGAAGAGAATTAAAAGAAATTCGAAATGACCTTGGGTATGTCTATGACTATTGGGATACAACACCAAAGGTATGCTCCATGAAAGAACAAATTTAATAAGCTGGACTTCTTTGAAATTAAAAACTTCTCTGCAAAAGACAATGTCAAGAGAATTAGAAGACAAACCACAGATTGGGAGAAAAAAATGCTTGCAAAAGACATCTGATAAAGGACTGTTTCCAAAATGTACAATGAAATCTTAAAACTTGACAGTAAGAAAACAAACAACCTAATTAAAAAATGGGCAAAAGACCTAACTAGACATTTTATCAAAGAAGATATACAGATGGCAAATAAGCATATGCAATGGTGCTCAACATCATATGTCACTAGGGAATTGCAAATTAAAACAGCAATGGGATACGAGCACTCATCCATTAGAATGACAAAATCCAAAACACTGACAATGCCAAATGATGGGGAGGATGTAAAGCAGTAGGAACTCTCATCCATTCATTGCTGATTGGAATGCAAAATGGTACCTCCACTCTGGAAGACAGTTTGGTGGTTTCTTACAAAAGAAAACATAGTTTTATCATATAATACAGCAAACATGCCCCTTGATATTCACACGGAGTTAAAAACGTGTGTCTGCACAAAAACCTGTACACACATGTTTATTGCAGCTTTATTTATAATTTCCAAAACTTGGAAGCAACCTTAAGTAGGTGAGTGGATAAATACACTATAATACACCCAAATAATGGGACATTATTCAGTGTTAAAAAGAAATAAGCTATCAGTTATGAAAATATATGGAGGGAAGTTTAATGCTTATTACTGAGAAACTATATAATGTATGATTCCAACTATACCAATGACATTCTTGAAAAGACAAAACTATGGAGGCAATAAAAAGGTCAGTGGTTGCTGGGTTAAGTGGAAGGAAGTGATGAAAAGGCAGAACACAGAGGATTTTTAAAACAGTGAAAGCATTCTGTATGACACTATAATAATGAATACATGCCATTATACATTTGTTCAAATTCATAGAATATACAATAACAAGAGTGAGCTCTTGGAAATGATTTGTCAATGCAGGTTCAGCACTGGTAGCAAATGTACCGCTCTACTGTAGGAAGTTGATAGTGGGGGAAACTGCCTGTGTTGGGGCAGAGGGTAATATGGGAGATCTACACTGAGTGGCCAGATTATTATGACCACCGCATCAGTACTTCGTTGGGCCACCTTTTGCCTTCAATACTGCGGTGATTCTTCTTGGCATTGACTCCACGAGATGTTGGAAGGTGATGTGAGGAATCTGACACCATGCCTGATGAATAGCACTGTCCAGTTCTGTGAGATTTGATGGTTGTGGAACCAGCTGCCTGATGGCTCTTTTAACTTCGTCCCACAAATGCTCAATTGGATTGAGATCTGGTGATTGTGGGGGCCACCTAAGCAAGGTAAAGTCTCCCTCATATTCTTGAAACCACTCCTGCACAATATGAGCACCGTGGCATGGCTCATTGTCTTGTTGGAAGAAGCCATCTCCATTGGGATACGCCATCAACATGATAGGATGAACTTCATCAGCAACGATGCTTAGGTATGTTGTGCTATTCAGACGTTGTTTCACATGAATTAAAGGGCCCAAATCTAACCCTACCCCAAACCGTAACACTGCCCCCACCAGCTTGAAGGGTTGTAGTCATGCATGTGGGGTGCATGGTTTCATGCTATTTCCACGAAATTCTCACTCTGCCATCTGCATGATGCAACTGGAAATGTGATTCATAGGACCACATGACTTTTTTCCAATGCTCAACTGTCCAATCCTTGTGTTCCTGTACGAATTGGAGACGTTTTATCTTGGTAACTGCAGATAAAGGTGTTCGAACAGGCCTTTGGCTTCCATATCCCATACGATGCAGTGTACAGCTAATTTGCCTACAAACATCAGGTGGTCATAATAATCTGGCTACTCAGTGTATATACCTCTGCTCCTCAATTTTGTTGCTTTAAAAAATAAAAATTGAAACCAAATGAAATTTATTAACTATTTTTTTTCAATTAAAAATACACTGATATCACATTTGGGCCTTTCCTTGTGGAAAACTATGACAATAGTAATTAACATAACCATCATGGGAGGAGTGGAAGTGTCCGCGCCTTTCAGACAGGGACCCTGCTCTTCATTCCACCACATTCCACCATTATCCATTGTTCTGGACTCTGAGGCCAAACATCAGATGCCATTAAGTCCACTCAATTCTGTTAAGGTATCTATATGACATCTATAAGCAAACAAGCTTTCAACCCTTAAATAGGGAAAGAAGCTCATGCCATCTCCTAATCACACTTGTGCTTCCCTCCTATGCTGGTATATCAGTTGACTCTTTCTTCACTCACACTAAGTGATCCTTATACTATCCTAATTATGCATTAAATTTGTGTTATCTTATGCTTACTTATGGCCAACAATATTTCAGTGTGGAATATTTTTCCTATTCCTATAATTGCCTGAGGATGGTTATACAATGATTTTGATAAAATATTTTAATTCCTTTTCACATTCCCTCAACCCCAAGTGCCTGCTTCAGAAGTGAGGGTTTCTATATCTGATCGACCATAGAAATAGTTCTCGATATATTATAATCTTCAAAGATAGATGAATAACTTCATTTTAAAATATATTTTTATTGATTTCAGAGAGGAAGGGAGAGGGGGAGAGAGAGAGAGATAAAAACATCATGATGAGAGAAAATCATTGATTGGCTGCCCCCTGCATACCCCCTACTGGGGATCGAGACTGCAACCCAGGCATGTGCACTTGACCAGAATTGAACCTGGGACCCTACAGTCCCCAGGCCGATGCTCTATACACTGAGACAAACCAGCTAGGGTTAAGTCAATTTTAAATGTAACCTTGGATTACAGTATCTTTTCTATTTTTTTCACTTCTTATATAATAAAATATGGATGTCTAATATTTAGGATTCAATGATTATTTTGACAGCCAGGAGTGCTATCTTTTGTATATAAATGATCACACCAAGAAGCACAACAAAATGAATCATGGAGGGTTAACAAATCGGCAACCAGGATCAAAGATTTGAGATCAAACCTGAAATTCTGAGATCAGAATTTCACTGTACTGGAAGGTAAAGTGAGGATCAGTGCATTACAAGAGAACAAGCTGTTCTTTTCAATTTCCTCTAATGGATGAATAATGAACCATATGGTGTTTCCTATTATGAAGGTTTTTTGTAAAATATTTTCATTTTTCTTTAAGAGAAGAAAAATAGGAGAAAATCCTCACAAATATTTGAATGTAATTAAGATGAAGTGCAGTATTGCACTGTACTTATTTTGCATTTGGTTTACAATTCTATGCATGCTAATTAAACATTAACCTAACACATAAATAGGTTTATCTTCATAAGCAATGGGCTATAATTATAATAGCATAATTTGCATATAAGCATGAATTATAAAATGGTAACTATAAATCTAATCTGTTTATTAGTGACTGATGAGCAACGATGTCAAGTGTTAGTATCTTTTAAACTAGCCTTTCAAAAGGAAGATGACCAAAACTTATTATTATAATACAGCTATCAGTACAACTACCCTGACTTCTATTTTTCACTAAATGCTATATTATGGTATGTTCCAAGATTGATGTGGGAGAGTTTTACAAATATTATCTAACTAGAGGCCTGTTGCAGGAAGATTCCTGCAATAGGGCTTCTTGTGGTGGTCTGCTTCCCTCTCTTCTCCCCTGCCCTGCTTGCTTGCTTCTCTGCAGCTTCATTCCCTTCTGCAGCACTTGGCTTCCTTCTATGCTGTCTTCAGTCCTCACTCTGCGCCTGGATATGCAAATTAACCGCCATCTTGGTTGGGTTAATTTGCATATTTGCTCCTGATTGGCTTGTGGGCATGGCTTGTGGGGGTAGCAGAGGTACGGTCAATTTGCATTTTTATCTTTTATTAGATAGGATGTACTTTCAAACTGGAATAATGGTATATCATTTTTGTAAAGCATTCCTTATAATCTCAAAAGGGGCTAAAACTAAAATCTGCCAGGAGTTTTGTCAAATGATTTTTAAAGGAAGTTCCAAGATATGTTCAGATGGTTTAGATTCTTTAATATTCTTATATTCAAGTCATATAAATTGAAGTTAGTTTTATAATGTATTTCAGACACAGGATTGTGACTATAATAGAAAAGATAAATTTTAGAAAACTGTGAATTGCATAGTCTCCTCCATAGGCTCACTGGTGTGCAAGGCAAGCCTTTGGTGTGGCAAGCTGTGAGGCCCAGCCGTGCTGCAGCAGACACAGTGCTATGTGCTGGTTGTGACTGAGGCTGCCACTGGGTGTGGCAGGGCAGAGCCACTTTGGTGGGGACCAGGTAGGGTGAGTCCTCAGGGATATGCCAGCTGAGATGAACAGTGTTAGCAAGGTTAACAGAGAGTCTCAGAAATGGTGCCTGTTAGTGTCAGGCCAGTGAGGGTAAAGAAATGGAGGTAGTGGGGGACTGGCACCCACCAGCACCTCTGACTCAGGAAAAAGTTCTAACACACCTAAATTTAGTCAGTGTATGCCAAAACCGGTTTGGCTCAGTGGATAGAGCGTCGGCCTGTAGACTGAAAGGTCCCAGGTTCGATTCCGGTCAAGGGCATGTACCTTGGTTGCGGGCACATCCCCAGGAGGGGGTGTGCAGGAGGCGGCTGATCAATGTTTCTCTCCCATCGATGTTTCTAACTCTCTATCCCTCTCCCTTCCTCTCTGTAAAAAAATCAATAAAATATATTTTAAAAATAAATAAATAAAAAATAAATTTAGTCAGTGTATCACCTTCATACATGACCTGGGTAATTTTCCATCTGCTGCCTCTGTGGCGAGACTAAGAAACAGCATAACCTGGGTTTCCTACAGCCCTTTGGCTCTCCAAGACATAAGCCCCGCTGGTTTTCAAAGCCAGATGTGATGGGGACTCCTTTTCCTGGTGCAGGTCTCCTGGGCCAGGGCTCAGACCCTTCATTCTTTGGCGAAGACCTCCACAGTTGTGATATCCCTCCCACTTGTGAGGCACCGTATGGGGAGTGCAGGGGAGGGTAGATTCTAACTAGCCTTAGTCTCTACCCCTTCTACCCATCTCAATGTGGCTTTTTCTTTATAACTGTAGTTGCAGAAAATCTGTTCTGCTACCCTTCAGGCCAATCTATATGTAGTTGTAGTTTTGGTGTCAATAAGAGGAGGTGAGTTCAGGATTTTCCTGCTCCACTATCTTGCACTTACAGCCAGGAGCCTTGCTCTTGAATGCCAATTTAGCTTGTGCATGAAACATCCATCATTCCTTGTGGTTGGTGCACTACCCCCACAACAGTCTCTGGGTGGGATTGCAGAGTCGCTCCTCCATCACTTGTATTGTCATCGTTTTTTGAAGTGTTTGCTCTCAACTGCACTGCTGTGAGTACAGTTGCAAAGTGATCAGATCAATAAATGTTAAGTTTTTGCCCGTTTCCAGAGATTAAATCTTTAAATTTTATCCTTTAGATCAAAGTTCCCAAGGACACTTTTGTTGCATATGCAAAACTGTTTTCTTATGGGAAATAAAAGGAAAGTGACAACAATAAGATCACTTTGAAAGTTTCACCCATATGTGAAACTTGTGGTTGAGTTCTTACTTCCTTTGCATGTTTCAAAGTTTATAGGAACCGATATATTATGAAACAATCCTTTTGGGATAGAAGTAAATCCTCTAGCTCAGCACAACCCCAGTGAACATTCTGGACTGTTAGATATATGCAATTCTTTTGTTCTTTCTTCTCAGCAGTTATCCCTACTGATACAGTCAGTGTTTCATCTCAGCGTGAAATAACATCAGATAACACTGAGCTCTGAAAAGTAGATAAAATGCGAGGACTCTCAAATGAGAATGAATTAGGAATGTCTCCACAGCAGCAGCTAGGAGTTAAAAACATGAAACTGACAAATGTACTACAAAGGCGGCTCACAAAGAGCTTTCCACTCCAACTTCTTATTCCTCACCGAGGTTATTAGTAGTGGAAAGTGTCAGACAGCAAATGATAAAGCCGGCCATGACAGATTTATGATTTGAAGCAAAACCAATTGTCTAGTATATAGTATACATCCAATGACAGCTTTTAAGTATAAAAACAAATAAGCAAGACATTTTCTCAAATTGTCTATAAAGTTTCTGTCTCATTGAGTGGTTGAATGGGGTTGCCTTTGACTTCTCTGTGATACTAAGAATTTACAAAAAATATTATATGTCAAATATTTAGGGAAGAAGTCACAAGAAAATTTTGTAACATGTATAACATTTTCTGTTTAATATTTACTTATAGCAAAAAGTAAATTATTTTCCTGGAGGACATACAACTTGTTATTAGTTTCTTTTTTTCTTTCCAGCTTTATTGAGGTATACTTGACATGTAACACTGTATAAGTTTAGTTGTACATATTATGGGTCTCTTTTAAAAATTTATTATATTTCCTCTTAAAGTGTAACTTACTTTTAACCCTTTAGTATAGAAGGGAAAGTATTTGAAAACCAAAGAAAAATAATAAGTTTTGTTTTATAGTTGATTTATTTTTCTGATAACTATTATTATTAATCAGATTTTTTTCTGATAGCACTATTATTATTCATTCTTATCCATTTCAACAGTTTGAGAAAATATAAGCATTTCTATTTCAGCAGTGTTCAACTTTAATATAAAATATTTTTTATATAAAACAAAAGTAAGTTTCTGACTCACCTTCAGTTTGAGTTCCATCATTTTAGATGTGCTTAAATAGCATAACATGTCTTAGTTCAAACGATGGTTTTCACTGCGTTCCTTCTCTGGATCAGACACACACGTATGCACATGTGCATGGTTTATGCCTTCTCATAGTTATTCTATTAATTACATAAAATTAAGCCAGTATTTCAATTAAATGTAAAAAGCAAACACAATAAAAGAAACACACATTTTGCTGGGAGCCTAGTATATTTGTCAATAATCTAGTGTAGGGAAGATGAGAAAGACAGTATATGGAATGCGAAGAATAAGCCAATACATAACTGATATGTTAAAGGAGTTCACAAACTAAGAGTGAGTCAGAGATATCAGGTAAAGATCCTTCAAATTAAGTTTTTATATGGAATATATATATATATATATATATATATATATATATATATTATGATATATCACATTTTAATGTTATATATCGCCTATTTCTCTAAACATCATAAGCCAAGGAGATAATCTGTATGTTCTAGATTATTATATAATCACTAGAGACCCGGAGCACAAAATTCGTGCACTGGTAGGGTTCCTAGGCCTGGCCAGTGATCAGGGCTCATTGGGGCCTTCTGGCTGCCAACCAGGGCTTTCCTTCATTCTGCACTGCCCCCGGGTGGTCAGTGCACAACATAGCAAGTGGTTGAACTCCTGGTAGGTCAAACTCCTGAGGAGACACTTTGCATATTAGCCTTTTATTATATAGGATGATTTATTTAGTAGCTTCCATGGCACAATACCACTTTCTCTATTTACAGTGTTTATTTGTGCCTCGTGGCAACTTTATGAAGTAGATGTTTTAACTCTAGAGATTTAAAATTTAAGATGATCAGCAGGATTTAAAAACAAACATTTTCTAAAGGCAAAGCCAGCACAAACTCCAGATGTATCTAACTCTCAAATTTACCATGGTAAACACCCTTGTACACTTTACTGATCTTTATTTTCATAATGTAGATACACAGATCCAATGATCCTATAGTTCTTAAAAATTATAAGTTTACTTGATAGAACTTAATGTTTTCTGAACTATTTGTAACACATTTAGATGGATTGCTGGACCCATAAATTTGACTTGCTCACTTTGCCATCCTTGGATTTTCTCCAGATTACTAATATATATTAACTAGGGAACTGTATTATCTTCTTTCACATGTTTCTGAAATACAGTTGAAACTTTTTTCCCACATAAACTAATCCATAGCTCCCACAACTGGCAAAATATTTAAAGTATCTACACCAAGTAAAGGAGCATGCTAGTGGGTTTGGCCTCAATATACAGATGCAACCATTCAGCATCTGGGCTATATTAAGAATAGGCATATAAATTTATTGTTTTTCAATAGACAAAGTGATTCTCATAAGCAACTATTTAAGTTAATAAAATGTTACAATGTCAGGAGTAGATATCTAAGCCCGTGAAATTTAGTAGTTTATGAGAAGATCTCTATATTCTGACAAATTCAGGTAAAACTAATCTTTATTCTTCTTAAACCAATAAATTATAAAAAGCAAGTTTTTACTGATTTTAAACCTAATGTGTTCATATTGATGCACGGATTCGTGCGCAGAGCTACTAGTATAAATATAAAAAACACAATAGAAAATACTCTTTGTAATCCTAATACATAAAAAGTAAGGGGTCGTCATGACTGAAACAACTGGATGGACAACAAAACAGCAGGCTGCGTGGGGCAACCAGGCTGGCAGGGGAGGGCAGTTGGGGTGACCAGGACGGCAGGGGAAGCAGTTAGAGGCAATCAGGCCAGCAGGCAGAGGTGGTTAGGGGTGATCAGGCTAGTGGAGGGGGGGCAGTTAGGGTTGATCAGGCAGGCAGGCAGGTGAGCAGTTAGGAGCCAGAGGTCCTGAATTATGAGAGGGATGTCCCCAGGATCAGGCTTAAAATGACAGTAGGACATCCCCTGAGGGGTCCCAGATTGGAGAGGGTGCAGGCCAGGCTGAGGGAACCCCCTCGGGCACGAATTTCATGCACTGGGCCTCTAGTTGTTATTATATTTGTACTAGAGGCCCAGTGCAAAAAATTCATGCATGGGGGGGGGGGTCCCCTCAGCCTGGCCTGCACACTCCCACAATCTGGGACCCCTTGGGGGATGTTCAACGCCTGGTTTAGGCCCAATCCCTCAGGGATCCCTGTGGGTTTGGGCCTAAACCAGCCTTCGGACATCCCTCTTACAATTTTGGACCGCTGGCTCCTAATCACTTGCCTGCCTTCCTGCCTGATCGCCCCTAACTGCTTGCCTGCCTGCCTGATCACCCCAAATTGCCTCTGCCTTGGCCCCTACCACCGCGGCTTCATTCGGAAGGATGTCCGCAAGGATATCTGGAAGGTTATTTGGCTGTCTGGTCTAATTAGCATATTATGTTTTTATTATTACAGATGTGTGTGGCAGGCCAGATTTCATCGTCTTTGTTCAAAACTCACAAATATTTGATAATGATTTTGGGGGGGAGGGTGTTAAATGCAAAGCCCATCTTTATTGGCAGGTTCCTCTGCTGAGGCTAACAAGCTCAAGTCTTAATTTTACTTTTATTGTTTTTAAGTTTCTACCTCTTCATCCAAACACAATATTTCAAAGGGCTTAGACAGACCCATAAAAGTGAACACCAAAATGGGATTATTATTTTATAGTAGTTATAAATTGAGTTTGAGGGAATACCTACTTTAAGAACACTTAGATTTTGCCCATTTTTCAAAAAGATTGATTCTCTTTTTTTCACTCATTTTCCTCATGTGAATACACCAATTTTGCTGACAATTAATATTTTATATGGTGAATGAAAGTACCTTTAGGAAGATATAAGGAGCACTAATAGTTGCCATTCACCTTAACAAGAAAATGATATATTACATTTTAAATGAGACATTAAGAATGATTATAAGATAATTGTCAAGTAAAACAATAGGACACTATCATTCATTTATTAAAATGGATTTTTAAAAAGCCGTTACACACTTCTGTAGAAGATCCTGATCTTACCCGGCCCTTCTCCTAGCTCTAGCTCAAGAAGTCTGCATTCTGCAAGATACCTGGTGTAGGAGTCCACATCCTCTCAGGAAGCAATTGTAGAAAGGGCAAGGGAGCTCTCTGGAGCCTTTTATAAAGGCACTAATCCAATTTTGAGTGTTCCATCCTTATATACTAATCACCTCCCAAACGCCCCACCTCCTAAGTCCATTACTTTGGGGTTACAATTTCAACGTATGAAATTGGGGGAAACGCAAACGAACAGTTTCTGTCATTCAGTTTCTTGTGAAGGTCTACATCAGTCATTTGACATCAGTAAAGATATTGTGTTATAAATACCTCATTTTATTTTTATTGTTTAAAGTATTACATGTCTTCTTTTTCCCTGATTGAAGCCCCACCCCCCTCGGCCACTCCCACCCTCGAGGGCAAGCCCCCACTGCCCCAGTGTCTGTGTCTATTGGTTATGCTAATATGCCTGCATACAAGTCCTTTGGTTGATCTCTAACCCCATTCTGATAAACACAAAATGTATCCTAACATCCCAAGTTACATGCATAGCACCACCTCCTGTTTGTGTAAGTCAAACTTACTGAGTCATGATATATTGTAGTTGAATTTTTGTTATGACTTTAAAATAATAAAGTGCTACTGCACAACTGCTATGTAGGAGCTCAGTGAGAAGATCAGTCCAGCTTGGTGGTTCTGAGCATGGAATTTGAGGGCAAACTTCCTGAACTTGAACTCTGACCTTGCCATTTAATTATTTGAGTAAATTCTTTGTTATTCAGTTTTCTCATATGTAATATAGATAAAATATTACCAATGACCTCACAAGGGCATTGAATGAGTTGTATTTCTAAAGTGTTTAGGACAGCTACAGTATATACTAAATGCTACACGATTTGTAGTGATAATGATGGCTAATTTTTAGTGTTAACTTGAATGGGATAAGTCATGCCCAGATAGCTAGTAAAGCAATATTTCTGGGTGTGTCTGGGATGATGTTTCTGGAAGAAATTAACATTGAAATCAATAAAGTGAAGAAAGATGATCCACCCTTGCCAATTTCAGTCCAAAGAGAATAAAAAGGTGGAGAAATGGCACATTTCTCTCTCTTTTTGAATTGAGATGTCCATCTTCTCCTGCCTGCAGACACGGGTATCCCTGCCTTCACTCTCTGGACATGCACCCCCTTCTCAGGTCTTCCACCTCAGACTGAGAGTTCCCCATTGGCTCCCAAGGTTCTCAGGCTTTCAGACTCAAATGCAATTCCACCCCTGGCTTTCCGGTGCTTTGCAGCTTGCAGACAGTGCATTACGGGACTTCTCTCCTTCCATAAACATGTGATCCAATTCCTACAATAAATCTCCTCATATATATGATTGGCTCTGTTTCACTGGAGAACCTAATACAGTGATGATTATTTTTTAATTTATTAGAGTAACTGATCAAATTCCCAAAGGGAATGATACCTAATACTTCCTTATGGCAATGATGCAGAGGTGTGTGTGTGTGTGTGTGTGTGTGTGTGTGTGTGTGTGTATACTGAGGAATGTCAGAGTGAGGAACAAGCCTGGGGAATTGACCAGGGACAGATCAAAGTTGGTTAGAGCACTTAAAAATTAAATATTAAACATTGAATATGTGATACATAGTCCACAAATAATTCACTCCATAGAAAGTCCAAGATAGCTATACTTACCGATAGGGAAGAAGATAAATGAACCATTTTTATTTTAAAAATTAAGAAAAAAAAAAGTAATGTAGCCACAATGTGAAGGTTAAAAGAATGAGGAATGGAAAATCAAAACAAGGGCATTAGAATCATCAGGCAAATGATAAGACCATGAACAGGGACAAGGACTGAAGTGATAGAGCGGGTGATAGCAGAGGCATTTCAAGAGAGCATCCCTGAGCAGAGTGCATCATACATGCTCACTAAATTTTAGTTGTCATGATGGGTTGCGAGCATTGACTATCAGAGATGAGAGAGTAAAAAAAGACCACCAATAAATCTGCAGTTTCTTCCTAGGCATCTAAGAGGCAAATGACACCATTAACTTAGAATCTGACCAGAATGTGGGCAGAAGATAAGCCTTTGCAGGAGAAGTAAGAAGTGAGGCCATAGAGATTGAGGTAACTTTGAAGCCACACGAATTGACATATCACATGTGATTCATTTCCTGGAAGTAGGTCTCTTTAGATAGCTAATTAAATTTAATTTACTTCAATGATCCAAATTACCTTAATTTAGCGATGTACTGGCAATATAAATCTTCCAGCTGTTTGCTCTTTTGTTAGACAAAATGAACATATTTATGAACTCATTTTAATACAACGAGTACTTATTTTAATGGCATAGCGTCAAAGTGCTATAAAAATCCATCCTGGCCTGGCTGGTGTGGCTCAGTGCTTGAGTGTCGACCTGTGAACCAGGCGGCCACTGATTTGATTCCTGGTCAGGGCACATGCCTGGGTAGTGACCTCGATCCCCAGTGTGGGGCATGCAGAGGCAGCAGATCAGTGATTCTCTTTCATCATTGATGTTTCTGTCTTTCTCTCTCCCTCTCCCTTCCTCTCTGAAATCAATAAAAATATATTTTTAAAAATCCATCTTGCTTCTGATGGGGGAAGAGAGTTGGACAGCAGAGATAGTCAGGAAGAACATATTTTTTTAGAACAATGCCTTCAAGAATGACTTGGAGCGTACAGGGAGGTCAGAGGTGGTGGAGAGAGAGCTGACCAGACAGGCTTCTTAAGGGCTGTTTTAAATGGAGCAGATAGTAGGAGTATAATGAGGATGATAAAATTTGGTAGTGTCTGCATTTATTTTTGTAGTATATTTTCCTTCCTGTTTTCTCCTTAAATTAAATAAAAGGCAGAATTTCACTTTGATCCACTAAAAAGCTAGCTAATGATTATAATTTAGATGCTGGCGTAGGGCAAACAGCTATTTATACAAATTATTGCCCTAAGCACCTGCTCCAATTTTTCATGTATTATGCTAACAGTGTTTTTTGTCTTAATTAAAAATGTTAATTAGTGGTGATATAAACAGCAAAAGAAGAGCTGGTAACATATGCAGAAGAATTTTACAGTATGTGTATAACTTTTTTCAAACTGATGAACTAAGCATGAAAGCAATCTAAAACACTTAGAAACAGTAGCAAATTCTCAACTGAACCTGAGATTATTCTCTGAGCATCAGACTAGGTTAACATATGATGGCTCTCTGCTTTCATATGTTTTGCTTCTAGCCTAATTATTGCACATTTATGAAGTTTGAACACTGCTGTGTTAATTTCAATGTTGTGAATTTGGATTCCTAACATGCTTTTCCAGCATGTTTTTGCATTTTGATTATTTTTTTTTCTGATCCTATCAACTCATCCCCAAAACGTTTCCTAGAAAGTTTAGTAATTTTGCTTTAAAGAATCTACCTTGCAAATATTGGCAGGTGTCTACATGACCCATTAATAAGGGATGGGGATAAAAAGGAAGTGGGTGGTGGATGATTTCTAAAGGTATAAATAATCTTTTGTTCCTTGCGTTTGGAAGAAAAAAATCACAACTGACAGAAGCATTGTAATTTTCTATGCAATTCACCTAGAATTAGAGTGATTCTAAGTGAAGAGAATAAATTAGATTTCTTCTATTTCTCTTCAATATTTTAAGACATCTTTCCTTCATTAGGTCACCCTATCAGGATATTTCTGGCTGCTTTATTGCCGTACCAAACAAACAAAAAAAATGAAAACAGAACAATTCAGTAAAAAAAAAAAAAAAAAAGGTGGGAGGGAGTAATAAAACAATGTTCTTGTCTACATAATGCCCAACATATATCTATCATCTATGTATCTGGCATGTCTTTCAACTGAACACATTAAAGTATTTTCTTTATTTCCTTTAGAGATTTTTTTTCTAGCATTTATTATAAGTTTAATAACTAAAATAATAAATATCATAATTCAAGGTTATTTTTAAATCAATTTTCACTTTGTTTCTTACAGTGATTTAAGAAATACAAACTACAGAAATCAATAAACTCCAAATACATTAAGTTAAATTAAGAAATTATTTTATGGGCCCATTTTTTTAAATATATATTTTATTGATTTTTTACAGAGAAAAAGGGAGAGGGAAAGAGATTTAGAAACTTCGATCAGCTGCCTCCTGCACACTCCCCACTGGAGATGTGCCCGCAACCAAGGTGCATGCCCTTGACTGGAATCGAACCTGGGACTCTTCAGTCTGCAAGCCGACGCTCTATCCACTGAGCCAAACCGGTTAGGGCCATGGGCCCTTTTTAAAACAGAAATAGTCAATCTTATTGGAGACAGTGCAATATAATGGAATGTACGTTGGAACTTATGAGATCAAGCCCCCACTGCCCTGGTCTTTCTATGGCTGATTTCTTCTTTCCACTGGTTTCTGCTCAAACATCAAATTCTTACAGAACCTCTCTTCAAAACCTGGTCTCAAGTGGATTCCTCCTGTCTAAACACACATACAGCAGCGTGGCACACACTCACTATAGTCACTCTGTTTCATTTTACTTTGTATTCCTTTTCAATTCATGAAATTCTTATATCTATTTGTTGACTACTAAAGTAACATGAAAAATTTAAGAAAGCAGAGACCCTGTTGGTTCTTTTGTCTTCTAAATTTCAGTTCAAAGAACAATGCCTGGCCCAGACTGGATAATTCTGTAGAATGACAGAACTCTCAGTGTTTTATTTTTTTTAAAATATATTTTATTGATTTTTTACAGAGAGGAAGAGAGAGGGATAGAGAGTTAGAAACATCGATGAGAGAGAAACATCGATCAGCTGCCTCCTGCACACCCCCCACTGGGGATGTGCCCGCAACCAAGGTACATGCCCTTGATCGGAATCGAACCCGGGACCCTTGCGTCTGCAGGCCGACGCTCTATCCACTGAGCCAAACCGGTTTCGGCAGTAAGTTTTATTTTTCTAAATTTTTTACTGTTTAAAGTATTACATAAGACTCCTTTTTTCTCCCATTGACCTCTCCCCAGCCGCCTCCACCCCCCAGCACAAGCCCTCACCAACCCCCCGCCCCCATCTGTGTCCATTGGTTATGCTCATATGCATGCATACAAGACCTTTGGTTGATCTCTTACTCCCTCACCCTCTGCCTTCCCTCATAGATTGGACAGTCTGCTTGATGCTTCTATGACTCTGGTACTATTTTTGTTCATCAGTTTATTTTGTTCATTATATTCCACAAATGAGTGAGATCACGTGATATTTATCTTTCTCTGACTGGCTTATTTCGCTTAGCATAATGGTCTCCAGTTCCATCCATGCTGTTGCAAATGGTAAGAATTCCTTCTTTTTTACATAAGCGTAGTATTTCATTGTGTAGATATACCACACTTTTCTAATCCTCTCATCTGCTGATGGGCACTTAGGCTGTTTCCAAATCTAAGCTATTGTAAATTGTGCTGCTATGAACATAGGGGTGCATATGTCTTTTCTGATTGGTGTTTCTGTTTTCTTGGGATATATTCCTGGCTGGTACTGGCACAAAAACAGACATATACATCAATGGAAGAGAACAGAGAACCCAGAAATCAACCCAAGCCATTATGCTCAATTAATATTTGACAAAGGAGGCAAGAGCATACAATGGAGACAAGACAGTCTCTTCAGTAAATAGTGTTGTGGAAATTGGTCAGATACATGCAAAAAAATGAAACTAGACTACTACCTTACACCATACACAAAAATAAACTCAAAATGGATAAAGGACTTAAGCGTAAGACAGGAAACCACAGGAAGAAGCTATAGGCAGAAAAATAGCAGATATTTGTCTTAGCAATATCTTTACCAATTCAGCTCCTAGGGCAATGGAAACTAAGGAGAAAATAAACAAATGGGACTACGTCAAAATAAAGTGTCTGCATAGCAAAAGACACCACGAAAAAAAAAAAAAAAAGAAAGCTCACTGTATGGGAGAACATATTTGCCAATGTTATCTCTGATAAGGGTCTAATCTCCAAAATTTATAGGGAACTCATACAATTAACAAAAGGAAGATAAACAATCCAGTCAAAAAATGGGCAAAGGACCTAAATAGACACTTTTCGAAAGAGGACATACAGAAGGCTTAGAGACATATGAAAACATGCTCAAGGTCACTAATCATCCAAGAGATGCAAATCAAAACAACAATGAAGTACCATCTCACACCTGTCAGAATGGCTATCATCAACAAATGACAAGTGCTGGTGAGAATGTGGAGAAAAAGGAACCCTCGTGCACTGCTGGTAGAAATGCAGACTGGTGCAGCCACTGTGGAAAACAGTATGGCGTTTCCTCAAAAAATTAAAAATGGAACTTCCATTTGACCCAGTCTCAATAAGTTTTGATAAAGAAACAGAGGCTGACCTGAGAGTAAATTGGAAGGATTCATCTTGACTTTATTTACCCACTTAGATTTAGACTAATCACAAATTAAAAAGAGCTCTAGAATCCTAAAATCCTTTAGTCTTGGCTGTAGACTATTATTTTCAATTATGTGGATTGAGACATAATCCTCACCTCATTCATATTATTGGTTAAAACAAAGTTGAGACTTTTTGGTTCCAGGCTGGGCTTCTCTAGGATGACAATTATTGGAATCATGAGTCTAAAAAGCTCTGAACAGGTACAGTGAGGAAGTAAAAATAACAAGAAGGCCTGAAACAAGAAAAATGACTTAGTTTATATGTCATTTTTGTACTTTTTATACCTAAAGATTTAGGCAGAAAATGCCATTTTAATTTAAGTAAACTTATTGTATTTCTAGAGGCCTGATACATGAATTCATGCACCAGTGGGGTCCCTTGGCTTGGCCTGCAGGATCAGGCCGAAACTGACTCTCTGACATCCCTTGAGGGGTCCCAGATTGTGAGAGGGTGCAGGCCAGGCCAAGGGACCCCACCAGTGCACGATTGGGGCCAGTGAGGGATGCGGGAGGTTGGCCAGTTGGGGAGGGACCTTGGGAGGACTCCAGGGTGTGTCCAACCCATCTCGTTCAATCCTGATCTGCTGGACCCCAGCAGCAAGATCACCTATCGGTCAAGGCATCTGCCCCGTGGTGGTCAGTGCACGTCATAGTGAGCAGTTGAGCAGTCTTAGCATATCTACACTAATAAAAGAGTAACATGCAAATTGACCATCACTCTGCTACACCCACCAGCCAATCAGGAGTGAGTATGCAAATTAACCCAACAAAGATGGTGGTAGCCATGGAGCTGGAGAGAGCAGGAGACTTGGGCTGCCCCCCAGTGATGAAGGAAGCCAAGCTTCCCACCCGCCCTGGCCGGCCCTGGCCTCCGCTCAAGACTACAAAGTTTCAATTATAGAAGATAAATAAATCCCAGATACCTGCTTCCAGCCGGCCCTGGTCTCCACTCAAGGAGGTGCTGAGAAAAAAAAAAGAAAGAAAGAAAAAAAGGAGGGGCTGGGAGCTTGGGTCACCAGGGGGGTGTGTCAGCCTAAAAACAGCCCTCAGCCCCTCACCCAGGCTGGCCACATCCCCATGACCCAATCCCTATAAACGGGCAGTGGAACATCCCTTGAGGGGTCCCAGATTGGAGCGGGTGCAGGCTGGGTTGAGTGACACCTGCCCCCACCCCATGCATGAATTTCATGCACCGGACCTCTAGTATTTAACATATTATGCTTTGATTGGTTGAACGGCTGACTGGATGACTGGACACTTAGCATATTAGGCTTTTATTATATAAGATTATAAGTGTGATTTATTACTTAGTTTATATATTAAACTTTATATCTTGTTTACATCATTTATTATTCCATGTTTAATGTAAATTTAAATATATATTCAATATAACTCTTTAATGCATGGGGAGAGAAAGAACATTTGAAGTGTAAGGCAGATAGAGCTGGATTGAGGGAAAACATTTTGTCATTGGAGAATGTTATTATTATACCTATAATTCATTATGTGAAATAGAAAGCTTGAAAATATGAGAAGATGCCTAATTTTCACTTCCATCTGTCTCCTGACTCAAAATATCATTTGTATCAGACAGATTTGGGGGATGACATATTTTTTTTTAATCACCTAATTTTTTTTTTTTCAGTAACTCAGGGTGCTGTTTTCTCCTATATCTCCTGTGATTAAGAATCCAGGCACAGATCCTTTGGTTTTCTACATTTTATGAAAATATGTTAAGAAAATGTATGTATATTTTGAGAGAATCTGTGTGTGCTTAGTTGTGTAGGGCTTCCTGGGACACGTGGCCACCATGAGAGGGAAGTTGGCAGTAGGAGGGGTTTTGAAGCACAGCATACTGAATATCGCATTTTCAGTTTATCCTAACTTTTTAGAGCACCAGTAAACAAGGAAGTAGGGAGACAGGAAAGTGAAATGATAGTACGCAACTTAAATGTGAACAGTGTTATTCTAGCTATAGTTATGAAAATGTAATTAGTAAAGCAGACAAGAAGAGAAGGCAAATTAACTCCAGAGGAGGGGTGCAGCCTAGGGGGGACATAATTACGTGACATTTGCAAAAGCCACAGAACAAAAGTTCCCACTAGAAAGACATTTAAAGTGTTTAAATTATTGGATGCAAGTTTCTGCTTAATGATTAAATGTTATTGTGTTATCTCTCTCATGCTTTTTTCTCTCTGTTTTTTACAAAGTACTACTAGTATATGTCTATGATCTATCCATTATGCTGTGAGCATATCTAAGCCATAGCTTCTAATTTCTTGATAGCACTCCATGGTGCCATCTGACACATTTTATCTCTCCACTTCCCAGATGATGGACAGTCAATTTGCTTCCCACCCCTTTCCCTGGCTAAGCATATGGCTGCAGTGAGTAACCTTCCACATGTCCCCATATGGTGCTTTCTAGAATGACTGCCAATCCGCACAATCTTACCATCAGTGAGAGTCGCATCCCCACTAATACTTGGCATTTTCCATACTTTTGATTATTGCCAGTCTAATAGGCTGAGACATATCTTATTGTTATTCAGATTTTTTTTTACTTACTGATGATTACAAATATTTTTCATATATTCATTAGCTTCCATAGCTTCCTCTTCTCTACACTGAGTTTATACTTCCTTGCAAACTGTTTTCTACTTTTATTGTCTCTTGATCTGCAGTTCTCTGCTTACTGTATATGTGAAAGTCTGGTCATTTCTAGATACCTAGAGTATATTTTCACATCTTATAATATAGTTTAACTTTTACTATTCTTCCACTCGAACAAAAAATTAAAGTTCTGATGTACTAGTAATCTATTAATTATGTTGGCCTTATTTTGTGATTTTGAATTTTTTTCTATAGTTTAATTTTATTTTTTAGGTGACATTCTATATAATAAAAACCTAACATGCTAAGTGTCCAGTCACCCAGTTGTCCATTCAACAAATCAAAGCATAATATGCTAATGACATGCTTAAGCCGCTCAACTGCTCCCTATGATGTGCACTAACCACCAGGGGGCAGACAGTCACCTGGCTGACCAGTCACTATGATGTGAACTGACCATCAGGGGGCAGACACTCCGACCAGTAGGTTAGCTTGCTTCTGGGGTCCGTGTGATCGGGACTGAGCAAGATGGGCCAGACATGCCCTGGAGCCCTCCCACGGTCCCTCACTGGCTGGCCAACTTCCCTCATCCCTCCCAAGCCCCGATTGTGCACTGGTGGGGTCCCTTGGCCTGCCCTGCACCCTTTCACAATCAGGGACTCCTCGGGGGATGTCAGAGAGCTGGTTTTGGCCCAATCCTGCTCAATGCGAGATCTGCCACCTGGTCGTCAGTGCACTTCCATAGGGGAAGCACTGCTCAGCCAGAAGCTGGGCTCACAACTGGCGAGCACAGCAGTAGTGGCGATAGCCTCTCCTACCTCCACAGAAGCGCTAAGGATGTCCAACTGACGGCTTAGGTCCGCTTCCCAGAGACATCAGTTGGACATCCCCCGAAGGCTCCTGGACTGCAAGGGGGCACAGGCTGGGCTGAGGGTTCCCCTCCTGAATGCTCAAATTTGGTGCACCAGGCCTCTAGTTGGTTAATAAAATTATATAGGCTTCAGGTTTAAAATTCTATAATACATCATCTGTATATTGTTTAAAGCTTCTTCTCTACCCCAGAACAGAAAGGCATTTTGGATGTTTACTAAGTATATGTTAAGTCTTTAATCCAACTCATCCATTTTCACATGTGCTCTTAGAAAGGAATCCAATATTACTTTTCCCAATATGCTCATTCATTTTCTAACAACATACACTAAACTTTCTGAAAATTTTCCAATATATAGTGTTGGTGCCACTTTAGAATATTATAAATATCCACCTGTGCCTCTGTCTACTGTTAGTTCATTTTTTTTTATAACTAGAGGCCTGGTGCACAAATTCGTGCATGTGTGGGGTCCCTCAGGGTGGCTTCCGCTCATCCCGGCCCCACTGCACCTGCCTCGGGCTCATGCCCAATCAGTCCCAATCTGGAGAGGCTTGCGCTGCCACAGCAGCGCTCACCAGCTGTAAGCCCTGAGTCTGGCACCCTTCTGAGGGGAGTGGCCTGTGGGATGGATCCTAAACCAGCTCTCTGACATCCCCTGAGGGGTCCTAGATTGTGAGAGGGTGCAGGCCAGGCCAAGGGACCCCACCGGTGCATGATCAGGGCCAGGGATGGACTGCAGGAGGGCTCCACTGCAGGAGGGCTCCAGGGCGTCTCCAGCCCCATCTCACCCAGTTCAGATCAGGGCCGATAGAGGCTGGCCAGTCAGGGAGGGACACAAGAGGGTTCCAGGATGTGTCTGGCCCATCTCCTTCAGCCCTGATGGGCTGTACCCCATCAACAAGCTAACCTACCAGTCAGAGCATCTGCCTCTTGGTGGCCAGTGCACATCATAGCGCCTGGTCAACAAGTTGACTTTTTTGCCCCCTGGTGGTCAGTGCATGTCATAGCAAGCAGTTGAATGGTCTTAGCATATCATTAGCATATTATGCTTTGATTGGTTGAACAGTCAACCACCAGACGACCAGACACTTAGCATATTAGGCTTTTATTATATAGGATAGTTTAGTTCTTTCTTTTTTAGTTAATAATTTACTGTTGTTATTGTTGCTGTTTTTAAATGTTATCATGACTATGAATTTGAATCATAAAAGTATGTTTTTTGTCTCTGTATGCAAGCCTCCCTCATTATTATTTTCATTTTACAAATTTTAATTGACTACCCATTAACTGTATGTATATATGTCTATGTATATAAAATTAAGTTTATAAAGGATCTTCAAATAAAATTATTATTGTGATTAGATTGAAATCACAGATTACTTTGTGGAGATAAATCATCTTTTTATATTGTTAGGTTATCTCCTTTAAGAGTACAGATTACCTCTCACCCTGATCAGGAATGGAGCCAGCAACCTCTTGGTTCATGGTTTGATGCTCAACCACTGAGCAACACAGGCTGGGCCTCTCCATTTATTTAGATCAGGGGGCAATTTTGACCCCTGGGGGACATTATATGGAAATGTTAGTTACTTAATTTTTGGTTATTACAACTGGGGAGATGTTACTGATATCCAGGTAAAGATGCAAAAATCCCTACAATGAACAGGCTGGAGTATTTATTACCTGTTCCCAAGGGTCAAAAATGCTGAGGTAGAGAAATCCTGATGTAGATCATTTGTCTCTTCTTTATTATAGTTCTTTTTTTTTTTTCTTCCAGTTTCCTCTCTTGTTTTTTGTTTGTTTGTTTTTATTAAATGTATTGGGGTGACTTTGGTCAACATAATCATATAGGTTTCAGGTGTGGGTGTCTTTGTTACAAGATCTGCAAATTGCACCGTGTGTCCACCGCCCAGTTCTAAAGTTGTTTTTTTCATGGGGTGCTTATTTTTTTCAGTAATATAATTCCCAGATTTTTAAATATTTTTACATGCTCTAATGTATCTTACATTACTCTCATATTATTGTTGCTGTGTAGATATATACTGACTTAAGATTTTACTTCATTTCTGCAGTCTTGCTAAAATGTAATTAGTTATAATAGCACATTGATTTTATTATTTTATTGGATTTTCTAGGCAAAATATTCTATCACACTCAAATAAACTAAACTTCTATTTTGTTTATAAATAACATTGGCTGGGGCCTGAATTACAATGCAACAGGAGGAATAATATTGGACATTCTTTTCTTATCCCTGATGTTAAAGGAAATGTTTATAAAGTATACTTTTTAAGTGTACTGCTTGTTATATGTTTTGGTAAAAAAAAAAAGTTAGCTATTGTATACCTAATTTTCTATTTTTCTAGTAAGCATTTTTTTTAAATCACTAACAGATGATAAACCTATGTTTGTTGTATTTTTCTGAAGTAACTTACAGAACTTGGATTTTCTCCTTTAATCTGTTATTGTGACCAAATATATTACCATGTTGTGAGTTTTTCTGTTACTAAAACATTTTTACATTCTTATAATTAAGCCTCTTTAATAATAAAGTATGTATTCAATACACTATTAGAATTTCTCACTTAATAATTTGCTTTGAATTTTAATATCTGCATTCCTCAGTGAATTGGGCCTGTAATTTTGTTGTTGTTTTGTTCTGATCTAGTTTTAGAAACATGATTATAAGGGCCTTATTAAATTAATTGATAAATGAAGTGATTTTTAAAAGATTTTTGTACAACTGAAAAATCAAATTAATTGTTCTTGAAGGTTTGATAAATATAACTCTTTTTAATTTTTTTAAACTGGTTTTGGAGAGAGACAGAGAGAGTAGCATGGATTTGTTCTTCCACTCATTTATGCATTCATTGGTTGATTCTTGTCCGTGCCCTGACCAAAGATGAACCTGCAACCTTGGCATATTGGGACAACACTGTAACCAACTGAGCTACCTGGCCAGGGCTGAGAAATATAACTCTTAAAACCAATTATGTTTGAAAAACTTATTAAAATAGATTTTTATTGATTTCAGAGAGGAAGGGATAGAGAAGGAGAGATGGAAACATCAATGATGAGAGAGAATTATTGATCAACTGCCCCTCCTGCGTGCCTCAGACTGGGGGTTGAGCTGGCAACCGGAGCGTATGCCCTGACAGGAATTGAACAGAGACCTCCTAGTTTGTAGGTCAGCACTCAACCACTGAGCCACACTGGCTTGGCTATGTTTGAAATTTTTGAATGTAGTTCTTGGATATCTAATTTATTTTCTTTAACATCTATTCATTCATATTCTTTCATGTTCTTCTTAAATATTATATTAATCATAATCCACAGATTTTGACAATATTTTCATTATTATTCAGTTTTCAATATTTCTACATTTAATTTTTAACCCTATTGTGTTTTTGTAATATGTTATTTTGTTAACAAACATAAGATCTTTAAAGATATTCTGCATTAATTTATAATTTGATTGCCTTATGGCATTAAAGAATATTTATATAATCACTACTGTGATAGAAAATATTGCATGGTATAGAGAGGAACAGCAAACAGGCACTGTCATGTGAATAGCTGTATAGTGGACCATCCAGGAAGGCCTATGTTGGTACAGACACTGAATCTGAGAAAGAAAAGCTAAAAAACATACAAATAAAGTCAGGTTAAGGACCATTATACACATAGGGAATAACAAGTTATTAAGTTGACAAAAGCAGATTTTCTTTAAAGAATTCTAAAAAAATATTAATTAGTGACAACAAAGGGAAGAGAGGAGTGACATGATATTGAAAGATGTTAGCTAATACCATCTGTTGTAGTTCAAAATGCAGTTGTACTAACTGCAGAAGAAGCCATTGAAGAGTTATGTGCTAGCAAAGGTATAAAATGATTTGCATTTCAAACCTTTGTTTTGAATGCGCTTTTGTGAGAAACATGAGATGCACTGCCCAGGTCGCCCTTTGGAGAAGAACTCCTGTCTTCTCTGAATCTCTGTTTTGTGATATGTTGTGAAGCCCCTGGGTTGTGTCCACTGGGCTAGGGGCGTGTCCCTGCCACCCGGACACGCCCCTAGCCCAGTGGGGTTATGCATCATGTTGTCCATGCTGTTTATGCTGACTTATCATTACTCTACCAGGGAAGGGTAGATTTTACACATTCATTGCCATTTAATTACTTTCCTTTTACAAATAAGCAACAGACAATTCATAATTACTTCCTTTTCAAAAGTTAATAATATTATAACATTTTATATCATTGATCTCAGAGCATAATAAATCTCATCTATCCTACCTTATAATAGAGAATGCAAATGGACCGCACCTCCGCTACGCTCACAGCCAATCAGAGCAAACAAGATGGTGGTTAATTTGCATATGCGGGTGCTGAGCGGCCTGGGTCCAGGAAACATCCTCCAGACCCAGGCCGCTCCTAGCCTGTAGGCCCGTGCTTAGGTCTGGATCGGCAGGGGTCCCAGAAGGCCCCCTGGCCACTCAGAGCCTATGGGTGTAGGCACCAAGCAACCTAGCCAGTGGGAACATCCCCGCTATAGCTATGCGGGGATGTTCCGCCCCACCCCCAGTGGCTTGCAAAGGCTCCTGCACAAAGCGGTGGTTTGTGGCCACGCCCCCAGCCAGGCGCCCAGCACCAGGGGCTGCCACTGGCCTCCTGGGTTTGCCGAGACCCTGGAGGCCACTGCTGTGTGCTGCCCGGGGTCCCTGCAAGCCCCGAGCCTGAGGCCCATGGTCAGGCTGGCTGCTGGCCTCCCCCAGCCGCTTGCAAAGGCTCCTGCACAAAGCGGTGGTTTGGGGCCACGCCCCCAGCCAGGCGCCTAGGACCAGGGGCTGCTGCTGGCCTCCTGGGTTTTCCGAGACCCTAGCGGCCACCGCTGCGTGCTACCCAGGGTCCCTGCAAGCCTCGAGCCTGGGGCCCATGGTGGGTCTGGCTGCTGGCCTTGGGGTGTTTGGAGACGGGGATGTTCCCGCCCCGCCCCAGAGGCTTTCCAAGCTCCAGCACCAAGTGGCAAATTGTGTCCATGCCCCCAGCCTAGCGCCCTCCACAGGGAGATGGCTGCTGGCCTCTGGGGTGTGCAGATAACCCGGCAGCCACCACCGGGTGGCAGGGACACACCCCTAGCCCAGTGGACACAACCCAGGGGCTTCATGAGCTGCAGAGGATACACCTTTTTAAAAAAAATTTTTATTGATTTTTTTGTTTTTTTTTTTACAGAGAAGAGGGGAGAGGGATAGACAGTCAGAAATATCAATGAGAGAGAAACATCCATTAGCTGCCTCCTGCACACTCCCCACTGGGGATATGCCTCCAACCAAGGTACCTGCCCTTAACAGGAATCAAACCTGGGACCCTTCAGTCTGCAGGCCCACGGTCTATCCACTGAGCCAAACCATTTTGAGAGTAAATACCTTTCTGACAACTCATTGGCTAAACTCCCTGTAGGCCACCAATTGCAGTGTTCTTGGTAATTAGGGTTATAAGAATCCAAGAAGGTAATCTAGGGTTTTTCCACCACACTCTTGAAGGAAAAAATGAAGGTCCCTTGAGGGGTCCCAGATTGGAGAGACTGCAGGTTGGGCTGAGAGACAACACCCCCCGCTACCTCCCCTCCCCGCCGTGCACTAATTTTGTGCACCGGGCCTCTAGTATATATATAAAAGCCTAATATGCAAAGTGTCCCCTCGGGAGTTCAACCAGAAGTTTTATCACTTGCTATGACGTACGTTGACTGCCAAGGGGTGGCGCGGAATGAAGGAAGGCCCAGGCCAGCAGCCAGCAGCCAGGGAAGGGAGGCCTCAGCTGGCTGCTGGTAACCATTAGGGATCCTACCTGTGCACGAATTTCGTGCACTGAGCCTCTAGTTAGAAATAATATTCTTGTTTCTAGCAATGTATGTCCTGTTAGAATCCTGGTGCTAACGGTATACTTGTCTGGAATTGATCCAAGTCCATATCTACTTTGCTTGAAAATACTTTATGAAAAACAAATCAGTGCACTGGGAAAAGTCTTGTCAAGAATCAGTAAGTGGCCAGAAAAAAAGCTGCTTCTGAATACCAAAAGCTGAGTGAAAGTAAACTATGACCTCATGGCAGAGCAAGGAGGTACTAGTAAAAGTGTGGTGATGCAATCTCTATGTTTTGCAAGACATTCTTGATCATTTTTCCATAATATAATGTCAGAGTCATGGCCTTCAAAAATGACTTCCCAGAATTCTTCTTAGGCTCACAAATGTTAGACAATGCCAATAATATACAACAATCTTTAGCTTCTATAAATATACGAACGTGGAGGAATTACATCATAAAATAAGCCCAATGAACTTAACCTTAAAATAAATAAATACCCATCAGATTTTTTCACTGAAATAACCAATTGCAATGATAAGAGTTGTCATCTTATAACTTTGAACGATCATGGATTGAGTATAGCTCTGAAGAAGGTTTTTAAAAAAGAACATAGAATTCCTATCTTCAAGAATATGCATTCTATTATGTAATCTATACATATAAATAGGTAATATGCTAATTTGTCCCTTACAGTGTCTCAGCCACGACCAGTCTGTGGGAGGGGATGGGGCGGGGACTTCCGCCCCCAGTGCTAACATCACGCTGCCTGCATGTGTCCCTGCCCAGCACTGAGGTGAAGCTGCCTGCCTGAATCCCCATTCAGTGCTGATGTGAGACTGGGGGCGGGGGGGGGGGGGGGCGGGGAGGCTGGGCTTGACAGGGGACCTCAGGTTGTGCCCCTCATCTGGCGGGGCTTGACGGGGGACCTCAGACCACGCCCCCCGCCCCAGCTCCGGGCCGGCAGACCTCAGGCTGTGCCCCCCGCCCTGGCACCAGGCCAGGAGATCTCAGGCTGCTCCGCTCCACCCCACAGGGCTTGATTGGGTGCCTCAGGCCAGACTCCCCACCCCAACGCTGGACCAGAGTACTTCAGGCTGCACCCCCCTGCCCAGCAGGGCTTGACAGGGGCCCTCAGGCCACAACCCCCACCCTGGCGCTAGGCCAGGAGACCTCAGGACGCACCACCACCTGGGTACCTAGCCAGACTGGGGAACCTGAGGCTGCAACCCCCACCCGGAAGGGCTTGACAGGGGTGGGGCCGGCTGGGTCTGGGTCTCACCCAATGGGGGTGGGGCCGGCCAGGTCTGGGTCTCCTGCGTTTTCAAAGTGTGTGCGGGTGGTAGGTGGGGACTTGACTCTAGGTTCCGCAACGTGCCCCAGACTCTGACAGGAGGGAGATTTTATAGACATTTTATTAATTTTCTTTCATCTCTGACACTTCTATTATAGAGAAAGGGCAAATAGCAATATTAAAATATTTCTTTTAATTAATTCCCTTTAAATGTGTACGAATTTCATGCACCGGGCTACTAGTGTGATATAAGAATCTTGGTATCTGATAGATTGTTACAGAAGTTCTAAGAGAGATACCAAAACCTGTAAAAAACAAAGGGACTCTGACAATGCTTGAGATTATTCTTTAGCTACTTGACATACAACAACTTTTAAACACAGATGACATAGAGATCGTCCATCAAATGGACCTGTTCTTTGGGGTAAAATAATTACAGTAAAGTGGCTTCCTAGGCAGAGATTTCACTTGCAAACCTCCTTGTACCATGTGGAGTCATGTTTCAGTGTTTTGGACAATGAAATGTGGGCAGAACTGATGCATACATCAAGGCATGACTTATAAAACCCCTGAATGATCTCCAGTGTCTCACTCTTCTCCCTTGTTGACTAAATGCTAATGGTGAAGGTTTCTTTCAAGTCATAATTTTGATATGGCAGAGATATGGTGAGTTCCTAAGTGACAGTGTGGAAGAGGTTTAGTACATTGCATCATAGAAACAAATAAAGCTTACTGGTTATTACATTGTGTGTTTATCACAGGGCTGCACACTTGAAACCTATAAAATTTTATTAACCAATGTCACCCCAATAAATTTTAAAAAATTTAAAACCTCACTAGGTTATTAAGATTAAGGTAAAAATAAATTCTCAAGTAATTCTACCTGTGTATGAATATATGCATATATACATGGATATTGTATCAGTGTATATAAAAGACCTGATGCATTCTTCTTCAATTGCCTCAAATTAACTTTTTTGTGAAGAGCATTTAAGTTTAAATCCTGCAGAGAACTTTAATATACCTTAGAATGAGAAAAAGCTACCCTTTCCCACTTGCTTTTATCTTTCTCTTGTTATCATCTACCCTTCCCTCCCCTTATAGCACATCTTGCTAATTCAGAGAATTAGAAATACTTTAGAATAGAAACCTTTTTATTTACCTCTTCATTTTCAATAACTACCATAGTGTCTAGTCCAGGGGTCCTCAAACTTTTTAAACAGGGGGCCAGTTCACTGTCCCTCAGACTGTTGGAGGGCTGGACTATAGTTTAAAAAAAAAACAACTATGAACAAATTCCTATGCACACTGCACATATCTTATTTTGAAGTAAAAAAACAAAATGGCATAAACACCCGCATGTGGCCCGCGGGCCGTAGTTTGAGGACGCCTGGTCTATTTCCTAGTAGTTTAATAAATATTTTAATTAAATGAATGAATGTGTGAATAAATAAAGAAATAAATCATTAATCTACTTTAGTTACCTTTCTATTTATTCCCATCCATCTCTGTCTGCTTCTTGACATTTTCTGCACCCTGAGGATTGCACAGATCTGCCTGAAAGGTTACTAGCAGTGTTCTTCACACTGGCAGAGGGAGCCATGTCTCAAAGTGTGAACTCTTTAAGAACGCCTAACAAATTCACCCTTCAATTCAACTGTTTTCATGCCCCCTTTCTATATACGAATCTTTCTGCTTCTAAGACTCTTGGAAGCAATCATTTATTTCTCTTAGGGCTATAGGCAGTCCAGTAAGCTCAGCTAATACTAGTGGCATAGAAAGCTAGAAGAAGTGCAAGTGTTCACTGACTTTGAACTTGCCAGAAGGGAAAATACAACTACTGTGTTTGCCTATTTTCAGTTATGTATAATAAATCCTAAAACTTCTTAGGAAGACTCAGTTGTTATATCCTCCTAATGATATAGCAATTTTTTAAAAAATCAGGGCAATTGTTTTTATAAGGCCTTGGTATATGATGCTTATAATATACTAGTAGCCCTGTGCACAAATCCGTGCACCAGTAGGTCGCTACAACCCTCCTGTAGCTCTCTGCCCACTGCCCTGCCCTACTGTAGTTCCCCCTACCCGCCTTCATAGCTTGCTGCCCTACCCTCTCCTGTAGCTCTCTGCCACCTGCTTGTAGTTCGCTGCCCCACCCTCCTGCAGATCCATGATCCGGTCATTACACGATCAGTCATTACACCTCACGGAGTAATGGATAATTAGCATATTCCTCTCTTATTATTTAGGATGTCAATGGATTACACAAAAAAATAACATCATAATGGACCACTTCAGAGCAGGGATCAATCTCTTCTTGACCTTTCAGTGAAGATCAAGTACAGAACAGGAGATGGCGGGCCATTTCTGTAAAGGGAAGATACAAAGTATTTTGGACTTTATAGATCTTAATGTCTCTGTCACAACAACTCAGTGCAAAAGCACCCGAAATGGAAATGCACATATTCGGCTATGTTTCAATGAAACTTTATTTATAAAAATAGGCAGTAAGTTGATTTGTTTCATGGCCACAATTTGTTAATCCCTGTTCTGGATCATTTTTTAACATTATAAAATAGTAATTATTGGGTATAATTTATGACAAGTAAAATATCTGACTTTAAGGATTAAATGTATTAGGTTTATTTCATGCAAATAGGTTTTGTTGTATCAGTAGTTTCAGGCAAACATTTATTATTCACAAGATGTTCTGACAAGTAGAAAGAAAATGAAAACTATGTAAGGTTTTACTATATTAACACTATATGGGTGAGGTGATCAAACCATACATAGACATCCTGTAAGATAAAGCACAGGGTCTAACTGACAACATTTTGTTCCAGCCTTCATGTTGTTTGTTCTGATTCCAAAACCTTATACATGTTAATGCAATTATAGGGAGAAAAGCTTCAGGCAAATGAGGTATCAATTAAAGACAGAGAATGTGTGGTCTGACAAATTCTACCTGGGGATAGTTTTGTGAATTTGTTTCAAGGGGTTATTGAAGTGGAGAAAGTATATTATAAAAAGAAGACAAGCTGTAAATAAAAAACGTTGAACTTAGCATGTGAGTTTATGAACATCATTGGCAGACCTTTGATGTGGTCCTCAGATGGCCAGTTCAAACTAGTTATCATACATTCACTTTGCTTCAACCTGGTAACTTTACTACACGAGGGTCATTCTCTCAGTCTGGTGGCATTTGTGAATTAGCTCATTGAGATATTAGCAATAGTGAAAGCTTGCTACCTTGATGTTTGTCCTGCCTATTGCTGCTACCAGGGAAGGTCAAGTCATCCCAATGAATTTAAGATAGGTTGAATAGGGAATCAACAGTAAATAATTAGCTTGACATTTAGAGTTGTAAATCTCTGCTTGTCATCCAGTTACTCTGCATTAATCTGAGATGGGAAGTCACTAGGATAGAAATCCAAAGAGAATAAATTGCTAAAGGGGTTAGGTTTGTGATTAATGGTGAGAGAGAACACTATTAATATCTGTCTTCTTGAGTGCCTATGCTACCTTTTCTTCCAAGAGACAGTAAAAAGCTCTTGTCTGCTAAGTTTTGCTTTATATAGTGAAGATTAAATCAAGGTTCATTTCAGGTCAGACAGAGTTCCTCCTTGATAACCTATCATGAATCTTGAAGGCAGGATAAGATTATTTCCCTCAGAAATAATATGATGATTTCTCCTCTCAAAACCCCGTGTTGTATCAAAATCTCATTCAGGAAGTGGCATGTTACAGTGGGAAGAGTACTGCATTGATAATCATAAAAATATCTTCTTCCCTTATCTCTCTCTTTTACTGTGGAATCCTATATAATAAAAGCCTAGGTGGCATCACGCCCTTGTGCGACGTCATCACAAGATGGCCACCACAAGATGGCCGGCAGGGGAGGGCAGTTGTGGGCGATTGGGCCGGCAATCAGGCCTAAACCAGCAGTTTGACATCCCCCAAGGGATCCCAGATTGGAGAGGGTGCAGGCCAGGCTGAGGGACACCCCTCCTGTGTACAAATTTCATACACCGGGACTTTAGTCTTGTAATGAAAGAGCCTAAGTCTCTCATTGACTAAGTCAGCCAACTTTTCTTTGTGCTTCCTATGTCCTGGGAAATGTGCCTTAGTCACCGCCTTCAAGAAACTAAATATCAAGTAAAGAACATAAGTATAAGTGATATTTTTATTTTTTAAATATTTTTATTGATTTTTAGAGATAGAGGAAGGGAGAGAGGCTGGGAGAGAGAGAGAAAGAAAGAGAAACATTGATGTGTGAGTGAAACATCGATCATTTGCCTCCTGCACACCCCATACTAGGCATTGAATCTGCAACCTAGGCATGTGCCCTGACCAGGAATCAAACCAGCAAAATTTTGTTGCACAGGATGATTCCCCACCAAGTTAGCCACAATGGCCAGGACATATATGTGATATTTTTAATTCAAATTATTATTAGACTATGATGATATTCCATGACTTTGCTGTATGGTATTTTCTTTCTGTCTTTATTTTATAGATCTTAAAAGTGTTATAAAAAACTCAGATGAGTTCAGATTAGAAAGAAACATGATTTTGAAAGGAAAATTATGATGTAGCTGACTTCACATAAAATCAGATGAAACAAATGTGTTGCCTTCAACAAAAAGAATGGTATCATTATGGCAAGAATTCAAAATTAAATTGCACTGAAAAATGAACAAAACTCACCATGAAAAGCAGGTTGAAAGGGATAAGCTTATGTTTTTAGGAGTAAAAGATGGTTTTATGGCAAAAATATATACGTAGAGGAAAATTATTTGTCACAACTTTGCTAAGCTATTGTTTATTATTTCTATTATAAAATATGTTTCCTAGTTGAAATGATCTTACAAACACAATATATAGAAATACCTGAAAGACAAAGCATTCCATCTATGTTTTATTCCACTTTCATGGCCAGAAACATCTAGTATTCTGTCATTTTTTAAGAGAATGAGAAATGAGGCATACAACGTGTTTTTTAAAGAATCAAATACTTATATGCTAGGTAGCCCCACAAAATAATTGCATATAGTTCTTGATTATGCCCCAGTTTTATCTCTCTATAGCATAGACACTGACAAACTAAAAACACACAAGTCCTAAAAATGAGTAATTCTTTGCTTTAGTTTTTTTGTTTGTTTGTTTGTTTTCTTTTTTACTTTTTTTAAATATGAGTCTCTATCCTGGCTTGAGACCTTAAAAAGGAATTTTATACAAGTTAATCTGGAAGTATAGCTGTAGTTAGAAACACTGAGTTACTTCAGGGAAATTGGGTATGAAATGAGATTCTCCTATGGTTGTCATTATTTATGGGCTAACAACATAAGTTGTGTAGACATAGATATTATGTATACAAAAGCACTGATTTAATCCAAAATGTGTTGTTCTGTTATCAGTTCTAATTAGGGTTTATAGAGATTTAATAAAAAATAAAATATTGTCTTTCAATTTATAACAATAATCTATAGATATAGTTGTAAAATTATATTTTCCCTTCAAATTATTTACACATTTACATTGGATTATTTTTAAAACAGTATAGTATATAGAAAATCTATGGGAATGTGAAGATATCTGTGGTTAAATAGATAGAAAAAGCATGATATTGTTGTAAGGTACATTTTACATCTACTAATAACCTTTAAAGAGGAATAAAAGTTGAAGTAGTAGACTTTTATATCAAGGACTGAAAAATACCCACTTATTTGATTAGTTATAATAATAAAAATTCCATCATTCATTCATTTCTACATTATTATGTGTTTCTATACACCATTCTCCATGCTTTTAGAGTTACATTCAGAAACACAAGACTCCTGATTTTCTTTTTTATGTAATGTGATTATGCGGTTTCCTAAAATATTATCATACAGCATATTTATCAAATTACCTTTCATGAAAAAATGTTGGGAAATTCACTATTTGCCAGGACCCAGGGAGGAAGAGAGAGACATATTTCTTGCCAAGGAAGTCCCAACTTGATAAGAGAAAGAGACACCTTGGGAATGAATTCAAGATAGGCCTATAATTCCAATGACCCAATTTTAATATATGGTGTTTTGTATGTCAAACTGACATCTTGTCCTTTGTATATGTGCTAATGTTGATTTTATGACTACTGTTAAAACACATTTTCAATTATTAAAATTCATAACATGATTTCAATTATAAAAAAAGATAGGGCTATAATATTTAAGGGTGTTGGAATGACTAAACCTCCTTGGTTTTAAAATTAAAGAACACTTTATACCTCAATTTATTAAGACTGTCTTATGCATCAGGAATTCTATTAGCATGTTGAATACATAATCTCTCTTAATCTTTAAAGCCATGTGAACAATGAATGATTACACCCATTTTATAGACAAGTAAAATAATATTTAAAGATCTATAGTGGCTTAACTAAGGTTTCACAGGCAGTTAAGGACAGAGTTGGAATTTGTGCTCCAGGTTATCCTGACAATAAAGCTTATGTTATGTTCAGAAAATTTATTCATTGATTACTCTCTCTCAGTTTTGTGTGTGTGTGTGGGGGGGGGGGATTTAAATGTCTGGTGAAAGCAATGTCTGACTCTCTGCTGTATAGTGAGGTAGTCGCATATATCATCTCCTAGGATAGGACTGCCTCTGAGACAGATGCAGAGAAATAATTGTGTACAAAATTGTCTGTACAAAATTGAAGATCATCCTCTGAAAAAAGAAACCCTAAACTCAAATACAGGTGTGAGAGCTTCCCGACCTGTTTGATGAAGCCATGTTCTTAATCAAGAGTGTTGAGGGAGTGGTTAAACCACAGCCAGTTGGAACCGTGTCTGAACAGGTGCAGCCGCACATAGCCTGAAAATGAACAGGACTCATTTCAGAAGTTTTTTATTATCCTAAATTCAGGTCCTTTCCAAAGTAGCTTTTCTGATTCAAATGCTTAGTGCCACAGACATAAACAATGCAAGTGGCACACAGAAAAGGCCACTTTGGTAGAACTGGAGTAGTTTCATTTGCTCACAAATAATTATTAATTATTTCAAATAACAAACTGGAAAGATAAAAGAAGTTTTCATCTGTGACAAGTTTGCTTCCTATCCCTTCTTATGATCTTTTGCAAGTTATTGCCTCTCTAACATCACAGGGTCAGTGTCTAAAAGTAAATTGAAATTGCCAATGGCTTCCTTCCTTTTAAATATAAATGTCTGGGTCAATGTATTATCCACCAGAATCAGGAAATTTGAGTCCTTATACAAATCACCACGTTCGCTCTTGGAAAAGGAATAAAGTTTCTCTGATGTCAGTGATTTTATTTCCTGTTCATGATTCTAACAATGATAAGGGTTTATCCAAACGGATCAGACACTGCAATGACAAGGGAGAGAAAAACAAATCCTGCCAATAACTTTACCTCTCACAGCAGGCTTCAAACACACTACACACTGAAGCTGGTGGAGAAGGATTTCGCTCGTCTGATGGATTCAGCAGACTTTCTTTAAATGTTGCACCCAGATACTCTACACTCTCTAAATTATTATGTAGGTCCAGAGAATAATTAAATATCTTGTTTTGACTTTCTTTGCAGTCCAGTCTCAATTTTCAGGCTAAACACTTTGTGAAATGCCAGCAGCCTGCGTGTTTGTGTGTGCGCGCACACACGCACACACACACGAAAGATAAATAATGTTAAATTAGTGGAACCAAAAAGAAACACAGAGTGGTAGATTTATATTTTAATCCATTACATACTTTAACTTGAGCTTCTGAAGATTGCTGCAGAAAATATGAGTTATCTAAATATATAAAAGGCTAATATGCTAAGTGTCCGACCATCTTGCTGGTTGCTGATGTGCACTGACTACCAGGGAGCAGATGATCAATACAGGAGCTGCCGTGACGTGCACTCGACATTTACAGAGAAACAGCACCACAGACCTGCTGCCCACAAAGCAACAGTTGGCTTCCCCCAACACAGGCCCTGCCACCACCCCAGAGTGGCAGCCCAACAAATTGCAGCTGACACTGCTGAGACCCCATGGTGCAAAATGCAGCCCATAGCCCCGCCCAGCCCAGAAATAGTGGCTGTGGCCTCCGGGTAATGATGTCACATACCAATGCCCAACATCCTCTTCCTAGCAACTAGCCTCCTTGCAGTTTCTTCAGCCCAGGAACACGACTTGTTTTGGAGCCAGGTGGGAGCATTTTACATTTTAACCAAATGTCTGTGAAATGTTTTCCCGTGCCTCATATCATTTGATCCTCAGAAGTCCTGGAGTAGGTAGATAGGAGACTCGGTGGAATCCTATTTTTTTTTTTTTTTCATTAGCTGGAAAACAGAGATTTAGAAAGCTTAGAAACTTGACCGGACTGAAGAGAAGTAAGAAATGGTGGACCTTGAAAATGACTTCAGGTTTTCTCACTGTGCAGAATATAGTCAAACACTGCTGCAGTTAAATATTTTACCTTTTGTTCTCCCTGTGTGATCTACAATAATAATCTGCTTTGTGTTGATATTTATTGCTGTGTTGCTGACAATTACCTGAAAGAGAAGTTGGGGTGCTTCACTGGGCTGGAAAATGTTTAGCTGCATCAGAAAGCAGGTCTAATTAAGCAAGTTTATTCTATATATATAAAAGGCTAAGTTGACTCACACATGTGTGATACATATAAATCTCTCTGGTGCCAATTGCATGCATGTGTCTCGATCTATCATTGTTGATCCAGAATTTGGTTGACACTTCTATTATAGAGAAAGGGCGAATAGCAACATTAAAATATTTCTTCTAATTCATTTCCTTTCAAAGTGCTGGAATTCATGCACCGGGCCACTAGTTGAACGTAAATGTAAATGGGTAAATTTCTTGGGAATTACTATAACCCAATAAGGGAAATACCTATAAATTCAAGGATATTTTAAAGTGGCTTTTTTTGGACACACTGTTACACCATTAGAACATTGTTATTTCCTTCTAGGATCATTATTTTTTGATGTTTTTTGCAATCCCATACTTTTGATAATTTTTAAATAATCTAAATAGCTTCATAAATCCTACATGAAAAATCAAAATATTTAGCATGATATACAAGTTTAAGTTTACTGATCTTTTTGGTTGAATGGATTAGTGGAAAGAGTTTGAATCTTTAAGTCAGACAGACTTAGGTTTAACTTTAGTGATAATACTTAATGAATATTGATTTTTTAAAAAGTGACTTATAGTCCTTGAGTCTTAAGGTCCTTATTTACAATACAGACTTCAAAAGTCTCGCATAAGACTATTGTAGATAATAAACCTCACACCAATTCAGTGCAGCTTTAAAATTGCTTACTTTTCCTTGCTACTATATTGACCCCACTCCCAGATTTATGTATTTATCTTTTTTAGTTTCAACTCCTAGACTCCAATGCTCTTGCTCTACACTCCAACAAATAGTAACTACATTTTCATAAACATGCTAAATGTATCCATATCTCTCTGAGTTACCCCACTTTCTTCCTTTGGTGAAATAGCTTTCACTACCTACTAACCTCTACTTTTCCCAATGCCAAGCTCAAATGTCAGTCTTTCAATGAAATCTTTCTTGAACCATAAAAACTTAAGTGATATTTCCCTTTTCATATTCTCATAGCATTTTGAAATACCTCTATTATCCCACTTAAGGTGTTTTATTTTTATTTTTATTCCCTAATCTCCAGTTATAATGTGAATTTTAAAACATAAGAACAGGATTTTAGTTATATTTTTCTCTTATCAATAAGAACATCCTTTGTGCTAAGAAGAGACTCTATTTTGTGTTCTTGTACACTAAATAACAGTTATTGAGAATAAAATAATCATTTCAAACAAATGATTACCCATAATTTATGTGGATCTTCAACGTTACAGTCCCTTTAAAAATAATTCTTTTATATTAAGACATCACCAGAAAAATGTACCAAGAAATAAAAAATATTTACTTAAGTTTGCTTCTGCATTTCCTATGTTTAATGGTGAAAATATAGCTCTTAGTTTTAAATAGATAGCATCAATACTATTAATAATATAACTAATTTATATCTGAAAAAATTAATTACCTTTTGAATTTTATTATATGTAATTATAATATCAGTTGGTGTTTTGTTCCTAATACATTACTTAGCAATGTTTGTATCAGAAGGGCTGTCAAGTCTCAGAAGACCATCCTTGGTTCTAACAACTGAAAGTAAAGGTTTAACAAAATCCTTTTCTGCCTGGATATTTATCCTTTGGTTAACTTCCTAATCCCTGGAAACAGATAAAGATGTGTTGTGTCACTTATGTTACTAGGCAATATATTTTATGATAAAAGCTACACCACCACTGGGAGAACTTAAGCCCCTGGCAGAGGCTCTCCTTGTTTTTCATTCCTCTGAGTGGTGACTCATAAATGAAGAGGTACATGTCTCAAGAGAACATTGGAAGCTATGATCATAGAGTTGTTCCAAGACATACCACCCTTTATGGTATGCTAGAGGCCCGGTGCATGAATTTGTGCATGGGTGGGGTCCCTAGGCCTGGCCAGTGATAAGGGCCAATCGGGGCCAGGCTGATTGGGGCCAGGCTGATTGGGTCCTGCTGGCCAGGGGGGAGGGACAGTGGAGAGACCGCGGGAGGTTGGCTGCCAGCCCCAAGGAGGGAGCTGGCCCTAAGCCCCCCTGGGAGAGGGACCACATCTGCCATCCCCACCCCTGGTTGCCTGTCCCAGCCTAGGACCCAAAGGTACTGGCAGGGTTGGGAGAGGAGGTGACAATCGCTGGGCCGGGTGCAGAAGAAACAGATGCCGGACGCCGTGAGAGGTTGGCCAGCCAGGGGGAGGGACTGCAGGTGGTTGTCCGGCCCCAGGAGGTTGGCTGTGGGAGCGCACTGACCACCAGGGGGCGGCTCCTGCATTGAGCATCTGTCCCCTGGTGGTCAGTGTGCATCATAGCGACTGGTCAACCGGTCCTTCCAGTTGTTCAGTCATGACGGTTGCTTAGGCTTTTATATATATAGATGAGGCTCTTAAGCCATAGTGGCTTCCATGCCCACCAGTGGATTTTAGTCTTTGTACCTCAGCCATGGCCTGTAGAGAAGGTGACTTGGCAGATGTATGCCTTGCTGGGCATTGCAGGACCTCTCCAACCTCTACTGAGACTTTTCTCTCCCCAGTGTCTGCCTGCAAAGTGACTGCTTTAATGTGTTGAGCTGCTCGCCTGTTTTCAGTAGCTTGCAAACCCTACCACTGGTCTTGTCAGTGCCATGAGCTGAGTGAGACAAACCAGTCCCAAGAGTAGCATTCAGACAAGCTAGAGCCCTGGGAACATGGCCCACTCTTTTGTGTCCATCCTTAAGGAGGATCCCATACAGTGTGTTTCCTCCTGGTTGCTCTGCTACGTTGCATATAGAGAGGACCATGAATGGGTGTGCCAAATGCAGATAATATTCCTGGACTCCCTTCTTGGTTTTATAATTGCCTGGGCACTGTGGCTTCTCAGTAGGTCTCTACAGTTCTCACAGAGCAATTCTGGTCCATGTACTGTTGTCAATTAGCATCCCTTATCCAGGAAGAAGGTAGACCAGTCATGTTTAATTGGTTTTGCTTTGGGTTTTGTTGTTGTTGTTAAATATGATTTTCAATATGATTGTGTTAACATAAACATTTTAAAAATTCTGTACTTAGAATATTTTAAATGAGTAGGTTTCATTTGTAAACTTTTTATTTTCTTCTATAGGACCTCCATTGTTCTTTCATATATGTTATCAATACAATATAGACAATAATACATTACCATACTCAAGAGTTTCATTTGGCATGTTAACAACTTTTGCAAAGAATGTCATCTCAATGAGTTAAATATATGAGACATTGAGGAGCTAGCCAGAGCTGACTCTTGAATCAGTAAGAATCTATCCTTAAACACACCTCCTTGCCTAGCTTCTTCCCCTATCCTCTCCTGTTTCACAGACTTTTACAGTCTTGAAAGTGTGAAAGTCCTCCCCCTTGCCTGGCTGAGTCATGCTGGCATGGCTCAATGGTTGAGCATCAACCTATGAACCAGAAGATCACAGTTTGATTCCCTGTAGGGGCACATGCCTGGGTTGCTGGCTTGATCCCCAATGGGGGGCATGCAGGAGACAGCTTATCTCTGTCATCATTGATGTTTCTAGCTCTCTCTCCCTCTTCTTTCCTCTCTGAAATCAATAAAAATATATTTAAAAAACAACAACAACACAATAAAATGAGCTGCCTTACCAAAACCACCTGCACAATAATCTCCATCTTCAATATCTGGCTCTGTTTCTCAGAAAACTGACTTGGACATTAACCTTAATATGGACAAATAAAGTTCAAAGTGACATGAGAGCTCACAAAATTGGGAATGGTTTTTGCCTTTTTTGAGGAAAGGTGGATAAAGGCTCTATAAATATTTGATTCAGAACTTGATTTAACCATTTGGAAGATATTACCTAAAAATAATATTTTAAAAATTATAGAGCTGGCAAAAATATTACATTTACATTTAGGGGAAGGCAGTAAGTTGCGTGGGTCTGGAAATAACATGGTAGGAAGCAGTGGGGAGCAACAACAGGGAATGCAAGGTAAGGAGAAGCTTGTGAACTGGAACTGACATGGAGCAGAGACTTAGAAACTGTTCAGGTTCTTATTGACATGATTAAGTTTTTAAATTAGAACACTATCTTGGCTGCACCTTTCTGCTCTGGTTAGAGAGGTTCCAGAAATATTGACATTCTAATTCAGAAACAACCTTGCCCTGAAACTGCCATTGGCAATATCGTTAAAAGTCTTGTTTTCAACATTTCTATTTCTTGTTTAATAGAATTTGTTCATTCCATGCCTCATGCTTCTCCCATACATACCATTCTCTGTCTTCAAGGAAGGGGTTTTTGCAGTTTACGTTTTCTTTTTTTAAAAAAACAACAACAGTATTCCCAGTGTCTCAGATCTCATACATTGCACACTAAACAATAAATAGCAAATGTTATAGGTTTTGCAAATATTTTGAGGGCTTTAAATTGAAGTACATCTTTAAGAGACTGCAGTAAAGTAGTTCTTATACCATCCCAAAAATGTATTTTAAGAATCAAAACTATTGGAGCAAGAATTAAAGATATCAATTAGCTACATAGAGTCTACCAGAATTATACTTGCCAACAAAAAATGGTCATTTTTTCTCCCCCTAGCCTTTAAAATATATGAGTATTTTTCACATCAATTTTTCATTGGGGACTCCAAGTTCCAGACTTGTATTCAGCTCTCCCAAGTGAGAATTAAAAGTCCCCAAAAGGCATATCTTAGTAGCTGAGAGTTTTACAGGCTTGCTTCATGTTTAACGCTGCAAAGACTGAGTTACTGATTTTCACCAACCTTAATAGCTTTCTGAGCAATAAAGCTCTTTCAACTTCTCTTTATAAAAAAAATGAATATCATGTCTCCATTTGTCCTCTATTTTCCTGATGACTCATTTAATATACCTGACTACTTCTACTATTTTTACAGTAATTATTCAAAATGCCTAACATGTATGTGTTTAAATTATCTTGGAGATTGTCTAGCAGGCATTCTGGAGACAATGTAAGTGCCTCTACTCCAATTACATACAATATGTGTGTGCGTGAAATTGAGCGTGTCCATGGTATGGTTGTGATTATGGTTATTTTATTGCTGTAGAAATACCTTAGTAGTCAAAAATAATTGGTCTAAACTAGTTAAAAGCATAGATTTAAAAATAATTAAGTAGAAAATATAGAGGTTGGCTTTGGATTACACCTTTATTGTAAAAAAAAAGAGAGAAAATTATGAACAAATTAGAATTGAAATCAGGTAAAACTCTGAAGAAAGAAATAATTTTTTTCTGATTTATAATTTCTGCCTTTTTCCTTTCCAAGAATATAAGCTTTCTCTCAGTGAACGGCCTCTGCACATATCTCAGGTATTGCCTGTCCAAATGAGAGTAATTAAAAAAAGGTTATCGTGCCGAGACTGGTTTGGCTCAGTGGATAGAGCATCTGCCTGTGGACTCAAGGGTCCCGGGTTCGATTCCAGTCAAGGGCATGTACCTTGGTTGCCGGCACATCCCCAGTGGGGGGTGTGCAGGAGGCAGCTGATCAATGTTTCTCTCTCATCGATGTTTCTAACTCTCTATCCCTCTCCCTTCCTCTCTGTAAAAAATCAATAAAATATATTAAAAAAAAAAGGTTATCGTCATCTGAATAGTAATTACCATATTGTTTGGATACATGAAAAGTTCCAAAAGGAAATGTATTTTTCTGAGAGAGATGGAAGAACTAGGGCATCTTCTCTAGGTTAACATGTTGATATTGAAAGAATAATAAGAAAATGCAAAATAAGAAGGCTGTCATATTTTAATTGAATAAAAAGAGTTTCAAACACTTCAGTAGTTGCCCTCAATATTTAATGCTCTCCTTTTCCACAAAAGTATTTGCTGACTATGAAAAATCTATATCATCAGAAAATTATACATTATGGTCAAGATGGCTTGCAATACATATTCTACTTTATAAAATGTTCCATTGCAAATTGTTTATGACATTTCTTGGAATAATCATTACCTTTTTTGCAAGTTTAAGGATCAAGAATACTCTAATTTCTTAGAAAATGGTAATCTATGTAATCCTATATAGTAAAAGGCTAATATGCAAATCAACCAAACAGTGGAACAACCAGTTTCTACTACATGCACTGACAACCAGGGGGCAGATGCTCAACACAAGAGCTGCCCCCTGGTGGTCAGTGCACTCCCACAGGGGGAGCGCTGCTCAGCCAGAAGCCGTGCTCACAGCTGGCGAGTCCAGCGGGGGTGGTGGGGAGCCTCTCCCGCCTCCATAGCAGCGCTAAGGATGTCTGACTGATGGCTTAGGCCTGCTCCCCTAAGCCATCAGTCGGATATCCCCCAAGTGCTCCCAGACTGTGAGAGGGTGCAGGCCGGGCTGAGGGACCCTTTCCCGCCCCCCCCCACACACACACAGTGCACGAATGCCGTGCACCGGGCCTCTAGTATTAACATATAAGTGATTTTTTAATGGTCACATAAATTACTTTTTCAGTGAACTGTAATTAGAAAAAAGTACTAACATTCAAGATAGGGGAACTATATATATAATTGGATCAGAAGCTTTACTTATGAAATGGCATTTTTCCCCTCACATTATAAAGTTGTCTGAATCATAAGATACAGTGTCAAAGTTTTCAGTTATTATTGTTGGTAACTGGTGTGTTTGTCTGCTAGGGCTGCAAACAAATGACAACAGAGTGCCTAAAACACCAAACATTTGCCTCCCAGTTTTGGAGACTAGAAGTCCCAGTTCAAAGTGTAGGTCGGGTAGGTTCCTTCTGAGGCTGTTAGAGATGTTCCACTCCCAGCCTGCTCCTTGCTTTCTGGAGGGCTGTCTTCTCTAGACTCTTCACCTCAGTCTGCCCTCCACGGGTACCTATCTTCACTTTCCCTTTTCACAAGGAAACTTGTCCTTTTGGTTTGGAAACTCATGACTTAGTTTCAATTTGATTACCTCTTTAAAGACCTTATCTATTAGTAAAGTCACTGTTTTTTGTGGGCTTTTTTAACTTAATTATTTATTTTCTCTAATTTTAAAAAATTATTTTTTTCTTTATTTTTATCACCATTTATCCCCTTTATGCCCTCTTCCACCTCCATCCCATTTCTCCCCCCTCATCCCCCACCCCCACAATCACCACACTGTTACCCATGTCCATGAGTTCTTAAAGACATCAACTTATGAATGGAAGGAACACAATTCAACTCTAGCATTTAAAAATTTTTGTAACTAAGAGAATGTGTCATATAAGTCATCCTTTCTTTCAAATTAATTATATTTTTAGCAGCCTAAATATATAATACTCTGATATTATATGGCAGAGTGGCTAAAATGTTATTGACAGAGGGAATGGGCAAAATTGAAAAAACTAGGGGATAAAATACTGCTAATAAAAATTATGATTTAGGCTTTAAAAATCTCATTTTTACTGGTTAAAGAAATTTTAATTTGTTTATGAATTTATTCAAAAAAGAAAAGCCAAATTAAAACAATTTACGGAATATTCCCCTTGATTCAGCTTGGTAATTATTATTTTTTAAATATCTAGCATAGTTTCAAATGAATGTATTTTCAACCTATCATATAAATGTAAAACTAAAGGTTTGTTACTAACATTTCATTTTAAGAAGTGATTTCTATTGTGACAAATCATTGCATGTATCAAATTTTATCATAATAGTTCTTAGACCAGCTATCTGAATTCATTTTAAATCTGTTTATAATTAAATGTTTTTATAATAAAATTAAAGTAACTATAATAGTTTTGGTGTTTTACTATAAGTATTACATGTCCAAAGTCATACTTTTCCCTAGTTATACATTATGCATTCACTAGACTTATCCTTCATGTTTAATTGGAAATTGAAAATATGCTTTTTTTTTTTTTTTTTTTGCTGTCAGTGAAATTCTCTTTATATCGTACAAATCAAATGTTTAGTCTGACAAAGAAAAGTAATGCTTGACAAGGAATGTCACATAGATATGCCATTAAATGAGACATTATGTAATTCAACCTTGATAAAGGGATTTATGCAAAATTCATAACCTCCATTTGAGTCAAGCACTTGTATATTCATTATCAGATAAGTACCACCTTAAGCAGTGTATTTTTTATAGCTATGATCTCTGACCTATTTTTCATCTTTTTAAATGATGATGATAGAAAAAGACTTCCAAATACTTGAAAACATTTTATCTTCAGTGACATTTTATAACCAGTTCACTATTGAGCAGTTGCTAAGCAGACTGTGAGATAGAAGTATACAGGAAAGTAAAAGTAGTAGGATCTGGGGTCAGATTTGCATGAAGTTTAATCAAACTTAATCACAGCAGCACCACCTATTGGTGATTATTTTCAGTGTAAATTCTAAATAATACTGATTGTGTTAAATTATAACATATTTTCAATTAATATTCACATATTTTTATATTTAATTCATAGATTATTACGTAAACAAGGCAATGCTTTTCAAGTGCATCTCTTTTTTATAATAATATCTATTCAAATATTTATCTGTGTATATGACCTTCAGTTTAATATTCTGAAAGTATTCAGTGTATATTCCTTCTTACCAAATATTGTGAAGAGACACATTTCAATGTAAACTCCAGCTCAGGATATTTTTTTCTTAATATAATGTCATTTGTTCATTATCCTATTTTTGACTCACTAGGTAATTTCATTTTAGAATCAGAACTAGAGTTTTCTTATTTAAAACAAATATTGTTTTACAGATCTAAATTCACTATTATCTCTCAGGATGTTAAATCTGTTGTATTAAAAAATATTCTGACTTTAAGAGGAAGTAGAAGTTAATATAATTGCATTTGTTAACATAGGGAAAAGTATCAGGGACCCTTACTTGTCATAACAAAGTTAAGCAAAAATATGAGGCTTGGGAATATTTTCTGATATCCAAATATAAAAAATTATAAAACAATACTAAATATTAAGGAAGATAATGTCAGCTGCATACACATAGAGGTTACTGGACATTTTGAGCACTAAAGGTGGTAATTACACATTCTCATATAAAGAAAGAGGTACAAAAATAAACCCAAAGACATTTTGTGAGAAAACTTCAAAATTATCTTTAATAGTTATAGGCCGTAGGGTGGAGCCACTAAGACTGTTTCACACAATCTATTCTGAACAGGTTAGTTTTAATTTAATAATCACAGGTTGATTTCATAGACCCACATATTCCAAACTCATTTATAAAGATTGGTAAATAAAATATTGTACCTTCTTTTAGATGGTTGAAAGTCCCCTAAAATATAAACAGTGTGTTCCCGTATTAGAAAACTAGAGGCTGGTGCATGAATTTGTGCACGGTTGGGGTCCCTTGGCCTGTCTGGCAATTGAAGCTGATCGGGGCCAATTGGGGCCATCTTGCCCAGTACCTATTGGGGCCAGACGGCTGGGGGTGGGGGGTAGGAACCGCAGAAGGTTGGCCCACCACAAGAGGTTGGCTGTGGGAGTGCACTGACCACCAGGGGGCAGCTCCATCATTGAGTGTCTGCGCCCTGGTGGCCAGTGTGCATCATAGTGACTGGTTGACCAGTCACTTAGGCTTTTATATATATATAGATAAATGGTCCATGATGTAAAAAAGCTCTTAATAGTTTAGAACTTTAGCTAACATGGAATTAGAAAACATGTACAGAGATCTGTTTTTTAGATCATTACCTCTTTGGGCAAGAAAAAGAAAAATCAATAAAATGGTTATAAATCTAGAGAGTTTGCCTAAAATAAAAAATCATACACTAAAACATTTGAAAATTGTTGGCTAAATATAAAAGGCCTTGCTTAGTCCAGGATCCAAAAAATAAACCAGATAAATATTTTTTTCAGTTGCTACTAATGAAGGTTACTGCTTGGCATAATATTTGAAGGTTTTGTTTATATATGTTAAGGAACAAACAGATCTTTGTTCATAAACTCATTATTAAACCTCCAAAATATTGTATATTTTTCAAAAACAGGAAAACAAAATGAACCACTGTTAAAGACTGAATTATGTTCCCCTAAAATTTACATGATAAAGCCCTAACTCTCCATGTGATTATATTTGGTGACAGGACTTTAAGGATTAAATTCAGGGTAAAAGAAGTCATAAGGGTGGGGCCCTAACCCAATAGAACTAGTGTCCCTTACAAGAAGAGAAGTCTCTTTCCCTCTGTGAGAATTTACAGAGGAATGGTCAGTGAGAAGGTGACCATGTACTAACCAGGAAGAAGGCCTTACTGGAAACCAAACTGATGACAATTTGCTCTTGGACTCTAGCCTCCCAAACCATGAGAAAAATGTCTGTTCTTTAAGCCATCAGGTCTAAACCACTTGTCTGAGAATGGAACAATCTCTCTCAATGGAGAAATAGATGTAATGTGAGAGGACACCCCATTTCTATAACCTATGTATCTTGGATTCAACTACATTGGCTTGATTTTTGTTGTTATGGCAGCCCTAGCAGGAGAATATACCAACTATACCCATTCTCTCCCTGGTATATTTCTATTTCAGAATTTGTATTTGTGGAAGCTGCAAATACTTTAAGTTAATCATGCATCTCACTTTATTGTTGGTACTGAGTTCATTCTCTTGTATCTTAGAAAACAATGTTCACCTCTTATGTACAGTCTCATTTACCATATACTGCAGCATATCTATAGATATACATGTATATATTTATATAATTTGTATTATTTAACTCTTGCTGCATAGCACATTATATTAAATGTTAGTGACTTCTAGCAATCAATATTTATTATCTCAGAATTTCTGTGAGTCAGGAATCTAGCCATAGCACATACACATGTATGGTCATGCTCACCTTGATGTATTCTCTTTTCCCAAGGTTGGTTACCATGACATTTTGCTAGACTGACTCCCTCTCTTCAGTTACACATTCAATCAGATCCAGATATGCAATTTGTTCATTTTTCTTTTACAAAATGGACAACTGGACAAAGGGTTTTTAGATAATTAAGTTCGAAGAAATGTAAGGTATTGATGAAAAAATTACCTGCAAAGTCTCATAGTTGAAAGGACAACTAGTTGGGATTAAAGATTGGCAAACTTTATATGGATCACAATTAATAATAAAAATTAAAAGTGTGATATCACTGACTGGGTCATTTGAGGGCACATTCGCAAGGTTGAGCTTCATTTTTAATCAGGAAAATTGACTTTTTTGATATTTTCTCTTCTATTCAATTTTTTGGGAGGAAAAATTATATAGCAGGAGATCATTTTTTTTATTGGGCCCTTCACTTAGAAATGAGAATAAATGTCTAAAGACTGCCTCAAAATTCATTTCCTAGGACTTCCAGAATTGGATATTTCTAAAAAAAGAAACAGCCATACTATTTTTTTCACCAAATACTTACTCATAAAATACAATTTCCTATCATGATATTTTGGTCCAAATTATACAATTTGTTTGACTCATAATATCTAAGTCAGAGACAGATATCACATTCTGACAACTAAAAGTGAAGTATATATGCCCATAAGTGAATATATATGACTAGGACACAAATACTGACAGTAATACCAGTATCTAGTCCTGACACTAGCTTGCTGCCATTTATATTGCAGAAAACAATCTTTGAAATATTTACACCCTTAATTCTTGAGCAGTCACTTGTCTGAGAACAGAACCCTCTCTCTCCATGGAAAAACAGATTTAATGTGAGAGGGCATCACATTTCTATAACCAATTTATTTTGGATAAAACTACATTGAATGGAGTTTTTCTTTCCCAACTAAGACTCTTTCTGGTGTTCAATGTTTCTAATTGTTAAAGCAAAGTGCTGACCTTTTTTTAAGTCAATTTTTTCTAAGCATTTAATTTTTGGGTAACTTTGAATGTCTCTTTTTTTTTTTATGTGTTAAAAATATTTTAACCATTATTTGTTCTCAAAATTCTAATTCAAGTCATTTTGCATGAGCACATTTCACCAAGCACCCTATATAATAAGCATGAACTGCCAATTCCCTGTAATTTTGAGGCAATTTCCATATGTCACACTGTTATTATGTTCTTGTAGACTAATTGGTAATGATACCTAAATTTGGGTTCTAGGAAAAGTTACTTACTCTTGAGAAAAATGTATCTTTATTTTCTTCTATAACCGCCCCCACTTAGATATTTTATAATTTATTTACATCATAGTCAAGCCCAGTTTGGCCCCTTTAATACTGCACTTGGAACACAATATGTTAAATTCTTAGTAATATTAAGTGAATATAATAAAATGCAACAGGTCTGGAAATGATTCTCCTTTCTCCTCAATTTCCAGATCCAAGTCACAAAGAAAATGTAAAATATGTCTTACCACTCAAGCAGCATGGTTCAGTGGTTGAGCATCAATCTATGAACAGGAGGTCATGGTTGGATTCCCCATCAGGGGCACATTCCCAAGGGTTGCTGACTTGACCCCAGTGGGGGACCTATGGGAGGCATGGATGATTCTGTCTCATCAACATCCTCTCTCTCTCTCTCTCTCTCTCTCTCCTCTCTCTCTCTCTCCCTTCCTCTCTGAAATCAATACAAATATATTAAATATATATGTGTGTGTGTGTGTGTGTGTGTGTGTGTGTGTGTGTCTTACACACACACACACACACACACACACACACACACACAAAATCCTTGTGCTACTCTTGTGTTTATATTAGATGTAAGAAATGGTTGCAGTGGTATAATGCCCTCCAGCAAATACCACTGGGAATACATCTGTGGTTGAACATAGTGGACTGTGGTTGGAAGTCATTGCTAATATAAAGGAAAGTTTCACACTAGAGTTCCTTTGCCCCTAAGTTTTGTCAGTCAGAAAGCATCTCCCCTCCCCACTTAACCTCCCAAATTCTCCGCTAATTGGAGGTCTTCTGAAGGGGGTGATGTAAGAAGATTCTCAGCAACTGTGTGACCTTAAGTTTCATTCTCTCCAAGCTTTAATTTCCTAATCTGTAAAATGGATTGAAAGTTCCTTACAGTGGAAGACCCAGAGTTTAAAATGTTTAGTTAAAGGTATGGATCAGCCTGGCTGTTCTGGCTCACTAGTTGAGGTCCAGTTTGATTCCGTGGTCAGGGCATATGTCCAGGTTGCAGGCCCTGTCTTTAGTTGGGGAGCCTGCAGGAGGCAGCTGATCAATTACTCTCCCTCATCAATGATGTTTTATCTCTCTCTCTCTCCCTTCCTCTCTGAAATCAATAAAAATACATTTCTTAAAAAGGTATCCATTCCTATCACAGGAAGCACCTGCTTGCCAGGGAAGGCCAGATTCCACCTCCATCAACCCGCAGACCCTAGATGAGAACATCTTACTACGCTCCCAAATCCCACTCCAAAAAGGAAAGAGAAAACCATAAAGGCTGTGCGGTAAGGGTGAAATGTGTTGAAACTTGGGACTGACTTCATTCTGGGCTAGCCTGCTTCTGTGTGCAGTTTGTCTCTGCGGTCTTCGAGAGAGATGGGCTTGTTGTCACGGGAGGCTTGGGGCTCTGCCTTTTGCTAAATGATGCTTGAAGTATGACTGCAAAAGTGTAACTTGCAAAGGGAATTGAGGGACAACTCAGAAGATGTTTAAAAAGACTTATCGTTAGATTGTTGTCTTGTGTTAGATGATCTGGGGGCAAATGTAAAGAATTAGAGATTTGCTCTAGATTAAACGATGTTGTGAAGCAGGGATAATTCCTCAATTTGGTTTCCTAATATTTCAACCTAGAAAAAGGAACAATGAAAGCTGTAACGGGAAAAGAAACAGCAATCACTCAAATTAGCCGGGGAGGGGAATGTTTGGTCATCTTGTCTGTGTTCACACATGATAACAGCGAGGTCATGTTTTTGTCTTGATTTACTATTGTGACAAAGTGGTCCAGTTTAATATTGATGTTGTGTGAATTTGTGTGTGTGTGTGTGTGTGTGTGTGTGTGTTCAGAAAGTGGACACCAAGATCTAGCTGAGTGCCAGCACAACTCATAGCAGCACCATGGTCCAACTGGCAGTACGAAGCCAGCTCCCAGGTGTCAGGCATCCTTCTCTCTCTCCATAGTTATGATCACATTAAGTTTCCAGTTTTCTGTACAGTAAGGTCAACCAATTTTTCTAGAACCTGAAGATAAGAGGAAGAGAAAGTGTGAACCACTGTTCATTTTGTGAACCCCTGTCCCCCAAACATTCATTCTATGGTGACCACACTGACTTGCCTTCTTTTCCTTCATAATGTCCAGCAACTTCCCACTTAAGCATTTTTTTTATTATTTCTACCCATAATTGTAAAATTGTATGCTTATACTTACTATTCATGAATTGTTTAAAGATCTCAAAAATAACATTTTTTCATCATATAACCAAAATTATAATTTCCTAACTACAATTCTCTTTTCATTATACTTACTAATCCCTTAAAATATCTTATTTAGTTTTTACTTATTTGTCTCTCTGGACAGGTCTCCCTTTCCCAAAAAGGTAAATTTCATGAGATCAGAGACCATGTGGAATTCATTTACAATTCTTTTCTTCTGGCATATTGAAGTTACATATTAAATATTTAATAAATAAATACATACGGAAGACAGATTTAATTGTTAAGTCCTGTGCCCTTTAATGTTCGCACTGTTATATGCTCTTTTAAAGAAGGAAGTCATCCTAGTTAGAAAGACATCATTGTGTAGCAAAATGAATTAAAATCCCACCACCTTAACTAGTGACTTTAGGAAGAATTGTATATTCCCCGGGAAACAGTGGCAGGGAAGAGAGGATCATTGAAGCCTTGCCATGTGGGCATAAGTTTGAGCTCTAGCCTGTACTCTTTTCCCTCTCTTCCAGTGCTTTGTGTCTGAAGCAATGGAACTGATTTTATATTTAAAGGGAAGAGTTCATCTTGTGGCACTCTCATTATGGTGGGTTGAAGGTTTTCACCTAGGGACACTCACCAGCAGACCTAAGAAAGCAGTTTAGTTGACTGTGGATAATTCATTCTGACAAATGACACTCCATGACAAACGGACCTACCTAATCTCACAGCAGGCAGCACAGACGTGCATGGAGGCAGAGATAAGACCAAAGAGCATGTTCTCTCCTGTGTGCCAGGAAAGCCTATTGCCAGCTTCCCTCTGTGTGCCAAGGTTAGGCAGGCTCTTAGGATCCTAGCACAGGATAAAGTCGAGCAGTTCCTATAGTACATACTTTATATAGAAGAAAGGGAAATGATGGCATTAATATTTCTGTGATTATTTAGGAGAGTTGACCATTATTATGATATTGCTGTTCTATGATAGGCATGTTTTACTTAGGCTCTACCATGAGGATCCAATCCCATCCATAGTTTGCAGCTCCCTTGGAGATCATGTTGGAAAGGATTCCTATTGAGGAACTAGTTCCCCATGGCACTTCTGCATGTCCTGTATCAGTGTTTGTTTTGGACTAGCTTCTCAAGGTTATTTATAGAGCAAACAGCCTTGGTAGATACTCACAGTTTCCCTCTGGAGCAGGGAAGATTGGTGCTTGACAAGGATAATAAAGATAATGGGATATAAAGTAAAGAAAAAAGGAATATAACCAACAATATTGTAATAATTACATATGGTGCCAGGTGGCTACCAAAAATACAGGGGGAAACACTTTGTAAAGTAGATGCTTGTCCAACCATACAGCTTAAAGGAATCCTATCTAATAAAAGAGTAATATGCAAATTGACCGTAACTCTGCTACACCCACAAGCCACGCCCACCATCCAATCAGGAGCAAATATGCAAATAAACCCAACCAAGATGGCTGCAGCCACAGAGAGCAGGAGAGAGGCTTGGGTTTCCCTGGCAATGGAGGAAGCTAAGCTTTCCGCCTGCCCTTGCCAGCCCAGGCCTCCACTCAATGCTACAAAGTTTCAATTATAGAAGGTAAATAAATCCCAACAGAAATGGCCGCTGCCACAGAGTGAGCAGAAGGCTTGGCTCTGCTCCAGGCGACAAAGTTTCAATTGTAGAAGATAAATAAATCCCAAATACCAGGGCCTCCACTTGGGTCACCGGGGGGCATGGCTGGCCTGCAAACCACCACAGGCCCCTCGCCCAGGCTGCCCCATCCCCCAAGAGAACCCCCACCCTGATCTGGGACACCATTCAGGGCAAACTAGCTGGCCCCCATTCATGCACAGGGCCTCTATCCTATCTAATAAAAGAGTAATATGCAGATTGACTGTCACTCCAACACACAAGATGGCTGCCCCCATGTGGTCAAAGATCCTGCCCCTATGTGGACACAAGATGGCCACCACAAGATGGCCAGCAGGGGACAGCAGTTAGGAGGGACCAGGCCTGCAAGGGAGGGCAGTTGGGGGCAAACAGGCCAGCAGGGGAGGGCAGTTACGGGTGAGCAGGCTGGCAGAGGAGGGAAGTTGGGGGCAACCAGGCCTTCAGGGAAGGGCAGTTTGGGGGGACCCAGGCCTGCAGGGGTGGGCTGTTGGAGGGGACCAGGTCTGCAGGGGAGGGCAATTAGGGGTGACCAGGCCTGCAGGGGAGGGCAGTTAGGGACAAACAGGTCTGAAGGGGAGGGCAGTTAGGGGCAAACAGGCTAGCAGGGAGAGCAATTAGGCATCAATCAGGCTGGCAGAGGAGTGGTTAGGGGGTGATCAGGCTGGCAGGCATAGCGGTTAGGGTCAATCAGGAAGGCAGGAAGGCGAGCAATTGGGAGTCAGCAGTCCTGGATTGTGAGAGGGCAGTCAGACATCTCTCGAGCAGTCCCAGATTGGAGAGGGTGCAGGCTGGGCTGAGGGACAGCCCCCCCCATGCACGAATTTTGTTCACCGGGCCTCTAGACTAATAAGAGAAACATGCAAATTGACCGTCCCTCCACTATGCCTACCAGCCAATCAGGAGCGAGTATGCAAATTAACCCAACAAAGATGGCAGTGGCCACAGAGCTGGAGTGAGCAGGAGGCTTGGGTTGCCCCCATCAATGGAGGAAGCCAAGCTTCCCACCTGACCTGGCCTCTGCTCAAGGAGTGGCTAAAAAAAAAAAAAAAAAAAAAAGGAGGGGCTAGGAGCCCTAGCCTCCGCTCAAGGAGTGGCTGGGGGCCTGGGTTGCCAGGGTGTGTGGCCAGCCTGAAAATGGCCCTCAGCTCCTTACCCAGGTTGATAACATCCCCATGGGGTGAGGGTCCCTGCTGTGGGGCTTGGCCAGCCTGCAAACAGCCATCAGTCCCTCACCCAGGCTGGCCATGCCCCCATGGGGTGAGGGTCCTCGCTGAGGACATGGCCAGCCTGCAAACAGCCATCAGCCCTTCACCCAGGCTAGCCAGGCATCCCAGCAGAAACCCCCACCCTGAAGGAGGTGTGGCCAGCTTGAAAACAGCCCTCAGCGCCTCACCCAAGCTGGTCATGCCCCCCAAGTGGGGACCCTCTCCCCATAGGGCTGTGGCTAGCCTGCAAACCACCACAGGCCTCTCTCCCAGACCACCCATGCCCCAGGGAACCCCCACCCTGATCTGGGACAGCCTTCAGGGCAAACCAGCCGGCCCCCACCCGTGCACCAGGCCTCTATCTATACTAATAAAAGGGTAATATGCTAATTAGACTGGGAGACCTTCCAGGAGACCTTCCGGACGTTCTTCTGGACAAAGCCATGGTGGTGGGGCAGAGGTAGAGGTTGTTAGAGGCCAAGAGGGGAGGGCAGTTATGGGTGCTCAGGCTTGTGGGGGGAGATGTTGGGGATGATCAGGCCAGCGGGAGGGGGCAATTGGGGGTGAGCAGACCAGCTGGGGGGCCAGTTGGGGCCGAGAAGGCCATCAGTGGGGGTCAATTAGGGGTGATCAGGACAACGGGGGGGGGGGAGTTTGGAGTGAGCAGGCCAGAAGGGGGTAGTTGGGGGTGAGCAGTGGGGAGGGAAGGTCAGAGAAAGCAGGCCAGCGGGGCAGGGGAGTTGAGGGTGAGCACACTGGCACGAGGGGCAGTTAGGGGTGATCAGGCTGGCGGGGGGGCATTTGGAGCAAGCAGGCTGGCAGGCAGAGTGGTTAGGGGCAATCAGGCCAGCAGGCAGGTGAGCAGTTAGGAGCCAGCAGTCCCGGATTGCGAGAGGGATGTCCAACTGCTGGTTTAGGCCCGATCCCTGTAAACCAGCAGTAGGACATCCTTTGAGGGGTCCCAGATTGGAGAGGGTGCAGGCCGGGCTGAGGGACACCCCCCCCATGCATGAATTTTGTGCACTGGGCCACTAGTATAAAATAATATTAAATGCAAAGCTGTAATTGAAAAGAAAAGATAATGTTTATTCCTGAGATAATTGTTGGACAGTTTTACAACAGTTCTTTTAAAGGAGTGGGGTTTTTAAGCTCAGCATTCTTTGGCTGTAATACATGCCCATGCCCACAGCATCTACAGGTGCCCGGCTCTACATGATTTCTGTGGGGCTTGAGGGAAAGTAGAAGGGGACCCAATACTATCAAGAAACTATGCACTCTGCTCTGCCATGAGTAATAAAATCCTTTGTCTCTGGTTCTGCACACCTGTGTCTTCTGCCAACACTTATGCACCTATGTAACTGTGCCTCAGTAATTTGACAGCTTTCAAGTAGGTTTAAATATCAGACCCACCACAGTTCTTGACCATCCATCTCATGTTTAAAAAATGGGCCCAGGTAGCGCAGATAAAAAAAAAAAATACAATGCCTACTCAGAGATACGTGTTTTAGTTCTGCCTTAGCCTTGCTTCTTCTAATATAGACTTATTTTTATTATCTAGGAAAGTGACCACAGTACTGGTCATTTATATTGCTTCTGTAGAGATAAAATCAATTGGTGATTGTGCACAATTCCACAAATTTTAGCTATAGCTGTATTCCTTTTTTCTTATCTAGATTTTAAATATAGAGATATTGGTGATTAAGTGAAAAACAGTTATTAGTAACAATCTTGAATTATTTCTGTCAGTATACTTAAAAGAAAAGTAAGATCATCACAATCCAATACTTTAAAGATTTCTAGGTACAGATGACTGTAACTGATCTAGTAGCTAGTTATGCCATACTAGAGGCTGGGTGCATGAAATTCATGCATGGAGGGAGGGCAGGGTCCCTCAGCTCAGCCTGCACCCTCTCTAAACCGGGACCCCTCAGGGGATGTCCGACTGCTGGTTTAGGCCCCATCCCTGTGGACATCCCTCTTGCAATCCAGGACCGCTGGCTCCTAACTGTTCACCTGCCTGCCTGCCTGATTGCTCCTAACCACTCTACTTGCTGGCCTGATCACCCCCTAACTGGTCCCCTGCTGGCCTGGCTGCCCCCTAACTGCCCTCATGCTGGCCTGGTCGCCCCCTAACTGTCTGGAAGGAAGTCTGACATCCGGAAGATGTCCGGTTTATCTGGTCTAATTAGCATATTACCCTTTTATTAATATAGATGTCATAAGAGTTCCCCTAAGAACATGAGGATGGAGTAACATCTAAGGTGTCTGTGAAGACTATACTTTCTCTGTGCACTAGTTTGTAGTAAAGTTCATGAGTACTGGTATATCATTTTCATCATGTAGAGAAAGTGCATCTCTACTTCTACTTAATTTGCTACCAAGAAGTGACTTTATCACTGGGCAGATCTGGTTTATTTTTGTAGTTAATGCCAAACACTGTATTTAAGTCAACACATTTAAATATATGTATATATTTTATACAACTAGTCATGAGACAGAGTCTCATTAATACCCCACTTTTTTAAAAGTCATTTTTTAAAGAGATTATAACTGAGACCCTTACTGTGAATCCCGAGATCCGCCACTGTGCCTGAGAACTAAACACAAAACAGTTTGTATGTAAGTCTTTAGATGAGTGATAATGTTAAAACACAGTGGGAAGTACACAGAGAAGTGAGCTAAGATGGCTTAATGGCTATAGTATGGCCTTGAATTGTTTTCTTTAAATATAGGAATCACTATACCATTTATAATTTTGGGAATCATGGGTTTATGGGATAAAAATATACCGAAACCTGAGGTTTAAACAACTTTTTACTCAGTTGTAATGATACATGTCTCCATATTAATTTATTCCTTGAGAAGTGATTATATCTTTAAAAAAATTGTTAGCCATAACAATCCACTTACAGAATGGATGTGAAATTATGAAGAACATAAATTTTATTTATTTTAAAAGAAATTATAAAGCTAAGATATGTAGTCAACATAAAGTTTTAAATAACAAAATGTCTGCTAATATCAAATCTGTAACATATTCAATGTCAGAATAAAACAGGAAGTTTAGCTATCAGTCTGACAAATAGGACACACAAATGAAACTTGTTCACCTAGAACATGTAGCGGAAAACACTGTGTCCCATATCTGAAACGGTTCCCTTATGCTGATCTCCCTCCTCTTCTATGAAAGGACAGCACCAACTGGTGACCCCAGAAAACCAATCACAATAGCTTGGCTTTTGCTTACTCTCACTTTCATAAAGATTACCCACCCAGTCTATATATTTTCATATTTATTCATCTAATGTGAAGGTTATTTGTCATTGTTGTTATTATTTCTTTTTATTTGCTTTTACTTATATTTTTGAAATCCATTTCTATATGGATAAAGAAAAGAGATTGAGTGTTGACCAATGAACCAGGAGTTCATGGTTCGATTCCCGGACAGGGCACATGTCTGAGTTATGGGCTCCATCCCCAATAAGGGGTGTGCAGGAGGTGGCCAATTGATGATTTTATCTCATCATTGATGTTTCTATCTCTCTGTCCCTCTCTTTCCTCTCTGAAATCAATAGAAGATATCTTAAAAAAATAAAAATATAAAAGTAATTAAGTCCCAGAAGTTTTTAGTCCCTGTAGCTCAATAATAAGCACATTATTGCCAAGCAATAAAGAAAGAAATGACATTTGAAAAACAACAACAAAACAAACAAACAAACCGTAGTGAAGTGCAAGTTCATCACAATGAGGAAAATTGATCGTTAATATCTAAATTCTGTCTTTCCAGTCTCCCATTAGCAGATCATTACAGAAGGATACAAAGTTTAGAGGCATTGTTCCAGGTTGCTGAAATAGGTCCAGCCATTGAGTCAAATGACTAAGGAGAGTCTTCTTAAACCAGGTGACATCCTTTCAAAGAGTTCAGGGTCAAGTTTGGCACTCACCTTAGATGTGCTGGGCACTGTGAGGGTTCTCATTACAATGATTTGTAAAGTCATATACTTGTCTTTCTCAGCTGAGGTTGCTAGTACTCTGTTCTTCAGTTGTATCTTAGAAGAGTTGTTAACTCACACTATCAGGCCACAGGTTATTGAGTGCCTTCCGACAGCCTTTAATAGCAACATGGACCTCTTAGCAGGCACTCAGCCTTTTTTACATAGAATATGAGTAGAACTACTGCTCAAATATATTTTGTGTTTATTTTGTTGATTATGCTTGTTTTTGAACACTATTTTTTATTTCAGTGAAATGCATTTTAATATATTATTGATCAAGGTATTTTGTGTTTCTCAAATTAACATATATAACTCAAAAATATTTCTTCACATATGACTTATTTTGTGTCATAATATATTATAGTTATAAGGATATAAATAATTTGACAATGTAAAAAATGTTAAAAATAATAAAGATGAAACAATAGGAACCTATGAGTAGGAAAGAAAATGGTGCTTGTTGGAGGCCATCTACAAATTATATTTTATGAGCTATTATACACTTATATATTACAGATGTACCCTTCCCCCCCCCCCCCCCCATTAACCTCCTATACTCTGCATCCCCCCAGGCCTTAACCATGCTATTGTCTGTGTCTGTGGGTTATGCATGTATGCATATAAATTCTTTGGTTAATCTCTCCCCCCTTCCCCTTCCCTCTGAGATTAGTCAGTCTGTTCCATGCTTCTATGTCTCTGGATCTATTTTGTTCACCAGTTTATGTTGTTTATTAGAGTCCACATATGAGTGAGATCATGTGATACTTGTCTTTCTCTGACTGGTTTATATTACTTAACATAACAGTCTCCAAGGCCCTCCATGCTGTCTCAAAGGGTAAGAGATCCTTTTTTTTTACTACTGGTGGGAGAGGTTATTATTGTTGATGGTGGTGATGGTGGCAGTGGTGGTTGTGGAGAGAATCGGGAGTGACTGCTAATGGGTACAGAATTTCCTTTGAGGATGACAATAATGACCTAACATTTTAGAATGTTTTAGTACTTATTTCCTATTTATATCTGAATTAATATTCCACTGTTGGGCATGCCATATTTTATTCATCCATCCATTAACTGATTGTGGAGATGGTTGCACAACTCTGTGAATATACTAAAAACCATTGATTTGTGCACTTTAAAGGGATGAATTGCAATGTATGAGAATTATGTTTCAATTGAATGGTAAATAAATAAAGATGATTTTGAGAGTTAAGGAAGTTAAACCTTCTAGAGGTGAGTAACTCCTTGATAGATATTGAAGGATAAAGGAGTCTAAGACAACTTCCAGCTTCCTGGTATTTACTAGTAGGTGAGCAAAGGTACAACTCTCTAAGATAGAGAATATAGGAGAAGGTACAAGAAAAGGTTGGCTGGATTTTTCAAGATCTTCAGTAATCCCCAAATACCTAAAATAAAACTTATCGCATAGTCTTCTAAATATTTTCTTATAGCCACTGTATTGTTTTGATTTCCAATTTATAGCATTTGGTAATCAGTATTGAAGCATAGCTTCTTAATATATTTTTACTATTCTCAGGGTTTGTCAAAAGAGGTGGTGCTATCATTTAAAATGTGTATGTTAAATAGAATTTTGGAAACATCTATTAAAAATAAACTACAGCAAAGGTTTCTGTACCTTTAACTCATGATTTTTGATAGATACAAAATTAAATTATTTTACTCAACCTTTAGAAAGCTTAAGCTGAAAGTTTAATGAAGACGGTTAGATTCATACTTCTTTACAAGTGTCTGATGATAGCTCTTTTGCATTCAACATTTAATTCTAGTCTTACTGCTTGAAATCTTGCTAAATTCACCTTCAATTGTTTGTCCTCTTCCTTCCCTTCAGATGAATATAGAAACAACAGTTATGAGCTTTCTCTTGAGATTTCTCATGAAAAGGATCTAGAGATGAAAAGGCCTCTTGTTGTTCCATAATTCTTTTTTAGCAAAGTTTTCTAAATGTTAAAGTAAAACTTTCAATGTATTTCTGTGATAAACCAGTGAAATTGATCATTTTACCCTTCCCCTTGGTGGTTACATACTTTCCAATGACATATGGAAGGTGAGTTAAATTGGATTTAAAGACATTTAACTTTAATATATCAGGCTTTCTTTCAAAGAAAAGGTATCATAGGACTTGAAAGAACATTCTAGGGAGAATAAAAATAATAAAGACACTTGATAATTTTAATATAATTTAACAAATGAAGAAGGTTATTCAGACATTAATAGATAATTAACTGAGAATGTACCATTTACTTGGAATCATTTCCTTCCCACAAACCACCTAAGTGCTATTCTGAGCTCATGCTCTTAGTAGAACAGGTACCAGAGAGGAAATGAAGACAAATCAGATAAGAAGGTATTTTGTTTAAATAAATGAGTTTGCAGCTTGATTTGTACTATCATGTCTATGCCATTATTTCCTAATATAACCAAATCCTGCATTTTCCAAATTAGTTTTTTTTTTCCCTTAGATCATGTGATGTAGAGTAAACTTCCAAATATCATTAGAGAAGACAATTCAGAAAATAAGAGGAAGGTAATCTGTTATGTGACTCAGCACAATTTCTTTTGTGTACACTTGAGGCTTCACAGCAATAGTCAATGTAGCCTGATATGGTTGGCTATCATAAGAGGTCCAAGGTTGGTAGTTAAGTCCATACATGTTGAATTCAACTAACCCTGGCCTGAATGTACTAATTATATGATCTGGGGCAAGTTGCTGGACCTTCCTCCTTTGTATCTTATATCTAAAATATAGATAATGATTTTATTTCTTCTCCAGATCTTTCAGAATGCTTAGAAAATAATGTTTGTTTGTTTTTTTACTATCAGTGTTTATTTAATTTAAGTATCATGTATACATGTTTGATAATAGTGGTGAGAAGTATTAAACATAAACATATTAGTTTTAATTAAGATAAAAATAATGTATTAATATCAGTTTAACTAGTAGAGATTGGAAGACTTTGGGGAAAAAACTCATAAGATATAAAGAGAGGACCACAGGATATTTATATTACTAAAGCCATGGTAAGACTGATCCACTTATTTAAACAATGCCTTTAAAGACAATGTGATAGACCAATGAAACTGAACTTATAGCATCTATGTGCATTGGAAAACATCATGAGACAGCTGTATATGCCTTGGCCAGGTAATTCAAAGACTGGTATATAGATAAACTATTTCTGATTTACTTGATGACTGGATCCCACCATATTTATGATACAACATTGAAAAAAATGTCATACCAATGAGACAATGAGTTTTCAGAACTGAATCATATGATTCAGCTATCACTATTTGTGGAAAAGAATGGAGAGTTTGGGATGTTTGAGAAGTAGACAATAGTTGGAATCATAAGGGCATGAGTTCATGTACAAACTAAAAAGTGTACTGAGAACCAATTCAGGGATTTTGCATATATAATGCATCTTATGTTGATTACAGTGGTAACAGTACACATAACTAGGTGGATATTATAGTTACTGCTAGCTTTCACCAATTACTTCTTCTTTTTCTTGAAAAATTATTCTATAAAGTCCTAGCCTCTCTCTCAATTGGATGTGGCCATGGGACTGTGTTCTAAGAAATGAAGTGTGAGCAAAAATATTGTGCAGCACTACCACTGCAGTACTGGCCAAAAAAAAAATTACATGTGCTATTTTCTATACGTTTTATTCTAGGTTATATGAATACCAACATTGAATTTGAAAGCTATGCATTAAAGATGATAATCCAATAAGTCTGTGACCCTGCCTGACTTTTTGAATCAAAAGCCTTCCATCTCCATGAAAAGAATCTTGAAATATATATACACTGAGTGGCCAGATTATTATGATCTGTGAACACATAATAATTTGGCCACTCAGTGTATATCTACACTAATAAAAGAGAAACATGCAAATTGACCATACCTCCGCTATGCCCACAAGCCATGCCCACCAGCCAATCAGGAGCAAGTATGCAAATTAACCCAACCAAGATGGCAGCGGCCACGAGCTGGAGCGAGCAGGAGGCTTGGGTTGCCCCAGCGATGGAAGAAGCCAAGCTTCCCACCCGCACTGGACATCCCTGGCCTCCGCTCAAGGAGGAGCTGGTAGCATGGGTTGCCAGGGGCCTCCACTCAAAGCTACAAAGTTTCAATTATAGAAGATAAATAAATCCCAACAAAAATGGCGGCAGCCACAGAGCTGGAGCGAGCAGGAGGTTTAGGTTGCCCCTACGATGGAGGAAGCCAAGCTTCCCGCCCATCCTGGCCGGCCCTGGCCTCTATTCAAGGCTACAAAGTTTCAATTATAGAAGATAAATAAATCCCAGATACTTGCTTCCAGCTGGCCCTAGCCTCTGCTCAAGGAGGCGCTGAAAAAAAAAAAAAAAAGAAAAAAGAAAAAAAGGAGGGGCTGGGAGCTTGGGTTGCTGTGGGGTGATCAGGCCAGGATGGAATGGCAGTTGTGGGTGATCAGGTTGGTGGGGGGCAGAGCCATTGGGGGTAAACAGACCAGCAGGGGGACCAGTTGGGTATGAGCAGGCTGTCAGTGGGGGTCAGTTGGAGGTGATCAGGACACTGCGGGGGGCAGTTTGGAGTGAACAGGCCAGCAGGGGGGTAGTTGGGGGCAAGCAGGCCAGTGGGGAGGGGAGGTGGGGGCAAGCAGGCCAGCAGGGGGGGTCAGTTGGGGTGAGAAGGCCAGCAGGCAGAGTGGTTAGGGGCAATCAGGCAGGCAGGCAGGTGAGCGGCTGGAGCCAGCAGTCCTGGATTGTCAGAGGGATGTCCGACTGCTGGTTTAGGCCCGATCCCTGTAAACTGGCAGTAGGACATCCTTCGAGGGGTCCCAGATTGGGTGCAGACTGGGCTGAGGAACACCCCCCCATGCACAAATTTCGTGCACTGGGCCACTATATATATTAGAGGCCCAGTGCATAAATTCTGCATGGATGTGGTCCAGCCAGCCTGGCCAGGGGGAGGGGATGCATACTAATCTGGCCACTCAGTGTATATCCTATATAATAAATGGCTAATATGAAAATTGTCCCTTTGACCAGGAGTTCGACCAGCAGGCAGGCTGGCCAACTGCCCATGTCCCTTCCCCCTGGCCAGGCTGGCCGGACCCCACCCATGCACAAATTCATGCACTGGGCCTCTAATATATAGATAGATATAGATATAGATATAGATATAGATATAGATATAGATATAGATATAGATATAGATATAGATAGATATAGATATAGCTATAGATAGATATATATAGATATATAGATATATAGATATATAGATATATAGATATATAGATATATAGATATATAGATATATAGATATATAGATATATAGATAGATAGAGATATAGATATATAGATAGATAGATAGATAGATATATATAGATATATAGATATAGATATATAGATATATATATATAGATATACACTGAGTGGCCAGATTATTATGCATTCAGAGATCATAATAATCTGGCCACTCAGTGTGTGTGTGTGTGTGTGTGTGTGTGTGTGTGTGTGTACATATATACATATATATGTAATACACATAAATTTCTATTGTAATTGAGCTGTAACATGTGTGTGGATCAATTGTTGGATGGCTAGCTTTGCTCTACCAATATAAGGGTCTTACAACAGCATTACTTGACTTGTTCTACCTGATAGTCATTAGTGCAGGGAAGGTGATCCCAAGACTCAGAACATTTGGATCTTATTATTTTATTTTTATTACTAAAGGCCTGATGCACGAAGATTTGTGCAAGAATAGGCCTTCCTTCCTCTGGCTGCTGGCACTGGCTTCCCTCTGGCATCCGGGACCCAAGCCTTCATTCTGACCACTGCCTTCAGCCTTCGCTCCGGCCATGCCACCCTCCTGTAGCTCCCTCCACCCCCTGCCCTCTCCGGCTCATAGCAGGTGCCCTGCCCTGCCCCGGCCACTCTGCAACTGTGCACACGTGCTGCCCAGAGGCCTGGAGTGGCCAGGCTGGGGTGGAACACCTGCGTTGTTGCCATGGAAACGACACAAGCGTCCCGGCCTGGGCACCGCCATCTTTGTCATGTCAATTTGCATATTCCCTCTTTATTGGATGTGGGTACCATCATCTTTGTTGTGGAGTGATGGTCAATTTGCATATCCCATCTTTATTAGATAGGATCCTTGTGAATTGTTCAGGATTGAAAGTATTTTTGCAATTGTCTCTCTCACCAAGGACAAAAAGAAATCCATCCAATGAATTTAGCCCCCTATTATGTTTCAGCCCTGCCATGTCGAAATTATGTGAATGATCTTTGATATTTATTGTCTGTAAAGCAAAGTACTTTTATAAATAAAGTGGGGTCATTTCCTGACATTTGATTTGTTATAGCCCTTCTTCACCTGGTGGGTTTTTATGAGCATCCTCTTCCTATGAAATATGATCTTATTTATCAAACTCCTTTTCTGAAAGAATTGACCAACTGGAACATCACCAATGATGCCTATGTGACCTTGAGTATCACCTACTGCCTAGATCCTCCATGCCATACTATCCATCATATTGAATATTTTTGGTAGCTACCTCTGCACAGAAATAATCAGGACAAGCTTGTCATGACTAATTTGGAAAGTATGCAATAAACTGTTGGATAACTTTTTAAAAAATATTTTCATAGATTTTTTTTTTTTTTTTTTTTTAGAAAACAGAAGGGAGAAGAAGAGAGAAAAACAACAATGTGAGAGCAGAAAATTGATCAGCTGCCTCCTGCACAATCTCTACCAGGGATAAAGCTTACAACCTGCACATGTGCCCTGGCCTGGAATAGAACCAGTAATCTTTTCATGCATGGGACAACACCCAACCAACTGAGCCACACTGGCCAAGGCTGTTGGATGACTTTTAAGAGTCCGATTATAATTTTGTATATATCATTACCATTCCTCTCAGAACAATCCCCATTATCCCCACAGGCTCATATTTCTAAAGTTTAAGAATCTATAATTTGTGTACAATTCTCAGTTATGACAAAATTCCACATTACAATAGAAATATCTTTAGTGAGAGGGATAATGGGGGGAAATATGCTACAAACTCTAATGCATATTGAGTGACTAAGATCTACACTCTAAACTATAAAGCAGAACTATGAACTACTTTATTTAAAATACTATAATGAAAATATTAGCAATAATTTATAATTTTAACTTTATATTAAAATGAAATATAGATACAGAAAAGTGCATATTTCATACACAAACAGATCAATGAATTTTTACCAACAAAATAGACTTAGATCAAGGAACAGAACATTACCACATACTAAAAGCCACTATTTTTCCTCTAGTTACTACATGCAACAGAATAAATTAATAACACAACTTCTAACATAGTTTAGATTAACTTTGCCTGTTTTATTTTTTAAATATCAGATAAAAGGCATCACACAATATGTGTGCTTTTTATGTTGGTTTGGTCTGGTTGTTTTTCTCTCCACCTTATACTTGTGAGAATGACCCTTCTTGTGTGTAATTTTGGATTGTTCATTCCAATTCCTATAGTATTTAATTATATGAATGCATTCCAAGTTGTTTAGTCATTTAACTATTTATGGGCCTTTGGATTTTTGCAAATTTGTGATATGACAGTGCATTGATAAACTTGTTTTTTCATGTTTGGGGGTGAATATGTGTACATTACTATTAAATGTACAATTAGGAGTAGAACCTGTGTCTCAGAGAGTATGCAATTATTCAGCTTTATCAGATACTTCCAGTTTTGCAAAGTAGTTGTACCAATTTACATTCTCACCAACAGGGAATGAGCGTTCTCTTTGCTCCCCTTTCTTATAAAAAAAATGGTACTTTTCATCTTTCCAGTTGGCCTTTGGTATGTAAATAGATGTCATATTATGGTTTATAATTTGCATTTTCTTATGACTATTAAGTTGAGCAGCTTTTGACATGATTTTTGGCCATTTAATTATCTTCTCTTAGAGGTGTCTGTTCAAGTCTTTTGACCATTTTTCTATTGTTTTTTTAATATAATATTTGAGAGACAGATATTCATTACATATTCTAGATAAATGTATTTAGTTGTATATATGCATTGAAAATATCTTTTCTTGCTCTGTGGGTTGCATTTTAATTCCCTTGGCAGTGTTTTTTTATGAGTAGAAGTTATTACTTTTAATATAGTCAAATTTATTCAATTTTTCTATTATTGTTAATTCCTTTTTGTGCTATAACTTATTTAAATCTAATGACTAAATATTTATATATTTTATTAGGACATTTTAGTGTTACTGTAGATAAAGTTAACTGAGGGATAAATTAGTACCGATAGGTTTGTGCTTCCATCAAGTACTTTAATAGAAAAAGACATTCACAAAACTGTCAAGCTGTAATAAAATTCACTTCATTCTTGTATCTTGAGAGACAAGATAGAAATCTTCACAAGCCTTCAAAAGAGCACTTAACTGTATATCAGGGAAATAAAAGTTTCAGTCTAAAGTCTCTAACAATCTCTAAATGTATTTCCTTTGCCCCCAAATGGGATAATATTGTCTAAATCCTCTGTACATAGATTTTTGCCACTTTCTTTATTTGAGTTATCCTAATACACCATCCATCAAAATAAAGCATACAGCTCAAAAAGCATAGATTAGGAAAAATATGCACATCATTCGGCTTCAGTATTTAAGAGAATGTATAATCTAATAAAAATCAGTTAAAAAGAAAGGAAAAAAATAATCAAATTGAAATGGCAACTATGACATTTATTCATTACTAGAGGCCCAGTGCATGAAATTAGTGCACTGGAGGGGTGTCCCTCAGCCCAGCTGGCAAACTCTCCAATCTGGGCCCCCTAGGGGGATGTCTGACTGCCACAGGGATCGGGCCTAAACAGGCAGTCAGACATCCCTCTCATAATCCAGGACTGCTGGCTTCTAACCACTCACCTGCCTGCCTGCCTGATTGCCCCCAACCACTTCTGCCTGCTAGCCTGATTACCCCCTAACCACTCCCCTGTTGGCCTGATTAACACCTAACTGCTCCCCTGCTGGCCCGATTGCCCCCAACTGCCCTCCCTGAAGGCCTGGTTGCCACCAACTCCCCTCCCCTGCCAGCCTAATCTCACCCCCAATTGCCCTCCCTTGCTGGCCTGGTTTCCCCCAACTGCTCGCCCCTGCAAGCCTGGTCCCCCACAACTGCCCTCCCCTGCAGGCCTAGTCCTCCCTAACTGCCCTCCCCTGCCAGTCTGGTGGCCCCCAACTGCCCTCCCCTGCTGGCCTGATCACCCCTAACTGCCTCTGCCTGCCTGATCACCCCTAACTGCTCTCTCCTGCAGGCCTGATCTCATCCCCAACTGCCCTCCCCTGCCGGCTAATTTAGTTCTGATTGGTCAGTTTCTATGCCAGTCAGTGTCAAAAGCTCTGCCTCCTAGGCAGCCATTGGCTCCTCACAGTTGACCCGGATTTGGTTCTAATTGGTTGGTTTCTATGCCAGTCAGCGTCAAAAGCTCCGATTCCTAGGCAGCCATTGGCTCCTCACAGTTGACCCAGATTTTGTTCTGATTGGTCAGTTTCTATGCCAGTCAGCATCCCTGATCAGAAAGGCAGGGCTAATCAGCAGCCCTGGTGGAGGCCTGGAGAGAAATGGAGGCGTGGCTGCTGGCCAGGCCTGGAGAGAAACAGAGAGGCAAGTGCTGATCAATAGCTGCCACAGAGGCTGAGGATCAAACCCTGCTTCTCTCTTCAGGCCTCTCTCCAGGCCTGATTCGAAGATCCCTCAACAGTCAGTGCTGGGTCGCCACAGCAACCCAGTGCTAACTGCAGGACTGACTTCTGGTTGGTCAAGCTTCTGGTCGTCACAGACCCAGGGTTTTTATATATTAGGATAATGACAAACAGTGTGAGGGATTACTCAAAGAAAATAGTAAAATAAATTAAGTGAAATTTCATAACATTAATGTCATAATTTGCTTAACTAGCACATGATTTCTACATTCTATCACAATATTTTCTCAGGCTACTATAGAAATTATATTCAGTTTGCAAGTATTTATTGAGTAGCTACTTTGTAAGGTAGGAAGTTAGACATGAGCAGCTGGGTTAGGGCCTGCCCTGGGGTACTGAACAAGGGTCAGACCAATATTGCCTCAGCCTGCTTCTATGGGTGGCCCAGCAGCCAGCAGACTCCCAGCAGGCAGGTTCAGAGCCAGCTGATTTTTGGCAAAAGCTCAGAGGAAAATGACACAACCTCAATGCCAATGCCACCTTACTAGGGCCATGGACTAATTATAATAAAATTTGCATTTCAGTTTTGACCCCACCCTCAATGGGTTTTCTGTATGCATTATGGATAAGGGCATGAACCCAGAAAGGAGAAAGATAGTTTCTGTCAATCATCCCTGAATGCAAATGAAAGTCTCCATCCAGAAAATCCCTCTTTTAAACCCAGGAATTGGGGGCCATGCATTATTGCCATTCTCTCTCTCTCTCTCTCTCTCTCTCTCTATCTCTCTCTCTCTCTCTCTCTCTATCTCTCTCTCTCTCTCTATCTCTCTCTCTCCCTCTCCCCCCGCCAAACTGGCCAGCCCTCAATAAACCCCATTTTGCTTTACTTTTATTTTTGTTGACATTAAATTACCGTATTTTCTGGCGTATAAAACAACTTTTTAACCCAGGAAAATCTTTTTTCGCCTAGTCGCCTTATACGCCAGAAAGTACGGTATTTTCTGCATCAACAAAAAGAACAGAGGTCCCAGCTGGTAACCTTAATCGGTAACAACTTTACTGTAAACATAAAGTTTCACAAATGCAAAGATTAACAAGAATCATGGTGCCCTGGTGTGCCCACATCACTCTGATGTACACAGGATGAGTTATCTGACTTTTTTTCTTTTAAGTGTAAGAAGGTGAAACATATAAAGCAACACATAAACAAATCCCAATGCTTTTCTTTACACGACCGGCCAGTCTTTCCATAAGGATAGCAAACTAAGCGACTGCCTTTTCCTCTTAGCACAGCCCAGAGGCAGGCTCATGAAAGGAGAAAACACAGAAAGGCGTTTCTGTCCTGAGGCAGTTTCAGGCTATTGGGGCTTAAAAAAAAAAAACAAGCTCACCTGAAGCCCCAAGGAAAGAATGTTTGGAAAAACAGCCCTTCAGAAATAATTCAGTACTTACGCAACACTAAGCGTTACAAAACATTTCCTCCTCTGCAGACTAGAGATTTGCTGTTCTTGTGAAGTGTGGTTACTCAGTTTTCAATATTTGAAAGCATCGAGCCTTGCAAACAGCGCAAGTTGACCAAATGTGAAATTGTATGTGTGAACGTCTATACTTGCTCTTAGTCATGAAGACTACTTCATTTTAACACAGTGCTGTTGGACATTTATTCTGCACAAGACCCCTACCCCGGATTTAATTGACTTCTCTTCACCCCAGTGATGAGGGAGGAAACCCGCCCCACAGGATTATGGGAATGGCCAATTCCAGGCCATCCAACATGGATAACAGCGAGAAGCGTTTATTCGTCAGCCCAGGGGAGGAAGGCAATGCATGCCACAAAGAAACACGTGAGGGTGAGACTCAGACAGTGGGCAACTGAAGGAGGCTGACCTTGAAATACCAAGAGCATGGCATTCTCACACAGGATGCGATTAGCTTTTTGCATAAAGCCACAGGCTGGCGGGAAACTGAAACGTGCTTCTCAGGGGTAAGCTGGGACTGCACCTGGTCTCCTGGGTAAGGAGGGTTGTTGGCGAGGGGACCTTATTCTTAGGAACAGAGTAGAGAGGAAAATTTGTGGTTAGGCCAAGCGAGGCCCCCCTGGTTTTACCAGATGTCAAAGCAGCACATAAAATCAGGCCTTGCCCTGACCGGTTTGGCTCAGTGGATAGAGCATCGGCCTGCGGACTGAGGGGTCCCGGGTTCGATTCCGATCAAGGGCATATACCTTGGTTGCAGGCACATCCCCAGTGGGGGGTGTGCAGGAGGCAGCTGATTGATGTTTCTCTCTCATCGATGTTTCTGGCTCTCTCTCCCTCTCCCTTCCTCTCTGTAAAAAATCAATAAAATATATATTTAAAAAAAAAATCAGGCCTTATCATTAGGTCTTACTAGACTACAGCTTCAAATCTTATCTTTTTGTTTTGATTTGTGTTGTTATTATTTATTTGTATCACAGGGCAAGTGCAATCAAAAGTTGTTGTTTCTTTTTTTTTTAAATATATTTTATTGATTTTTTTACAGAGAGGAAGAGAGAGGGATAGAGAGTTAGAAACATCGATGAGAGAGAAACATCGATCAGCTGCCTCCTGCACACCCCCTACTGGGGATGTGCCCGCAACCAAGGTACATGCCCTTGACCGGAATTGAACCCGGGACCCTTGAGTCCGCAGGCCGACGCTCTATCCACTGAGCCAAACCGGTTTTGGAAAAAGTTGTTGTTTCTTTTAACCAAGTATGTAATGTTGAAGTTTCACACTGTCTGCCTTCAACTGAATTGAAGCTGTCATTGAGTTGGGTTGTTTTCCTGAGCAGGATGCAAGGGTGGTTTTTTTCCAGGGTTCTTGCCCACGTGGATTCGAAGAATGAAGCTATGGGCAAAAGGTGGTACCTGAAAGGTGACAATTTATTGGAAACAAGTACAGACTCCCACATAGGGAGGGGGTCCCAAAGGGGGTAACCCACTAAGCTCCTTTTTCCTAAGGTGTATAAAGACTGCAGTTCTTTGCCTCTTCATGCTGCCTTTGAATTGGTAGAATATTAGCTTCAAAACCCACGTGGTACCCCCTCTCTTTCTCCCTCTTCAGTGGTAGAATTCTCTATCTCCTGTGAAAATCTCCCATTTGTCGGCATTTCTCTACCCCCTGTGAAAGTTTGTTTCCTTTTCCTCCCCATACCCGGTGGCTTTTCCCTGTCTTCTGTGAATGGATGTCTTCCTCTCCCCTTATCCTGTGGCACCTCTGTGTTCTCTGTGAATATATGTATGCCTTTTGGCAGCTGCAAGCCCCCAACTTTGCAGTCCTCCCCCATGGACCCTCTATATCCCTAAAATCCCCTAAACCTGCCTATTTTACCCCTAAATCTCCTTTCACAATCATGTTTGTCCAAAGTGTTACTAAAATGTTTGAAACTGAACTTTCAGCCGGGGTGTGTCCTTCCCAGTTTGCCGGCACACACTCTTTCTCTAAACTGAAAACACTTTGTGTTCCTTCTGTGTTGCTGTCTGAGTGCATTTGAATTTGGGACTCAGTGGAAGTGGAATTCTGGGGGTGCCTCAAGGAAAAGATTTCCCTGAGGTTCCCACGGGAGGATGGGGTTTCATGGAAAGCTTTAGCGATGATATAAAATTAAGGGAGTAGGGTTCCCCTTCAAGGTCCCATCTCTGTCTGTCCGTCTTGCCATGGAAGAAATTCAATCTTCTATTTAGCAGGGCCAGAATAAAGGCCACTTTAAGAAAGGCCAGAATTTCCTTTAAGAAAGGCCAGAATTTCTGTACCATATTATAGTCTATCCATCATCTGGTTTGCTCAGCTTGTGTTCCCAGGTGCAGTCCATTGTGTGTGGGGTCCTCACAGCCACGGGCCATATAGTTGCTTAAGGTCACTTGGCTATGGAGAGAGAACATGCAAACACATGGGCAAGTGCTGGTTACAAAGCAATAGAGAGCAAATGTCAACCAGAGAGAGGGAACTGTTTGTTTGGGGACTTTATTTTATTTATTATTATTATTTTATTTTATTTATTTTTATTTTTTATTTTTTGTTAACCCTCACCTAAGTATATTTTCCCATTGATTTTTAGGGAGAGGGGAAGAGAGAGGGAAAGAGAGAGAAGAACATCGATTGGTTATCTCCTGCATGCACCCAGACCAAGGTGGGGAGTGGGGCGGGGGGGCAAGCCTGCAACCAAGGTACATACCCTTGATGGGAATCGAATCTGGGACCCTTTATTCTGCAGGCCAACACTCTACCCACTGAGCTAAACTGGCTAGGGCTATCTGGGGACTTTAACCAGGAGCTTCTTCAAACTAAGCGATTAACTTTTCAAGATGTCCTGCACTTCTGATGGGGTCTACCCCTAGCCAGTCCATTTTTTCCCAGGCTAGACTGACAGGCAAGCACCTCCCCTGCATCACCCAGACTTCTACTGTGCATTTGGCCATCTGCCCCTTCTCCCCACAACAATCCAGTGCCGTATGCGGGGAGAGAGAGTTGTTAATCCCCTTGGAGGGACAATGCTGTGTGAAGCTGGAGCTTCCTGGTGAAGCTGCCCAGAGGACCATGCTTACAATGTCGGACTCTAGTTTTGCTCTCTTCTTTTATTGCTATTAACTAGCTAATTATAACAATAACATTAGTACCACTGATAATTTCGTGACCCACATAGCCCATTTCTCATCCTGGGGTATCAAACAACATAAAAAAGTAACCATGACCAGCCAGCATGGCTCAGTAGTTGAGTTCTTGACCTAGGAACCAGGAGATCATGGTTTGATTCTCAGTTAGGGCACATGCTCGGTCCCAAGTAGGGGGCATGCAGGAGGTAGCTGGTCAAAGATTTTTTCTCATCACTGATGTTTCTATCTCTCTTCCCCTTTCCTTCTCTAAAATCAATAAAAATAAAAAAAAAACACACACATATTTTTAAAAAAATAATCAAAATCACTTTCACAATGCCCACAGTTTCTTGCAGATATTTCCCAAATAAAAAGAGTGGAAACACATAGAACACAGTGGTACTTCCTAAATACACAGCATGTGGAGTCATCACATGTGGATAACTTCTTCAGTCCTTCTGTCTTTTCAAGATCTGCCTGGCTTATGTGACTATTCTTCTTCTATGTCCTCTTCTAAACGATTGGCCAATGACCTTTCAGTCCGAAGTCTTCAGCTATAACCCCAAAGGAATTAACAAGAAAGGCTGAACTTCCTCAGAGATTGGCAGAAGAGGAGACAGAACAAAGAAATTTTGAATCCTTTTTAGTAAGAGAGGAAGAAAAAAGACTGGGTTATCTTAAAAGTTAATGATGGAGGTGGCTTTTCATGTTTCATAATAATTTTAATTAGTTCATATTAGGAACATTTTTATGCTCTCACATGTGTCTGGGTGTCTTAAAGACAATCAGATTCTTGGGAGAGTCAAAGGTAAGAAAAAGAATAAAGGAAACAAAAAGGAATTAAGCCAAGAAGAAAGGAGAAGGATAATAGTGTAAAAAAATCAAGAGCTACAGTATAATAAAGCACAGAATGAATAAGGTTTCAATACCCTTTCCCTGCTCTCTGCAGTAAGGAACTAAAGGAAAAACTTCCAAATGCAAATAATACTTTATTTCCATCATTTTACATCCTAAACAAGTCCTGAGGAAATTTAAGGTGTTCTATTTTCTAAGAGTGCATTTGAAAGACACCAGTAAGCTCTCTGACAATATTCTGTGAATCCCCAGGTGTACATTTTCACATTTAACATTTATGAAATCCAGGTCATTTCCCAATCACCACCACCCAGGCAGCAGTTATTGAGGGGCTTGTCAATGGAGAAGCAAGTACTTACAAATTCAAACCTGCAGAATGGCTCTTACCAGTTTGGAAAAACATCTGAAGAAAACGGTGGAACACTCATTTAAAAAATGCTACTTTTGCAGAACTGTACACTTGAAACCTACTTAATCCTATTAACCAATGCCACCAAAAAGAATTACTTAAAAAAGAAATACTTGGAGATGGTTTGATGACAGGGAATGATGCTATGTGGACAAACTGACACTTTGACCAACGTCCAATGACCACTTTGACATTGAATGTGATTCAGAAATGCCAAATTCTGAATGAGCAAATGTTTAAAGAATGCTTCAACCATTTTGTTTCCATTTTACTCTTGCTCAACCTTGATATATGAAAAACAACAGATTGCAAAATGAGCCTAATAAAGTTCATTCAACAAACAGAAAATAAAAATTCTAAATAAGAAAATATTGTTTCATGTTTTAATTGCCAGTTTTTGTGTTTGTTTGTTTTCCTCATTATTACCTAAAATAATGGTGAATCTTTTCCTCTATTTGATGAAAGCTATTCTTTGAGCCTTCACCTTGTAACTACTATCTTTTTTCTAAGTCAAGGGTAAGATATGGTCAAATTACATGAGTGACTAGAGAACAATAGAATAGCTACCACATTTTTGAAACATACAGTTGTTGTTTTTCTAATTCTATGAGGCATAGAAATAGATCTAAATTTTTGGAATGCTTGACCTTACTATGTATATACAAATTATTCTATCTGCAAATTGTAAGAAAGCACTCAGTTTATTCTTATCTATTCTCTGTGGGGAAGTCATGTTTTAAATGTTTGCAAAAAAGGTAAAGAGGAGTGTTGCACACTTGTTCCATTATATTTATTTTCTTCTAATTGTCTGTGTTTAAGTGGATATATCTCTTTTTTTTTCTTTTTAGATGGCTTAAGGAATGTGGTTAAAAAACTAGATCTCATAATGACAGCAACATATATTTAATACTCTAACTTATTTTCCAAGCCATAATTCACAGATAAAATAATATCTGAGTTTGCTTTGGGGGTAAATAACACAAAATCAACACCCATAAACTTTGAGAGCTTTTTTCCCCCTAAAATTGGAAGAACCTCTGAAGTTTTGGTTTTCCAAATAAAACTAACTTGGTTTGAAAAATATACCAAGAAAGATATTTGTCTTTAAACAAAATTCTCTTTTTCTCTACTGCCATATACTGGTATCTAAAATATAAAAGCAAACATTTTTCCATCGTGGGGAAATAAATGCTACAGCTTTGCTTGAAATGAAAAGCATGTGAATGACTTGGACTTGTCCTTGAAAGTCTTTACTTTCACCAGAAATCACATCTTGCGGCTTTCTTTCCAACCCTTCTTGCACATGACTTTACCATCTAACTGTTTCTCTTCACCACTCTTGATAAACACTACCCAAGCAATGACCGTTAGCTCTCAAGAACAATTCTCCTATGTCCATTTTTTGTTTGTTGTTGTTTTTTTTGTTGTTGTTGTTTTCCCTATGCCCATTTTTGAAACTACTTGAACATCCATAGACATCCTCCTACTGCAGCCCCATGTCCATTTTTTATTTGTTGTTGGTTTTTTTTGTTGTTGTTGTTTTCCCTATGCCCATTTTTGAAACTACTTGAACATCCATAGACATCCTCCTACTGCAGCCCCATGTTCCTCCCCTCTCAAATTCGAACTCTCCTCTGGAGCATTTTCATGCCCAGCATTTGCCAATAAAGACTATGCTGAACATGTTGTAGTTGGTTTTCTTTCACCCTATTTTCATTATCACATAAGGCAATGCTTGCATTTGGATTTAAATTTAAATGAATGTCAAGAAGATAGCCCTAACTGATTTGGCTCAGTGGATAGAGCGTCGGCCTGCAGACTGAAAGGTCCCAGGTTCGATTCAGTTCAAGGGCATGTACCTTGGTTGCGGGCACATCCCCAGTAGGAGCTATGCAAGAGGCAGCTGATCAATGTTTCTCTCTCATCGATGTTTCTAACTCTCTATCCCTCTCCCTTCCTCTCTGTAAAAAATCAATAAAATACATTTTAAAAAAATAAAAAAAGAAGATAAAGAATGTAAAGTACTTAGCCCAGTGAATGGCACATCATAATTCTGATTATACATACAACAGAATGAGCTGTGCTCTGTAGGGGTCAGACAGGAGGTAACTCTTTGCCCGTTCCCATTCCTGCTTTATTTACCTTGTTGATCATCTCTTCCCTTCCTCCTCAACTACACAGCGCTGACTCTCCTCCTGCAATTCCTGGTATGCCTGGTAACTTTTCTCATTACCCTCAGATAATAAGAAAACCTTCTCTCAGCCAGGTACAGATTTCATTCCAGTGAAATACAAACACCACAGTCTCATCCTTATTCTAAACCTCAGGTCTCTTGAGCCAATCTCAGCTTGAGAAACCTGCAGTTAGGAAGAAAGCAAAGTCAACTCCTCCCCTTCTCTATTTCTCAGTTCAACTCCTAAGCAGGAGTATAATAGTGGACAAAGGAAAAGGAGACAGGGAGATTTTGACTGGACTGCTACAGTTGTGGTTTGACTATGACTGGTACTGAAACTGAAATGTGGTGGTCCGAGTTCGTTGTCTCGCAAAACTAAAGAATGGCTTCATGGACAAAAAAAAAAAAAAAAAAAAAAAGTTAGCTGAAGCAAAGTTTATTGAGGGAAGCCAGTCCTAGAAAAAGTGCAGCTGGGGTTCCAAAAGCAGGCCAGTGTCCAGAGCTTCCGTTCCATGTTGTAGCCTGGTGTACTTCAGCATCCAAGCTAATGAAAGTCCATTAGTCCATGTGTGGAGGTCCACATGGCCAAATGCCAAGGGGAAGGGCATCCCTGGGGGGGGGGGGAGGAGAGAGGAGAGAGAGAGAGAGAGAGAGAGAGAGAGAGAGAGAGAGATTTTTTTTTTTTTGTCTAGGGATTGATACAGCCTTGCTAGCTCCTGATTGGTCCTTTCAAAGAATTCTGCCTTAGTAACATTCTTGGGATTGACTATCTGCTTCATTGCCTTGTGATCAGTTGTCTCCAAGCTGCTTGTCTTAGCACCATCCATCCATTCTAAAGTTTATGTCTCCTGAGCACACCCTTCTTTCCCTGCCCAGCTGGGGGGCCTTAGCAATTCCACCATCTAGGTTCCCAGGTTCTGCTTCCTCCCCCCATGGTCCTGCTTCTGTCTATCTAGCTTCCTTCTGTCTCCTCAATACCAAATATTAACCCTCTCCTTCAGGCCGAGTTTCTGTTATTACACATACACTGCTGGGCGTGTCTCTCCCATCTGCAGCTCCTCTGGCACTGGGTACCCCATCTGGGCTGGCACCTTACAACCTATCAGCTCTGTATCAAATGCTCCACCTCAAGCCACTTTCTGGTGAGGTCACAAGGTATCATGGAACTGTTACTGGACCACTTCTGTGCTGGGGGCTGGCCCTGACCCGCCAAGGTCCAGGACCGTTCATGTGCTGGGCCACCTCCAGGTTCTTGACTCACCTAAGAAACACTTCAAGAGAAACGACTGAGAAGAAGCAAGTTTTATTCAGGTAGAGAAAAAGAAAGAGGTGAGTGCGTGGGCGTCACTATGAAAAAGCAAAAAGTGCATGTCAGAGGGGATGCAGGCCAACTCGAGAGTGAATTCCACATGTGGTCAGTTAGTTCTTGGGAATTTATGTTTTTGAATTCTGTGGCATCAAATTCTGTCTCCACCTCCTGGTTGGGAGGGGACCTTGTTCCCAATATGGTCTGTTCTGGAAGTGTCATGGTCTTTGTTCCCCTGGCAGGGCAAGGGGGGTGCTATTTGTGCGACAGTTTTCATTATAATTATGATATAACTAGAGGCCTGAGGGGGGGGATGTCCCTCAGCCCAGCCCGCACTGTCTCCAATCTGGGACCCCTCGAGGGATGCCCAGTGGGATTGGGCCTACATGAGCAGTCGGGCATCCCTCTCACAATCCAGGATTGCTGGGTCCCAACTGCTCACCTGCTTGCCTGCCTGATTGCCCCAAACTGCTTCTGCCTGCCAGCCTGATCACCCCTTAACCACTCCCTTGCCAGCCTGATTGATGCCTAACTACTCCCCTGCCAGCCCGATTGCCCCTAACTGCCCTCCCCTGCCGGCCCAGTCTCCCTAACTGCCCTCCCTTGCCAGCCTGGTCAGCCCTAACTGACCTCCCCCACAGGCCTGGTCATCCCCAACTGCCCTCCCTGGCTGGCCTGGTCGCCCCCAACTGCCCTCCCCTGCAGGCCTGGTCCCTCCCAACTGCCTTCTCCTGCTGGCCATCATGTGGTGGCCATCTTGTGTCCACATGGGGGCGGCCATCATGTGTTGGAGTGACAGTCAATTTGCATATTACCCTTTTCTTAGATAGGATGAGCTTTGGGGTCAGTCTCTGGTTAATTATTCCTCCCTATCGGGTTGATACAGTCTGAGCCAGTCCTTGTTGCTGACTTCTGTGACCACTGCAGGGCTTTCCTGCCATAGCTCTCTGTTCAGTCAGGGAAGCTAGCCAGTTTATTTGGTTATTTGGTTAAAACTTTTTCCTGGCGATACCAAATGCCACTTTTTGTTTCCTCAGACTATTCAAAGGGTTCACAATGCACTTCAATATTTCTAAAGAAATTCTCACTATCAATTGCTTCAACCTCCCAGTGAACTTTTTAACTTTACTTAAGGAGCCCGGATTAGGGTAGAGAACATTGCCAGCAAAAGTCGTTTCATAATCTTTATTTACTGGTAGCCTGTTCTTCATAGGTATCACCCTTGTCCTAGGGTGTGTAAATACTTGGCATCTACTGAGTTATTCTGATCTTTGTAGGACTCTACAGAAACAATGAAACAACAGAATATGCTGATTTATATATTTACATATCTATTTATTTATGTATCTTTCATCTATCTATATAATCTTTATAGTTATTTGGTGGTATGTAGATATGTGTGTGTTTGTGTGTAGATAGGCAGATAGAGATGGAAAAAGGAGGAGGAAGAGGAGAAGGGGGAGGAGGAAAAAGAGGATGAGGAGGCAGAGTGGCAGTAGAGGAAAAATGAGGGAATAATAAGGAAAAGGAGCAGAAAAAGGTAGTGAAAAGCATATAAAGATGATGTGACAGCTATCCTATAATGAATGCCCTTAATACCTTCTTCCTCAAAAAAGATTTATTCTTTTTTCAAAAAAATTGGAAAATATTTGTCACATTGCACCTCAGCCAAAAAGTACATTCTGAAAAACTGCTCTTCACAGGAAAAACCTCATTAAAGAATTTTCCAGGAAACATGGAAAAATGACAAATTAGCCCTCAAATTTCTTGACCCTTCATTGTGATTCAAGATATCTGAGTTTCTTCTGCTCCATTACTAGAGACTTCCATCAGCTGAGAATTAGAATTTTATGATCAAACAAAAGGAAGAGACAAGGTGCTGCTATGTAGGCAAGGGACCAGTATTGAAACTAAATAATTAGCAAAAAAAACACACAAAACCCAAAAACAAAACAAAACAGATTTCTACTGGAGTTCCAAACATCCTTCAAAACTGATCACTGAGAATTACTTAAACAAGGCCATTACAAAGCCTGCTGTTGAGGAAAAAAAAAAAAAAGTATGTCTCAGACTTCCACCAATAGAGTATTATCAACTACTAGAGGCCTGGTGCATGGATTCGTGCACCACTGGGTTCCCTTGGCCTGGCCTGTGCCCTCTCCCAATCCGGGACCCCTCGGGGGATCTTGGACTGCAGGTTTCAGCTCAATCCCTGCAGACTAGTTCCAAGGGACCCTACTGGTGCACGAATGCATGCACGGGACCTCTAGTATGCATATAAGATCTTTGGTTAATCTCTTCCCGCCGTTCCCCCTCCCCCCTTTCCTCTGAGATTCATCAGTCTGTTCCATGTTTCCATGCCTGTGCATTGAGTGTCTGCCCCCTGGTGCTCAGCGCATGTCATAGCTACCAGTCAAATGGTTGAAAGGTCGCTTAGGGCATATATATATATATATATATATATATATATATATATATATATATGTATATATATATATATATATATATATATATATATATATATAAAGTTTTGCGTAGCATTTGTTACTAGGGATGTTAAAGATAAACAAGACTTCATCCTTGACCTCTAGGAATTATAGTAAAAGTGAGGTAAAGAATTAATATAATGTAACAATTAAGAGATTCTTTTAGTGTTTTTTTAAAACATGGGTTTTGATTTGGTGGCCATTTTAAGTTTGGTGTGCCATGTGACTGCTCTATGCCTTAGTTTCTTCTTTTGTAAAATGTAGGTAAGCATAACTTCCTTACAGTCTTGTATGTGGCTTAAGTAAAACTTATCGACAAACTTAGTCCTTTTAATAAAAATTTATGTTAAGTATGTGCTCTTACCTTAAAATTGCTCAGTAAATGTGACTTGATAGTATTGCCACTATTATTATCCCATAATGGTTTTATGAGGTGATGCCTAGAACTGTATCAGTTTCTAGGCCGAGGAAAGTGACAACAACAAACATGAAATGAAGAGGGCCTCAGAAGAGTGAGGTTTGACACTGAAGTGGATGCTCATTTTCTTGATGTGGGTAGCTACCCAGAACAAGTGTGAAGAGAAGAACCATTTTTGTGCCCTCATACCTGCTTATGCTTACTTGTTTTTTTGTTTTGTTTTATTTTTTGTTATTTTTAAATATGTATTTTATTTATTTCAGAGAGGAAAGGAGAGGGAGAGAGTTAGAAACATCAATGATGAGAGAGAATCATTGATCGGCTGCCTCCTGCACCCCCCTACTGAGGATGGAGCCTGCATGTGCCCTGACCAGGAATTGAACCCTGACTTCCTGGTTCATAGGTCAATACTCAAGCACTGAGCCATGCCCGCTGGACTGCTTGTGCTTATTTGTGAAATTAATTTTAAGAGAAATAAAAAATAGTAACTTACATTTCCTCCATGTTCTGACACCCAATGAAATACTATTCCTCATGAACATTTTGTTAAAATATTCAAATAGAATTACAAATACAATGCCAATTTATTTCTGATTTTATTCCATAGCACTCCATGTGAGCATAAACTCATGCTCAAATAAACCAACTCATTTTATTGCATTGAGACTGCATAGAAAACAATTTGCTTGCATTTTTACATTTCAGAGAGTGCAAGAGTAGGAAGAATTTAACCAGAATGAAAATCTCCAAGACATCTAGATTAGTTCATACACCAAGAAATTGTAAATGCACTATTGTTAACATTGGCTAATTTGATGAAGTCTGAAATCCTTATGGAAACAATCCCTTCAGGCTCAAGAGAGTCATTCTGGAAGATGTGTCTGCAAGACATTGCATCCTATTTATAAAAGCTTGCGTTTCCAAATTAAATGAAGAATATTATTCACACTGGGAAGAGCTTAGAACTTCCACTTTGTTACATAGTTTTTCAAGATTAGAGTTTTATCTATATTATCATTGTAAGAAATTAAAATGAATAAAGTGCATTTACACAAAAATATATTGGATTGAATGATAGAATCAATCTGCACACATTTACTTTTCCTTTAAATTTAAACATTTGATGACTCATAGCACGTTTTAAAACTTGGTATCATTCCTCCTAATGGTTTTACATGTTATGCACATTGACCAAGACTCAGCTGGCATAGGTGATTAGCTTACCTGAGAAATATGAATAAAACTATGCTGCTGAAGTTGAAACAGTGAACAAAACGTGTATTTCTTATAAATAAATTACTTAGTTATGTATAATTTATGTTACACAAATTTAAACAATATATAATACATGAGGAGAAATATATTATATTTGGAACATAAAAAACTGAACAGTCTCTCAGGACCTTTATTAATATTTCAAATTGATTATTGGAAAATATTTTTTGCAAATATTTTCTGAAATCTAATGATTAAAGCTCAAAATTGAAAGTATAAGCATGAGTTTGATATCAGTTGTTTGGGGGCAAACTTCACAGTGAGAGCTATTGCCCACCTGAGAGGCACTTCCAAGAGCTTTTAGAATGACCCCCTTTAAGAATCTCTCTCACAGGTTTTTATATCCTTTATCTCATGTGCACCATCGAATGTATGAATGGAGAAAGGATCACAGCCTGCTATTGCCCCTTGTATTCCAAGCTTCATGTTGTTGTTTTTTATTTCTTTTGGGTGGAGTGTCATTTCTAGTTTATTTTATGTGAGGCTTGGCTTCATTATTTTATGGCAGAAAATGAAATATATTCCAAACGATGTGGCTTTGATTAATGATCTGGATCATTAAATTTATAAACAATCCCAAGAAGCTATTTTTCCTCTTTAACTAGTATCTCATCTCCCTTTTCAAAGAGCAGGAAATGGGCTTCAAAGTTTTACAAAGCTAAGGCAAAATGCTTTATATGTAAAAAGAAACTTAATAAATACCTGTGTGGCCCTCGCCGGTTTGGCTCAGTGGATAGAGCGTCGGCCTGGGGACTGAAGGGTCCCAGGTTCGATTCTGGTCAGGGGCGTGTACCTTGGTTGCCGGCACATCCCCAGTAGGGGGCGTGCAGGAGGCAGCTGATGGATGCTTCTCTCTCATCGATGTTTCTAACTCTCCCTTCCTATCCCTCTCCCTTCCTCTCTGTAAAAAAAATCAATAAAATATATATATTTTTAAATAAATAAATAAATAAATACCTGTGTGAAAATATGTAAGTATAATAATTTATTGGGCTTTTACTCTATGAGAACTGTGCTAAGGTTTTTTTTTTTTTTAACACATAAAAGGAAACAACTGTATACCAGTCTTTACAACAAGATTTAGAAAATAAAAATATTTGCAAACTCTTATTGAGTGTCAGACACTCATTCTTCCTGGGTTACCCATGTAAATCCTCAGAACAAACCTGAGGTATACACATTTTATTATTATTACTAGAAGCCTGGTGCACGAAATTCGTGCACAGAGGGGGGTTGTCCCTCAGCCCAGCCTGTACTCTCTCCAATCTGGGATCCCTCAAGGGATGTCCGACTGCCCTTTTAGGCCCGATCCCTGGGACATCCCTCTCACAATCCAGGACTGCTGGCTACCAACTGCTTGCCTGCCTGCCTTCCTGATTGCCTCTAACCACTTCTGCCTGCCAACCTGATCACCCCCTAACCACTCCCAAGCCAGCCTGTTTGCCCCCAACTTCCCTCCTCTGCCGGCCTGGTTACCCCTAACTGCCCTCTCCTGCAGGGTTGATCACCTCCAACTGCCCTCCCTTGCAGGCCTGGTCCTTCTCAACTGCCCTCCCTTGCAGGCCGGGTGCCTCCCAACTGCCCTCTCCTGCTGGCCATCTTGTGGTGGCCATCTTGTGTCCACATAGGGCCAGGATCTTTGACCACATGGGGGCAGCTATATTGTGTGTTGCAGTGATGATCAATCTGCATAGTTCTCTTTTATTAGATAGGATAGAGGCCTGGTACAGGGGTGGGGGCCAGCTGGTTTGCCCTGAAGGGTGTCCCTGATCAGGGTGGGGTTCCCTTGGGATGTGGGGCGGCCTGAGCGAGGGGCCTGTGGTGGTTTTCAGGCTGGCCACGCCCCCTGGCAACCCAAGCGGAGGCCCTGGTATCTGGAATTTATTTTCCTTCTACAGTTGAAACTTTGTAGCCTGGAGCGGAGCCAAGCCTGGGGCTCCCTCTGAGGCCGGCAGCCATTTGTGTTGGTGTTATAATTGAAACTTTGTTGCCTTAAGCGGGTGGGCCCGGCCAGGGTGTGTGGAAAGCTTTGCTTCCCGGGTTGCCGGCAGCAACCCTGGCCTGCTCTCTCAAGCTCCATTCTGCCGCCATTTGTTTGAATTTGTTTACCTTCTATAATTGAAACTTTGTAGCTTGAGTGGAGGCTTAGGCCTGGCAAGGGCAGGCAGAAAGCTTGGCTTCCTCTGTTACCTAGGAAACCTTGCTCTCTGTGGCTGTAGCCATCTTGTTTGGGTTAATTTGCATACACGCTCTGATTGGATGGTGGGCGTGGCTTGTGGTGTGTTGGAGGTATGGTCAATTTGCATATTTGTCTATTATTAGATAGGATTCTTGCTACAAAGTGAGTTCTTTTATTAGTAGTATTTTACTAGAGGCCCGGTGCACAAAATTCATGCACGGGGGTGTGTGTCCCTCAGTCCAGCCTGCACCCTCTCCAATCCTCAAGGGATGTCTGACTGCCCGTTTAGGCCTGATCCAGGTCTCACAATCCAGGACTGCTGGCTCCCAACTGCTTGCATGCTTGCCTTCCTGATTGCCTCTAACCTCTTCTGCCTGCCAGCCTGATCACCCCCTAACCACTCTCCTGCCAGCCTGATTGGTGCCTAACTGCTCCCCTGCCAGACTGATTGCCTCTAACTGCCCTCCCCTGCAGGCCTGGTCACCCCTAACTTCCCTCCCCTGAAGGCCTGTCATTCCTAACTGCCCTCCCCTGCAGGCCTAGTTCCCCCCAACTGCTCTCCCCTACAGGCCTGGGTCCCCCCCAACTGCTCTTCCCTGCAGGCCCGGTCACCCCCAACTTCCCTCCTCTGCTGGCCTGGTCACCCCTAACTGCCCTCTCCGGCAGGCTTGATTGCCCCCAACTGCCCTTCCTTGCAGACCTGGTCCCTCCTAACTGCCCTCCACTCCTGCCCATCTTGTGGTGGCCATCTTGTGTCCACATGGGGACAGCCATCTTGTGTGTTGGAGTGATAGTCAATTTGCATATTACTCTTTTATTAGATAGGATTATCATTATTATTATTATTATTATTATTATCATCATCATCATCACTATAGGCCTGCGCATGAAATTCGTGCATGGGTAGGATTCCTAGGCCTGGCTGGCAATCAGGGTTGATCAGGGCCTTCTGGCTGCTGCCTGGGGCCTCCCTTCCCTGGCTGCTAGCTGCTGGCCGGGCCCTTCCTTCATTCTGCACTGCCCCTTGGTGGTCAGCACATGTCATAGCGAGTGATTGAACTCCTGGTCTCCCAGTGGAACTCTAGAGGGGACACTTTGCATATTAGCCTTTTATATAGATAGATTATTATTAACAGTATTGTTATTATATTATACTTTTTACAGACAGATGGGAAATCTGAGACTTAGAAAAGCTAAGTGGTTCCTTACTCAAAATTTATATATAGGCCCTCGCTGGTTTGGCTCAGTGGATAGAGCATTGGCCTGTGGACTGAAGGGTCCCTGGGTTCAATTCCAGTCAAGGGCATATGCCCAGGTTGCGGGCTTGATCCTCAGTAGGGGACATGCAGGAGGCAGCCAATCAATGATTCTCATCATTGATGTTTCTCTCAATCTCTCTCTCTCTCCTTTCCTCTCTGAAATCAATAAAAATATATTTAAAAAAATTTATACATAGGCAATTTTTTTCTAGAAGCAATTTATTTATTGACTGTGATATGTTGGTTCTAATATCATATCATTACTATTATTTCTAACAGATGAAGTAATTATTTCCAAAAATTAAGTTACCAGTTCAGTACCACAAAATAATAAATAAGTGGTTCAGAAATTGAATTCCAATGCTATTTTATTACACTAACCACACTTGACTTCATTGGCATAAATGGAAGGACACTCCTGAAGGTAAGGCAAACCACTCTTCTAATGTATGCTTAAGTTTTAAAACTTAAAATTATGAATCATAAATCGAACTTTATAATTTCAGGAATAATTACATTTGCCTGTAGAAAAAATCTTTTTTCAGAGAAAGTTTTAGCATTTTGAAAATCACACCATCAGATTGCTGTCTTCTCTATATACTAGTACTTGTAAGATTACAATTGAAACAAGTTGTATTAGGGAATTTTTCAATTCAGGACACAAAATAAACTCACGAAACAGTATGTAATGAAGACCTAAATTTACTGAAGAGTAGCAAACAATTTTATAATTTTTCCTGGGTTTTGAAGAACAATTGTTCATAGGTTAGAAAATTCCCAAATTTTAGCCCTTCCCTTTTCACTTCCTTCCAGCATTATTTATCTTGGCATTAATCATTTATTTATTCAAACAATCAGCAAATACTTATCAAGCACCTACTCTAGGCTAAGCCTTCAGTTAAGTGTTGGGAAATCAGGAATAGGCATTAACCATACAGAGATTTATTTCTGCAGAAATACAAATAAATCTCTTTATGTATGAAATAGAGCTAGGACAAGGTCAAGTTCAGAGGCAAATGATTAAATGAGGGCAGAGATGAAGAGCCCTGAACCCAGATACCAGGACAGAAAGGGAATTTCCAACAGCAGAAATAGCAAATGTGAAAAGTCAGAAGGTCACAAAAAGCCTACAATTTGGAGAAACTATGTAATTGCATGTTGCTGGAGGAAAGGGATTTTGGGTCAAAAACTAAGAAGTGAAGTTTGGGAGGCTTGTAGAGAGTGTGAAACGTTCTTCAAGCTAGGTGGTGGGCTTAGCTCTGTATCTATGAAAGCTCCTTCTCATAGCCATGTGGACTATTGGAAGACAATATCAGAAAACCAGAAAAAGAACTACTTAAGAACAGAGGAATCATAAAGAGAAGGATGGAAACTTTGAGACCACACTGGTGGTTTTGAAATAGACACTAAGAATCATGGTAGACAAGCCAGTCAAATAAAAGCTTGATAGAGAGACTGCTTTGCAGAGCAGTTTCAAAATTTTGGCTGTACATTTTCACAGCAGGAGGTATTCCATTGTGCTAAAGAAGCTATAAATATATATTTGTAGAATAGATGTAGATGATAGATATAGATGATATAGATAGATATAGATAGATATAGAGATATAGAACGATATAGATACAGATATATATATAGATATACATATAAATAGATATAGAAAGCATAGATATAGATATATATAGATATAGATGATATATAGATATAGATATAGATATAGATATAGATATAGATATACATATACATATACATATACATATAGATATACAGATATAGATAGATATAGATATATAGACATGATATAGATATAGATACAGATATCCTATACTAGACATAGATATAGATATAGATAGATAGATTCCTAAGAGTAATATGAACAATATTTTTTATTCTATCCAATTACATAAATCAACATTTGATTTCTGATTTTTTTTTTCAATTCCATATTGCAGTAACATTGGTCAACATGAACATATAAGTTTCAGGTGTGGGTTTCTATGTTACAAGATCTGCATAGTGCCCACTCTCCAAAGTCAAAATTTTTCCTGTCACCATATATTGGGGCCTCCTTCTCCCCCAACCCCCTTCCCTCTAGCAATCACCAGGCTGCTGCTTGTGTTCATGAGTTTCAGTTTTATATCCCACATATGAGTGAAATCATATAGTTCTTAGCTATTTATGACTGACTTATTTCACTTAGCATTATGTTCTCTAGGTCCATCCATGTTGTTGCAAATGGTGCTATTTCATCCTTTCTTTGGCTGAGAAATATTCCATTGTGTATATGTGCCACATCTTCTTTATTCAGTGCTCTATTGCAGGACACTTTGTTTGTTTCCATGGCTTGGCTACCATGAATAATACTGCAATGAACATAGGGGCGCATATATCTTTATCAATACATGATTTTGAGTTTTTTGGGTATATCCCCAGGAGAGGAATTGCTGGGTCATATAGTAGCTCTATTCTGAATTTTTTTGAGGAATCATCAGACTGCTTTCCATAGTGGTTGTACCAGTCTACATTCCCACCAGTATGAATGAGGGTTCCCTTTTTTTCACAAGCTCTCCAACACTTGTTATCTATCACTTGTCTTGTTGATAAGGGCCACTCTAATACGTGTGACATGGTATCTCAATTGAATTGCATTTTACTAATTGCCAGTGAGGTTGAACATATTTTCATATATCTATTGGCTGTTTATATGTCTTCTTGACATCATTTTTCATGGTATAATTGACACATTTATCTAAATAATTTACCCTTTTCATTTCAACTGACCATTCGTAAGGTTAGAAACATATTTTGGGGGAGAAGACATAACTTTTTTGTTTTTCTGTTTTTAATCACGAAACGTAGCTCATCACATGTCTATAACTAGAAAGCAAAATAACAAGGGTAGTACCCTTATTTCTTTCTTAACTATTGTTAAAAGGGAGGACATAGTAAACCATTATTTTTTCAAATCATTGAATATAATTGACATGTAAGATTATATTAGTTTCAAGAGTACAGCATATTGTGAAATGATCACCACAATAAGTCTATCACATGGCAGTCTTGCTTTAAGAAAGTAAGGTTACTCAAAGGGAAGGGGTGACTGTAAGCCACTGGCCTGACGCTGGGACTCACATGTACCACATGTGCTCCTGTGCACCAGCTCAGTGTTGGCAAACACTCTACTTGGTCAGATCTGTCCAAATATTACAGATTATTACATAGTTTCTATATGACCTCTCTGTTTTCACTCAGGACCACTCTTGCTCATGCACTCTAAAACATGGGTTACAGCCTTACTCCTCTCTGTGTAATCAGGAAAAGGGTGGAAGAAAGAGGAAGGACAGGAGAAAAGAAAATATAATTATGGTTATCCTAAATCTATTTTACATGTAGAATCTAAAACTTTGTGACAAGGATGTATCTAAGGTGCCAGAGGTAATAATGACATGTTAGTTTCTAAATGATACTGAAAACACAAATGAATCCCCTTCCCCCTCCCTCCATCCTCAGGAATTTCTAACAAAATCTTGCTTTTTGTTAACTTTTTTGTAAAAAAAGAAATTTAACCTGACCTTTAGCTCTATTATGGATCACAAATGAAATATGAAAGAAGAATAAAGTGCTTACATTAAAAAATAACAAACACTATTTCTTTCAATCCTTATATTATCTCCTGAGATTTAATTTTCAAGCGATAGAGGAACTGACCCTAGTCAGCTTCTAAGAACTGACAATATCACAGCCCAAGATGGTATGTCTTTAGAAAGATGATTCTTCTTTTTCCATTCTGACTATTTTTAGTACAAATGTCTCAATAAAGTTCTCTGAGTTTCCATTCTTCCCCTTGAAACTTCTCAGTTCTCCTTATAATTTTGAAGAATGGATTGCATAGGCTGACAGGCCAAAAGTCAAAATCAGGCACACACACACCCACATACACAATCTACATTTTTCAATATGTCACGTGTAACAGCTTATAATCCTATTGTTTAAAATGCTTTGCTGAAGACTGCTATCTAAAATTTAAAGAAGCAATAAATGAGAAAATGATGGATAAGACGTAAAGCTAATAGAGCTTATGCTTCTGGACCTCTTCCTTGCACAGGCCTGTGCAAGGCTCTGAACCTCATTTTTTATCCATAATTTTTCATTTATTTTCTAAAGGAGGATACTCAGAATTGTATCATCTTCCAGTTCACAAAAACTTGATATGCCCTTGATTATAAAGAATTATCAGTTAAAAATGTTCTCATCCCCTTTAAATTCTATTGAAATTATTAGTAGTGCTTTAGTAGTACTAGCAGTAGAAGACGAATACTCATGTACTCATGCATACATTCCTTTGCCACTGTTAACTCTGTGGGCATTTTTATGGCATGTATAAACGGTGTCCCAAAAAATGTATACACACTTTTATAGATGATAATATTTAATTTGGAAAATGAAATGTATGTTAATAAACACTGACTTTATAAACATTCGAAGTATGCATACATTTTTGGAGGACACCAAAATTCTGGCAACCACTAAGATATTTTTTGTTTGTTTGTTTGTTTTTCCTTATTACCACACAAAACCCCTTACCATACCTATCTGCAATCCTGTTTCTGCACCATATCTTAAATCCTAACTTTTGGTTATTTGACTACTATCCTCACAATGATGCCTACACAATGAAAAGACTACATCACTGATACTCAGGGCTACAACCACTCGAAGGCCCGTTTTAATTTCACTTAGAAACTACTCACCATATGACGCATGCTCAGTTTGTAGGTTTTTATTGCCCACACTAGAGGCCCAGTGCATGAATTCGTGCACGGTTAGGGTCTGGCTGGCCCCGCTCCTAATGGGGACCCATCTGGGGCGGGGCTAGCTAGGGGGAGGGGCCATAGGAGGGCTCCAGGGCGTGTCCGGCCCATCTCACTCAGTCCCGATTGGCCAGACCCCAGCAGCAAGCTAAACTACCAGTTGGAGCATCTGCCCCCTGGTGGTCAGTGCACGTCATAGCGATCAGTTGAGAGGCCTTAGCATATCGTTAGCATATTACGCTTTGGTTTAATGGATGACTGGACGTCTGGACACTTAGCATGTTAGGCTTTTATTATATAGGATAGCTCATGTGTGCAACTACAGCAGCTATAATAATTAGGGGAGTGCTTGATAATATCACAGTAAGTAATTTGCAGCTTTATCTTGAACAAATATTCCGTCTGATTTTCACCATGTTCATCATGATTACTCTGAATAAGGAACCATTGTACCTTCTCAGGAATGTTGCCCTAGTCCTTGGTCTTCTATAGTCTCTTCCCCACCAAGTAGTAGGAAATGATGCTGTCACAAACTAAATTAGTTTGTGTTACTCTTTTATTAGCAACCATTCAAAGGCTAACTGTCTGATTTCAAGTGAGATCCAGAGTCCCTGACATGGCCTACAATAGCTTGCTTGTGTATGGCATTATCCTCGTGCCCTGTTTTCTTCCCATTTTACCCCAGCCACATGGCCACCTTACACTTCTTCCAACACACAGAAATAAACACCTGCTCAGAGGCTTTGCACTTACTGTTCCCCTCCCTGGAATTCCCTTCCTCTGGGTTTCTGAATACTTACTTTTCACTTCTTTGCTCAATAGTCATCATCTCGGTGGGGTGTTTTAGTTCTCATTTTTATTTAAAATACTGTAATAAAAGCTCCCATATGCCCTTCAATTTTTTGTCACTAACATGTACAAAACAGCCTGGTTCATAGTAAGAACAAAATTAATATTTTAAAAATAAATGAATGAATATGGCTATGCATTTCTATACAATGGGGAATCGTTTTTTAGGTTTCATCATTTGAGAATTTTTTTTCCTGATAAAAGTATTAAGTTAATTTGAACAATTTTTAAGAGAAAAAAAGCACAGGGAGAGGAAAGATCTTCACTAAGAAGCAGAAAAAGAGATGTGATGGTTAAAACAAAAATTTAGGAGGTATGAGTTCAAATCCTGTCTCTAATTTTATTAATTGTTTGATTTTGAGCAAGTCATTGATCTTCTATGTTAGAGTTTCCATAAGCATAATATGGTGACAGCATGAGGATCCCTGTCCTATTTGTTTTTCATAATTAAAATAATCCTAATATGCAAATTGACTGAACTGTGGAACGACCAGTTGGTGTGGGTTGAGGCTGGCAAGTGGGCGGCGCCAGGCCAGCCAAGGCCGGTGCCAGCAGGCAGAGGGAGGGGATAGCAATCGGGGGGGCAGTGGCAATTGGGGGGCGGTGGCAGAAGGGCTATCAGTGGGTGGGACCAGCTGCTTGCCAGCCTGCGCTGTCCCCCGATCACCCGTCAGTTGCCTCCCACAGAGGTAGGTCAGACTGTGGCTTAGGCCTGCTTCCCATGGGGACATCCCCTGAGGGCTCCTGGACTGTGAGAGGGCGTAGGCTGGGCTGAGGGACCACCCGAGTGCACAAATTTTTGTGCACTGGGCCTCCAGTTAATATATAAAGTGCCTGACATGGTTACTATATAACGAATACTACTTACTATTATCCTCAGGATAACATCTTACAGAATATAATAAAGAAGATAGCAAAGCTCTTAATGGTCAGTATCCTAAATGGATGTGTACATTAGCAATAAAACACAACCTCTCAAGTATTGTTGAACATAGTTCTCCATAATGATAGTAATGGTACTAACAATGATAGTAATAGCTGAAAATTGGAAACCACACACACAACACACACACACACACACACACACACACACACACACAATTATGTAATATGTAAGGTACTAACTTATTTAATCTTTGTAAAAAATTTAGGGGAAAACAATTGTTTTCCACCCTTTTTGCAAATGAGGAAATTGAGACATAAGCCAGGATTCATATAGTATACTTAAGTATACTATTATTTTGTATCTATTACATCTTAGTTATATGTAAGAGATTCTTTGGCTGGAACTGTGAAAACAAAAGTGAATCTCCTTACAAAACAGTGATTTAAGATTGATTGTGTCTGTCCATATGTGATATGCCTACACTTTCACAGATATAGATTGTTCATTTATTCTGCCCTTACCTGTTGTCTACAATGTTTTTGGTAGAATTTTCAAGTTATTCTTTACAGAGTTTTACAGAAAGACAGGAAGAGGATAATTTCTACTCCTTATAATTTTCCTTTTTTTTCCTTTTCTGTATTTTTAAATATTAAGTAATGTTGATACATTCAACATACTTTTCTGACTATTTTATATTGTAAACATATGCATATTTATGAAGAATGAGGGATGTGATTCTGTCCTCTTCCATTGCATTGTCCAGGAAAGTTTGACTTCTGTGTGTAGGTTTCACACACAGATATGCTGCCATTATCCTTACAAGATTGAGATTGTGAGATTGATTTGTTATTCTCTTTCATCTCCCCCACCTCAATCTTTCCTGTGGATTCCTACTGATGAGGCTCAGAAAGTGCAGTGTAGTATGAATACCTAAAAAAAATTATTTTTAATCTACATAGTTCTTATAAAGATTCAAAATAAATTATATAAAAGGCATAAATATTTTATGTGTATATTCACTTCTATGGCAAAAGTAGAGATATATTTTCTTACTTCTGGGCTATTATAGAACATCCCCCCCATGTTCTGCACTGGAAATGCAATTGGGTAATGTGCAGAAAATGACTGTTAATAAAACAGAGTTGCGAGCCCCTGGATTTCCAGGTGTTAGGTATTAGGGGATTTTAGTTTTATTGATTCATTAATTGAATGATTATGATGAACCCAACAAACTAGACATAGGAAGTTCCAGATTAGTCAACGTTGAAGAGAAGCTGATCTTTAATAATATAAAAGTATGAGTACTGTTAAACACGGAAATTCCTTTGGGGAGAATATAAGGTTTCATGGGAGCTAAAAGATGAATAGGAATTAACCAGACAAAGGCATATGGAGAGGTGGGATGAGGAGTTAAAACCAAGTAGAATATGCCTAGGAGTTTACATAAAATTCAGACAGCTGAGAAAGAGAATGCCGGGTCCAGATTAGAAATTTACTAAATCCTAGAATGTAAAAATAATTCATCTACCCGTCTAGTCCCTGGTACTAAGATGGGAAAGTATCTATCAATAAGGATATACCTAGCCTTCATTTTGCTGCCCTAAACCCTGTTTCCAATGTTTCTAATATAAGTGATTAGCATTCACAATGCCACAAAGCTACAGCTTCCTGCTCCAAATACTTGTGTCCAATCTTTATACCTGTCATTCATTCATTCATTCATTCATTCATTCACCTACTGTTTTTATTAAATTATTCACTCACTTTATGAGTAAATAAAGCAAATATGCATTGAGTTCCTACTGTGAGCCACACAAGACAGGGAAAATCCCTGCCTTTATGGAATATTTTAGTTATAGAGACTAACATAAGCAGGCACACCAATTTTATATATATTGATATCATTATAAATATGCACATATAAATATATAAATTCTACTTTCTCACTTCAGACAGAAGACTGCCTTAAATCCCTGAATCCCTGTCTATATGAAAAAAAAACAACAGAATTTAAAATTTTTTTTTAGAATAATGAACTTCTGGGGAAGAGGGACACAAAGTGACATTCCAGAACCACAACTGCTATTGAATAGAAAATTTTCCTAATTTAAACTTTCTTTGTTTTTGATATGGACTTGGTTCAATTTTAGTGATCTCTAATATGAAACATGCCCCTCTGGGACCAATCTACTCTATGATGGGTCATCTTAGCCACTTCCACTACATTTTCCTGTTACTTAACTACCCAGTCCTTTTGTTCCTTGAAGTCTAAGCAAGCTTAATATCGATACTTGGTCAGGTGATTTCAACAGAGCGATCTATCTTTGGCTTCAATATTAAACAAATATTGTTTCTAGACTTAATGCTTCCATTGCTCATAAATGTTTATGTATATTTTAAAGCCAAATTAACTCCTAAATGTTTGTGGTATAATAACAAAGATTTATTTCTCTTTGGTTGCTGGGAGCTTGTTTTGTTAGTCCACCAGGGACCCAGAGAATCCACCATCTTGTTACACCAACTTCTTAACACAAAATACCATACCAAGCCATGGAAAAGGGAGCAAGAATCATTCCTATTCTTAGCTGCCTGGAACCAGGGATATTATTTTTTCCAGAAAAAAAAAATCTAAATTTAGGCAACTAAAGTTTTACTTGAGACCCAGTTATATCCAATATATAACTGTCCATTTGAAAGTGCATCTTTATGGTTTTCCCATTTGTTCTTTAATGAGAACACCTTCACCAAGAATTATTATTCCCATTTTGAAGAGGAGAAATTGCCATATCATAACAGCTTATCTTTCAAGATCACAAGATGAGAAAGAATAAGATCTAAGCAGGTCAAAACCTCAAAACCAGGTATGTTTTGTCTTGAAATAAATCCACTTCTCTTCCTATTACACCGTATCTACCTTATCTAGAGTTTGTTCATTAAACACATGTAAAGCCACAGATTTTATGGAGTTCAATAAGACCTTTCAGATAATATGATTGAATATTCTCATTTGATAGATGAGAGCACCAAAAGCAAAAAGGTTAAACAGCTCAGCCCATGTACTCAGCTAACTTCCATTCATCTAACTTCAAAGGGCATGCTTTTTCTACTACTCCACAATACCAGTAGGTTAAGTGTTACTAGGTATGAAACACTCAATATATATATAGTCAAAAGAGGTTTTATAACTGATGTATAATGTAACATCTTCACTAGCTTGGTTGGAGACCTTCGTTCACACCTTGTGAGATTTCTATTATCACTTTAGTGACAAGGTTACGGACCAAATTAACACGAAAACATGCTGTTCTTCTCTTCTTCTATCCTTATACCCCTATATTGTCCTGCTGTTAACAGCTTGCCTGTCCATTTCTGTTCTAAATTGGCTCCTCATTCAGAAGTGATTCATCAATGACTATATTCTTAGTATTTCAACTTGCTAAAAAAAAATCGGCAGCCCAGGCTTTTTATAAGAGGGCTATCCAAAAGAGCCAACACAAGGCAATGTTTTTTTCTGCCTAATTCAGAATCATGTTAAACTCCTGGCTCCTGGTGTATACATAGCAGGTAAGACAGTTGAAATCTTACACCGAAACATTCAAATGGTCAAATTCCAAGATTCTACAAATAAAACTTTGTCTTAGTCAAGGATGCTAAAAGTGGTTAAGTCCAGAATGTAGACTCATTTTCTTGCTTTATGCTTTCTCATTTTTCTATGATTAACTCATACTCACTTGAAACAATTAAAGTCTTACCTTTGGGTAAGGGATGTGACCTGTAATTCACCATTTTTTCTCATAGAATTGTCCCCCATAACAAGATATATTTATAATATACTATAAAACAATATGAATTTTATATAATAATTTTAAAAGACATATTAGCATTATTATTAAAGAGTCATCAAAAGTAACATTTTTTCAAAGCAAACAAAGAAACATGAGAAAATTAATAAATTTGAAAGCAAGTGACAGTATTTGTTGAGAATTTAGCATACCAAATATTTTTTGTATAAAATTTGATATGTAGTCTTAAGTGAATATTTTTGTAGATTTATTAATATCCCTCAGCTCCACTGGATATTATTACATAAAAGTATTATACTCTTATTCCTAATGAATGCTCTCATTTGATTATATATATCCTTTGCATTATAAAAGTCACTTTCATGGAATAAATACTACTGTTGGAGACATCCTCTCCACATCCTCTTTGGAAACCAAATCTTAGTTATATTTAGGAAGGCTGAGTAAAATTAAAAAGTGCACAGGACAGTGTTCCCTAAAGTATGACTAATATATAATTAGTGACACTAAAGATATATTTAGGTGATACATAAATGAGTACCTTTGAATTATGAATTATAATTATACTAGAGGCCCAGTGCATGATTTCATGCATGGGTGGGGTCCCTCGGGGTGGCCTGTGGGGATCAGGCCCAAACCGGCAGTCCAATGCCACCTGCTGCTCCTGCCTGCCACTCCTGCTCATCCTGGCCCTGCCGTGCCTGCTGCAGGCTCACACCCAGTCAGTCACAATCAGGAGAGGCTCGAGCTGCCGCAGAGGCACTCATAAGCTGTGAGCCCTGCATCTGGTGCTCGTCCCAAAGGGGGGGGGGACTGGGACCCAATGGGCCCTCTAGGTGGGTGGTGGGATGCCCTTGCTGGCCTGGGATCCAGATCTGTCCCACTGACATTCACGCCGGTTGTCAAGAGCCACCTGGCAGCTGCTTTTATATTGTTTCTTACTTGCAAAGTGTCTAGGGAGGGGAAGCAGCCAAGGTGCCCAAGGCCGACTTCCAGGAGGCTGGCGGCACTGTTGGGATAGTGCCAGCAATGCCAGTCCACTGGTGCTTGGACCATTCTCCAGAGATTGAACTTGCAGGACTACTGAGGGAGGGAGTGGCTGCTGCCAGGCTAATGGGCCACTGGGATGGATTGGTCAGCTGAGTGGCACTCCCATTGTTGGAGCACACTAATCACCAGAGGGCAGCTCCTGCATTGAGTGTCTGCCCCCTGGTGGTCAGTGCATGTCATAGCGACTGGTCGACTGGTTATTCGGTTGCTTAGGCTTTTATATATATACATGTTGATTTAACATTCATTTTTTTTAAAGTATATTTTATTGATTTTTTACAGAGAGGAAGAGAGAGGAATAGAGAGTTAGAAACATCCATGAGAGAGAAACATCGATCAGCTGCCTCTTGCACACCCCCTACTGGGGATGTGCCTGCAACCAAGGTACATGCCCTTGACCGGAATCGAACCTGGGACCCTTGAGTCTGCAGGCCGACGCTCTATCCACTGAGCCAAACCGGTTTCGGCTAACATTCATTTTTAAAAATATAATAATATACTATATTAGTCAGGCATGTGATAGGTAATCAACAGGTTAATAAAAGTATTTAATAAAAGAAATAGAAAACATTGTGGACAGAGTTAAAATATAAGAAATAATAATGTACCCAGGATTGAGCAGAAGCGGGAAAGACTTTTCTACCCTTAGGACTGACAGGGCAAGTGCGAGGGGGAAGGTGAACAGAGATTTATTGCTTCAGAAGGCAGTTGTGGCCTTGGGTAGGGAAACTGGCCATTGACTTCTTGAGAACCAGTAAAGCAAATCAGGGCAATAAATAGCTAGACTTTTCCCTCTTCCCATCTCTACTCTCCAAAAACTGAAGCCATTCAAAACCAGAAGTAAAGAGTGTTTTACTGATCTGGTCCATCATCACAGAGAAGGCTAGAAAAGAGTAGAAAGTAAGTATGTAAGTGACATGTCATTTTCTTGGCTGACCTACATCTTGCCTTCTTCTATTCAAGGACTTTCCACCCTGAAAATCCCAATGAGTCCAACCCTTAGATGAGAGGTTGAATACTTCTGCTACCATCCTGACATGTAGATCATAAGAATATAGTCCAGGCTCACACAGTCAAACCTCTAGAGTAAAGTGAATGTTGGGCAGTGAAGAATTTGTGCTGCTGAGAAACACAATGTTCTCAATGATGTGATGTCCATGACAGTCTTTCTTTGGCAAGGCTGTGTCTGTCATTCCAGCAGTCTAGCCTCCTGTGGACCTTTACATTGGTTTTGTTTTATTGTTTCACCTGGATTCATTAAGCTCCTGGAACTTTTCTGTATAAACCACTACAGTCCCAGTAACGTCTTCTTATTGAGCCAGAGGTGACCCCTAAGTCTCCCCTATAAGAAACCTGTGAGCTACAATTTAACAAGATCTTAAGGTGGACATAGGCTCTTTAGGATCTTTTAAGTTTGGATAAACAATGAACTTAGAAAAGAATACCTTCAGTTAACCATATGCCTACCTTACTACCAGGTATATGAGACCCTGGACAAACCTGGGTCAGCGATCAATTTTTCATCAGTAGATACTATTATCTGAATTACTTTGAAATTATAATTGCCAGTGAGCAAAGAGGCCTTATGTTTTTTCCAGAATGTACCATGAGATTTGCTCTGTGCCATGCTGTGATTCCACAGGAAATTGCCTCATTAACTTCTGTGACATTTATAAAAGCGACCATATTACCTCATGTTGTTGGAAAATATACCCAACCACCTTTCTATTGCTTAAGCATCCTGAGTTCTAAAGGGAATTTGTCCCTTTGAAACTGATATATACTTTTATTTTTCCTGTTTAGTAATGCAAACCCCTTTGAAAAGCCTGGAAGGGTTTGTAAACCATGATAATTTGTAACAAACAAAAACATAAAAGAAAAATGTGGTACAGAACAGAGCAAAGCCACACGAGACACTGGTTTCACATCCGTTTTGACTCTGGCAGCAAAATAAGAGCGCCAGTGAATCAACAAAGGGAAAATAAAAGGTAGGAAAAACCAAAAGGCTGACAAACAGTTCTGAACATGAAATATAGGCAGCAGCGCAGAGAAAAACAAATGAAAATAAGACAAATAAAATAAAAAATAAATAAAGGTAGCCTATTCTGAAAATAACTGACAAAAGCAAAAAATAATTAACAAAGCAAAAGAGTAAAGAAAAAAGGGAAGGAAGAAATTCCAAATTTAGTTTTAATTTTCTTGAGCAAGAAAGAATACACTAGAAAAACAGGGGGATGAGGCCCTAGGAAAGATAAAAAAAACGTAAGTGTGCAAGTTCTATACTATAAATCGTAAGATAATCGAGAGATTTGAGATATGCTCATTTTTTATTAAACACATGTAGAGAAATGCTTTTCTGTTCTCAAAACTACACTCATTCACTGGTACACAATGGGTCTTCACTGCCTTAGGACAAAAAGGGCTCAAAAGCAGGAGGAATTTCAGATTTGGTTCTCAGGGTTAAGCTTGCAGAAGTACTTTTGTAGGGACGTGAAACATGTTAGAGAAGAAGGGAATTCTGAGAGCACATCCTGAAAATCAGTGACCCCCATCAGCGTAGAAACCTTTTAATCATTTATTCAGCAACATATTTCATTAACAGACACTTTCCTTCAAACTGGTGTGGGCCATTCTTATCATAGGTCATTTCCAAGATGTCTAATTGGACACAATTAAATTTAAGTGTCGAGATTTTCAAAAGAATCTCACAAATATTAAAAGTTCATCATTATGATAGCCAGAGGAAAAGAGGGGGTGGGAGTCGAAGTGGGTAAAGGGGGATAAGTGGACACAGAAAGAGACTTTGAGTGGTGAGTGCACAATGCAGTATGCTGACAATGTTTTATTGAGTTTTATACTTGAAACCTGTATGATTTTATTAACCAACTAGAGGCCCAATGCATGAAATGTATGCATGGGCAGAGGGGTCCCTCAGCCCAGCCTGCGCCCTTTTGCAGTCTGGGAGCCCTTGGGGGATGTCCAACTGCCTTGGAGGCTGGAGAGGCTCCCACCACCACAGCTGTGGTCGCCAGCCATGAGCCCTGCTTCTGGCTGAGTGGCACTCCCCCTGTGGGAGTGCACTGACTGCATTGAGCATCTGCCCACTGGTGGTCAGTGTGCATCATAGCGGCCGGTCATTCTGCAGTTTGGTGGATTTGCATATTAGCCTTTTATTATATAGGATGTAACCCAATACATTCAATAAAAGTTTTAAAAAATTAAAAAAAAGTTTCTCACAATTTAGGTTCTCACATTGCTTCCACACATTTTATAAAAAGAGGTAAGAGATATCTTACTTAATACAGTGGCATTTGCTGGCAAGCTTTGTCAACTGGATTGCTACCATCCATGGTAGGATTTATTTCTTGAAATATGAGGGAGGAATTGAGTTTAATTTGGATGGAATATGAAGTGAAGCAATAAAAAAATCAAAGATGAAACGAAAGTATGAGAGAAAAAAAGGAGATGTTTGAGAGCTAGAATGGGTAAAGAATGTAGGCCACCTCTCTTCCCTAATTTAACTGTAGACACCTCTATAAACTGGCAGTTCCCCAAAATCTAAACTTCTTTGATAGTTGCCCAAAGTTCAACATTTGGCTGCAGCCTACAGAAAATAACCTGACATTTTAGAAGCACTGCAAAATTTACAGTTCAGGTAAAGTATATATCCCTCTTTTGGAGGAACACAATTGTGCATTTTTAAAAATTTTTATTTTATTTTTTTCCAGGGAGTGAAAAGTTCAGATTGTCCTTGAACAACTATGCTGAGAATGTGAGGTATACTGAGTAAAATAGAGCTCATTGTCTGCTCACTTACTCACCAGAAGTTTAACATGTTGAGGAACATCTTGTATTATTTGGACCCTATCCATCATTAAGCCTAAATGAGAAAGAGAATGTGATACACAAATGTGCTAATGCCAAATGGATACATGTATTAAAGACACTGGAACCATCTGCACTCAATATGGGACACAGAATGTTCCCATTTATCAAATTATAATTCCCATACAATATTTTATATCTGTAATTCAATGTTGATGAAAACAGAATTGTTTTCAGTTTCTCAAAGTGGGTTTCGGCAGTAGTGTAGAAATTTAACACATTTATCAGAGCGGGGGAAATTGGTGGCAATTATAGAACTTTACTAAAATCTCTGTGGTTTTGTGGGGTGAGAAACCACAGGATAAATATTAGTCACCATCGGAGGAGCATTTAAAAATGTTAAGAATAGATATATTCAATGATTATTCTTATCTCCAGCTGTCGAAATTCATCCTCCCAATCTTTAAGTTGCTTTTCCTTCTCATTATTTATTTGAATATTAAACTGACTTCAAAGTTGAACACCAGTTCTACCTTCTCCATAAAACTTTCTTCATCACTACCATCCACTCCATTATAGTGAGGTCTCCCCTCCTGAAACTGGAGACATAACTGCATCTATCAACCAACATGTGCTATCTACATATCTTCATCAGATTAATTTGTGCCAAGTCAAAGTGAAACTTACATTTATTCTACTCTTTAAGAAATTTAACTTATCCTTTAAATCCTAACTCTATTTTTCTAAAACTGTCTTTAATTGCTCCATGAGGATATGTGTCACTCAAAAAAATAATTGCAAATTTCGCTATATTGCATCCTTCTTTAATCAGTTCTTTTAAAATTAATTTAAGTTGTTCTTATGTTGCCAAATTAAGTGGGCATGCTTGAATCATTTATTTTCCAGATAGATCAATAGATAAAGTATATTCAATATCTACCTCACTATCTTCCTCTCTATCTAAATATATAGTTAGTCCTTTCCCACTTGTACCAAATCATTTCTCACAATTACATTTAAAAAATTAATTGGTCACTTATTTATCACACTCATTAATTGTGAGCTAATAGAGAGTAATGAAACAATTTGTTTTTGTTATCTTTGTACCTAACATAACTGAATTGCCTTTAGCACAGTAGGAGCCCAATAAATGTTCTCTGAATAAATAAGGTAGCTGTTACTGAAGTTTCTTGGCACAGACTCTTTTGCAGAAGTTTCACCTTCAATCCTTTGCAAGGAGACCATGTTTCACCTGAAATTGTGTTGTTGTTTTCTTTTTAATTTTCACAGGAAAAGTAATCAAAAAGAATATTTCCCTCAGGGTCTTTCTTCACCGACTCACTAATAAGTATCAATTGCCCATAACTGCATACTATTTTTGCAAGAAAACATTGATAAATTTTCTGTAATTTCAAATGAGATACATGTAGACATCAAACACTGTTACAGAGTTAGAAAAGGGGATTTAAAATAAAAATCCATGTACTAATTTGGCACCCTTGCATTATGGATCATATAGGAAAGAGCCTAAGCTCTTTATATGGAGTGTGGCTTACTCTGGAACTACTCATAATTGAATTACTGATTCATTGAGGAATATTTAATAATAAATGAAATAGACATTGCAGGTAAATGACCTCAACTATGAAGAAGACAGTCTAACCTGAGATAGAAAAGTTAAGATTCATGTAAAGGATAATACTGTACAAGTTACCTTAATAAATTTGCCTGGGTGTCAGGCACTTCTCCAACAGGAATTAAAATAAATGAATCCTAATAAAAATTTTAAAAAAAAAGTGTTGCATGAAATAACCAACATTATTCTTATAAGCTACTAAATTATGATTTTGTTGCATTGAACGTCATCTACACTAATAAAAGAGAAAGATTCAAATTGAACGTACTTTCGCGATGCCTACCAGCCAATCAGGTCTGAGTATGCAAATTAACCCAACAAAGATTGCGGGTTAATTTGCATATGCAGGCACCGAGCAGCTGGGGTGGGGTGGGACGCAGGCATTCCACACTGCCCCAGCCGTTCCGGGCCTCTGGGCAGCGTGGGAAAGTGGAAGGCAGCTCCGGGCAGGAGCGAAGGCAGAAAGGCGGCTCCGGGCCCAGAGTGAAGGCGGTGCCACAGCCAGGGGAAGGAAGGCCCATTCTTGCATGAATCTTCATGCATTGGGCATCTAGTAAGGTCTATAAAGACCAATTGGATAGCCAAAAGAAAACATTGACTGATAATGAGTGAAGGCAACTGTGTAAGTCTGCACAGCCCACGCAGTCTCTACTTACTGATATGTTCTACAGCAGAAGCTGAAAGGACATATACTTCCCCTAAAATGCTGAGCACAGTTTGAAAGGAATGTGCTCACTACTGAGCAATTGGCCCATGGAGCTTTTTACTCCATCTAAGAGGAAAAAATGTGTTCTGTGAAACTGAAGTTTAAAATGTAGACTTTTTAAAGTTAATTTCACATTTTTATTGATATGTTTGCAACACAAAACAAAGCAATTACATGTGCATTCACATTTTAAAGGGGTTTACAAAAAGAATAAAAGATCTATGAAACAGTAAAAAAATGATACATGAAAAACATCACAGAAAGTATCATTGATTTTGACAGAGATAACAATAAGAAAATGTGGACCTATGTGGTTGAAAACAAGGTGAAAAGAAATTGAGAGGGGTCAGTTAGCTCTTGGTAGGGCCTAAATATATGAAAGAGACAACTAGATAGCTATCCACTCTCAGCAAATTTCAACTACTCAGCACAGTATGGTTAATTCTCATCACCATGTTGTCCATGAGAGCACCAGAACTCATTCATCTTGTATAACTGAAACTGTGTATCCCTGGCCAACTTATTATTTTCCCCTTCCCACCCTTTACCTCTGACAACTACCATTCTACTCTTTGGTTCCATGACTTTGTAATACATTCCACAAATAATCTGGCCACTCAGTGCAGCATTCATCTTTCTGTATCCAGCTTGTCCTCAATCTTCTCATCTTACAAATACACACATGTGCAAACACAGACACACTTTGCTTATCTGACACAGGCATGATTGAACAGCTCTGACTCTGGTTAAATAGATGGCTGCTGGGACATAACAAAGACAATTATCTCATTTTGAGGGAGATTGAGAGAGGGACAATACCCTAAGGCTAATATTATTCAGAGTTATTGGATTATTTTATTTTTAAAATATATTTTTATTGATTTCAGAGAGGAAGGGAGATGCAGAGAGAGATAGAAATTTCAATGATGAGAGAGAATCATTGATTGGCCGCCTCTTGCACGACCCCTACTGGGGATCGAACCTGGAACTTGGGCATATGCCCTGACCAGGAATCGAACCATGACCTCCTAGTTCATAGTTCCATGCTCAACTACTGAGTTACACCAGCTGGGCAGTAATTTTAAAAATATAACAACATTATTGGGCATTCTTAGGAAAGCGTCTGTGGTTACATGCTGTATACAATATCACATGAAACAATTGAGGTTCAGCACAATTAAGTAATTCCTCATAGGTTCTTTGGGATGCAGAAGAGCTTTGATGTAATTTCAGATCCAATGCCAAAATCTTTGCAAATGAGTATATTATTTTTATTTTTATATAAAGAATGTGAGCATATCTTTCCACGATTGTACTTTAACCTCATTCTTCTATATAACAATGCATGGCAGTGGAATGCATGGAATTTGATATTAGAGACTTAGATTTAAATCTGAGGTTTGCTGTTGATAGCTGTGGATCTTGTATACTGAGTGGCCAAGATTATTATGATCTCTGAACGCATAATAATCTGGCCACTCAATGTATATCCTATATAATAAAAGGTTAATATGCAAATTGTTCCCTTGACCAGGAGTTTGACCAGCAGGTAGGCCAGCCAACCGCCTATGTCACCTCCCCTTGGCCAGGCTGGCCGTACCCCACCCATGCATGAATTCATGCACCGGGCCTACATACATACACACATACACTGAGTGGCCAGATTATTATGCATTCAGAGATCATAATAATCTGGCCACTCAGTGTACAAGTTGCTTCGTCTTGCCAGTGTGGCTCAGTGGTTGAGCTTCGACCTATGAACTAGGAGGTCGCAATTCAATTCCCGCACATGCCTGGGTTATGGGTTCAATCCTCAGTGTGGAGCATGCAGGAGGCAGCCAATACTTAAACTCTCAAAGATTTAGTTTCCTCATGTGTAAGTTTGTATAGGAAGATACAGTCACATAATTGTCTGGGTAATAAGGGATGATATATTTAAGAAATTACTTTTTTAAACTAGAAGGCACAGAATATATGTCCTACTATGTCACATAACAAATAAATGACTTGGGAAACATTCCATAAAATGCCTGGTTTAAATTATTAAACAAAATGATTTATTTTGCTTTTGAAAAGGCATTTCAAATCCAAAAGAACCACTTTTCTAAATGATGCTATGAATGTGGTTTCTATAAGAGCTGCTCTCTTTGCCAGACATTTGATAGGTGTGAACATATTTGAGTCCCTTTCTTAATGATACATAAAAGACACAGGCAGAATGGTAGCATCAATAGGCTCCTTAGTTCTCTTTCTTCCTTATGGCACTCTACACTGGATGAGATTTTAGTCAAAACTGTGGACAAGGTTGGTAGTTTTCTCTCACAATGAAAAAAACCTCAGTGTCAGACATTGACAGTACTTCAACAGTATCTTCTATTGACTGACAACTTTTAAGCCAATACTACTTTGCCCAAGGAATGACTGTGATATCCGACTTCATAGTTAAGGATGCTATTTAGGAACTCCAGGGGGTGGTGATGTTCTTACTGTTTAACAAGTGTAAGCAACAGATCTCACAATTCTGCTGTGCAAAATCCCTTTTCATTCCACTTAATCCCTTTCACCGTTTCTTCTCCTGAGCCTTCGCTTCATGGCCACTTTCGTTCTTTGAAGATTGTTTTTCAGCTCCCCCATCCGTGCGAATCACTGCAGGGCAAATTCTGCTCTCGCAAGTACAGACAGACAAGGGGAGCTGCCTGCCTGTATCTCAAGGCTGGATTTAGCACCATAGGTGGTGGCTGTTCTCTAACAAGTGTAAACAAACCCATCAGAAAGAGTAGCTAAGCTAGGCAAGCATTTGGAGGTCTTCACTAGAGGGGCCAGATACATATTTTTACAAGGCCTTAGAGACCTCATTTTGTTTTTACTTCTTTAATATTTTTATTTTTTCTTATTTTCTGTACTTGCAACTTCACTGTGATTTTTTTAAAAAAACCTCAGATTGTTTAAAAGATTGTAGGATTCTTTTTAAGAAGCCCATCTTATAAAACAGTATCATTACTCTAGACCTTTATATTAAAAAACACTTTCAAGTTCTCTTTTCATAACATATTTAGAATGGATGATAATATTAGATAAAGTTGATAAATTTAATTTTATGATTACAAAGGTATGGATTTCTAAGAATTTGACAATGAGAGAGCTAATTCAAGTATTATAAATCAATCTCAATGCATTCATGTACTAAAAAAATGTGTGAAGGATTATTATTATTTTTTTTAAATATATTTTATTGATTTTTTACAGAGAGGAAGAGAGAGGGATAGAGAGTTAGAAACATCGATGAGAGAGAATCATCAATCAGCTGCCTCTTGCACACCCCCTACTGGGGATGTGCCCGCAACCAAGGTACATGCCCTTGACCGGAATCGAACCTGGGACCTTTCAGTCCGCAGGCTGATGCTCTATCCACTGAGCCAAACCTGTTTTGGCAAGGATTATTTTTAATAATGGAATAAGAATCTCAATTTGACTTAATACAATTTCAGTAGCTCAATCATCCTCTTTTTAGAATGTGGAAGTTAAGATATTTTGCTACATGTGTAATGTCTGTGGAGTGCTCCCCATCTACAGATCTTTTCTTAATAGCGACAATAATTCTAACACTATTTTCTATATATATAAAAGGATAATATGCTAAGTGTCCAACCATCCAACTGGTCACTATAACATGCACTGACCACCAGGGGGCAGATGCTCAACGCAGGAGCTGCCAAGCTGCAGTGACTTGGCAGCGGCAGTTCTCGGGTGACGCAACCTGACATCAGAGGAGGGAGCCCAATTCCTTACGGGACCAGGCGATTCCACCTTTGGCTATGGGTTATGTTGGTGCTGGGCACTGTAGCCTCGAATCTGGTTTACTGCACATATGAATTTTCGTTCCACACCCTGTACTATAGCAACTTTGTAGAGTGCCCTCTCTCACTCCAGGACCCCTCAGGGGATGTCAGAGAGCCAGTTTCGACCCAATCCCCGCAGGCCAGGCCAAGGGACCCCACCTGCCAGAGGGACCCTGCTCACTCCGCAGATGCCAGGGAGGGATGGCGGGGGGTTGGCTCCAGGGCATGCCCGGCCCATCTTGCACAGTCCTGCCCTGCTGGCTACCTTCTAATTAATTTCCTTTCAATGTGCATGAATCTGTGCACCGGGTCACTAGTCTATTTATAAATTGGTAAAAAAGAGAGAGAAAGAGAGAGAGATTTCAGCATACAACTTAGAGCAAAGGAATTAACTCAATTATATACATCTTGGAAAGAGAACAGAGGTATAAATCAATATTTCCCCCCAAAAAACAACTAAAGCACAACATTAATTCAGTAAAAGCTACCAGAAGCTTAGTCTAAAAGAGGGTAGGTTCTATTATACTATAAATTTAGAAACACTAAGTTAAAGTAAAAAACAAAGTTTAAAAGGTTTCTTAAAATATTTACCAGATTTTAGTATATTATTAGGCATTGTGAATATCTAAGAAAAGAATATAAAATTTATTGTTTCTTTAAATCATTCAGTGTTAATATCCCCATCTCTTAGAGGAAGGGTTGGGTGAGTTGGCATCATTGCTAATATCTATTAATTTGTAAAACTTGTGTTATATGGGAAAATAGTTTGGGAAATGTTGCTTTAAATCAGTGATTTTCAACCTTTTTCATCTCATGACACACATAAACTAATTACTGAGATTCTGCGGCACACCAAAAAATATACATTTTTTGCTGATCTGAAAAAAATAGGTATAAATTTTTATTTATTCACACCAGATGACTATTGTTGTGTTGGCTGTTGTCAATTTTTGATGTCAGTGTCCCTGACTACATAGCCAAGTACTGCATGTTTTAAAAATTCTTGTGGCACACCAGTTGAAAATCACTGCTTTACATCATGAAAGTCTTTAGATTATTTGTTTGCATGAAGTCATTTCTTAATGGAGCTTATGTATTATGATAGACAGGATATATTATAAAATATATACATAGTGCACATATACATATAAACATACATATTTATCACATTGATTTATTATGGATCATGCATCACTCTATCACATATCCTTACGGTCACTGGATTGCCTTTTACAGTAGAGTTGCAGCACTATTTCTATACCCAATTGCTATCTTTCCCTTGGTAGGTCCCTATCAATATTGTACCTTTGTTTCTATATTTATAAAATGAAGTTTATAGATTAGGTTAGGAGAACCAGCAATTAGAATCACCTAAGGATGAAGAAAAATAATGAATCCTAAACCTCACCTCTTGAATATTTTATTTAATTTGTCAAGGTATTTTGCAAAAGCTCCAAAGGATATTCTAATGTGTATCTATGCAGCCACACACTTAGATACTGTGCTATGACCATTTATATCTCTCAAGTATAGTCATGTGTGTTATATTACTGATCCATTTAATTCTATTATCAATTCAAACTTACTGGAATATTTATTATATTCACAAAGTTTATTTATGTTGCTCAAAGTCCATCTAATTTCTACTGTTTGAATGGCACCTATGTAGAAGTAATGAACTGGAGATAGTTGGCTGAGCGTGACAGAGCTTTTCATCTCAATGTGTATGCCAGGAAATTGACCTTCTTCAGTGTTCTGAGCCCTGACATATGAACATATGACTGGAATAGCAATAACATTTTCAAACAGCCAACTCAAGCTTTACTCATAACCTTGACTCTCTGCTCTTGCTCAACATCTCTTAGTTTTTTTCATTTTCTAGATCCATTAGGAGATCAGTCTTTAGCCAAAGGAGCTTATTCCGACACTACACTAGTTTGTCATTTTAGAAGAAGTAGTCAGAGTTTTAAAGAACATAAATTTTAGCTCTCATACAATGACCAAAAGGAATACATTGTCTTAAAGGGTTTTTTGTTGTTGTTGTTGTTGTTTTTTTAGAAGCATCAGAGATGGACTCTGGAGGAGCCTAAAAGGGAGTGAAGAAATCAGGGTGGAAAAGAGTGTAGCCACATCTTAATGCAGCACGAATCTCTGGAGCATAAATGTCACCAAAGTTTTTTTTCTTTCAGGAAAGGGGGTCAGGCTGTTGCACTCCTTTATCAGTGGGTCACTGTTCCAGACTACTTTGGGATTGGGTGGTGTGTGCCAAATCTCACAAAATACCCTTTAGAAAGATGATTTTAGACCACACAAATTTTTCAGAGAGGAGTGAAGCTATGAACTATTAGTAATTAGTACTCAGCAACAGAGAGGATGGGTGTGTGCCAAGAGGAAATAACCTAGGCTGGGCACCAGCAGCATCTGCAATAGTCTACAAGTAGCTTTGCTCAGGTACACTGGCATCTAACAGTAAGTTTACTCCATCAGGGTAGAACTTCTCTAGGATTCTAATTGTTCATAGTATCTATATATTTTTTATTTTATTTTTAAAATATATTTTATTGATTTCATAGAGGAAGAGAAAGGGAGAAAGAAATGGAAACATCAATGATGAAAGAATCATTGACCAGATGCCTCCTGTACGCCCCTGACTGGGGATCGAGCCCGCAACCTGGGCATGTGCCATTGACCAGAATCAAACCCTGGACCCTTTAGTCTGCAGGCCAATGCTCTATCTAATCAGCCAAACCAGGTAGGGTGTTTCTATATATATTTTAAACAAAATTGTACAACATGATGATTTGATATGCATATACACAATGAAATGATTACTATAGTCAAGCATATCATCTCCTCACTGTTTGATGAGTACACCTGAAATCCTACTCACTTAGCATCTATACTAATAAAAGGGTAATATGCTAATTAGACCAGGAGACCTTCTGGGAGACTTTCCGGACGTCCTTCCTGAAAAAGCCCTGGTGACGGGGCCAAGGCAGAGGTGGTTAGGGGCAATCAGGCCAGGAGGGGAGGGCAGTTGGGGGTGATAAGGCCAGGGGGGGGCAGCAGTTGGGGGCGAGCAGGCCGGCAGGGGGGGCAGTTGGGGGTGAGCAGGCTGGCAGGTGGAGCAGTTGGGGGTGATCAGGCCAGCAAGAGGGGGGCAGTTAGGAGCCAGCGGTCCCGGATTGTGAGAGGGATGTCTGACAGGGATCAGGCCTAAACCAGCAGTCGGACATCCCCTGAGGGGTCCCAGATTGGAGAGGGTGCAGGCTGGGCTGAGGGACACCCCCACCCCCGTGCACGGATATCATGCTCCGGGCTACTAGTGCTTCCATAATTTAATAGAGTAGTATTATCTGAAGTCATCATGCTTGTATCTTAAATTATTCATCCTTTGTAACTGCGCCATTTTGTACTCTTTGACCCAAAACTCCCATTTATCCCATCTCCCTACTCCTAGTAATCACCATGCTGCTCTCTGCTTCTCTGAGTTTGATGTATGCACCACCCTTACTGTGTTATTCTTAGTTTGATTATAGTACTGCCTTTAAGTCAGTTTTACACATGTCCTTTTACTTCAACTTGAACTCCCTTCAAGATTTCTTGCAAGGTAGATCTATTATCTGTAACTCCCACAGCTTTTGTTCATCTGTGTAAGCCTTTATCTCCCCTTCAACCTCTAGCTGTTATGAAGGTGGCCAGAGATGCTGCTAAATATTCTACAACGCACAGAATAGTTCCCCACTTCCACAATGAAGAATGATCAATGCCAAATGCCAACAGCACTGAAGTTGAGATAGCCTTGTCTACAACTTTTGAATAAATACAGTCAGCCAATCAGTTTTCCAGAGCTCTATGGTAGATTCATTTAGAAATTCCCATTTTTGGAAGCTTTTTGATATTTTCCTCCAACGCCTGCTGTGACAGATCTGGCATCTATACTGCATCCAATGTGGACCATCACTTTGCCCAATCTTCCAAGAGTCAGCTCATTAGGGTGTTAAAACAAGATCCAGGGACCCTTGCCAAAATGTTGCATCCTAAGGATGAAGCAGTGTATCTAAATCTCCTTTATGCAGCTTTACATTCTGCTCATCTTTGATCCAGCATTTAAGGATTCTCGTGAAGTCTTAGCCACATCATCCAAGTACATGTTAGCTAATCCTACAGCTTCTTTGGTGCAAAATTCCTCTTTTAGCAGATCCAGCATTTTCCCAGGCAGTTAATGCTGAAATTTGACTTAGTTACTGCTTTTATGTCGTGAGAGAAAGTGGAGATCTTTAGGAAAACAACTATTGTAAAGCATTTGCCTTATTTGAAGTTTTCCTTCAATTATAGGGTTCAGGGAGACTTGCTTTTTAAACTATTTTTTTTTTTTTTAACTAAGCAGAGGAAGCCACTTATGTAAACCCAGAAGGTCCAGAAAAATCTTTAGTTTAAAGATTCTCATGTGCATCTGCATAGAAATCTCCACCCCAAGCTCACCCTACTTCTTCCCAATCACAACCATGACTTTGGCAGAAAGGCGTTGCCTAGATCAACGATTTTCAACCAGTGTGCCATGGTGTGCCACAAGAACTTTTAAAACATGCAGTACCTGAGTATTTAGTCAGGGGCACTGACCACTTTTCCCTTAGATTGTCAAATTAAAAAAAAGAAAGAAAAAAAAAAAGACAACAGCCAGCACAACAATAGCCATCCGGTCTGAATGAGTCAAAATGACACCTATTTACTTTTAAAAATATATTTTTGGTGTGCCACATAATTTTAATATTAGTATATGTGTGCCATGAGATGAAAGAGGTTGAACATTGCTGTCCTAGACTAAGAAATTCTCGGAGTTTCTGCCAATCTTCCAATAAAATGCAATTTTTCAGCTTAGTCTTCTGTAATAGAGACTCTGAATCATTTTTTTTTTGATGTTTGACTGTAGACATTTTTAAGCCTAAACACTCCATCTCCCCCTTTCTGCCCAAAATCTTGTTTGAAAGCCTGACTTCTCCCTCCATTCGTATCTGCGGGACAAAAATCACATGTGTGGCCCCAACACATAATGACAGTGTTTTCCCTTGTCTCTCAAGATGTTTGAATCTGCTAGGAAGCTGCAGCACTCTCTTCAGAAAGCTCTATTATGTGAGGAATAAATATTTTCATAATCTTTTAATGTGTGTATGGAATCATCAGTCTCAATATGCAAACCATATTTTGGGTAATGGCACCTTCTATTTATGCAGAGTGACTGCAACATCTGCCCTCCAGGTATACAAAATTGAGGTTTCTTTGAAAGTTTTCAAAGAATAACTTTGGCATATTTTTAAAAATTAAGAATAATAGATTATAACAAATCTATGGCCTTAACAGTATCCATCCAACTTCACAATGAGGAGAGATAAAAAATAATAATAATTTAATTTAAAATGTAACATTAAAAAAACTCAGTTTCTTTGCACATTGTTAGTTATAAGGCGAATCACACTTATTATATACTAGAGGCCCGGTGCACAAAATTCGTGCACGGGGGGGGGGGTTGTCCCTCAGCCTAGCCTGCACCCTCTCCAATCTGGGACTCCTCAAGGGATGTCCGACTGCCCGTTTAGGCCCGATCCCAGTGGGATCAGGCCTAAACGGGCAGTCGGACATTTCTCTCACAATCCAGGACTGCTGGCTCCCAACTGCTCATCTGACTGCCTTCCTGATTGCCCCTAACCACTTCTGCCTGCCAGCCTGATCACCACCTAACCACTCCCATGCCAGCCTGATTGATGTCTAACTGCTCCCCTGCCAGCCTCTTTGCCCCCAACTTCCCTCCTCTGCCAGCCTGGTCACCCCTAACTGCCCTCCCCTGCAGGGTTGATCACCCCCAACTGCCCTCCCTTGCAGGCCTGGTGTCTCCCAACTACCCTCCACTTCTGGCCATCTTGTGGTGGCCATCTTGTGTCCACAGGAGGGCAGGATCTTTGACCACATGGGGGCAGCCATTTTGTGTGTTGGAGTGATGGTCAATCTGCATATTACTCTTTTATTAGATAGGATGTGAAAGTTGTTTCTAAAATATATGAACTTTTGAGAGGGGCCTATATTGTGTCATTTAAACATCAGGAGAAGTTTCTAGCATTACCCTATGACAGAAAGATATGTATTTTACCTAGTATAAAGTCACAATGTATATGTGAAATTTGTTATGAAATTTTATTTTACAGAAGGCAGGAAAAAATAAGAAAACATATTCCAAAGTGTTTCTATAATTTTATTTCATGACTGTCATTACCATACAACTTCTTTATTTCACTGAATATTATGTTGACCAAAAGTATTTTTAAGAAATAACACATAAGTGGCAACTTTCAAATGATGCTATATAACACTTCCATATATTGTTTAATAGAAAATTATAGCTTTTATACATTTTTCTCATTTTAGCCAATCAACTGAATGGCCGAACAGCAGAACGACCATCTGGATGACCACGCTATGATATGCACTGGCGCCAGGCCAGCCAAGGCGATGCCATGTGATTGGTCAGGGGGCCCCGCCATTGCCCCATGTTCACCCGGCAGAGGGGAGCCCAGGCCACTGGCCGGCAGGGCAATTGATCAGGGGGCTCCACAATTGCCCCAAAGAGGAAGGCCACCCTCTGTGGGGCGATCGATTGGGGGGGGCTCTGCGATTGCCCCAAAGAGGGAGGCCACTCGCTGTGGGGTGATGGATTCGGGGTTCTGCCATCAATTGCCCCAAAGAGGGAGGCCCAGGCCACCAACCAGCGGGCTGTGGCAGGTGGGTGTTGCCTATCTCTGCGAGGAAATCAATCACAAGGCTCCTGGACTGCAAGAGGGCACAGGCCAGGCTGACGAACCCCCCTGAGTGCATGTATTTCATGCACTGGGCCTTTAGTAATTTATAATATAGCAATCGTCTTACTTTTAGAAAGAGAGACATATCTTATTTTATTTATTTATTTTTAAATATATTTTTATTGACTTCAGAGAGGAAAGGAGAGGGAGAGAGAGATAGAAACATCAATGATGCGAGAGAATCATTGATTGGCTGCCTCCTGCACGCCCCCTACTGGGGAACCCTTCAGTCCTCAGGCCAATGCTCTATCCACTGAGCCAAACCAGCTAGGGCGAGAGACATATTTTAATAGATGGGATAACAAACTTTTGTAGTAGTTATTATTGGTTTACAGAACGTAAGATGTTAACCACTGAATAAAATATTAAAAAAATAATTTTTGAACATTTACCTAGGTAATTAAACTATAGTTTCAGTGAGACTGGATGATAAATAAATTTCATGTTTAATGATAGAATTATAGTAGAATATAAAATAAATAGATGAAAGGAAACCATGCTGTCTTTAAATTTAAACTAAATGCACCCCCTTTTTACATTTCATGTATAGTAATATGCAGATTTTATACATACATTCAATATCATTATATGACTATATTAGGTTCTTTATTTAATTGGAACTATCCTACTTTTAATAACTTGCAATTGCTCATTATTACATTCCAGTCTATTAAAACATAGGACATAAAGATAAAAGAGAAATAAGCTTTTCCCCCCTGAAATATTGATATTCTGAAATTAATGATTCTAAAGGGGATGCTGGCATCCCAGGCTACAAACAGATCAATGATCATGAATGTGAAATCTAAGCTATAGGATTTTGAACTGAACTGTGAAATAAGTGAAGTTTCACAGATAATGAAAAGAAAAAAAAAATGTATTTCCGAGCTACATTTTTCTTGCAGTTCCTCATTATCAAGTATTCACTGACTCTTACATTTTGCACTTGCTTTAGGAAAGAATTGAGATTTCACTGCCTATTGAAATAGCCAAGATTGTTAGTTCAACTGAAATTTTATGAACCTCAGCATTATATAAAAAGAAAACTTCATTCTAAGCTGATATTTTATAACACATTTTTTATGTACAACAACCATAGCTCTCAGTCAGCTTTCCATCTCATAATTTAATTATGTATAGTTTTATGTAGTGGTGGTAAATAATAAAAAATGAATAAAATACCTTTTATTTATGATTAACAGAGTTTTAGAAAGCATAGAGAGAGATACTAAATGTTATGGGCTGAATTCTATCCTCCCCCCTATAAAAGACATGTTGAAATCCTAATCCACAGGACCTCTTACCCAGAAAGTGACCTGACTTGGAAATAGGATCATTACAGAGGCAATCAAGTTAATATGAGGTCATTAGGGTGAGCCTAATACAATGTGTCTGAAGTTCTTATAAAAACAAGAAATGTGGAGGCAGAGACACACATCGATGGAAGATGCTGCAAAGAAACAGAAAACAGCATGTGAAGATGGAGAGAGAGGTTATAGTCATGCTGTCACAAACTGAGGGACATCTGGGTCTACCAGAGGAGGCAAAGTGGTTCTGTCCCTACAGATGTCAGAGGGAGAAGTTCTTGCCAACACCATGGTATCTGATTTGCAGCCTCCAAACATGAGACAATAAGTGTGTGTTTTCTAAGGCCCCCTATTCATGGTGTTTTGTTATGGTAGCCCTAGTAAACTCATAGTTAAAATATAATTCTGTCAAATAAATGATGAGATTAAGGTGCAGCAATTCATATTGCTATAAAGAAAGCAAGAGCATTAGAAAAGGAATAAGTAATACTATACTTTATTTTTAATTGATTTAACAGATAAAAATTTGTTCAAAATAATAATGACAACAACATATTTGATAATTATAGCTAATGAGTGAAATGAATGACAGTGATGATACCAGGGAAGGGAGGTAGAAATTAAGAATGTTTTTCATTATTAGGTACTTGCACTACCTGTGAAGCAATATAAGATATTTGGAAGTGGATTTATACTAGTTTTAAAGGTATATTATAAGCTCTATGAGAACCACTATAAAAAGAGAAAGAAAAAGTGTAATTGATAGGCTAAGAAAGTGGAGAAAATATATCATATAAAATATTCAAATAAAACCACCAAAGTTACAAAGAGAAGTAGAAGTCTAAATTAGGAGCTAAAAATTAGTGTGACAAATAGAATACAGTAACAAATACGTTCAATAGTAATTTGACTATATCAAGAATTACTTTAAATATCACTTGGTCTAAATGCACAAATAAAAACCAGAAATTGGATGAGGATTAAAAACCCCCACAAAACTATATGCTATATACAAGAAATATATAATCACATATGGATTAAAAAATGATGGTGAAACAGATATCATGTTAACACAAATCAAAGTAAAGCTTGAGTAGCTATGTTAATTTTGTACAGATCACTAGAGGCCTGGTGCATGAAATTCATGCACTCTGAGGCAGTGGGGGGTGGAGTCCCTCAGCCTGACCTGCACCTTCTCGCAATCCAGGAGCCCTTGGGGGATGTCCGACTGCTGGCTTAAGCCTACTCCCCACAGGGAATGAGCCTAAAGCATCAGTCAGATATCCTTAGTGCTGCCACAGAGGCGGGATAGGATCCTGCCACTGACGCTGCACTCACCAGCCTGTGGCTGAGTGGCGCTCCCCCTGTGGGAATGCACTGACCACCAGGGGGCAGTTCCTGCATTGAGCATCTGCTCCCTGGTGATCAGTGCAAGTCATAGGGACTGGTCTTTCCACTGTTCGGTCAATTTGCATATTAGCCTTTTATTATATAGGATACAAGAGCAAGAAAAATTATCAGGGATATAGAAAGGCATTGCATAAAAAATAAAGTTGTTATTTCTCTAAGAAATCATAATTCTTAATGAGAATGTGACTAACAATAGAATGACAATACACATAAGACAAAAATATCTAGAACTTCCTTTGTTTGTGGATGACATGATTGTCTATGTAGAATATCTGAAAGAATCGACCAAAAAAAAAAAAGCCTGAAACTAATAAGCAACTATAGCAAGGTTGAAGGATAAATGTTAATATACAAAAGTCAATTGCTTTCCTATATATGAGCAATGAACAAGTAAAATTTGAATTTAAAAACACAGCATTGCCTTGGCCTGTGCAGCTCAGGGGGTTCAGCCTTGTCCCATACCCAGAAAGATCAATGGTTCAATTCCCAGTCAGGACACATACCTAGATCGCAGTTTCAGTCCCTAGTTGTGGTGTGTATGAAAGGCAACCAATAGATGTTCCTCTCTCACATAGATGTTTCTCAGTCTCTCTTTCTCTCCCTTCCCTCCTCTCTCTCTCTCTCTCTCTCTCTCTCTCTCTCTCTCTCTCTCTCTCTCTCTCTCTCTAAAAAAAAGCAATAAACACATCCTTAGGTGAGGATTAAATGAAATAAAATCATTTAAAAAAGTTTAAAAAAACACACAATATCATTAATATTAGAATCCCAAAAACAAACTGCCGAGGTATTACTCTAACAAAATATGTACATAATCTAACAAAATCCTATCTAATAAAAAGGTAATATGCAAATTGACCATCATGTCCTCATACAAGATGGCCACCCCCATGTGGTCAAAAATGACCGCCCCCATGTGGTCACAAAATGGCCACTACAAGATGGCTGGCAGGGGAGGGCAGTTGTGGGCAACCAGGCCTACAGGGGAGGGCAGTTAGGGGCAACCAGGACAGCAGGGGAGAGCAGTTGGGGGCAACCAGGCCTGCAGGGGAGGGCAGTTGGGGGTGACCGGGCTGGCAAAGGAGGGCAGTTGGGGGTAATCAGGCTGGCAGGGGAGCAGTTAGGCATTGATCAGGTTGGCAAGGGGAGTGGTTAGAGGACGATCAGGCTGGCAGGCAGAAGTGATTAGAGGCAATCAGGCAGGCAGGCAGATGAGTGGTTGGGAGCCAGCAGTCCTGGATTATGAGAGGGATGTCTGACTGCCAGTTTAGGCCCGATCCCACAGTTGGACATCCCCCAAGGGGTCCCAGATTGGAGAGGGTGCAGGTTGGGTTGAGGGACAACCCTCCACCCCCGCCCCCCCGCGAGTGCACAAATTTCGTGCACCAGGCCTCTAGTATGAACATAAACTGCTTAGGTATTAATCTAACAAAATATGTACAAAATATGTACATTATAGATTTACCACAATCTGAATAAAAATTCCAGCAAGTTATTCTGAAGATATTAACAAATGAATCCTAAAGTTTATATGGAGAGACAACAAAACTAGTATACTCAACAGAATATGGAAAAAAAGATACAAAGTTTTAGAAGTGACACTACTTTATCCAAACTTATTATAAAGCTACAGTAATCACAACACAGGGTTATTGGCAAAACAATAGATAAATAATACGATGGAATGGAGTACAAAACCTAGAAGTAGCCCTTTGCATTGAACAAAGAAAATGCAATGGAGAAGAGATAGTCTTTGCAACTAATGGTACTAATACAATTGGATATGCACATTCAAAAATAAAAAGAAGAATCTAGATACAGGCCATACACAGTTCAGAAAATTTAACTCAAATTGATAATAAGCCTAAAAAGTAAAATAAAAATTATGAAACTTTTAGAAGGTAACTGGAAATATAGTGTAGATGACTTTGTATGTGGCAATGATTTTTTAGATACAAAACCAAAGACACAATTCAAAACATAAATATTTGGTAAACTGGACTTCATTACAATTATAGATTTCTGCTCTGTAAAAGATATTGTCAAGATAATAAAGAATGCAAACTAGGAAAATATTTGCAAAAGACATATCTGATAAAGGATTGTATTCCAAAATACTCAGAGAACACAAAATTCAACAATAAGAAAACACACAACCTAATTTAAAAATGGGCAAAACACCTAAAAAAGAACTTCACTAAAGAATATATACTAATGGCAGGGACATGTACTCCACATCATATATCATTAGGGAAGTGTAAATTAAAACAGTGAGATGCCACTTACACCCATTAGAATGTCCAAAATTAGAAACACTGTCAGCACCAAATCCTTGTGCATAGCTTGTGGGAATGCAAAATGGTGCAGCCACTTTGGAATACAATTTGGCAAGGTTTTTTTAACCAGTTTTTATTGATTTTTAGAGAAGGAGGAAGGAAGAGGAAGAGAGATAAAATCATTGATGCAAGAGCAGAACATCTCTTGCCTACCTCCCACCAGGCCCACAACCCAGACATGTGTCCTGAGAATCAAAAGGGAAGCCCTTCTGTGCACAGAACAACACCCAACCAGCTGAACCACACCAATCAGGCTAATTTGGCAAGTTTTTTTTTTTTTTTTTTACAAAACTAGACATGATCCTGCAGTCATGCTCCTGGGTATTTGCCTAAATAAGTTAAAAACTTGTGTTTACACAAAAACCTGCACTCAGGGATCTACAGCACCTTTATTCACAATTTAAACTTGGAAGCAACTAAGATGTGTTTCAGTAGGTGAATGATAAATAAACCGGGGCATATCCAGACAATAGATTATTCAGCACTAAGATGAAAGGAAATATCAAGCCATGAAAAGACAAGGGAGACCTTAAAGGCATATTGGTGAATGAGAAAAAACTCAATATGACAAAGCTACATGCTGTTTCATTCCAACCACGTGATAGTTTTAAAAAGGCAAAACTATGAAGACAGTAACACAATAGAATTATAGCCACTGTTGACTGTGTTTTAAAAAATGTTCACAGTGATTCAAATACCCCCCCCAAAAAAAAATAAAGTCTATTCACTGTTAATTTTCATTCATTTGGTGATGATATTATCTTAGGAAATGCCATAATTTTTTTTTTCTAAAAAAGGATGCAAGAGGGGATATCACATTATCAAACATACAATGAATCTTATTTTATATAGAATCAAATGCTATTGTCAATTAAAAGAGAAGCTATTAATTGAATATTAGTTGAATGACGGACCTAAAGTGTTGGGAAAATGTAAAAGGTTGATACTCAAATAGACTTAAGCCAATATGAATTTATTTCAAACTCACATTCTGTTTACTCAATAGCTCACTCCCTTTTTGTTCCTTTAATACCTTAGTCAGCTCAGGATGCTAGAAGAAAAATACCATAAACTGGGTGGCTTATCAACAACATAAATTACTTTCTCAAAGTTCTGAGGCTGGAATTCTGAGCTTGTGGACCAGCGTTGCTGGGTCCTGGTGAGTCAACATTTTGGTTGCAGACTCCTGACTTCTCACTGTGTCCTTACATGGCAGAAGGGACACGTGTAGATTATGGGGGTCCCTTTTATGGGATTAAAGGCTTAATCCCATTCATGTGGGCTTCACTCTCGTGACACTATAACCCAAAGGTCCTACCTCCTAACACCATCACACTGGGGGTTAGGATTTCAAAATATGAATTTCAGAGGAACACAATCATTCAGTCCCTTGTACTTAGGTAACTATATTTTTTATTATTTCATAAATTTTATGGCCATTGTTTTCTAGGAAATGTTTTACTTTCTTTTTGGTGACTGTTATACAATTATTTGGTTAAAGGCCATAACCAAAAGTACATAATGCCCACATTTGAAATATGGCTTATATGTACAGGTTTTTCTACCTTATATGGAGGAAGAACGATAAAACACAGAGCAGAGTCCTCACGCAGAGGTCCGGAGGGGTCTTTCAAATGACTATGCTTAACAATGTATTGCAACCCAGTAAGGATGGGCAAGAAGAATGTCATCCCAAGAGAACAATGGCAAACAACCAAAGTTCTTTCTTCGTTTTCTCCTGCACAGAATCTCCACTCTAACTGATCGCGTGCGAGTTGCTGGGTAAAAAGAGGACACTGAACTGGAAGCTGTGTTGTTATAATTTTGCTTCCTTCTTAAGGCTGAACACATTGTATTTCCTACTCTCTTACAGCCAGGTAACATCACTGCCTGAAATACAAGTTCTATGAAAGTATAAGACATACAGTATGGTTTTGAGTGGCGAAGAATCTCAATACTAATAAAAAGGATTAAAACACGTGAAAAACAAAGTCTCCACACACCTTGACAGAGGCCTGCTGGGAAGAGGATATGTGACTAATAAAGTCAGGTACAGATTAGCCACGAGAAAGAAAACATAAAAATAGCAAAATAATCAGAAAAGACAGTGACACACACTTTTCTCAAACATAGGAGTGAGTTAAGGAGGGAAAAAGTTCCCAGTGGTTTATTTTATGTTTGGCCACATGTCAAAAGCAATTTTCTATTAGGTTGTTGCCATTTTTTGTTTATACGTATATGTATACATATTATTGTTTTATATGTAATATATTCATACATGTTAAATACTTTATTTTTCATTCGTTTTATTTCTATATTGTGATTATATATTTTATATTATATATTATTGGTAATTATTTTACTTACACTTTATATTTTGTATGTCTTATCCTATATAATAAAAGGCTAATATGCAAATAGACCGAATGGCAGAATGACCAGCTGCTATGATGCGCACTGACCACCAGGGGGCAGACATTCAATGCTAGAGCTGCCCCCTGGTGGTCAGTGCACTCCCATAGGGGGAGCGTTGCTCAGCCAGAAGCTGGGCTCAAGGCTGGCAAGTTCAATGGGGGTGGCGGAAACCTCTCCTGCCTTCAAGGCAGCGCTAAGCTGTCAGATATCCCCTGAGGGCTCCCCCAGCTACCCCGAGTGCATGAATTTCATGCACCGGGCCTCTAGTATTTTATATTGTTATAGGCAATTATCCAAAATGTCAAGATTTTTTTTAATTACTAGAAAATTTTAATTGAAATGATGCATTGTCTTAGTTGCCTTAAAATGCCATTCTAAGTGTTCAACCTGCTTTTTCTTCAAGATTTTAAAGCACACGCATTTTGTTTTGCTGTATTTGAGAATTAAAACTATTATTACAAGGTTACTTCTCTAAGTATTTATGTGCAAAATGAAGATGTTAGATACAATCACCACTGTGAACATTTTTAGTTTTAAAATTGTTTTAGCTTTGTATTATTTTCAAATCTTAATAATGATAATACAATATTTAACTCAACAAAGTATCTCAAAATGTAAAATTTATTACCCTTTTTTTTAAGATTAAGAAACTGAAAATTTTGCTAAGTACCAGGAGTAAATATTTGAACCAGGATTCAAATTTTACAACATAAGCATTAATAGCTTGCTGTATAGTATATGCTACAATGACAAGAGACATAGAAATTGAGGTCATACAGATGTCAGTCCAAATCTGTGTGTGTGTGTGTGTGTGTGTGTGTGTGTGTGTTTTACTAATTAGATGTGTCCTTAATCAATTTTTTAATCTCCCTGAGCCTCAATTCCTTCACTCTTATAGCAGACATTTACAGAACAAATCTTTGTTTTTTATTTCCTTCTAAATAAATTAGAACTCAGAGTTTATTATTTGCCTAGGAATCTAGGAGGATTTATTCAGCTGAGAATAAATAACCAATTCCCTTTAATTTTTTTTAGCACATGAGTGGAATTTATTGGTTTCGAAACAGAATGGCTTTAAATGCCTGAGGTTTTTTTAACATTTAAATTATTTTTAAATTGCTAGAATATAGATTTTTTCCAGTTTATGCTCAGGTTAATAATGCCATGTCCAATGTTTGTCCTTTTAATGGCTTTTAATTGTCCTTTCGTCAATATTAGAATATATTAAATGTGACTTTCTTCCAGTTTGTCCACATGTAGCCATCATTATTGGAACATTCAAATATATAGAGAAAGTTAAGAGCAAAATCATAACTAATTACTTCCATTTTAAGTTTTTTTTTATTTTTCAATTGTAGTTGACATTTAATATTATTTTATATCAGTTTCAGGTGTACAGCTGTACTTTTACTCTTGGTTAAATATCACATGTAACATAAATCACAGAATTCTAGCAATAAGTATTCTCATAGAGGCCACTAACTCTATTATCCTCCTTGTATAGAAAACAGGTAAAGACATTATATTTAGGAGTTATATGTAATGACAGAGTGAAGAGAAAAATGTACAATAATGCATTTGTGGGTCTGTACCAATCTCCAGCAATTCATTTATTGAACATCCCATATTTCACCAATTTAACCACAAGAGGTTTAGATAAATTTAAATTAAGATGTGACTTTGGCCCTAGCCAGTTTTGCTCAGTGGATAGGGCGTCGGCCTGCAGACCAAAGGGTCCTAGGTCCAATTCCGGTCAAGGGCATGTACCTTGGTTGCAGGCTTTTCCCAGGCCTGGGCCTTTGTCCAGGTGCAGGAAAAATATCCTCGAGTAAGGATTAAAAAACAAAACAAAACAAAATAAAAAAAGATGTGACTTTGACATTTCCCTACTAAAAGAAAATACAGTAAAAATAATTTAACGTATTCTTAGCGATTAAGAAAAACCATGGTCGTTTAATGGTTAGCTATACTCAATATATTAATGGAGGGTAGAGGTCCTCATCTCCCCTGTTGCTTGTGGTATTGGGGAACTGGGGAATTTATAGTTTCTCAGGAAACTTGTCATGTGCCTACAGAAACATAGGCTAGAGTTTATGGTACATAAGATGTATATGGAAGTAATCTAATAAAAAAAACTATAGTTCAGGGAGGAAAAACATTTTTGTTGAAGTGACAGCTAAAACTATCAAGTTTTTCTGCTGAGATTTTTATTGCAGAAAGAAAATCTAAAACAATTTTAAACATTATTCCATGATATTTTTAATGTTTCCATTTTGTCTGGAATACTCAGTCATTTCTATGTAATACATCTATCTGAGGACTGGAAACAAAACAATATTTATGGAAAACAAAAAGTATCCACTATTATCTTGACTTTTTATGTTTGAGTTTAATTTAAAATTTAATATGGACATTTCCTCTGCTGGGAAATGGATTCCTCTAACTATTTGGCTATTGAGTTATATATCTTCTTAAGATATCTTTACCATAGAAAGTAAGTATCTTTAGCATCATTAAATGAATAACCAAGTAGAAATTAACTTTATCCATTCAACATTAATCAAGAAATACTTTTATTGAATGATATTAGGCACTAAGTTACAAAAATGAAAAATATAGATGAAGATCTTTGTCTTGCCACAGTGCCTTAAATTAAATACTTCTTACCCTTTTACCTAAAATTAATTTCAGGGCCTCTTAATATGTGAAATGAGCCTCTTAGGAAAACATAATAATAATAATTTTTATTATTTTTAAAGATCTTAGCAAGCACTCTTAAATGTGTTAATCATATTATCTCATTTAATACATGTAACATTCTTTCAATGTCACCACTTTTAGTGAGAAAAAATTAGTTTTGAAGAAATAAGGACTATTATCCAAATTCACATAAGTACATATAGCAGAATTGGAATTTGAAATAGATTTTCATATTTCTAAAGTAATATCTTTTAAACCACTGCCATAAACAGGTCATATCATTTCATTTCGTGAAGATTATACATTAATTTCATTCTAATTTTATAAAAAATATAAATTTCCTAAATGAAATATTATTTTACATATCAGACACTACTTATAATGTAGTATGACCATTTATCTCACATTTAATAATTGTTCATCAATTTTTTTAGAAAATTTAAAGAACCAGAAAAGTTTCCTACTTAATAAACATTTTAAAACATTTACAAAATGTGGCAGTCAACTAGATAGCTCATCTCATTTTAAACATAAATGAATTTACTATCTGAAGCTTAACTCTGCATTGTGCAAAAGGTAGATTTACTTGTATTGAACCACTAACCTAGAAAGAACCTTAAAGAAATCTAAAATGCTGAAGAGGTTGCAAAAATTTGAGCTAATGTTGGAAGGCAGCATTTTGAATCCAGCATATGGAGGTCTCCCCTAAACTTCAATGCATGGAATGGGGAATCCAACCCACTCAATTCTTCCACATTGAGACTCTTACAAGCTAAAACATGCTCCCAGTAACCCACTTATTTTTATTTTCCTAGAACTATCACAAAATGTTATCTGTACCACTCATCTTCCAATCATATACCTCATTGCCTCCAAACTGGACCAGAGACTCATAATCCTTGATATGATTGTTGTTTGTCAGAACCCTCCCTTACTGATAGGGCTATATCCTCTCATTTTATTTTGTCTAAATTTTAGTCTTGCATCATTAAAATTGGGCCTCACACCCCTTTACCACTTTATCTTATCTCTCTGGGATTTTCCAAAGTGCTTACTGTATTTACACAACTACACACATTGTTAATTGAATTTATTGGGCTGACATCTATATTTATAAAAGCCTAAGCAACCATTACAATGGAATGACCAGAATGACCGGTTACTATGATATGCACTGAGCAGGCAGGCAGGCTAGCAGTTAGGGGTGAGCAGGCAGGCAGGCAGGCAGGTGAGTTGTTAGAAAGAGGGATGTCTGACTGCCAGATGTCTGACTGCAGGGATTGGGCCTAAACTGGCAGTCAGACATCCCTGAGGGGTCCTGAATTGCAAGAGGGTGCAGGCTGGGCTGAGGGACCCCACTCCTCAGTGCATGAATTTCATGCACCATGCCTCTAGTTGGTTAATAAAATTATATAGGTTTAGGTATACAATTCTAGAATGCACATCTGCATATTGCACTGTGTGTCCACCACCCCAAGTCTAGTCTCCTTCTATTACCATTTATGTCCTGTTACTCTCTTCTACCTCTCCACACATCCCCTCTCTCTGTCAATCACCATAGTGTTGTCTGTGTTCATGATTCTTTCTTTCATTGTTTAATCCCTTAATCTATACACACTTTTAAAAGATCATTGTTTCTTTGACAGTTTCTTTCGGCATCTTTCTCACTAACAACAACAACAAAAACCCCAATCATTAGTATGATTCCCTTTTGACCCAACTCCATTTAAATACAATTGATTGATATAGTTTCAAATTATTTTTTAATTTGTTTTTTATTGAATTTATTGGGGTGTCATTGGTTAATGAAGTTATATAGGTTTCAGATGTACAATTCTGTAATGGTGGTGATAGGAGACTTGACTTGGAATGGTGAGCACACAATAAGGTGATGTTTTATAGAATTCTAAACCAAAAATCTACATAATTTTATTAGCCAATGTCACTCCAATAAATTATTTTAATTGCTACATAATATTCAAAATACATATATCAATTATTACATGTTAACTAATACATGTCAACTATTCCTGTATTGATGAGCATAGTTTGGTTTCTAATATTTTGCTAAACTAAAAATAATAAATTGTTTATATATGAACATATGCATGAGTCTCTCTTTTTCTATTTTACTCTCATCTATATCTATATCAATATTCAAAATGGAACAAAAGTAGGTTTACAGTTGTTCATTTGGAAAAGAATACAATAATTAATAAATAAAGCAAGAATAAATGCTGTTTCCCTTACAACTGTAAACCTTATATTTTGTTTTTTTGCAGGACAAGTTCTTAAATTATCAAGCGTGTGTTTGACTTTGAAGCACTGCATTAGCGGAGCTATGAGAATAATATGCACAGTAATATAAGGATTCTTATAATAATGGAGAATTTTAGGTTCTAAATAACTTCCTTCTGTATTATTTATTTGATTTTTCCCAGAAACCTGTGCCATAAGGAAAGTGATACAATTATGCCCACTTTACAAAAGAGGTCACTGATCAGTGGAGAAACAAATTTATTACATAAGGTCAGAAGAATTGGAACAAAGAACCAAACCTTTCTTTGTAACCTACAACTTCATACTCTAGAAACACAAAGGCAACAGCTTTACCAAGTGCCAGAAATAGAAAATACGTCATGTAACATTTACATTCTATTCACATGGATTAGATGTTCTATTTCTCAGTCTATACTTATATGCTTGGAAAGTTAACTTTCTAATTACTCACAGAATATTAAATCTAACAGGGGCATGAGAGATTTAATCTACACCTTAAATTCTAGATATGGTAACATATCTAGAGGCAATATATTTTTTTATCTCTCTATGTTTTTATAGCTAGTCAGTAGCTCACAGCATTAGAAGATGAATTTCCTGATTCCAAGCCCAGTGTTTTAATCCTATTCTGCATTGCATTTTAGTCTTTTAAAAAGGAAGTTCTTTCTGTTCATACAGGACTAGACAATTAACCTTGGCAAAAAGAGTGTTTCTTCATGTCTAAAGTATAGTGATAGATTTTGATTGGTAACCTAAGGGAGAATGGAGCACAATTCTATTACCAAACTAATGAACTATCCATTACTACACTAGACAACTTTTGTCATCTTTTAATGCAAATGAGTCACTGTTCCATACTTCACCTAAGTGTGCGTCTCCTAGCATTACCCAGTTGACTGGACCATTGCATCAAAATGAATACAAAACAAAAAGTATAAACATTTCTTTAGATATTTGCCTGCCCTTCTAAATGAACAAAATGTAATTATTTCATAACCTACAGTTTTGTTTTTCAAATTGTCTTTCTAAGGCATATTTATACAAAGGACTTATCTAGTTCTACATCATTGCTTTAAAAGGCATAGTTAAAATTCCCAAACTCTTTAACTACTGAACACTTCTGAATACTTTCAAATTGGAGGTGTTTCACCTAAAGAATTCACTCACCTAAAAATATATCCAGAAAAAAGCTGTTCCAACCTCCTTTAGTATATAGCTGGCATACAGGCATGTGCCCTTGGTTCTGCCTGTCAGATGCTCACATTGGAAGCATCAGTCCCTTCAACATCTTCCTAGCAAAGGGGCCAGGAAGAGTCTATTTTTTAGAGGCAATAGTTGCCGAGGTCCTGGTGGTACCATTTTCAGTGAGTGATTTTAGGTGTCTGTATATAGTGGTAGCATCTCCTTGGGCCCCACAGGAGCCATCTAATGATATGATTTGACCATTATTCCTGCCTGCATGACCCCCAAGCCTATTTCTCTATCTTTTGGGAGATTCTGTGAGTTATCTAATATCCTTTATTATAACCACTGTATCAGCAAACCAGCTTTAGGAGATTTCTACTTGTTTTTTGCAACTAAGACCCCCCCCCAACAGATACAAAGAATAACAAATCAATAAACTGTGGCCCTCAGAGCTGTAATCACCTTCTAGATTTCCGAGTAAGCTGCGGCAGGTGGGTTTGTTAATATGAACATCTTTTTTTTTTTTTTTTTTTTGGCCAACTTCTGTGTTTAATGTAAAAACAACAGTGAAAATTTAAAAATTTCAAATTGTTAGCAGTCTATAAAAGTAGACAAATATATATTTAATCACTATACAGTATAATATGTCCTATGATAATGCAAATATGAGTGCATCCTAGAAGCACAGAAGACCTCAAAAATTCTGCCTGGATTTTGGAAACAATTATTAGTATTTTACCAGGTGCAAAATACATAGAAAAGGCATTTTATGAAGAGAGAAGAGCATGAGAAATCACATGTAGACTGAAAGTGAATGATGTACTGACACTTCAATGTGCAGCCATATAATGTGAAAGTCGTGGGATACAACTAGAATATCAGGGACTGACAGGAGAGCAGTGAAAGGCAGTTTGAGACCAGATGATGGAGGACCTTAATCATGTGTTAAGGATTTGAATATATACTGTAGTGGGCTTAATAATGCCCCACCCCTAGGATGTCCACCCCTAATCCCTCCCTAAAGTCTATAAAAGTTACCTTAAATGGTAAAAAGCACTTTGCAGATGAGATTAAGTGCCTTGAGATGGAGAGATTATATCAGTGATTTTCAACCTGTGTGCTGGCAAGAATTTTTAAAACATGCAATATCTGACTATTTAGTCAGAGCACTGACCTCTTTTCCCTTAGATTGTCAAATAAAATAATGACAACAGCCAACACAATAATAGCTGAATTGTGCAAATGAATCAAAAATATATCTATTTTTTGTCATGTCAGCAAAAAGTATATTTTTTGGAGTGCCACAGAATTTTAGTAACTAGTTTATATGTGCCATGAAATGAAAAAAGGTTGAAAATTGCTCTTATACTAACCAGGATGTATAGTACTAATATAGTAACCTATATTGTCAGCCATAATAACTGCAATCACAGGGGCCCTTCTATGAGGGGAGCAGGAGAACCAGAGTCCGTGGTAAGAACTGCGGCCCCAGAAATAAGAGGTCAGAGTTGATGACTCCTTAGGAAGGAACCAAGAGCCAAGGATGGTGAGAAGCCTCTGGATTCAAGAATCTGAAAGACAAGGAGGTGGATTTGCCCTGGAAGTCTCTGAAAGGAACACTAACCTGCCACCACATTGATTTTAGATTTCTGAATTCCAGAACTGTAAAAAATTAAATGTGTTGGCTTAAGCTGCTAAGTTTGTGAGAATTTGTTACAGCAGCAATAGCAAAGTAATACATATACCCTAGAAGGAAAGGGAACATTATTAAAACATTTGTAATCTGAGTGAGAAATGTGCCAGATACTCGATTTATAAAGCAGAGCTGAATGAAGCATGGAGGCTTAATTAGAGGGAAGTTTAGAGTTAGGCAAAATAGATGTCCTTTGCAATAATTAGTATAAATTCTCTGTAAATGAGAAGGGAAAAGAAGGGAAAGAATGGAGGATTGTGAGAGGTAATATAGTGGTAGAATATGTTGACAAAATGGATATGGCATGCTAAAAAGAGGAAGATCTTCAAGATTTTAATCATGTTATTTAAAACTAGTGACCCGGTGCATGAAATTCATGCACATTAAAAGGGGATTAATTAGAGGGAATAATTTAATATTGCTATTTGTCCTTTCTCTATAATAGAAGTGTCAGAGATGAAAGAAAATTAGCAAAATGTATATGAAAAATCTTCCTGCTGTCATTGTCTGGGGCACACCAGGTTACCCAGAGTCAAGTCCACACCCACCCACATGCACCTCAAAATTGTGTGAGACCCAGACCTGGCCTCCCCCCCTCCCCCTCCCGCCACATTGGGCTATCAGACCCAGCCAGTCTGACCCTTGTCAAGCCCTGCCTGGCAGGGCGTGTAGCCTCAGGTCCCCTCACCTGGTGCCAGGACGGAGGGCATGGCCTGAGGTCCCCCAGCACAGACCAGGGTGGGGGTTGTGCCTTGAGGTCCTCCATCAAGCCCAGCCAGGTGGGGGACATGACCTGAGATCCTCTGTCAAGCCCCGCTGGGTGGGAGGCATGGCCTGAGGTTCCCCATCAAGCCCTGCCAGGTGTGGGGGGGGCAACACCCTCAAGTCCCCCAGCCCAGCACCAGGAGGGGGGTGCAGCCTCAGGTCCCCCATTAAGCCCCACTGGGCAGGGGTGTGGCCTGAGTTTCCCCGACCCAGCACTGGGGGTGCACCTTGAGGTCCCCTGTCAAGTCCTGCTGGGCAGGGGGTGCGGTCTGAAGTCCCCTGGCCTGGCGCAGGGTCAGGGGGAGCAGCCTGAGGTCCCCTAGCCCAGCACCAGGATGGGAAGCGCACCTTGAGGTCCCCTGTCAAGCCCTGCCGGGCGGGGGGCGTGGCCTCATGTCACCGGGCCTGGCACTGGGGCAGGGGGTGTGGCCTGAGGTCCCCAGCCTGGCGCCAGGTCGGGGGGTGCGGCCTGAGGTCCCCTGTCAAGCCCTGCCAGGTGGGGGATGCAGCCTGAGGTCCCCTGTCAAGACCCAAGAGGGCGGGGGAGGGCGTAGCCTCAGGTCCCTGCTGATTGCTGGTTAAGGTTCCTTATGGGAACTTGGCATCAGCTGTGGGTGCAGCCATCTTTTGTGATGGAGTGATGGTCAATGAGCATATTCCCTCTTTATTAGGTAGGATACTGGAGGCCTGATGCATGTAATTCTTGCAAGGATAGGCCTTCCTTTCCCAGCTGCCATCACCCAGGCTTCCCCAGCTGCTGGCAGCTTGCCCCACCCCTGCCCGCACCTGCCTTGGCCTGGTGCTGCTGGTGTCTGCTGCCACCCCCTCTTGACCCCTCAATTGATTGTCCCACCAGCCGGTGGCCAAGGCCTCCCTCTACAGGGCGATCCTGGGGCAATGGCTGGGTCCCCAACCAATCACATTGCCCCAGACTTGGCTGGCCTGGTTCCTGTGCATGTCATAGCATGGTCATCCGGAAGGTCATTCGGACAGTCATTCTGCTGTTCGGCCATTCAGTTGATTTGCATATTATACTTTTATTATTATAGGTAGTAAACGTTTACAATATAGTAGATATTGTGCTAAGAATTTTGCAGCCACTGTCTTAATTGAATTTTATATCAACTCTGTGAGTAGGATATTATTTTCAACATCTCCAGCTTACAAAAACTAAAAATAAAATTGTAAATTGGCTAAGCAGAGTAATTTGTCACAAGTCATAGAGCAACTGAACTGTCATGTTAATTGATCATCACTGATAGGAATGAAGAAATTGTGGCTGGTACAACAGAATTACTGAGTGCTTGTACATGCTCTTGTGTATTTCAGGAAAGAAATGGAATCTCCAAATACTCTAAGGATATGGGTTTGCATAATGCCTCCCTTGCTAATACAAGTACTTAGGAATATATAACTTTGGGGGGAATATCAGTCTCCAGAAAGAGAGTCCCCAAGGACTGCTAAGCAATTCTGTAGGCAGTGTTCATCTCTTATGCCTGGAGGAGTTGTACAGAGCGTGGGTGTCTAGGGAGTGACACTCTGAAAAGTTTCATTATGTTACATACTTGCTAACCCATACTTAAAAGTTGTCTTCAGTTGCAAACTGAAGCTGGGCAAAAGGTCATATGCAATGTCATATATGATTTTGCATTCAGCATATTTTTTTTTTCTTGAGTGAAAGATATTAAAGAACAATGAAGAAATGAGGAAATCTCTAAGGTTCATCCTCTGGAAATTCAACGTTGCATTGAGATTGAAGATTTAATATAATAGGGAGCACATTTTAGTATCATCATTTCCAGAGAAGTACATAACACCTAGCTAATCACTGGCAGTGAAACTTGGGATTTTGTTTAGGAAACTATGTGTGGGATGAAGGCTAGTTAAGAACACAATAATGATAACTTTCTTTTATAATTTGAAACAGTAGAATTTCATCTAGAAATCATCTATGGTTTTGGTCTCAGATCCAAAAAAAGGAACTAAAATGTTAAGCAATACAAAAATTTGAGAGCCTTTTGAAATGGTACGTATTTTAAGAGTAATTTTAGTGTTTAAAGAGAAATTGGCTATATTTTAAGAGGACTACTTACAAATAAATGCATAAAATATTTGACTTAGAAATCTTCCTTACTGAACAATCAACTCTGAAGACAATTAAATTTTGCCAATGAAAAGGAATGACCACTTCATGTTTTTATTGAAGGTTTGCTTGTGAGAATGTCAGAGGTATTCTTTGGTCAATGCCAGGACATATATTTTAAATGGCACAACATCTTGAAAAAGCTCTTATTCTGATGGATCAACCAATAAAATCCCTCAGGAAAAGTAATGGGAAGATTTGCACTAAATATATAAAAGAGCAATTTGGGAAAAGTTATACTGACCAAAATAAATTGAACATTGTGTTGGATTCAATGTGGCTGCCAATCCTCCCACGTAAGTGAGAATTTTCCCCCATCTCTTTAAAAGTTAGAGAGTATTTCACCCTTTGAAAGCGTGACCCCTTTGAGCTCCAGAGCACATTGGAAATGATTCTAGCCCAGATCCAGGTTTTTGGTAGTTTCTGTCTTGCTCTCTTGGATCCCTACGCCACCATTTGTGGAGTCTGAATTTCTTGTAGGAGAGGCCACATGGAAAAAATATAAATACATGAAGAGATGGGTAGCCCATTTGAGCTTAATCTTTTAGTTGTTTCTTCCAGGCACCAGTCCTATTAAGTGGCACCATCTTCAACTCTCCAGGCTAGACCAACTACCAAGTAAAAGCTACCAAGGGACCTAGTTTATGCCACATGCAACATCAGCTATACCATCTGATCCCTTCCGATATTTATGACCTACAAAACTGTGAGATATAATAAAACGATAGTCATATTATGCCAATACGATTTGGGGGCTCATTTGCATTTTGCTCAACTTCTCAGCTCCTCACTTTGTTCAGCTCTACAATGGCATTAACAATCATGTAGGTTTTTTTGAGCATTAATTGAATTAGTGCACAGAAAAAGGTTAGATTGTCACTTGTTAATTCTTATCATAGTATTTGGCACATAGCAATAATAACTGACTGTTTTGGAGAAATTTCTAGTTGCTAGGCACTGTGTAAAGATTCAGTAGATGGTTGTCCCTCATGCCAAAAAAGTGCACTGCTAAATCTCTGTGGTTGAGTAAACACTCTAATTTTTCTCCATCTGTAGGAATAAGTTAATATTGCTTCATCTGAGTTCAATCATCTTGTCTTTTTTTATTAAAAAGCAACTTTTCTCAAAGCAGTTAACCAGTATTACAGGAAACCTAACCATCTACTTTTCTGAATGAATATAGTACTTTTACTACAGAAACAAAATATTTTCCATTTGTAAGACATAAATGCTTTCTAAGCATGCCATGTGTTTGGGGTCTGATAAATAAATCTTGTGAAGTATATAGTGAAGAATTATTATCCCCATTTTGAAGGTGAAAATCATAAGATTCAGTGATAGGTATGATATATGGGGATCAATATTAAATGTAGGAGTGAAATGAGAACAAGTTCAGACTTTTTTTTTTTTTTTGCACATTTTGCAGCATCCTCCCTTCTTCCTTTGCTCCCGCATAACACTTTGAGCTAAAAAAAAAAAAAAAAAAAAAATTGTGTTGCAGCTTTTCAAATTATTTCCTCATTTTTGAGATCCAGATTGTTTTCTTCTAGAAGATTTATTTCAATATAAAATATTAATTTCAAGAGTACAAGTTACATTAGCTTAGAAATCTCTACCAAGTATAGCATTTGGATAAATAAATCCCAAAACAAAACTCAGAGCAAAAATCTGAGTAAACAACTGCCAGATTATTCTGTATAGAGTGGTGCAAAGTTCTTTATTCTAAGAGGAAAATAATATCCCACTTAAAGTGCCAGAACACTGATGCTTAATGTGCAACAACACAGTGCCTGTCAGCTAGGAAGTGGCGTTTCCAGGCAACCCCTCAAGCAGGTGTTTGAAACTGTTCTAGCCCCACAATAAGTGACTATACTGTGGAATCACACTCTTGAAACGTTCCAGTGGAGTCTGGCCACATGTAGAAATGGAATTATCAGTAATGCATGCAACCAAAGTATTCTTTATAAAAAATACGAGTGTAAACTTTAAAATTAAAGTAGCTTCCATTTCATCAAATCCTTTGCTAAGATTGATTGTGTAACTGTAAATAAATGGGCTCATACCAAAAATGTATAATAATGAAATAACTATCAAAAACATATATCACTCTAAAAAGTATCTCTTAACACCAGTAAGTTTTTAATATTAATTTTTAAATTTGTGGCAGTGGAGACTGTGGTCATGGATGTGTGTCCCCCTAATTAATATATTTGTTAATTAGATTACAGTCGTGATGTGAAAAGTCAGCAAATCTTCATTAATAGTCACGTCTAAAGATTTGCTGTCCACAGGTCATGATATTTAGTATTTACCAGCAGTCCTCTACATTTTATTTGTGTGACTGTAAATAACAGCAATTCTATATGAGTAGTAGTGAAATTACATGCAAATTATTCTCTCTCTCACTCATTTTCATCACCTGTAAAGTGAGGAAATTAACAGTGTACCTCCTAAAATTGCAATAAGAATTAAGTGTGTTGCATCATGTACAATAATTTCTGGATTATGGTAAAACCTTGATAAATATGTTACTATTATTTTAAGAGAAATAATCAAAATGTTTACAGAAAATACATCTTTAAAATTTTTTTTGGCATGTAGGTGATACTTGATGAATGAAAATTGTACAGGCACAACTGAATTAAATAAATATTCCAGTATTACTATATATAATTTGTTCTGATAACAGTAAGATACCCGAGTCAGTTAATATTCAATTTTAGATTATAATTAAATTATTTTTTATATTTTCTGTTTGGCTTCTGATAGACCTAGTACCTAGATATTGAGCATATCCTATCTAATAAGAGACAAATAGGCAAATTGACCATACCTCCGACACACCCACAAGCCACGCCCACAAGCCACGCCCACCATCCAATCAGAGCGAGTATGCAAATTAACCCAAACCAAGATGGCTACAGCCACAGAGAGCAAGGCTTCCTAGGTAACAGAGGAAGCCAAGCTTTCCGCCTGCCAATGCCAGGCCTAAGCCTCCACTCAAACTACAAAGTTTCAATTATAGAAGGTAAACAAATTCAAACAAATGGTGGCAGAATGGAGCTTGAGAGAGCAGGCCAGGGTTGCCGCCAGCAACAGGGGAAGCAAAGCTTTCCGCACACCCTGGCCGGGCCCACCCGCTTAAGGCAACAAAGTTTCAATTATAACCCCAACACAAATGGCTGCGGGCCTCGGAGGGAGCCCCAGGCTTGGCTCTGCTCCAGGCTACAAAGTTTCAATTGTAGAAGGAAAATAAATTCCAGATACCAGGGCCTCTGCTTGCGTTGCCAGGGGGCGTGGCCGGCCTGCAAACCACCACAGGCCCCTCGCTCAGGTTACCCCACACCCCAAGGGAACCCCACCCTGATCAGGGACACCCTTCAGGGCAAACCAGCTGGCCCCCACCCCTGTACCAGGCCTCTATCCTATCTAATAAAGGAGTACTATGCAGATTGATCATCACTGCAACACACAGTATAGCTGCCCCCATGTGGTCAAAGATCCTGCCTCCATGTGGACACAAGATGGCCACCACAAGATGGCCAGCAGGAGAGGGCAGTTGGGAGGCACCCGGCCTGCAAGGGAGGGCAGTTGAGAAGGACCAGGCCTACAAGGGGGGGCAGTTGGAGGTGATCAACCCTGCAGGAGAGGGCAGTTAGGGGTAACCAGGCCAGCAGAGGAGGGAAGATGGGAGCAAACAGGCTGGCAGCAGAGTGGTTAGGGGGTGATCAGGATGGCAGGCAGAAGCGGTTAGGGGCAATCAGGAAGGCAAGCAGGCAAGCAGTTGGTAGCCAGCAGTCCTGGATTGTGAGAGGGATGTCCGACTGCCCGTTTAAACGGGCAGTCGGACATCCCTCGAGGGGTTCCAAATTGGAGAGGGTACAGGCTGGGCTGAGGGACAACCCCCCTCCGTGCATGAATTTCATGCACCGGGCCTCTAGTATAACCATAAAATGTAAATATAACTCAAGTAATACAATTTAAGAAACAAATGTATTACTATCACCATGTGTTCATTTTTCTTTTATTTATTACTTTATCAAAAATATTTAATGAACCTTCTTTTATACCAGAGCCTGCGACATGTATTGGGATAAAATGGAGAACAAAAAATAACCCATCCCTCCATTGTTTGTTAATGATACCCAAGTGCCTTGTGCTCTCTCCTACTATGCAAGCAGTCAGTGTTGGTACAATACTAATTCACTTGAAATTTCCCTATTTTAAATACAAACCATTCGTTTTCTAGGACTTGGAATTAAAACTACAGAATCCCCTGGGCTGATTAACTTATTTCAAAATAAATTATATTCATAGAGAGGTCATATATATAATCATGTCAGAAACAGGTATGCATGCAAATGTGCTGCTCAACAGACAATAGTTTTCCATCTAGCATAGTGCCCAGTGGATAGTAGATATTCAGATAAATATGAAATACATATGTGAATGAATGCTTCTAATAATAACAATAACTACTCTTACAAGTTATTAGTTACAGAGTAAATATATATCACATATTATATTTCTAAAACTTATACTAGCCTTGGTAATTAGATATTATTTTAATGTTACATAGAATTAAAGTGAATGGCAGAGCTTAAGAACATGTAAAAGATTCATAATAATAAGGCATCAATCTTTGCATTTTGCAATTGAGGGAAATAGGCAGAGCAAACTTTAAGGACATTCTCTGTAAAAACAACAACAACAAAACATGCTTTGAACCAGACAGTAGGCAAGATGAAAACAGGAAGTGGGATAGTTTACTACAGGTATCCCTATCCCATCATGTGGGTCCTCATTCCAGAACATAAGATAGCAAGAGGCTTAAAAGATGTCAGAGTTGACTTGCAGGCTGACTCTACTTGTCTCTCTATGGGGCTAATACCTCACTGATGCTAAGTTCTATTTAGGTATCAAAAGAGATGGATGTCTGTAAAAGAAAAAGTCATAAAGAAGTTGACTGTTTCTGAGATCCAACGGGATATTTCTCTAAGTGTTACCCAGAACTACATGTCTGGAAGGCATCTCTCTTTTTGCTGAGGTTCATTTCCTTTTTTGTTTGTTTTTTTGCTTGTTTGTGTCCATGGCTAAATAAGTCACAGTCTTCCAGGACATGTCAGTATGGTGCCCTGTAACAATATGCAGCCGCCTGGAATGTTCAGCGAGGTACAGGGAATGTCGGGCAGTATACAGACGTGTTTCAGAGAATTCATGAAATTGTTGAAGTTCAAGGTAAACGTGGTCGTGTATTTTCCTTTGAGCAGTTTTAAAGGAAAAAACTCCTATCTTAATAAGAAGCTCAAATGATTTAGTAAACCACGTATTGTCTATTGGAAGACATATAGTGATAAATGCCTTTACCTAGTGTCTGGTAGAAAGAAATGCACAAAGGTTGCCATGGGATTTGAGATTAGAGTCACCTGCTTCAGACAGAGGTATCACAGAGCAATTCTAGCAAAAGGTAATGCTTAAAATTACATTTAAATGATGAGTAGGAGTTAACTGGTTGCTTTAAGATGGAAAAAACACTTTTTGTGAGAGAAAAGGTAAGTACAAAGAGACTGAATTGCTAAAGGCCTAATTCTTCATGAAAATGGCAAGTTGTTCAATATGGTCAGAATTAAGGGTAAAAATAGTATCGTTGTAAATGTAAAAACATGCTTACCGGTTAACCATTGAATTCTTCTAGTTCAAGTTTTTTTTTTAAGCAATAGAATCTGTTGTTATCTGACATTTGAAAAAAGATGTATTATAGGAAAAAAAAGATATAGATTTTCTAACTTGTTCCCTAGCAAAATAACAGAAAACATAAAATTTGTGAAACAAGAGTATAGACAAGATGGCAAGATCAAATATTTGAATGAAATTATAACATTGGGAAGTAAATTTTTGAAGATGCATGAAATAAGAAAATTATTTAATAAAGGTCAAAATACAATAAAATGATTTCAGATGTTTTATAACTTATTAGTTACAGAATAAATTATGTAAAACCTCAACTGATGTAGAGAACAAACCTAAATCTATAGTTGAGAATTTATGGTGGGAAGTTTAAAGCATAAAAACCATCAGAAAGATTTACCAAAGAACATATATGCATGACACATAGACACAGATAACAGTGTGGTAATGGCCTCAAGGAAGGGGGACTAGGGCTGGAAGAAGGTCTGCAAAGGGTGGAGGGGGGAAATGAGGACATCTGAAATAATGTCAATAAAAATAAAGTTAAAAAATCATCAGAAAGAAGAGATGAAATGTTGGGTGGGTGTTAGGATTAGAATTATTTATTTATTTATTTATTTATTTATTAGGATTAAAATTAGAATTGCATTCAGTTAGGGCAAGGGTTAAGATAGAGTTAGGTTTTGAACTGCATCAACAGATCATTGGGATGAAGAGTCAAGAACAAATAAGAAAAATTAAATGTTCAAATTATTAAAAATATTTTTGAGTTAAAGAAATTACTAACTCTGAAGACAAAAAGAAACCCTTGATCTATATATCTAATTAAATAAAGGGAACAAAAATCACAGTGTATCTTACTGAAATGCTTGACTTTTAAGAAAAACACAACCAACACAGCCCTAACCCGCTTGGCTAAGTGCATAGAGCATCGACCTGCAGACTGAGGGGGTCCCATGTTCAATTCCGGTCAAGGGCATGTACCTTGGTTGCAGGCACATCCCCAGTATGGGATGTGCAGGAGGCAGCTGATCAATGTTTCTCTCTCATCGATGTTCCCAACTCTCTGTCCCTCTCCCTTCCTCTCTGTAAAAAAAATCAATAAAACATTTTGTTTTTTTTAAAAAAACAAAACAACCAACACATAGGCTGAAGAAAAGTTCATAAAAAATTAAAAGAAAACAATCACTAAAGTCTAAACAATAATTTCTCATAGCCTTCGTTAATTTCCATGTAATATAATTTCACTAATTGTGAAAATTGTGGAAAACTTCCCAATTCTTTTTATTTTTTTTTACTTTAAAAAGAAATCCTCACCTGAAAACATACTTAGAGACAGAAAGGGGGAGAGGAAGGGAGAGAGAGAAAGAGAGAGAGAGAACATTGATATGAGAGAGAAACATCCATGGGCTGCCTTCTACACATGCAACCCAGGTATGTGCTCTGACTAGGAATCAAACCCTAGACCTTTGGGTGCACAGAATGACAATCCACCCCATCCAGGCTAAAATAAAACTGATCATAACATCATGTTTATAAAGTAACTAGTAGTCCTGCACATGAATCCGTGTGCCAGTAGCTCGCTGCCACCCTCCTGTAGCTCTCTGCCCACTGCCCCACCCTCCTGTAACTCCCCATGTGCCCCCTCATAGTTTGCTGCCCTTCTCCCTCCTGTAGCTCTCCAACTCCTGCTAGCTTGCTGCCCTGCCCCCTCCTGTAGCTCTCCACCCACTGCCCTGCCCTCCTGTAGCTCCCCCCACTCTCCTTCCCCCTACCCCACATAGCTTGCTGCCCTGCCCCCTCCTGTAGCTCTCCGCTGCCCACCTATAGTTTGCTGCCCCACCCTACTGCAGATCTGTGATCCAGTGGTTATGCAGTCAGTCATTACACCTCACTGTGTAAAGGATAATTAGCATATTCCTCTCTTATTATATAGGATTAGTTAATAGTGATTATAATGAACTTGACTGCAATCAATCTGGCTTCCTTATCTATTTGTTTTGGAAGGTTCTCTTTCTTCTGTGTTCCTCACTGTATTAGTCATCTCATGCTATTGAAAAAAATAAAATGGACTGGGTGGCTTAAACAACAGCGATTTATTTTCTCATAATTTGGAGACTGGAATCTGAGATCAGGATGCCAGCATGACAGGATTCTGGTGAGAGCCCTCTTCCTCACTTGTGTATGGCTACTTTCTCACTGTGTCTTCACAAGGCAGAGAGAGAGCTCTAGTATATCTTCCTCTTCTAAAAATGACACTGATTCCATCCTGACCGCCCAACTTCATGACCTCATCTAACCCTAATTATCTCCCAAAGACCCCATCTCCAAATATCACCAGTCTGGGTATTAAGGATTCAGCATAGGAATTTTGCAGGGACACAATCAGTCCATTTCACTCACCCTCCTCATCTATAAAACAGAGATATAAGTAGAGTATCTTTCTGGAGAGGGCTGTTGTGAAGCCCAAAGGAGGTAACAGATATAATAATGTTAGAAGAGATGCTAAAACTGTGGTCGGCAAACTGTGGCTTGCGAGCCACATGCAGCTCTTTGGCCCCTTGAGTGTGGCTCTTCCACAAAAAGCCACGGCCTGGGCAAGTCTATTTTGAAGAAGAGGTGTTAGAAGAAGTTTAAGTTTAAAACATTTGGCTCTCAAAAGAAATTTCAGTCGTTGTACTGTTGATATTTGGCTCTGTTGACTAATGAGTTTGCCGACCACTGTGCTAGCACATGGTCAATGGATGCCATATGAGTGCTGGCTAATAACTCCTGGACATGATCCCTTATAAATAGGTATAATCAAAATGTTTAATACAGGCAAATTGAATCCAGCAGTTATTAAGAAGGATGAGAAAAGAAATTATTCCTTGAATATTGGGGATTTTAAAAATTATTTTAAACAATATAATTCATCTTAGTACTATTTTGAAATATAATATCTATATCACATTAATGGATAATAGAAATATAACTAAAACAATTTAAAATAGTACGTAGAGAGAGAGGATTCTAAAGAATTAAGTCTAACACCATGCATCTGAGGCACTCTCATAAGAAGCAGAAACAAGGTAAATGTGTCAACATTAGCTAGTTATTATTTAACTCTGCCTCAAATGTGTCATCCCCTGAAATAATAAAGTGCCTCTCTGCTCATTCTCTTCAAGAAAAACATACCTGGGGGTATAACCCTATATAATAAAAGCCTAATGTGCTAAGTGTCTGGTCATCTGGTCATCCATTCAACCAACCAAAGTGTAATATGCTAATGATATACTAAGTCAACTCAACCGCTCGCTATGATGTGCACTAACCACCAGAGGACAGTCAGTCAACTGGTCCATCAGTCGCTGTGATGTGCACTGACCACCAGGGGGCAAGGTTAGCTTGCTGCTGGGGTCCAGCTGATCAGGACTGAGTGAGATGGGCCAGACACACCCTGGAGCCCTCCCCTGATCCCTCCCTGGCTGGCCAACCTCCTGCATCCCTCCCTGGCCCTAATCGTGCACCAGTGTGGTCCCTTAGCCTGGCCTGTGCCCTCTCACAATCTGGGATCCCTCAGGGGATGTCAGAGAGCCAGCTTCGGCCTGATCCTACAGGCCAGGCTGAGGGACCCCACTGGTACACAAATTTGTGCACTGGGCCTCTAGTTATTAGTCTAAATGGAAAAAAATTATCCTGTACTCAAATAAAATTATTGTCATTCTGGGAATCAAATTAACTTTACAAATTCTTAGAAATACTATAATTAAATTATATTATATTATTAAATGAACTAATTTCTTTAAAGTAAGATTATTACTGTCTGTGTCCATAGGTTATGCATATAGCATGTAAATTATTTGGTTAATCTCTTCTCATCTCCCTCCTTTCTCTCTGAGAATCATCAGTCTGCTGTATGCTTCCATGTCTCTGGATGTATTTTGTTTGTCAGTTTCTTTTGTTCATTAGATTCCACATATAAGTGAGAACATGTGATAATGCCTGGGGAGAGGGTGGAAGTGGGGATGAGGGGGATCCATGGGGGGAAGAGGGACATCTATAATACTTTAAGCAATAATTATTTTTTTAAAAATGAAGCTATTGGGACAAATAAGCATTAAAAATGACACAAAGAATATTGTTTCATGAAAGCAAAAGAAATTATCCTACCTAATAGACAAATATGCAAATTGACCATACCTCTGACACGCCCACAAGCCACGCCCACCATCCAATCAGAGAGAGCATGCAAATTAACCCAAACCAAGATGGCTACAGCCACAGAGAGCAAGGTTTCCTAGGTAACAGAGGAAGCCAAGCTTTTCACCTGCCAATGCCAGGCCTAAGCCTCCACTCAAGCTAAAGTTTCAATTATAGAAGGTAAACATATTCAAACAAATGGCGGCAGAATGGAGCTTGAGAGAGCAGGCCAGGGTTGCCACCGGCAACAGGGGAAGCAAAGCTTTCCGCACACCCTGGCCGGGCCCACCCGCTTAAGGCAACAAAGTTTCAATTATAACCCCAACAGAAATGGCTGCCGGCCTCGGAGGGAGCCCTAGGCTTGGCTCTGCTCCAGGCTACAAAGTTTCAATTGTAGAAGGAAAATAAATTCCAGATACCAGGGCCTCCGCTTGCATTGCCAGGGGGCATGGCCGGCCTGCAAACCACCACAGGCCCCTCGCTCAGGCCGCCCCATGCCCCAAGGGAACCCCCACCTGATACGGGACACCCTTCAGGGCAAACCAGCTGGCCCCCACCCGTGCACCAGGCCTCTGTCCTATCTAATAAAAGAGTAATATACAGATTTATCATCACTGCAACACACAATATAGCTGTCCCCATGTGGTCAAAGATCCTGACCCCATGTGGACACAAGATGGCCACCACAAGATGGCCAGCAGGAGAGGGCAGTTGGGAGGCACCCAGCCTGCAAGGGAGGACAGTTGAGAAGGACCAGGCCTGCAAGGGAGGGCAGTTGGAGGTGATCAAGCCTGCAGGAGAGGGCAGTTAGGGGTAACCAGGCCAGCAGAGGAGGGAAGATGGGGGCAAACAGGCTGGCAGCAGAGTGGTTAGGGGGGGTGATCAGGCTGGCAGGCAGAAGTGGTTAGGGGCAATCAGAAAGGCAGGCAGGCAAGCAGTTGGTAGCCAGCAGTCCTGGATTGTGAGAGGGATGTCCGACTGCCCGTCGGACATCCCTTGAGGGGCAGTCGGACATCCCTTGAGGGGTCCCATATTGGAGAGGGTACAGGCTGGGCTGAGGGACAACCCCCCTCCATGCACAAATTTCATGCACCGGGCTTCTAGTTTTATAATAAATTGTTATATCCTAACAATTTGGTTCTTAATTCCCAGTTTCCTTTTCCCTTAATTCAATTAGGAAATGGATCTCATTGGCCTAAAATCAAGGTGTAATGTCTGTGTTGCTTTCTGGAAGATTTTAGGGACAAATTGTTTCCTTTCCTCGCCTTTTCCATATACTAGAAGCCATCTGAAGTCTTTGGGTAAGTGTTGGGTTCAATATAATGTTCCACTTTAAAATAATTCACAAATATCTTGAATGAAATCATAAAGTATTATGTCACGAGAGTTGTACACTTATTCTATTTTTGTGCTTTTTAGTCTTGTTTAAAATGTATTTTTACTATTGACAGTATTATAGATGTCACCCATTCCCGCCCCCCTTTGCCCTCCTCTACCCAGCTCCTCACCCACCCCAGGCCTTCACAGCACTATTGTTTTTCTGTGTCCATGATTATGCATATATGCAGATAAATTCTTCAGTTAATCTCTTTCCACCCCCTCTTTCCTCTGAGATCTGTCAATCTGTTCCATTGCTTCTGACTCTGGACCTATTTTGTTCGTCCACTCATTTATTCTATTTCTAAGGAAGGCTTATAATCATCATTCTTGGTATGTATTTTTAAAAACACTTATTGAAGAAAATTACAATTTGTAAATTCAATGACAGTTGTTTTGTTTTTCTCTCTCCTGGGATTATATTTTCTCTTTTCTCAATATTAGCCTTGTTTAAACCTCAAGGCTGGAATATTCTGCTAGGACCTCTCTGCAAGTAACTCCGAAATTGCACAGATGAGTCCATTTTGCTTAACAGTATTGCAGGTATGGAATGTGATCAACTGCTGTCTCTACAGTACGCTGCTTTCTAGTTTCTCTCAGAAAATCTGGGTACTGCTGCTGTTAATTTACTTAGTTTACCATGAGAAAAATTCTGCCGACTCTGTTGCTAATGATCTTTGGAACTAACCACCGGACACGGGCATTAGAAATGGCAGCAGGGCAAGTGGTGTACTTGTCTCAACAGGATGAGCACCACAGTGCAACTGCCTCCTCCTCGGTCAGTAAGACCCAGAGATTACTGCCCTTTAGGGAACCCCAAGCTCCATGAAGAATTCTATGAAGGAGAGCACAGAAATTGGGAGCCATAGAAAAGGAATTGTTCATTTGTCACAACGTTGTTACATTTAATACTTGAACTGTTATAAAAGCAATCAGGAGCTTGACAATATTTTGGTTCAAAGAGTCAATGGAATATGTAGCAAATAGTGTTTATAGAACACTTTTGCCTCTAGGAAAATAGGCAATTTTATATGAATATAAAAATCATGTGGAACAGAGTATTCACTTTATTCTGTGACTGAAGTTATAACCATCATAGCAAGGAAAATGGCTGACCTAAAGAAAGGGATTATTTTTGTCATTTTATTTACTTTTCCATTTCGTGGCTTTCAAAGTTGTAAAATAAAAACTTTTGAAAGAAAAAGATCTCAATTATATGAGTAGTAAGCATATAAAATGCCATACTGTTTAATCTCTTGTTTGGAATAACAGCAAGTATTGAAATACTACTTTTTGTGTCTAGATATCTATTATTAAAATATATTGCTAATGTGCATTTAATATAGTGAAAACAACTAAATATCTTTTAGGTACAAGGAAAACCCAGCTAGTGTCTGGTGATGCTTGTTTGATCAGGCCATTTAGAAACAGAGAAGGCAAACATATTGACACCTAAAGAGCTAACTTCTGTAAAAATGTAGGTAGTCTCTATTTTTAAACCAAAGTATAGATGTTTTATGGCTATGATAAATAGCAAAGTGTTTCATAACTGAACAATCTATTTAAAAATGTGTTCTGTATATTGTTCAGTATTTTTAATGAATGTACTAAGAGGAAAGATAAAATTCTAATCTGCAAAATATTTTAATTTTATTTTTTCACATATATTCATGAAGCATATATGTCAGTGATTTTCAACCAGTGTGCCAGGAGAATTTTAAAACATGCAATATCTAACTATTTAGTCAGGGGCACTGACCTCTTTTTTCTTAGATTGTCAAATACAATAATTAATCGCCATCTGGTGTTAATGAATCAAAATTATACTTTTTTATTTTTGACAAATCGGCAAAAAAATGTATGTTTTGGTATGCTGCAGAATTTTTGTAATTAGTTTATGTGTGCCATGAGATTAAAACAGTTGAAAACTGCTGATATATGTTAAGTACTCTGGCCTTCTAACTTATATTTCAAAAACATGTGTAAGAAATAAAGCATAATACAAGACTTTCCCAAGTCTGCTAAAATCTTTTATTTCACTATTAAACTTCAGAATGATTAAAAATAGAATTAAGACAGTAGCTCATTCCTGTTCAGAAAACCAACCAATGTCAATTCTGATGACAGTATATCTCTCTAAACGTACCTATGTCTTCCCAACACACTAGGTAAGGCCTTCATTATGTTTCACCATAAGCTTTTTCCTCTTGTCTTTTCTCTCTATTCACTACCCTCTTGAATTCTGTAGGAGTCAAATTTACAAAGCCAGAAAATAAAAATATGATTTAAATTTAAAAAAAAAATAGTTTAACTTCTTTTTAATGTATAGCTATCTCTAAAGCCAGGCCACTTACTAATTGTCCTTGGAAAACCATCCACAGTTGCAGACCACTCCACAGAGGACAGTGTATAGGGTACAGCCTCCTTTCACAGTGTTAGGGTCCCTGAATGTTACATTTTCCAAGTTGGAATGACAGAACCATGTCCTTAGTGTCAAACGACCAGAAAAGAGAGAATTTTGGTTTTTCTCTGGGTCCCTCTCTTTTTCGTTGTTAGCTAATTGCTTTGGCCTATGAACTTAAGTTTTAAATATGTGGGCATTATTTGTAGGACAGTTGGTGTTGGATAAGAAAACTAGCAATATTTCTTTTTATCGAAGCAGACCCAGGCAAGAGAGCAAACAAAAGATGTGGTTTACAGGTAATATACTATTTAAATGAAACAAAACAAAAAGAAACCACATAACTTCTGAATGTGTGCTGTTTATAGATTTCTACAGGTACCTTCAGTAATTTGAAGAAATTTTATTCTTTAATTATATGTTATACACTTAAGTAATTTACATTTTTCTGTTTGAATGCTGGTTCAAAGATCTTTGTGTTCATTAAAATGTTTCATGTCTATTAAAATTTAAAATAATATATTTAATATTTTAATTTTGACAATGTACAGTTATTACAGGAGAAACAAAATTTTTGTTCTATGATTTATTATTAATTATAGTGTAATTACTGAAAGCTAAAAATTGTTGAGAAAAGGAAAATGTAAGTGTGTATATGAGGGGGAGAGATACGGGTATTTCATTGAGTAAACATATTGTAGATTTCTTCCTTTGCTAGTTACCAAATAAATTATATTATTTTTCCCAGAAGAACCATAAATGCAATTTTTAACAATTTTTTAATTATTAAATATATTTTATTGATTTTTTTACAGAGAGGAAGGGAGAGGAATAGAGAGTTAGAAACATTGATTAGAGAGGAACATCGATCAGCTGCCTCCTACACACCTCCCACTGGGGATATGCCTGCAACCAAGGTACATGCTCTTGACCGGAATTGAACCTGGGACCCTTCAGTCCACAGGCCAACACTCTGTCCACTAAGCCAAACCGGTTAGGGCTAATTTTTAACATTTTAATCTAGGATGCTTATTGGTACAAGTAATAAGAGTGTGAATTTAACTTGTTTATATTTTCCTTTTGCTTTTTAAAAAATCGATGTGTACTTGACACATAACTATTAGTTTTAGTTGTACAACATAATCCTCCTATCTAATAAAAGAGTAATATGCAAATTGACCATCACTCCAACAAATAAGATGGCTGCCCCCATGTGGACACAAGATAGCTGCCACAAGATGGCCAGCAGGGGAGGGCAGTTAGGAGGGACCAGGCCTGAAAGGGAGGGCAGTTGGGAGAGATCAAGCCTGCAGGGGAGGGCAGTTAGTGGTGACCAGGCCAGCAGAGGAGGGAAGTTGGGGGTGACCAGGCCTGCAGGGAAGGGCAGTTGTGGGGGGACCCAGGCCTGCAGGGGAGAGTAGTTGGGGGGAACCAGGCCTGCAGGGGAGGGCAGTTAGGGGCAAACAGACTGGCAGGGGAGCAGTTAGGCACCAATCAGGCTGGCAGGGGAGTGGTTAGGGGGTGATCAGGCTGGCAGGCAGAAGTGGTTAGGGGCAATCAGGATGCAGGCAGGCGAGCAGTTGAGAGCCAGCAGTCCCAGATTGGAGAGGGTACAGGCTGGGCTGAGGGACAGCCCCCCATGCACAAATGTCATGCACTGGGCCTCTAGTGATTTGTTAAAATCCATCACCATATATAGTTACAATTATTTTTTCTTATATAAACTTTTAAGATCTACTCTTTTATGAACTTTCAAATATGCAATTGTGGTTAATATTATTAACTGTTGTCACTTGGCTGTATGTTTCATCCCTATAATATTTATAAGTGAAAGTTGGCTTACCTATCTATAATAATAAAAGGGCAATATGCAAATTGGTCATGATGCCCTCACAGTAACAACCGAATAGCAGGCTGCGTGGGGCGACCAGGCTGGCATGGGGGTTAGTGAGGGATGATCAAACGACTGAGCAGCAGGCTGCATGGGGCAACAGGCAAGCAGGAGGGTTAGCGAGGAACGAACCAAAATACTGACCAGCAGGCTGCGTAGGGTGTCCAGGGCAGCAGGTGGGGCAGTGAGGGACAACCAGGCTGGCAGGTGGGGGCAGTTGGGGGTGACCAGGCAGGTTGGGGGGCAGTTGGGGGTGACCAGGCTGGTGGGGGGACAGTTGGGGGCAACAGGCCAGCAGAGGTCAGTTGGGGGTGACCAGGCTGGCAGGGGGGCAGTTGGGGGTGACCAGGTTGGCAGGGTGGGCAGTTGGGGGTGAACAGGCCAATGAGGGGGGCAATGAGGGGCAACTAGGCAAGTGGGGGGAGCAGTTGAGGGTGACTACGCAGGCAGACAGGTGAGCAGTTAGGAGCCAGTGGTCCCGGATTATGAGAGGGATGTTCAACTGCTGGTTTCGGGCCAAAACTGGCAGTCAGACATCCTCCGAGGGGTCCTGGATTGGAGAGGGTCTAGGCTGGGCTGAGGGGACACTCCCTTGTGCACGAATTTCATGCATGGGGCCTCTAGTCTTGTATAATAAAAGCCTAATATGCAAATTGTCCCCTTGACTGGGAGTTTGACTGCTCGCTATGATGTGCTCTGACCACCACGGGGCAGCGCAAAACACAGCGGGCATGGCAACACGGTACTGGCAGCAGGCGGCAGTGGAGGAGCTGCTGGCCCCAATGGACCCCAATGAGAGTGGGACCGTGGTGGGATGATGGAGCGCATGAGCGGGCATCACCAGGCCAATGCAGGTGCAAGCATGGGCCCAACAGCCCTGCCAATCACCCCACAGATGGTGATCATGGCTGCGGTGGGGGGTGGGGCCGCCACCTGGCTCCCAGGCACTGAGGGAAAAAGGGTAAATAGCAATATTAAAATATTTCTTCTAAGTATTCCCCTTTCAATATGCATGAATCCATGCACCGGGCCACTAGTTTTTAAATAATCACTAAAAACACACTGTGACATTTTTATTTCTTATGACACAAAATTTCAGTGGGCAATCTTGGTAGCTACCTAAACATAGCATTTGCCCTCTTCAGAGTCTTGTTTAAAGACAGATGGAACACAGGAAAGGCAAAATTTCTAAAAGTGAATTAAGGAATACTATTCACCATAATAACAATTTCATATAATTTCAGAAAATATATATTGGTGTAATTCTTATGCATGAGAGCAATTTAATTCTAAGTATAAATTTCAAGGCTCTGCAAGTCCACAGGAGGTTAAATACTTAGGATCTTTTCAGAACAACAATGTGTTGGACTCAAAAATATAGTCTATATAAGAAAAATATAGAAAGGTAGCTACCAGCTTTATTTTTTGCAATAAAATGCTAATTAAAATTTAAGCTGATCTCCCAGTACTTTGGAAATGGTAGGCTTCAATAAATATTGTGTTGCCCTGACAGTTTATCACTTCCATCTGCCCTTTCTCAATTGGAATATCTCATTTGAATCACAGAAAAGAGATAATGAATCAAGTGACTACTTCCTCAACTCTTCTGAGGTTGATTCATAACCAATATCATACTATATGTATAGGAGGGAATATGATTTGGTTTATATAATGGGTGCTTACAAATATTATTAATTAATTCTCTCCAGAAATAGTAGTTGATATACACTGAGCCCTTTATTCTTAAAGAGACATACCATTAATATTCCCTTGTACTTTTTATATAAAACTGAATGGTAAAGGCAATATTATGTGTATGCAGTAGCATATATATGGCTAATGAGAGGGAAGGATCTATTGCCATTCTGCAATATGTTAAATACAGGTTGGGGCAAAATTATGTATACAATTGTATGAAAAATACATAGTTTATTCTTATATTATTAACTAGGGGCCCCGTGCACAAAATTCATGCACGGGGGGGAGTGTTCCTCAGCCCAGCCTGCACCCTCTCCAATCTCAGACCCCTTGAAGGATATCCTACTGCCAGTTTACAGGGATCAGGCCTAAACCAGCAGTCAGACATCCCCTCACAATCTGGGACTGCTGGCTCCAGCTGCTCACCTCCCTGCCTGCCTACCTGATTGCCCCTAACCACTCTGCCTGCTGGCCTGCTTGCCCCCAAATGCCCCCTCCCAGCAGCCTGATCACCCCCAACTGCCCCCCTTACTGGCCTGCTCGCCCCCACATTCCCTCCCCACTGGCCTGCTCACCCCCAACTACCCCCCTGCTGGCCTGCTCACCCCAAACTGCCCCCCCCGCTGTCCTTATCACCTCCAACTGACCCCCAATGACAGCCTGCTCACCCCCAACTGGTCCCCCTGTTGGTCTGCTTACCCCCAATGGCCCCTGCCATCCCATCCTTGCCTGATCACCCCCCGGTGACCCAAGGTCCCAGCCCCTCATTTTTTTCTTTTTTTCTTTTTTTTTTTTTTCAGGGCCAGCTGGAAGCAAGTATCTAGGATTAATTTGTCTTCTATAATTGAAACTTTGTAGCCTTGAGCGGAGGCCAGGGCTGGCCAGGGTGGGCGGGAAGCTTGGCTTCCTCCATTGCCAGGGCAACCCAAGCCTCCTGCCTTCTCCAGCTCTGTGGCTGGCCACCACCTTGGTTGGGTTAATTTGCATGTTTCTCTTTTTTTAGTGTAGATTACTAGAGTCCCAGTGGGGTCCCTCTGTCTGGCCTGTGGGATTGAGCCAAAACCAGCTCTCCGACATCCCTGGAGATTGCAAGAGGGCACAGATTGCAAGAGGGCACAGACCAGGCCAAGGGACCCCACTGGTGCACCATCGGGCCCTGAGAGAGACGCGGGAGTTTGGCCAGCCATGGAGGGACCAGGGGAGGGCTCCAGGGCATGTCCAACCTGTCTTGCTCTGTCCCAATTGGCCGGACCCCAGCAGCAAGTTAACCTACAAGTCAGAGTGTCTGTCCCCTGGTGGTCAGTGCACGTCAGAGTGACTGGTCAACCGATCAACTATCTGCCCCCTGATGGTCAGTGCATGTCATAGTGAGTGGTTGAGTGGCCTTAGCATACCCTTAGAATATTATCCTTCGATTGGTTGAATGGCCAACTGGACAACCAGACACTTAGCATATTAGGCTTTTATTACATAGGATTAATTATTATATTATTTTCTATACAAACAACTGTAAATCTTTTTCCCCCCACCCTATATGTATCATTTATCTTTTAATGCCACATCTATTAAATCTCTTACCCAAAACTTCAGTTGCTAAAATTGAACCAGTTTTGTAATTGGTATAATTTATGATCTGCTCTTTGTTGTCAGAATATAAATGGGAGGCAGAGCTTGAAAAGTGTTTTCAATTCCATGTGTTATATATTTTTTCTCTTTGTCAGCCTCTACCAGAATCAGTACATTTATTTTTTTCAATATTTATTGAACTCACATGGCTTGACATGAAATATTCTAAAAACTGAAGATTTGAAAAATAATAAGATGATAAATCTACTTATCTTCAAGAGGTAGAATAGAACAAGGAGTGGAGATCATGAAACTAATAGAATAAAATGTAACAGGTCAGGATAGAAGCAAGGAACAGAAGCAAGAGGACAAAGAAATTTCATTGGAAACACTGGCAAAAACTCACCATGGTTTGACTAGCCATTGAGGTCATGATGAACAATCAGAATTTAGATATATTATGAAAACGAAGTAGCCAGGAATGCCTTATAAACTGGAAGTGGGTTATAAAAGAATGAGAGCAGTCAACTAAACTAAAGGGGATTTTGTGTACAAATTCTGTATACCCAAATGAATATCTTCTGTTACAGTGTTCATTTTTATGTCACAACTAACTATACTAAGCAATGGGAAAGAACATGCCTGGCCCAAAATCTCCTCTCCTATAGATTCTCCTCTACATGCTGATTAGATGGGAGTGCTAGAAAAGAAAAGGAGGTTTCCTATTGCGAGCATTGTGCCCTTTAGGAGCAGAATGTCCTAGTGATTTCTTTTGATCATTTTAATTTGAATCTCAGAATATAGCAGCAATCCAGCAAGACCATGAAGTTAGCACTGTTAGTATTTTATCATTTTTCTTCCTAAGCTGGCCATATCATAAAAAATGCTTTAATAATTCTGGGGCTGATTCTGAGATGATTTATTATGGAATCCTATAATTAATTGTTTTGATATATAGACAGTATAATAATACAAATTACTGAATATGGTAAATTTTACAAATCTGCAAAATGATAAATTTCAGCAAGTAGTAAAATAAATGAATGCTCAACTTCAAAGAAAAGTTAAATTCACTCAATATAGAAGTTTCTTCACTGTTTCTTTTCAATAGCTATTTACAAACAGGAATTATTAATTTTAGGATATTGTGCACTTCTATTATTTTCAATGTAGAATCTAACTTGCTAATCTGAATTCTTTTTATTTGAATATCATACTCGGAATTTTAGCAATAACACTGATGCTTTTAAGTCCTCATTGGTAAAATTACCTTCAATGAACTTATAATTAGTAAACTAGTATATAAAATACTGATATTGGTGACATCCTATCTAATAATAGACACATATGCAAATTGACCATACCTCCGACACACCCACAAGCCACGCCCACAAGCCACGCTCACCATCCAATCAGAGCAAGTATGCAAATTAACCCAAACCAAGATGGCTACAGCCACAGAGAGCAAGGCTTCCTAGGTAACAGAGGAAGCCAAGCTTTCCGCCTGCCCTTGCCAGGCCTAAGCCTCCACTCAAGCTACAAAGTTTCAATTATAGAAGGTAAACAAATTCAAACAAATGGCAGCAGATTGGAGCTTGAGAGAGCAGGCCAGGGTTGCCACCGGCAACAGGGGAAGCAAAGCTTTCTGCACACCCTGGCCAGGCTCACCTGCTTAAGGCAATAAAGTTTCAATTATAACCCCAACACAAATGGCTGCCGGCCTTGGAGGGAGCCCTAGGCTTGGCTCTGCTCCAGGCTACAGTTTCAATTGTAGAAGGAAAATAAATTCCAGATACCAGGGCCTCTGCTTGGGTTGCCAGGGGGCATGGCCGGCCTGCAAACCACCACAGGCCCCTCGCTCAGGCCGCCCCACACCCCAAGGGAACCCCCACCTGATCCGGGACGCCCTTCAGGGCAAACCAGCTGGCCCCCACCCCTGTACCTGGCCTCTATCCTATCTAATAAAAGAGTAATATGCAGATTGATCATCACTGCAACACACAATATAGCTGCCCCCATGTGGTCAAAGATCTTGCCCCCATGAGGACACAAGATGGCCACCACAGATGGCCAGCAGGAAAGGGCAGTTGGGAGGCACCTGGCCAGCAAGGGAGGGCAGTTGAGAAGGACCAGGCCTGCAAGGGAGGACAGTTGGAGGTGATCAACCCTGAAGGAGAGGGCAGTTAGGGGTGACCAGGCCGGCAGAGGAGGGAAGTTGGGGGCAAACAGGCTGGCAGCGGAATGGTTAGGTGGTGATCAGACTGGCAGGCAGAAGCGGTTAGGGGCAATCAGGAAGGCAGGCAGGCAAGCAGTTGGGAGCCAGCAGTCCTGGATTGTGAGAGGGAAGTCCGACTGCCGGTTTAGGCCCGATCCCAGTAGGGATCGGGCCTAAACCGGCAGTCGGACATCCCCCGAGGCGTCCCAGATTGGAGAGGGTACAGGCTGGGCTTAGGGACAACCCCCTCCGTGCATGAATTTCGTGCACTGGGCCTCTAGTTTAATATAAAAACTAACACAAAAAGGATAAAAATACAACATGAATCAGACAAAATAAAGTATTGTGTACTCAGAATCATTTGTGTTATAAAACAAAACTTTATTTCTTTATTTTTATCTTTTCAATAGCTTTCTCTTTTTGCCAATAACAGCATTAATAAAACTTATTAGTGAATGTTTATTTCCTGATTTTACTATAAGTCAGAAATCCAATGTTAGATAAACAAGACATGAGGAATTAGTTAGGGAGCAAAACATAAACTCATAATCTTCAGTTTTCACATGTTGACATACAATTCAAGTGATATATTTGTCTCAAGTTATGATCTAAAAAATAATAAGAAATTGTTATCCTGATCCTAAAAATAAAAACAAGCCAGATAAGCTATACATTCATAATTGCTGTTGTTTTCTTTTTTGGCATGTATACTTTTTTGTGAACTTAGGATGCAGCTGAATTGTGTGTGTGTGTGTGAAATCTAAAATGACATGATATATAGTATCATCAAAACATATGAAATACTTAGGGATAAATTTTACAATATATATGCAAAATGTGTATGTTTAAAATTATAAAATAGTGAGGTGAGAAAAGAAGAAAAACTAAATAAATTGGTGAGATATACCTTGTTCATGGCCACAAAAATCAATATTTTTAAAGATTCTTTCTAATTCTCTCTTACAATATTTTCAATTATCTCCAAATTCACCTATAGATTCAATCAAATTCTAACAACCTTTTTGTAGCAATTGCCAAAATCATTTTAAAATTTATATCACAAAACAAAAAATAAACTAGCCAACAAATAATTTTGAAAATGAGACATAAATTTGGAGTACTCGAAGTACCAGATTTTAAGACTGTCTATAAAAAGTACAATATTCAAGATAGAGTAAAATATGCTAAAACAGAGATCAATAAATGGAATAGAGAGTTAAAAAAAGAACCACATTTTTATGGCTATTTAATGGGGAGTGTTTTCAACATATAGGTGTTACTTTCAGGCATCAATATGAAAAATAAGCTGAAGCATCCCTTACATCATACCACATACAAGAAAAGATAATAGCCCTAGCTGCTTTGGCTCAATGGATAGAGCATTGGCCTATGGACTAAAGGGACCTAGGTTTGATTCTGGTCAAGGGCACATGCCTAGGTTGTGGGCTTGATCTGCAGTAGGGGGAGTGCAGGAGGCAGCCAATTAATGATTCTCATCATTGATGTTTCTGTCTCTCTTTCCCCTTCCCTTCCTCTCTGAAATCAATAAAAAATATACATATTTAAAAAAAATAAATAAATAGATAATGGACCTAAAACCATCAAAATTCTCAAAGAAAACATGGGGAGCAAACTGCTGTGAACTTGAGTTAGGCAAATGTTTCTTAGAATAAAAAAAGCACTAATAATGTAATAAAAAATCATTAAATGAACTTAAGTCAAAATTAAAATCTGTTGTAATAATGTAATAAAAATCATTAAATTAACTTAAGTCAAAATTAAAATCTGTTGTTCAAAAGACACTGTCAAGAGAAATGAAGGGCAAGACACAGACTACAAGAATTTTTTTTTCAAATTATATATCTAATTTAAAAAATTATGTCCTAAATATATAACATTTGAGACATAATAATGGAAAAATTATTTTAAATGGACAAGAGATTTGAGCAGACACTTCATTAAAGATATATAGAGAGCAAATTATCTTATAAACAAACTAGAGGCTCAGTGCATGGATTTGTGCACCAGTGGGGTCCCTCAGCCTGGCCTGCACCCTCTTGCAATCCAGGACCCCTCAGGGGATGTTGAACTGCCAGTTTTGGTCCAGTCCCTGCAGGTCAGGCTGAGGGACCCCACCAGTGCATGAATCCATTCACCAGGCCTCTAGTATGCATATAAGATTTTTGGTTAATCTCTTCCCATCCTTCCCACTCACTCCTTCCTCCTGAGATACATCAGCCTGTTCCATGTTCCCGTGCCTGTGCATTGAGCATCTGCCCCCTGGTGGTCAGTGCACGTCATAGCTACTGGTCAAACAGCCGAACAGTTGCTTAGGCTTTTTATATATATAGATACTTGATATGATTAGCAATTAGAAAACACAATTTAATTTTCACATTAATGAATGAATATCCACACATAAACAATACAATTCACAACAATGTATTGCATGAAATACACAATTAATATGTGGATTAATTTCTCATTAACCCATAATGATATACCATTACATGTGGACTAGAATGGCAAAGAATGAAACAAAAATAGCACTGGCATTGACACTGCTATATGCTGGCAAGGATGCAGAGCTACTTGCATTTTTTGATATTTCATATGAAAATACAAGATGTAACAACCACTTTGGAAAACAATTGATATTTCCTTATAAAATCCAACATATATGATTACCCAAACACTCAATAAACCTCCCCCTAGCTATAATTTAGGAGAAATGAAAACTCATGCTCTCCCAAAGACTTGAACATAAATGTGTATAACAACTTTATTCATATTTACCACAAAAATACAAATTGATCTAAACATGTACTATGAATGAAACATCAAGAAACTGTAGTACATTTATAACTGTTAACAAATGCAAAAACATGGAAAAGTCTCAAAAGCTCTATACTAAGTGAAAAAAGCCAGACATAACTTCCTGCACACTTGTGGGGACCATGCTAGGGTCCCCAGATGGTCAAGGACAATGGGAGTACAGAGGCCTTGTTATCAATACACCAGAATGGCCAAAGACCACTCTGGGCATGAGCCTAATCAGAAAGTCCATGGGCTCTGAGTCTGGAAATCCTAATCTGGCCAAGATACCATGAGTGGCTGCAAGAACACATAGTACACTGTGTCCTTCAGTACCTATTCGCATGAAGCCATCTTTGTCTAAATAGTATAAAAGTAGGACATTCACCAGTCTAGTCAGCTAAGGATGGAGTGTGTGAAGAAATATGCTAGAGAGAGCAGCTGGGCAGGAGAGATAAGAGAAGCTGCTGAGCTGGAGAGCTCAGGTACTGCTACGATGTGAGGCAGTGAATCTAGGAGGCAGTGTGTAGCTGCTCAGATAATAACTGTGGGTACAGAGACTGATGCTACTTTATGGGAAAGATATGTCTGGCTGTCTGCCTGTATGGAATTTGCTGTGAAGATTGTTCTTGTCTGATGGCTATATGGCCACTGGCTTCAGCAATAAAGACTCATCTATAATAATAAAAGCATAATATGATAATTAGACTGGACAGCCGAACAACTTCCAGATGTCATTCCGGAGGAAGCCGTGGCTCTGGGGGCCGAGGAAGAGGCAGTTAGGGGTGATTAGGTAGGCAGGCGAGCAGTTAGGGGCAATCAGGCAGGCAGGCAAGTGGTTAGGGGTGATCAGGCAGACAGGCAGAGTGGTTAGGGGCAATCAGGCAAGTGGTTAGGGGAAATTAAGCAGGCAGTTGAGCAGTTAGGGGTGATCACGCAGGCAGGCAGAGTGGTTAGGGGTGATGAGGCAGTCAGGCAGGCAAGTGGTTAGGAGCCAGCAGTCCTGGATTACAAGAGGATGCAGGCCGGGCTGAGGAACCCCCTAACCCCCGTGCATGAATTTCATGCACTGGGCCTCTAGTTCTTATATATTCACAACCTCTCATGGCTTCTTCGTCTAAGACCCAGGGGCCTAGGAGGTCCAGTCCCAGGCAGAGGCGCTTGGACCCAACACCTGTTACTAGTGAGCAGAGGATAAAGGAGGAACTTGGATAAGTTCTCAACAGTTAGTACAGTGGGCAGAATTCAAGCAGGAACCAGCCCTCGTGTAGTCAAATGGGAGAATTTAGAAGAATACATGGACTCAGAGACAGTCATACCAGCAGAGCTGTGTGGTGCTCTTGCTGTTGGCTCCGACAGCACTATATGGTTCAATTTACTGGACATTCTAGAAAAAGGCAAAACTATAGGTGCAGAAATTAGAAAAAAAATCTATAAAATACACTCATATACTTGGAAATGTTAAATGTTCTATGAAATGAAGAAGTGGAGGATGGAACATCAACAAAAGATATAAACTATCTGCCTTACTAGAAAAAAACCCAAAACTAATTATTTCCTCAGTTTTAGAAGAAATAGCTTATATTTAATCATATAAAGAAATTATTGCAGACATAATTTAAGAAAAGAATTGAATTTAGCTTTCACCTTTGTTGAGAACCGCCCAAATAAAGTAACATATATTTTAAGGATTAGATGGTTATAACTTTGCTGGCCATTATTCAGTCTACTACAGGCATATTGTACATAGCAGTGACAACTGAAACTATAGTAATGGAAGAAATTACAAAGAGAAAGCTCATAAATAAAGGGAAAAATGGGCAAAATCAGTATCCCAGTGGTCTCTAAACTACATGGGTAAGCAGAAGATAAACAAATAGTAGACATTAAGCATGCAAGGAGAGATGAAAGAAAAAAAGGACAGAAAAAGAAGGTTGCAAAATGGATCCCAAGTGAGTACAAAGAATACAGGGAGGAAAAATAAAGAAAAGCACGGCTTGAGTAAGCTAAAAATTTAATATTAATATACAAAAAGGCTTAATATTTGTCAATCTTTATTAAATATTTGCACATACTAATTGTAATTCTAAATCAATTCCATAGTCATCTAACCTAATACTCAGTTTGTACAGATTGGCCACTAGAATCCTGTGACTATCATCTCTGAAGTGTGAGGCAATGTTAAAGTCAATTTTTTAAATTTAGGAAGTATTTCATAGTTGTAAGGCATTATAATTAACAGCTTCAAGGGGATTCCTCCTCAAACTAATCATCTTTACTAAGTAGATGCTAAACTCAATTGTTTGTTTTTTAACATGCACATTTAAGTTTATTATTGTTATTTAATGCTAGATTTTATAAAACACAAAGAACATTTTAAAGAATTCTATATCACCGAAATTTAAATAGTAGAAATAGCAATAGCTTTGCAAATATAAAGTATATACATCAAAATAAAAATAATTGGAGATTTTTTTTTCAATATGGAAACTATACAAATGAAATAAATGGCTAAAGGCCCTAATAGCACTATTTTGTTATGGTGTAATATCTGTTACATTAGAACCGAAACAAAGATTCTGAATATTCAGACTTGTTTTACTGTTTCATATTTACCTTTATTCTGAGTCAAGCTACTTGAGCAAAAGGTCTGATTCAAGAAGGCATTTAGGTTTATAGCCAACAATTTTTCCACCCTCAGTTACCATCTTCAAAAGAATTGACATCGCAATGCTGATGTGATCTGCTGGTTCCCTTTTTTTTTTTATATATATATATATATTTTATTGATTTTTTACAGAGAGGAAGAGAGAAGGATAGAGAGCTAGAAACATCGATGAGAGAGAAACATCAATCAGCTGCCTCTTGCACACCCACTACTGGGGATATGCCTGCAACCAATGTACATGCCCTTGACCAGAATCGAACCTGGGACCTTTCAGTCCGCAGGCCGACGCTCTATCCACTGAGCCAAACCGGTTTCGGCCTGCTGGTTCCCTTTTTAACCGTGTGCAAAAAATTATGATAAACCCTCTGAAAAGTCAAACAGGTTCCAAAAGATGGAGCAATTATGCACAACTCAGTAAAATGGAAAGTTACGTTTTCCCATCTAAAGATTAATCAGTGACACAAAACATGAACCATAGCTGACTTGGTTTCAGGAAGCACATTTGTGAATCCCATTATTGTTCTTGTCCCAACCCCAGTCATGGACAAGATTTTGTTGGCCACCTTACTGTTTACTTTGTGGATTGTAATAGTGAAGAAACACAGACAAATTTGCTCAGAATTGGTAATGAGCTATGGTCCCGGACTCTTCTCACTTTTCAGGTACAACCAAATCTTTGTCTGCCTAGATCAGCAGATCAAATGAACAGGAAAGTTCTAGCTATGGCAGGAATGTCACTGATGCTGTGTTCTGTCTGATCGCCCAGCGGGCTTCATCTTGTCTAGCTTCCTGAGATTTTTCTCTGGGTGTACTGCCATCTTTGGCGGCCTTGTCATACTCAATATCAAACTGCCATCTTTTGAGGACCTCACCATGTTCAGTATTCGAGATGACTACAACCAGTTTCCGAACTGAGCACTTGAATAAGCAATCTTTTAGTTGTTCCACCACATTACTTGGTTATTTTAAGAGCTCAGGATCAGTAGGCACAAGAAAGGTGAGTCCATATTTCTGCACTTGAGCAAAAGTTTCAGATGGATAAATGTCACACTGATATAAAATAAGAACTCAGGCATGATTTTGGCACTCCCAAACAGGGTGATGCCCTGCTCCTTGGAGAACTGCCTTGCCAGGGCCAGGCCCACAGCTGCAACCACATCCAACGCACACAGCAACTGCACATGGCCACCACAGGGCTAACCTCAGCTGTTTTTAAATGGCTGAGGGAGCAAATGTGTAATATGTCAGCATGTAGATATAAGTAAATACGGAAATGATATAACCTCTTAAATTATTATTAAATGACTATATACTGTTTAAATCTTGGTTAATTGTGGCAAAGACATGTAACTACATTTAGTGAAGGCTCTCTTTAAAGATTGGTAATATTCCAGCCTTTATTCCTAACTCCATAGCTGTCATTTCTCAAGATGCTCGATTATTTTACATATCTGGTTTCATTTCCTGTATGCCACCACTTGTAGAAATGTGCTTACCCAGTGTATACTCTGTATGCATTTGTACATGACTCTGTCCTAAACTTCACTCTTGCATTTTGCAAAGTGACCTTCCTGCCCTGATATTTTGAAGTTTGATTCTAAAATAAAGTGAAAATTTACTTGAAATAGCCCAGCCAGCATGGCTTAATGGTTGAGCATCAACCTATGAACCAGGAGGTCATGGCTCAATTCCTGTGTGCAAGAGGCAGCCGATCAATGATTTCTCTCTCTCTCTCTCTCTCTCTCTCTCTCACTCTCTCTCTCCCCCCCATTCCTCTCTGAAATCAATAAAAATACATATTTTAAAAAATCTACTTGAAATGATAAGTTGATAATTTTTTAAAGATTTCTATCATGTCTAATCTTAGTTTTCAACTTTTCAAATTGTAGAATCCAATTCTCTTTGGTATATTCTTATGGGGGCTCCAAAGTAGAGGCTCAGACTGGACACAACAAACATATTTGCTGGAAAGATGAATCATTCAGGAGCTACATGAAAATATAAGCCAACTCGCAGTTATTCAAGTGAGAAGAGACTGATACATACAGCACCAATGAAAAGGTTAGGTTGTACGAAGGTTAGAAAGCCCCTGAAAGTTTCTGTCAATTACCTTATTTGCCTTCAATATCACAGTGGATGATTCACAGGAAGAGGTCCTGTAAAACTTTGGCAAAACCCAACATTGAATATCTCCATAGCCCACATACCTGTCGGTAGCTGAACCTGAGGATAGTAGCTTACCTTTAAATGCCAGGTTTAAAATTTCACAATAATGCCTCTCAGAGGCCTACTATAAGAAAGCTCCTGGCAAGGGAGTCTGGGAAATGTAGTTTCCAGGTTTTTAATCCTCAAAATATGGAGAATAATTTATAGTATTCATATTAGATGTTGTTATATAATTTGAAATATGATAACTATATGTTTTTAACTCAGTCATAACTAAAGAGTTAATAATTCTCTTTTGTTTTCATTTATCTTTTTTTTAAATACATTTTTATTTATTTCAGAGAGGAAAGGGAGAAGGAGAGAGAGATAGAAACATCAATGATGAGAGAGAATCACTGATCGGCTGCCACCTGCATGCTCCCTACTGGGGATCAAGCCCACAGCCCTGGCATGTGCCCTTGACTGGAATCAAACATGGGACCCTTTAGTCCTCAGGTTGATGCTCTAACCACTGAGCAAAACCAGCTAAGACTGTTTTAATTTATTTTAATCAAATTATAAACAAATACAACTATGACATACAAGACAAAAAATTGCACTTTTAAAAGTTCTATAGTATTTTATATTATACATATTTTACATATGTGTCCTTTTATTATTAGTTATTCTGTATATTTGCCATTTCTCTTTGTAAAACTATTATTAAAAATAGCGTGTAATATTTAAAATTTAAAAAATAAACTAATTTTAAAGTATCATTGTATTAAACATTCCACAATAAGTTACTTAATTTAAAAAAAAAAGAATGATCCAGCTGTTAAAAGTTATAAGATATGGATCAATAATTTCTAAAGGTTCCAGACCAAGTTATTTTTAAATTAAGCATAGCTTGATTATTTTCAGATGAGAACACCAAACTTATGATACTAATGAAATGGAAAATATAAAAAATATTAAATCACATATGAATGTGAACCCTTTGCTTTGTAATTCTGAGCATAACTATCTCCCTTCTCTTTTCAAAATCATTGCTAGTTTTTACTAGTGAACTAAATAGAAGAAATATGAACCCTGCATTTCTTAAGTACCATATATATATATATATATATATATATATATATATATATATGAATAATCTCCTTCCTCCAACTTACTGTTAGCCAGATATAAACTTGATATAAATTGCAATTATTTGGCTCACTTTTATATCCTCGGTTGAACCCAACTGACACATGATACTTTATCTTTTTTTAAATCCTCTATTAAATATTAAAATACATATTACAGAAACTCATAGTCAATGTACTACAGAAATACAAATATGGACTTTTGAAGCTTCTGTAACCAATATCAGTTTACAGGAAATACAGGGGATAGAACTTGGTAAAACAATTGTATGATATATTCAGCAAAATCCACAATTTTGAAACTGAAAGGTAAATCACCCAGTTGAGTGAACAAATAAATAGTAAAATAAAATGTGGAACAACGTAGTTGTAGACATTGAAAGATATATCAACCACATGTAATAAGTGGATCTTGTTTGACTCTCGATTTCAGCAAGACATCTATGAATTCTGTGTGAGATAACTGGGGACATTTAAATAATTACTAGACATATGAAGATAATAAGGATTCATTGTTTACTTTCACTTAGGTATCATAACAGTTTTATAGCTATGTTTTTAAAAAGCCAATATATTTTAGAGATATAGTAAAATTTTAAAATAAAACTATATGATGTGTGGAATGTTTCAAATTAATACAAAGGGGGTGGAAGGGGAGGTTTAGTGGAGATAGATGAAACAACATTGGTCATGAGATGAGAATTATTGAAACTGAGTGATGCATTATGTACTTATGCATATTAAATTTTGTACTTATCTATATTAAATTTTAAAATGACATAAAATATGTGCTTTGAAATAAGATTCAAGTATTCTAATCTCAGGTCAATATCTCAGAAGTTGTGTGCCTTTGAAAAGTTGATTACCTCTCTATTTTTTATTATACATCAATAAAATAGGAATAATAGTACTCATGCCACATAATTGTTATTAAGATTAAAGTAGCTCATGTTTGTAGGGCACTTATCATATTATGAAGCAATAAATGTTAACTATAGTTTATATTTACACAATGTTATTCATAGGCATTGGTGAGTAAGTTTAGGAAGCTAAAAAGGCATTTGTTATTATTATTTTTTTGCATGGAAAAGTGGTTTATGAACTCAAGCATGAATTAAGTTGGAAGACATAGCCTATTTACAACTTGGGAATTGCTAGAATCATAGTAACTGAAAATGAGTAGTTTCGATTTTCCCACGTCAATTGAAACCCTGATGGATTGAGGCTTCTATGATTATCCAAAGGCAAAAATAAATAAGTCCCTTACAGGATAATTATTTTAAACTTAAATGATGATTTAATAAAACTCACATTCATGTGAATGTTTTAAAAAGATAGTGATACAAATAAATTTGTATTCCATATACATCTAGGGGATTTATAAAATTTAATATACCTAATATTCATTCTCTCTCTCTCTCTCTCTCTCTCTCTCTCTCACGCTCTCTCTGACATGCAGAATCAATAGGGTCTATGAATAATCCACAATGGAAGGATTAATGCTGTGATAGGTATTGATAAAATATTGATAAAATGTGCATTGATATAACTTTGTATATGAGCACCAAGAAAAAATAAGTATTATTTATGAACCTATTGATTAGATATCATTGAAAAGGTAACATCTGGGTTGAGCTTTGAAAGATGAATATTCATAGAGTATAGGGAAGAATGATCCAGGTAGATATGGAAACACAAGCAAAGACATCAATCCTTAAATTACATGATTCGTTTCTAACATGACAAGTATATTGTTGCTCCTAGGGCTGGGGAAGCATGAGGAAAAATTAGAGAAGATAAAAAGGAATATAAGTCCTGGGTAGATTATAAAGGGCTTTGTGTGTCTGGTGAGTTATAATGACTTTAGAGGGAATCTTTGAAGGATTTTAAGCATAAGAATATCATAATCATATGCATACCTCCTCACTCTTATGCATAGTGACTCACATCCTAGGTGTTATGATATTTGTGGCATTACACTGCAATTATATATTCACATTTAATGATTGAATAAGTTTGGTTTTTTTATGTGTAAAATAGCAATTAAAAATGTCATTTCTTTTCCCTCTCATTAAATAAGCACCTTTTGATGGCCATCTATACAAATAGTTATATAAATGCAATATTTCCTTTAAACTCTTATTTAGAGCTGTGATAGATAATTTTCAACCCTTATGTAATTTCTAAGCAGAATTTATTCCTGAAAATATCTCTAAACATCTTTTCTTGACTTCCTTATGATCATCTAATCCTTTTCTCCCACCGAACTTGTCATGCTTTCTCATGCTGCTTCTTTGTCATCTTTATCTGCTACCACCTTTAAATGATGGTGTTATTTCCTATAGGATACAATATCTGATGCTCTTCTGTTTCCTGTCTAGAATTGCTGTGTGAGCTTCCTAATCACAGTCCATGCATTTTATAAGCATCCAAACATAAGCCAGTGACTCTACATCCTATCTTCTATCGAAACTATATTCCAATGTTCACAATCATCACAATGTTCCAGTATAGTTTCCCCAAATTAATTGCTAGGTTTTCCATAAAATTTGCAATTTCATCTTAACTTCTCCATTTTGGTAAACAATACCCCTGTTTGTATAGTCACTCAAGCAAGAGGCTGAGAAGTGCACATCCTTCACTTCTGGCCTCCAATACTTCTCATGTCTAATGCCTACTGGATCACAATTTTACATATACCTCATATTGGTCTCTTTTCTATATTTACCCAGTCTCCATTCCAGGCCCGTATATTTTCCTATATGGATATAATAGCTTCTCAACTGATCACTCGGAATTCATTTTTACCCTTTCCCAAAATGCTCACTGAGGCTGTGTTTTTTTTTTTTTTAACTGCACATCTGTCAATTGCCTCTCTTACAGTCCTTTCTTAGCTTCCAATCACTTTCAGAATAAAACAATATTTCCATTCAAGTTCCCGAATGGCCTTCAATACAATTGAGTTAAGTAGGACACATTTGTCCTTCGGTAATGTACCCAGCCTTTCTATATCCTCTTGCCTTTGTTCACACTATTCTATTGCCTAGCAAATTATTTTTGATCTCCTCTGAAAACGCCTACTTTTATGTGCCCTTCCTGGAGCATGTGCTCACTTCTCTCCAGTGATGTAGGTTATCTCTATGTTTTCCTTCTCCGTCCTCCTATAAATGCTATCCTAATACCAGACTCATTATAATTATTGACTTCCTTCTGCTTTCTCGCACAAGACTAGAGGTAAAAAATCTTCTTTATTCACTTTTAAATACTCTTCATCTTAAAAAGTGCTTGATTTAAAATTAATCTGTGTCATATATGTAAAACTAAAATCATAACATTATGGTTAGTAAAAGAGATATTTCTATTGTTAATATTATTCAACCATGGTTCAGAATTCTCATATGGTGTTTATAACATCAAGCAATATGTTGTAGCATTTAGATTCAAATTCTTGTATTCTATATCTTAGCCTGGTAAACCTGCCATTATCATCATGCTTTTTCTCTGAAAATTTGTGGAATGGTTTCTGTTTTATTTATTTATTTTTGTATGCATCATTATTTACACTAATGGTTGCCTTTTTTAATTTATTTTATTCTTAGTTGAAATAACAAGACCAAGGTATCTAAAAATCTAACGTTTTTCTTTAGATTGCAGAGTTTAGTCACTTGTATATACTCTAAAACTACAAATGAGTTTGGATATCAAACAACACTGCTTTTGAAAATTGAAGGATAATGTTTTATTCAAAATGTGAAGTCAATCTTAGCTACCAAATTTGAAATATTCTGTTAAATATATCTTCTCATTTTATAAAAAAAAAAATCAATCTCAGTCAGGCCTCCTACTAAGCTAAAAGATTGGTGAGGTGGGTGCTAAGCAAAACAGTAGATCAGTCTGAAAATTAAGTCTAGGTGAAAAAAACCTTCAGATCTGATGACTGCCATATTGAGCAATGATTAGAAACAATAGATTCCAGCACATACTAAGACTTCTGGTCCATTGTACTATCTAAAGAACCACAAAACCATGCCTAAACAGCACTCAATTTTTCCCTGAAAAGCAATCATAGGGGCCATGAACTTGCTCCAGCAGGAAGTTCCCTGTTAGTGCAATGCAATGCCATTGGAGACTTTGCTTCACAAGGCTTATTTCTAGAGGAGCCAAACAGAATAAGGGCAGAGCCAGAAGTCATGAAGAATCATGAGCAGAGTGCCCAGAGAATAGCAGCTGCAGTTCTTTATCAATATTAGAAGACTCACATTCCAGGCCCAGCAGGATTCCAGAATTGCTATGGATCAGTATACTCTTGGGTGTTTCTCATTTTTCCTCTTTTTAAACTAAAGTTTGAAGTCATTATCTCTTAATTGCATGGTTGGGCAGTGGGTGGAGCAATAAAGATAATTTGTCTTTTTAGTCTATATAATGCTAAACCACAAGGAGCAATATGCAATAGATCCCTATAACACCATAGATTTTGAACTGACTGCAAAGACTTGATGGATCTTTCTTTTTTTTTTTCCTGTGCCAACTACTATTTGTTGATATCTTGCAAACTCTTATGCCTTCTTTTCCTTGTCTCTCTGCCTTAAACACACACTTGGAAATTATACTGCTGAGCCTCCCTTTCTAGTGAGATCTGGTTTAGATCCTATCTATACTAATAAAAGGGTAATATGCTAATTAGACTGGGAGACCATCTAGGAGACCTTCTGGATGTTCTTCTGGACAAAGCCATGGTGGTGGGGGCAAGCAGGCCAGCAGTGGGGGCAGTTGGGGGCAATCAGGCCGGCAATGGGGGGCAGTTGGAGGTGAGCAGGCCAGCAGGCAGAGTGGTTAGGGGTGATCAGGCAGGCAGGCAGGCAGGCAGGTGAACAGTTAAGAGCCAGCAGTCCCATTTGCGAGGGGGATGTCCGACTGCTGGTTTAGACTTGATCTCTGTGGGATAGGACCTAAACCGGCAGTCGGACATCCCCTGAGGGGTTCCAGATTGCAGAGGGTTCAGGCTGGGTTGAGGAACACACACCCTCATGCACAAATTTTGTGCACTGGGCCACTAGTGAATAATAAAAAAAACACTTTGGTGAGAGAGAAATATGTGTGAGGAAAGAGCAGACGGGACTTTTGAGCAGTTTTTGAGTTAGCATATACAAATTACTGGTGCTACGAAAGAGGTTCCTCCAAATTTAGAAACTTTTTGCTTTTGCCAATGTGAGCAGCCATTTTCCCTGGCATTTGCTCTCCCAGCTCTGCAAGTGCATTTTCCCCAGCATATATTTCCCTGTATGAAATACTTTTCTTTTATAAATTCTGGAGAAGTTTCAATATTCCAATTATCCATGATTGCTAAATACCTTGGGTATAAAGGCTCTATTATATGTGTACAAGATTGTGGGAAACAAACATTTATATCATGAAAGGTGGATTCAGCAAACTATTGCTAATTGTTCACCAAATCATTTCCCTTTTGCTCTTAACCTCAGAGCTAATCTACATTTCCCAGCCATTGTGCAGTTGGTTCAGGTGTAAGATTGCTTCTGGTCCATGTAGTCCATGGACAAATGCTGAAGATTCATGGGAGAACATAAGATCCCAGAGGATGGTGGAACTAATAAGTGGAAGAAGCCTAAGTCCTTGGGTGACTGCTTGAAGGACAGCCACTCCGTCAGGAACCTGTGTTAAATTCTTCATGAGTAAAATAAACTTTTATTATGTCAGTCCAATTATATTTTGTTGTTTTTATAATAGTTGGTCTATTATGATACTATGGAGTTAGGGTCAAAATAGAAAATATGATGCACGGTTGCTGTCATTACTATAAAACTTTTTTTAAATCTTAATCTAAGGATATGCTTTTATTGATTTTATTTATTTTTATTTTTGTTAATCCTCACCCAAGAATACATTTCCATTGATTTTTAGGAAAAGTGGAAGAGAAAGGGAAAGACAGAGAGAAACATCGATGTGAGAGAAACACATTGATTGGTTGCCTCCTGCAGGAGTCCTGACCAGGGCCCCAGCCAGGGGGAGGAACCAGCAATCAAGGTTAAGTGCCCTTGACCAGAATGGAACCCAGGATCCTTTGGTCCACAGGCACATGCTCTATCCACTGAGCCAAACTGGCAGGGCTGTTTTTATTGATTTCAGAGAGAACTGAGAGGAGAGAGAACAAGAGAGAAACATCAATGTGAGAGAAAAGCATTGATAGGTTGCCTCCCATTCAAGCCTTGACTGGGAATCAAATCCACAATCTGTTGGTCTATGGGACCATCCTCCAACCAACTGAGCCACCCAACCAGGGTTTGCTGCCATTAATACACAATGCTTCTTCCCTTAATTGTGCAAATTTCAATGATTGGCAAATAAAGTCATGCCATAGATTTGAAAGTGGGGGAGGAACCCTATCTGGTTTGGCTCAGTGGATAGAGCATCCACCTGTGGACTGAAGGGTCCTGGGTTTGATTCTCCTCAAGGGCACATTCCTCAGACCAATCTATGTGTCTCTCTCGCATCGATGATGTGCCTCTTTCTCTGTCTCTCCTCCTCCCTTCCATTCACTCTAAAAATTAATGGAAAAATATCTTTGGGTGAGGATTAACAACAACAACAACAACAACAACAAAATAAGGGAGAGGGAGTAAAGAAGTAGCAATGACTTGAAGATACTGAGCCTTTTTCTGTAACAATCAAAACTGTAAAATGAACAGATTCAGAGACAGAAATTGCCATAAACTGCAGATTCCAGTGCCTCGAAACAATTTTACTTCCTGCTTCCTAACAAAATTTGCAGCTCTTTCCTCTTCATTCTCTCTGCTCATATTCAGGCTGCCTTGTCTTCTTTTGTCAGACCATGAGGAAAGAACAGTGCAGTGGAAAGAATGAGAGATTTGACTCGAGCGGATCTTTGGGTCTGGGTCTGAACACTACTCTATGAACTATGAGTTTTATTGCCATCAGCAAATTCTTATTAGAAGGGGTGGCTAGCTTCCGTTTTCTGCCATGGGAAATAGGGCTAAAAGTGAGAGAGTGTTTTTGAAAGGTGTAAGTTTAAATGAGTTAAAGTGTGTTTAAAATGATTGAATCACATAACTATCTCAGCGAATGATATTTTGTTCTCTTCGTTACTGATCTGCTTCCATTGTTCTTTCTTTAGATGTCACACAGGTTAGCACTTAGACATATATTACCTTACATTATAATTCTCATTTCACCAATGTCAGTGTCATATATTAGATATATAACTCAGATATGCCATTTAATGACAGGGTCTTCAAATATAAAATAAGAATAATGATTTTTTACCTTGTGGAATTATTGTAAAAATTAGACCTAACTAGGTAATAGAAAATTAGCAAAATATTTATTCTGAGTTTTATTATTAATTAAAACTTTTGAGGGGAGATGACCACAGAATAAAGAACTTAATAAAGGATTGAGTGGATGGAAAGTGACTGACTCTGAACTAACCTGCTTTGCTAAGCCTTTTGCTCATTTTTATATTTCTGTGTTCACAAATTTTGACATTTATCTTACTTCAAGCCATACTTTACAAACTATGAAAAGAGATTAGTTAATTTCCTAACCCAGCATTTTCCGAATGTGCTGCCTAAAATGACAGTTCTGCAAGATGGTTTATGAAAAAGAATTAGCCTACGGTCAATTAAGTTTAGTACACTCGATAAGATATTTTACTCTTGGAGATTGATGATGCACAGGAAGATATGAGGAGCTTTATGAACCCTAGTAATTCAGAGACATTTATACCTGTTTTTCAAACATTTCTGACAAATGAAAGTTTTCCACCCTCACCTTCACCATCTTCCTCTGCACCCCACCATCCCAATCACAAAGTACTTATTAGCAAATGTTCAGAACTAATAGAATATGGAGATGTAGCCCTAAACCCCAGTCTGAGCACAGGAGAGAATTCTGAGGGGTTACGTTTTCTTCGTAATGCCTCAATTTTCTGAAAGACCTGCTCATGTGCCTATGCTATGCTCACTAGGTATGAACAACTATGCATAACTTTCTGGCAAGATAGAGTACCCTTACTTGTCTTTCATACCAAGGATGATGAGGACAAGACAATGGGCTAGTAAATGCCTCTATCTAAGGTCAACTGACAGACCTCAGCTATAACTATATATACATGGACCCATAAAATATTCTTCAATATTTTATTTCAATCTCAAAGTTTGATGTTTGGAATGGACATCTCACTGAACAGTTGCACTGTTTTCCTCTGTGTCCTACTATAGCACTGTTTTCTCTTTGGGGGAAAGGGAGCTATTATAAAACTAATCTCTATCCACCTGATGCTGTTGCAATAACCTGGTTATTATTTAATAGAAAAGGAGTAAAAGGGGAGATCAAATAATATAGGCATGCCATTTATACAGCTTTGCAAAAAAAGCTTCATTTAACACTCCACTTCTGTTCCCTGCTGTTGATGTGGGGAAGAGACTAGACAAAGGCAGTTTAGACGCATGCCCAGAAGGTCTGACTGACATGGGAAAGTGCTTGGTCATCAATCACATCTGGAAACAGGTAATTGGACAGGCTGAGCACAATTTTTATTTTTATTATTTTAAAGATTATTTATTTATTTATTTATTTACTTATGTATTTACTAGTAGCCCGGTGCACGAAATTCGTGCACATTGAAAGGGAATTAATTAGATGAAATATTTTAATATTGCTATTTGCCCTTTCTCTATAATAAAAGTGTGAGAGATAAAAGGAAATGAGTACAATGTATATGAAAATAATACATAAATTTATTAATAAGTAAACAATAACAAACTGATATAACAATAACAAACTCGTAATATAAAAACAACATTGATGCAAATAATGATTGATAAAGTGATTAAACTTATTCTAATATCTTCCTGTATACCACATTAAGAGTAAAAACACTTTCAGAGTGCTTGACTAATTTCCCTTGAGATAAAGTATTTACAGCTTTAACTTTAACGTAACATGCTCTTTGAACTCAAGAGAAAGCAACAGCTGTAACTGGTTTGGCTCAGTGGATAGAGCATCGCCCTGTGGACTGAAAGATTCCAGATTCGATTTTGGTCAAGGGCATGTACCTTGGTTGCGGGCACATCCCCCGTAGGAGCTGTGCAGGAGGCAGCTGATCGATATTTCTCTCTCATCGATGTTCCTAACTATCTATCCCTCTCCCTTCTTCTCTGTTAAAAAAATCAATAAAATATTTTTTAAAAATGCTTTAAAAAAAAGTGAGAGAGAAAGCAACATATAACTGACCATGTCCAAAAATGGGTTCAGGTAGGAATATCCCTACTCTGTCTAGAGTTTGTCCTTGTGATTTATTAATAGTCATCACAAATGCTGGCATAACAGGAAAATATCTTCGAATTAATTTAAATGGGTGGCCAGTGTCAGATGGGGACAAATCAATTCTTGGAATCAGAACAATCTCTCCCTCTGCAGATCCTGTTAATATTTCAGCTTTGATAATGTTAGGTTGCAATCTTTTGATAATAAATCTGGTACCATTACAAAGACCCCGTTTACTGTTAAGATTTCTCAATAGCATGATGATTGCACCCACTTTCAATTTTAATTTATGACATGGCATTCCAGAAGGAGTAATACTATTAAGAAATTCAATAGGAAAAATTTCCTTTTCAGCATCATCTGTTGAGTCAATGGAATCACCACTCAAATAGGCGTGAAAATCTCTATCAAGTATATCCAAAATTTCTTCATTTAATTTTTGAACGTGCTCATTTTTTGAACAAAGAATTGCATGTTTAGATATATTTTTAATATTATCTATAGATATACTATTTCCAAAGATGGCTTAAATAATAGATCCATTAAAAATCATTTCATGGGGAATTTCAATAATATCCATTCCTAAATGAAAATTGCTATCAAGTTTGCCATCTCCAAGTTTTACTAACCATTCACTATAAGCAGAATCCTCTGATCTCATATTTGTTTTAAGAGACAACTGTCTGAAACATCCCCAAACACTACAGTACTTTAAAACTTATTTGTACTATGGCTAATCATATAGCATGGCAACACAAAAATCCCCTCTGAAAAGAACTTTCCCACCAAATGCAACATTCAAATTAGTGCCAGCGAGAGCTTTATATGTATGGCACCTGTGCGAGTCAAAGTTTATTTTTATATTTCCAGTGCGTCATATGTACCAGTTGGTCGGACGGATGGACAAATGTCGGTCACTTAGCCTTTTATCTATACAGATTATAAGTCATGATTTTAACTTTTTAAAAAATTATCCTTTAATATCTCCAAAGCACAATGAGTAAGAATCTGAAGGTTTATGTGGCTTCTATTTGGTTTCTAGGACAAAGTTCTTTCCTTTACCCACCACTCACTTCTCTCCTTTTACTCTTGTATGTTAATTCCAACATAATTTTTGTAACACCTCTTGAAAAGGATCCCACCAAGTTTTTGATAGTCCACATGATAAAACTTACAGAAAAATACAGCATGAGACTTTCATTCTCTCACTAAGTTCTTCATATAACTGTAATTCCTCAGCCTCTAAAGAATGAAAAAGGAGAATAAAAGTGCCTTCTCTCATTCCAAGGCCTTTCTCAGTCAGGCAACCACAAAAAGAAAGAATGAGCCTACAATTCATGCCATGTAATCTCTATCAGGCATAATTCAAATCCCATCATGCAAAGTCTGGGATAATTAAAATGTATAAGAGAACAGTGGTGACCTGGGGGAGAACTTATGAAACCTTGTCTCCTGCTTTTGCTGAACATTCTTTTCGTTATGCTAGACTCCAAGTCCCTATCGGGGACCTGGTCAGATGGCTGTGGGTGCTAACCCATGCCACCTGGATCCGCGATCGGGGACCTAGGCAGGCGGCTGGGGGTGCTAACCCATGCCGCCTGCCCTGGTCCGTGATCCGTGATCGTGGACCTGGTCAGATGGCTGTGGGTGCTAACCCACGCCACCTGGATCCGTGATCGTGGACCTGGGCAGCCTGCTGCAGGCATTAACCCACGCTGCCTGCCCTGGCCCATGATCCCTGATAGGGGCTTTGAGTCAGCTGCCACTGGCGATGGCTGACTTGAAGCCCTTATCCCAGACCTGGTCAGGCAACTGCGGGCGCTAACCCACACCGCCTGCCCTGGTCCGAGATCGGTGATGGACCTGGGCAGGCAGCTGCCCTGGTCCGTGATCCCTGATCGTGGACCTGGGCAGGCGGCTGCAGGCCTTAACCCACACCGCCTGCCCTGGTCGGAGATCGGTGATGGCGGACCTGGCCAGCCGGCTGTGAGCATTAACCCATGCTGCCTGCCCTGGTCCATGATCGGTGATGGACCTGGGCAGGCAGCTGCCCTGGTCCGTGATCCCTGATCGTGGACCTGGGCAGGCCGCTGCAGGCCTTAACCCACACCGCCTGCCCTGGTCCTAGATCGGTGATGGCGGACCGGGGCAGCCGGCTGCGGGCTTCAACCCACGCCGCCTGCCCCGGTCTGCGATTGGTCATGGCGGACCAGTGCAGGCGGCTGCCCCGGTCTGCGATCGGTCATGGCGGACCTGGGCAGCCGGCTCCGGGCTTCAACCCACGCCGCCTGCCCCGGTCTGCGATCGGTCATGGCGGACCTGGGCAGGCGGCTGCGGGCTTCAACCCACGCCGCCTGCCCCGGTCCGCGATCGGTCATGGCGGACCTGTGCAGGCGGCTGCCCCGGTCTGCGATCGGTCATGGCGGACCTGGGCAGGCGGCTGCCCCGGTCTGCGATCGGTCATGGCGGACCTGTGCAGGCGGCTGCCCCGGTCTGCGATCGGTCATGGCGGACCGGGGCAGCCGGCTGCGGGCTTCAACCCACGCCGCCTGCCCCGGTCTGCGATCGGTCATGGCGGACCTGGGCAGGCGGCTGCGGGCTTCAACCCACGCCGCCTGCCCAGGTCCGCGATCGGTCATGGCGGACCTGGGCAGGCGGCTGCGGGCTTCAACCCACGCCGCCTGCCCCGGTCCGCGATCGGTCATGGGGGACCTGGGCAGCCGGCTGCGGGCTTCAACCCACGCCGCCTGCCCCGGTCCGCGATCGGTCATGGGGGACCTGGGCAGCCGGCTGCGGGCTTCAACCCACGCCGCCTGCCCCGGTCCGCGATCGGTCATGGGGGACCTGGGCAGCCGGCTGCGGGCTTCAACCCACGCCGCCTGCCCCGGTCCGCGATCCGTCATGGGGGACCTGGGCAGCCGGCTGCGGGCTTCAACCCACGCCGCCTGCCCCGGTCCGCGATCGGTCATGGGGGACCTGGGCAGCCGGCTGCGGGCTTCAACCCACGCCGCCTGCCCCGGTCTGCGATCGGTCATGGCGGACCTGTGCAGGCGGCTGCCCCGGTCTGCGATCGGTCATGGTGGACTGGGGCAGCCGGCTGCGGGCTTCAACCCACGCCACCTGCTCCAGTCTGCGATCGGTCATGGCGGACCTGGGCAGGCGGCTGCGGGCTTCAACCCAGGCCGCCTGCCCCGGTCTGCGATCGGTCATGGCGGACCTGTGCAGACGGCTGCCCCGGTCTGCGATGGGTCATGGCGGACCTGGGCAGCCGGCTGCGGGCTTCAACCCACGCCGCTTGCCCCGGTCTGCGATGGGTCATGGCTGACCTGGTCAGCCGGCTGCCAGCGCTAACCGCCTGCCCCAGTCCACCATCATGGCTTGGATCTCACTGGCATGGGTGCTCCCCTCTCCCCCCGCCATCTTTGCTGGTTTAACGTATATTTGCTTCTGATTGGCTGGTGGGCGTGGCTTGTGGGCGTGGCTGGTGGGCGTGGCTGGTGGGCGTGGTTTATGGGTGTAGCGGAGGTGCGGTCAATTTGCATATTACTGTTTTATTAGATAAGATTTTAGAGAGGGGAAAGGAGTGAGAGAAACATTGATTGTTTGCCTCCAGAACGTGCCTTGACCAGGGAAACAACCCACAACCTGAGTATGTGCCCTAACTGGGAATTAAATCCACCACTTTTTGGTGTATGGGACAATGCTTCAACCTACTGAGCCATACCAGCCAGGGCTACAATAATTTTTTTTTTTTGGGGGGGGTTTGATATTGTTGTTTTTTAATTTTCCTATGACTACTGCATACCTACCACATATTCCTTGTTGAGACTTTACTATGAATTTAGAAATAGAAGTTGTGACTCATATAGCTGTAAATTGCCAGGTCTAATGTTTGCAGAAACAGTATCATCTTGACTGAAACAAAGCTCACACCTTGGAATAGGGTGCTTTCTTATAGAGTCACAGTGTCTGTAGTCTGTAGGCAGATGGGAAACAAAGGGTTACAGGCTAGGGAAGTCTGTTGATAAATAAAAAATGTCAGCTAAGGGAAGACTAAGTCTGAAACATAAAAAAATCTATCCCACTACATTTTTAGTTCAGATTGAAAACTAGAGAAAGTAAGTGATGTGGCCAAATATGGATACACTTTTGGGGGTTTTCGTTTTCACTTTTGTCTTCCCTTTGGATAGCATTACTTGTTGAACTGGTAGATTCTTGTCTGATCCCACATGAAATTCAAAGAGAAAACAATCCTTAGAGAAAAATCAGTGTTCACAAAGTGTGCAAAAAATGTTTGTTGAGTGAATAAATAGATCCTGGAATTGAAGAAAAAGCAAAGTAATAACCTAAATTCTACATTTAACCAAAAACTAATTTTACTAAAACATGAAACTACTGTAATTTTCCATGAAAGACTATGGGAGAAGGTTCAAATGAAAGAAAACCTGGACATAGCCATTGAAAAAGCATTAAATTTGTATCTGAAGTATATTGTTATCCCATTTTCAAGTTTGGAAATTACTCTCAATTTACTTTTCATGAGGACATGATGATGGTGCAGCATTAACCTAGGCCCAGGAAAACATGGTTGGAATGTGATGAAATTATTTCACTTTCCTAGAAGAATGCAATGAAAGAGGCTTCAAGTTGGTGTTTCTTGTAACCCCTTAATTTTATAAGATATTGCTGAAGTATATAACACATGTATATTGTAGGCAAAATAATCCCTCAATAACTGAGTTAGAATGTAAAGAAACGGTTGGAAAAGAGCTGAGAACACCCAAATTTTTCATTTCAGACCAGCTAAAATAGAAACTAATCTATTGGATCCCCTGAGGGGTCAATCCTGTAGAAACTATCTCTGGCCTTCTGTACATTTCAGGGCCCACGAGGTGACAGATCTTGTCTCTGCTGCAGAGTAAGCTTTTCGGCTGCAAATTTCGGTGGTCTGCAGAACACATTCAGCCTCATTAAATATACCCAGTTCAGCTTGTTCCACTGGAGTAAGGCAGAAAGAGAGGAAGAGGAGTTGTGCCACAATGGAAAAAAATAGTGGAGATGGATCAACAGATGACTCAAAACAAATTTCCTTTTAAAGTAAAAGTCTATTTGACCAGTTATTATACTTTTGCCAAATAAGCTCTCTGCTTTCTTTTTTAAAAGGAACTGGACATGTGGGAGAAGACAAAGCATAATGACTTTCTTAGGAAGGCTCTCATGAAATGCTTTGAGGCCAATGATTTAAATCAATGGAAATTCCATGCAGCTTTTGGAATGATCAAGCTACGGATAGCTTGCTCACTGCATTTCTAAAAAATATATATTTTATTGATTTTTTACAGAGAGGAAGGAAGAGGGATAGAGAGTTAGAAACATTGGATCAGCTGCCTCCTGCACACCCCCTACTGGGAATGTGCCCGCAACCAAGGTACATGCCCTTCACCTGAATCAAACCTGGGACCCTTGAGTCCGCAGGCTGACGCTCTATCCACTGAGCCAAACCAGTCAGGACGCTCACTGCATTTTTGTGATGAAGTGGGAAAACAACGTTTATTTTGTATATCAAATCTTAAAACTGATAATAAAATACAATTCCAAATGTTTACCTAGGGAAGATTCTTATTAGAATAACTGATTTAAAAAAAAATTTCCACATTTCAGTTATGCTTCATAATGGTCTTTTGAATATCAGTTATCACTTAGAACAGCATTAGTTCTTAGTAATAATAACAAGTTGGGATTCATGTACTTTGAATGTAGAATTTAACATATATATTTGAAGAGTTGTTCCCCTCCCACCCAGGAATTGACCTGAGCTTGTTTTCTTCAATTTTCCTCATGTTGTCAAATGATATAGCTGCAAAACCACTGTGATTCATTGAATTATGGGAAGTTCTCTGTTGTGGAATTGGGCTCTGTGATAATCTCTAAGTCAATTCCTGACTCCAAGTATATTATAAAAATGGCCAAACTTAAAAAGGAGAAATGTTTTATCCCCATATGTTCTCCTTAATTTATCAACAGTAGTATTGATTATTCTATTGTACTTACAAATCATAGCTATGCTTACTGATTGCTGTGATCAAATTTATTATCTATTATATACCTGTCACAACACATCATTTCATTGAATGCTCACAGCATTCCAATGTTAGTATTACTTGCATTATTTATTGGTAACAGAACAATTATAGGAAAACAGGTATCATTCAGTAATAGCAATATGTCTTGCTTTGGACAAATAAATAGGATCGTAAAAATCACACGTCATTTCTATACAAGTCAATTCTGGCTAAGAATGAAAAGAAACAGTGCCACCATTTTGACTCGCACTGAGCCAGATAGACCTTGTGTCCTCAATCTGGGTCCCAGAGTGACAACATGGATCAGTGTGCTGCGTGTCCTGAATTGAATATATTTTGTGAGGGGACAAATAACATTTGCAGTCATAAGCATGGTGCATCATATACAATTTTCTGTTATAGCATAACCTAAACTACCCTGCCTGTTGCAGTACCCATTAATAATCCTATAGTTTGACATGCCAGATCCTTTATCATATGATTTATGCAAATATTTCCTATTTTACCTCTAGCATGCATTCCCGTTTTTTCTACTTTCTATAACATTTAAAATCCATAATGTTTTCATACACTCCCATGCCTTTATCCATGTCTTTTTAAATATATTTTTATTGAGTTCAGAAAGGAAAGGAGAGGGAGAGATAGAAACATCAATGTTGAGAGAGAATCATTGATTGGTTACCTCCTGCATGACCACAACTGGGGATTGAGCCTGCAACCCAGGCATGTGCCCTGACCGGGAATTGAAACATGACTGCCTGGTTCATAGATCTCCACTCAACCACTGAGCAATCCCAGCTAGGCTTATCCATGTTTTAATACCTGTTTTTAATAACCATATTGCACAAGCTATTTTCCTCTGTTAATTCTTTCCTAAAGCTCAAACCATCATCAATCCTCTGGTCTCAAAATGGCTCACATATGCCCCAAATACTTTGTTAAAAGGATAGTGTTGTAATATGTTTGGCATATTTATATCTTTATGAGATACAGTGAATGTTGTTGAGATAGTGCTTATTTAGTTCATCTTTGCACAACCACTGTCTGGGATGGTGTGGTATATTATGTAGCTATTCAATAAAACTTACTGAACATGTAAATGAATAGTAAATAATAGATTTTGAGGTTAAACCAATTCTTATTAGTAAGCAACACTCAAATATATAATAATGCTGTAATAGGTATGCCTACTTACTACAGAAAACATTCTAAGATTTTAAATTGCCTATTTCCATTTTTATGAAAACAACAAAGAGTAAGTCAAAAGCTTTCCTTTAAAAACTTTCAAAGCAGAAGAAATGAGCTGACATGCCACCATTTCATCTTTATCGGGCAAGGGCCATTCATCCACAAATGCAAAAATATTTTCAATAGTTAAGAATTTTATCACTGAACACGAGGAGTCTTTATTAGTATTTATCTTTACTATACTGTCACAAAATCTGAAAGGCCTATGACAGCTTGTAGTTAATAAACTAGAAGCCTCTCTGTGTTCTAGAATTCTGTCTTTCCCATCTTACCTGCATAATTTTCTTCCTGGTGTTACAGTACAAATCTGTACAGTAGTCTGCATTTAATCTCCATATCTCATATTCCAAATTCATCTCCTTGGAAATAATTCAACATCCTATAATTTTACCCTCCATTGAACTAGAATAATTTCTACATTTAGATTATTCTGAGCCATCAACAGAACTTTGTTTTCCACTAGCATTTAATTCTGCTATAATCCACTGCCAAATGCATTAAATAACTGCATCTTACACCCCTCAAAAGCAAGGACAAACTGGCAAGGAATAGCGAGTGTTTAGAAATACCTTTTTGAACCACTGAAAAAAGAGTATGCCATTATCATCGATCCATCATATGTACATTCTACTTTATGTGAAATCAAAGTCAGTTGCTCAGATAATAACCTTTGAATACTACACAATGCTCATAGCAGCCTCTCGTGAAAGAAATGCTAGACAGGGATACTTAATCTTCAAAATAGATATTTCCTCCTCAATATGTGATGCTCAGAATTCAGATGAGTCAGGATCCAACAGATAGCTGTATTTTTCCTATAACTTGAGATATAAAATATGTAACTCCCAAAGAGAGCCACCATTAATTTTTAAAGAGTTTTTTTTTAGAGTAGTTATATGTTCACAGCAAAATTGAGAGAATGTAGTTAATAAACTAGAGGCTTCTCATATACTCTCCCCTTTCACCCATATGCATAATCTACCCATTATCAGCTCTCCCCACCAGAGTGGTCCATTTGTCACAACTGGTGGACCTACATTGACACATTATCATCTAAAGCCCATAGTTTACATTGGGGATTGCTTGATATACATTTTATTACTTTGGGCAAATGTATAATGATACATATCCATCATTATAGTATACTAGAGGCCCAGTGCACGCAATTAGTGCATGGGTAGGGTCCCTAGTGGCTGCCAGTTGCCAGCTGGGGCCTCCCTTCCTCTGCTGCTGGCTGCAGCCTTTTGTGCCACCCCCAGGTGGTCAGCCCATGTCATAGTGAGCGATCGAACTCTTGAACTCTTGGTCGGTCACTTTGCATATTAGGCATATATATATATATATATATATATATATATATATATATATATATATAAATACACACGCATACACACTAAGGGCCCAGTGCACAAATTCATGCACCTTGAAAGGAATTATGGGCTGTGAGGCTGCAGTGGGCACAGGAGAGGGTCTTGGCCAATCCTCCGAGCCCCCTCCCAGCACCTCCCACTGCAGCCCCTGGTCCCCTGCCTGCCAGCAGCCCTGTTCCCATCACCACTCCCACACACTGATGGCACCAGCCCCGCTCACACCTGCTGATGGCATGGAGGAATAGGGGCCAGCGCCAGCAGTGGATGCAAGCGGGGCAGACTCTGTCAGCTGGTGCAAGCGGGGGCTGCTGCCCTGATTGCCCCTCAGGAGCAGGGGGAGGTGGAGAAGCCCTCAGGGGCAAGCACCCTGTGGGACCACAGCGTGCAGAAGGAAAGGATTTTCAGTAAACACCAGAGGCTCACCCCGATGACAGTGACCAGCACCCCACCTTGGTCTTGCGCCCCCGATCACCTTATCCACCATCCCGCTGCGGTTGATGCCCGCCATGTTTTACCTTCTGCCGCCTGCTGCTGATGCCCACCATGTTCCGCGCATGTCCCCTGGTGGTCTTTTACACATCACAGCGACTGGTTGTTCCGCCATTCAGTCTATTTGCATATTAGGGTTTTATATATATAGACTAGAGGCTCAATGCATGAAATTTGTGCAAGGGGCTCGGCCCTTGCAGCCCAGGCTGCCTCAGCCCTCACAGTGTGGCTTCGTCTTCAAGGTCATCCAGATGGTTGTTCTGCTGTTCGGTCTAATTAGCATATTAGCTCTTTATTATATAGGATAGATGATACAGAGTGTTTTCACTGCCCTAAATGCTTTCTGTATTATGCCTAGTCATCTCTTCCCACCCCCACCTTCAACCACTAATTTTTTTTTAATACTCTCCATAGTTTTCCTTTTTTCAGAATATCATATAGTTGGACTCATAGAGTATGCAGCCTTTTATGATTGGCTTCTTTCACTGGGTAAGGCATTTACATTTTCCTGTGTCTTTCATAGCTTGGTACATCATTTCTTTTTTAAATATTCCATTATATAAAGTACCACACTTTATTTTTCCCCTCCCTATAATTGCATAATATTTGTTTTTTATGGAAGATAAACCTTTTCTCTTCCTTTTGAGTTTGTGTTGGCCTCATGACTGTTATGACCCAGAAAAAAAAGGCAAAAGTGTGGTTCTGGGTCTTCTGATCCCCGGCTATAGAACAACAACAACACACACACACACACAAATACACACACACACACACACACACACACACACCAACAACGACAAAAACTGGTAATGTTCTCTTCATTTTTCTTGGATTGCTCCTTCATGGAATCCACACGCCATGCTGTGAGGAAGCCCAAGTAGCCACATGGGCAAGTCTGCACAAGAAGCTCCAAGGACCCAGAACAACAGTTCCAGCAGAGCTTCGAGCCAGCAGCCAGCTTCGATCTATCTTAGACCTTTTATTAATTCCAGTGCCATAGCCAACATCACCTGATTTAGAGGAACTGATTGGTCCATCACTCTGCTTTGAGAAATAAGAAGTCTTTTTGTTTTAAGCTGCTAAGATTTGGGATGGTTGGTTAAGCAGTAAAGATAACTGAAACAGGACTCTCTGATGAACTCAGCGATACATAGCTGCCTGTTCCACACAGTAATGTGTATATATATGTAAAGAGGGTTGACCAGGAACCAGCTTTCGCGGGTTCAAATACCAGTTCCACCACTGACTAGCTGCCTGACCCTGGCCAAGCTACTTGGCTTCCACAAGTTTAACTTTTTTTTTTTTAATTTAAAACATAGGAATCACAAAATATCTACATTTCAGAATAATTAACAGTGTTCTGATTCTTAAATAATGTCTAGTGTATAGAATAGTGCCTTGCATATAGCAAGTGTTTATTTTAGTTATTTTTAGTCTCTGGTTGAGTTTCATTATGTAGTCATTAAGCTTCCATTCACAGTCTTCTGTAAACTATTCTTTTTATTCTTTTTTGTCTTATATTTCTTGTATCACAAAAATCATATGTCCTAGCCAATCTGAAAAAGAGGTGTGCCTCTACATTTTCAACATTATTCTTACCTTTCCCTCTATATTGACTTTTCCAGATTGTACTCATCCATCAAACACCAGATTATTTACTTTTCACTAAGAAATCACAATTATCCCAGAGACTGTATATATTAATTTGCCAAATATTTAATGAGTAGTTGCCACATGCATGGCTTTATAGATAGAGTAGTGAACAAGATGGATAGATAATGTCCTACTAAGGCATATGCTCTAGCAGCAGTGCATATTCTTTAAGGAACTTGGTCTACTCCTGACCCATTCTTAGAGCTTTTGCCACTTATTCTTATTGTTTCACATGATAGTCTTTCATTCAATTCTGAAGGCATTTAGCAAATATTTACTCATTACAAATTGGAGAATATTTACTTAATTACTTGCAACATGCTTCCACATGCCTTAACTGAGGTTATAATATAAACCCATTAACATCAATATTATTTGCTCCATTTTGTAGAGACTGAAACTGAGAAAATATGATCTATTATGTTAATCCCTAGGAAACAAGATTGTGAATGGCTGAATAGGAATCCAAATTTAGATTTCCTGCATCTGAGGCCCTAAATCTCTCTAGTCCAGGTACTTGTGTTTGTGAGCACCTGTGCTATAGATCTTAAGAGAGAGTCACACACTAGTATAACAGAAATTCATGATCTTTAGGATATTAAAATCAAATGTTAAAAATTATACAAGTATAGAATTCCAAAAACAAGTGAGGGTTATATAATTGTTGACTAATATGGACCACCAAATGTATCATTACAAGGAGGGAGAGCTATTATGGTAAAGGTTGGGGTGGTGGTGGGAAGGATGAGTGGGAGAATAGTGAGCGTTATAGAATATGAGCTATGCCATTTACTTGCCCCTGTTTTAAAGAAGCATAACTCTATCACATTTATATTCATGAGAAACAAAAATTTTATGCAAAAAGGAGAAACCAGTTTATTCTCTAGTCTTTTATGTATATTATACACAGCATACTACTTAATACACAAGAAAAATAAGAGTATCCTTTACATTTATTATTAAAAATAGGTTTGCTAACACATTATAATAAATGTTCCCTCTTAAAGAGAGCATCCTGAAAATATTCTTAATATTGATCATTGACTGATGATAAAAATACTTACTACATTGTGGTGGTTAAGACTTCAGACTTTGAACATGAAGCTTTCATAAAATTATTGGCAAATACCTCTTACGTGTGTCTATAAAATATTTGTCCTAGGTCAAATTATTTAACCACTATGGTCCTTACAGTTCTCATTTATACTATGGAGATTAGTAATTCCTGCTTTAAATGGTTGTAATTAATAGATGTGATAATCCATGCAAAGAGCTTAATAGAGTGCCTACATATCATAGATATTTAATAAATATGTTATATTAGTAATAATTACAGTAATATGGAAACAAAATATACCTCAGAAATCAGGTAACCCAATTATACAACTACGAAGTAAATAAAAACCCTTAGTTCACAGAGTGTTGTTAAAAGAGCAAAGACTCAATTCACCAAGGCAGCACCTATATCCTATCTAATAAAAGAGTAATATGCAAACTAATCATCACTCCCACAAGCCACACCCACCAGCCAATCAGGAGTGAGTATTCAAATTAACCCAACCAAGATGGCTGCGGCCACGGAGCGAGCAGGAGACTTGGGTTTCCCCGGCAATGGAGGAAGCCAAGCTTTCCGCACACCCTGGCTGGCCATGGACTCCACTCAAGGCTACAAAGTTTCAATTATAGAAGACAAATAAATCCCAACAAAAATGGTGGCAGCCACGGAGCTGGAGAGAGCAGGAGGCTTGAGCTGCCCCTGGCAATGGAGGAAGCCAAGCTTCTGCAACCCTGGCCTGCCTTGGCCTTTGCTCAAGGCTACAAAGTTTCAATTATACAAGATAAATAAATCCCAACAAAAATGGCTGAGGCCATGGAGCAAGCAGGAGGCAAGGCTCCACTCAAGGCTACAAAGTTTCAATTATAGAAGATAAAAAAATCCCAGATACCAGGGCCTCCACTTGGGTCACTGGGGTGTGTGGCCAGCCTGCAAACCACCACAGGCCCCTCACCCAAGCCGCCCCACGCCCCTAGGGAACCCCCACCCTGATCTAGGACACCCTTCAGGGCAAACCAGTCAACCCCCACCCGTGCACCAGGCCTCTATCCTATCTAATAAAAGATTAATATGCAAATTGACCATCATTCCAATACACAAGATGGCTGCCCCCATGTGGTCAAAGATAGCTGCCCCCATGTAGCTACAAGATGGCCACCACAAGATGGCCAGCAGGGGAGGGCAGTTGGGAGGGACCAGGCCTTCAAGGGAGGGCAGTTAGGGATGATCAGGCCAGCAGAAGAGGGAAGTTGGGGGCGACCGGGTCTGCAGGGTAGGGCAGTTGGGGGAGACCCAGGCCTGAAAGGGAGAGCAATTGGGGGGGACCAGGCCTGCAGGAGAGGGCAGTTAGGGGTGACCAGGCCTGCAGGGGAAGGCAGTTAGGGGCAAACAGGCTGGCAGGGGAGCAGTTAGGTATCAATCAGGCTGGCAATGGAGTGGTTAGGGGATGATCAGGCTGGCAGGCAGAAGCAGTTAGGGGCAATCAGGAAGGCAGGCAGGTGAGCAGTTGGGAGCCAGCAGTCCTGGATTGTGAGAGGGATGACTGACTGCCTGTTTAGGCCTGATCCTACTAGGATCAGGCCTAAAAGGGCAGTCGGACATCCCTCAAGGGGTCCCAGATTGGAGAGGGTGCAGGCTGGGCTGAGGGACACCCCCCTTCCCATGCACGAATTTTGTGCCCCGGGCCTCTAGTATATATATAAAAGCCTAAGCAACTGTTACGACCCAACGACCAGCTGGTAGCTATGATGCGCACTGATCACCAGGGGGCAGATGCTCAATGCAGGAACTGTCGCCTGGTGGTCAGTGCGCTCCCACAGCCAATTTCCCATGGCCGGCCAATCTCCCGCAGTCCCTCCCCCTGGCCGTCCAATTCCAATCAGCCTGATCAGGACTGGGCAAGATGCCCTGATTGGCCCCAATTGCCGGCCAGGTCAAGAGACCCAACCTATGCATGAATTCATGTACTAGGCCTGTAGTAACTACATATTTACAGTTGTCTCCACACACAAATCCCGGAATTTTGTATTCCATGTTCCTGTCCAAGTTTAAGGTCAGTCAAAGGGAAGTCCTCAAAATGACATTAGGACTTCATTAATATGGTTATAGAGATAGCCATTCCTCTCTGGACAGCTCTATCTCAGATCACAAAGCCCTCTCCATGTTATCCTGGTCCCTCTCTACCCTACCCCAATTATACACATCAAGTACATACTCTTCTACCATTTCTGATTTATTATAGATATCATAATAATTTATTGCCTACTTCTTAAATGTTATTTTTAATATTAAGAATTCCTGCTAAATTAATTTAATCTATACAACTATTGTATGAAGTAGGTACTAATAATTGTTTTTACAAAATAGGGAACTGGCCTTAGAAAGGTTAAAGAACTTGCCTCATTTGATGGTAGAATAAAGATTTGAATGCAGTCATTTTTCAGGTCCCTGTTTTTTGTTGTTGTTAGTTTGTTTGTTTGTTTGTGTGTGTGTGTGTGTGTGTGTTAAGAGAGGTGGGAGAGAGTTTAGCATTTTTCATCTAGAAAGAAAAATAAAAAGTCTCTAGTAAGGTAGATCTAGTTCTAAATCTGTAGGTAAATCCAAAACTATTAATTCATGTTTACTCAGCTTTTCCAGAGCACCTCCCACTTCTAGCTCTTAGCCTTTGAAGTCCTGGGCATCCCAGAGAAGTTTAAAAATTTCCAAACCTTTGGGCAGTCACAGGAATTTTTTAATTGGAGAAAAAAATTAAGTTAGTGTTCTATTCAGCCAATGTGACTTGGGAAATTCGCGGCATGGGAAATTTTTATTCTGCTAATGAGGCTAGAGATTTTCTGACAACCAAAGTATTTATTAAGACAAGGAGGTTAGACTTCTCTCTCATCCAAGACCAGCACATTTATTTTTGGTAGAGAATAAGAACTAGTCAGCAATGGCTAATAGATTACTTGTAAAATTCCATTTATGGAAGTTTCATTTACAAATTGCATACCTACGGTTTATTATTGTGGTTTGTAGTAAGAATTTTCCTAGGAGTCCATTGAAGATTTTAAGACTCTTAACTAAAAACTAATGCAATGCAGTTTGTCTTTATGAGATTCAATGCTCTTTTTTTAACTTCTTTAAAAAATTTTAAGTTAAAAAAATAAATTTATATCTTCCTTCAATTTAAAATAAAGAGGCAGTTGAGTATCACATTAAAAGGAGGCAATCTAGGGAATACAGATGGGCAAAATGTTAAAGATTATTTTAGGTGGAAAATCTAATGTTTACTAAAAAGTGTCAGATGAAGTAGAAAATTTTTCTAAGAGGCAGCGATGGGTATGGAAGTTGGAAGATGTCTTCTCCATGTCAAATAAACTTTGTGCTCAGAATCTATAGAGAGCTCAGAGGTATAGAAAAGCCAACTGAAGTGGGGAGCCAGTCTCAACATATAGAAAATGTAAGCTAAATTGATTCCTCACTTTCCTCAGCAAACAGGGCAAGAAAACACAGGTCAGGAAATGAAATGAAGGAACTCAAATTCCCTTCTCTCCAGGTTCATCACAGCACAGTCTCCTTTGCATGATCAGAGCAATCAAGGTGAATGAGTCAGCCACAGAATTTAGCACGTTGTCTAAGTAACTTACAGTCTGGAGAATGCATGTACTCTTTCAGGAATTTATAAGATGGAAGATGGCCATGTCCCGTATCTGGTGATTTTGATTTTCCCAGCAATATGTATTTTTGACAAGCTAGCAAGGTAATTCTTATGTAGAAAATCCAGTACCCTACCCATCACTTCCTTTAAACTTCAGATTTTGAGATCCCTATGCATATGGTACTAGTAACTAGGGACTACCATGAGAAGAAATTCAAGAAGAAACAAAAGAGTTGGCTCAATGGATTCTAAAAGTTACTTGAGGCTTATGAACAATTAACTAATCCTCCCACATCCTCAGCATTCATGTGCGTGCACACACACACACAGGCACACACGCACACACGATGCAGAAGATGCAGAAGTTTCTGGGTTGGTGAACACATTGAGAAGAGTAGCATTGCCAGACAGTACATGGAAGCTCACACACACACACATACACACGCAAGTATACCTTGCCCTACATAGCTCTCATATTTAGCTATTCCTAACTTGTATCATTTATAATAAACCAGTAAACCTCATCCTAACTTGTAACCTTTATAAAACCTTCCTGAATTCTGTGAGCTGTTCAAAAAATATATCAAACCTGAGGACAGGCTCCTAGGAACCCCTGATTTATAGATGGTTTGGTCAGAAATACCAGTGGCCTGGGACTTGAGATTGACATCGGAAGTGGAGGCAGTCTTGTTGGATTGAGCCATTTAACTTACAGGATCTGATGCTGACTCCAGATTGCTAGTATCAGAATGGAATGGAATTGTTAGATATACAGTGGATGTCAGACAGTTGGAGAAGTGATGTGAGAAAAGATCCCTAGTATCTGGTGTCAGAAGAGAAAAAAAAAATATTTCATTTAGTGTCAGAGATTCACTCAAGTACTAACCACAGATTTTATTTACATATATGTATAAGCAAACCTGGGAGTCAGTGCTATATCTGTTTGAGTCATCATAATGAACTCCTTACTTAAAACAGCAAGGGGCTGCAAGGTGTGCAATAAGTATTTGATGAAAGGGTTAATGAGATCACTAGTTTTATTTTCAGGAGAGTGGCAAGATCAAATGACAGAATTTCAGATGTTTAGAGATAGATAGTGTACTATTTAGGGAATTAAGCCCATCTGAGTAAACCATTTGTTCAAGGAGGTCAACAGTCAACAGAAAAAAAGCATTACTGGAAGGTAGAGAAGATCTAAGAGAGTAAAGGGTCATTTTAAGACAGAAAAGGTTTGAAAGTAGAAAGGAAATTGCCAATAGGAAAAAAAACGAAATAATAAGTTACTGGTCAAAGGAAGTGGTATGGGAATGTACAATGAAAAAAATATATATTTTTAAGAAGAAGGCTGTTAAGAAACAGAGAATAGTCAGTAGGCTTTCAAAAGACATTGAGGCTATGTTTCTTTTCAAACATTTTAGAGTTTATTGACTATGAAAAGAAAAAAATTGCCTTCAGGCTAGAGAAGCCTATTAACACCCCCATCAAGGACAGTCTTCAGCTCACTAGGCAAGCTAGAGAGGAAGAGGAAATGTATCTGGAGAGAATGCATTTATCATGGATTGGACCCTTAGGCCAAGAACTTTCTGCTGAGCCACTTCTCAGAGAAGGAGCCAGGGTCACCTTATATGTTGGGGAATGTAGGAGGCAATGGCACGTCTATATTCACCTCAAGCCTATGTGCTGTGTGAGCCACAGTCTTGCACCTTTTGTTCCAGTGTTGTATCCACTTACATATTTGAATTACATTTGACACTCTCTCTTCAATCATCATTGTATTTGGAAAAGAGAACTTATTTTAAAATAGTTGAATTGCATGGCTGCTTGTACACATAGTTATATTTACTTTATGCTATTGTATAGAGATCAGCTATTATTACTGAAATGAAAGTGATTAGTGAAATATCAGGTACAAAGGAGAAGTTCATTGCATTTGGGGGAGGGGTAGTAGGAGACTATATCCACAACTTTATCCCAGCCTCCACTGTCGTGATAAAGATGTACTGTCAGAATCCATTCTCTTCCCTTCTTATTACATGTTCAACCCCATTTCTTTGTTTCATCTTTGAGAATATCTCAGGTTATTGCAATGTAAGAAAAAATGTGAAAAGAATAAAACACAAAGAATTTGGAAACAAGACAATAACTCAAGTAATGATCCATTTATTTCGAAGTCCTCTAGGCTTCATTTACTTTGTTTTTAAAAATGGTTCTAATATCACTATTCCCCACACTGTTCCTGTGTATCAATTCTTTGAACTCTTTCTTCTATTCATGTTCATAATAGGCCTGCATGTCTTGAAACTCTTGTGGTTGCCTGGAACCATGTGACCTGTTCTGGTAAATCAGCTTTAAATACAAGTGATATGTCTCATTTTCAGGCCAAGCATGTAATAGTTATGTGAGACCAATCAGCATTGTCTTTTTCCTCTGCAACTATTATGGAATCACTCCATATCTCCCTGCTCCATTAGTCCAAGTCTCAGTGCAAAAACAACTAGTATGAGTAACCCAGCTTAGTCTGTAATGTTGAACAACAGGAAATGCAGAAAAATAAACTTTTATTCCTATACTTCATTGTGCTTTTCGAGTTATTGCAATGTAACCTAGCATACCCTGACTCATATACAAATTCGTATCAGAATCGGGGCATTAAGAAATAATCCACCTATAACAGGTAGCGTTGTCTTGAGAGCCAGGTGGCAGACCTGTTATTCAAGACTGGAAGGGTGAGCATTGGTGTAAATGAAAACACTTAGTAAAACTTTAATTCCCAATAACTCGAGAGAAAGATAATGTCTAATGAGGTTGTTATTTTACAGAAATTATTTCAAGAAATTAAACATTACAGTATGTGTTGTTTGTTATTATTTATATTTTACTAGGTAGTCCAAGAAAGAGATTTTCTCAGAAAAGAATAGTCCAGTTCAAAAATATGAGTACTAGTAAAAGAGGAAAAAGAGGGTCCAGGAATTTGGTTCTTATTGAATAGGAAAAGGCAACATTTTTTCAACTTGAAGCCATAAAGGAAAAACTTAGGAAATTCTCTGAGTCACAAAGGACTGATTAAAATTAAACCTGCTGGCAGTAAGTGCATTCAGATGATGCATAGTAAATACTTTCAAGTGGAAAAATGGCTCAGAGGATGACACTGAGGATATGACATTTTTATGTGAGACTCACAGCACTTTGCAGGTAATTCCAGAGAAGCAGCATAGATGAAAGAGAGCAGAAAAATAAAAGTAACTTAGAGAATAGAGATCACTACATGAAGTTTATTGGAAGCAAGTTAATAATAAGCCTACTATATTTTTCAAAATTTTAACCAACCTGGGACAAAAGAGATGGCAATAATGTAAAATTAAATGTAACTCTTTGTTTTAGCTCAGTGGTGCTGCTGTAATAAAGTACAACAAACTGGGTGCTTAAACCACAGAAACATATATTCTTACAGTTCAGGTGGCAAGAATTCCAAAATCAAGGAGTTGGGAATATTGATTCCTTCTGAGGGCTATGAGGGAAGGATCTATTCCAGGCCTTTCTTCTTGGGTTGTAGATACATGTGTTCTCCCTGTGTCTCTTCATATCATTTTCATTCTATGACTGCCTCCAGATTTCCTCTTTTATAAGAACACTATGCATATTGGATTAGGGGCTCACCTTACTCCAGTATGATTTCTGACATTTGGATTAACCAGGATTCTCCTGAGAAATAGAATAATATATAGAGATAGAGATAGAGATGATAGAGATATAGAGATAGAGGTAGAGATGAGAGAGAGAGAGAGAGAGAGAGAGAGAGAGAGAGAGAGAGAGAGAGAGAAAGATAGATAGATAGATAGATAGATAGATAGATAGATAGATAGATAAATTTATTATAAGGTTTTGACTCATGCTATATTATGGAAGCTGAGATGAGCTGATGTCTGCAAGTTGGAGATCCAGGAAAATCGTTGGTGTAGTTCAAAGGCTTGAGAACCAAAGAGCCAGGGGGTGTACATTCCAGTTCCAATCTGACTGACTAAGATCCTGGAGCACCAAGATCCTCTCTTTCTTTAACTTGCTGTCCTATTCAGGCCCTCAGTGGATTGGATGATGGTCACCCACATTTCAGAAGCCAATGCCCTTCATTCATCTACAGATTCAAATACGAATCTCTCCAAAAACACCCTCATAGACACCTTCAGGAATAACGTTTAACAAAATATCTGGGAATCCTGTGATCCAGTCAAGTTGACACATAAAATTAACTATCACAACCTCATCTCAATTACGTCTTCAACACTGAATTTCCAAATTAGACCACATTCTGAGGGCTTAGAACAGTAATCCAATATACTAATTGTCGGGGGAGACACAATCCAACTCATCACACTCTTGGTCTTTCAACATTTCACAGACAAGGAGGAGGTTCAGAAAGCTACTCAACCCTTAATGAGGGCATGTTCTCTCATGCTTTCCTCAGATGTAGCCAAGGACATAGCGGATAAGGAAGGTCCTCTTAGGGTGGAAGGCTCAACAAAACTCCTGGATTGATGCCAATGTGTTGAATTCGTAATCACATTCTAGTTGTTCCAGATGATCATTATCATTTTTTCCAGAACCATCAGTGTTCTAGATACTTCAATTGTTCCTCCTCACATAGTTGTCATGGAGAACACTAAATTAGAACAATGTGGCTATTGTGCGATAATCCTGCTGAAGGTGGGCAATTAGTGATCTTCCCTGTAAAGTTAAGGAGTGTTAGTGAGAAGCAGATGTGTGTTTTTCTTTTGGCATCTTTAGTTGAACATGTAAATGATTGTGGATGGTGGCCTTGTTTAGGATGAACTGAGGAACAGAAAAAGGCAGTAGATATAAGAGGAAAGAAGAAAGCAGAAACAACTGGAGGCCAAGAGACTCACTACTGGGTTTCCAGTAGTTCTATAACACCTTAGGTTCCATTCCTGATAATTTTTTCTGTCCTTAGTTTCCAAGAGGGACCACAGTGTCCTTCTAATATATCTATTATTATTATCATCATCATTAGTTTTTTGTTTTGTTTTGTTTTGCTGCTGCTGCTATTATTTTTCTGTTGCCCTTAGTTAGTTTTGGTTTCACAGAAACTACTCCCTAGAATAGAGTATTACCAAGGACAAATATTAACGATATAACATAATAAATAATAAAAAAATGGACTGATTAAATTGTGGGAAATTATAGAGTACTGACATTTCCTCCATAAATCTGGAAAAATAAATTATTTAAGTACCACAACAGTTGATTATAGAAATCAGATGATGTGTCCATGAATACTAACTTTATGTCTTAGATCACACAATGGCACCAATAGCTCTTTCTTAGCTAGCATAGAAATTATCGCTAAATGGTTTAGCAGATATTTTAAAAATCTCTCATATTGACTTTTTTTCCTGGAAAATTCCAAGTATATCCTCGTTCTGCAGTGGTATAAACCCTGTGCATTTCCTCTGCTTTTTGTAATTCTGGTCAGTGATAAGTCTAATGAACACATTGAGGAACACAAAGAAAATATAGGATGCTTTTGCAACTTGACTGGTTGCCACAATTTGTAGTGAATAAAACATAAGTATTTGCTTTGTTTCTTCTTAATTTCAACATCTGTGAAAGGATTTTGATGCTGTATTTTGGTCAGAGGCCATAGTGAATCTCTCTGACTGCTTCATTTGTCATTGTATCACCTGGCATGCAATTTTGAATTTTATTTCAAGAAGGTCATACACAAGGAATAACGTTTATTCAGTTCAATGAGCATTTCTATTCATTGAGCACACTCTGAATTTGCTCAGTGTACTTCTTACTGAAAACCTCTGTTATAGACTGTGTAGCTCTTCTGCTGGCTCTTCTTGTCACATGGACTGGTGTATTCTCAACTATTTCTCCACTGAAGGAAGTGTAGTTGTTAACCTTCAGACATCTCCAATATTTCAAAATTGAAAAACAAAAATATAGTCATTATAACAGTTATAACTGGTAATAAGATGTCACATGTATTTTTCTCTCCTTTAAAATAACGGGTGTCAGGCAAACATGATGACTACTACACATGGATGGATATTGAGAGGATCATGGTAAGTGAAATAAGTCCGATGAAAAAAGACAAAAACTGTATGATTTCACTTCTGTGGAATGTAAAACGAAAAGCAACAAACTCATAGATACCGAACGATGGTTACCGGAGCAGAGGGAGATGGGAGGAGAATGGAGAGGGCAAATGGGGTGAAATATATGGTAACAGAAGGAGACTAGCCTTTGGATGATGGGCACCCAATAGGGTATAAAGATGTCATATTATAATGTGGTACACATAAAATGTATATAATGTTATTAACCAATAAATTTTATTAAAACATTTCTTAAAATATAAAGGGTGCCCTAAACTTGTAATAATATAGTTAATAACAAAGCCCTATACCTAATAGGCATACAAAAAATATTTATTGAATGAATAAATGTCTCCTTTATCTTACTATTCTGCTGTTTCATGGTTTCAAAATGAACACTAGGTTCAACCATCGTGTCTGTATTCTATAAAAATAAAATAAAATAAAAAAATGGGGTGAGGGAAGGCCAAGTTCAGAAGTTTGCCTACAGTTAATTACACTCCTCTGAAGAGGAGTGTAAATCTTCACACAATAGGTCTCACTACTCTTTGTAATCTACTATGTAAATAGGTTTTATATTTATCTCTCTAAAGTTGACTGGTATCTGTATAAATTTTATTTTGTAGTAGTCTTGTTTAGTTTTGTTATCAGCGTTAAGCTGGTATTCTTGGTACATAAAGGCTGTATTTTTATTTTATTTTTTAAAGTAGACTTTCCACCAAAGCTAGTACAAAAGTTAATGCCCTAAACATGCTGAAGTCAATCCAAACAGGTAATTATTAAGTCAGAAGTGAATTATTTAATTTGAAGTTTTTTGTCTTGTTTTTTAATCAGCAAAAAGGGGTATTTTTTACAGTTATATTCTGTTTTACAGAACTAAAAACATTAGTTTATGGCCACTTCATATTAATGACTCTGTATTTCCAACTTATTTAAACTCACTAAATATTATTTTTAGAGAATGTTGCCACTGTTCACAGAGCTCTCCAAACACGGAGCCAGAATATAGTGAGCCACCCAGGTTTCATTCCCCTCAACCCCAGAGGTAGTGAAGCCTTGAGCAGCTTTTCCAGGTATTATGGAGAGATTAGTTATGTGTGCCACGAGTTAAAAAAAAAAAAAAAAAAAAAGAGTTGAAAAGCACTGGTCTAGGTATTTTCCTCAGATTTATAACAGCAAATAATCTCAGTTGCTAGTTCCTCTCAAATAATTTAACAACCAATAGTGGAACGAATGAAATAAAATATAGTGATACACACCAGCATTTAAATATTAACTAGACCTATATGAAAGGTAAAACTTAAAGGCTGAAGAATTATATACAGGAAAATACAATGACCTTAATTACCATACATACAAAGAACATTGACCAATAACGTTAATTCATTCACAGCTAACTGTGTAGCTATTTTATTTATTTTAAATATATTTTTATTGGTTACAGAGAGGAAGGGAAAGGGAGAGAGAGATAGAAACATCAATGATGAGAGAGAATCATTGATCGGCTGCCTTCTGCACACCCCTACTGGGGATTGAGCCCGCAACCTGGGCATATGCCCTTGACCGGAATCGAACCCAGGACACTTCAGTCCACAGGCTGACGCCCAATCCACTGAGCCAAACCGGCTAGGGCAGTGTGTAGCTATTTTAACAGTCCTAGAGGGAAGCAACTGTGTACCCACAAGATAGCTGTGTCATTGACAAGTTAAGTTCGTCCCTAAGTGGAAAAAGGCCTGTCCTTGGAAGAAACTATGGATGGCAACAGTTACTTACCAGGCATCAAGAACACACCTCTGGCCAAAACCGGTTTGGGTCAGTGGATAGAGCGTCGGTCTGCGGACTGAAAGGTCCCAGGTTCAATTCCGGTCAAGGGCATGTACATTGGCTGCGGGCACATCCCTGGTAGGGGGTGTGCAGGAGGCAGCTGGTCGATGATTCTCTCTCATCGATGTTTCTAGCTCTCTATCCCTCTCCCTTCCTCTCTGTAAAAAATCAATAAAATATATTAAAAAAAAAAAAAAAGAACACACCTCTGGGCTCATGCGTATTTGGTCACTTGCGTTAGCGCACCAGACTCTTCTCTGAGCCCACACTCTTGTTGGACTGACCCCCTCTCTGACATGTATCTTCCAATCACACTCTCCTTATTAATATTTCTCTGTGCTTTTGAGAGCATGCTCTCATTCTACCAATGCATTCCTACAGTATTAACCAGTCACATTTTGCTTAGTTTATGGTTCAAGAGCCTCTGAGATTTAAAGCCCCAAAATATTTGGGCAAAGTGTTTTTCTTGTAGAGTTTCTCATCTGATGCTCATAAGAGCCAAGAAAGTTAAGAAAAAAAACTATTTCATTCTAATTTCACAGATGAGAATGGTGACACAGTCTTCCTGTTTCTCCCCAGCATTCATCTCACCAACTACAAGAAATGGTTAGTGACAAGCTCTGGAATTCAAACTCATTTCTAACCTATTCTGGAATATTGGGCCTATTGCTTAACTCCCCATGTCTGTGCTTTCTTGTCAGCCAAGTAAGATTAAAAAGAAAAACAATTTAACTCATAAGACCATTGTAAGTGTCACATAAAGGAATTATCATAAAGTCCTTAGAATAGGACCTGGAACAAAGTAAGCAATAAATAGGTAAATACAAAGGAAGCAATGCATAATTATTGATATTAGTAGAGCTTCTAACATAAATGTCCAATTTCAATGATTTGTAATTCTAACTGACCAAATCATTTACTTGATCCCCATAGTCCCTATCAAACCTCTTTGAACTACCCTTTTATTCAAATATGGTAATAATTCAAAGACTTCCTCCCTCCCAGCAGCTATTCTGTCTCATCAAGAAAAATTTGCATGTCCCTTATCTTATACACTAGTAGGTTGTTAGTTTCTCTCTCAGGGCAATCTCAATTTCAAGTTCTTGAGCCTCAAATTACTCATGACTTATGCTGCCAGAAACTACATACCATTTATTGCCCATAAGATAGAAAAAAAGTGTATTTGGCTTAAAGTGGAAGTTGAAAGAAAGGTTGGAGGTTAGAGTAGAACAATCTAAAGTGAGTTATATAAGTGGATTTGTGACAAAATGAAGAAAACAGTCTGGGATCATTAGATGTAAGAGAAGTACTAATTCACTTAGGTGTAACGATTTAGATGGCTCTGATTCATGTCATACCATATATCAATTTGACAGTCTTACAAACCTTATCCACACTGAATCCAATCACAGAGCCTTAAGAGATTTACCCATCCTAATTAGTGGAAAAGTAGGAAAATATCATGCTCCTAATGTCCTCAGGAAAAAGAAAAAAATGCAATTGTTAATTGTCACCTGCCAGACCATACCCTTTACTTGTCAGTCATCACATGGATAGCTGTGGTTACTAATTGGATTATTTAGCACCATTGATGAGAGGCAGTCAGTAAAAAATATTTTTTGAGTGGTTGTTATAATTCTACAGATATTAGAAACAATTACCGTGAATTTACTCACAGAACGTCACATTGAAAATTCACATCTGAATCAGTGTTGAAACAGATTTCACTTGTGACCTTGAATAGTGTTATGAAAGGTGTTAGAGAAGGGAGAGTCTGCCAATAGATGGAAGGAAGTTGTCCTAAATATTACCTATTTATTTATGATTATCCATACTAAGACTGTGATTCATTAATCTATGTAAAAACTTATGTAGAAATAATATAATATAACTAGTGGTCCGGTGCACAAATTTTGTGCACCGGGGGTGGGGGGAGTGTCCCTCAGCCTGGCCTGCACCCTCTCCAATCTGGGACTCCTCAGGGGATGTCCAACTGCCGGTTTAGGACCAATCCCTGTGGGATCCCTGTGGGATCAGGCCTAAACTGGCAGTCGGACATCAGACATCCCTCTCACAATCCGGTACCACTGGCTTCTAACTGCTCACCTGCCTGCCTGCCTGATTGCCCCTAACCACTCTGCCTGCTGGCCTGCTCACCCCCAACTGCCCCCCCTGCCGGCCTGATTGCCTCCAACTGCCCCCCACTTCTGGTCTGCTTGCCCCCAACTGGCCCCCCCTGCTGGCCTGCTTATCCCCAATTGCACCCCTGTCAGCCTGATCACCCACAACTGCCCTCTCCTTCTGGCCTGATCACCCCAAACTGCCTCTGCCTCAGCCCCACCACCATGGCTTTATCTGGAAGGACGTCCGGAAGGTCTCCCGGTCTAATTAGCATATTACCCTTTTATTAGTATAGATTGTGCAAAAAAGGAAAATAAGTTATTGGTTTTTTTAACATTACAGAAGAAACAAATCCTTTCATTTCATTATATTGAAGGATGATCCTTTTCAAGTGTTCAAAACATTTCCAGAAATTGACAAACAAGTTAGGTGTGGTCTTGCAGATAAAATATTTAAATCAGTACTGTCTAAATCTATGTCTACCAATCTTAGTTGTACCTCCAAAGTTACATATGAGTCTGATTATATTTTACTGACAGGTTCTAACCTACTGATAATTTCAAACTTTCTCCACAGTTCACCTCCAACTCTCCACTCCTCTTTACCCTCAGCTCTCAGCAGATGGTCATGTCTCATAACCCACAGAAAATTAAAGCCATCATCTCAACACTTCTTCAACTTTGGGCCACCGAACTTATAAATTTACTTAAATCTAACTTGTTTCTAGATCTTTCTTATCATTTAAAAATACTCAAGTTATCATCATTTAAATTTTTTTTAAACAGAATCCATACTGAATTCCTTGTGCACCTAAAATTGCTACTTTATCTTTCTCCTTTCTTTCAGTCAAACTGGTACAACAATCTATGTTAGCTAACTGTACTTCCTTAATTTTCATTTACTCTTTAGGCACTGTCTTTGAATATCAAACCTAGATAAATAAAACACTCATTTTTTTTTGGAATGGTGGCTTGAGGTCATTTGTAAACCATCTTCCCAGCAAAACAATGATGACATGAAACTATTAAACAAAAACACAGAACGAAACCAAGTTGTATTATCTGATAATTATCCTAAGAGCCTACAACGAATGGAGAAACACTTATTTAAGAAAATCTACTAAATCTCAGAAAAATAAAAGTGTGTGCCATTTGCCCATAACCCAAATTCCCCCATGCCCTCAGGTCAGTGAGATGGAAGCTGTATTCTGGGAAGCTTCAGCCAGTAAATTAGGGCTCTCTCTCTTCACAGGTCCTGATTCCTTCCTGGATAAGGCAGTTGTTGTTGTTTTTTGTTTTTGTTTTTTTTTGTTTTTTTTGTGTGTTTTTTTTGGTATCATCTCCTTTCTCATAGTTCTGGATGACTTAATATTGGTAAAAAAAGGCAAATGTTTCCAAATTAATCCAGGCACTCAGCTCAGTCCCCATCAGAATCCCAACAGAACTTGGGCAGACATTTCAAAGTTAAATTGAAATTCATATAAAAATGTAAAGAACCAAGAGTAGCAAGATATCTTGAAAGAGAACAAATTTAGATAACCAATACTTCTTAAATTCAAAACTTACTTACAAAGCTACAGTAATCAAAAAAGTGTGGTACTCATCCTGGCCTGCTAGCTCAGTTCGTTACTGCATAGTACTGATATGCCAAAGTTTCAGGTTCAATTCCCTGTCAAATTCCTGGTCAGCCACGTACAGGAATCAACCAATGAATGCATAAATAAGTGAAACAATAAATCAATGTTCCTCTCTCTCTCTCTTTCTCTCTCAAATCAATCAATAAATTTTTTAAGTGTGGTAGTGGCAGAAGGGTAGTCATGGATTAATGTACAGAATTGAGAGTCCAGAAATAAATTCTTGCATTTATGGTCAATTGACTTTAATAAGGAGATGATGCCAAGACAATTCAATGGGGAAACATGTGGTGCTGTATTTACATGCAAAGAATAAAGACAGGCCCTGGCTGATTTGGCTCAGTGGATGGAGCATCGGCCTGCAGACTGAAGGGTCCTGGGTTCGGTTCTGGTTAGGGCACATGCCCGGGTTACAGGCTCAATCCCCAGTGTGGGGCATGCCGGAGGCAGCCAATCAATGGTTCTCTCTCTCATCATTGATGTTTCTATCTCTTTCACCCTCTCCCTTCCTTTCTTAAATCAATAAAAATATCTTTTAAAAAAAAGAATAAAGACAGATGCCTCCCTTAAATTAACACAAAATTATCTCAAGATAGACAACAGAAATTTAAGAATAAAAAATATAGAGAAAAATGTAGAAATAAACACTAAATAAGAATATGAAAAATAACACACAAAATGAAAGAATATATTTTAAATCATATCAGATAAAAAATTGTATCCCAATTATATGATGAATTCTTACAACTCAATAATAAAAATAACTAATTTTCTTAAAAATAGATAAGGAATCTATAATAATAAAAGCATAATATGCTAATTAGACCAGACGTCCTTCCTTCAAGCAAAGTGGCAGCAGGCGGGGGCCATGGTAGAGGCCCCAGCCATGGTGGCAGCAGGCAGGGGCCCGGACCAAGCCCCTGCACGAATTTCGTGCATCAGGCCTCTAATCTGTCTATAAAGTTCTCTAAAGAAGATATACAAATGGCCAATAATCACATGAAAATGTTCAATAGCATTACCAATAGGGATATGGAAATCTTAACCACAATCAAATACCACTTCACACACACTGGTTGGATATAATAAAAACGATTAGATAATAAATAGAGTCAAGAATATGAAGAAATGAGAATCCTTACACATTCCTGATGAGAATGTAAAATGGTGTAGGTACATTGGAAAACAGTTTGACAGTTCCCCCAAATGTTAAACATAGAATTGCTCTTTGATCAAGCAATTTCACTCTCAAATAAATAAAAATATAATCCATGCAAAACTTGTACATTAATGTTCATAGCAGCATTATTCAAACAGCCAAAACTGATAATAAGCCAAATGTTTACTAACAGATGAATAAATAAGATAAATAAAATGTGGTATATTATTATAATGAAATATAATTCAGCAATAAAAAGTATTGAAGTACTGATATGTGGTACAACATGAAAATTATACACACACACACACACACACACACAAACAAATACATCAAGGTTTTAAATATTTAGTGTAAAAATAAATGTAAGTCCTTGACACTACATGGTATATTTATTTTCTTTACAATTTCTCTATTATTATAAAAATTTGGACTTGTATAAAAGTTTATATTTCAAAGTAAAGTATAATGCATTACTTATAATTAATATACTGTTTCTCATGATGCCCTGGTTCAACTACAATTATGTTGCTAATCTTTTCAAAGACCCTATGAAGAACACAGTAATATTTTTCCATCTTGAGGAAGGTATGTTAAGGCAAGGTAGTTTAAATGATTATCTCTAGAGATGTGACAATTAAGTAAAATAGATATTTATCTGGTATTTTCTAACAACATAAAAGAAAATGACACATTTATCGGTAGTAAAGAGACTAAGAGGAAAATTGAGGTAATTACTTAAATAAGTCAAGGTGAAATAAAATTTTTTCTGAATTTTTTAAATAGTTTGGCTCAAAGCTTTCCTTTTAAGTATAGAATCAACTCATAATCATTACCTCATTTCTCCATTTCACTTTGTGTATATTTTACCTCAATTGCATGAAGTTTTACCAGATGATTGCTCTACTTTTGCCTTGCCAAGCCATTTCATTCAGATAAACAGAGAAAGATTTTAGATTTGTAATGTAGAACATCTTTTAACCCTCGTATTTCTTTTCCTTGATGTATTTCTTTAAAAAATAATAATAATATATATATTTCAGTGAGGAAAGGAAAGGGAGAGAGAGATAGAATCATCAATGATGAGAGAGAATCATTGATTGGCTGCCTCCTGCATGCCCCACACTGGGGATAGAGCCCACAATCTGCATGTGTCCCTACAGGGAATCAAACCCTGACCTCCTAGTTCAGAGGTAGATGCTCAACCACTGAGCCATGCCGGCTGGGCAATGGATATTTTTTAAATAATACTTGAATTAATTCTCAAAAATCTTCAATGTAGAATTTGATTCTAATCATATAACAAGTATGGCTGAAAAGTAATGTTATCACAAGAAAAATAAATATTTTCCAAAAAGAAAAGATTTCTGCCTTGTGGATTTCTAATTAGCAAACATTTCATAGTCTGAATTTTCTCAGAAGTGATCGAAATGATCAGAATGCAAATTAGACATGTATAGGTGTGACCAATGTCTAGTGTAAAAGGAAAGCTTTGAGCCAAGCCATTTAGAAAATTCAGAAAATTTTTCTTTTACCTGGACTTATTTAAGTAATTACCTTAATTTTCCTCTTCGTCTCTTTACTATTAGATAAATGTGTCATTTTATGTGTGACCAAACCACGTACACATTGTCTTGTATAAACTTACCAAGTTTATGAAAAGTCTCTGAATTTTTATACGAGGTTAAAAACAATTTAGCTTTCTACTACAATTTGGTATTTTTTCTATATTTCAGTTTTTCTTTTAGGGTCAATGAAAACTAATGACTAAATACAGATAGAAGAAACTGATATTTTTCTAAAGTATATAGACTAAAACTATCCGCCAATGAGAGAGAGAAAAGACAAGGTTTTCTGGATTGTCTAGATTTATTACCTTGGAAAACATTCTATTTCACTCTTCACTTAGGCCACAGAATGAGAGTCCTTTAAAATATGGTTTAAAAAAAAGAATCTCAGATTTATATTCTCTTTTAGCTGTTGTATTACTAAAAGAAATAAATCTTCAAAGTGCAAAAAATACTGCTTCCATGTTTTCGGCAATAACTTATTATCTTTGACCCAGTCTGTTGTATGTAGATTTTATATTGAATATGCAAAAAAATATTGTTTTTACATGTTGCTTTGTTCCACTGACTCTGTAACAATTGTAGTTCCTAAGATATGTCATCATATTCATTCCATATTTAAGGAAAGGTAGAGGAAAATTTTTAAGTGTGTGTCAAAATAGCCTATTACATATTCACATATAGAATATATTTGAGGAATTGCCTTCATTGAAACAAACTATAAAAGCCTTGAAGCTTTACAGTGACAGACTTGGTCGGCCACACAGACAGTGTAAAATTGGATTCATTGTGATTATTTCTGGGCAATAATTCAGAGCAAATAACATCAAGGAAGGCTTGTGTAAACCCAGATGGAAAAAGTGGATTTAAATCAAACTAATAGGTTGCAAAACATATGAAATATGCTTTGTATTGTGCCTTGGAGACACATGGCCAAATCCATATTCAAAAAGTAAAAACAAGCCAGAGTGATTTTAGGAATAAATTACTTGTCATCGTGATCTTTAAAAATGCCAGAAATTAATGCAAAAATATAATCCTAACATTTATTGCAGCTAAAATAAATGTCAACATATTAGACTTAACTGGTGAAGCTTTGTAGTAGCATTTCTAAAGAGTGAAAGGAACATGACAAGCTGTATTTCACATTTATTAGAATGTGATTTGGTCTTCTTTATCATAAGCAGTAGATTTAAACACTTTATTTTCATTCACTTCATGGTATGGAGGAAAACGTTGACTCAGATAAGAAAAATATATGCTATACAAAGTTGTTCACTGAAGCAATCCATCAATCTCAGAAGCTAAATATGTATTATGACAACACCAAGCCTTTGTAGTTAGAAAAAAGGATCATGTACAAAATGGCTATGACATATTCCGTGTCCCAGGCAGCATATGCGAGTGGGAAATTCTGTGTGGGTGCACAGGCATACATAATATATACAGTCATTTTTTGAAATTCCCTATCATATTGTTTGCAGAGCTGACAGTGAACAATGTCCAGGCCCAAGAATTCCAGTAACTTATCTACTAAAAAGGTTCCTTTTTATAAAAGTTATAATTTATATGTGTGTTAAATGCATATTTTTTGAGTACCATTCCCAAAGTAAACATTTCTTTATCACATTGCTGATATTTTATAATCCATTTTTTAAAAAATCACTCCATTTAATCCTAATAGAATATTCATAGAATTCAGGTACTATGGAAAATGACAAACTTATTTTCTCTAGATTTCACCAGGATCAAACATAACAATGTTTACCATATGAAAAGTAAAATGTGTAGTCCTGGCCAGCATGTTCAGTGGTTAGGGTGTAGGCCCATGCACTGAATGGTCATGGGTTTACTTCCTGGTCAAGGGCACATACCAGAGTTGCAGGTTTGATCCAATAGTGCAGGAGGCAATCAATCAATGTGTCTCTCTCACATCAAGATTTCTCTCTCTCTCTCTCTCTCTCTCTCTCTCTCTCTCTCGCGTGCACGCGCACGCCCTTCTCTCTCTCCCTCCTTCCCACTTTCTCTAAAAATCAATGGAAAAATGTCCTCAGATGAGAATTAACAAAAATAAATTTTAAAAAGTAAAATGCGTAGAGTGCATTATATAAACCTATAGGTACATAAACACAATAAATATGTATGTATGTAAATCCAAATGTTTGCTTACACATTTAGTGTGCATTGATAAATATATAAATACCTTTTCCAGGGGAAATAACAGTTTTTATTTGCATGAAGGAATGTGCAATTATATATGCAAATTTTGAAATGTCTAGTATGAAAATTAGTAATTTCAACACACTGTACTCTGCAAAGTTATTTACATTTGAATATGAATCCACTTATCAGTTAGGGAGTAAACAAAATTCCAAATGTCTAAGCATAAATATGTTGTATATAAATATACTATGTGTTGAAACAATGTGATTATATGGACTCAGCATATGCTGCCAATAAACACCAGCAAGTAATAAGATAATGTACTTGGACATTTTTTTCTCAGACGCCTACTATGAAATTTTTACATTAAAATAATTACTTGGAAATCAAGACCTTAAATATAAACATTTAAATACATTTGTTTGAACATTTAATGATAATTATAATAGCCCAACTTCTTAAGTAGTTACATGGGAAATTAAGATACTACTTTCACATTGTTTGGGGCAAAAGTGAGAGGTTTAATCCAAACTAAGTGTAAATATGACAAAATTTACAGTATTCTTTATTCTTTAATTTATACACACTCCATATATTCCTCTGTTAAATTAAAATATTATAAAAAATAAACTGTGCACACGAGCCGATTTGGCTCAGTGGATAGAGTGTTGGCCTGTGGACTGAAGGATCAGGTTCAATTCAGGTCAAGGGCACATGCCCGGGTTGTGGGTTGCGGGTTCAATCCCCGGTTGTGGATTGCGGGGGCACGCAGGAGGCATCCAATCAATGATTCTTTCTCATTATTGATATTTCTATCTCTCTCTCCCTTTTCCTTCCACTCTGAAATCAATAAAAATGTATTAAAAAAATAAAGTGTGCTAAAGAAACTAGTCTTGCGATAATGCAATCTCATCCACCATTTACAACTGTGATTTCATCTTTTGGCTCTAAGTGTTAGGAGCAGAAATAGAATAGTGGGGACTAGCTATAATTATAATAAATACTAGGGGCCCGGTGCATGAAATGCATGCGGGGGGGGGGTGCTTCAGCCCAGCCTGCCCCCTCTCACATACTGGGAGCCTTCAGGGGATGTCCTACTGATGGCTTAGTCCCGCTCCCTTTATGGGAGGCAACCAGGCTGATCAAGGGAAGGCACCAGCTCCATCACCCCCACTGCTGCAGCCACTGCCAGTCACCGAAACCACCAAGGTATTTTCATCAAAATGAACTCCAGTCCCTTCACCATGAAAAAATGACAACTTTCTTTAGGTATTTTCAAGATCTGTCTTTCATAGGATATGACATTTCTTTATTTCTTTTTTTAATCCTCACCTGAGGAATGTTTCCATTGATTTTTAGAGAATATGGAAGAGAAAGGGAGAGACAGAGAGAAACATCAAAGTGAGAGGAACACTTTGATTGGTTGCCTCCTGCATGAGCCTTGACCTGGGCCCCGGCCAGAGAGGAGCCTGCAACCTAGGTACATGCCCTTGATCAGAATCAAACCTGGACCTTGAGGTTGGCAGGCTGAGGCATTATCCACTGAGCCAAACCCGCTAGGGCAGGATATGACATTTTTTAGCCCTCCAGCAGTGGACCTTCAAATTTTTCTCCAGGAGTGTGGTGGAAAAACCCTAGATCACCTTTTTGGATTCTTATTACCCAAGTTACTAAGAATATTACCAATTGCATACACGGAGCTTAGCCAATGAGCAGTCAGAAAAGGTACATAGATCAAGTGGGTTAGAAACTCAGTTCACACTGATTGCCAGCTCTGCCTCTGCCCAGGCCTAAAGCCTTGGGGCCTGGGCAGGTGCCCTCCAGCTTCCTCCAATTGCTGGCTCTGCCCCTGCCTAGGCCTAAAGCCTATGGGGCCCCCCAGCTCCCTCCAATTTCTGGCTCCCTCTCCCTCCAATGGCTGGCTCCCTCTCACTCTGATGGTTGGCTCCCTCTCCCTCTGATCGCTGGCTCCCTCTTCCTCCGATCCCTCGCTCCCTCTCCCTCCGATCACTGGCTCCCACTCCCTCCGATGGCTGGCTCCTTCTCCCTCCGATAGATGGCTGGCTCCTGCTCCCTCTGATCACTGGATCGCTGGCCTCAGGGCCTGGGGCCTGGGCCCCACAGCACCCTCCGATCGCTGAATCCGCCCCTGCCCCCCAGCTCCCTCAGATGGCCGGCTCTGTCCCTGCCCCCTTGGCTCCAATCGCAGGCGTGGCCCTGCCCAGGAGCCCCCTGGCTCAGGCCCTCCCCAGGCGGCTCAGGACCCATGTGGGGCCTACCTTGGAGTGACCTGGGTGCTGAGGAGCCTACCTTGGAGGGACCTGGGTGCCAAGGATCTTCCCGGATGGAGGCCGCTTGTTGCCTACTATGCAAATTAACCACATTTGTTGGGTTAATTTGCATACTCACTCTGATTGGCTGTGGGCATAGCGGAGGTATGATCAATTTACATGTTTGTCTATTATTAGGTAAAATTAGTCATGCTCTTTTAACCATAATTGTTCTGTTCTGATTAGAGAAACACATTCTGTCATGGCTGAGAGTTGGATGCCCCAGGACATGGGAGTTAACCTTGGAATGCAGTCCATTCTCCTCTTCCAAGAACTGCCTTTCATCATGGAAAGATTAACAATATTATTGCTGAAACAATCTGGTCCCAGAGGCACCCATACTTGCAACCCCAGCCCATATGGCCTGTAGCCTGTAACCATTATACCTTGCCTACCTCCCACGCCTGCAATTTCTACTTTCCTATGTAATCTTTGTCCTTCTACCCAATATAAGCAGCTGGCTTATGAGAAGGGGTAAAGCAAATGTTCATGAATGACCTGCTGCTCTCTCATACTGCTGGCATGATTGGTATAAACGCTCATATATGATTCAACCCTGGTTGTCTGAGAAAGGTGCTGAGAAATCTATTTTGATATCGTACTGAGCAATACATTTATTCTATGATGAGTTTGCTATCTCCATGCATCCATGAGTTAATTTATTCAATGAAAAAAACTCATGTGCATGTAGCCCAGGGCTAAGCATATGTGCACGGTTTATGAATATAGTACATAACACTCTTCCATGCCAACTAGTGAACTAAGTGCTGCAGAATCAGAACACCTGACCCTGGAAAAACTGTTAGTATAATGAAGAAGACAGATAAACCAAATTCATTGTGATGAGTAACATAGTAAAAACATGGAAGCAGAGGAAACACCTAATCCTGCTGGTCTGAGGAGGGTGGAGTCAAAGGGAATGATAAGACTGTGGCTATGAGGGAGGCTTTATATAAAAAATGATTCATAACCTAAAGTTGGACATGTAAGTGGAGGTTTTCCAGGTAGGTGAGTTGTGTAGGTTTGATGTGGCATGTTCTACCTGTCTGTACTGGGAGGCAGGTCAACATAATTGCTGGAAGACTATTTATAGTTAATAAAGTCCTAGGGGATTTTTGTCATGTCCCTGCCATGTACTTATTCTCATGTCTCAGTGCCCTCATTTTTCTTCATTCCAAGAAAAAGGACTCTAACCCAATCCAAAGCAAAGTAAATTACTAATTATAGAATCAAGGGCTTTGCACATACAAACAACAAATCTGCATAACTCGTCTCAGGAGTTAAACCAAATCAAGTGAAACAAACTTTTATGCTTGTACAGTAATAATTACTGCTTTTAAAACAACAGAGATTCTTAAGATCACATAATGTACAATGTGCATATAAGTGTTAGTTCTCTTTCAAATATAAATCTCTATTTTAATAGAACTGAGTAGTCATAAAAATAACACACTGGACACAATCATCATTGTGACTTACTTCTTACTCATATGCTTGCTGCCATCCCCTTTCTCTTCTCATCCTATGCCTAATTATTCCAGTTCCTAATGACAGTCCTCTAGCTCCATATACTGACGGAGCTCATAACAGTCTTCTTCTAAGAAACTGTCTCCTGAGACTATTGCTTTTTTACATGCTAATTATTCCAACAGAACCAAGGGCAGAGCTCTGCATAGATGAAATATATGTTTACCTTTGTCACAGGATTTGTCATAAAAACATATGAAACCACACACTGCAAATATTTCCCCCAGGACTTACTTTGGTTGGGTAAGACATTTTCTTACCTAGGAGATGTTTCACTTGACATCCAATATAATGCTCATTATTAAATTAATGTTTCATTTTAGCTATTTGACACTTTCAATTAAAAAGGAGGGATCATATGGAAATAAGACATAGATTGTGACAGAATAAAGAGTGTTCTGGACTAGGTATTAGGGGAACTGGGACCATAGCTAACCACTTATGAAGGCAGGGAATGTGACAGAAGATGGCAGTGACATAAGATAATCTATTATTGCTGCTCTGGCAGATTGGGGCTAGGGTACATGGAGTTATAGGCTGCTCTGACCCACGAGGAATGTGGATGGGATAGAACCCTGGAATTTTTAAAAAAAACATTCTTATAAAATAGTCACAGGATTTAAGGAATGTAAGAAAATAGCTTATTAGGAAATGTTCTGTAATGGCTTTAATTCAGGGGACCAGAAACTCTTGAAACATGGACTTTGATAATGAATTATTTTAAAGGGGAAGTATCTGGGTTAAATAAGACCTCAAAGTAGTTGAGATCATTTAAGCAAGGATGCTAAAAGGAGAAATAGTAGTGAAGCAGATAACTTGTAAAGTATGGTGTCAGATGATTTATGCATAACTCATGATAATTATCTCACATTTCATCTATGGTAAGGCACACACAATCCATGTCATTTTGATCCAGACAAATAATGAATAAGACTGTAACAGTTTTTTCAACATTAGTGGCCCAAAAATAATTTCAATTATACAAAATTTAAAAATAAACTTCTAGCTCCAGTACATTTTATACTCAACTAATGGAAATTTTATTTGTTTATTTAAAGTGATTTTAACCCTTTGCACTCGCTTTTTTCTTGATTCCTTTATTCTACTCGGGATTTAATTTTTTAAATACCCCAGATTTTACAAAGCGCAGCAGTAGAATAAAAAAACTGGAGTTTCTTTTTATAAAAACTTATTTATTTGGATTTTTTTATATTTCAAATTATTGATACATTCAAAGAGTATAAAAAGAGCTGCTACCGATGCTAACCGTGTCGAGTCACACTCGACATCTGAGTGCAAAAGGTTAAATATTTAGCCCATATAGTACTAATCTAATAGTCTTTCCCTTAGAGATTTTTGTTCTTCTGAAATATCTGCTGTTTTTTTTTTTTAATTTATAGTCACAGTTATCAAGAAAAATATTGGAGCATGCATTCTGTCACTTCCATGAATTATCTATTTTTAATATAGATAAACTAGAGTTCCAGTGCACAAAATTTGTGCACTGGGGGGGGGGGATCCCTCAGCCCAGCCTGCCCCCTCTCACAGACTGGGAGCCCTCAAGGGATGTCCTACTGACGGCTTAGGGGAGCGGGGAGAGGGCTTAAGCTGCAGTCTGGCCTCCCTCTGTGGGAGGTGACCAGTGGGCCGATCAGGATGGCATGGGCATCGAATGGCTGGCCCCGCCCCTATTGCGCCACGGCCGCTGGTGGCCTCCCTCTGCGAGAGGCAACCCCAGCAGGCCTATCTGGGGATGGTGCTGGGCAGCCCTGCCCCGAATAGCCTCGCCACTACTGCCACCCGTGGCCTCCCTCTGCAGGAGGCAACCAGGTGGGCGATCAGGGGATGGCGCCAGCCCCCATTGCCCTGCTGCCGCTGGTTGCTGCCAACCCCCCACCCCATCGCCATCCCCTCCGTCTGTTGGCATGTGCCTTGGCTGGCCTGTTGACACCTGCTCGCTGGCCCCGCCCCCCACTGACCAGTTGTTTCGCTGTTTGGTCTATTTGCATATTTCACTTTTATTATATAGGATTGCTTTATTGGAGGGAGATTTAGCCACCAAAATGACCTCTAGAAGGAGTGTTTTTCAAGGTGTGGTCCTACATTTTAACAGGAAACCCAGATGAGTGTTATGATTGTATTATTTGAGAGGATCTCTTTTGAAGTGTGACACTTCAGTAAAGAGACATTGGCTCATTAAAATTATGCCTCTGGGATGACCACATTCATTATCTGATTTTTATTGTTAAAAATTGAGCACCCAATATCTCTTTATTAATCTATATAGGCTCATAATGTTTCCGCATCTTGAAAGTCCCCGTACTCACAGAGCATTGAATGACTTCGATAAGTATTTTTAAGGGATCATGCAGGAAAGCTAATTTAGGTGATAGGAATGTATAGTAGATAGATAATATCCTAGATTAGGAGAAAAGATGACACATTAGCCTTACATGGTGGTGGCTGAAGGCAGAAAAGCAAACTTTGCGGCAAAGAAAGAGCACTAAGTCTGTCTTCTGTCCTAATTGTTTGGCTATTGCTGACCTAAGCAAGCTCCCTTACACTGTTCCTTTTCCTGGATACCTTCTCCCAATTATTAGAATCACCCATTCAACGAAGTTGCCCCAACTGGAAAACTTGGACTAATACCATTTGCTTTGTTTGCTTTCATCTCTGTGTAATCAGCCAAATAGTTCCATCAGGTTTCCTCATAAATATGTCTCTGATCCACTGCCTCTGTCTCGTCCTAGTTCCCAATATCAGTCTCTTTTTCTTGGGCCGCAAAACACTGCAACTGTCTAAATTGATCCTTCCCACAGCCACCAGAATGGTTCACTTAAAATGAAAGCAAGACCAGGATGTTCCCATGCTTGACATTCTTCACTTTTCCTCCTCCTGTGGAATAAAATCTAAGCTCCCTGCTATGGTATATAAGACCCTCAGAGGTCTGTCCTCTGCCTACTTCTCAGGTCGCCGTGGACCCAGGCCTGACTGCTGCAGCACTGGCCGCTGCGGATCCAGGCCTGACTTCCACCCCAGGCCCCCTCTGCCCCTCTGCCTGTGTCTGCTCTGGGGCTGCCTGAGCCAGTGTGGCAGTGCAGCAACTCAGGCAGGCTCTCCTGTCTCTGTCTTCGCTCAGGGCCTCACCTGGGTGCACAGCCTCCTCCTGACTGGTCATGACTGTTATAGCATCCCAGCCTAATTTACATATTACCTCTCTCTCTCTCTCTCTCTCTCTCTCTCTCTCTCTCTATATATAGATATATAGATAGATAGATAGATATATAGATAGATAGATAGATAGAAATCAGTAAAAGAAATCTGTATGTGGCATAAAACTAGGAAGTTATGCATTAATATCAGTATTATATTTTAATTTATCCCAGAAACTTAATTTATATAGCAAAGTGTTACGCCAACAAAATCAAGTGGACTTACAAAAGCATTTTTCACTTTCCTGAATCTTAGATTAATATTTGAGAATAAAATTAATGATACTGTATTTGTCCCAAACAATAATTTTACCAACCTGTCAGCACTTTTAAAAATCCCTTACATTCACGTTTAGATAATGGAAAGTTCATCTCTTGCTATTATGAAATATGTGTAGTCCTTTCCAATAATGCTGTCCACAGTTGATAGAGTACAAATACGTTTTTATATATGAAGATACATCAATGCATAATTATGAACAGTTTTGGTCTCTATTCAAGTGTAGTTTTATGCATATTTTTGCATATGTGTGTGTATGGTGTGTGAGAGAAAGGAAGAGAAATGACTCACATGAGTTCAATATTTAATGCCTTCTTTTATGTTATCCCTATCAATCAAATTATCCCTAATATATACAGAGAAGTTATTTATCTCCAAACCAGCAATTACATGACTGCACTGATGGCACAACCATTCATATTCACTTTCTTTCTCACTCAATATATTTATTCCTCCTTCTTCACCTCTCAGCATGATGCTTCCTCATCAAATCCTAAGTGCAAATGCCAAAAGCCTGTCTAGTGTGTGTCTTTTCTGTTCTTATTTGATGAACATCAATTCTGATTCACTACCCTTGTTTGTGTCCGTTTTTGTCATATCCCCAATGTTGGAGATGCCAGTTAAGAAACAAATTGGTTCTAAAAACTGGACACGTTTGTGTTTTCTGTCTGCCTGGCTGGGCATTGCCACCTCCGGTTGCTGTCTCCTTTGTCATTGAAATACCTGCTGTCTTGAAGGCTAGCACATAAAGTCTTCATCAGGAAGGAAGCTGTTTTTTGAATATGCTCTGAAGTCTACAGAGTAATCCAATTGGAAGGAAATGATTGGGAATCATTACATTTTCTCTAACATTACAGAGCTGTGATGACTTTATCAGCTTTGTCACATAAGCACTAATGCTTTCTCCTTCAAACTAAATGTGGTTTGTGAAATCTCACTCTGGATGCCATTAGAGACAAACCATCACCGTTTCATTGAAAATCCTCGCTGCAGATTTCCCAGGTGTTTTCAAATTTCTGACTAGAATGTGTGTTTTCCTATAATTATACTATAGGGAAGACCTAAACTTGTTTTGTGTAGGTTCAATCATCTTGCTGTTTTCACTTAGATTTAGAAATCTGACACTGGAGCCAACTAAAAAATCCTTAGATCCACAAATACATAAGTTTTATGAAAATCACTTTTAATAAATAAGCTTCATAGGTTTCTTTCATTCTTTTGTATTGACCAATTAAAACTAAAGAAAAAAATTAAATAGATTTTCATCCAGAGAGACCAGCTGACTCTTTAATAATGACCTCAGGAAGACAATTTTGGGGGTGGAATAGGACTGTTACTGGTGGAGAGAGGTCCTTATCCCGACCTGTTGCTTATGGGAAAGGACTTTTTGTGATATCTCAAGACAAAGAATTTTCTGAGTCTCACATGGGAGAATGAGTGATTTTTATTTCTGTGAATTTACATCCCCGAGTTTCCAAAGTTCCTTCTCCCTCAGTTCAGCCGTGGAAGAAGTGCAGCTGTGGCTTTAATACGGCTAAAGTCAAAGCCAGTGTCCAGAGTTTCCTTTCCATGTTAGAGCAGTGTCCAGTCCAGCATCAGGCTAGCTTAATTTGTGTTCCCAGTTACAGTCCATCAATCCATTGCATGTGGGTCCACATGGCCACATGGCTATGGAAGAAACATGAGTGACTGCAAGAGAGCCAAGAGCCAAGAGAAAGCCCAGAGCAACAAGAGAGCGGATTCCTTTGTTTAGGGGATTATGTTTTCACACATTTTCATGGGCTTGCAGTGACCACACCCATTCTAGCCAATGAGCCCTATCCCTTGGTTTGACTGACAGGCACCTTTCCTAGTCACCCCTACTTCGCTATATTAAATGATATATTAAATATCTAAATATTTCTACAAGTTTTAAGTTCACCTGATTTTAGCTTTTGTTACAGAAAAACTATATAATAGATTTGGGACTGTTAATATAATGTCTTTTACTGCATTAAAGGTATATTTCTTAAAAGTGAAAATACTCATAAATGTCAATCTAAGAAATGCTGGCTGTTGACTTTTTGATTACCATTGGAAAATTAAGGCTTAAAAATTATATGATTTTAATAATAAAAGGCATGGACATACATTTTTAAAGAAAAAAGAAAGTGAATTCAAATTATAAAAATGTTCATGAAAATTATAAACGGTTTGTAGGGAAGAATATTAAAAAAATTATATAAATAACACAAACCAGTAAGCCAGGACAAGCAGAATAGGGAAACTGAAATAATAAAACAGCAGCCCACAACCATCTAAAAAATCCTATCTTCCCTAAACCAAGGACACTTAAAAATAAATAATTTGAGAATAAACCTCATTTTGATATATTAGACTATAACTCTCCAAACTAATGTCTCTTTCCTTCCACCAGACCATTTGTCACAACTTGTATTATTCTAGCTTTTACTCGATTAATACTAAAATGTATAAAAGAGTTTGCCTCCACCAGGTTATAAGCCCTACTTGTACTCAGGAAATACCACCCCTAAATGCCACCAAAACCTCCTTTGGGGCCCAGGCCTCATTGTCCCTTTGACCCCCAGAGCAAGGACAATAGTCCAGATATAGGTATAAAAACTCACCAAGGCAGAAAGCTCCAGAAGCCTAGCAAGGGACAAAACTGGGGAAAACAAGAACCTCGCCCCCAGGGTAACCTATCCTCCCATTGGCCTTCCTGGGAAAAAATAGCCCCTCACACATATCAGCTGAATGACTAATAAATTATATATCCAGAATTCCACATTCCTGTAGATTATTACTAACAACATTTCCCTACCTGGCGCAGACAATCCCATCCCAACAGTGCAAGATATTTTTGAACTCATTACAGACCTCTGGCTCCAGGGCAATTTACAGGATTTCTCTTCAGATCACATGTATTTGTTTACCTTCATAGTGCTTCTAAATCTTGCAGACCTCTTATATCCCTAAAATGGTCCCCCTACTCACCCTAGACTATCTTTTAGCCAAAAAAAGGGGGGGTTTGTTTAATTACTAATACCTCCTGTTGTTTTTATCTAAGCTCTACAGGTCAAATAGAGGAAAAAAACACAACGAATTCTACAGAATACTCAATGGCTCAAGAGATCAGTCAGGACAGCATAGAGCAGTCCATATGGTCCAGCTTACAAGCAGCTCTGCCCAAATTAACCTGGCTTTTACCCCTTTTAGGCCCGCTAACTCTATTTCTCCTCCTCCTCCTCCTCCTCGTCCTCTTCCTCCTCCTCCTCCTCTTCCTCGAGCCCTATATTTTAAAATTAGTTGCCAAGTTTATTCAAACAAGATTACAAGACCTAGTTAAGACAGTAGGACAGTTTTTCCTTACCCAGGTAAAGGGACCCTACAGGCCTATACCCCAGGAAATAATCTGAATTTACTCCTTAGGCATCCACAACATCCCCTCTCATGCAGAAGCAATAAAAGAGAAATGACCATCCCATCCCCCTTCTTTTTCTTTATATATACCATTTCAAATGAGAATGAAAGGGTTAAAGAGAATAAAATGGGGCAGAGAAAACTTATTGTGCATAGCAGATATCTTGCAGAAAGCTTGCAGCCTTGAGCATGGCATAGCTCAGATAACCAGAAGACACCTGGCATGGGAAGAACCAAGGTCAGACTGGGCCCTTACGTCAGCAGAGGGGCTTACAGCCAGCAAAAATTAATAAAAACCGATATCTTCCTGCTCTCTTTGCTGATGCCTTTCTCAGTCTCAGTCCACCGGCACCCAGGTGCCTGGAATGAAATCTTTTTTTGATACATTATGGCTTCATGTCAGAGGTGTGTGATCCCGGCCCACTCTAAACCTTTTAAGATTCTATCATTTTCAAGTGGACCTGACTCACACTAACCAAACAGAAATGACTGATGTAAAATCAAGAGGTTCAAATTCTTATACTATTAAAGTAAAATAACTGGCAAAATTCACACCATGTGCATGTTGAAGATCAGTGCCAGGCTTTTCAGTGAGGAAGCTCTTGGAAAGAAGATTCTGACCTATACATTGTGTGTTAAGTACACAATCATAGCAAGAAGAATCCCTTGAAGATATTAATGACCGGTGCCATCAAGTCATTTATACTTCATTTGTCTTTTATGTATCAACTAGAGGCCCAGTGCACAGATTTGTGGAGTCCCTCGGCTTGGCCTGTGGGGACTGAGCCGAAACCGGCTCTCTGACATCCCCTGAGGGGTCCCGGATTGTGAGAGGGCGCAGGCCAGGCCGAGGGACCCCACTGGTGCACTAATCCATGAATGGGGCCTCTAGGATGCATATAAGATCTTTGGTTAATCTCTTCCTACCCTCTCTTCTACCCCTTCCCTCTGAGATTCATCAGTCTGTTCCATCTTTCCATGCCTGTGGTTTCTGCTCCTGCATTGAGCATCTTTCCCCTGGTGGTCAGTGTACATCATAGGTACCAGTCGGCCAGTCGGCAGGTCATTTAAGATTTTATATATAGAGATAGTTCTACTCACAGACTGCATGACTGATTCAACTTCTGAAATATCTGCCCTAGACATTGTAGTAGGTACACTGACATATCCTTGCTAAATTGAACTTCTGTTTCTAAGATGCTATGATAACTCTTATCTCCTTTGCCAAAAATATTTTTTGAGGACAGAGTTCTATTCAATTAATTTGGTTAATCTTATTAAGCAATTTTAGCTTAAAAACTGGATTAGGCAATACTTTAAAAATTAGTTCAAGTTTACTTGAATAAGTTCCTTTAGCTACACCCTTCTGTGCAGGATAAACATAGTATTTGTCATCCAAACTGGGATGCATTTGATACTTAATATTGCTAGGACTAAAACTGTAATTGGGTTTTGCCGTACAAACTGATGAGCAACCTGCTCCTACTTGTAGGCAATCTATACTTTTCCAGATCACTAATCTCATTAATTAATAGAATTCAGTTGTTTCCTCTTTTTACTTCAAATTTCTGGGATTGAATTTTTGTCATCCTTGATGACTATAGTTCTTTTCTCTAAATAGTTGCTTTAAACTCATTATACAGGTATCCCTTCCCTTATCATGTCTTTCCGATTTCAAAAGATTGCTGCAGACATTAGGACTGTGATGTGACATAATAGTTGTTTGGTTACATTTTATCCCTAAGGGCCTTTTGAAATTGTCACATTGTCTGAATTCCACCTGAAAACTTCATTTAGAAAAACAAGTCTTGGGCCAATTTCAACACACATGCTTCATGTTACCCCAAAATGTATTTACCTCATAGAGATAACGGTCTTATTGATTGGATTCTGGCTAATCTATAATAATAAAAGCATAATATGCTAATTAGACTGGATATCCTTCCAGACGACCTTCTGGACTAAGCCAGGGCTGTGAGGGAACCCTGGGTCCCTGGTGCCTGCCGGCAGCCAGAGGGAAGCCTGAGTCCTGGGTGCCTGCTGGTGGCCAGAAGGAAGCCCGGGTTCAGGGTGCCTACTGGCTGATGGAGGGAAGCCCAGGTCCCAGGTGCCAGAGGGAAGCCGATGCCAGCATCCAGGGAATGGGAGGCCCACTCTTGCACGAATTTCATGCATCAGACCTCTAGTGTAATATATGACACTTGCAGGTCTAGTTTCTGATAACTCCCACTAGACCCCTCCTTTCAACTCTTCCAGATGGAGAGTCTCCAGTGGAGGACTCTGGTGCCAAAGAAGTTGACAGAACAATATGATAAAACAAGCCTTGGCCCTGCCTTACAGACTCTCTCTAGTCTGAGAAATAAACTTTTACTATGGTAAGCCACAGTGATTCAGGGTCACTTGTTATAGTAGTTAATCCTCCCTGACTTATAAGAGTGCCATCAAAAAGAAATTCATAAAAACCCCACTGAAAATTCATAAAAGTCCCTGCCTAAAAGTCATGGAATACACTGGTGAAATAACTACTTATAAGAGCACATAAAGTCTTCCAATCTTTCTCCAATCTTACTTTACCAATAATTTAAATCATTATTAACTGCATTAAACAAATATACATTAATTATAATTTTCCTTTAGATTTTATTCATTGAATAATGTTTATCAAGGTCTTACTAATTTAGGTCTTATTAGGATACACCCATTCAACTATTTTTCACTGCCAATTTACCAGTTTGCCATTAGTCCTTGCACTCTCTAACCCATCATGTCCAGTGTTTCCTGGTTCATCTTCATAAGGCCGTCCCATTGTGCACGACCCCAATGGCTTCCCTTTTTTCACAGCATAAAGTCCAAACCATTTAGCCTTTTACTCCAACTTCTGTTATCTTCTCCAAACTCCTAATTTGAACATACATTTTATTAAACCCTAGATTAGTCACTGTACAGCAGTTATCTTCCTAAGAAGTAGCTTGATCTTTCCACGTCAATGATAATAAGTGAAGATAATAAGCTATACAAGGATTGAATATTCTATCCAAAATCGCATCAGTAGAAAGTACCAACATTGAAGCTACAACTCGGGAAATTTTTACTCTAAAGTTTGTTTACATTCTGTTAGTACTTTTGCCTTGCATTGTGCTTATCCATCTCAAAAACAATGATGGGCAAGTACATATAAATGATCATGTAAACTGAAGCCATGCAAACCTATATTCATAGCCAATGGGGAAAAATACCTTTATTTCACTGACTTTTAAAAAGTTCGTCAAACATTAAAACTTTCTTGCTGATAATTAAACGTGATGGGGAATAAAACAAGGGAAACGGATACTTATTTACTGCACAACTTAAAACATTAGAAAAGCTGAAAATTAAAGTGTTTTATTACTTTGTAAAAAAACGTATCAAGAGCAGTTTGAATGGTGCTTGCCTTCTTTTCATATAACTTACAATGTGGAGTGAGGGGTCCTCCTGGGGTCCTCAAACTTTTTAAACAGGGGGCCAGTTCACTGTCCCTCAGACCGTTGGAGGGCCAGACTATAGTTTAAAAAAAAAAAAAAAAAACTATGAACAAATTCCTATGCACACTGCACATATCTTATTTTGAAGTAAAAAAACAAAATGGCAAAAACACCCGCATGTGGCCTGTGGGCCGTAGTTTGAGGACGCCTGGACCTTCTTAGCACAGATCCGTTTCAATCATGTTATCCTTTAGACTTTCAATGTCATAAAAAACTTTCCAAGAATTTTTCAAATGTGAAGTTTTTCTTTACCAGCATCACTTCCTTGGAGGTCTTTTTAATTTTTTTGTCACAACAAATTTCCTCATTCATGTAAATAATAGTTGTCTGCATTAATTACCTTCTTCAGTCTCTTGAATGGTGGCCATGTCAACTCTTTCTTCTATAACTCTGCTAACATTGCATTCAAATTTCATTTCCAGCATTATCACTCTTTGTCTCTCTGTTGCATCTCCATATAGGCTGGCCAATTTCCTTTCCAATTACCCAGTTTTGCAAAGTGCCACATGGTTTGACCACTGGAAGACAGGGAGGCCACTTAACTACATGCTTTCCTGACTACGCCTGACCTGAATAACAGATGTACATGACCGATCACTGACAAAATTGGAAAGAAGTGGCATAATTGGTCACTGGTTACAATGCACATTTGTTAATTGTGTAGCAATTTGTGGACTCAAGACCTAGTAGCACATTTTGGACTCTTATGCAATTATTTGCAGTTCATATAAAAATTGAAATTTGAGCCAGGTTGTTGGAAGACTGGTGTCAGTTAACTAACTCACGGCAACTTAAATTTATACACATTCGTAAATGATTCTCAAATAGTCACCTCCAATATTTATGAAAATTATGTTTTTCTTTTATATCTAATTTATATATTTTACCTGTTCCTGTAGTCCCCTCCCTTTCTTGATTTTGACTTAGGGAATGAGGCAGGGTTTAGTCCATCACCAGCACATTTATACTTGTTGTTTACTTCCTTTTTCCTCCTCTCTGTCTCACCTCTCTTTTTTAGATTTTCTTAAGCTATAGGCCAAGGGTCCCAAAAAATATATACCTCTAAGGGGCAAGTAAATAATATAATTGAGCGCTGTAGGAAAGGGACTTGTGGCTTCTGAAGGACCCGTGCTTCCTGCAATGGACTGAGCATCTTCTTGGCTCCACAAGAAATTCTGCCAGAAAGAAATATCAGTCCTCCTAGATTTTTGGATTTTTTTCAAGAGGGAGCAAAATTTTTTTCTTTTCTAAAAATAGCCTTTCAGGCAGTTCTTCAAACAATTAAAAAACAAAATGATATGATCCAGCAATTCCAGTTCTGGATTTATACTCAAAACATTGAAAATAGTGACTCAACCAGATTGTTACACGCCAACGTTCATGGCAGCGTTATGCTTAATAGCCAAAAAGGTGAAAACAATCCAAATGTCCCAATTGATGAATGGATAGACACAATGTGGTCTAAATAGACATCGAAATATTATCCACCTGTAAAAAGAAAGGAAATGCTGACATGGATGAATCTTGAAAAAGTACACTAGGTTAAATAAGCCAGTCACAAAAGAATAAACACGGTACGAATTCATCCACATGAAGTACTTAGTCAAATTGATTGAAAGGGTAAATAGAATGGTGGCTGCCAGGGGGAGGAAAAAGGGAAAATTAGAGTTATCATTTCATGGGTAAAGAATTTCATTTTGTAAGTTTTGCAAACCCTTACTGTCACTGAACTATATACTTAAACATTATTCAAATATTCTATGTATATATGAAAAAAACACACCACATGTCTTACTTTATCCCTGGCGGGTGTGGCTCAGCTGGTTGGGCATTGTCCTGTGCATTGAAAGGTGGCTAGTTCCATTCCTGGTCAGGACACATGCACTGATTGCAGGCTTGACTCCCGTTGGGGAGGGTGGGGTGTGTAGGAGGCAGCAGATCTGTGTTTCGCTCTCACATTGATGTTGCCCTCTGTCTTTTCCTCTCCCTTCTTCTCTGTTTAAAAATCAACAAAAGTTTTTTCTAAGTGTCAAAAAATTCCTTTTTTAAAAAAATACTGGCAATTCGTTCTTTTAAATTATGTGTGGGAAGAGCTGAATCCAAGTGCGTTAGGACCTGATTCTGATAAAATATAATGGTGTGCTCCTTAAGAGAAGGCTGAATAATTGAATATATTCAGAATATATTCAGGAATATATAACAGGAGAGAGCTTCTGGTTGACTTGAAGAGAAACAAACCCTTCTCATAACATTTACACATCTAATGATTACATGAATTTCCCACAGGTTATCTTCTGCTCCACATAATTTAAACATTTTCCCCATTCCCCAAACTTCAGGTCCTAGTTCTGTAGAACACTTTCACATGATTTCTGGTTTTTCAAATACATTAAAACTCCTGAATCCTTTCTATATGGGTATAGCTAGTAATACTTGTCATGGAAGTGATTGCAAGCCCCTAGATAGATCAGTCTAAACCCAAACACAACATTACCTTTTTTAGCAGAATTTCCTTGGTAGATTTGAAAAATGCTTACAGCTACCTCAAGATGACTTACCATGAGGAAAGTGAGTCAGAAGACAGGTTTTAGTGGAAACAGACATTTATCTTAACCAATTGGGGCGGAAAGGTTAATCTGAGTTAAAAACAAATTGAAATTCTGCGGGAGCAGTACACAACAAAAGAAAAATGGAGAGAGAGAAAAAAGACACTAAGGCAAAGGGTAAAATGTGATTTAATTAGCAAAGCTGAAGCTATACATTAAATAATTTTACTAGGATATTGAGATGCAGACACTGATATAAAATAGGAACAGAGCCAACAGGAATTATACTGCTATAAGATCTTGGGTCAGAAAAATGTTACATTTGAAAGAGGGGGAGAGGTAAGAAATAAAGAGATAGATATGTGCACAGAGAAAAATGTATTTACTGAACATTCACAATAAAGTAGGTACAGATGCTGAAACAGAAGGCCAGAGCGATGAAGCAATGGTAATGGGTCAGGGAATATATGGACATAGCTGCGTACTTGGCAAAGAAGGAATTTCAGATTTAAGCACTAATGGAACAATATATAACAAGGAGGTATTCAGAAGAGGAAGAGATGCATGGAATTAGGAAGACTGACTTGCCAACTGCATATGCTATCTGTTAATATGACAGAGTGTCATGAAGTAAAACAGCACAAACACTAAAGAATTGACTTAAAAAACATTGACCTGTGACATCTGATGATGCATAGATAATTGAATGTTTTTTAATTGACAAATCAAGCAGAATGAGTTGAAGGCCTAAGAATTCAAACTATTGACAAAGCATATAGGTCCTAAGGAGAGATGCTATCCAGACCACTGTTTTACAATACAGTGTCTTTATATTATTTATTAACAAACATTTTATGTTATGTCCAATATACTAAAATAAAGATCGTGGAAAAAAGATAAAGGGTTGATGTTGATGTTGATCTAATACTAAGGTTTGATGATTTCTTAAATTATGTACTATCCCTCATTGATAGAAAATTATGCAAATATTTATAAAATCATAGTAGAAAGTGTAGAAGATAATAAACTTTAACCAAAAATATATACTGCAAATTTCAACACCATGGACTTGGTAATTAAGTTTTTTTTTCCTTGCTGTTATTTATGATAGGGTTGATTTTGTCACAGAAATAGCAATAGTATTTGGGTTTCTAGAAGTGATCTCAAGATACTTTTGCTCTAACAGGATTTAAACATTTTTTCCAGGATAGATGACATAAAGGCAATATCCACTAAAAGAAAACCAAAATATAATCATCCCACTTAGCCACAGAGTTGAGAGACAACCCATGCTTCTAGTGATCTCCATTTACCCTTTTGCTTGATCTTGCGGTACACTATTTTTCCTATCTTTAGATCCTCTTGAAACTTTATATTAGGTAGACAGGTGAGATGCTCCAGGCTTTTGTTTACTCGAGAAGCAGATAATGACTAAATATATACTTATAAAGATATTGTAAATGAGTAGTTACTGAATCTATTTGGTTTATAGTCAAATTACTCATAGTCCACTCTAATGAAAAAAACCAACATGTCTGAGATTATATCTGAAATTATGTATTTTCATGATTTTAGTATAATGATGCTTTATTGATGACCTTCTATATAGTTTTTGTTGAGAGTCTTGGGTGTTAGATAGTAAAGGGTATAAAGATCCATTATTTTAGCATGCCTATGCCAAAGCACAATGATTTCAATATTTTGGTACTACTTAAAACTTTTGATTTAGTTCATGGAGATCAAGGTTATTATAAACTGAACTTGAACATTATAACTTGTAGAACAGGTATTTTTCTATTCTTCCTTTTATTATAACACATAGAAAGACACCAGTTTAATAGAAAATTTGCAAAGATCACTTTTTTGCTTTAGTTATGAAGCAGGATTAAAAAATAAATAAGCATAAAAATTTTTTGACTACAATAAATATAATACTTTGTCTATAGTCACCTATTAGATTAAGCATCAGATTTAAAATGCAGAGTTTTAAGAACTATAAGTAAGCAGAAAACTTGGCCTTTATATTTCACTGTCTTCAGGAATAATTTGAATATTGATTATGTAGTTGTATGTGAAAATCTCTTTAAAAAAGTCAGAGCACTTGAGAATTTCCCCACACATTTAAGCATTAATCAATTTGCAATCTTTTTGTAACATAAATTTTGATTGATTATAATTGCTAACAATTGCTCCATGTGCTTCTGTATTTGTGTAGTCTAGTATGTCAGGTAGTAATTAAAACAATTTTCCTTGAGTTTGATATTGGAGACTCTATGTATTTTTTATTTATTTTTAAATATTTTTTATTGATTTTTAGAGTGAGAGAGAAAAAAAACAACAACACATTGACATGACAGAAAAACATCAATCCGCTGCCTCTGCACATCCCCTACCAGGGATAGAGCTTGTGACCTGGGAATCAAACCAGGGACCTCCTGATGCAGGGAAGATGCTCAACCAACTGAGTCACATCAGCTAGGGGTGTGTGTGTGTGTGTGTGTGTGTGTGTTGTTTTGCTTTTAATTAACACAGGTTATTGATTTTACATTATTGCCATCTGTTCTCAGGAAATATAGTCATAAATGAAATGTTTCAAATTAGTAAAGAAAATGATATAAAAGTTAACTTCTAATAAGATAAGGTAAAGTTGAAAAAATTAAATAGTGTATAATACATAAAGTTTTTCTTTCTCTCTTTCTCTGTTTCTTTTTCTTTCATTGTTTTACTCTTTTTTCCTTTCATTTATTCTTTCTTTCCAAACAATGCTATAAGCTGAATTTTCTAATGGGGATGTGTCTCTAGGGAATCCTATATAATAAAAGACTAATATGCTAAGTGTCCGAGCATTTGTAAGACCATTCGACCAGCTATGACATGCAGTGACCACCAGGGGACAGACACTCCAATCGGTAGGTTAGCATACTGCAGGGGTCCGGCTGATCGGGACTGGGTGAGATGGGCCAGTTGCGCCCTGGACCCAACCTCCTGCAGTTTCTCTCTGGCCTCTAAAATATTTCCTCTAATTAATTTCCTTTCAATGTACATGAATCCGTGCACCAGGCCTCTAGTAGATACATAAGAAACAGAATGATTTTAGTGTGCAAGGAAAAAAAGAACACACCACTTGAATGTAAATTCCCTTTATAGTAATATTTGTTCAAAAAGAATTTCAGAATGTAATAAATGAAAGTATTAGTCACAATGATGTACACATAACTTTTTGGCCATAAGATATTTCAGAGATTTGCTTTCACTACAGGTTTGCTGACTAGTCATTACTAAAATCCAATGATCATTTTTTCAAGCTTTATCTTTATTGTTGAAAGTATTACATATGCCCCCTAATATTCCCCTCATGATCCCCTCTACCCTGCTCAGCCCCTGACCCAGGCCTTCACAGCACTATTGTCTAGGTTCAATTTTAATTAAGAAATCCATTTAATTCAAATGAAAATCCATTTGCTAATTTATTCCTTATTATGTTTTGCTCTAAAAGGATTTAAACATTTAAACATTTAGCATATTATAAAGCATGAGATTTTATTTATAGAAAAGGTTTAATATGATTATCTTTATAGAACAGCTCATTTCTAATCTATTGAAAGCATCAACTCAATAATAGTCATGGAACATACAATATGTACCATCAGCTGCATTTGGCATTGAGACTATACTGCTGCACAAAAATGACACATTTCTGGAATACATGGAACTGGAGTCTAATGTGGATAGAGTAGATAGAGAATCCTACCTAATAAAAGAGTAATATGCAAATTAACCATCAGTCCACTACACCCACAAGCCATGCCCACCAGCCAATCAGAGCGAGTATGCAAATAAACTCAACCAAGATGGCTACAGCTACAGAGAGCAGGAGGGAGGCTTGGGTTTCCCAGGCAATGGAGGAAGCCAAGCTTTCTGCCTGCCCTTGCCGGCCTAAGCCTCCACTCAAGGCTACAAAGTTTCAATTATAGAAGGTAAACAAATCCAAACAGAAATGGCGGGAGCCATGGAGCTGGAAAGAGCGGAAGGATAGGGTTGCCCCTGGCAATGGAGGAAGCAAAGCTTTCCACACACCCTGGCCAGCCCAGGCCTCCACTCCAGGCTACAAAGTTTCAATTGTAGAAGGTAAATAAATTCCAGATACCAGGGCCTCCGCTTGGGTCACCAGGGGGTGTGGCTGGTCTGCAAACCACCACAGGCCCCTCACTCAGGCCACCCCACACCCCAAGGGAACCCCCACCCTGATCTGGGACACCCTTCAGGGCAAACCAGTTGGCCCCCACCCGTGCACCAGGCCTCTATCCTATCTAATAAAAGAGTAATATGCAGATTAACCATCACTCCAACACACAAGATGGCTGTCCCCATGTGGTCAAAGATTCTGCCCCTATGTGGACATAAGATGGCCACCACAAGATGGCCACCACAAGATGGCCAGCAGGGGAGGGCAGTTGGGAGGGACCAGGCCTGCAAGGGAGGGCAGTTGAGAGGGATCAGGCCTGCAAGGGAGGGCAGTTAGGGGTGACCAGGCCAGCAGAGGAGGGAAGTTGGGGGCAAACAGCCTGGCAGTGGAGCAGTTAGGCATCAATCAGGCTGGCATAAGAGTGGTTAGGGGGTGAACAGGCTGGCAGGCAGAAGAGGTTAGGGGCAATCAGGAAGGCAGACAGGTGAGCAGTTGGGAGCCAGCACTCCTGGGGTCCCAGATTGGAGAGGGTGCAGGCTGGGCTGAGGGACACCCTCCACCCCCGTGCACGAATTTTGTGCACTGGGCCACTAGTATTTAATAAAGTAAAAGAAAAATTAGCTGGATATTGAAGAATTAAAATGATTCTATCAATAGAGAATGAGAATGCTGTGTGGAAAAAAAAAAAAAAAGAAGGAATGATATCAAGATGGTGATATAATATTTTCCTGACTTTAGTCCCCATCACAAGAAGACTGACTATCAGCTATCCATAAACAAGTCAAACTGTAAAAATCAGAACCTGAGTGCTGGAAGCCAGTTCCAGCATGTCATAATTGCAAGAGTTTCATCAAAAGGTTGATGGAACTTGGGGACTCAAGAAGGGCTGAGTCACATATGTTGTTACTTGCTGGGATGGCTAAAGGCATTTCTCCCAAACCTGAATAGGATGATTATTTGCTGCCAGACAGCTCAGGGGATCTTAATCTACATGTTATTGCCTCCTGTTGGCCAAACACCTGAACAGCCATAGGCTATTCCCCAATCTGACAATGCTTCTGTACCCTTTGAAGAGTATTATCTCCACCTTGCTTTAGGACAAATTGTGTTAATAAAAAGCAAGGGTCCTGAGACAAGGAGAACTTGGGCTCCTTTAGCTAAAGCTCCTCTGACCCCCAATGCCTTTCAAAATTATCTTTCATCATTGGACTCCTACTTCATCTACGCACAGCCTTTCTCAAGATTGCTAAACCCTTCGTAATGCTGGGACAAGAGCCCCAGCACCTGGGGGTGAGGCTGGAGCACCACTGGACCACAGAGACCTAGAAGGACTGCAGTAAATGGGTAAGAGGGGGAGCTGCGCTGCCCTCATTGTCCTTGCCAAGGCTGGCACAGCAGTCACTGACAGGTCCCCACTGGCCCTATGGTCTCTTCAGTAGGAAACTGAGCCCACGGTGGACACCCAGCTTTCCCAGCATTGCAGGGCACTTCTCAGCTTGCACACTTCCTCACAGGATCACTGGGGAAATCTGCCAGGTTTGACCACTGAGGATCAGAATGAAACAAAGAAGGCTGTGGGGATTATAGCAACCAGCACGCAGCTCTTGGCAGACCCTTTCCTCCTTGAAGACATAAGCGAGCTGAAAGCCCAGCCACTGACTTCCCCCTTGCAGCGCAACGCCTGCGACCCTGTCTGCTGAGGAGGTCTGCCTGGTTCAGGTCACCGGCCAGCAGGTCCTCCAGGTATTAAAGCCTGCACTCTCCAGTCCTGCCCAGTCAGGAAGTCTAATCAGAGAATCCCTGGAGCCATGGAGCTCATCCCACAGCAGGGAAGCCAAGCTGGCAGCTCTGCCCAACTGTGGCATACACCTTTCCTCCCCACATAACAAGGGAATCTTCACAGTCACCCTGGACAGCCTTGGAACCTGCCTGCGGTACTACCCAGCTGCGGAGTCCAGCCTACAGCCTTGCTTGATTTTGAACATAGCCTGCAGCCTTGCTCCGGCAGGGCGCCCAGCCAGTGACTCAGCCCAGCTCTGAGAGCATAGCCTACAGCCCCACCTGAGGAGGGAGCCTGGACAGTGATCTCGCCCAAACCCAGAGTGCTGTCTCTAGCCCTACCCAATGCTGCCTACAGCTGGAGGCCCCTGGCACCAGAGAGCCCAGCTAGTGACCTTGTGCACAGGGAACAGGAAGCAGCACTCCACCTAATCAAGAGCCCAGGCTGCAGCCCACCCTGCACGGGAGGAAGACTTCTAAGATTTGTATTTGCCCTTGACAAATAATCATACGGAAGCTGTGCACTAGATTTCGAGCAAGGGAGCTTCTAAAGAAGTCTGCATTTTTTTTAAAAAAAGCCTCTTTTCTCTCTTGCTACCCCCAGCCCCTAGTCTCAGACAGCGTTTTAGATATCTCCTGGGGTATTTTTATTCCAAAAACATGATGAGATTTACATCTTGAAAGAACAGAGAGAGTGCAAGTTTCCTCCTAGGAGTTATGGGGGTGTATTTCTTCATTATCGAAAGCTTAGGGCAGTTACTATTTAAGTTTTTCCTTTGTATTAGGGGTCAGAGGGAATGGGCGCTTCATCCGTTTAACTGTCAATCACCGTAACAACCTCAACTTCAGTCTCTTCACTCAGCTAGGAATTCTACCTCTTAGGGAAAAGCACTTCACATAGCAAAATACAAAGAGTGGTTTCAAAGATAATTCGATGCTTATCAAGACAGAAAAAGCTGCATTTTACACATGATACTTAACAAAAGTCTATTTCCAAGAGTAACAAAGAAAAGAAATATGATTATCAAATCCAATATTTCCATCAGATATTGCAAAGACATTATTATTTAATCGATGAACATGTGTCAAAATCAACATGTTGTCAGCATCTGAAATTGCATTAGAATTGACTAAACTTACCTAAGAAAATTCTCTCCTAAAATTATATAACAATAATAATATCCAACTGTGTATTCAATATACAATTGTGCAGAGGTATAAAGCAACCATCTTACTAAATCTACATAAAATGATCAACCTGAAAAAGGATTCAGGATTTTCCTTTACAAAGTTATCGGGAGTCAAAATAAAAAGAGTTGAAAAATGCATCTGAAAGTAATGTCCAGAAGAACTGAAGAATAAAAATGCAATAATTGAATTTATCCACAAAATAAGTTAGATGTGAAACTTTCAAAAGGAAGTATTGTACTTTGAACATTCATGAGAGCAAAGTTGGGAAAATAAATACCACTGGATCTAGTGAAGTAGGAAAAATAATCTGCACAAGTAACAGAGAAAAACAGTATCAGATTTCAGAGAAATGCAGAATGGGTAACCAGATCTTCATTAAAATCAATATATTTGTGTGCGATGAACTGCCTATGAGAATGAACAATCCATTTTTCAAACTTTCCATTTTACTATTCATGATTTATGAGTAAAATGGTTGGTTAACAATGCATGCCTCAACAACAACAAAAGGCATCTCTTGTTCTTCAGACAACAAAGTACTATAGAAACAAATCATCACATACATCATATTTTTTAAATAAATCAAGGGACAGCAAGTGATACAACTAGGTATAAAATAAAATATGAGAAAACAAAATAACTTAAGGACAAAGTAATGCACCTGTTATGTGATGACTTGTGTCCCTTCCAAAATTTATATGTTGAAATCTCAACGCTTAGAAATATGGAATGTAACTATTTGCAGATAGGTCCTTACAGACAATGAAGGGGAAATGAAGTCATTAAGGTCGTCCCTAGTGCAATGGGACCAGTACCCTTAGAAAAAGAGGACACAGGCATGTTATAGAAGGAAGACCATGTGAAGACACAGGGTAATGTGTTATGGCAACCCTAACAAACTAATGCAATATGCTACTTTGTTATGGTAACCTTAGCAAATGAATGCAAAATCTATCATCTATGTTTTCAAGAGATGTTTCTACCTACAAAAGAGCACACCTGGTCAGATTAACTAAAAAAACTACCCTAAGTACATACATTATGGTGAGAGATGAAGTGGATGACAGGTTCTGCCTATGTATGTCACCCAATAATAAATGAGTAAAGTAGAAATAGCTTCTTTCACGGTAATCTATGATTTTTGTAAGCAAATAATCTTACTTTAAAACAACTAATACAGGACAAGTTATTTAGCAAACGTCAACATTTCTAAATGACAAAAGTACAGCCAAAAATTTACACATTCAGATTTCAATTAATTCTTGTAAATATTAACTTTGTATGAAAATATTCATTTTACTTAAATAATATTTATTGGTGATGATAATATGTTATTTCTGCTCAATGAATCAAACATTGAAAGATCAGGAATTGAATTAAATTTCATCAAAAGGCCTGATCTCACATTTTAAATACAACTATATATATATATATATATATATATATATATATATATATATACTAGAGCCCTGGTGCACAAAATTCGCCCCATGCAGCCTGCTTGTTCAGTTGTTTGGTTGTCCCTCACTAACTCCCTGCCAGCCTGGTCATAGGCAGCCATCTTGTGAGGGCGTGAGGGTCAATTTGAATATTACCTCTTTATTATAAAGGATATTTTAATTTGGCAGCTTCTTATTTTTCTTAGTTTTTCGTTTGTTTGTTTCTTTTTGTTTTTGAAACAAGACTGGGTGTTTGGCACACTAGTTTGAAAGAAAAACAAAGCAGGAAAAATGAACTTACTGTCATGTGCTCACATTTAGGAATCTTATCCTATTGAGATATTTCCAGATGACAGAATACCTGAAGGGGTATAAAGATTTTAGTAAAAAAAATAAAAAATAAAAAATAAAAAACAGCATGAGCAGTATGTAAATCTGAAATCTTCATACTTCAAATATGAAATTTTATATTCAGGAAAATTACAGCTTAGACACTTAAAAGTTAATAAATGTCAATATAAATGTATTTAAGCTTCCCTGTACTAAGTCAAATAGATATGCATTTGTTAAGTAAAAGAAAATTCCAAGTATACCAGAGAATTTAATTCAAAAATAAAATTTAAGGATATATATGTGGATGCTATTTGCATAATTCTGGTTAAAATACTTACTGGAAGTCAGAGTTTAATGTACTTTATAAAACGGTGTCATCTGCTTGCCTTGTGGTATGAGCAAAATTATTTAAACACTTTGTGTCCCATTTCTCAATCAGTACGACCTCCTTTTGCCACATGACACTGGGGTCAGGATATTATGCTATCATAAAAGCTCATATCCATTCCATATTTGACTTGAACTCTTTGATAATTTTTTTCACCTTCCGTCACTGTCTTCAGACAAGGAGATTGAAGCTAAATGACTTATTCAAGGGCACTAGGCCAGCCAGTATTATGCTATTGATTTAGATTAATAGTCTTTATTTTCCCAGTTGGATTGACCCCCTGAGCCTTGCCAATTCTAATTCCATTTCCATAAAATAGGGATAGCACCGCTTAACACCAAGATCAATTGAGTATCTCTGTAATTATTCTCTTATGCATTCAAAGCACTTGGAGCTCAGAAGTAAAGTGCAGTCTTTCAAATTGCAAGGTGCTTAGAACAGAGAAGAGATAGCTGGAGAGAAATTAGAACTTTGATATTTCAGATGGTGGACATTTGGCAGAGAATTAAATTTATCCCCTGTTGTTTCAGATACTGACTTTTTTTTTTTGGGGGGGGAGGGGGAGGTTTTTTTGTTTTTTGTTTTTTTTTTTACTAACTTTTAAGCTTCCATATAATATTATTTCAATAGACTAGAAGCCCAATGCATGAAGATTCATGCAAGAATAGGCCTTCCTTCTCCTGGCTGCTGGCACGTCGTGGACTTGCTCAGGCAGCCTGTGCAGTGGCAGCAATGGCAAGCCCTGCACGCTCTAGTGCCGCTTCCTCCCTTACCCTCCTTCTCAGGAGAGTTCCACTGTGTAGCACTGGCGCTCCCGGGAGGCACGGAGGGGAAGAGGTGGGGGGAGTGAGGCAGGCAGGGAGGACTGGAAAGGTTGGGTACGCTAGTACGTTTCACTTTCCCATTGTGAAAGTGGGATGCAACTGGCCCCCTTCCTCCTCCTCTTCCTCCTCCACCTCCTGTCCACCCTCCCTCCATGCCCATCGCCTGTCCCTTCTTGATTTAGCAAGATAGGGAGGAGGGAGAACTGATAATTTGGGTTACTGTGTAGGTGGCCTCTTTCATCTTTTCAAAACACAGCTGAGCTGCCCGCTGCTGCCGCCAGGGCCGCCACCATCGCCTGTTTGCTGGCCCGGGGCTTCCGGGACGTGCTAACTGTGCATCGAGTGAGCACACGTGCCCGCAGGGCTGCTCCAATGCTAGGGTTTTGTTTACCAGAGCAGCGGGGCAGGGGTGGGGTAGAGGGAGACACCAGACACCAGAAGCTATGACCTCATGTACCATAGGGTTGCCGCTGAGGCTGCAAGGACGGTTGACAGGTGTGGAGTGCAGCAGGGAGGCCCTGAGGAGGCTCGCTGCCCAGAGGCCCAGAGCTGCTGGGGGGGGGGGGGCGTGGTTGCTTCCATCTTTGTCGGGTTAATTTGCATACTCACTCCTGATTAGCTGTGGGCATCAAGAAGTGAATCAATTTACATGTTTCTCTTTTATTAGTATAGATATAATGGGAGATTGAGCTCTTATTCAACAAAATGTTTTGACCACTTAATTTAACAGTTCAACACTCTTCCTTAGCAGTCCAAACCCTCTTATTTTACTCTATTTTTCCTTGCATTTTTCAAATTACTTTTTAATTACTTGATATACACTTCTTTGCATTTCTTAATATTTTAAAATTACTTTTACTTTTTTATTTTCTGTCACCCCCTCTTCCTCTAATAATTTACTTATCTACAAATACATAGGGCAGGAATGTTTGTTGTTATTAGTGTGGTGGTAGTGGTGGTGGTTATTATATTATTACTAGAGGCCCATTGCAGGAAGATTCCTGCAAGGATAGGGCTTCCTGCGCGGTCTCCATCGCCCCACCTGCTTCCCTCCCTTCTCCGCTGCCCAGCTCGCTTGCTTCTCCACAGCTTTGCTCTCTTCTGCAGTACTTGGCTTCCTTCTACGCTGTCTTCAGTCTTTGTTCTGCACCTGGATATGCAAATTAACCATCATCTTGGTTGGGTTAATTTGCAGACTTGCTCCTGATTGGCTGGTGGGCATGGCTTGTGGGCATAGCAGAGGCACAGTCAATTTGCATGGTTCTCTTTTATTAGATAGGATTATCACATTTGATGGGTACATCTTAAACTTCTACACAATTGGTGGCAATGTTGGCACAGTTCACAGAGTTAATAAAGTTCCATCATAATCAAGTCTCTTGATCCCCAGACCAGTGATTTTCCTGTTTATCATACCAATCATTATTTACTATCTATCTATCTATCTATCTATCTATCTATCTATCTATCTATCACCTATCTATCTGTCTATCTATCATCTATCTATCTATCTATCTATCTATCTATATATCTATATATATTTATTTCTGCTTAAAATGATTTCTTCTCAACTCTTTTTTACATTTCTTCTTTCATTTTTGTTTGTGTATGTGTGTGAGAGTATGATTCGTTCCTAAAATAGAAAATTTCCTGCAGAATTTAAATGGCATTTTGGAAAAACACTATGTCAATTAAAATGTTTAGCACTCAGAAATGCAGTATGATTGTCCTAAGGTAGCAAATTGTGTATGAACGTTTTCGTTTCCTCTCATTGACTAACTAATCTCAGCTTAAATCCCAGTTGTGATAATTAGCTCAAATAATGTGTTCATAGCATTCACATTGCACTGCAAGACATATTTCAACTTTTACTTTTAGTATTACCTCCACTGTGGTTCATATATTACAATAAAATAGATTTTGCTTACGTGCGAAATTAGATATTGTTTCCCAAAAGGGAAAAGTGTTTTGCACATGAGGAGTAATTGGACAATAGGAAAATTTTTTTTTTTAAATATAGTGCCAAACATTATATTATGCCTAGCAAAAGCTTAACACTCAGCTACCAACTGCTCACTTACAAGTGCTTTGCAAATGTATAAATTTATTGTCATGACATCCCCAAGAGAAGTTGGTTAAGTAATTCAGATATTCTAAAACTGGAATAAAATCTCTAATCTAAATCTAACAAAAAAGCATTTTGCTGTGTTGAGTATATTTCACACTTAGAGATTTAGATCTGTTGCTATAAAATTTATCTACAGTAATAAAAATTATGGTGTTTTGGAGTTTGCAAATCATTGCGTTAAGCTTTTCTTCTATTATTTACCCTAAAAAGCTTTATAAAACAATCTCTTCATGCTATATGTATCATCACATATTCAGTTTGAAAATAAGTTTTTTTTTCTAAATTTCAGTGAAAATAATAGATTTTTAGAAATACTTTAATTTTCTATTTAAAAAAAAACAGTCACTATTGTCTCTAACACTGCAATTCAAGAACTAATATGATATTGTTAAATGCTATTACAATATACACTTACAACATTGCTTTTAAGTATTTGCATGACCTGTGTTATAATACAATGCACAATCTACATTACACCTAATTTCAAATCAATGTTATATATTGTACATTATTTTAAGTGCACACACAACACTGTATTGAAATTGTATAACAATACTAGAGGCCTGGTGCACAAAATTCATGCACTGGGGTGTGGGGTGTCCTTCAGCCCAGCCTGCACCCTCTCCAATCTGGGACTCCTCGAGGGATGTCTGACTTCCAGGTTAGGCCCGATCCCACCGAGCAGTGGCAGCAGGCACATTGGGCTGGGATGAGTGCAAGTGGTGCAGTGCCTGGCCCTGATTCAGGTTTCTCCCTGGCTTCCTGCCACTTGGCGCACTGCTACATTCCCCAAGGGGTCCTGGACTGCGAGAGGGATGTCTGACTAATGGCTTAGGCCCGATCCTGGTGCTATTCTCTGTAGAAGACACTCAGTCTGAACAACTCAGTGACTCAGGGAAGAACAGGAAACTCAGGGTTAGCCTGCCTCCATGCTTGACTCACCTACTCGATGGTGTTCACAGTATAGACTGTGGTGACCCAGCCTGTACACCTGCAGCAGCTGCTGAAGCTCCAGCAGCAGGCCATGCAGTAGCAGAAGGCCATCCAGCCAGAAGCCAGCAGTGGGACATCCCCCAAGGGGTCTTAGACTATGAGAGGATACAGGCCGGACTGAGGGACCCCCTGTCTCAGTGCACATATTTCATGCACCAGGCCTCTAGTTGTTATATATTTTGATATATTGATGCTCATTGTGGGGAAGAGTCAATATGTCTAGATTAGCAGAAACCATATGAATCTGTTTTCCTACCTACTAGTTTATGCTAGTATCTTATAATTATTTTTCAAAAGATCAAAAATTCATATAAAGGTAGGTAGAGAATTCTCAGAATTATCAATTCTGAAAAGGTAAGACAATCATATTATCAAACTTCTGCATTCTCTCCTTATTACTCCATGCTAAGGTTTTCACTACCCTATTGGTTCCCTGTGCTTGGGGTACAGTTGGATAGTGGCTGTTTTCTAGAAGGCTGTCTTCTCATCCCAGATGACTTATTCAGCTTCTGTGATCTCCAGCTCGAGTTTTTAAAATGTCTACATCACTGAGTAACATGGGTCTTCACTTCCCTACTCTCATCGAGGACCTCTGGAAAGCTATATCATTTTTAAAAAATGGTGTTATACTTTGCAAATTATATTGGATACAAATAGATTGAAAATCAGAACAGTATATTGTTATTAACTACATTGTTTAAATGTGGGTAATGTATAGGAAGAAATATTTTACACTTATGTATTCTTTATAGCTGTATGTAATATACAAAGCTTATAACTCATCCTATCTAATAAAGAGGGAATGTGCTAATTGACCCTCACGCTGTCGCAAAGATGGCAATGTGCACAGCCAATAAGGAGAGAATATTCTAATTGACTGTCTTGCCCTCAAAGATGGCAGTGCCCACAGCCACAAGATGGCGGTGCCCAGTCCCCTCAGCCCCACTGGGGCGCCTGCCTCAGGAGTCCCCCAGTCCCTTCAGCCCCCCAGCCACCCAGGGCCAGCCCAAGTTTCAGGCAAGCCTCGGATGGCGGCTACCCAGCCACCAAGGGCCATCCGAGGCTCCAGTAACCAGGGCCAGCCAAGGCTTGTGCTGCCAGCAGTGGCAGCAGCAGAGGTGTGATGAGGTGTCGCCTTCCCCTGATCACTGGGTCGCCTCCTGCCCCTGAGGACTCCCAGACTGTGAGAGGGGGCAGGCCGGGCTGAGGAACTCCCCCTAGTGCATGATATTCATGTAACGGGCCTCTAGTATATTTAATAAATCCTGGTATATGTGATAGATTTGCTGTAATGAGGACCACAATTAATGGGCACATGCATCCATACAGCAAGATTTTACAACTCCTTCCTTCAACAAGTGAAATTTATTTCCCTAATTCTTAAATCTCTGCTGGACTTTTTCTAATGAAATGCGATGGGTGCTATGCAAGTGCTGAGATTTATCCTTAAGAGCCTTAAAAACAAAAACAAATTATTCTCCTCCTCCTCCACCACCACCTTCTTCCTCTTTTACTCTGTCTCTCTCTCCCTCCTCCCTCTCCTCTCTCTCCCCTCCCTGCATTTCTACCATGAGAAAAAGCTTAGGCTAAGTTTTGGGAAAGTTTGTTACTAAGCAATAGATAACTAACACAATATTGTTCAAGATTATATGTTTGTTTCTTTTCTATGTATCACTCTCTGGAAATTATTTTTTTGCCTGAGATCTGAGATGAAATTGATTGCATAGTAAAAAATAAATAAACTTTTCAGACTTGAGATATATAAAATTCCAATTTCTTAGCGAATTTCATGTGCAGTTTATATTAAAGTGTTTTCCTCAGTCAAGGTTATCGATGACTATAGGTGCATAAATCAGGAAAAGCAACAATACACTTGTCAGAGAGAAACTGCCTTTATAGATGAATGTTACATGCTAAACTTTTCTTTTTTCAATTCAGCACTGCCTTAAAATAATTTATTTTACATATTTTATGGTGCTGTTCTCCTTCTGGCCTCATAGTATACTACATATGGCCCTCGTAATTTCTTTTAAAATAATGATTAAATAGAATGAAAAGTGGTAGAAAATTAATTTCCATTTCCTTCTTTAATTTCTATTACGATAAAGATAGGACAAATCCTTCATTCATTAAGCAAACAATGTTTCCACTCTGAACCTGGTGTGGGCTAGGATCCTAACCAGGTATACAATGGGGAATAAAATAAAAGTGGGCTCTGCCATTATAAAGCTTATAGCAAAGCAGAGGAAGACAGAAATCAATCAAGTAACTGCACAAAGTACACATCATAGTAAGAGCTATAAAGGAAAATAGTAGGGTTAAAATATAAAATGGGGCTGAGGTTGAATATGCTTTAGATTGGGATCCATTAAAGTATCCTGTTAAAAGTGACATTTATCAGAGAGTTAAAGGCTGAGTAGAGAGCAAATATTTAACAAGTATGGAAAAGAGAACACCAGAAAGAAGAAATAATACGTGCAAATGCCTTAAATTGGGAAACACTTTGGTATTTGACGGAAACAAAAGGTCAGTGTGGCTGATTTCCAGTGGCGGAGAGACGATGATTCCACATTAGGCTGCAGAAGAATGTGGGAGTTGACTTTGTATGCCCAGAGATACCTTGATGAGAATTATCCATTGTGTCCTAAGGGCCCAATGAGTCAGTGAGGGGATTGAAGAAAGCTGGGGATCTGATTTAATGCATAATTCAGTCTGAGTCTGAAGGTCTGAGAACCAGGGGAGCCCATGTGGTATAAATCCCAGTCCCACAGTCAAAGGGTTCGAGAAAAGGAGACTCATAGGCCTCCAGAGGCAGGCAGGAAGCAAAAGGAGCAATGTTCTCTTTCCGCCAGCCTTTGTTTCAGTCAGAACCTCCCAGGATTGGATGATGTCCACCACATTGGGAAGGGTCACCTGCTGCACTGGGTCCTCCGATTCAAGTCCTAATCTTGTCCAGAAACATCTTTGGAGACGCACTCACAATCTGAGTTCCCTATAGTCAGTCCAGTTGACACATACGCTAACGATCACAGTATTCAAAGAATAATTATCAAATGAACGCACCTTTGCAACCTGCACCTATTTCCAGAGACCACCCTCCTATCTTCTGCTTGACTTTATCCCACCTTTCTCCTAGAGCTTTATCCCACCCTTCTCCTATCCCACCCTCTGGATACCCAACACATTACTTTTGCTCCTTTAAAACTTTATGTAAATAAAATCACATAGCAAATATCCTGTGTCTGGCTTATTTTTTTTTTTTCCTATGCTATGCCTATGCCTGCAGCAGCAGCAGCTTACTTTATTTATTCATTTTCTGTACAATGTTCTGTATTCTAACTATACCTCAATTTCTTTATTTAATCTATTATTGATGGTCATTTAGGTTGCATTTGGGTTTCGCTGTAAAGCTAATGTTTTGTACATGTTTTATTTTGTTTGTTTTGTTTTGCTCCTATGCTCACATTTCTGTTGAATTCTACGAAAGAGAGAAATTGCTAGACGAAAGGGCAATGTGTATTCAAATTTAGTAGTAATAATGAAACAGTTCCCAAAGCCTGCTGTACTTAATTGTACTTCTACCAGGAGTATAAAGTAAAAGAGAAATAAATCTATAGGAGCAAAAATAACCAAGACACTTATCTGTGGGGATCTTGGCATTGGATAGAAAAAAAAAAAAAAAAAAAAGAAATCTCTCCTGAGAATTTATACTCAGAAACTGGCCCTCTTCTGGATCTGCAGCTAGTGAGCTGAAACTTTCAAGTTGAGAATTTATTTTTAAGTGATCTCACGTAAGTACCTTCAGGCACCAGGCAGAAGCAAGTGCAAGTACTCTCTAGAGGAACGCTTCTTTCAGTCAGGCCTTATAAAAAGCCTATAGATAATGTTCCAGAAGAAATAAAACCGCAGTTGAAAAAAATCATACAACCAACAATAAAACAAACAAACAAACAAACAAACAAAGTCATGAGCAAGAACTTACAAAAACAAAAGAACAAAGAGTCAGATTACCAAAGAGTACAGTTACTGAGGTTATAAGACAAAATTTAATTAAATATATATTATTTTAGATAAACAAAATCATTAAAATATGAATTATTTTTAAAATAGTTTTTTTTTTTAATTGATTTTAGAGAGAGAGAAAGGGAGAGGGAGGAAGATATAGAAACATCTATTAGAGAGAAACACCGATTGGCTGCCTCCTGCATGCCCCCTACTGGGGATTGAGCCAGCAGTGTGGGCTAGTGCCCTAACTGGGAATCTAATCAGTGACCTCTTGGTGCATATGATGACAACCAACTGAGCCACACTAGTCAGGTGAAAATACGAATTCTTAACAAGAGACAATGAAAGTATATAAGGAAATATGAAATAGAGCCAATTAAATGGAATTGTGTAGATGTATACGTTTTGCAAATTAAATCACCATGGAAGAAAAAACATAGGTTCAATACATTAAAGAAAAGATAAACAGCCGAAACTGGTTTGGCTCAGTGGATAGAGCATCAGCCTATGGACTGAAAGGTCCCAGGTTCAATTCCAGTGAAAGGGCCCGTACCTTGGTTGGGGGCACATCCCCAGTAGGGGTTGTGCAGGAGGCAGCTGATCGATGTTTCTCTCTCATTGATGTTTCTAAATCTCTATCCCTCTCCTTTCCTCTCTGTAAAAATCAATAAAATATATTAAAAAAGATAAACAACATGGATAACTAGGAGAAGGTATGCTTAGATGCACAAGAAAAAATAGTGACAATACTTAGATATAATGTATGGGGATTTTTCTAAACTTGAAGGGAATAATCCTCAGATTCAGGAAATCTAATCTATTATTCCTAGTATAAATAAAAAGTAACCCAAACTTAGATGTGTTATACTCAATCTGCACAAAGCAAACAGTCAAAAATCTGAAATGAAGCAGTGAGATAAGACAAATTTCCCCCAAAAGAACCACGATGAGCCTGAGAGAGGACTTGGCAATAGCTAAAATGTCAGAAGGCAGCATCATCCCATGTGAACTGTGTTTTGAGAAAATAACTGTGAGCCTAAGAATGCATGACCAGTGACTAAAAGTGAAGGCAAAATAAAGACGTACTTTTTGGGCCCTGGCTGGTTTGGCTCAGTGGATAGAATGTAGGCCTGAGGACTGAAGGGTCCCAGGTTCGATTCCAGTCAAGGGCATGTACCTGGGTTGCGGGCACATCCCCAGTAGGGGGTGTGCAGGAGGCAGTTGATCGATATTTCTTTCTCATCGATGTTTCTAACTATCCCTCTCTGTAAAAAAGCAATAAAATATATATTTTTAAAAAAGAAAAAAAAAAGACATACTTTGAGGAATATAAATTTAGTTGTTTTTGTTTGTTACTATTGTTTTTACCACCAAAATCCTCATTATACGTAATTATAAATACTTTATAGGCTATAGTATAGATAGAGAGGAACAAATCTCAAATAGAAAACTATTTACCATGAAAGAAGAGATCATGAGACAAGACATTGATAAATATATGAGTATATATACAAACATTTCCTGAATAAAACAAGAATAATATTGTCACATTTGAGGGGTATATGAGATTCCTTGGGCTGTTATAACAAAGTACCATAAAATGAGTTGCTTTAAAGAACAGAAATTTATTCTCTCACACTTCTGGAAGTTAGAAGTTGGAAATACATTTATCGGCAGAGCCATGCTCCCTCAGAAATTTGTAGAAGAGAATCTGTCCCATACCTTTCTCTTAGCTTCTGGTGTCGGTGGCAATCCTTGGAACTCCTTGGCTTGTGGATGCATCACTCCAGCCTTTGCTCCATTGTCACCTAGCATAATGTGTGTCTGTGTATCTCTTCTTTGAAAGAGACCAGTCAGATTTAGATTTAGATCCTATACCACTGGAGCATGACTTCATAATAAAATGATTACATCAGCAAAGACTCTATTTCTAAATGAAGTCATATTCCCAGGTAACAAAATTTCGAATTTGAACATATCTTTTGGGGGGACACAACCCACACAAAGGATTAAAAAAAGATAGCAAAATCTACACAAGAATTGAAAAGAAGAAGAAAGGAAGTGGATGGTATTAAACTGCTCTTAGATCCTTATAATACTCTGGAGGAAAATAAAGTTATTAACTTGAGACTTTAAGTTGAACACCCATGATGAAAACATTATATATATATATATATATATATATATATATATATTTAGCTAACTAAAGCCAGGTAAGCAAATCAGAGGTTGTGAAGTTCAGGTGGAAAGGTCAGGAAGAAAAATTGTACTTATGTGTTTACTTGAATCATATATACATTTTCGTTCATATGCATGCCATTATGTAAAACACTTCTGTAAAACCAAGTCTTTTTCCTATAGAGCATGGTTATATATATATATATATATATATATATATATATATATATATATGCACTATTTAATAAGAGATTAAAATTAGTCTCTTGACATGATTATCTATACTAATAAAAGGGTAATATGCTAATTAGGGCAGATGACTTCCAGATGTCCATTTGGACAAAGCCACAGTGGCTGCAAGGCCCGGGGCTCAAGGCAGCTGCTCAAGGCCTGGGGCTCATGGCAGCCGTGGGCCTATGGTAGCCATGGGCTCAGGAAGCTGTAAGCCCTGGTGGCTGCGAGGCCTGGGCTCAGGCCTCACATCCGCAGCAGCTGGCAGTGGCAGCAGCAGTGGGATGATGGGGATAGCGCCTTCCCCTGATCAGCATGGTCACCTCCCTCAGAGGGAGGTCAGACTGCAGCTTAGGCCCACTCCCTGGGTGGGGTGGGGGGGTGCTAAACCGTCAGTAGGACATCCCCTGAGGGCTCCCAGACTGTGAGAGGGAGCAGGCTGGGCTGAGGGACCCCCACTCCAGTGCACGAGTTTTCGTGCACCAGGCCTCTAGCGTTCCTATAAAAATTTAAGAGTCCTTAGCACAGTTCCTAAAACATAAGCAAACAAAAGACAATACTACACTTTAGAAGAAAATCATATGCTAACAGATGAGTTATGTTATACATTCGTGTTTGGCCTCTGATGTTTTATAAGTAAGGAGAGTTGTTTTTTAATTTTAGCAGTGTTTCAGATTAAGATTCTTAAAGAAAGGAAATGAAAGGTGCTGAAAAATACTGCTAATGGCAAAACAAGGACACTGCATATTAGTCAATAGAAGACACGTTTTTTTTCCTATCTCACTGCCATCACAACTCAGCTGCTAGCATTATAAGGTGCACATAGAAAATTAAGAAATATTTTTTCACACAAAAATGTCTACAGAGAATAAGGCACTTCGTTCTCATCAGATTTTCACAGTCCCATGTCTATGAACCATGCTCTATAGGAAAAAGACTTGGTTTTACAGAACTGTTTTACATAATGGCATGCATATGAACGAAAATGTATATATGATTCAAGTAAACACATAAGTACAATTTTTCTTTCTGACCTTTCCACCTGAACTTCACAACCTCTGATTTGCTTACCTGGCTTTAGTTAGCTAAATATTAGATCCATCTGGATTTTACTAATTACCTACCCTCTAACTAAAGACAGTTGTAGCAGCTAATCTTCTATTTTTTATCTGCTAATTAGCTATTTCCAATAGAACTTTAAAATGCTACCCTAATCTATGCCCTCATTTCCTTATGTTATATGCAATTGCCTGTTACTTCCTTTAAATAGGTTATGTCTTTCGCAGTAATTGTCTTGAAGTTAGATTTGTCCTCTGTTGGATCACTGTTGCCGGTACCAGTTACTTTAATTTTAGGACATCTGAGACCATATGTGATAGATAACTGCATTCTATTACACTTGGACACTGTATTTCACTTTTACCAATTATCAAGGGACCCGACTGGAAAATGTGCAATTGTATGAAAATCTTCCTATGATAACTCTTTGCTACAAGGGACTGATAGGTTCTCCATGTACAAATTAATGAATTTTGTCACCTATTATTTGTGGTTGGTCTCATTCTTCTTGTCAGAAATGACAATATCTGTTCTGCATATAGGTCAAGGAGGACGGGCTGGAAAGGCTAGGTCTCTCTGCCTTAGCAATTAGAAACTGCTTGATGCTTTAAGTGCCTGTGGATAAATAAAACTACAGTAATTGCAGAGCCATTTTTAGAACTGCACATCCACTGAGACATTTTTGACCTGCAGCAATAAACTACGAGGCAGTATTTGAACTGTGCATATCAGTTAATTAGAAAATGAAAATGTAAATGGAAGGATTAATTCAACAACCTACACAAGCACAGTGATAGTATCCTAAGACCTCTACTCTTTTCTCCAGTTGCCTTTTCTTTTTCTTTCAATAATAAGCATCCCATATACTCAGTGTATAGAGCACTGGCCTGCAGACAAAAGGGTCCTGGGTTCATTTCTGGTCAAGGGCATGCACCTTGGTTGCAGGCTCCTTCCTGGCCTTGGCCCTGGTTAGGTCTTGTGCAGAAGGCAACCAATCAATGTGTTTCTCTCACGTTGATGTTTCTGTCTTTCTCTCTCTCTTCCACTTTCCCTAAAAATCAATCGAAAAAATTATCCTCAGGCGAGGATTAACAAAAAATAAATTTAAAAAAAAGAGGCAACCCAAATGTGAATTTTCCATTATGAAAATCCAGTAAAAACAAGTTGTCATTTTTCCTGTTAACTGATATCGACAAAATATTTTATTCATGTTTCTTGAACATAGAGTCTGTATTATGTTCATCTATGAAGCTCATGAATGACAAGAACCGTATTAAGTCATTTGTTCTTGATATTTATCTCCCACTTGAAGAAGAAACATGGCCTCCCCAATAAGAAATAACTTGGATATTCACTCATTTATTTACTAGAGGCCTGGTGCACAAAATTTGTGCACGGAGGGGGGGGGCAGTCCCCTCAGCCTGGCCTGCACCCTCTCCAATCTGGGACCCCTCAGGGGATGCCCAACTGCCAGTTTAGGCCTGATCCATTGGGCCTAAACTGGCAGTTGGATATCCCTCTCACAATATGGGACCACTGGCTCCTAACTGCTCACCTGCCTGCCTGCCTGATCACCCCTAACTGCCCCCTTGACAGCCTGATCATCCCTAACTGCCTCTGCCTGCTGACCTGATCACCCCCAAGTGCCCCCCCTGCCAACCTTGTCATCCCTAACTGCCCCCGCCCCACTGGCCTGGTCTCCCTAATTGCCCCCCCCCCTCTTGCCAGCCTGGTCGTCCCCAACTGCCCCCCTGCTGGCCTGGTCACCTCCAACTGCCCCCCTGCCGGCCTGGTTGCCTCCAACTGCTACTTGCGCCAGCCTGGTCACCCCCAAAATTCCCCCTTGCCAGTCTGGTTACCCCATGCAGCCTGCTGGTCAGTCATTTGGTCATCCCTCTCTAACCCCACTGCTGGCCTTGTCACCCCACACAGCCTGCTGTTCCTGCTGTTCAGAATTTGCATATTCCTCTTTTATTAGTATAGAGTCCACAAACACTTGAGTGCCTTCTATGTACCAAGCAGCATGGTTGGTAGCATGAATAAAATAGAGAATAAGGTCACTGGCTCATAAAGCTTACTTTCTAAACAGGACAAATATGAAATATTATATCATGATCCCATGATGTAATTCTTAGTGTTCTAGTACATTTTTATTTACATATAATCCAATTACTAATTTCCATCTCTTTGCCATGCAATGCAGCATAGGTACTGCCATATGCATGGAAAAGAAAAGTCAAGGTATAATGAAATGAACACTTGGGAGGAAATAAGGAAAATTATTTCAAATTTAAAGCAGCTCACTATTTAATTTGTGAACTTAAGGAAGACTAACAGTGTTGAGCAGCATGAGATAATCATGATATAAGTCCATTTTAAACTTTCATTCAACACTATCCCGTAAAACATGATTATGGAAAATTGCTTACTGAATTGGAAGTCCTGTGTGTTTTTTTATTCTCTATATTATTAGATATTAATTAGCAACTCATTAACTGTGATAGCACATATGACATACCTAATCCAGTATTTGGCAAGTAGTGATGTCAATTTTAATTTTTCTTTTATTGTTCTTTTACTGCTTTTCCACCTTCCTTCTTTCTTTCCTCCCTTTCATCCTTCCTTCCTTCTTCCTTTGTGCTTCCCTCCAAATAATACTTCCTTTTTCCCCTATGAAGCTATTTGTAAAATAATAATATGGGACTATTTGAGATCTAAAGATCCTTCTAGCTCAGTGACCCATTGGTAAGCAAGGAATGAATATGAAAGCCTCAGAACTCTGATCATCCCTGATAATTTATCAATTATGTTGCCCTGGCTGGCTTCGCTCAGTGGATAGAGCTTTGGCCTGCAGACCAAGGGGTCCCAGATTCTATTCCAGTCAAAGGCACATGCCTGGGGTTGTGGGCTCAATCCCCAATAGGGTGGGTGCAGGAGGAAGCCAATCAATGATTCTCTCATCATTGATGTTTCTATCTCTCTCTCCCTTTCTCTTCCTCTCTGAAATCAATCAAACTGCCCCATAATTTTTTTTAAAAAAAGTATGTCATGGGTGGTGCTCTGTCCTCTGTTTTGAAATATAATCACCTGTGCCTTGGTAGCAGAAGCAACTTAAAAGAGCTAAAAAATGAATTTCAAAATTTGGATCATTTCCTATACCTAGAGCATCAGAAATACTGAGATAAACAGTTTTAATAAGATTTCCATATAAGAAACCTGATTCAAAGAGGTCAAAATAAATTAAAGAAGTGTAATATTATAATGGCAAAGCCCTTCTCTAGGACTTCCTGTAGTTCTCCTTGGTAGGGTTAAAGGCAGGAAATAGACATTAACAAGTCAAGCTGAAGCATACCATTATCTCATTACTATTTCTAGCTATTATAATTGTCAAAGCGTATGAAATACAAAGCAAAAGTTCTTCTTGATTTTCTATGCAACATTGAGCCAAATTTCCTCAATCTAAAATGCCCTATATATGAGTCAATTATCAAAAATTATGTGAACTCTTTCATAGCATTAAGGTAGTGTTTTTATTTTAATACTGGCTATAAGAATGACCTGTTAACTTTCATTATGTAGATGTCCATTGTTGCCTAGAATTCTAACAGCAATTGGAAACATCTTACCTTTTCTGTCTTCATAGTTTCATATACTCTCTTTTCCTTAAATTGTTTTATGTATTAAATGCAATAGACTGCATTTAACTGTGAATGAGGCAAGTCAATGTTCATGATCACTCAGAGAAAGTGTAGCTAATGAAATATTGGAACCAAACTCTTACTCCAATATATGGACTTTTTCAATGTTATCCCTATATTTGTCAATACTTTCTCTTCTTCTATTGCTGCTATAAATATCTGCTAAATTCTGGTGAAGAGCCAACTCACTATATTTTGTGATTCTCAAGGAAAAAGCCTGGATGGGTTGGCAGTCACCTAAAGAGATACAACTATGCCATATCATGGTCTTCCTGGTACTCTTCAAATTCCCAATGCCCTCAGTATAAAATTCAACAGTTTAACATGGCTGACAAGGACCTCCCAAAGTGTGCAGGCCTCCTGCAGACCGAAGCATCCTGTGTTCAATTCCAGTCAAGGGCACGGACCTCGGTTGCAGGCTCCTCCCAGGGCAGGGGCCCAGTCAGGGTGCAAGCAGGAGGCAACCAATCGATGTGTTTCCCTCACATTGATGTCTCTCTCTTTCTCTCTCTCTTGCACTCTCTAAAATCAATGGAAAAATATCCTCTGGTGAGAATTAAAAAAAAAAAAAAAAAAAAGTGTCCAGGCCTCTTTTATCTTCCTTGCCTTATTGCATCAGACCACATCTTGAAATCTAAGCCCCAGCAATTCTAAATGATTCTCAGCAGACCCCATCCATGTGGCCATGCTCTTTCTATCCTACAGGCTTTTGCCTGTGCTGCTTTATCACCTTGAATAATGCTAAATTGTTTCAATTCCTCTTTTTTTAAAATCATTTATCTTCTTTTTAGTGCCTAGCAATGAAATCTTTTCTAGCAAGAAGACTTTATTGACTCCTTAAGAATGCTCATTTGAGTTCCCTTAGAAATCTACACTTACTCCCATCATTCTGTAAGTCTATAATCTATCTCTGGGACAGGAATCATGTCTGTCTTGTTATATATTATATTCTAAGAACCAATGTATCATATTATTAGCGCAAAGTAGTTATTCAATAATTATGAATTAAATTCAATCCTATCTAATAAAGATGGAATATGCAAATTGACCATTATGCTGTCACAAAGATGGTGGCACCCACAGTGGAGGCAGGTTTCTGTAACACAAGATGGCTGCACCCACAGTGGAGTCTGAGTTCCCATAACAAGCCTTAATGAGCAATCAGCAGGGACCTGAGGCTGTGTGGCGTTGGGTCGGGGCAGGGGACCTGAGGCTGTACCCCCCCACCTGGTGGGGCTTTACAGAGGCCCTCAGGCCACTCCTCCTGCCTGGCAGGGCTTGACAGAGGACCTCAGGCTGCGCCCCCCCACCTGGCAGGGCTTGATGGGGGAACCTCAGGCCACTCCCCCTGCCCAGCGGGGCTTGACGGGGGACCTGAGGGTGCGCTGGGGACCTGAGGCTGTGCCCCTTGCCTGGTGTGCCCTGGGGGATCTGAGGCTGTGCACCCCTGCCCTGCATGGCTTGACAAGGGTGGGGCTGGCCAGGTCTGGATCTTTCCCAACAGGGGTGGGCCATCTGGGTCTGGGTCTCATGCGATTTTGAGGTGCCATGGGTGGGCAGGGACTTGACTCTGGGTCCCGCGGCACACCCCAGACTCTGACAGGAGGAAGATTTTCATATACATTTTACTAATTTTCTTCCATCTCTGACACTTCTAATATAGAGAAAGGGCAAATAGCAATATTAAAATATTTCCTCTAATGAATCCCCTTTTAATGTGCATGAATTTTGTGCACCCGGCCACTAGTAATTATATATTAAATTATTAAAATTAATAGCAGACTTAAAGTCCAATGTGTATTTATTTGCCTGTATTTTTTAAATATTTTTCTGCAAATTATGTTTCTTTCACCATTGCATTTTATCCTGATAATATAGTGTTTGGCGTAAAGTTCAACAAATATAGGTTGAACTAATACCAATAGGAATAATTTTTGATATTACACAGTGGTGTGTTCTTGTGTGCAGCGTAGACTTCATGATTACAGAGTCTTATCTGCCTACACCTCTATTTCTCAGGGTCTACAATAGTGCCTGGCACATGTAGATGGCTAGGTGAATATTGAATATACAGGTGAAACAATTATCATTCAAACCACCATGAGATTAATAACCAGGAAACTATTCTTATTGAAGCAATTTTTAAGATAGTTTGTGCTGAGTGTTTATCACAACATCATAGCGACCGCCCTTTTTAATTGTGCTGTGAAACAATGGTGCCGTGTGTGTAGCGTTTCCAAATTGAAAAATTGGCAATTCGGTTAGCTTTATGGTGTGACAACTTTACATGGGCAAGGAACCAGTAAGTTGTTACATATAAAACACTGATAAATTTCTTACAGGCATATTTACAGTGTCAATCTATTTTTGTTTCTTATTAAAATAATCACAAATAGTTGCCCTTTTACCTCTCTCAGATTCATTTTGATGGAGAAACTTTAAACAACCTTAAATATGATGAAATGCAAATATTTTTCCAACCCCACTCCCTTCATTCCTCCCGTTTATTATCAAAGAGGCAAAACATTTCACCTATACATAGGTACAACTGGCCATTTGAGGAATGAGTGAATGTCATTTGATTTTCCGAGTGTCCGCCAGGAAGGTTTGGCTTCTGTGTCCATTGATCCTGAGATCACATCCTTGAAGTCAGAACAATAATGGGAGAACAAAATTGGCCTTGAGAGCAGCAATCTTAAGATAGCCTTTCCCTTAACAGTATTAGAGGAAAAAATGTGTGTGATTTCTCCAACTGAAATGGCAAGCACAAAAGGAAAAGAAAAATTGTTCAAAGTGGCAGGGTCTCTGCTTGTTCAAATTCTCAAAATAGGGCTTAACACACAGTCTCATAAAACACTAAATGAGGGGGGAAAGGAAAAAAGTCATTTTATTGCATTCCCTCAAGAAAGCACAGAAAGACAGATGGCGCAAATGAGAGGGTTCCTGGTCAGAGGAGTCCTTCATCATCTCCCTCTGCTCTGACAAAGGAAAGTATGTGGTGAACTGTGTGACAAGTTTGTTCTCCCAGGAGAGAGCACAACAGTGAAGAGAGAAAGTTGCCTAAAAATGGCTACATCTTTGACAACATAAGTTATAGTGCTCCATTTTGTTTAGTAATAAAAGAACAATAAGGATCTTTCATTTTATACCTGCACTATTCTTATTTGGATATAAAACCCAAAGATAAAAACCCAAAATAATGTGATGCCTTTTCTTCTTCTTCCTTCCTTCCTTCCTTCCTTCCTTCCTTCCTTCCTTCCTTCCTTCCTTCCTTCCTTCCTTCCTTTCTTCTTTCTGTTATATAATGAGAGAAGAACAAAGAAACTTGTTTGTCTCTGGGAAATGAATAATGGAAAAACAAGAAGAGAAAGCAGAAATAGCCCAAACCAACAATATGTTAACATCTCACACAGAATTCATTGTGGACTTCTAGTGTCATCCGTCAACAAGTGAAGACAGCCTTGCACTCAGTCTTGCTCCAGAGATTCAGATCTTACAGTCAATAATGCTTGTGAAGTAAGATTCTGGACTAATTAGCATGATCCCTTCAACCAAAATCCTCTTCCTGGTTGGAAGATAAATCAGTTTCCTCTTCCACAGACTCAACATTGACATCCTTTTAGCCTAGTTAGGGGAAATCCTGGGAAGAAATTTGAATTTCAAAGAATACTATATCTAATATAAAAATAATTCTTCTGAATCTTTCAGAAATAAATTACCAGAGGAATATGCCCACGCATAAAGCATATTATAGTGTAAAGATTAAGTTGTTTTGTTTTCAAATCTGGACCCTGACCTACACGTGGTTATGGGGTCTTACTCAAATTATTTAACCTCATTGCGATTTCCTCTATGATTACTTAACTTAATTGCATTGCAATTTCCTCAGTATGTTTTTTAAAATCTGTACCTCAGAAGGGTGCTGTGAAGTATAAATATCATGGTAAACATAGAGCATGTAACACATTGATTGTTTTTCCTTACTACATATTATAACATTAATATTTGTGAGGTATAAAGTGAACCTGAAGAAAACGTTACTCTTAATTCCTCCTTAACTAACACAGTCCAGCAGTATAGACCAGAGAGTGGTAACTCCAGGCCAAATGCAGCCCAAGCCGGTGTGTGTACACAAACTTTAATTGGAAGCCAGGCATGACCGTTCATTTGTGTACTTTCCATTGCTGCTTTCATGCACCAGTGCCAGCTGCAACAGAGACGGTATGCTCCTATCTTGCAAGTTTTTGCTCTTCTTTTTTTCACTTACAGTTTACATTGCATACTATTTTGTATTAGCTTCAGGTGTAAGCACAGTGCTAGACAATCATACCCCGTACAAAGCGTTCCCCCTGATAGCGAAAGTACTTATCTGGTACCACACATAGCGACTACACTATTCCTATATTCCCTATGCTGCACTCCAGTCCTTGGACTATTTTGTAACTACCAATTTGTACTTCTTAATCCTTTCACTTCTTTCATCCAGTCCCCCAACCTCCTCCCCTCTTACAACCATCAGTCTGTTCTCTATATCTATGGATCTGTTACAATTTTGTTTATACATTTATTCTGTTCTTTAGATTCCAAGCATAAATGAAATCACATGGTATTTGTTTTTCTCTGTCTGATTTATTTCACTTAGATCCAACCATGCTGTGTCAAATGATAAGATTTCATTATTTTTTATAGTCAAGTAATATTTTCTCGTATATATGTACCACAGCCTTTCTATCCAATTGTCTATCGGTGGGTACTTGGAATACTTTCATATATTGGCCTCTAGTGGCCCAGTGCACAAATTTGTGCAACACTGAAAGGAAATTAATTAGAAGAAATATTTTAATATCGCTATTTTCCCTTTCTCTATAATAGAAGTATAAACCAAATTCACGATGAACAATGACAGATTGAAACATGTGTGTGATTGGTGTCAGCAAAATATATATATATATGGACTATATATATATATATATATATATATATATATATATATATATATATATATATATATATATATATATACTAGAGGCCCGGTGCACGAAATTCGTGCACTGGGGGGGTGAGGGGGTGTGCCCCTCAGCCCAATCTGCACCCTCTTCAATCTGGGACCCCTCAGGGGATGTCCAACTTCCAGCAGTTGGACATCCCTCTCACAATCCGGAACCACTGGCTCCTAACCACTCACCTGCCTGCCTGCCTGATTGTCCCTAACCCCACTGCCTGCCTGCCTGCTCACCCCTACCTTGATCTCCTGCCAGCCTGATTGCCCCTACCTTGCACTCCCCTATCAGCCTGATCACCCCAAACTGCCTGTGCCTTGGCCCCCCGTCTGGCCTCCCTCTGGAGGCACCACCCCCATAACCCCAATGCTGCTGCCACTGCAGCTGGTTATGGCTGCCTGAGCCTTGGCCTTTGTAGCCACTGCGGCTTTGTCTGGAAAGATGTCCGGAAGACAACCACTCTAATTAGCATATTACCCTTTTATTAGTATAGATTTGGGGACCATTACAACCACGCAGAACTTGAAGAAAACACATGGCCCTGGTCAGTTTGGCTTAATGGAGAGAGCATTGGCCTGTGGACTGAAGAGTCCAGGTTTGATTCTGATCAGGGGCACACATGCCTGGGTTTCGGGCTCAATCCCCAGTAGGGGGCCTGTGAGCGGCAGCTGATCAGTGATTCTTTTTTTTTTTTTTTTTAAATATATTTTATTGATTTTTCACAGAGAGGAAGGGTGAGGGATAGAGAGCTAGAAACATCGATGAGAGAGAAACATCGACCAGCTGCTTCCTGCACACCCCCCACCGGGATATGTGCCAGCAACCAATGTACATGCCCTTAACCGGAATCGAACCTGGGACCTTCCAGTCCGCAGACCGACGCTCTATCCACTGAGCCAAACCGGTTTCGGCTGATCAGTGATTCTTATCATTGATGTTTCTATCTCTCTCTCCCTCTCCCTTTCTGAAATTTTAAAAATATATATTTTTTTAAAGAAAACACATCATCTTCACTTTGGGCTTTGTCATCTTACAATATCCTTTGTGCAGTGTTTTAACTTCCCTCAACTTTCCTTTACCCACATTTAAAGTGCAATCTATTTTGGGGAAGATGATCAGGAAAGTGATTCCAATGGGTAGAAGTTTTTTTTGGAGGGGATGGGTCATGAAGATATTTAAAAATTGAGCATGGTGATGGTTGTACCACTCTGAATTTACTTTAAAAAACCAGTTCATTGTACACTTTAGGTGACATGTACAGTATATGGGTTATATCTCAACAAAGCTGTTCTTTTATTTCTTTTTAAATAAAGACCAGTCTTATAATCAGTTGCAGATGTTTTCAGAGGCCCCTCAAGATTTGCTCACCATGTCCCAAATCACGGCTGTGATTCCCAGTTGCCTCCAGTCCTGGTGGATCTGGATGGTGTGGTTTGCAAAGGAGAAGGTGGCAAGAGGCTTATGGAATTTCGGCAACCCCATTCCCCCGGTCTCCTCATAGGGCACCAGGGCCATTCCCACTGGGCCAGCTCTGCTCCCTTTAACCTGTTGGGCAAAAGAATCCTGCGTGCTCTGGCCAGAAAGTGCATTCTTTCTTAGGTGGCCCGGATGCTTTTTTTAAGGTCATTTTATGGATTCAAAAGAATAAACAGAGATGTGGAAAGCTTTTGTCAAAATCCTTTCACATGGTTCTTCCAGTCTCATGGGAAATGAGATGTGGCTCTGAATTCATCCCAAAGTGTGTCTTTGGGCAAAAGCACTCAGAACGGTACAACTCCTTCAGAATGCCCCACACACTTTGCTGTCAGGACTCAGGGGGGCTTGAGGGTGAGCGAGGCGGCAGTGCCAGCACAGGACCTGGGAGAAGGTAGCGCTTTCTACACTGCCCAGGCCACGTGGACTACAGCAGTACCTGCCCAGGTGGGCAGGGTGTTTCTGCTGTTTTGTTTTGGTCTGGCCTCCACCCCGTCAGCCACGGACCTGTGCCTGCACTGAGACTGAATGCTTTGATGGCCCTACTTTTTGGTGGACAGTGGATGCACTCCCAGAGACTGGCAGTTAGACTCTGGTGGCTTCTGAGTCCCTTGCGGGGAGAGCCCGGCCCTAGGTCAAGAACAGACTCAGGCGTCCTCGGCCAGGAGGCCTCCTTGGGCTAGGGGCCGCCACAGTTTGAAGGCTGGCCATGACCCCAATCCTGGCAGGGGTCTCCTCTGGGGTGCTGGCAGGCCTGGTCTAGGGCTGAGGGCGGTTTAGAGGCTGGTCACGACCCCGATCCTGGTGGGGATCTCCTCTGGGGCGCTGGCAGGCCTGGGTTAGGGTCACTGGCGGTTTGGAGGCCGGTCACGCCCCCAATCCTGTTGGGGGTCTCCTCTGGGGCGCTGGCAGGCCTGGGCTAATGGCCACCCTGGTTTAGAGACTGGTCAAGCCCCCAATCCTGGTGGGGGTCTCCTCTGGGGCGCTGGCAGGCCTGGGCTCTGGCGCCGCAAAGGGAGAGGTTCCTGAACCTGCTTCCCACACACCTAGGCTAGGATCCATCTTGTAGGAGGCGGCTTCAATGCCCGGGGTCGGTGACCAGGTCCTCCTGAGCCTCGCTTTCTGGGCTGCAGTCCCACGTCTCCCAGTGCCCCAGCCTCGGATGCGCCCACGCAGTTGCCCCCACCACCAGCCACCTCAGCGCAGGCCACAGCAGCTGAAGCCAGCCTCTTGGAAGCCAGGCCACCACACCCACCACCCCTAGTAGCTCTCTGCTGCTTGCTCTGTGCCCTGTCCACTGGGGTCGGGGAGTGCTCCCAGCCCAGAGGCCCTCCCTCCCTCCGCAGCCTGGCTTGGGAAGCTGGCCTCATGCTGGGGCTACTATGCCAGCATGCCCACTCAGCTACAATGGGTGTGACACGGGCCCCATGGAGGCCAACCTGGAGAACGTGGACCCCAACTCTGCATCCGGCTGCTGCAGATGGCCTCCGTGGTCAACTACCACCTGCTCCTTCCATTGGCCCCATTGATCCCTCTCAGTACCAGCCATTTAGGCGAGGGTGGCGATCGCAGGGGACCCCGCCCCGGGAGGCTGCTGGGCGTGCCCGGCCACCCACGCCCAGGTCGCGATGCAGCCATGGACCCAGGGGAGGCTGCTGGCCGTGCCCGGCCACGCCCCCCCGGGTCGCGATGGGTCCCGGGACCCCGGGGTGGCTGCTGGCCGTGCCCGGCCCCGCCCCCCCGGGTCGCAATGCAGCCCTGGACCCAGGGGAGGCTGCTGGCCGTGCCCGGCCACGCCCCCCCAGGTCGCGATGGGTCCCGGGAACCCAGGGAGGCTGCTGGCAGAGCCCGGCCACGCCCCCCCGGGTCGCGATGCAGCCCTGGACCCCCGGGGAGGCTGCTGGCCGTGCCCGGCCACGCCCCCCCGGGTCGCGATGGGTCCCGGGACCTACGGGAGGCTGCTGGCCGTGCCCGGCCACGCCCCCCCGGGTCGCGATGCAGCCCTGGACCCCGGGGAGGCTGCTGGCCGTGCCCGGACACGCCCCCCCGGGTCGCGATGGGTCCCGGGACCCCCGGGAGGCTGCTGGCCGGTGCCCGGCCACGCCCCCCCGGGTCGCGATGCAGCCATGGACCCCGGGGAGGCTGCTGGCCGTGCCCGGCCACGCCCCCCCGGGTCGCGATGGGTCCCGGGACCCCGGGGAGGCTGCTGGCCGTGCCCGGCCACGCCCCCCCGGGTCGCGATGCAGCCCTGGACCCCGGGGAGGCTGCTGGCCGTGCCCGGCCACGCCCCCCGGGTCGCGATGCAGCCCTGGACCCCGGGGAGGCTGCTGGCCGTGCCTGGCCACGCCCCCCCGGGTCGCGATGCAGCCCTGGACCCCGGGGAGGCTGCTGGCTGTGCCCGGCCACGCCCCCCGGGTAGCGATGGGTCCCGGACCCCAGGGAGGCTGCTGGCCGTGCCCGGCCACGCCCCCCCGGGTCGCGATGCAGCCCTGGACCCCTGGGAGGCTGCTGGCCGTGCCCGGCCACGCCCCCCCGGGTCACGATGCAGCCCTGGACCCCCGGGAGGCTGCTGGCCGTGCCCGGCCACGCCCCCCCGGGTTGCGATGCAGCCCTGGACCCAGGGGAGGCTGCTGGCCGTGCCCGGCCACGCCCCCCGGGTCGCGTTGGGTCCCGGGACCCCAGGGAGGCTGCTGGCCTTCCCGGCCACGCCCCCCCGGGTCGCGATGGGTCCCTGGACCCCCGGGAGGCTGCTGGCCGTGCCCGGCCACGCCCCCCCGGGTCGCGATGCAGCCCTGGACCCAGGGGAGGCTGCTGGCCGTCCCTGGCCACGCCCCCCCGGGTCACGATGCAGCCCTGGACCCCCGGGAGGCTGCTGGCCGTTCCCGGCCACGCCCCCCCGGGTCGCGATGCAGCCCTGGACCCCAGGAGGCTGCTGGCCGTGCCCGGCCACGCCCCCCCGGTTCGCGATGGGTCCCGGGACCCTGGGGAGGCAGCTGGCCGTGCCCGGCCACGCCCCCCCATCTAGATCCAGCCGGGGAGCCCGGGAGGCTTCTGGCTTTTCCCAACCACGCCCCTCTAGGGTTGCCATCGCTCCCCAGGACCCAGGGAACTAAGAGGATTTGGCGGCCGCCATCTTGGTTTTCTCAAGGGCCAGATAGGCACCCGGAGTCCCGCCCCCTGCCTCTCGCAGGCCCAATCATGGGCATAGCGGAGGTGCGGTCAATTTGCATGTTACTCTATTATAAAGTAAGATATATATATATATATATATATATAATTGCTTAATTAGACCTGCTTTCTAATTTAGATGATTTAGTTAAACTTTTTCCAGCCCAGTGAAACATCCCAACTTCTCTTTCAGGTAGTTGTCAGCAAGACAGCAGTAAATATCAACATGAAGCAGATTATTATTGTAGATCATGCAGGGAGAACAAAGGGTAAAATATTTAACTGCAGCAGTGTTTGACTATATTCTGCACAGTGAGAAAACCTGAAGTCATTTTCAAGATCCACCATTTCTTACTTCTTTTCAGTCAGGTCAAGTTTCTAAGCTTTCTAAATCTCTGTTTTCTGGCTAATGAAAATAAAATAGGATTCTACTGAGTCTCCTGTCTACCTACTTCAGGACTTCTGTGAGGATCAAATGAGATGAGGCACGGGAAAACGCTTTACAGACATTTGGTTAAAGTGTAAAATGTTTGCACCTGGCTATAAAGCAAGTCATGTTCTTGGGTTGAAGAAACTCCAAGGAGGCTAGTTGCCAGGGAGAGGAAGCCAGGTGTTGCTACGTGTTGTCATTACCCTGCACCCACAGCCACCATTTCTGGACTGGGCTGTGGGCTTCATTTTGACCCATGGGGTCTCAGCAGCATTGGCTGTCATTTGGTGGGCTGTTGCTCTGGGGTGGTGGCAGGGCCTGTGTCCCACTTGGGAGAAGCTGAGTGTTGTTTTGTGGGCACCAGGCTGTGGTACCATTTCTCTGTAAATGGCCAGTGCGCATCACGGCACCTCCTGCATTGAGCATCTGCCCCCTGGTGGTCAGTCAGTGTGCATCATAATGACCGGTGAGATGGTCAGAGAGTTAGCATATTAGCCTTTTATATATATACATACATACACACACACACACACACTAGAGGCCTGATGCATGAAATTTGTGCAAGGGGCTTGGCCCTCACAGCCCTGGCTGCCTCAGCCCTCGCAGCCCAGTTGCCTTGTGGCCTTGGCTACTTCATGGCCCCAGCGGCCCCGTAGCTCCCCCCACACACCCAATTGATTGTTCCAGAAGGTTGTCCTAAAGTTTTTACGTATAGTCATTCCGCCAGCCAGTCTAATTAGAATATTAGCTCTTTATTATAAAGGATTGCAAATAACACTGCTAATATGAGGATAATCAAACATTTTTTCTTGCTATTTTTGCCTAGATGTAAGAAGAATTATATATATATATATATATATATATAATTATATATATATATATAATTCTGAAATAATATTGATTTTACCTTTTTTTTAGTAGATATTTTTAGGCACAGGTTGTGCCCTTTCTTTTGTCTATGTGTCCCCTTTCAATATATTGTCTCAACAGGCTTCCTTTTTCTTTTTAATGTTATAATAGTTATTTTACATTCTAACTTAGTTTTGTATTGCTCTCTTATTCTGGCTTTCTTCTTTGAGTACTCCTATTATCCGTGTGTAATGCCTTCCTTGCCTGTATTAAGTATTTGTCACCTTCTCACAAATATTTTATCTCTTTCTTCATTTTGTTTATTTTTTAAAGTTTATTCTTTGTTGCTTTCTTTTATGGCATTATCTCATTTTTTAAATATTGTTTTTTACACTTTTCATAAATTGTGTTTTCTTCATTATTATTTACTTTATATTTGAATATTTCTAATTTAGGATCCATACCTTGTATGACTTTTCTAATGTCTTTTAGTTATTTTTAAATAGTAGATTAGCATGAAACTAAACCATATCTTATATCACTCAAAAATTAATTTCAATGGATTAAATATGTAAATGTAAAGCCTGGAACCATGGAACTGCTAGAGAAAACATGAAAAAAAGTTCCTTGACATGGGTTTCGGCAATGAATTTTTTAATATTACCCTAAAGTACAGCAAGAAAATAAAAAGTGCATCAAACTGAAAAGCTTCTGAAACAATCAACAAAGTGAAAAGACAACTTATGGAATGAGGGAGAAATATTTGCAAAGTTTCTATCTGATAAGTGGTTAATCACTAAAATATATAAATAAGTCATACAACTCAAGAAAAAAAACAAACAAATAACCAATAAAAAATGAACAAAAGATCTGAATAGACATTTTCCAAAAAAGGCATATTAAAGTTTAACAGATATAAGAAAAAATGCTCAACATCACCAATCATTAGGGCTATGCAAATCAAAAAGATAATGAGATATTATCTCCCACCTGTTAGGATGGCCATGATAAAAAAGACAAGCTATAACAAATGCTGGTGACAAACTGGAGAAAAGGGAAACCTTTGTACTATTGGTAGGATTGTAAACTGGTACAGCCACTTTGGATAATAGATCCATTCTGTCCTTTTACTCTACTGTCCCCATTTGGCTAAAACACAGATAATATACATTTTTAAACTCTTTCACCTCATTATATAGAATAGCTTTTTATAACATTTCAGAATGAAATCAACTTACTCACTAATTCACTCACTAACATTATTTTTTACATTCAATATATATTGATTGATCACTTAACAAAGTCCCTGGTACACGACATTCTTTGGACCTAGTAGTTAGGTAGTGAATAGAATTATTAAATCCTTGCTCTGATAAATTTTACATTAAGTAGGGAAAGATAATAAACAAATGAACAAATATATAATAAGTGCTACGAACAAAAATAAAGCAAAATAATGGCCTAGATAATAGTTACTGCAGGTTAAAATAAGGCCTCTGTAGAAAGGTGGCATCAGAACAAAGGCCTTAATCAAGGAAGAGAGGGAGAAAGAGAATGAGAGAGATAGAGAGAGAGAGAGAGAGAGAGAGATAGAGAGAGAGAGAGAGACATGAGATCAGCATCACTTACCCATCCACTCACTTTTCAAAGATTTTAAAGAGGCTACTTTTGGTAACATCTTTGCTAAGCACTGAAGATAATATGAGTGATTTACTGTTCTGAAGAGGTTCCGAATAACTAATATATTTTCTTTGTTTTAGTCCACAATTGCATAAATGTTTGCTAATATTAACTGAATGATAACCATCTTTTAAAACAAGTAGAAAAGTACTTACTTGGTGAGGAGATAGAAGGATAGAAGAGGGTTAGGTGGTTGGGGAGGAAAGGGAAGTCCAAGAATATCAGGATACAGCTTGCTGACTACTTGCTAAGGCAACACAGCTGGGCGAAAACCCAGGTAGGCAGGAGTTGGTAGGGCAACCCAACTGGGCAGGAAAGAGCCAACATCCCTATACAGAGAGCTTCCCAGAAAAACCAATCAGAAGCCAGCAGGGCATATACCTACCCCTAGAGAGAGTTTCCAGAGCATATACCTACCCCTAGACAAGTGATTCTCAACCTTTCTAATGCTGCGACCCTTTAATACAGTTCCTCATGTTGTGGTGACCCCCAACCATAAAATTATTTTCATTGCTACTTCATAACTGTAATTTTGCTACTGTTATGAATCGTAATGTAAATATCTGTGTTTTCTGATGGTCTTAGGCTCTACAGGAGCGGTTCTCAACCTGTGGGTCGCAACATGATCTTGAAGGTGGTTTTCCTAGGGTTGCACTCCAGGTGTGGAAAAAACACAAATGCTTTTAAAAAATTAGAGGAAGAACTGCGTTTATAGAAAATCTCTGTATCATGAAGAAGGAAATTCGCTTCTTATAACTTTTTTGTTTTGTTTTTTAACCTCCTGATACTTGTCATTTTAAAATTCTCATGGTGTGTTTTGAAAGACTCATTGTGTAGTTTAAGTACCCAGATTTATTCTCATCTAGACATAGTGTGTGTGTTTTTTTCTTATTGATTCTTTTTAATTTTTTTCTTCTCTTCTAAGATGGAAGTGGCCTTAACAATCCTTCTGAGGCTTACAAAAGAGAAGTGCACAAGCAGGGAGCGGCTGGCTGTTCTCTTCCTAAGAAGCAGGAATTCGGTAATGAGAGCACATAACACAGACCCTCCCCGAAGGCAGAAAGAATGAGAGCTGAGCTTTCCAATGCTGCATGCGAAATGATTCACTAATTAGTAGTCCTAAATGTTAAGGGAGAGAGATGGAGGCATAAAAGCCACTTCTGTGGTGCTTTGTGTATGATAAAAGTGTTGTATGAAACTTTGCTTCTTCATGGAAAATGCCACTCTGTAAAAACCCAGTCCTATAAACTGTTACTTAAGCGGGTTCCTACAGCTGCAGACTGATTAAAACCCAGCAGGTAAAGCCATAATAAACAAATGCCACCTGCTGCTGGAACAGGTGCTTGTGTCCTCATTTAGTAACAAAACGAAATGGGAGGATGCAGGGGGGTTAGAAGAGACCATTGCCTGGATTACCGGGAGCCCGGCATTGTGTGATTCACTGCTGTTTGTCCTGGAATTTAAGGCTGGGGGTTTGATTTGCCAGGTTAGTTGATGACGCCTTGGGGATTAAAGTTTGATACAATTAAGAAGATCTATATCTTCTCCTGCTAGCATTCCCCAAACTCAGTGCCAGGCATTTTTTTCCCTTTTGTTTTTGGTTAACCTTTCTTCACTCTGCACTACTTAGAAATCAATTTCAGGATACACATTATCGAGAAGAGTCCCTTTCACCTCCGTACAACAAATGAAAAGAAACAATGCAAGATCAAGAACAGACTAGGCTGGGTAGCCTTCTATGAAATTGAATAAGTACCTTTTAAGTATCATGGTATTATGTGATATTAGGTTCTTTCTCCTCCCACTTTTTTTTTTCTTTCTTTCTCATTTTCATTCCTCACAATTATTCCAACAAACTCACTATTTGCTGAAAGGAGAAACAAATGTTACTTTCATTTTTTTTTTCCGAGACACTTTTGGTGTCTTCTTTTCTCCATAAGTAATGTAAACTCGGGGAAGTTATTTTAGAATGACTCTGACAAAGCGTAACTGGCAGACTCAAAAAATCTTGGGGGCAAATTGTTTTCCCAACCTGTTTTCAGGAGTTGCTTCTTTGCAATGAGTCTACGTTACGTGTAGGCATTGTTGTAAGATTTAAAAAAAGAAGTAAAGGTGAAAATGTTTTGGCTGCTTGAAAGAGCTATCCTAATAATAAAAAGCTAATATGCTAATGGTCGGGACGCCATAACACGTAACAAACAATTGCAGGAGGCTGGGTGCACATGTGCAGCAGGGCATTGCTTCGGGGTGAGAGCCTGTAGCGCCCCCCTCACCAGTCCTTTGCCATCCACTGCTCGCACTCAGAGAGCCCCACCGCCCACCTGCCAGGGGAAGGAGCACAGCACAGCAGGCAGGAGGCTTCCATGCTCTCCTCCAGCAACATGACAGGGTGGAGCTGCCGCGTTGCTCTGGAGAGGGCATGGAAGCAGGGAGGCGCCCGGAAAAAGGCAGGACCAGCCCGAGACGACTCGAGGGACTGAGAGCGGGGCTTGAAGCGTCCAGAGAAGTCCAGAGGGGTCGGGGACTGGGCCAGGCGCGCTGGAGCTCTGTGTAGAGAGGTTTGGGTGTCAAGGCAGGGTGGCGGGGCCGTGCGATTGCATGTGCTGAGCTCCTAGTGTAAATGTAAAAGGCAGTTGAAATAGAAGTGTTGTTTGAAGTCCATAGGAAATAGACACCGCATTTCAAAGTAGGTTGCAAGTTACCTGACAAATACTTGCAAAAAAAAAAAAAAAAAGGTAGAGGGGAGGTTTTATGACTCTTAAAATCTCTGTCTGGAAGTAGGGGTTAAAAATAAAAAGCTTTTAGGAGACCACTTGGAAAGCTGATTATTTATACTCTTTTTAAAAAATATGTTTTTATTGATTTCAGAGAGGAAGGAAGAGGGATAGAGAGATAGAAACATCCATGATGAGAGAGAATCATGGATCGGCTGCCTCCTGCAAGTCCCCCACTGGGGATCAAGCCCACAACCCGGGCATGTGCCCCTGTCCAGAATCGAACCTGGGACCCCTCAGTTCGCAGGCTGACGCTCTATCCACTGAGCCAAACCAGCCAGGGCATGATTATTTATACTCTTAAGTTTTGGGATCACAGTGACATTATCTGTGACTCAAACCCGGAATACAGGGAGAGCAAAGCACAGCTGGTAGCGGCATTCAGGGCAGGGAAGCGGTTGCCTTGGGCAGCGTGCATGCTCAGACGTTGTCAAGGCAGACAGTGTGGAGTATTTGCCTTTGACCAGACTTGGACCATGATTAAAAACAGAAGCATAAAAATGTATGGACCCTTGCCGAAACCAGTTTGGCTCAGTGGATAGAGCGTCGGCCTGTGGACTGAAAGGTCCCTGGGTTCGATTCCGGTCAAGGGCACGTACCTTGGTTGTGGGCACATCCCCAGTGGGGGGCGTGCAGGAGGCAGCTGATCGATGTTTCTCTCTCATCGATGTTTCTAACTCTCTATCTCTCTCCCTTCCTCTCTGTAAAAAATCAATTAAAAAAAAAATGTATGGACCCTGTGCCTGAGAGCTCCATGGAGGGATGCTTTAGTAAAAGCAAGGCTGGTTGTTACTGTAAAGACATAAACATTATATTTTCAGAGGCTTAACACAATAGAATTTATTTCTGCTTATAAGGAAGTCCAAGCAGGAAGGAGGGAGGCTTTCTTCTTGTAGTCATTTGGGGATGTGATGTCCTTCTGTTACAGGGCTAATCCAGGCTTTTAGAATTCTTCACATTCAGCTGGCCACTGGTTATTCTCTTTGACCTTGAATTTATGTATGTTGGGTCTTTTCAGATCCAGTGGCCTCACACAGGTGCAAAAGGGATGTCCCTAAATTTAACCTTTGGCTAAATTGCCACTTCAAAGAAACAACTCTAAGTGTGAAAGGGGAACATTCCTCTTGGTGGTGAGGTATTGGTCTCTTCTATAACAAAGCAAAAACTAATAAGAGGGATTTCTAGGTGCTTAAGGGTTGATGCATATGTAAAGGATCACTCAGGAGAGAGAGGTTCTGCATCTTCTTAAGGGAATGTATGTGTGAAATGCTCTGTAATTGGACATGTAGTGAATTTCCAAGGAATTCAGTACACCACCACTGGGAAAAAATAGTCAACATTAAAAGTTTTCTCCAGCTAAAGTAAGCATTTAGGTTACTGCCATCCCAGCCACTCCATTCCTGTTTCCTAAACTCTTTCCCTTTTCTTTTCCCTCACCCTCAAACCCAGGCCCTATACAGAGGCTGGTAGCAAAATGTAGACGAAGAGAATGAGATAATAGTGGAGAGAAGAAAGGAGCCTATCCCACCTCTCAGAATAGAAATTAGGAGTAGTGTGCAATACACTCTAAGATTTTTTTTGTTATTAATATATACTGGAATAAACATTAATTACTGTGCAGAGAAAACTAACTTTTTATTTCAATCAGTAACCCGGAAAAACACTGCTCTAGGCATGCATTTAAAGGACAGTAAAAAAACAAAACAAAAAACAAACAAAAAAAACCCAAACATATAATTATATTCATGAATTTGCCTGCTCAATCAGAGAACTGCATAAATAAAAGGTATTGTACTGACTATATGAAAGATAACCTTCAACAGGTATATGAAGTTCAAGGTAGTTGATCAGTTTTCTTGTTAAATGTGTACTAACTAGAAGCCCAATGCATGAAAATCACGCAAGAGTAGGCCTTCCTTTCCCCAGCTGCCAGCACCGGCTTCCCTCTGGCACCCGGGACCCAGGCTTCCCTCGTAGCCCTGGCTTCGTTGGGAAGGTCATCTGGAAGGACGTCCAAAAGGATGTCCAGTCTAATTAGCATATTATGCTTTTATAATTATAGATTTTCTTACCTATGTTATTTATTAATGGTATAGAGTTTTTTTTGAATATACTTTTCCTCCTTTGTTCAAAGTGAGCATCATTTAATATTTGGTGACTTATGATCTTACAGAGTTCCAAAATCACTTTAAAATAACACAATTTACCTAATAAAAGAGTTACATGCTAATTGATCGTACCTTCGTGACATCCACCAGCCAATCAGGAGTGATTATGCAAATTAACCCAACAAAGATGGTGGGTTAATTTGAATACGTGGGCACTGAGCTGCAGGGTCGGGGCAGGATGCTTGTGTCATCGCCATGGCGATGACACAGGCGTTCTGCACCACCCCAGTTGCTCCAGGCCTCTGGGCAGTGTGGGAAGGCAGAAAGGCAGCTCCGGGCCGGAGCGGAAAGGCAGCTCTGGCCAGAGTGAAGGCGGTGCCGGCAGCCATGGGAAGGAAGGCCCATTCTTGCACAAATCTTCGTGCATAAGGCCTCTGGTTAGAAAATAATAGGACATAAAAATGGAATCATGGAATTGCTACCTTTCTTAGTAAGCCTTTCCTAACACAGTTCTTCTTCTTTTCCAGGTGAAATTGATCAAACTTTCTAGCCTTTAGCTACATAACTTGTACCTATCTGCTCCTGTTGTTGGACTTGAGCATTTTGAAGGTAGTGGTCTTCACATTTCCTTTATCTTCCACAATACCTGATATATAGGTCTGGTAAACACGAAGACTCACTGGTTTGAGAAAGAGAATAAAAATTAAGGTTTTATAATAAATCCCTGAAATCATCTCCTTTTTTCTTCTAACAAATTACTTTTCTCTATTAAAAGTGGAACACAGGAAAAATTAGTTAATTGAGGCTTTTGGCTCTTCACTTCCTATTAATCAAAGTTTTAATGAATATAGATATAGAAGTTAGAGGAAGACTTTGACAAGATGCCTCTCTTGATATCATAATGAAGGTTATTATGTTAAAAAGTCCCTATAGTAGAGACCATGTGGGAGATACATCTCAAAATTGTTCCCTATGTAATTGAGAATTGTTTCCTTTTCCTATACATGATAATTCTAATGTGATAAGTGCATTACTAAAAAGTTGAGAAATTCTAAGAATTAGCCTAATAAGGGATGATGTTTACAGTGGGGTATTTAGCCTTGGAAAAAGTCAGCACAATTCAAGCTTAGGCACTGTGCTCAGAAGAATTTTTTACAAATGCTTAACCTTTTCTTCCAACTGTTAAAGTCTGTTGCCATTTGCCTTTAGAGTCACATTATGAAAAAAATTTTATTTCTAATATGAGAAGGCAGGCTCTTTTAATTAATTATGCTGTTATTAAGCAACACCTGTGTCTTTTTGTTAGATTTAAAATTACAAAAAAATATTTAAGATTTCACCTACTTTAGAAAGAAGTCAATATGAAAGAAACTCCAAGCCTTAACATCTGTTGTCATTGCCAACCTAATTGATTATCTTAGGGAAGCGGGTTGTAAAAGAGTGACAAAGTATGAGCTTAAAGAAGAAGTATATTATCAAGGTGTTAAATTAACTATGAAGTAATCTTAGAACTTCTAAATGTTCAGAGTCCTTCTGATAAATGTGAAAAGAAGTTGAATGCAATATGCTCAATATTTTTTCTACATTCTTCCTTTGTCTCTGGAGGTCACCAAAATTATTTCTGTTTGCCAATTTTCTCCCTAGTAGGTAGCACATCGGAGTAACTGCCTTGTTGAATTTCTTTGATGCTGGACATTTATGACCTGCTGGACTTTTACTGCTTGAGGCTGTTTCCAGCACATTCTCTAATTATATTTAAATAGGAGCTTGCTCTTATAAAATAGCAAATCTGGATTTTTAGAGCAGAACATTTGAAACAGCACTGATGCAAATCCAAGAAGATGGAGGTTAAACTTGAAGCCAGTTCAGCCAAGTATAACACTGCAACAAAAAGTAATTAATTCCTCCTTATTTTCCAGGGGGCATGTTTCAGGGCTTCCATATTTTTGCCTCCTTTAATACGTTTTTCCTTTAACATGTATGCAATTCATCACTTTCACATGGACAAACTCAGCAATCAAAATGCAGACTTATCATGCTTTGCTGTTCTTGTTCAATGAAGTAAGACACATAACGTGGCACTTGCCAGTCTTCTTTTTACAACCAATACCAAAAACCAAATTGTCTGTGATCCTCTATTTTATTGTTTTCTCTAAATCTGAATCTATGGTACAAAATGACTGAAGGAAAGCTCCTATCATGGAAACATCACAGAGACAGTAAGGAGACAGGAAGTTTACATTCTTTCCCTGAATTATGGTATGCATTTAGACAAGTCACTTAAACTTGAATCCTTCCTTTTATTACTCATAAGATGAGAATGTAGGTTGAAATTTTCCTTTTCTCCTAAATTGGCCAACTGTTTCATTACTATTGTTATCATCATCATCATCATAGCTTTCTGTTTTTTATTGAGTTTAATTTTCATATAGTAAAAATGTCCAAATGTACAGCTCAATGAGTGTTTCATATGAATGGACCTGTATAACTACAACTCAGATCAGAATAGAGATTGCCAGCCCCCTGCAGGCTCCCTGGTTTCCCCCTGAGCCCACATTCCTTACCACTCTCTTAAACTCTGACATCATATTTTATTTTTGCCTCCTTTGAACCTGATCTAAATGGAATCATTCAGTATGTACTTTTTTTGTGTTTGACTTCTTTTTTTAAAAATATATTTTATTGATTTTTTATAGAAAGGAAGGGAGAGGAATAGAGAGTTAGAAACATCGATGAGACAGAAACATCGATCAGCTGCCTCCTGCACATACTTGGGATGTGCCCGCAACCAAGGTACATGCCCTTGACCGGAATCAAATCTGGGACCCTTCAGTCCTTAGGCCGATGCTCTATCCACTGAGCCAAACCAGTTAGGGCTGTGTTTGACTTCTTATTTTTTTTCAACAATATGTCTATGAAAATCATCCACACTCTAATAAATACTATAATGTACATAAACCATTGGAGTTGTTTTCAGTTTTAGGTTATCATGTATAAGGCTGCTAGCAACAGTTTTGGCCATGTTTTTTTGGTGAAATGAATAATCATTTTTTTGAAGGGTGGTAACATATAACCAGAAAAGTAATTACTGAATCATAGACTAATCATAGCTTTAGCAAATGTTTCCTTGTTCCTGCCTTATAATTTACCTTATATTTTCTTTAAAGTATTTTTTTTTCAATTTTACCAAACTTGTGATTGTATAATGGAATATTGCTATGTTTTTAAAACATGTTTAGGTGTATTTACTTAAAAATATACTTAATAACCAAAAAACAAAGTGTAATGTGGTAATTTTTTTCAATTGCCTAAGTAATTTTATTTTTTAATTTAAATATAAAATGATTATAATACAAAATATCCATCTGTTTAGAATTGTACAGAAGTGGGAAGAAGTAGGTTTACAGTTATAATATAAATAATATAATAATCAATAAATAATAATACAAGAATAAACTATTTTATGTACTCACAACTGTAAACCTACTTTTGCTAAATAAATACTGGGTGAATAATTAATATATTATTAATTTAAATTATCTGCTGCCAACTAGTCGTAAAAAGAAAATATGGGTGAGACATATAAAAACTCACAGATATAAACCAGGGTTACAGGTATAATATATTTTAGTTGTAGAATAAAAGTATGAATCTGGTACAATTAAAAAAATAATTTTCCTCTTCACAATTCACGGCTCTGAAAATACTTTTATGTCATTCCCATGGGTGTCAGATTATTATCTTTTTTAATGAATTTTTGAAATATAATTGAAATACAGAAAACCTTTAAATTGTGCCATTTGATCAGTTTTGGAACATGTGTGTGCTTCTGAAACCTTCACCACAATCATGATATCAAATATTTTCATTGCCTCCCAAAACTCCTTGTGTCCTTTTTCAACATCTGTCCCTTCCTCTGTCTCTGTCTGCAGGTGATAACTCATTTGCATGTGGTCATTCTAAACTAGTTTGCTTTTCACTCTAATTTTACATATATGATTCATAATATATGCACTATTTTTGCTTGGCTTCTTTCCTTCAGCATAATTACTTTGAGCCTCATCTATGTTGTGTATCAACAGTTACTTCTCAATTGCTGAATATCAATCACCCCACAGTAAAAATATACTACAGTTTGTGGACAGTTGAATTTATAGCTTTGAGTTATTGCAAATAAAGCTGCAATAAACATCTTAAAGGTGTGGATCTTGTGTGTACTACTCTTGGCAGCTGTGATGCTGCAGTTCAACAATAAGTGGTGCAAACTAATTCCTCAAATTTGAGTTTGAAAAAAGTTCATGGTTGTTCCGGAGCCTTTACAGTCAATGAAATAAAGTTGCAAATGCCTTAGTAGATTAGACAAAATAAATGATCCATTACTTGCAAAAGGAAAAAAAGTAAAATAAAAGAGGAAACAAAGATTGAGTTAACTCACAGACCTACTAGGGCCCAACACCTACTAGGAATCAAATTCCTAGTTTTCCAATGTGGCTGTCCTATGGGTCCCACATACTTGCCTAGAAGATTCTCCATATTCACCATGTTCTACCTGTAAGTGTGACCCTCGTGCCTAAGCCAATGCACACTACAATATTAGGAATTAGGAGCTATTCAAGATCTCCAGTTTTAAAGCACATTTTTTTCCTGAATATGTTTCTTCAGATGATTGAGTAAAACAGTGATTGCCAACCTCCAATATGAAAGATAGTGTTCAGGTATGTTGATTTGAATACAAGATATTTATAAATTTTTGTTATGTAACTGATTTCTCCTCCAAGAGATGAATTTATAACCCAATGACTTTGGATAAAAAATTTTAATTTACTCAAAGTAAAAATCTATAAATTGTGTATTCACAGGGAAGAAAAAATGTATAATCAACAAATGCAACCATCATCCTCCCCACAGGTAGGGAACAGCTGATACCATGTGGAGTTTAACGATGGAACAAAGGTCTCAAAACAAATTAGGAGCTAAGCAAGAATTGGTCTTTGGGACCTCTAACTAGTAATTTTAAGCATTATGCTTCTTATGTAAACCCATTTGATTAACAGTAAAAAAGAAGAAAATTATGGGAGAAGTAGATAATATAGGAATAAAGAAATAACCTGGTATCACCTTTTCCTTTTGGCATTTTTCCCTCTTTTATTCACAGTTTCTAAAATTGTTACTCCCTCTCATTTCTATTCTCATAAAAATCAGTTATCCTGTCCAATATGTCCTATTATAGTAACTTAGTGCAAAAAATCATACTCATACAATTATTTCTAATGTCCTAGAAAATTTTTATTTTTAAAACCCATTTTAAATGATAAAAAAGGAAAAGCATTTATATTTCATGTGTAGAAGATTAGGAAATAATTTTGTACTTTGGAGAATTAACAATATAAGTACGCATACAGAGACAATGCTTCAAAATTGGGTATTATTTCATTGAAGCTCTGACTGCCTGTTTCCTTGGTATTTTCATCTGTAATAAAACCTTGGGGAAGAGACAGTTGTGTTTAAAAAGTAGCATTGTGCCTCAACAATGGGTTTTCGCAAATTAAAATTTTTGACTCATTCTACTCTCATAGAACAACTTAAGAGCATTGACAAGTTCTCAAATTGCAAATACTAAAACAATTATTTGATTTAATAATAATTATTTTTAAGAAACAAGACCAAAATTTACCTCAACAATGTTTGGTTTAAAAAAACATTAAATGTTTTAAGCATTTATTGCTTAAATACCTATCAGTATTCTCATCAATATAGTTTATCAGTTTGTCAGAATAGGATTTTTAATATTATCACTGTGTTTTAGGAAGTCTAATAAGAAAGCTGAATATTGAAATTCATATAATACCTATATGTTTTAGAGCTATATTAATATATGATATTATTTATTATACTCACATATTATATGACATTTTTCTTATATAAACAATTTATGTAATTCCTCCTTCTCTGCAGCTTTTCCAAATGTATTAAAGAAATTCATTCCACATTCTTTATAACTTGTCTGAATCATAACTTATAATACTTGACATTATTGTTCTATATATTTATTGCACTTAAACATTTAATTCCTACCTTCTCACCTAAAAAATGAATTGTCCAACATCTGTAAAATGCTTTACTGTTATTTTATACCACTGTTATTTTAAACCCTACCTGATATCAGAATTCTCATTCTGATATCAGGTAGGGTTTAAATAACCAGTGAGTTCCAAGTCAGCCAAAGTGATTTGTGCTTTAACCCTACTTATATACTAGTAGAGGCCTGGTGCACAAAAATTTGTGCACTTGGGGGTGTGTGTCTCAGCCCAGCCTGTGCACTCTCATAGTCCAGAAACCCTCAGAGGATGTCTGGCTGACAGCTTAGGCCCACATTGGGGAGCAGCCAGCCGCACCCCCCAATCGCCTCTCTGCTGCAGGTCACTGCCACCCCCCAATCACCGTCCCCTCCCTCTGCCCACTGGCACCCCCCTTGGCTGGCTTGGTGCTGCCCGCTCGCCGGCCCCGCCTGCCCCCCACTCCAGTCGTTCCGCCATTTGCTCTATTTGCATGTTAGGCTATTATTAGATAGGATGTTCTATAGGTTAAACATAATACTGCTGTGATTTTTTCTCTCTCCTGTAAAATATATGTCTTAGACTTGATTGCCACTGGCAATCAGAGTCTGAAACAAGGGTTTATTAGGTAGGAGTCCTAGCAACAAGAGATGGAGACTGGGGACAGAAAAACAGAAACGAGGGAAGGCAAAAATTGTCCTGTCCAGCTCAGTGAGACAAAGAGAGAAAATAAAAGGCATAGATATCACTAAGCAACAAATAACCATCCTTATTTACAGATTAGATCATTAACTATGCAGGCATGACCTAGGAAACTACAAAATGCTTATAGAACTAATGAGTTCAGGAAGTTTGTCTGACACAAGATAAATAAAAGTTATTTGTATTTTTATATACTGGCAATAAGCATCTAGACATCTAAATTTAAAATTCAATGCCATACAGAATGGCTTCAAAAAATGAAATAATTTGGTGGGAAGCCAAGACAGGATTTATATATTAAAAATTATAAAACACTAATGAAAGAAATAAAAATTATAAATAAATGGAGAGGCATAGAATGTTCATGAATAGAAAGACTTGCTATAATAAAAATGTCAATTCTCCTGAAATTGATATACAGGTTTAATAAAATTTCTACCAAATTCCTATCAATATTTTTAGCCAATATAGACATAATTATTCTAAAATTTATATGAAAAAACAAAAAATAGTTTAAACAATTTTGAAAAAATAAAAAACAACCTACCTGATTTCAATAATTATTATACACCTAAGGTAATCAAAACTGTGTGGTATTGGCAGGTGGGTAGATGCATAAATCAATGAAAGAGAACAGAAAACCCAGAAATAGACTCACACAGATATGCCAACTGATTTTTAGCAAAGGTAAATTTCCTCAGAAAACATGCATTTTCTTATACCTTATAAAATATGAAATCAAAATAGATCACAGACTTAATTCCAAAATGTAAAGTTACAGCACTTCTAGAAAAAATATAAGTAAATGAGGATATTTAAGATACAGGCCTGGACAAAATATTTTAATTTGAAAACCAAAAGAAGAAAATTGTACTGAGTGTAAAAGGCTAAAAAAGTTATATACTATATGATAGCATTAAATCTTACAAAACACATTATAAATGTTATTGCATACCTTTGGACCCCACACTGGCATATTCAGATAAAGAGAATGAATGTGTGTTTCTATATGCTCTCTGGGTATGGTATAAAATAGTTGTACCAGTAAGTCCTTATAAGGTACCATCCTACTAATTATTAAGAAAAGAATAGTTTCTGTTGTGTTATCTGTTGTGTTACCTCAAATCAGGCACAAGTACAAATGTTCATTTTCTAAAATTGGCTTATCTGTGCTTTGGTCTTATCTATAAGGAGCATGAGGTGTCCAGTAAATTGATGTGGGTTCTCAGGGAATCTGAAAAAAGGTTTTGAACACATGCTCAATTTTTTGAAACTTATTTATACACCTTTTAAAAAGTCAAAGTGTCCTATCTCACTCTTTATCCAGGTATATTAAACAATCTTAACCAGTAACTATATTGGCTTTTATCATAGTTCTAGGGGCCCAGTGCATGAAATTCATGCATGAGGGGAGGGGGAGGGTCCCTCAGCCCAGCCTGCCCCCTCTCACAGACTGGGAGCCCTCAGGGGATGTCCTAATGATGGCTTAGGACCGGTCCACGTGGGGAGCACGCCTAAGCCGCAGTCTGGCCTCCCTCTGCGGGAGGCGACTGGGCTGATCAGGGAAAGGCGCCACACCCATCACCACGCTGCTGCAGCCACTGCCAGCCATCGCAGCCGCCAAGGTGTTTTCATCAACATGGACTCCAGTTCCTTCACCATGAAAAAATGACAACTTTCTTTAGGCATTTTCAAGTTGTGTCTTTCATAGGATATGACATTTTTTTCTTCCTTTTTTTTTTTTTTAAACCTTAACTGAGGATATGTTTCTATTGATTTTTAGAGAGTGTGGAAGAGAGAGAGAGGGAGAGACAGAGAAACATCAGTGTGAGAGGGACACTTTGATTGGTTGCCTCCTGCATGAGCCCTGACCTGGGCCCTGGTCAGGGAGGAACCTGTAACGTAGGTACATGTCCTTGATTAGAATCAAACCCGGACCCTGCGGTTGGCAGGTCGAGGCTCTATCCACTGAGCCAACCTGGCTAGGGAAGGACATGACATTTCTTAGCCCCTCCAGCAGCAGACCTTTGTTTTGTTCTCCAGGAGTATGGTGGAAAAACCCTAGATCACTTTCTTGGATTCTTATTACCCAAGTTACCAAGAACACTGCAAGTGGTGGTGTACAGGGGGCTTAGCCAATGAGCGGTCAGAAAAGGTGTTTACACTCAAACTAGTTTGGCTCAGTGGATAGAGCATCGGCCTGAAGACTGAAGGGTCCCAGGTTTGATTCCTGTTAAGGACATGTACCTTGGTTGGGGGCACATCCCCAATGGGGAGTGTGCAGGAGGCAGCTGATTGATGTTTCTCTCTCATCAATGTTTCTGACAGTCTATCCCTCTCCATTTTTCTCTGTAATAAATCAATAAAATATATTTTTTAAAAAAGAAAAGGTGTTTCCTCTGCAGCCCATGTGCAGAGGATCCCCTGTGTTGTGTCCACTGGGCTAGGAGCATGTTCCCGGCTGCCGGGAGCACTCCCCCAAGCCCAGTGGCCGTGAGTTTGCTGTGTCCGCTGGGCTGGGGGGCGTGGACCCGGGCTGCTTGGTGCGGGTGCATGCACAAGTAGCTGCCCTGCCCTACAGCCACTTGTGTTTGGCGTCCCCTGCTGCTTGTTCTGGGACCCAGCCTGCTTGCTTGGTGCTGGCACCCATAGGCCACTCCTGGAAGGGGGCATTCTGGGGCCCCGGCCATGCAGGGTCTACATGTGGGCTTACAGGCTTGGAGTGGCCTGGGTCCCAAGGATGCTCCCGGGACCCAGGCTGCTCGGCGCCGTGTATGCAAATTAACCTGCCATCTTTGTCAGGTTAATTTGCACACTAAGTCCTGATTGGCTGGTGGGCGTCGTGGAGGTATGGTCAATTTGCATCCTTCTCTTTTATTAGTGTAGGTGTGAAAGGAGAATGAACAATTACTTTCTACCTTACCAAGCAGGTCACTGTCTCCTCACACTAATATACTAGTATACAACTAGAGGCCTGGTGCATGAAATTCTGTACTGGGGGTGGGTCACCTTATCCAAGCCTGTGCCTTCTTGCAGTACAGGACCCCTCGGTGGACATCCCTCTTGCAATCCGGAATCCCTCTCTCCTTACTGTCTCTGCTTGCTGCCTTAGCGCTCCCGCAGATGAGGAGTAGCTCCCACCACCTCCACTGTGCTCACCAGCTGTGATCCTGGCTTCTGGCTGAGCAGCCGCTCCCCCTGTGGGAAGGCACTGACCACCAGGGGGGCAGCTCCTGCATTGAGCGTCTGCTCCTGGTGGTTGGTGTGTATCATAGTGACCGGTCATTCAGGTCATTCCACCATAATGGCCATTTAGGCTTTTATTATATAGATGAATCATCAATTTCCCTTTGGAAGGGAAGCTGTCTCTACTTTCACTGGTACATAGAAGGTACAAATTAAAGTCACTGATCACCAAGCAGAGTTACTTGCAGAACGTTTGGAGATGTTGTTCATCACTCCTCTATTTAAAATAATCTATAAATTATTTAACATCTAGAGCTAATTTCTATAGCTTATAATTCTGCACATTTCTTATTATTCATATATTTCATTATATAAAATATATTTTCATTTTTCAGTAATCTAACAATACATGGATGAACATTCGTGTTTCAAACAGTCAAAGCAAAGGAAAATATGTATAGCCAACATGATTGTTCCCATTCTATTCTTTCACATAATCCTGTCTCCCTGCTAAAATGTAACTGTTTGGTAATGGACAAAAAATAAATAAAATAAAATAAAATAAAGAAAAACATAGTGTTTATCTTTTCAGTGCATTCTTTTTACATTAAATAAATGTTTAAGTGGTCAGTTTTAAAAACAAATGGTCTCTTATTATCTGGATGACATTAAAAATTGTTAACTACCGATACAGCAGGGATACCAACCACAAGTAAAAGCGGCAGAGACCATAAACAACCAGAACAGCTGCTATAGGGCTCATGAGCTGAATATAAGTCCTATATATTATCATTTTTCAACATTTTAAATACTGTGGATATCCAGTCTTCTTTGAGTACTGTGTAATCTTTCATTGTTCCTTTACCTATAAAAATTCCCTCTAAGCTCTAGTGATTAAAACATAATTTCCAATAATAGTATGTTTGTTGGAACTAGATTGACTAATTTATTTCTATATTAGTCCATCATAGTCTCCATCTTTGACACAGATAATCAAGTTTACCACAAGGTACCATCTATATCTAAAGTAGATCCCTGCTTTAGTTTTTTCTTTCCTATTTGATTTGGATTTCTCAGTGTTAGGGTCACCAAAGGAGCAGTACATGGGGCCAAAAGTAGTATGGGATTATAAATTTATTAGACCATCTGGATACCAGATGAGCCAAGCCCCAACATGGCACTAGCACCCAGGAAGTCAGAGGTTTTAAAGGACTCTTAGGCAGGCTTTTTCAGCAGGGAACTCTCTGGACAAGTCAGATCCTGGGCAAGTTTGGAGAGAAAAGATAATGGTCTTGGCAAGTGGAATGTGGTCTGAGCCAGTGGAATGTTGGTTGTGACGTAGTCTAAAGGTCAGTTCCCAGAGAAGGGGTATCAATGCCATTGTTTTATCAGATCTAACCATCAGCTGGTCTCATTTACATCTAATATTATTTCCCCACTAGAGGCTCAATGCACAAAATACATGCAAGGGGCTCGGCCCTCGCAGCTGCAGTGGCTTGTCTTGGCCCTTGCAGCCCCGGCTTCATCCAGAAGGTCGTTCAGCTGTCTGGTCTAATTAGCATATTACACTTTTACTATTATAGATTGCTTCTGAGATGCTTGAGTTCTTCAATAAGTTAGGTTCTCCTAACATCTTCCAGAAGGAAAAGCAAAGGAAAGGCTACCTGGAACTAAGGCAAAACCTTATAGTCTTATTGTATCTCATATATAACCTCTCAAGTTGACCAGAAGCTTAACATGACTTGAAGTAAATGGTTTATCCTCTGTGATTGAATTTGCAGTGATCAAAAAATCAGATATGTTTTGCAGAAGCAATTCTCAGAACCGTTAAAATAGCCTTCAGGGCCTGGATTAAACTAGTCCTATAGCACACTCCATTTAAATAAATAGCTTTCTTAATCAAATAATAGTCCCCCTAAAGAGCTCACTCATTGAATGAACCTTTTCCTCTTAGGATTCTCTTCACTGCACCCAGATGTAATTTCTTTGCAAACTGCCTCTGGCAATATTTTTTCTTTTGTCTTAATGTACAGATTTGAAATTTTTATATTCATTTACCATAGTTCTCACTAAAGGGCTTTCCATTGAGAAACAGTTTACCCAGTGGGAATCAACTGTCCTCTCTACCTGACCTAATCTACCTAAGCCATCATTTAAAATAAGATAGTATCCTGACATACACAGGTCCAGTCAAAAGCATTGTTTTATTCTCTTAGCACAATGCCTGTTGCAGATCTGGTCTTTACAAAATTATCAGTGATTAGGACTGAATGAAATTAAATGTCTAGTGGAAAACACACTGACAAATTAGAACTGCCAGTCATGTTACCCATTCTGCATAAGACGAAGGGACTTGTGGTTTCTGGGATTTCGCTGGAAACCTGGAGCCGCTCTAATGCTGAGATGCAAGTAGGAAGGCTCTGCCCATATCAATGGCTAGGAGCTTGCTGTTCCTGACTCAAGGGCATCAGGGGTAATAAAAACATTATTATCCATCTGCAAAATATTTAGACACGATCAATCATGACCTTGACGCATTAAGAAGGCCAGAGGCATCAAAAGTATCCTGATAACATCTGAATTTGTTGTAATGAACCCACACACCACTGAGCAAAAGGAGCAGTATCAAAGAATACACATACACTTACATACTTTGTGTTGTGTTCTTCAAAATATATTGTGTTTCTAGTCTGACTCCATTCAGTCTCTATATATTAAGAATGCAACCCTAAAAATAGCTACCGACTATTAGGTTGTCTCATGATTTGCATATGCACAGTTAAATTAGTCTTCAGTCTTATCAAGCAAAAATATCTTGGGGTTGTATACTCTAAAGTCCCTGCTTCAATTTCTATTCTGTCGGCCGAAGTAAAATGCAACTATCAGTTGATATGGACATAATTATGCACAAGCTTCCTACAGCAGAAGAACGCCAGATTTTCCCTTGCCTAGAGATTCTCAGTATTCCATTCTGAAACCTGTCCACATCTCTCAGCCTAATTTTGAGAAGGCCAATCCAAAGTGGACATCCCATTTTTTTTCTAATAAGAAGATGATTTCTCTAACCACAGGTACCCTCCTTTCTGCCACTAAGCCTTTAATCGCTTTGCAAGAAATGGTGAAGGTGATAATTATAACATCCCTGAGTTTCTACATTCAGCTTTTCCATTATGGAGAAGATAGCAAGCATACTGTACTTTATGCACCTGCCAACGGAGCCCTGCTTAACTCACCTGCTTAACTCAGTTTGCATTAATTAATACAAGAGTAAGAAGGATTGGAAAGTTGGCAGCCCAGCATTTCTGAAGTTTAAAATTCCTTAGTCAGTAAACGTATATCTCCAATTGGTATATTAGGTTATCAAAAAAAAAAAAAAAAGTTTTAAAAACCTAGGGACTGAAAGTAAGCAGAATCTACACCTTGAAATGTTTACACTTGCATGCTAATATATTCGTAGCATTTTTTTTTCCACACATTGCTACAGATAATGTTGCCCAGACAGGCTATTATTAATAGTATTTTCTGGAAACCATGGGAGATGATTTGTTTAGTTTTGACATAAGTTGGATTATTTGGATCCCATGATCCTACATTTCACATGCAGCACTGCATCTTTTTAGAACAAACTCACTAAAGCCAGATTTAATATGTATTTGTGCCTAGCAGTCTGTCAGCATTCTTGAAGTTTTTATTATCAGAACTAACAATAACACTTTCCAAAGTCCCAAGTTTATGTTGGTAGCTGGGCTGAAATCACATTTAAGAATGATCCATACTTTGTTAGGCCAACATTTAAAGGAGAAGAAAGAGAAAAACAAGGGACTTTGGACCAAGACATTTTTAAGTTAGTGTTTATCTAGGCTTACGTCTCCTATGGCATAGTAAACATGTGCCTGTTCTAATTTATTTTCGGAAAATGTTTATGGGACACGAAGGTTTTGAATATGAATAGTATCAAACATTCACAAGGAGCGTTCCTGGAGAGTATCTCCCTACTGAAATTAGGTATTACAGTTTAAAACAGAGGCTAGGAATGGAATTCACTAAGATGAATTTGGGGGAACCAATATAGGTATTTGTTTGGATTTCATGCATAAAAACACTGAAATTCAAATAAAAGATAGCTACTCTTGTTTCATAACCTCTTCAAAAAACATTTTCTCTGGTTGTGGTTACCAATCTCAATCTTGAATAAAATACATTGGCACTGCAGGGGATCCCAAGAAGGTCAGAAATCTTAGCCTTTGCGGGGGGGGGGGGGGGGAGGCACAAAGAAGATAGCAAACACCATGAGAAAAAAATGGAATATAGAAAATATTATTTTTTAACTGACACATAACTTTTTCCCAACTCTCTGGCTGCACACAGGTTGATTTTTATTTCTTTTTAAAATTCACTTTATTTTTATTGTTGACAAACTTACAGATGTCCCTATTCCCTCCCACTCCCCACCTTTCCCCACCCCTACCCAGTACCTACCACCCACTTCCTTTTGGCCATCACCACACTGTTGTATGTGTCTATAGTTTATGCATATATGTTCTTTGGCTAATCCCTTCACATTCTTTTATCCAGTCCCTCCTACCCCTTCCCTCTGATAGCTGTCAGTCTGAAATTATTTTTTAATGTTTTTTCTCATTTATATAATAAAGTTAAGTGGTAAGTTCCTTTCAGCTTTGTAATTCTACTGTTGACGAGATATACACTTTTAAAAATGTTATAAAATCTGAAAAATCTCTATCAAAAAATATAACTCTATTGATTAGCCATTTATTAGAACTAATTTTTTTCAATTTGTTATTTTATATGTCTCATTATTTTTAGATTCTTTATTGTTTAAAGTATTACAAATAGTATTGCCTATGTCTCTTTTTTCCCCCATTGACCTCTCCCCAGCCACCCCCACCCCCTAGCACATGCCCTCACCCCCCTAATATCTGTGTCCATTGGTTATGCTTATATGCATGCATACAAGTTCTTTGGTTGATATCTTACCCCCGCCTCCCCTGCTTTATGATTGAAAAAATTGAAGAGCTTCTACTTCTGGACATTTCCAACTTTGTTCTCCTCCACCAACCATGTACTTCTGACTAGTATCATAATTATACCTCAGGCAATGAACTTTTGAGCCCTAATGTAAGATGAATTAGCACAGTGCATTGTATAACTGTTCTTTAGAGGCATACTTATCCTGGGATGACTACCTGATTATACATACATGGACACCATAAATATACCCCATTAAATTTAAATTAAATGTATCTCTAACTCAATATCCTTTTACTTGAATCAAGGGGAAGAAAATGCCAAGGACACTCTGATCTTGGAGAAGGAGAGTACTACTAACTGACTTCAGCTAAAATACTACATTTTGAAGAGTTTACAAATAAACACAACCTACTAAATGTTAGGGTCCTTCCAAGTCTTGGAAGGGGTCCATTTAAGTGAGATCCCCAAAAGTTATACTTCATTAATTTCACTGTAAATATATTTACCTTGCTGTATTTCATTCAGGAAATATACATTAGGATTAAAAGAGATAGAGATTAATAAGGATGATTTAATATAATTGATGAAGAAGAATGAAAGAATTAAGTAAGAGAGAATAAACATCAAGACTTGATAGAGTACAAAGAGTTTTCAGCTAGGAACAGTAATCATAACCATAACAATAATAATAACTAAAATTTTTAGGTCATGTGTGATTTGCCAGTGTGTTTTCTATCCTGGAGGGAAGGCTCTTGTAATTGTTGGCTGTAACTATAATTAGAACAAATTAAGAATCTGTTCTATTTTTGGCATCAAACCCCTGGTTCATAATTGAGAGTACTTTTCACTCTATGAATCTAAACTCTTGGGGTGAATACCACTAAATCCCCATTGTATTTCATAATAAGGCTTGATATTTGATTTGTAAACACCTTGTAACTCATGCCCAGGCCATCCTGTGCATCACATGGCAGTAATCATGGGCAATGGAAATATGTGTAGACACATTTCCTAGAAAACAAATGTAGGTAGATATAACCAAGCAAGATTTAGATTCAAATTTAGGTAAATATACTATGTACTAAGTGTGTTCCCAAGTAGTACCTTCATATTCCTCAAACAACAAATAAATTTCCATGAATAGTATCACATTTATAGAGATCTAACATTAAAACTACATGGAGTAAACCTTTCAGGCAACCTAAAATGTTCTGGAATTTTCCAGTAATTTCCATTTATTATTATTAATTTAAAATCAGAAAACGATGAAAAGCTAGAGAGTCATATATAGAATTTCCCATGGTCTTTCTTATAATCTAGTTCAAGGGTTTTCAAACTTTCTATAAAGGGCCAACTCATGACCACTTTAGCCATTGCAGACAAGATGGTCTCTTTAGCAACTACTCAGTTCATAGATGAGTAAAGGAATAGGCCTATCCATGTTCCAATAAAACTTTATTTACAAAACAGAGGACAATCAGGATTTGGCTCATCTGCTGTAGTTTGCTTATTTCTGTGTAGTTCTCTGGATCTGAACATTTTAAACATGATTTTAAAACACAATATTTATATTTTATGGGTAATTTAAGTGATTTTCAAGGGAAATTTTTTACTATTATGAGTTAGGCAGTGGCCTGAGATCCTAATATTAGCATATCTCCCAATTTTAATATTTATAGATTGGAATCCTTTGAACATAGTTAAGTTCCCCCAAAATGTGTTTTTTATTTTTTATTTTGACCCTTAGGAGGAATAGTATTAAAAAAATCCACTAAGATACCTAATAATTACATTCATAAAGCAAAGGTTTTGGGATGAGCGAACAATCAGAGCCACTGGTCTGACCAATATGCCTTTCTTTACAGGTAGTGCAAATTACGTGTACTCAGATTTCTTTTTTACTTGGAAAATTATTATCCTTAAAAAGTTTTGTTGTTTAACAAACATGGCTCAGGATAAAGAGTCTTTGGTATTTTATTTGTTAATGCTTTGGATTAAATTGGGTAAAGCATGTATCCCTATCGACTGCTTTGTATCCCTGTTTGTTTGTTTTTATGTATTTGTTGTTTTGGTTGTTATTCAATAATGGAAATAGAGTGAGGATTTGGCTGTGTTATCTGATCTACTTAACAAACTGAAGCAATGAAAAAATCTGTGACTTTTTCTATTGCTATAAGTAAAAATTATGCAAAGTACACACCTCCTAAAGCCTAGACTTATTAAAGAGAAAAAAAATGATTCAAGTATACAGGACCTTAAATATTCTGAAAGACAAAAATTTGGGGAAAATCTTACTTTAAATAATGCAGAAAATAACGGTTCTGCATTGTTAATTTCTATGTCCAGAACCACTATCACAGGATTAAAACAGTGATTATAATAACAATAGTAATACGATGCTATTCATTCTTCTATTTATATGGTTTTTCTGAGCAGATTGTCCCTCAAATGCTAAAGAGCTGATAAGGACAAGACCCAAACCCATTTGACTATATCAATGCCATTTTTTGTAAAGAACTATTGATTAGCGATTGAATACAGATGAAATTGCTGCATAGCTCATAATTTTAGCATGTGATTTTAAAAAATAAATGCTTTTATTGAATGCACATTTTGATGCTTTCTTAGAAAAGTGATGCTGGGGTACAGAACTACTCTTGAGACTACTAGCATTCACACATGCATTAGTCAGTACTGCGGATGCTTAAGTGCCTTATGCCCTCTCACCTCTGAGGAAAAGAGCTTAAACTATCTGTATGAAGCAATTTACCTGGCAAATGATTATGCATGCATTTCACATGCATAATAGTGTGCTAGCTTTGAGAAAATTTTGGGTTAATTTAACATGCTTGATACAAAGTCTATATTCATAGGGGTATTTATGAGTAATTTATGGTGCAACAAATTGCTGGGTGAATATATATAGTTGCTTTACATTGTCTCTGTCATAATAAAAATGTAAAGGTAGGCAATGGTATCTAAAGTTAACTGAGATTGCAAACCCCTAGGGAAAGACATTGATGGCTGGCTTCTTGATTGTGTATTAAAATTTGTGAAGGTAACTTGGAAAACCCCTTCTCACAACTCACACCATACTCCCTCAAATGGGAATCTGATTGGCTTTTAGTGTCTTTCTTATTGTTCTTGTCATTGTAACAATGCCATCTCCCAAAGTGCAACATTAGGCAGAGAGTGATATCCAGAAATGATGTTTTTAAAGTGCCAGAATATTAGCATTTGGTTCTGATTTTTTTTTTTTAAAGCAGAGCATCCAAGGTATAGCATTCTCCAAAATGTAATTTCAAGGCAGCGATATGGTAAAAAAATTAATAGCAGGACCACCTCCTGTCTAATGAAAGCGCTCCTTCCCCAGGTATTCAGAAATGTGTACTCTGACCCCAGGGCAGTTCCATGCTCAGCCTGAGAAGGGGAGGAGTGAAATAATGTGATGCTCCTTAAGCACTGAAAAACAGAAACTTTAAACTTTACTCATTTTGGTTTAACGTTCTTTATTTTGAAATATAAAGGTATAATCCACATTAGAACATTTTCCACATAATATCCAAATAATGTTAATGTTCCCAAGATTGGTAATATGAATAGAGTTCTCTAGGCTAACCTGAAGTCACTCATAAGCAGGCCCCAAGTTCCCCATAGTTTAACACTTTGAAGCAGAATTACCTCTGGCCATTGAGAATTTGGAGGGAAGAATTTATATATGATGAGCCTTCCAGCAGAACAAGTTAGAATACCAACAATCATAAAATGCCTGGACCCACTGCACCATCACATCACAAATGAACCACCACTCCTCTAAGCAGTCCTAGGAAACATCATGTAAGAGTAGCTCTGGTAAAACATCAACATCCCCCCAACCCTTTTCAACCAGGTGTAGGAATCAAGGCAGTATGCTTTCAGTTACCTTTATCTTTTACTTTTATGTTTTGTTTTGTTTTGTTTTGTTAATCCTCACCCGAAGGTATTTTTCCATTGGTTTTTAGAAGGAGTGGAAAGGAGGGGGAGAGACAGAGAAAGAGAAACATCCATGTGACAGACACACATCAATTGATTGCCTCCCATTTGCGCCCTGACCAGGGCTTCAGGGATAGAGATTGCAACCCAAGTACCTGCCCATGACCATAATCAAACCCTGGGACCCTTCAGTCTGCGGGGCTGATGGTCTATCCACTGAACAAAACTGACTGGGGCTTAATTTTTCATTAACTAATTTAATTTTAGGTTCTCAGCCAGAGTCACTAAAGGAGTAATAAAGGCCTTCAGACTGTGGTCTGGAAGATCAAAAAGGAGTAAACATTCTTAATGAGTTACTGATACCAACTTCAGCCACTTAGTACTTGGTCATTCTAAAAATATTAATACAATGATACATATTTTCATTTACTATTTAAATTTAGCTTGTTAACAAAATGGCTGAAAACTTAAGTCGGATAAAACTTCTATAACAAATAGTGAGAAAAATATGAGTAAACTGCTAAAAGAAGCCTCAGATAGCAACACTTAAACCTCAGAATTTTATAGGTTTTGTAGTACATTTAGGATGAATAAATATAAAGTGTGTAGAGAATAGGGGACAAGGATAGACTGGAACAATAGAAAGGAATACAAACAGAGATGCTATAAAGAATATTTATGAAGGTTTTTCAGACAGTGCATTGGAAGTAATGCCTCATAGATACATTTCCAAATGTAGAAGTCAAACGAACAAACAAACAAAAAATACTAATGGATAACATTAAGTAGCAGGTCATACTGAATTCCCATTAACTGCTGAAATTAATGTTTTCTAACCATTTCCAAGTCTGTAGGGCTTTTGATCTGTCTTTATTGTATTAACCTCCAAAATACAAAGTAAAATAATAACAACAAGAGGATGAAAAATAACCTTAAGATGATTTTTTTAGAATCATCTTGTGTGTGCTTCCAAATGTAGTGACTTCAATTCAGATTGTACTTATTACCACTATAAACAATTATTATTTCAGTGATTCTACCATGCATGGAATGAGGTTATAAGAGTGCCATAATACTAAATTACTGTTAAAGTCTTGTCTTACTTTGTCTATTTTTATTATGTTGTTAATATTTGTTATGTGTTAAAGAAAGCAAATGATGCCTTAATAAATACAACTTATGAGTAGCAAGAGCTCATTTTTGGTTTTGATTTTATTATAAATCTATAAGGAATAAGCAAAATTGACTAGCGTTTAAATTTCTCTCCTTTCACATACTGGAGAAAAATTGTTATGAGGAGAAAAAGTGAGAAAGGAAAGAAATCAATGGAAACAGAATATCTAGATAATCATGAGTAGTTAATGACCATATTGGTCAACTCAAGATTTAATTTATTTATTTGTTTGTTTGTTGTTTGTTTGTTTGTTTTTTTAAATCCTCACCCTAGGATATTTTTCCATTGATTTTTAGAGAAAGTGGAAGAGAGAGGGAAAGACAGAGAGAAATAATGATAGTAGAGAAGCACAGTGATTGGTTGCCTTCTGCACACGCCCAGACCAGGGACTGGGCCGGGAGGAGCCTGCAACCAAGGTACATGCCCTTGACCAGAATTAAACCCAGGACCCTTCAGTCTTCAGGCCCATGCTCTATCCACTGAGCATAACTGACTAGAACAGATAACTTTTTAAAATCAAGCCAAACTTATGCTTCTGAATTTTTTTCATAAATTTTCTCTTAAAATATTTTAATTCATTTCCAAATTGAGAATTTTATAGCACAGGGACTTATATTTCTAATTAAAATCCCAGTACATTTGTATAACCATGACCTAAATTTCAGTCTACTCTTTAAAATTTAATGAAGAACATGCTTTTAATGTCTGTCTCAGAATACTTTCTGATTTCATCTAATAGCATTTCAGAACATTTTTGGAAACAACAAGCACCATTCACAGAATTTATTATTTATAAAGCTGAAATCCAAACCCAAATATTATAGATCCAGAGCGATGTTTGAATGGAGCAATGAAGGGTAAGGATCATGTTGACTCTAACGTCTGACTCAGATATATTTGAAATGTGTGAAAATAAACCATCTCCTTCAGTGGTGTGTCCGCCATAACAAAAACCTTTGCACCTATGTTTAGGAGGTACCCAATGTTTTCCCAGTAGAATTAACAACAAAAAGGGCTGTGATGGCCGGAAAGGGAGATGAATTAGGTTCAACAATAGTCCTCTTCTTAGCAAGGCTAGAGAGCCTCTCCCATTGCTAAAGTACAAAATTGATTCTCAGTGACATCAGTATCAAACAGCTTCACTCTCAGATATAATTTCAAAGAGATAATAGCAATCCTCAATGGATAGGGTCTGAGAGCAATGCCTGGTGGGTAGTATAAAAATTACTTATTATGATCAATGTGACCACAGGTGCTGTATAAGACCTCTTCAGATCAAAGGGTAGCGATGTATCCCTGATGGAATAGATAACTAGATTTATTTTACTTAACATGCCACTTATGCCTCTGCTAGCATCACCATCCATGAGCTTAGAGAAAACAAACACACACACATTGTGTTGTAAGGTTAGATAAGGTCTATGCTGTAAATCAGAAATAGCTGTACTGTATTAATGAACCCACTCCAGTGTGTTCTGATATATCCACATTGAGTAAGAGAAGCTGATAGATGACATTAGCACCCATTTAGGTAGGAATACAAAAATCACATATTTTTGGTGAACACAGATTCTTATTATAAAGTGCATTAAAGAATTTCTGAACCAACAGAATTGATGTCTGGGGCAAAAAGAATGTGAAGAAATGGATAGTAAAGTAGAAATATAATGCAAATTTTGGCTTATTGACTAGTTATAGAATAAGGAATATAGTCTCCAACTTAATTTCCATTTTTTCTTTCTTTGTTTACTAACATTAACTGTGAAAAGTTTAAGATTTTGGTTATAGGTTGTCACGTGTAAGGAGAGAGTTACTGGACAAGAAGGCAGATATCGATGGAAACCTTGTTGGTCCCTCTTCATGAGAAAGTAAGTGCAGGTTTTATTTCCCTGGAGTTAGGTAGGCCAGAGCATATTTTGAAAATATAAGGAAACAATTATGTATATGAATATATAGAGTTCAAAATAGTGAAGCACTGCATTCTATTTTCATGAATTAGATTATATGAATTGGGAGAAAAAGAAGGCTCTGCCTTCTACTCAAAAAGCTAAAGGGGCCAGGCTCTCTCTCCTCAGCTATTGTGAACTGAGCTGTGGCCTTGTCTTAGTCATCCAGAGGCTCCCGACTGGCTTTGGATCTAGTGTTAGTGACAGAAAGTCTTAGAACATTTCATACAGATGATGTCCAGCAGGGGTGTCAGGGTCCCATGAATGACAGATCACCTAATGACACATACCAAGGACAGAATCCCCTTCACACTGATACCATGGCATAAAGGTTAGTATATTTCTGGCTGCCTAGCTTACCTTGGTCTCTTCCCATATTCTGACCCTGATTCTCCTGGCTTCCTCTGATGATTCTTTGAGTTCCTTAGTATTACTGCATTGAGTTACTTGCTACTTAAGTTAACCAAAGTTGATTTTGTTTGTTACTGACCCTCATTAATAAAAACATGACATGAAATCCTATATAATAAAGAGGTAATATGCAAATTGACCACCATGCCCTCACAAGATGGCTGCTTATGACCAGGCTGGCAGGGGGGTTAGTAAGGGACGACCAAATGACTGAACAAGCAGGCTGCGTGGGGTGACCAGGCCGGCAGGGGGGTTGGTGAGGGATGACCAAATGACTGAACAGCAGGCTGCATGGGGCGACCAGGCAGGAAGGGGGGTTAGTGAGGGACAACCAAATGACTGAACAAGCAGGCTGCGTGGGGTGACCTGGCTGGCAGGGGGGCTGTGAGGGGTGACCAGGCCAGCAGGGGGGCAGTTGGGGGCAACCAGGCTGGCAGGGGGCAGTTAGGGGCGACCAGGCTGGCAGAGGGGGGCTATGAGGGGCAACCAGGCCAGCAGGGGGGCAGTTGGAGGTGAACAGGCTGGCAGGGGGGGCAGTTGGGGGCAACCAGGCCAGCAGGGGGGCAGTTGGAGGTGAACAGGCTGGCAGGGGGGGACAGTTAGGGGTGACCAGGCCAGCAGGGGGAGGGAGTTGGGGGCGACCAGGCCAGCAGGGGGGGCAGTAAGGGGTGACCAAGCCAGCGAGTGGGGCAGTTAGGAGCGACCAGGCTGGCAGGGAGGGGGCTGTTGGGGGTGACCTGGACGGCAGCAGGGGGCAGTTAGGGGTGATCAGGCCGGCACACAGGGGCAGTGAGGGGCGATCACATGGTTTTAGAAGCTCATAATACACCACACCTTCCTGACCCCACCAAATTCAGAGCATTGTCTTCTTTCCAAAGGGATTTGGCCTTGCAGTCAATGTTGATGGTTGACCTGGATCAACCCATCATTTTGTGCATTTGGGATTCTCCAAATAAATCCACTTTTCATCACCAGTCACAATTCGATGCAAAAAAGACTTTCTTTCATGCCATTGAAGCAACATTTTACTGATGACTTTTCGGTTTTCCGTTTGTCTTTCGTTCAGTTGATGTGGCACCCATTTTCCTTCCTTTAAAATCTTTCCCATTGCTTGTAAATGATCAGAAATTGTTTGCTGAGGAACATTTAATCTTTCTGCGAGTTGTTTTTGAGTTTGACACGCATCTTCATCCAATAATGCTTGTAATTGTTGGTCTTCAAACTTTTTCTGTTGACCTGGACGTTCTTTGTCTTTCACATTGAAATCATCACTTTTAAATCATTTAAACCAGCGTTCACAAGTATCTTGAGATGGAGCGTGTTCACCATAAGCTTCCCAAAGTATACGATAACTTTTTCTTCAAAATAAGGTAATAAATTAAAGCTTCCTACAAATGCTCTTTTTTTGGCACAAAATTCAACATTTTTAAGCGTAAAAATATCTAAGATGTTAACACCTTCAGCAAATTTGACATATGAAGTTTGAAGCTTGCTGTCAATACAACAAAATAGCATACATATCAAATTGCATATATATCAGCATATGTATAACTCCATCTAGTGAAAAAAATCTGCATTATTAACTGGTACACATAGTAGAACATAGGTTATTTTTTACCTTTAGCAGATAATTGTAACTTTTATTTTCCTAACATTTAAAAAACATTTTTATTGATTTCAGAGAGGAAAGGAGAGGGTGAGAGAGATTGAAACATCAATGATGAGAGAGAATCATCAATTAGTTGCCTCCTGCATGCCCCCTATCTAGTCCCCAACCCAGGCACGTGCCCTGACCAGGAATCAAACGGTGACCTCCTGATTCATAGGTTGATGCCCAACCACTGAGCCACACCCAGCTGGGTTATTTTCCTACTGTTTTGAGAAGGAAATATTTGCATACCTTTCACATTCACAAGTGAAAAATATGGTGAAATGTACAAGAAACAAAATTATAATTCTTTTTTATTAAATAGCTTGCTCATTTTGTGAAAGGAAAGTCTACAGAGGAGCAGCACAGTGAGGACAGCTTAAAAAGGTTTTTATTCAGAAACAAGGGCTGTTGAAAGAATACATTTTCTGAATAGCAGTGAAATTTACATGGAATAAATGTAAACTGTCTTTCTATGAAAGGAATATCTGATAAAGGAATGTCTTATTATCCATGAAGCAAAAAGTTTAATATAATTCTAAAATCTTCAATTTTAAATAATAGATTTTCAGTAGACTTCTTCAAACAATAGCTCAGTAAGTAATAGAGTCTTCTTAAATAAAGATATTATAAAAATCATTTTATAAAAAAGGAACATTTTTTGAGGAGCCAAATTTTACACTCAGTTTTCTTCTATTCCTAGTTTACTTTGTGAGCTCTGATATCTTGCAAGTTAATGATAATTCATATGCAAATATCACAGATCATTGCAGACAGACCATAAAAATATGAATTATAAGGCTTTCTTTTTCATTCAGTTATAATTGTCATGTGCTCTTTCTTTTTCCATGCAACTAATAGAGAAAATTATAGATTTCCATGTTATTTATTGTCTTCAAATCACTTTCCCACTTCTACAAGTTAAGGTTATCCATGGTCCTAGAAAAGGAACTAGTCAGAAGCAGAAAAGAGAAACTAAAGTGGTATTATCCAACATCACATATTCTTTTTCATACCAATTTTTTCCTGCTATTAAATAGGTAAATTATTTTTATTCTAGAACCAAAATCCCTACCTCAATGAACAGAATTTTCTGGTTTTCTTGGTCAGTTTGAAGACTTTTAATGTGGTAATTCTCTCATCTGTTTTTTTCTTTTGTTTTACAGAATGATGGTACTAGAGATAGGGTTTAGAAGCCCTTTCCCTGGAATGAATCTACTATCAACACACAGACACACACATACAAGTGAGCGCATAAAAGGCACATATACAACATACCTAGAGATTATGATCTCAAATACAGGGGAAATGACACGTCTATGACTATGATCTATGAAAAGAGCTAGTCCCCACATCTGTAAAGCATCTTGATACCACTCATTTTGCTTTCTGAAATACGGATGAAAAAAAATAAACTGTATGTTTACATGTAACTGTAGGCTGGGGAAAAAGGGAAATACCTCACATTTTGGTGATCACACTGTGGATTCTCTCACTGTGTAATAGCTCCAATTCTTTCTAGGGAAACTGCAAAACTTAAAAAATGTAATAATTCAAATAGGTATTGTAAATGCAGAGGTAGAAAATGAGTTTTCACTACTCTGCTTTATTTGAGCACTGAGGCAACTGCTTGAACAATGTCAGCTTTGTTCAGGCCAATTTAAAAGCAAGACTTTCTTTAAAGCAGGACTTTGTAATGAAAAATACTCCCTCCATGTAGGCTACTTTACATCTGGCACACTTTCTGTGGCCTTTATCTGACTAGATATTGACAGGAAACTTGAATGAGAAATGATGTCTAAGACTTCATTAGTCAGTAACAAATGAGCTCTTGCAAAATGCCAATATGTCATTAACACCTTAACAAAAATTAGTTTATTGGATTTATCAAGTTACCCACTAATTTCTACTTTCAAAACTCCCAAGAGCTAAATAATTATGTAGTTGGTGCTGCTTAGAAAATGTAATACTCAAGGTTAAGAGGCTCCTGGTCTGTAACTTGATCACTGTTACTCTTATGCCTGCGGAGTCAGCTACGAAGTGTAGAGTTGCCATGAGTCCTGGCAAGGATGTTCCACCACACAGAGGACAATGGCTCGTCCTATCTTCACAGACTCAGAGAAATAAGTACCAGGAGACTGTGCAAAGAGAAATGCCCAGTGTGCTACCTGTACTCAAGGGCTCACCAAACAAACTCAAGAGTTGTTTTATATGAAATCTGTTTGTGATGAACTCTCCACTTAAATTCTTCCAGGAGGAGACAGATGGGGCAGCGAATTTGGTCATATGTACACATGTAGTCTCTTTTCTTTTAATGCATTGGGTGACAGGATGGAGCAAGATGGCTCCATCATTATCAAGATTGCTTATCATACACTATGCAGAGTCTGATCTATATTTCTTACATATAAGTGGGAGAAGTTCTTTGGTTTTATACATGCAATTACAAAGCCTTGCTATACTTAGATTTGTTCTATCTAGTTTATGATTCAAGAAGATACATTCATGTAATGGGGGAAAAAATAACTTGAGAGGAGGCAGGAGAAATAACAATACAAAGAACTGCTATGAATATTTGTTTTCATTTCTCTTGGTTAAATACCTAGGAGTGGAATGACTGAGTAGTATGATAGATGTAAAATCTAATAAATTGATTTGAGCATTACCTTTGAACCTATTTTTATAGCTTTAAGTAATCTTACAGCACATTATCATCACCTTTTGGGCATTCATTCATGCAAATATTCCATGATTTATTAGACTATTCCCAAGGCCTGGATATTTAGGCTATTGTCATATGTTAACCTACTAAAATATACCAGTGAATTCTATTTTACTTCTTAAGTCTTTATCTCTCTGATTACTTCTTTAAAATATACTACTATAAGTAATATTAATGATATTGTTGGATCAATAAAGCCATATTTTAAAAAGAATTTTAGAGCAGTTTACTTTTACAACAAAATTGAGAGAAAGGTACAGAGAGTTCCCATATACCCCCTATCCCATACACGTAAAACCTTACCCATTGTCAACATCACTCACTACAATGCTATATATTTTACCAAGGATGTTCCTACATCATAACCACCCAAAGTTCAGAGTTTACCTTAAGAGATATTTTTGTCTCCTCTTATGTAGTGTCAAACTGATTTTCTGAAAAATTGCAAAGATGTATATTTTCCAAAAGTAAAAGAAAATGCCTAAATTAAACAAACATTTACTAAAAATTTATCTTTTTCTACATTTGATGGGGTTTCAGAATTAAAAGGAACTATGGACTTCCTCTAGCCCAGTGGTTCTCAACCTTTCTAATGCCGCGACCCTTTAATACAGTTCCTCATATTGTGGTGACCCCCAACCATAAAATTATTTTCGTTGCTACTTCATAACTGTAATTTTGCTACTGTTATGAATTGTAATGTAAATATCTGTGTTTTCCAATGGTCTTAGGTAACCCTGCTAGCAGTTCTCAACCTGTGGGTCGCGACCCACAGGTTGAGAACAGCTGCTGTAGAGCCTAAGACCATCGGAAAACACAGATATTTACATTACGATTCATTAACAGTAGCAAAATTACAGTAATGAAGTAGCAACAAAAATAATTTTAGGGTTGGGGGTCACCACAACATGAGGAACTGTATTAAAGGATCGCGGCATTAGAAAGGTTGAGAACCACTGCTCTAGCCCATTCCTTTACCTAGTCCTTAAATGTCCTCTGTAACATATATAAGAAGTGTTTTGCCAGGCCCTGTTTGGATAAGGAATGTATGGCTCTTGTCTATTGTTGGAATGTATTATTAAAAGAGTTTCTTTCCAGTGGGTAACTGATCACCAAATTTCAACATCCCCCACATTTTAGCAAGTTTCAGATTTGTGTAAAACATAATCCCGCTGAGGTTCTGGGCCAAAATTATACACTTCACACAGAGCAGATATGAAAATGTGGAGATTTGCTCTGTTCCAAACTGTTCAGCTCTGTCTGGCCTTCACTCCTTCTCTGGCTGCCTATTCTATCTTAATTGAATATGTCCTAAGTAAGAGTGAATATAAAATACTGAATGAATATTGGATGCTATTTTTACTATAATCACTATGTTATTTGTACATACAGAATATGTACTTATGATTTCTGTTTCTACTTTTGAAAAATTCAATGAAATAAGCTTTGTTGTTCATTCCTCTGTCTCATTCATTTAAAAAATATATATTTTTAAAAACTTTAGTGATTTCAGAGGGGGGAAGGGAAAGGGAGAGAGATAAAGACAACACTGATGAGAGAGAATCATTTATGGGCTGCCTCCTGCAACCCAGACATGTGCCCTGACCGGGAATTAAACCATGACCTCCTGGTTCATAGGTCAATGCTCAACCACTGAACCACAACTTCAGGGCTTTTTTGGAGTCTTTTAACTGGTAATTTGCTGTGAAAAAAATTACCATTCTGAATGTGATAGTTAATTATATGTGTAAATTTGACTGGGCTATGGGGTGGTAAAATAATTGGTCAAACATTATTCTGAGTGTTTCTGTGGGCGTGGTTTTTTTTTTTTTTAAATAATATATATTTTATCGATTTTATTACAGAGAGGAAGAGAGAGGGATAGAGAGTTTAGAAACATTGATGATAGAGAAACATCGATCAGCTGCCTCTTGCACACCCCGCACTGGGGATGTGCCCGCAACCAAGGTACATGCCCTTGACCGGAATCGAACCCGGGACCTTTCAGTCTGCAGGCCGACACTCTATCCACTGAGCCAAACCAGTTTCGGCGTGTGGGCGTGTTTTGGATGAGATTAACATTTAATTTGGTAGACTGAGTAAGCAGGTTGCCCTCTTTAATGTGGGTGGGCCTCATCTTATCAGTTGAAAGCCTGAATAGAACTAAAAGGCTGAACCTTCCCTGAGTAGAGAGAATTATTTCCCTGGACTGCCTTTGGACAGGGACATTGGCTTTCCCTCTGCACTGCAACTGAAACATCTGCTCCTCCTGGGTCTCTGGACTTCCGGCCATTCACCTGGAACTAAATTGTTGGCTCTCCTGGGACTCCAGCTTGCCCACTCACCCTGCAGATTTTGGGAACTGTCAGACTCCATAGTCATATAAACCTTATTTATAAGTCTCTGTAAAATATCTCCTCTCAGGAGATCTCTGGTTAATGTTCTCAGTGCATAAAAGTCAACAGAATGAACTCAGCACTGAGTTTGGAAGTGCGGAAAAAACAGGCTTCTAATAGCATCCAGGCTTACTCAGAATTAGTCAAGTTAGAAACCTAAAGACTACATTATTTTTGTTTGTTTGTTTTTTAAATATATTTTTATTGATTTCAGAGAGGAAGGGAGAGGGAGAGAGAGATAGAAACATCAATGATGAGAGAGAATCATTGATCGGTTGCCTCCTGCATGCCCCTTACTGGGGGTTGAACCCACGACCTGGCATGTGCTCTTGCCCGAAATCAAACCCAGGACCCTTCAGTCTCAGGTGGATGCTCTATCCATTGAGCCAAACCAGTTAGGGCCAATATTTGTTTCTTAATCAGCAATCCAAATTGGAAGGCTACACAATAATTTCACACAAAACTAAAAGCAACCTGAGAGAAAATAATGTGAATGTACCGAAGAAAAAAAGCCCTGAGCTCTTATCCCCAACCCTCACAGTCATGTAGTTCTCCTTCACTTCCATTTTGACTGAGAGCCTTAATGCTAGTAGTAAGTAAAGTACGTGTCAGTAGCGAAAAGGCCTCCAGGACTGATCTGAAATCCATTGTTTGAAGAGTAAGAAACATTACTAGCTCGTGAGAAAAGGACTCACTTCTCTGCAATTACTTGCCTGAAGAAACCAACTAGAAATCTGAAGGACTACAGCTTCACTCAGCCTTGGTGTCACCACCCTCCCACACTCCCTCCAAAGAAAAGCTTATCGAATGTTACAGAAGAAAAATTGACAATTTCTCCAGGTTGACCTTGAGTTTTTATGCAAGTTTCTGTTTAGTGGTGGAATATTCCTGTAAGGTCTCGAGAGGTTGTTTTCAAAGAGATATTAGTTTATTTTGGAGAGGCGCCGAGCTTTACTTTCTAACATCGTGCTGGATTAAATGTATTCAAATATATTATCTGCTTTGAAATATGCTTTTTGAAACGCCTTGCTACCATCCTGCATTCATCTGCCCTGAAGTGGAAATTAAATACACACTTGTCTGTGAATTTAGAATATCTGTATATATCCTGCTTATAAGTTCTTTGTATCAGTATTATTTTAAAGAATATATCAGAGTGGCTTCACTGAGATATGTTAGAAATGATTATTTAGTTATATTACTTAACTAGACAGTTTTTACTGGAACTTTATATTGGATATTTAAACGAATTGTGTAGTACTTTAAAATACTTTTCCACATCTGAGATAATCCTTGTTTAAAATAGAAAGCAGAGAACAAAAAGTCCTTTCAGTGTTCTATTTCTTGCAAATAAACATGGGCTTTGCTTTGTGCAGTTCCTAGGAAGTTCTCAGAACCATTCATTCACTATCAATTCAGTAAACATCTATTAAATGGCTTTTATGTTCAAAGCATTGTACAATTTCATGAGATTTTTATATTATGTTTCTGCCCTAGAATACAGGGCCCATCTCCAGGGAACATGGTATTATATATTTTATGTCAATTGTGTTGATCCAAAATCATTAAATTTTGGAGCTTTACAGCTTTATTTATTCCAGTTCTTTCAACTCCCTAATTTTCAGGAACTCTTTCAAGTCAATAATTCCTTCATGTCACTCTACTACTGAAAAAATAATAGTGGTTTTCCATTATATTTGAGATAAAATCCAAACTTCTTTGCATGACTAAAATTCACTTCAGGATCTTATCATTTCAGCCTCATTTTCCTTCCCAAATATGTGTATATGTTTATTTTAGTATTTTCACATATTTGAGTAAATACGTCTTTGAAAAGGTCATATTTCCTTTTTTGCGCAATAGAGTTAGGTACTTACTCCATTGTTCTCCTATATCAAATCCTTATTAGAGGGCTTATTACATTATTTTGTGCATTTTTATTTATTTAATGTTATGTTATTTTGTGTTGCCCATTAAATTCTTAAATATAGGCATTTTGCCTGGAGAATACTTGTAAACTGAGCAGGGCTTGACATATAGTAACCACTCAACATATGACTGACTGACTGAATGATTGATGAAATGAATGGAAAAATGACGACCTTGGAAAATTAAGGAATATAGTCAAAGTCAGAGATATGTGGCAACATCAAAATTGGGATTCAGGTTTCCATATTCCTTCTACAATGCTCATGTTTTTACTTCTTACTACCTAAAAACTGTAGGTGACATTTCCTAGACTCTAACAGTGTACAAAAATATAATATTCCTACCTTTGGACCAGTAGCTTAAAAACAAAGGTAAAGATAAGAGTATAACTAAAAGGGAAACAAATTTATTCTCAGCAGTGATGTGACTGATTGCCACAGGCCTGCTTTCAAAATCATTCATGCACACATTCCAGGTTCCCCATCGTGGAGAAGTTGGCTTTTCCCAGGATGAAAACTCCAAAGGATGGCAGATGTGAACTATGACCTTTCCCATTGCCTGAGTGAGACTGGAGTGCAGTATACTGCAGCCTGTGCTGTGAATCAGAGAAGGGCCCCACTTCCTTGGGGGTATGGCAGTTAGTAATACCAGTTACTAAGAAAAAATACCACCCAGCTGGTGTGGCTCAGTGGTTGAGTGTCACCTACGAACCAGGAGGTCACCAGTTGGATTCCCAGTCAGGTCACATGCCTGGGTTGGGGGCTTGATCCCCAGTGTGAGGTGTGCAGGAGGCAGCTGATCCATGTTTCTCTCTCATCAGTGTTTCTCTCTCTCTATCCCCCTCCCTTTGTCACCCTCTAAAATCAATAAAAATATATTACAAAAAAAAAAAAAAAGAAAGAAAAGATAAGAAAAAAAAATACCCTCCAAGACCTTCTGTGACCTTTTCTTTTCACTACACAGGCAGTTGTATGCCCACAACTCCCAAGGCTTCAGCTCTAAGCTAAAGTTGATTAAACAAATAATTGGACAAGAAAAAAACAAAACTTGCTTCACTTTATCTTTCTGAGGGCATTCCTTGTAGCATCTGGAGAGAAATGGATATATTTGACTACCAATAATCAAAACACAGTGCCTGTCAATATTTCATTGATTTGACAAACTTATCCTGATAAATCACCAGTTTGCAGATGGGATTTGAGAATATCTACTTTTGTTGAGTGAAATCATCCTTGTGAGAGAGAGAAATGGTGAGAAGTCAGAGCCCTTGAACACAAGCATGAAAGTGTGGCAGAGACTAGTTGCAGTCTGTTTCTCAAAATGTCATTTGATGTTTATTTCATTCAAAAGGAATGATCTAAATTTTGCATTTTATTTTAATTTGCCATAGTCTGAAAGTTGAGGATAAAGGAGACAAATTTTGTAGGGTCTCTCTGATAGCAGTTCAAGTTACAAGATATTTACCCAATTAGAGAGGGAAAAAAAATCTACTTAAATCAGTTATACACAAGAAGTATGTTAAACTTTTATTTATCTCAGAGGTGTTCCAAAATACTTAGAAAAAAACCTTCTGATACAATTGTAATTACAAATGTTAGTACTATGCCTTAGCTAGCAGGAATTTTCGATTAATTGATTTTTAAAATGGTTGGCAGTATAAAAACAGGCATTATTCAAAGCCATTTGCACATAGTATTACTTAAAGGTTGAAACAATGCTATAAATTAGACACTATTATTACTTTCCCTTTATATATCTGAAAACTCAGACATGAAAAAGTTTCCTCAGGGCTACAGTCAACATGTGGCTTCACTGTTGTCCAGACAGACAGTGGGATGCCTAAACTGGGCTCATTTTCTGCTCTTACCCATGGTCTCTCTCAGCTAATGGCATCATTGAGATGTGCTATGCATGCCTTTAGATATTAGTGTTTTTGAAACCTTACATCTGTATAAATAGCTTCCAGATAATTAAAAATTATTGAAATAAGCTTTGCTGCCAACGGAAAACTTTGGACAGTGAAATTCAAAAACATAGAATTATCAAATATTGTACCATTCAACTGCATCCCAACTATCCTATACCCTCTCTGTGGTGTGACATAGTAGGAAGAGTGGAGTAAAAATACCGTGGCTTTAAATATTACTAAAAACTGTGGGGTGCTTATAAAGATTAAGTAGAATAAATTTTTTTGGCAAAATGAAATGGCATTTATATTAATTTTGATTTGGTGGTAAAGTCCTTTGAGTTTATTTAGCAAAGAACTGCAGTGATAACAAGATATCCCTTAAGTCATGGCTAGGGAAAATGCAAAGTGAGACATAGAGAACGAACTCGCTCTGCATAATAAAATATGCATTTATAACTATTGCTGTTCACCAAAGAGAGACACCATAAGTGGCCTGGCAAGGAAATAAGCTGGATTAGGATAGTGTCAGGAAGAACAGGGAAGGGAAGAGGAAAACTATGTAAGATGGGAATTCTTGTCGAGGTAAGAGCATTTTAATGATAAAAGTAGCAGGTTGGTTTTAGGCCAAGATTTTCTAATATTGGACTTCAATTTTTTTTTAATAATAAGCTATGAAGAAAAGCTCTTGTGGAACTCTGAATATTGAGTAGATTGTTTCTATGCACATATTCCTATCTTCCTCATTTTTTGTACGTGTGCAATAGGAGCAGCATGATGCAGAAGAGAATCGACATTCTCAGAAGGTCAGACAAACCGAGAGTGAGATGGAGAATTCTACAAAGGCAGAGAATACTGGTTCAAAAGAGACGAGAGAAAATAGATTTTCCTGTTCCCTTCCCAAACAACCCCAGGCTAGGTTTCCAGGCCTATGAGGCAAGTCAGAGGGGAGCAAAATAATCAGCACAGGAAGGTGGAAGATGTCAGACATCCTGCCCTGGGCATCACATTTATCAGTTTCCAGTAGTTCCTGATACTGAGTGGATACCCCAAAGATGCATTCCATTCTTCTTCTTTTTTATGAGGACAGGGGAGGCAAAATTTTAGCCCTGCACATGTCTTTTTTTTTTTTTCTGTTGTTTTGTTTGTGTTGACATTAAATGCTGGTCCAAGCTGCCAGAGAGACAGATTCTTTTTTCTTGGTGAACACTGGATGTATAATCTCATGGTCAGGAAAGCACCTAAGCTTTCACCATTCCATACCATGGGTTTTCCAAAATTGTTCCTAACTCGTGCTTACTTTAAATCTGTAGGCAAGAAACAAGAAGGCAGCTGCAAATCCCACTGCACAGCCCTCCAAGAATCACATCTTTACCCACTAAGTAGTTTGCCTGGCTTCTCTGTCCGAGTTTGGACCTGCTAGGTAGAGGCACAGGAGAGAGCTGGGACAAGGTCTCTGGTTTCGCCTGGCCATAGACCTAATGGAGGGTGTGAAAGTAGAAAACATATTCAGGATGGGGACTCTATACACAGATTTCTTGTTTTATGTTACATAATACTGCATGCCATATAATTTATGTGATAGTAGTACAATGGCAAATCAACCACTATCCTGCCACTTTTTTTTTCATCCAACAGATATTCTCCTGGCATCGGCTCAGTATTCTGCTTAATAAGATCAGAGTGGGTTAAGTCTTAGTTGTAGCAAAAATAAACTATACATTTATGAGCAACCTGAATAAAAAGATTTTATATTTTAAATGCCTATTTTGATTTTTTTATCCAAAAAATGTTTCTTGAAAGTCAAGTAGGAGATATAAACTTTGCTAGGTGCTGCTGTTTTAAAAATGAATAAGACATGCTCCCCGCCTGTGAGATGCTTAACTTCCAGCCAGAGATACTTACAGTAAACTTACACTGATACACTGAGATGTGGGAATCTCAAGTGGTTTGCTACTTCTATCTCTGAGAAACACAGGCCAGAATGCATTCTCTAATGTCCCAATTAACACATATATACTTCACAACGTTGCTTTTCTGTAGGTTTAATTTCCAATAATGGAATAATATAAACTCTTCCAAAACTGTGAAACCCATTGAAATGTATTATTTTTAAAATGTATATGCCTTTGAAGAAACTGAGCAAGTGAATTAAACATTAAAAACTGGAGCATTAAAGCATAACAAAAACTATTTTCTTAGAACTCTAACGAGAAATGTGTGTCTCTCTCAGCACTGGAGAAGTGATAATGTACACCTCCCTTAGGGCTCACAAAAGCGTTTCTTCAAAGGCAAAAAATGTACTTTGAAAATACTAGAGTTATTTATGATATTAAATTTATTTAGCATTAATGTCATTCCTTACCTCTCACCTGCTCTTACATTTACAACTTTGATAAAAAAAATATCAGGTTAAAAAGGTGACTGAGTTTGTCCTGCTTCTATAATTCAGAGAGAGTCTGTTTTTTTGAGTTTTGTTTTGTTAACCAAATTTGCTTTAGTTTGTTCAATTCTGTGATGTACAAATTCTTTTTAGGAGTGTTTCACAAAATCCGTGGTGTCTTCCAGGTTATGGGAGCATTGTTTCATGAATGTTAGGGCGCCATCATGTTCTAAATGATACTCTGGTGGTTTAAATTAATGAAAGTGCTAAAAATACATCTTTGATTCCAATCAAGAAGAACAGACTAAAATTGATTTGTGAATAATAAAAATGATTATATCTGACATTGTATATTTTGCATCATTTTATCATCGCCACTCACTGGCCTTAACTAAAATAGCCTGAACTCTTTTAACCCAAATAACTTTGATGTTTTTCCTTTGAGAAGGCTTTTGTGTACATTCCTAGACTAGGTTAGGTGTTCTTGCTATCTGTCCCTTGGTCCCTGTCATGGCATATACCATGTCCATCATTAAGCCATGCTTCCTGGTGTTAATTTAACTTCTCCCAAATAGACTACATTTATATTTGCTCACAGAATAGGGGTAGTTTCTGTCTTATTGAGGATAACATCACAGCACCTGACCTTGTTCCTTAGAACATTTTCAGTGCTACATAACTATGTCCTCACATAATAAATGAATATACAGAAATGATTCAAAAGCCACATTGATTTTAGATGGAAAGGCTTCAGCGACACCTCAGGAAATCAAAAAATACACTCAATTGAGAACAGCATTCTCTCCTGATTATTCATTTAATTTCTGTTAAAATAAGGCCTTATAACTTAATGTACATATGAAATTTGTTTAATCTTGTTTTATTAAATGTTAGATTTATAGAATTTAAGTATTGTCAGTAATGTTCACACCATCATGTGAGGGTTTTCTTTTAACAAGCAATCTAAATGAATAACCGTGCTAATTTTTCTTATTTACTGCAAAGTGGTAATCAGTATTTGTGTCATCCATCAATATGCCTCATATACTTATTGGCCTTGTTATATGGTAAATACAAATCAATATTAAAAGTGTTATCTGCATTCAGTGAGATAAATTTTAAAAAGAAAAATATATATATCAGCAGCCAAAACCCTTCAAAAATGTAGTTCAGAAATGCAAAGAAGCTTTTACTAGATTAACCAACCATGTGCAAATAGCATCTTTGAACTATAGATACTTTTGCTTAATATGACAGCTAACTAAGCTTTCCTTAAGTGCATTTTTTTCTATAGAATCTGAAAAGCTTTTCCAACTCATTTACAGATTAGATATTTTTATGTATTCAAAGGGAGATGATGTTTGCTTCCTTACCTCTTCAATTTTAGGTGCTTACACTCCTAAATAAAATGGATTTTATTCAGGTTAATCACTTTTAGCCAGAATCTGAACTGCTTCCTATTAAGTGCTTTTGCTCTAAAGCTTAAACTACTTCTTATATGTTCCCTTTCATAATTATGATAAAATCCTCAATGAAAATCCCTTCTGAAAGAGTTCTGGCTTATTGTCAGCATACAAGACTATAGAATATAATCTAGTTCACTGTTAAATCTCTAGACTTTATAGTATAACTGAAAACATACAATAACTCATGTTCATCTGAGTACTTTTACTAATTATAAGTTGGACATTTCTTTGAGGTTTAATAAGTGTGTTCTTTCTTCTAAGACTGTTATTTCAGAATTGCAATTCACTTCTACTTCCATCTTATCAATTCTGAAATCTTCAGAAATTCACCATTAATTCTTCTGAGGTTTTCATTTTTGAATTATTTTTAGGAAGGGAGGTTCAGTGCATTAGATTGTTATGTAATCCTTGCCTTAAAAATCTGACTGGCATTTGGAACAAATTAATTTGTTTATGATTCTTATTATTCTAAACCACCATTAAATAAGAACACCTCTCTCTCCCTTTCCCTTCCTCTCTGAAATCAATAAAAATATTTTAAATATTTTTGAACACAAGGAAAAAGTGTACAAATCTGTACATGGTGTTCAAGTATTATGCACTCTGTGCAACTACGTTTAGATGGCCTTTCACTATATTCTTACCTCTTTTTCTTCCCTGCTTAACTATTTTTGGTCTTTGCCAATATCTTGAAAACTAGCATGACATTTTTTTTTTTATTTTACTCTTCCAATAGTGTGAACCTGTCCTTTCTTTAAGTATCTATGTAGTTCTGTGCATGGAGATAAAATACATTCCATATAATGTGTTCTAATTAGCTAAACTGCTCACCCAAAAGTAAACCAGGGAATACCATATAACAAAATATGGTCTAAGAAGATCATTGTCCTGGATTAGGTTTCCTGGGAAACAAACTCTGAATTGGAGAGCCTTATGATGGAGTTTTGATAGCTGTAGTCTCAGGTTCAATGCCTCACATCATGGGGACAAGTTAGCCAATGATGTAGTCACAATAAAAACTTTAGCTGGTCCCCTTGGAGACAATGAAGCTGAGATGACACTTCAGAGGTTTCCCAAATTGAGACAAGGAAGTCATGTTTTCATACCCCAGGGAGGAGAGTTTGTCTCTGGGCGAGGTGGTCATATTTAGTGGATGCAATTCCTAAAGTGAGTTAGTAACTAAGAACTATTGGCCAACCACCTTCCCAAGAGCTAACGGAGTAAAACCTTCAGAAACAAAGGCGTATCTGGGCAGCACAGCATCCACACAGGCAGTATGTCTAAAATGATAATCTGGATATAAAATTGATGTATAATTAAAATTACAGAAAATTCCAAGTTTATAGTTTTTCATCATTTGAAAAGTGTGAGCAAACAGCATTGTCCCCTAAACAGAGTTTATGTTTTTCACCTTCTCCCTTTATTTTCTGGACCCTATTATCCCTTCTAAGTCATCTCTCTCTCTCTCTCTCTCTCTCTCTCTCTCTCTCTTTTTCCCTTCATTTTTCTGGTACCCGTTTTGCTCATATTTTCTCGCTGAATTCATAGCCTCTTCTTTTTCATATCCCAAAGTATCTTGTGTTCTCTAATATCTTGATTTTAACTATCAACCTTGGAGTAAATAATTCTGTTTAACTAAGGCATATGATATAACATGTATTATTAACAACTGAATATTCTTTACAATATTGGTTATAAAATAACCCTTCGCAAGGCAATTTCCTGTAAAATGTTTGGCTTCCATCCCCATCCATGTCTACTGAACCCCTAAGTCTACCGTATTCTTGACAATCTATGCTAGGAAAGGCACACACACACACCCCCCCCCTAGTGATTACTTTCCCAAGCTCATATGTACCTACTGTCCTATGATTTTACAGATAGAGCTGTAGGGGCTTAAGCCAGTTTTGCAAAACTTCAGAACTTTCTATAATGTCTTGACTTTAATCTGTGTCCCCGTGGCTATCATATAAGCAGTCTTAGAAAAAAATATATTATATTGTCATAAGTAGAAAAAGAGATGAGAAGTAAACAAAGAATATGACACTCAGTAATGGAATACCAGTCAACAAAGTTACCAGAAAAGTAGTTATTTTGTGGTCATGGATTAGAAGATATTCATTATTATAAAAATTACAGTGTATAAAATCAATTTTAAAAGCCAGTTGAAAGTTACATCTTTGGGGTTATAGGTACACTTAGCAGCAGTTGAGAATTTCCAGGGAAGTTCACTGAGCTCCTGCCCATCATGACACTTCTGACAATTATTGGGACAAATAAAGTAAGTAAATTAGGTAGGAAGTGGTAAACAATACTGATCTAATCATTCATTCTAGAGGTATTCTTCTAAGAAAGTGAGCAATAGAGCATATCCCTGGTCATGTAAATAGGACTGGATGATTTTAATGATGACTTTAGGAGTTTTACATCATTTGGTTGCCTTAGGACTACATCAGCTAAGTCTTGCAATACCTCTGAGCTTCTGTTTCCCCTGCTGAAAAATGAGATGCTTATACTATGTTCTCTGAAGTCTCCCTAAGCACTAACATTCTCTCAATCTATGGCTATCCCTTGCTCATTTCCATGGGCATCATTTCTCATGTATTTTCTTGCTTTCTTTAGACGCACACTTTAATTTCCCAGTTTCTCATACAGTACTTTTGGCAACCTTACACATTCTTCTGGGTACATTTTATCATATGTGAAGCATATTTGTGGCAAAAATATCAGAATTATACTTTTGAGAATACCTATATGTTTAGCTTCTAAAATACTAATGCCTTGGATTATGAAACGCTGAGTCAAACCCTACAATGTCATATAACTTGCAAATATTGTATTAACTTCCCATAATCAAAATATTCGAGATCTGAAACACTTCTGGCTCTAAGAAATTTACATAAGTATTATGAGCCTGAATATATATTTCACAAAATAGGTAAATATATTGCTGTTCTTATGACATAGAGGGGCTTTTGCTGCTTTTCACGGGTTTGGCAAAATGTGACTTTCAATAAACAAGACCTTCTATTGCTTCATTGGCTAAATCATTCCTTCCATAACCTCCTGTTAGTTACTGTCTTAATGCTTGGCTAGCTACTCAAAGACCCCGACTTACTATTCTTCCATCGTATAAACACTATCTTCTTATCTTCCACTTGCCCACTAAACTACATGTTTAATTCTTAACTTAAAAGCAAACACTTGGATAGAGTTTGCAAAGACTCTAATAGCTTAAGATAGTTCTGAGTTTTAGGCTTTGGATCTTTATTCCTTGTTGCTATGATCCCTCAGAATTTTTTCTGCTTCTCAGTCCAGTGAAATTCCCAGTTCGAGTGCCAGCATTAATTTCTGTAGCCAGATCCCACTGAGTGCAGAAAGGCTATTTATTGTTACCGGGCAGCAAAGGCTGGAACTGGAGAAATGTTCTCCAGTCCTCCGAGCTTCCTACAAACTTTCATCTTCCACAGTGCACCTTTTGACATAAATAGTTGTGCTAAAATTATGAAGTGTTTCTGAATAAATCCGCGGTATATTTTTTAAGAATAATTCTCCCAAACTGGTCCATGAGGAGAAATAGAGCAAACCAACAAGACAGCCACTGGAAAGGATGATCTGAAATACAATTGGAAATTATTGTTTCACTGCAGGGAATTCCATAATTAATTCTCCAGATTATTGCTATAATTTGTCAGGTTTTAGCATGTTCCAGAAAAAAGCTATTTTAAATTGTAAGATATTTTGAGATAAGTAGCTATTGTATTTTTAAAACTCCCAAATGCTGTCTGATTGAACTGTATGAAACCATGCAAATGACATTGCCATTATTGCATAGGATCCCATAGTTTTCTGAAAACTTAAATACTTTCAAATCTCCCAACACATTACAAGTCTCCTGTCTTTCTCTCTTCTGTAGGAGTAAAGAAAGGGAAAAAAGAATATGGAAATTTCTAAAGAACTGAATATGGTCTTCCTACACATTGATTCCACCTCAGAGTCACCGTTTTTGGGACTTCCATTTTTATGAGTATGTAGAGCAGATTAGAAAAGGTATCTGAACTATGGAGTCAGATTGACTTGGGTTCCAATCTCAATACCTAGAGTTGTAACTTTTGAAAGGTGAGAGTTTCCTCACATGTATAAGTGGGGATAATGGTACCTCCATCACAATGTGACTATAAACAGTAAATGAACTTATGCCCAGGAAACACACATTTTGTTGGAGTACCTCGGTAAATACTGTTGTACTTTTCCAGTAGTGGGAAGAGAAGCCCTATCTGAGCTATGTGACCTATGCTCTGAGATTTGAAAAAAAGTTTTAAATCTTTTTTTTTAAAATATACTTTTATAGATTTCAGAAAGGAAAGAAGGAGAGAAACATCAGTGATGAGAGAATCATTGAATTAGAGAAGAATATAAATCCTTTCTCTGAAGTATTTTAGAATCCATTAGAAAAAATATATATCCTTTCTAATAAAGAGGTAATATGCAAATTGTCCATCACTCCAACACACAAGATGGCTGCCCCTATATGGTCAAAGATGGCTACCCCATGTGGACACAAGATGTCTGCCACAAGATGGCCAGCAGGGGAGGGCAGTTGGGGGGGACCAGGCCTGCAGGGGAGGACAATTGTGGAGGACCAGGCCTGCAGTTGGGGGGGACAAGGCCTGCAGGGGATGGCAGTTGGGGGGAACCAGGCCTGCAGGGGGGGGCAGTTGGGGGGGACCAGGCCTGCAGTTGGGGGGGACAAGGCCTGCAGGGGATGGCAGTTGGGGGGAACCAGGCCTGCAGGGGGGGGCAGTTGGGGGGGACCAGGCCTGCAGGGGAGGACAGTTAGGGGTGACCAGGCTGGCAGGGGAGGGCAGTTAGGGGCAATTGGGATAGCAGTTGGGAGCATTTGGGCTAGCAGAGGAGCAGTTAGGTGTCAATCAGGCTGGCAGGGGAGTGGATAGGGGGTGATCAGGTTGGCAGGCAGAAGCAGTTAGGGGCAATCAGGCAGGTGAGCAGTTGGGAGCCAGCAGTCCTGGATTGTGAGAGGGATGTCCGACTGCCCCTGAGGGGTCCCAGATTGAAGAGGGTACAGGCTGGGCTGAGAGACACCCCCCCATGCACAAATTTAATGCACTGGGCCTCTAGTCCTACATAATAAAAGGGTAATATGCAAATTACCATCACTCCACTATGCCCACGATTGGGCCAGCAGAAGGTGCAGGGGGCGGGACTTGGGGTGGCCGGGGTGGCCGATTGGGCCAGCGGGCCGCTGAGCTTGCGTCGCCAGCAGCAGCGTGAGCTCAGCATCTGCGCCATGGCTGTGCTGCGGCACAGAAGGGGCCTCTGGAGCAGCGAGCCCATGTCCTGCTGCAGACCATCAAAAGCGGGGAGCAAAAGCGGGGGAGCTGGCTGTCTGTCCACTGGTGCACCAGGCCTTTCGAAAGCCTCCGCCACTCCAGCACCAGCGGACCCCCTGCCATCAAAAGCGGGAGCAGGCTGCCAGCAGTGTCTGTGAAGCGTGCTAGGCTTTGCGGGGCAGTGGATATGGCCTGGATGGCAGGTTAGGCCTAGGGGACCCTACATGTGCATGACTTAATCATGCACTGGGCCTCTATTATATATATATATATATATATATATTAGAAAAAATATGTATCCTTTCCTTAATATATATATATATTAAAAAACATGAATATCCTCCAAAATATGTGTTATCTTAAAGATAGTTTATAATTAAAGTAAATTTTATTTTTTTATTGATTAAGATATTACATATATGTCCTTATATCCCCATTGCCTCCCAACCCCTCCACTCATGCCCTCACCCCCCTGTTGTCTGTATCCATTGGTTAGGCTTATATGCATGCATATAAGTCCTTTGGTTGATCTCTCCCCCTTACCCCCACCCTCCCCTACCTTCCCTCTGAGGTTTGACAGCCTAAATTTTATTTTCTAGGTTCACAGGCTCATATTAGAATTATTAGTATTGATGGGTATCTTAGAAATCTTGTATTTGAAAAATACAAGATGCCTCTTTTGGTGATTGATAATTTTCCATCTTTGCTCAGGTCTTATTTTTCCTCCTCTTCCTCTTCCTCTTTCCCCTCCTCCTCCTCTCCTTCTCCTCCTCCTCCTCCTCCTTCCTCTTCTTTTTTGTTTCCTAACAATGGGTACATTCTAGATATTTTGACTTCTTGTGTATTTGAAACTGTTTTGGTCTCTGAATTCATTTTTTAAATTAAATTTATTGGTGTGATACTTATTAATAGGATCATATAGGTTTCAAGTGTACATTTCAATGATACCTGATCTATACATTGCATTGTGAGCCCAACACCCAAAGTCCGATCATCTTCTGTCACCATATATTTGGCCCCCTTTACCCTGTACTACCCACACCCCTCTTCCCTCTGGTAACCTGCATACTGTTGTCAGTGTCTATGAGTTGCAGTTTTATATTCCACATATGAGTGAAATCATATGGTTCTTAGATCTTTCTGACTGACTTATTTTGCTTACCATGATATTCTCAAGGTCTATCCATGTAGTCACAAATGGCAGTATTTCATCTTTTCTTTGGGCCTATAACTCAGATGAATCCAAACCATCCTCTGAATTTCTTATTGAGAGTTTGGCTAGGTATAGAATGCTAGAATGAAAATGTTTCCTCCTTACTAAGAAGGCACTGCTCATTCACCAACTAGATTCAGTGTTGCTGTTAAGTTGTCTAACTTTCTGCTCTCTAATTATTTTTTTTTAAATATATTTTATTGATTTTTTACAGAGAGGAAGGGAGAGGGATAGAGAGCTAGAAACATCGATGAAAGAGAAACATTGATCAGCTGCCTCCTGCACACCCCCTACTGGGGATGTGCCCGTAACCAATGTACATGCCCTTGACCGGAATCGAACCTGGGACCTTTCAGTCCACAGATCGATGCTCTATCCACCGAGCCAAACCGGTTTTGGCTCTGCTCTCTAATTACACTCAGATAAATAGGCTTGGGTTTTTATTCTCTAGTTCCATAAATAAGGAAGTCATATTAGTTAACTGGTATTTATCAGTTAGATAAAACAGAACTACAGCAAGTCTCAGAATTAGAATCTTAAGCAGGCAACAGTATCTTCTAAATGTTAATAATACAATTTTTGATTACTCATTTTAATCTTTTGTTAAATAATAATGGTTTTTTTATGCTAACATTGTTTTCTCTTGTATTCATACTAAAGTTTTAGGGTGCTAATATTAATAACCTTATAGTTTTATCATGCAAGATACCATCTTTTGAGACTCAGCTCCTAAACTGCCACTTTCTAGTACATAAAGTCTCCCACATGTGTTTTATAATATCTGAAAGTGCTTCAACTCCAAATAGGAGGGACAGATGGAGTGTGCATGAATGCATGTGCTTCTATGTACTTATACATGTATGAAACAAATATTATGCAAATAGTGAGAATTAGAAAAAAAATACCTTCTTGTAATAAGTCTTAGTAGTCCATAATATTTTAAACAGAAAAATGTCTAGAACTGGAATGAATCACAGAGACTTAGTACTTTAAAAAATTACATTAGTTTTAAATAATAGCATGCAATTGGCATTTTTGGTTCAAATACATCTGCAATTATTATTGAAGGGTCATATTCTGGTGCCCATACAACTTAACATCCATCACTACCTTTTCATAAAACCTGCAAGCAAGTATCTTAAAGCACTCCATGTAAACTTTAGTCTGGGCTCTGTTTTGTTTGAATTCCTTTCACCCATGATAAAGTAGAAAAATACATATTCTTAAATTGCTTTAAAACAAACTATATAAGTAAAATGAAATAATTTTTGCCTATTTCTCCATATCAGGTATCTTTTGACTTGTATTTTAAAACAGGCCATCTACGAGTGAGTCTATGATATGTTACCATAATTATTTTTTATCTCTTGAGCAAATTTTTGAATGCTATTTATTCTATATCTAAAAAGAACCAAAGCCTCCATCTTCTAGATAGTGAATGCTTCCTCTGTCATTTTGCTAATCTCTAGGTGAAAAATGATATATTTTAACTGGAAATCAGAGCAAACAATCTTGAGAGTAAGCACACAGTGCTGTAGTTAATGGAGATATTTTTCACAAAAAAAAATAAGAAGAACATAAAACACATTCTGGGTATGGGTCCACAACAATGGGTTCTGTTGAATGACTTTAGGCAACCAAAAAATCAATGAAAGGATCAAAACCTTGTAAGTGGAGAAATTCCTAATACAAGGCCATGTAGAGAACTTGTCACCTTGATGTATGTGCCTTAGTGTAAGTTGAAAGACAGTAATGATTTCATTTCAATACAGAGTTTAATCTTTTGTGGATCAGGGGGTGCCGTTATTAGAAGAATATATAGTTTTAACCACTTGGTATTTAATTTTTTTTTATTATTAAAATACTGGCCTTGCCCAGCCAGTATGGCTTAGTGGTTGAGCATCGACCTATGAACCAGGAGGTCAATGGTTTCATTCCTGGTCAGGGAACATGCCTGGGTTGCAGGCTTGGTACCCAGTTGGGCGGGGGGGGGGGGGGGGGGGGGCTGCAGGAGGCAGCCAATCAATGATTCTCTCTCATTATTGATGTTTCTATCTATCTCTCCCTTTCCCTTCCTCTCTGAAATCAATAAAAATAAAATAAAGTAAAAATACTAGTCTTTTTTTCTCATATTATTTTATTTCATTTTTATATGCTCTCCTTTTAAAAAAAATTTGTTTCTTATTTAATGTTTTCTTTTCTTTTAAATCTTTATTGTTGAAAGTATTACATATGTCCCTTTTTCCCCCCACTGACCTCTTCTAGCCCTCCCCTGCCCACAGCCCTAGGCCTTCACCACCCCATTGTCTGTGTCAATGGGTTATGCGTGTAGGCATATGAGTTCTTTAGTTGATCTCTTCCCACCCACCCCTACCCCCCACCTTGCCTCTGAGTTGTTTTTGTTTGTTTGTTTGCTTAGTTTCCACTTTTTTTCACTGTGGGAATCATATCAAATTTCTGGAATTTGGAAAGTAGGTACCCACATTATAATGTAGGACAAACACGGAAAAGTATCACATTTAAACCATTCCCTAGTCAATAACTATTCTGACTTTGGTGTGCATAATAATCACCTGGAGGATTTGCCAAAACAAACCTTGCTGGGCCCACCCCCAGAGTCTCTGATTCCATATACCCTGGGTACTTGTATGCCTATCGATTTCCCAAGTGATGCTGATGCTGCTATTCTAAGAATCACAATATGAGAACCAGTGACTTACACACCTTCCTATTCTAACTGCTGGTTACCTCTGTCTGAAACACCCATTTATCTGTCATTTATCTTTTTAACTAGCATCTATTTAATATAGAAATTCCACTGAAAAGTCACTTCTTACAGGGAAAATGGCCCCTGCTTAGATTTGATGCCTGTATCTGCCAGGTCTACATAGGAGACAGAAACCACGGAGTAATTTGAAAATAGAAAGTTCAGTTTACAGACTATTAATTATATCAGGGGTCTGGAGAAATGAGGGATTGGCAGTAAGAGGCAAAGAGAACTCTAAAGCATGGAGGAATAGCAGATATAAGGAACATCCCCTGCCCCCTGGACCTCATTAGACAGGAACTGAGCAAGGCTCACTGAACGGCAGGGAGTCCCACAGGTGCTGCAGCAATGGCACATGCTGAAAATGTGCTCTCTAGGGGACAGAGTGAGCAAACCATGGGGAGGGCGATCACCTCTGTGCACCATGGAACCTGGTGCTACAGAAACTGCACATGCAATCGGGCCAGGTGCATGGGAAGCCACCCATGCGGTAGGAGCTGGGCCCTGGGTGCACTGCAGGAGTCTGCTGAGAGGAGCACACTCATCAGAAAGGAAAGTCCCTTCATCTTGCAACATGTCTCTGAAACCCACTATTGACTACTTAACCATGTGCCATATGGGAAAGAAAAAAAGTTTAAAGCACTCACGTTAATTTTCCCAGAGCAGGAATTGAAGAATGGATCTGGAACTGCAGGTGATACATTTCTAATTGACACATTACACCTCCTATTTGATCTGGGGTATATACTATGTACTCAATATATGTGTTGAGCTGAAATCCCATGGTAAGTATGCATACTATATTAATATATTTCATGTTTCACTTTTATAATAATAAAAGCATAATATGCAAATCAACCGAACGGCCGAAGAGCCGAAGACCATCCTGATGACCTTCCTGATGAGGCCGGGGCTGCGAGGGCAGGCAGAGGCAGTCGGGCTGCAAAGGCCTATTCTTGCATGAATTTCGTGCATCGGGCCTCTAGTTGAATATATAATATCACAACATGTTACATTATTATTTTTACCCCAGTACTTAAGTATCTGGAATATTGTAGGAGCACAGCAAATATATACAAAATGCATGAGTAGCACATAGTAGAAGTAGAATGCAAGTCAAATATTTTGAAATGACTTTAGATGTTTATATTCTCTTTCAGACAGAAAGGTCTACATAGGTAAAAACACACAAGTAACCATGTCTGCTAGGACCTTTGCACTGTCAAATTTAGAAAACCTAATTGAAAGTAATCTAAACACAGAAAATGAAAGTATTCACTTAGGTGTATCTTACTCCACACATGGGGCTATCTCCAGGTGAGTCTCGTTCGGTGGGTCCTACATTCCCCATTTGACTGTTTGTGCTATTAGGCTCATTTCCATGTGTAATAAGATCATCACATTGGTGGCTCCAGACTCTATTCTAATACTTGCAAATTTCTTTATGTATTACAATCTCACATCTTATCACCACACTCTCCAAATAAAGATCTAGTTTGTCTTCATCACCATATACACAATCCAAAGTCTTCCCCCAGGCTGGCTTAGGTTACATGCTCAACCTTGACCTATTTAACCACTGCCAGCAGGGGCACCAGGTATATTGGTTTCCTAAGCCCTGAGTAAAGCGCCCGTACTACGTATCTGTTTCCATCCTAGAGAAATACTAACTCAGGGAAAAAAATACCAATGAGTGACATATAAATTATTTAATTTGAATAAAAATCAGTTATTCATAAAAATATCATAGGAGAGACTAGAAATTGTACTATTTCATAATTTCTTAAATATTGTTATGTCATATATATCAAAATATGATAAGATTATGATATTTACAAAAATAAAAATGATTTTGTAATTCAATTTCCAGAAACAACAATAAAAAAGGAGAGCTACTCTTTTTTATTGTAGGCAAAATAGGAGAGAGAGACAGCAAGAAAGAAAGGAACAGAAACAGAGAAGGGATAAATATTTGATCTCATTAGTGGTATAAAAGAAATAAGAAAAGAAAAAGTAATAGTTTTCAGCATGCACGTATATATTTTAGATATATATGTGTATCACTTCCCAGTATTTTCTGTGAAAAATGTTAAATACTCATTCAAGAAATACTTTATTTGAAATGTGTTAGAAGTATCTATTGAATGTATAATAACCATATTATTGAGTCTACATCTTCTATTATTTGAATTAATTATAATGATAATAGAAGACTTTTTTGCTGAGCATTTATTTTGTGCTTGGAACTAGGAAAAAATGTTATGTGAAAAATCTCACTTAATTCCCCAATAATCCTATGAAGCTGGTACTACTCTTTCATATATTTTCTGAAAAAGAAATGACTCCCAGAGAGATTAAATTGGCCATGCAAGGTCAAAGGCCAGCGAGTGGGTTTCAGGACTGGGTGACCTTTTATTCCCAAGGAGGGGTGTCCTTTTAACATGAAGACCACAGAGGCCTGGGCTTCTTTCTCTCCCATATGCTCTGCAACATGCTGAATCTCTGCTTTCCTGTTAGTCCTGGGAATATGTGAGGTTTGTTGTGCTTAACCTTGCAGCTTTTCCTCACCCCCATGCCCTTTTCTCCTCTGTCTGAATCTGGTTGCACACTGCTATGATGAAAAATACGATATATTTGACTCCCTCCAGGGAAAACAGGCACTGTGGATTAGTTTTCAAAGAGAAAATACACATACACACACACACACACACACACACACACACACACACACACAACAAACACCACAAAATAAAGTAAAATTAGTCACACTTTGTGTGCAGTTATATGACACTTCTTGACAGTTCCTCAGCTGAACAAATACTAGGGGATTATTGATTCATCATTTAACACCTATAAACTGTACATTAATATAATTTTAATATTTTTCTTGCCCTACTATACTGTATGACTACACTTTCAGGACTAGCAACATATCAAGAGTATGAAACATTGAAGAAATACTTATATAAGTCAATTAATACATTAAAAATGGATGAGTCATATTCTGCAAGAAAGCATATGGCATAGCTACTGGGAACCATTCGTTTTTCATGACCAAACAAAGCAATACACAGAGGTATCCTATCTTTCACAAAACCTCCAAAGTTCAAAGTTCAGAATAAATATTTCTTTTCTCAACATTACTCTGTAAAACAGTGGTTCTCAACCTTTCTAATGCCATGACCCTTTAATACAGTTCCTCATGTTGTGGTGACACCCAACCATAAAATTATTTTTGTGGCTACTTCATAACTGTAATTTTGCTACTGTCTTAGGCGACCCTGCTAGCAGTTCTCAACCTGTGGGTCAACTCACAGGTTGAGAACCGCTGCTGTAGAGCCTAAGACCATCAGAAGATGGAGATTGGTTGTCTCTTGCACACACCTTGACCAAAAGGTCTGTCCTCTTTGAGTTCAATGGTGATCTTGGGAATGAGAAAAATAACACTATTTGAGGAATAATATTAACAGTACACACCATGTGACAGAATATAGGCATTGAGATAGAGGGGAGGTATCACGGGCACATCATAGCCTTTCAGCACCTATAAATTATTTTGCTTGCTATAACATTATTTCAGAGAGAATAAATAATTGTGTATTCAAGTAAATATATAGTAAAGTGTTCTGGTAATTAAAGTTCTTACTACATTTTTTTTTAAAATTCTCACCCAAGGATATTTTTCCATTGATTTTTAGAGAGAGTGGAAAAGTGAGGGAAAGACAGAGAGAAACATCAATGTATGAGAATCACGGAGATTGGTTGTCTCTTGCACACACCTTGACCAGGGCCAGGCAGGGGAGGAGCCTGCAACCCAGGTACGTGTCCTTGACCAGAATTAAACCTGGGATCATTTGGTCTGCAGGCCGACACTCTATCCACTGAGCCAAGCCACCTAGGGCCTTACTACTTTTTGATGATAAAAATATAGGATTTTGCAAGGTGAAGGATGCTCCTATTATAGGAATATCTAATTGGGGTAGATTAGGGGCAAAAGGACAGTAGTGGAACCAAAAGAGTCATTTCCAGTAATAGAAGCTCCTGGCTTTTAAATGTACCATGTTAAGCGATATTACACCAAGGGCAAACCTCCACATTATATTCAAGACTCTTTTAGTCTCTTTAGCCTACTCTGGCTTCCCATTGACAGCCACACTCTGCCCAATATGTGAAAAGGTATTTTCTGAATGATGAAGTTGAGTTTATGTTAACCGGATGGAAAGCATTGAATTGATCAGCAGGAAACTCCAGAAAGGTTAAAATGGCCTACATTTTTATGTTGCTATACAGTAGTGAGTAATGTTAATTGAAATCCCCTTGTGAGATTCTAAGAGATTTTTCCACAGGCTTCTGTGCTAAATAAAAAGGAAACAATGGCTTGTGGTAAAGTTAATTCAAGCTGAGATACATTAACTGCACCACATTATCGGTTGCTAAGAGTGCTATTAACACACATCACCCACTGAGTATATTTGTGAATTAGGAGGTTTTCTTGTTAATGGAAATGAGACACTTTGGTTGAAAATACCAAACGCTATGGATGTTGACAACATTTTTTTAAAAGAAGCACAAAAAGGGGAATAGTAGCTTTATTCCACATCTGATATAACTCCTCTCTCTCTCTCTCTCTCTCTCTCTCTCTCTCTCTCTCTCTCTCTCTCTCTCTTTTGTTAATCCTCATCTCATCTTCTTTTGTTAATCCTCATCTGAGGACATTTTTCTGTTGGTTTTCATTAAGAGTGGAAGGGAAGGGGAGAAACAGAGAGAGAAACATCCCTTTGAGGGAGATGCCTCCTGCACGTGCCCTACCAGGGCCAGACATAGAGCCTGTAACCAAGGTAGGAGCCCTTGACTGGGATTGAACCTGGATCCCTTCAGTCCACAGGCTGACACTCTGAGTCCAATGAACTAGGACTAACTCCTCTCTCTCCTTTTACACAGTACTATTTTTTTCTACTACTTTCTCTTTGAACCCTTCACTGTTGTTACTGCCTTGGAGTATGTTTGTTTTTTCTTCTTTTTGTGGTTTTGGTTGGGGATCATTTTGAACACTCATCCCATGCAAATGCACATAATCAAACATACTAGCACAATTTGGACTTTCAAAAATAAGAGTTGCATAAACATATCAGGTAAGGAATCAGGAAAGTCAAGTTCAGATCCTGGCTCTGGCTCTGCCTATGTAGGTGTGACTGTGATAGTGGGAAAGGGAAACAATATATATGGAAAACTTATAATGTGCCAGGAAGTGGACTTGACTTTACTTACATTTATTTTTCTTAAATTAAATTATTTGTGTAACCTTGTGACTTTTACACTAGTTTTCTCTCTTTGGAATAGAAGAATCTGTGGCTCAGAACACTAACTGACCTATAAAATGGGAGTGTTACAAGTTAAGGTGAATTCTTTAGCCTCTCGAACACAGAACACTCTACAGACATACATTCCTCATCTTCTTGCCCCTCTACACACACAGAAACACAGACACTTTCACTCAAAAAGCTAACGGAAACAATAACTATTGGTTAACTTCCTATTTTTCAATCATTTCCTATTGCAGGGACCTTATGTGAAAGAAGTATTTCAGTATTTTTATTTGTTTAATAGAGTCCTTACTTCTAAACTCAGGCTAAGCATCAATTTTATTTTATGAGATAGTTCTTACACTTGATCAAACACCAAAAAAGGATAGCACCTAAAAGCAGTAATTCAAAGCTCTGCCACTGACATTTTTACACTACATTTGCTTTATTCCAAAAGTGGACCCAGGGTATGAATAGAAATGTAGTTCCTCAGCAATTACATGGGAACAAATGACAGTACAATTACATGATTAAAAATGAATTTTATTTATGCTTTTTCATGCATGAAATGTACATACTTCCTGGCCGGTTTGTAAATAGGCTCTGAAGTATTCTTCCGAATGTATAATAACTTTCATTGGTGAATTTCTCATAAAATTGCAATTACGTGTGGAAAAAAATGAGCTTTCATAGTGCTAAGCTAGAAATGGAGGGGAAGCAACATGAAAGAAATTCAGATAATGTGTTTTCAATTGGCCAAACTCTGTAAATGGCTGTGTCAACTGCATAGATTTATGAAGCCACTGGCGCAATAGAAATATCTCTTTAGCGCATTCATTGATTTTTTTTTTAAAGTAGATCCCGGTTTATAAATGCACCACTAAGAATACTTTGCATTATTATTAATTAACCATAAGAACATGGTTTTCTTTTCTGTTCCGTACATAAAAAATTTTACCTAAAGGAAACTTTTTTTTTTTTAGTCAGTATAGAGAAACAAACAAAAACTATTCTGAGAGATTTTTATCTAGAAAAACAACTAATAAAAATGTAATCAAATAAGAAAGAAAATTTTATAAGATAGAGATAAAATCAGACTATGGGAAATGTTCTGCATTCCCCCGCATTCTGCCCCACGCCTTGGGCATATCATTTATGCCAGAGACAGCTAGCGGCTCACCACAACACATTTCCTTTCTCCCTGGCCTCAGAGATAAACCACATGTTCCCATTCCTCTTGGTCTTAGGTTTGGTCCCAATATAGTTGATACAATGTGAGCAGAGCATTACGTGCCCTTCCCAGTCTGGTTCTTAATTCCTCATGAGTCCTCCCTCCCCTGCCCCAGCTCCTCCTCAGCTCTTCCCTTTCACTGGCTGGACATGGAAGCATGCGTGGGATTAGAAGCCCCGTGTTGAAGAAGGCAGAGCCTCTATCACTGGGTATTGAGATAATAAAGCGGGGGGAAGCCGCACATCAGGCAATCTAGAATTAGCTTGGATTGCCTCTGTGAGAAATGCCTTCCTGCAGTGCTTTCGCCACCACAATTCTGCAGTTCTACTGTCAAGTACTTAGCATAGCTAACTAATGATTAGCCTATTTCACTGTTTATAATTAGAATATAGAGAATACGCATAGAAACATAGTCTGACATGAGAACATCTTAAGAAAACAATGAATAAACAACTAGACATATTCATGCACAATCAAAAAATGAATGAAATTTTTGTCAATAGAATTAGAAAATAGAGTCATTATCAGAACAGAACACTTTTCTTTAAGTTCCTCCAGATGACCAAACTTTAAAAAAAAAAAAAAAAAAAAAAACACTCTCAGGTGGCTTCCAGACTCTTCAAAAAGTACAGAAGTGTGACTACTCATAAATTATCTGATCAGGGCACTATAAAAGCAATGCCACACTCATCCAGTCTGTCATTTACACAGATGGCCGTGCAAAGGACCATGACAGCAGCCCAAACTTAGGGCACTTTGCTCACAACCTAGATGTTTGGCCTCCTCTGGGTGATTCAAAAGAAAAATAATACAGCAAGCAATGACTTTTTCTTTTGACTTCAGGCCACGTTGGGTTTGTTTGTTTGTTTTTTGGTCACTTTCACTACTTATTAGCACTTGCACAACAATTGGTCAAGGCGGGGAATCTGAAAATCACACTCACTGGTATTGATCTACAAAGCTGGTGTTTAGTCCCGTCATCTCTACTCCCTCACCTGTGTGGCCTCTCCGTGTCAGTCACAGTTCAACTGCGCTACTGGAGGGCACAGATTCGGACTGGAAAAACAGAAGAGGCAATGGCAGCCGCAGACACTGGATTGCATTTATGGAGTGCTGGCCACAGAAAGAAGCCTGAGAATGGCATTTTAAGGCAACGTTCGAGCCATTTGTTGCTGTAAAGAAAACATCTCCCATCTCAAGAATCCTGTGTTGCAAAAAGCTGAAACTCATTCGTTAACGAAAATCAATGCTTCCTTTTTCTTCCGAACAACATTGTTTGCTTTCAAAAAGTGCTGAAATTTTCCGCTATTCATCCAAATGCATTCATCCTTTGTCAATTATAAACATTTCATGAAAGGACATGCTTTAACTGTCATTTTAATTGTTGTTTCCTAAAAGACTCACAGATCTCAGCTAATCTTTTAAAAAATTTTCCATTATAACTAATCACTTTTCAGACTAGTATTGGAATATACTGCTTTTATGAACCAAACTTGTATAGTATCGCTATAGTCTTTTGCTATAATTATGTTAGCATAATTGTCCCTATATATCATTTGTTACTTTAAAATTTTTGTTGAACATCTATTATATGCACGACAGTGTGTGAGGTGCTGAGGATATAAGGATAACATGACACAAACCAGTTCCTTTTATGAATATGAATGACACAAACATAAACAAAAGAACTGAGGTTTGACCATGTTGTTCATGGGAGGGTCTTGTACATGAGAGCCAGCTTCAGGTTCAAAAAGAGGATCTCTATGCTACTCATTGTGAAATGTTCTGTTTATGTCCTAAAAGTCCGCCCACTGCATGTTTTATCTAACTCTAGAAAGGAAATACTTAAGGAGGTAAAATATTAATAATACTAAGACAATATTTTAAATGTTTTATGTAAAACTTTACTCACCCATGAGATATTTTAATTTGTTAGAGTAACTACCAGTTAAAAATTGGGATTTCATTAAATGACATTGGTTTCTACTATATTTGCATACTGTTTGTTTTTTAAATTTGTGATTGGTAATCTAAGGCCAAGACATGCTTTCATTGTCCTGAATAATCAAACGTAAATTAGTTTGACACAGATTACAGAGGAGCCTAAAACTTTATTCTTAGGGTTTTTAAACTTTATTCCAAGTTATTGGCAATAACATTTGTAAGTTAGAAATTTTTCTTGTAAATAACCAAGAATTTATGAAAGTTACATATTTTTATTATGTACACATAACACAAAATATTAAATAAAAATCAAGTAGCTCATAAATGAAAAACTTTTAGATAAGTAAAACAGCATGCTCAGTTAAGGAATAAGGAAATCTATGGTATTTAGACCAGGTCTGGACTCCAACCCTGTATTCCGATCCCAGTTCTGTCACTCTTTTTGGTCATGTTAGGCAAGTTAAGAGAGCATTTTACAATGTCCACATTGATAAATCAGGGAGTTAGATATAATTCTTTGGAAATTTCAAATGATAAAATTATGTAATTCAAAATACTTTAGTCAGGGGGGCTCTTAGGTACCTAGTGGCAGTTTGAGGTTCAGATTCCTTTCTCAGTCCAGGATACCAAGTATGGCTTTCTTTTTACAAACACAACTCCAGGACATGGAATTAAAGACATGACTACGTTCCTATATCCTCAGAATCTGAAATAAAGAGTCTTGTTCTGGTATATTAAAGCTTGTCTGTCTATCAAACACTACTTCCAATATTTCTCCTCCGACAGTTCCAGGAGGCAGATGAGAACTGACCAACCCCTTCTCTGGCTCCTGAGTTGTCAGGTGAACTGTGGAATCGCATCCTGTGAATGCGACATAAATTTTTATGTTAACAGTATGCTATACACAAATCCATAGTTATATTTTAGGCTTGGGAATGAAACTAGAGATATTTGACTTTCTTATTGAAGACACATGAGTATTATAAGAATACTAGAGGCCCTTTGCACAAAGATTCGTGCACTAGGTCTTCCTTGCCCTGGCTGCCAGCACCGGTTTTCCTCCGGCACCTGGGACCCAGGCCACAGAGGAGCCAAGCCTTCAGCCTTCAGGGGAGCCAAGTCTTTAGCCTTCAGGCTTGGCTCTGGCTGCAGTGGAGCCTTCAGCTTTCAGCCTTCAGCCTTCAGCCTTCAGTCTCCACTCTTCACTCAGGCAGAGCCTTCAGTCTTCGCTCCATGCCTGCATATGCAAATTAACCCGCCATTTTGTTGGGTTGATTTGCATACTCACTCCTGATTGGCTGGTGGGTGTCATGGAGGTATGGTCAATTTGCATCTTTCTCTTTTATTAGCGTAGATGGGTTTGCATTAAGACAGATATAGGCTCAATTCCTACTTTTGCTGCTCACTCACTGTCTGTTGAAATGACCTGAGATGTGATCATTGGAAATGAGTTTCTCATACAGTTATTATAAGAACCAACTAGAGGCCCAGTGAATGAAAACTCATGCACTGGAGAGGTGGGTCCCTCAGCCCTGCCTGCCCCCTCTCACAGTCCTGGAGCCCTCAGGGGCGGGAGATGACCCAAGGATCAGGGGAAGGCGATGCCCCCATCACATCTCTGCTGCTTCCACTGCTGGCAGCACAAGCCTTGGCCGGCCCTGGTTACCTGAGCCTCTGGCAGCCCTGGGTGGCTGGGAAGATGCCATCTGAGGCTTGCCTGTGCCTCAGGCCTGCCCTGGGTAGCTGGGCAGTGCCATCCGCGGCTTGCCTGCACCTCGGGCATTGGCTGGGCAGCCGCCATCTGAGGCTTATCTACACCTTGGGCCAGCCCTGGGTGGCTGGGGAGCTGAGGGCGGGTCCAGCTGCACCGTGTGACTGCCACCCTGCCCCCCAGTGGGGCTGAAAGGACTGGGAGACTCTAATGGGGCTGAGGGAACTGGGTGCCGCCAACTTGTGGCTATGGGCGCCACCATCTTTGTGACAGTGTGATGGTCAATTTGCATATTCCCTCTTTATTAGATAGGGTAAGGCAACTCTGCAAAGTGTCTGATATATTGATGTAAGTGTTAGTGCCTTCATCTTTACTGTCTATTATATCTGCTTTCCTTTCTCTTGCTTTATCACTCCATTAAATATAATCTCTAAATATTATTACGTGTTAGAGAATAGGGTTATGATAATCTGTTCTCTCATCACTCTTCACTTCTGACTTTTATGTCTAAGGAATCATAAACTCTAAGAACAATTGCCAATTAATTTCTAAAAGTCTAAGGTTGGTGCAGTTTTTAATAGCCCACAATACAGGGATTAGTGAATACACTGTAGCCCCCGACTGGCCCAGGGAGGCTAGCTAAGCTTTCTTCTCTCAACCTGTGATTACCTGATGCATCTAACATTTTACCTCTTTACAAATACATGGTGGGTTTGGAAGGGGCTACAAGAGATGTAAAAAAGATCAAGTAGTTTTAGTTTTAGCTAGTAAGGAAACATACTCACTGACTGTTCCATTCTATGCCTCTTCATGTTTACAACATGAGCCTTGGATGGGATGGAGAAAAAGAACTGTTTCTCTATCCATTCCAAAGCAACAACTCAGGGAGAGGAAAATATAATCTATTCCATAACTATGTTTATTCACCTTTTCAAATAGCTTAGCACTGATAACTGTACCCTGTATTACAAGAATCAAGAAAGTGCACTTCTATTATAGCAAAGCTACCAGGGCAAAGATAATAATAATTTAAGATTTTTAATTTGAGAAGCTAAAATGAAATAGCACTTACGTACTAAACTTTGTAATGCATAATCAACTGGAAAGAAGAATACTACTGCCTGTCTGCAAAGAAAGAAACTACTCTCCCAAACCCTCATCATTTGTACTACCACAAGGATGGTCACATGCCTAGTTGATTTTTTTTAAAACTTTTATCATCACAGCCTTTGTTTATGAAATGAAGCAATTCATGTTTCATTTAGAATGGTAGTGTAATTGCTATAGGATTTACTGAAAATGGTTAAAAAGTAAAAATTTCTTGGTTTAGTATTTAATAATTTCAATTTATTGCAAATGTGGATGAGGATTAGGGAGCAACATACAGCCCTAGCCCATCTGCTATATAGCATTTCTATGACTTAATTCATAGTGTAAGGTTCTCAATGAGTTTGCCTATGGTACATGGAAATAGTTTTGACATACTGAATTCTTTCTTTGGTCCCCATTTCCTTTTTGCAATTAAGAAAATTTAGTAATTGAGAATCATGGTCTGAAACCAAAATATCAGGGGGTCCCCAAATTTTACTACATATTGACTTTGTGACAATGGCCAAGTTATTTCACCTTCATTGTCTCATGTTTCTTACCTTAAAATGTGATAAGAATATAAATGGGATATAATCTCATAAGGATTAAATTAATATATATAAAGTTTAGAAATAATGCCTGGAAATATAATATGCATAGTTTAAGTACGGTAATTCTGTCATTAACCAAATTGCTTTGAAATTCACTCTTAATGAATCTCATTGGTACAAGTATTTTTCCCCCCTAGGAGAAAATGAGTGTTAAAAGGACAAGGGTTTGTCTGTGTTGCTATATTATCAGAGTTTAGAAGTGCCTGGCACGTACATACCAAATAAGGTAAACGAATAAGTGAATTCATAGTACTTTAAATAACACAATTTTTATTGGTCAAATACTATGTGCCAGTTTTGACTACATAGTTTAATAGAAGCCCAACAGGGACCTTACAGGTTTATTACTATTATCCCCATCTTATATAATAAAGAGCTAATATGCAAATGGTTATCATGCCCTCACATCATCACACCACAATGGCTCAGACACTCAACACTGGGGAGAGAGGAATGGGGATCAGCCAGGCTGTGGCCTGGGAGAGGGACAAGCCACCCACTCCATGGTCCCAGATGCCTGCGGCTGCGGCCCAGGTAAAGTCACCCGCCCACTGTCTCATGCGGCTGTGGCTGGCCTGGGTGAAGCTGGCCTGGGTCCTGGGTGCCTGAGGCCAGACAGAGGAGGGAATCCTGGGTCCTGGGTGCAGGGCAAGGCAGAGTCGGTTTGGGGCGATCAGGCCAGTACGGGAGCAGTTAGGGGCGATCAGGCAGGCAGAGGTGGTTAGGGGTGATCAGGCAGGCATGCAGAGGAGTTAGGGGAGATCAGGCAGGCGGGGAGATCAGGCAGGCATGCGGGTGAGCAGTTAGGAGCCAGTGGTTCCAGATTGTGAGAGGCAGTCAGACATCCCCCAAGGGAACCCAGATTGGAGAGGGTGTAGGCCGGGATGAGGGACCTGCCATCCCCCGCCTTGTACAAATTTGTGCACCGGGCCTCTAGTTTTACATATAAGAGATGTGATAATAAAAAAGATTAAGTATAAGCTGTTTAAGATTGCTGAGCAAATCTTAGAGCCAGGATTTATGCCCAAATAAAGTACTACTTATAAGCAAAATGTGATTTTGCTCTCATTGACCAGGAATACATTCATTTTCAGATTTCTACAGATATCATTATGCTATACAATATCATATTTGAGTTAAATTTAGAAATTAGAAGTTATCATTTCAAAATATAAAGTTTAAAATGTCTTCAGTAATGAATCTTTCAGTCATACCCAACACACCCAGTTAAAGGGACTCAAGGTGGCATCACAGGAAGAAGCAACCCCTTAAAGGTTAAGAAAGGGAGTTTCATTGATTTTCATCCTGACTGAAGGCCATTTTGAAATAAGTTGATATGTTGCTCATAAAACATACAATAAAAAACAACCAAAACACCAGAAGGCCAAGTGGAAATTATCCAACAGTCAGAATTATAGAGAAGAAAAAAATACACAGTCTGTCATCAAATATAGGGTAGGGATTAATTATTTTGAACCTGATGAGAAAGCAAATCAAATAACATTAATCAATTTAAAGATATAATTAAAATGTATTCATCAAAGATATACATTTTTCTGATTTTTGCAAGAAAGGATATTTAAACCAAAATAAAATATGTGAGATTCTGAAGCCAAATTTACAATAATGTGCTTATCAAAAGTTTGTATGTACTTTAGCTTATAAAAAGAGCCTCGATAAAATGACAAAAATTAGACAGTCATCTTAAATAGGCAGACTACAATGGTCAGATATGCCTGCCTAATTGGACTACTACCTAAATGCATTGTTTCATATTCCTCTAAGTGGAACTTCAGATTAACAAGCATTATTTTTAAAAATTTTTTTAAATTTATTAGTAGAAGGATGTTAAAAAATTCTGAATCAATTATATGATGAATTTTTTAAAGCATAGATATAAAGTCATATATATTTATGAAAAAATATAAGAAAAAGAGAGAACAAAATATGTTCATTCAACATCTAACAAATATTTATTAGCTGAGCAAATGTTAGAGCCATATACCAGGCAGTGTCCTCAGGTAAGATAGATAGATGATATAGACAAACAGTTGAGATACAATTAAGTATACATTGACTCTGAAAGGAAAATGTTTTTAATTGTACATAGAGAGAGAGGATAGAGAAGACTTCTTAAGGGTTGCTATTTTTTCCCATTATCAAAGGAATAAAAACTTCTCAGACAAGTTGAATAAGAAAGGTGAACTCTCTGGCAGAGGAAACTATATAAAAATGTATATCTAGTTTAGGACTAATTATTGAACTTAAAGAAGCAGGATCCCCAGACTATATGGAAAATTTACAGTAACTGAGATGAGAAAATTGTGTCAGATTTGGAGAGCCTTGTTCTCACATTTAAGGAGTGATAGGGAACACTTGATGGATAGTGACTTGGCTTACCAAAGATCACTTTAGCACCAATGGGGAGAGTGGTGTGTGCAAGGGAGAAGAAACAATAACCAGAGAACCCAATAACAAGGGAATTACAATGGTTTAAAATAGAATGTATAGAGGCCTGAATTCAGGCAGTGGCAGTGAGAAATAAGTAAAGGGTTGGTTTAAAGTTATAATAAAAAATTGGATGTGAAATTACCTTTATGTCCAATAAATAAAAAGGAATAATCTACACAAGTGATTCTAAACCCTTCTCCTCTTCGTTACACACTCCCAGTTTGGCACATGCTAATTCTACATAGAATTTCAGGTATTTTTTTCTCAGATACTCTAAAATTCAAACTTAATTTATCAATCATGGTTCAACTAGTGAAGCAAAATCAGTAGGGATATATCTCTATCTCTGCCCATCTCTATTTCTATCATCTATATATATGTCTATGTAAAAAAAAAAAAAAAAAGGCTTACACAATTCCCTATGACAGGCAGTTGCAAGGGCCAACTGGAACTCTCAGGCTTGGCTAACACTGTAGATTGAGTAGGATAATCACTCTTACCTGAAGTGATCTGATTAACTGATTTTAATCATATCCACAAAATATTTTTACAGATTAATGTTGAATTAAATAATTGTGGACTCTATCTTATCAAGTTGCCAAAAGACCATCAAACTCATCTTAGACCTCAATTTAAAAATCTCTATTCTCAAATGATGCCTAGATTTCTTTCTTAGAAAATAAGGATGATCACCCTGTAATTAATCAAAATAGGACAGAGAAGAGGAGAATAAGTAGATTTTTGAAGAGTAAGATTTATTATTTGAATTGTTTATTTTAAATCCACAATGGAGCATTAAATGATTAAAGTGTTTAATATTTTAGTGAATGTAACAGTGCTTTTGTGTCATACTAACATATGACAATGAACTTAGCATGTTTTCCTTAAAAGTGTTGTATGGTAGAGAGTGCATTCAGGTGATGATGAGAAACTTGGGTTGTAGTCCTTGATATGTCACTAGGAAGCAATGTGTTTGTGGAAGAGACGTAACCTCTCTAGGCTTGACTGTCCTTATCTGTGAAATGAGAAGAAAAGACTAGATTGCTATGTCTTCTATTGTATTAGAGAATGAATGCATTAACATGATATTTCCTAAATGTAACAATAAACTAAATAATTCTCTTCAAATTTGGGAGTAGGATGGTTATTATCCAGCTCTTCATTAAAAAAAGTCTATAGTCAGTAGTAGATAAAATGCAGATAAAAATAGATCAAAGGATGGATAGGAAAAAGACAGGGATGACTAGAGGCTATAGTGCTTTCTCTGGCTATATCTAATTATTCAGCCACTTTTTTCTCTCTCCTTTTTAAGTTCTGTATTCATAGAACATTGGCACTCAGTCAAACTTTTGAAGCCAAATGCTTCTAGGCACCCCCTATTGCTCTCACATACTTTTTTTTCTCTCAAATTAGATTTAAATATTCTTATTTAAAAAGAGGAAGAAGAAGATGAAGATGAGAAGAAAGACCAGAGAATGAAGACAAGGAAAATATTATGGAGAAGAAAAGTAACCAGGAGTTACTTCTAAAAACAAAATCAACATTAGCTAGTTGATTACGTTTGCCTTTGACATGAAAGAAAAATCAATTTTCAATCACTGATAATAAATCATTACACATCTCACTTAAATCTTCTTTGTGTAAAACTCCCTAAATCAATGGATTATTGTTTGACTAAAAGGATGTTGTGTCTGAGCTGCTGAATTATACTCTCTTCTTCAATCCTATCCCTCAAAATGATGGTTTGTATTTGGAATATATTGTTCCTGATTCCATACATTCCTAAATATCGATCATTGCCAACTCATCTGCTGAGACTTCTCCTTGACAGCTATGCCATAATAGGTAAATTGGGCATTTGGTATAAGATAAGCTAAGGAGCTACAGAATGAGTGGATTTTCTCTTCTTAGTTTATCTAATTTCTAACTGTGATTTGCCAACATATTATAGTGATAATTATGGGCATTTACAGTGAGATTTTAATAAGTGAAAAGTCTCAAAATAGGGCAAAGTACAAAACTGAGTGAATTGAGCAAAGTTCTCTAGGGTGGGCTTTGCTCATTAGAATCTAATTATCTTCAAAGTATATATTGATGATATTAACTGAACTGTTCTTTTCCAAGTGGCCCGAGTTACTCCCTCGTTTTCTGTTTGATGATAATCAAAATGCTTTTAGCAAATAATGCTTCACATAACTAATCATTTATAGACCTCTTGTTTTTCACAATCTTAGTAATGATACAATCAAATGGCAGTGAGTATTGGCATTAAAGCTAAAAATTTAATTTTTTAAATTATATTGGTATTTTCTTGTTTATATTTGTTTTTTTACCTAAGCTTATTTTTGGGGGGATTTTAACATAAGACCTATGAATTAGTATGATTTTTTAGCTACTACCATGATATTTCAAACTTGTCTGCCTAACAAAGAAAATCAAAGATTAGAATGGTCTGAAATGATACTCATTATAAAAGTAATGTTGATTTCACTATGGAATATAGTTTTGTTTTTATATATTCCCACTGTTTCTTTAAATGTATGGGCATTTATTCACAGTATTTAAAATAATAAAGCTCCTTGGTCCCCCATCTTCCTTTAGCTCTAGGCTGTCATTCAGATAAATTGTGAACAGAATTGGTGATGATACTATCAAAGATTTTACTTGCTCTTTGGGACTGATAATTCCTCTCTAATAATCTTTTTAAGGCTATTTGAAGCTCAAGTGTTTAATCATATATAAGGCATTTAAGATTTAAGTAACTAAACTTATCTTAGAGATGAACTTGAGAGTAGAAATTTCACTTTCTGAAATAATATTAAACTAGACCACTTCCTCTTTGTGCTAGCTCTCATTTTACCACTTTCTAGGCTCACACCTTAAATAATAATTTTTACATAATTAATTTTAGCTGTGTTTTATGCAAGTAAACCTTAAGTCAATTTATACATATGCAAAACTAAACAATAACAACAACATAAACTAAGAACCTGCCATTTAAAATGATGCCAACACAGTCACATCAATACAGGGCACATGTAGTCTCAAAACCACCACAGAAAGTGAGAGAGCTATGATTCAAATCCAGGATAGAAAAGGCAACTTTTATATCACACTATCAAAAACTTGTAGTAGAGATCCCCACTTACTGTAAATCTCTCTGTTAACAAGAAATACATTTTTTTTCGTAGTAATTTCCTTTAGTTACTCATTATGTCAAGTTGGGCCTCAGGGTTCTCATTTTTGAAAACTGTTCTTATGGGCCACTCTGCAGATTAAAATAACATGGCTAATTTACAAAAACTTGGTACTAGCTTATAATAAAATATCCTAATATACACATTTATTCCTCTCCCCTTTCTCTTCCTCTGCCCACTTATTCTTTTGCTTGGGGGAGATCTTACTGGTACTAAGAAAAACAATGATTTTGGATAATGCAATAAAGTACAAAATGCTTGCCCTCAAAAAATACCTATATACCTTTATACTCTTATCCTTTCTTGCCCTTGACCCTTTAGGAAAATTCTGGAGGTGTGTGTTTTTTGTTTGTTTTTCTGAAGGCCATCTATTTACTTCTAACATATCAAAAATTAAACTGTTTATGAGAATTAATTGGGAAGGAGGGATCCATTCATCTACTCAACATTTGCACATTAGTCACCTATGGAATTCTAGGCAATGTCCTAATCCTGTATTTATGAAACTTGCATTCTAGAAGGAGAGATATACCATAAGCACAAAAGTTTAAAACATAATGACACATGGTGATAACTGGTTTGGAGGAAAAGGAAGAGAGTGACAGATTTGGAGAGGACAGGGACTGTTATTTTAGAAAAAGAGGTCTTTAGATATCATCTGAGCCCAGACATGATGAAGTGAGGGGGTGAAAGAGATAAGATGAAAAGAACAGTGAATGAAAAAATATTTCCTCTACCCATCTTAAATTTCTTGGCATGTGAATCAAACTGATAAAAGGCAGACAAAGAAGAGAAACAAAGACAGTATTTATTAGGTACCTAGGCATTGAAATTCACAAAGAAAAATGTGATTCAAGGAAGTGGTCAGATAATTAGGGCTTATATACCATCTTAAGCTTAACTAAGGCAAAGAAAGGGGCTTAGGGATTCTGTGCAGGGTAAGCAACTTATGGATATATGACTGGGAAAAATAGGGTTAATAAGAGTTGTTAAGAATTTCCCTCTTCTTAGTATGAGGGAGGGAGACATCTTTGCAAGTAGAAATTTTCTTTATATATGCAAATTACCTTTATACAAGGAAAATATGTGCCCTATATTTAAAGATTTTTTTCCTGGTCTGCTGGTTTTCAATGTCCTTTACCTCAAAATAATCCATATGCCAGTGCCCTTTATTGTAATATTACATTGCAAAGAATCTTATCCAAGATTTGTTTGTATTTTGCTGGATGCACACAACCTGGAGAATTCAGTATTATAGATGCTAACCAATATGCAAGTAGATAAAACGCTATTACTTTCAAATAGGGTTTCTCCAAAATTATAAGCCAGCCTTATAAATCTTACTTTATTAAGTTTTATCAAATATAAAATGAGCCTGAATATGAAAATGAAAACTTAAAATAATTGCTGATATATAAGAAATCTTGAGAATGGCCAGAATAAAAAGGATAAGAAATTAGTCAGTAAATAGCAAAAACGCCATGCTATGAGGTAATATGAAATATTTTAGGATGAAGCAGCTGACCTTTTTTTTTTTCTCTTACTTCTCACTTTATCTATCCAATCAGCTAAAACTAGAATGCCCTGAACATGTGAAAGCATCAATTCCTCCCAGATCTCTTTCCATTGTGTGTGGCTCAGCAGGTATCTTTTTAAAGGTAACATGTTCATAGTTGTCATTAACAATAGTAGAGATCTGTGACCATGGTGAGTGCTTCCTTTGTTCCCTCTGGAACTTTCTCTGACAGCTTTTCAACTCTCACTAGTAAAATTGAATCTATCTTTTCCAACTCTTCATCATTGGGTAATTGCATTCCTATTTGGGTAATTATCTCTTTAATGAGAAAATTACAATTCTTCTCCATTCTTGCCATATTCCTAAGAACCAATTTATTTAGTTCAATAATAGTAAAGTTCACCTACCTAGAAATATTTACCTTTTTAAAATCTTACTTCACTTTCAGGCTAACTCACCTGATTTTTGAGTGAACTAAATCTCTGTCTTCTAGAAACACTTGATGAAATCTCCCTGACCAAATGATTATTGTCTTTATTTTCAAATTCATAGGAAATATTATTCTTTGAATAGTCATCAAATAAATGATTTATTTCCTTTAGTTCTAAATTTTGAATAATAGTTTCTGTTTGACACAGAAATTAAGCTTTCCTATTTAGTAACATAGTGACTTTGGGGCTTGAAATTAGATATGTTTATTTTATACCATAGTAATGCATTTCTAATGATGGCGTTGTACTTCTTCATTAAATCCAGCCATTTCTTTCTGTAATAGGATTTTTAAAATTTCAGATATATACAAAATATCTTTAAACATTTTTAAAGATGGCACAACCTAAAGTACATGTTTCAATTTTTAAATAATATCCCTGATAAGTATTAATGTCTATGTGTTATCGATGGGGTATCCTATGTGTCCCCACCTGTTACTGGTGGGATTGGGATTCTTTGGGTGCTACGGGAACAAGAATTTCCTGAGGCCCTTATGGGAGGATGAGGTATTGTGGAAAGAATTATTTCTGTGGTATTAAACCCTTGGGTTTCCACGGTCCTATCTCCCTGTATTCTGCCTTGGAAAAAGTGTCATCCAGCAAGGTTAAGATGAAAGCCAGTTCACAGAGTTTCTGGTCCATGTTTGCACAGTCCAGTGCAGCATATGGCTAGGTTAACCTGTGTTGCAGTCTATTGCATGTAGAGTCTGCATGGCCATGGAGCATATGGCTTCTAGGGTCACATGTCTATGGAGGTGAGGAGACAGAAGAGGGCTAGGCCAATGGTTGGCAAACTATTAGTCAACAGAGCCAAATATCAACAGTACAACGACTGAAATTTCTTTTGAGAGCCAAATTTTTTAAACTTAAACTTCTTCTAACGCCACTTCTTCAAAATAGACTCACCCAGGCCGTGGTATTTTGTAGAAGAGTCACACTCAAGGGGCCAAAGAGCCGCATGTGGCTCGGGAGCCGCAGTTTGCCAACCACGGGGCTAGGCAATCAGGGATGGGACCACGGGACAAAATCTAGGGATGAAGGTGAAGAGGCTAGTTTTAGACATGCTGCATTTCAGACTTCTATTAGACATCTAAGGTAGAATTGTTAGATGTATTGTAGAATGTGTAAGCCTATATTCTTTACCATAGAGATAGTGTTTTAAAGCCATTCAGCTGGATGAGATTACTACAAGAATGAGTGTGGATCAAAATCTAAGAGGTCTAAGGGTACTTTCAACCTTAACCAGCAGAGAAATAAGGAGAAAATAGGGATAGAATGAGAAAGCAGAGCTATTGAAGGAAAAGGAAAACAAGGAGTTTGTGATATCAGGCATGCCGAATGTAATGTTTCCATGGAGAGAGATTGTGCTAAATGCTGCTGAAAGGTCACATAAGATGGATGTCATTTGTAATCCTGAAAATAGTAGCTGCAGTGGATTGTTGGAGGCAAATAAAAATGTTTGTTTATTTATTTACAATTATTATTTTATTATGTCTTTAAGCTTCACCCCAGTTAACTTATCCATTACAAACTTTACAATCATGGTGTTCTTGATAACATATCTATCTTTGACTTCATTTCGGAAGCTGAGCATTAAGCATATTCCATAACAGAGTGATAGGCCACTGTTGTTCATGTTATTACAACTGCAGGATTTTTTGAGATGTTGCAATTTATTGAAATAACAAATATTTTTCTAGATGGTGTTTTAAGGTTTTATGTTTTTTTGTTTTAGCCCAAAGCAAAAGTCTTTGTCAGCAAGCAAGAGGGAATCATTTGTATCACAGCAGGAAAGGAAGATAACAAAAGAATAGTGTAAACCAACTGCAACCTCCTTTCCTGCTATCACTTTCCTTTCATAACTAGAGCTCAGTAATTAGAGTCTGGTTTATTTAGTGGATGCCGTGAAAAAGCAAGTTAAGGTGGAAAATGTTGTAGCTTAGGGGAAAAATGGATATTTTTAACCTAAATTACTAACTACTTGAAACAACATTATAATTGAATAATTTTAGAGAGCTATGGAGTATCCATTTTTATGACAGCTTTCTGGTAGCTGTTTTTCAGGAAAATGCTAGCATCTTTTTCACTGAAAAATGCTGACATTATCCTTTACCTTCATTTTTGAAATGCCTAAAGCAGTAATGTGTCTCATTTTTCTCTTGAGACCTAGAGACAATCTCATAATATATCCCAAGAGAGAAGCTTTGAAATGTGACTATGGACATGGTTTGAGGGGAAGTCTGACAATTTAGGAGTCTTAGATAAATTTAATTACACAGGATTGGGGGCAGACAGTGTAGGTGGTTCTATTAAAGTCAGTAGTTAGTTAGATATTAATGAAAGACAAGGGAGCCAGGTATCTGATGGAGCTGCATTAATTTGGAGAGGGCAGTTTGATAGTCACTCCAGTTTGATAACCACTTGGAGATTAATATCCAATTGGGCAGGAAAGACCAGCTTTGCAATCACTCCTGGGAGCAACAGGCTCTGCTCTTCTGGATTAATGGGAGAAGGAAGGATGGTGTAGGGGGAAGTCCTTTTACTAAATGCTGGCACAGTAGAAGCCAAATGACAAAATCCTTTACAACTATACAGAGAATATTTTTTTCTAGTGTGATTTGTTTTCATTTGACTCAAAAATACCTAACATGTTGGTATCTATTTTTTAAAGAAATAAAATTATTAAAATTTTACTAGTAATAAAGATAACATAAAAATGACCAGAGCAATGTTAAAAGTAAAATAAGTAAATTCAAATCCTAGAAAATATAAATATTTTAAAAAAATAAAATAAATTACTCATTGAATGTTAATTCACAGGGTGAACTCAAATAAAAAGAAAATTGGTGAGCCAATTGTTCAACCTAAAGAAAATGCATAGACTATTGTACAGAGATGAGGAACAGAAAAGAGAACAAGAGATATGAAGATTAGCTCAAAAGTTTCAAACTAGCCCTAGCTAGTTTGGCTCAGTAGATAGAGCTTCGGCGTGTGGACTGAAGGGTCCCAGGTTCAATTCCAGTCAAGGGCACATGCCCAGGTTGCAGGCTCAATCACCAGTGGGGGCAGTGCAGGAGGCAGCCAATCAATGATTCTCTCTCATCATTGATGTTTCTCTCTCTCTCCCTCTCCCTTCCTCTCTGAAATCAATAAAAATATGTTTTAAAATGTTTCAAACTAAAGAAATTAAAGTTTTATAAGAAAGAAAAGAGAATGGGGAGGAGGTAATATTCAAAGGAATAGTGGCTAAGCCTTTCCAAAATTAAAGGAATAAATCCTTACTATATGGAATGTTCTGTTAGCAATGGTTAACCCTTTTGCTAAGAAATCTTGATACTATTGTAAAGTGCCAAGGAAGCATGAAGAACCACATGATTTTCCAACTGTGTGGGAGCTTAGAAATGACAGAGTTTCAAACCTGACTCCATTGACTCTCAGAGATACTGTTGCATATGGTCAGGTCTTCTCCATTCAGGCAATTAGAACAGGGCTGAGTAACTTCGCCAAGTTTCAATTTAAATTGACTGCAACACGAATTATGTCCCTCAGAGCTATGCAGTGCACTGGATTATTCATTGGTCACAAGGAATGCCCAAGGTCAAACCCTCAAGATTTAAAAGTATAGCCAGAGATACCACTTATGTAATTTGATTCTACTAAACTGTGTTCTTCTTAAAGGCCATACATATTAAACAGACATAATTGTTAAAGAACCATTTGGTGTGACAAGGAATAATTTCAAAATGAAATAATCATGATTTAGCTACACCCTTTTTACTCTTACCTTTGTTGATTATAGCCCTGTTTGAAACAGACTTTGTACCATAGATTTATTAAAGCTCTAGGTGCTACGTGGGAAAAATCAAGCTTATATGTGTGTGTGGCGGGGGGGGGGGGGGGACAAAAAAAACATTAGGGCTATTGTTTGGGTCATCTAGCCCTAGAGAATTACTAAAAGTGTTATTTCCCAGCTCTGTCCCCAGCACCTGCCCCATGGAGGTGTCCTCTTTCCTGCAGAAAAGGAAGAAGTTCTGCCTGACTTTCTGCAAACATGACATTTTGTTGTTTTTTCAATAACTGAGAAATCAAAGAGACAAATTACTAGCTCAAAAAAAAAAAGTGCAATGTAATTCTGAAACTGGTGGCAGAGGTTAGAAAGGCATGGAGAATGAACATTTTTCTTCTGACTTTGTCTGATACATCTCCATGATTGCTTTGTCTAAAGTTCCCGATCTCCACTTTGCTATAGCTCTTGTTCAAGGGATAAAAAGATAAATCAATTTTTGTTTCCATTGTAAGTCTGTGTCATGCCTAAGTCTCTCAAAGTTTTGTAAACCTGATATTTCTCCTCTAGATGTACAATAGACAATTATATCAAAGAAGACATCAATTTTATGATTTAAGGGTTCAGCTTCAGCCACCAAATACTAACATTTTTGTTCCCTTTGGGGCATTATTGATGGAGAGGAGAAGGAGCTCTTACTCTTGTTTTAAGCTACTTTTCTATTTTAAATACCTTATGCCACCTGAATAACCTTAGCATTCTGTGAAATCCTTAGGACATACTACTTTCTTACCCAACTACTGTATTGAAGTTCAAATTAAAACTAGTTAAATAAGAAGGGAGGAGAGAGTTCCTTTATCCTTTGGACTGTGTAACTTTGAACTTGAAACCAAATTCAGTTGCCTGGCGTCTGCTTGCTGTGAGGTAACCTCAAAGGCAAAGACTTTCAAATGACTGGTTTTCCAGGTTACTTCTTAATGGTACTGCCTAACCTCTTATACCCATGCTGTATGGCCTTTGTACAATTGGCTTAATGAGTATATCCTCTAATTGGCCCCCGAAGTGGCTTTTCATCAAGAGCATTAAGGATTTTACGAGGTTAGTCAACCTTTTGAACTAAGATCTGTCCTTGAATTAAGAATGTGTGTATCCAACATACATTATTTATTCACTTCTAATGGGACAATTCCTGACATAAACCTTTAAAAAAATTGTTTTCATTATTACAGAGCAAAGCATGTTGTTTTGCTAGGTTGCAAGTTGTTTTCTCTCTTCATTTCTTTATGTTATTTTGCCTTTATAACTCTCACCTCCTAGCTTTACAGTATAAACACGCAGGCAGGCAGATAGTTAGTGAAAAATATTTATTCAGTATCCACAAAGAACGTGTAAAACAATGAGAATGGCTACAAAGAATATAAATAGAATAATAACAGAGTAATGGGACAGTGGGGGCACTATTTTGGTAGGAAATATATTGAAGAATTTTATGAGAAAATTGATATTTAAATTCCGAACTGATGAGAAAAAAGCAGTCATGTGAAAATTTAAGATGTAAAGAGGGGATAAAGTAGAAGAGAAATCAGAGTTTCATATGATCCAAGATCTTTAAGACTATGGTAAAGAACCTGGGATTTCATTCCATCTCATTATATTCTATTTCACTGGGAAATAATAAAATGCCTTTAACAAAGAGGTGAGTCATATTTCAGAAGTGTAACTACTTTCTAAAGGAAGTTGACTAGCAACAAAGCTGCACACTACTTAAAGCTGTAAAGGCAGACTTTGTTCAGCAACTACTGCACTTGGAGCAAGAGACTTCAGCAGCAAGAGAACTGAGCTCAATTCCAAAGACAACTGTGACTTTATATAGCCAACAAGTAAAGTGAGAAAGTTAGTGGAGGAAAATTTATGAAGAAGAGAAAACAGGAATAGGGAGATTCTTACTAAACTGGCCTAAGGAGATTCTTGCTAAAGACAAGCCAAATGACTTAGACATCAAGGGTGGGAAATGAAGAATTTGATCAGATATGAAGAGTGATCAAATGTCAAGGGTGAGAGATTCTTGCTAAGCTGACTTAGCAGGATTCTTGGCTAAAATCAGCTTACGTGGGTCAAGGACAAGGCTCTTGGAGGATACCTAGTCCAAAGGAGGGTCCAGAAGAGACGTCCAAAACTTGGTCAAGAAAAGACTCGGTCACTACCTCTGTGTATATAAAGTACTCTAAGGAGGCTAAATAATCAAGGTAGAAAAACCCATTAGGCTTTAGTTATGTTAGTTTAGATGAGAGATCATAGTAGCTTTAGCAGAGAAAAATGCAAAGAAAATGTTCTTTGAGGATATAATTTTTAAGATAAACCTGACTAAATTTACTATCAGAAAGGGGGGAATTCAAGGAGATCCTCAGCTTTTAGGCTGAGCAACTGGGTAGAAATAGTGTCAATTACAGAGATGGATAGATTTGCAGAAAAAATGTCAGGTGTGGGGTATGCAGGTAGATCAATAGTCCTTTGTGGCCAGATTCTATCTGAAATGCTGCCCCACAACTCAATTATATGTTAAATGGGTAGTTAAGTTTGGAGCTAAAGGGTTAGAGCAGGATTGGGGATACAGAGAAAGCAGCCTTTGACAGAGGTGGGGCTTAAATCCATGGGACTAGATGGAACCAGTTGAGTAACAAACAGAAAGTAATACAGTTTTCTCTACCCTTTGGTCATAAAAGATTAAGAAAGTACTCGAGAGCCCTCATAACCAATATTTTGGTGCAATCACCATGTAGGAAATGTACACAGAAAAACGTAATGGGCTCATACACCACTATGTGATTATTCAGTGTCTACTTCATATTTTACAAGGAAAATAAGGAGAAAGGAACTAAAACATTGAATGTTTATTCGGCCATGACCTGTGATCAATTTTCCTCAAATTTTTTTCCTTTAATTGTCTCCATGAAGTAGCTATAATTTTAATTTTAGGGAGGACTAAACCAAGCCTTAAAAAGAAATATGACAACTTTCTGATATTAGCATGGCAGGGCTGGGCAGGGCTGGGGTTTGAACCCATAGTTGTCAGGTTAAAAAGCTTGTGCATAGCTCATTAACAAAAGAAATCTCTTGAATTGTGTACAGAAGGGAGTAAATTAATACCACCCCAAGTATATAAAATTAAAACTCTCACAGTGATCTGTTCCCTGGATTATACACAGCTAAGAAAATTAAGGTCCACAAAACAGGGGAACTGGCTTTAAGGTGAGCTTTTAATTCCAGCGCATATCTCTAAGGCTCTCTGTTTTCCCCAAGTTACCTCCATGTGGCCACTGATGTTGGGAGCATCGAATGGAAAGTGATGAAAAATGGAAAGTTTTACTATTGTTTAAGATCCCATTCTGGATACACACATGTCCTTCCAAATTAATGATGACTTTGTTTGTTTGAAATAAAATGCCTTATTTCACTGTTTTATGGCTCATTATGTTGCACATTAAGGAACTATGTACAGGCATTTGTTTTACCAGAGTTTATGAGACTGTGTCCAGCCAATGTGCTTTTCTATATTTCAGCCTCCTTTTCTCAGAGGCATATAACAGGACTGACATTTACTTTGGATTCATAATCAATTAACAGTTTAGATAATTGACTTCTATTCTCTAGATCTGCCTTTCCTATTGAAAGTGTCCGACCTTGCCGTGTCTTTGTCATTCTACTATGAATCAATAACCATTTCTTCAAATAACACAGCTTGAGGAATGTGTGTGAAAGGATGGGATGCTAACTAAAAAACACATCTCAATTTGGGCTTTTCAACCCAATTCATTAGTTGCTTTGATATTGTGTTAGCACTGGCACTGGATGAGATTTTTCATTTTACATTTATATTCTTAAACAATCTACTATTCTACTTTTTCAATTTATATTGGTGAGAACACTTGAGTTCTATTGTTTTCAAATATATAACACAGTTATTAATCATAGTCATCATGTTTTACATTAGACCCTCAGAACATACAGAATTCTTCCTAGACATGAAAATGTATACCCTTTTACTAACCTCTCATTTCCCCCACTTCTCAGGGCAACCACTTTTCTATTCTCTCTTTCTATGAGTTTGACTTTCTTTCTCTCTCTTTTTAAAAAAATATTCCTCATATAAGTGATGGCATGCAGTGTTTTTGTTTTTCTCAGTATCTTAACCCATGTTACCAAATAGATAACTTATTATAAGTAAGAACATTTATTTAAAGTGTTGAGTGTACCTATTACATGATTAATAAATGAGAAGACAAAATGAATTGTGGGAGTGAGCCACCTGCTAATTGGGTACAGGGATCAAGGCAAGACAAGAGTAAGTGTAAGAGTCCTAAGGCAGAAGCACACTTGGCATTTAAAAGCAACAGCAAAAGCAATAGTGTGGCTGGGGCAGATTTAGGGATAGGAGGGTAGTGATATATTTGGAGTGTATTCAGGGACCAGATAATAGACTTTTAGTGCACGGTAAATACTTTGGGTTCTATTCTAAGTGTGATAAGAAGTGATTGGGGGGTTTTGATTAGGGGAGTAGCATGATTAGTCTTATGGCTTATTTAAGTGATCACTATTTAACTACTAAATAATTAATGTCTGTAAATACAGGGTGGGACAAAAGTAGGTTTACAGTTGTTCATATGAAAAATATAATAATTAATAAATAGTAATACAAGAAAAAAATATGTGTTCCACAAACTCACAATTATAAACCTATTTTTGCCCCACCCTATATATATTTACACATATACACATATACATTGGGTTCAGACATACACATCTATCTATATCTATATCTATATCTATATCTATATCTATATCTATATCTATATCTATATCTATATCTATATCTATATCTATTTATACCAGATACAGATCAGATACCTATATTAAAATATGCATATAAAATTATATATATATATATATATATATATATACATATATACATACATACATACATATATATACCTGAAAGAAGTTCTTGAACCCAATTTACAATTCTAATTATAAATCACAACTAATTTATATATATGGTTAATGTATATAGCATTTATATACATGGAAAGAGTTAATTTATATATTATATAGAGAGAGTTAATTCTACTTTGGATTGTATTTTTAACTCTAAAGAAATAGGCAAAAATAAGAAATTGTCCTGAATTCTAAGACATTTGCAATCTAATAAAGCAGGCAAGATTTGCCTGCTAGATGTACAAATATGTGAATGGATTGAGGTTTATTTATCATGCTATCTGTCTCAGTGATCTCGGATCTACCACTTGTTATTTCTATAACCTCAGATATGGTCTTTAGCATCATTGTGGTTTTCTTTTCTATGCAATATTAAAAATAGCAGTAGTTATTTCAGGTAATAATAGTATATCGGAAGGCACTGGCTCCAAAGCACACTCTCCAAAGATACTGCCATATAAGGCTTGTGTGTGGTTGTGGTTGTGTGTGTGTGTATAGGGGGTGCGGGGGTGGAGGGATGGATATAAAAACTAGCTATACAGTGTGTAGAATAGAGTTGCTGGTATTAATAAGATTTTGGATAAATTGTCCAAGGTTAAACAGTAAATGCCCTGACCTCATGATTACACAAGACATCCTGGTGATCCAAATATTAGTAATATTCCACACTCAGTTATTAATTCATCAGATATGATGTATTGCTTAATACATATTATGCATTCCATATTTTGCTGGTTTTCACTGATTACACTTATCTCTTGAGTATCCTGCTGCTATATTTGGAAGAAAATTTCTTATAACTGATAACACAAAAAATGGTATAGTTTCTTACAAAGTACCTGTAATCTAAAAGGAGAAGAGAGAAATACAACCCCCTACTCTCCCTGAGTCTGTAGCCATGGTCCCTATGTCCCCATTCCTGTGAAATAATCACATCTTATTTATCTAACTTATTAAAGAGTAAATCATTTTTATTTTAATACTAAATAAAATGACAGTGGCTCTTCAAGCATACTTTCTAAGAGTGTACTTAACCTAAATAGCATGATCTTAGATTCTGATCTTTTCAAGGTACTTAATTTCATGCAATTTATTACTTCCAATAAGCATTTTTTAAATGTGCAATTTAGAATGTTTACATTTTATATTATTACTAGAGGCCCAGTGGACAAAATTTGTTCATGAGGAAGTCCCCTGCACCCTCTCCAATCCAGGACCCCTTGGGGGATGTCCGACTGCTGGTATAGGCCCGATCCCCAGGGATTGGGCCTAAACGGGCAGTAGGACATCCCTCTCACAATCTTGGACCGCACGGGCTCCTAATCGCTCACCTGCCTGCCTGCCTGGTCGCCCATAACTTCCCACCCCTGCCAGCCTGATCATCCCTAACTGCACCCCCTGCCAGCCTGATTGCCCCTAACTGCCCCCCTGCTGCCGGCAAGGTCGCCCCCAACTGCCTCCTCCCTGTCAGGCTGATTGCTCCTAACTTCCCCCTCCCCATTGGCCTGGTCACCCCTTACTGCCCCCTCTGCTTGCCTGGTCGCCCCCAACTGTATGCCCCCTACCAGCCTGGTCACCTCTAACTGCCCCACCACTGGCCTGGTCGCCTCTTACTGCCCCCACCCTGAAGGCCTGGTCGCCCCCAACTGCCAGCTCCTATGCCAGCCTGGTCGCCCCCAACTTCCCCTCCCCCCCCCCCGCTGGCCTGATTGCCCCCAACTGCCCCCCGCCACCAGCCTGGTCACCCCAAGCAGCCTGCTGTTCAGTCATTTGGTCATCCCTCACTAACCCCCTGCCAGCCTGGTCTTAGGCAGCCATCTTTGTTAGGGCATGGTGGTCAATTTGCATATGACCTTTGTATTATATAGGACTAGAGTCCTGGTACACAAAATTCATGCTTAGGGGATTATCTCAGCCTGGTCTGCACCCTTTGGCAATCCAGGATTCCTCAGTGATGTCCAACTGTCAGTTTAGGCCTGATCCTGCAGGCTGTCGGACATCCTCCTGCAATCTGGGACTGCTGGCTCCTAACCACTGGCCTGCCTGCCTGCTCAATTGCCCCTAACCACCTCTTCCTGCCTTACTGCTCACCCCTAACTGCCTCTGCAGGCCTGCCTGCCTGAAGCCCCTAACTGCTCGCCTGCCGGCCTAACTGCCCCTAACTGCCTCTGCCTTGGCCCCCGCACCTGGGACTCAGACTTCCCTCCTCCAGCCGGCCACAGGCAATCAGGACCCAGGCTTTCCTCCTCTGGCTGGCCACAGGCAACCGGGACCCAGGCCCACTTTGCCCGGGCAGGCACCTGGGACCACAAGCAGCTTCCCTGGCCCTGTGTCAGCTTCCCCATCTCCGGGTCAGCTTCCCCTGAGCCTGGCCCGGCTTTATCCAGAAGGACATCGGATGTCCGGAAGACGTCAGGTCAATATTGTCTAATTAGCATATTACCCTTTTATTAGTATAAATAATTCACTATAGCTAAATAAATGTTATTAAATCAGAATAAATATCATGTTTTGTGTGTTTGTGTGTGTTTTAAACAAAATGAAAAGTTGTGGATGAGTTATGGAGGAAATCGCACTGGAGAGTGTGTGAGGATTAGAGAATGTCCTCCAGCAATTATTCACACCAACATCTCACCTCCATTATGAAGTTGTTATGAAGTGCTCGAGGACATGGTGGACTCGCCCTTACATGAATTACTGGTGTGTTGTTTTTTGTGTGTGTATTTTTTTCTTTTACAGAGAACTCATATTTATCCACAGGATTCAGGACTCTCCAGAAATTTATTAATAGATACATTCACCATGAGTCTCACTATATATGTAATAAATGATTCTCTAGGGAAATTATGTATTGTTTATGAGCTGCACACATTTTGTTGGAAAACAATAGGCCAAGAGGATTAGTTAAAATGTGTAGGCTTGCCTACTAATTAATTTGAGGACATTATAGAGAATCTTACTCAGATTGTTCTCAGGCATATAACCCATGATGACAGGATAGGAAGCTTTTAATTGGAAATAATTATGTTTTGCTATATGGCTCTTGGGATAATGAGGACTCTGATGTGTTAGGAATTAATTATTTTTGGTGATAAAATTTTCTGTAAATAATGGGAGTGAGTTGTGTGGAGTGGTGATGGATATAGACACTTAGATGCTCAATATTACTGATGGACAGTCAGAAAGCCAATATCAGCCAATTTAGAAAAGCAACCAATTCAGCTTGGTTATCATCAACGTGTCCCCAGGAGTCCCCAGCATCAAAGTGACAGTTCTAGTGTTGACACGGGCGAAGCTGTGAAAGATATCAGAGATAGTTAAAGGCTTTCCATCTACACTGGACAAATAAGACTGGGTGATGACAAATACAATACTATGAAATCAAATGCAAAAAAACTTTAAAAGTAGCAAAATAAAATGCTATTTTTTTCTTTACATATACAACAAAAGTTTTCATTTTCTTCAAGTTAAGCTTGAGTTGACTGAGAGTTAGATTACGAAAAAGAAGTCCAGTTCACCTTAGGCTGTCAAATACAGCCGAAGTGATAAAACTCCATGCCTGTATCCTCAATGGGAGTAGGGTCAGAGATGAATCTTGGCAGTTAAAACTGAAGCAATTTTATGGACTAGTTTAACTTTCTAACAAATGTGTGGACAGAGGGAGAGCATGGCCCAAGGGTATTCCTAGGGTCTAGGCTAGTGGTAAATCACAACATGGATTCCACCTTCCCCTTACTTGGCTGTTTATATATTGACAAAGTCAGGTTAATGTGAACATCAGGTTAACCACATAAAGGAAAATACTTTCACCAAAGGGCAGCCGAGGGTAGATGGATATTTGTTGATAGTGAACAATGGTTGTTGGCCAATTGCCCCCATGTGTAACCTTGTGTACCTAGCAAAGGCACCCCATTATACCACATCTTACCCTTTACCCTCATTGTCTCTAATTCATTCAGAACAGATTTGGAGAGAGCTAATGAAAAATGACAGTATTAAAAATGGTTCTTACCTTTTCAAAAGAAAGATGAATTGTAAATAAAATAGTTTGTTAAATCTTGGTTTGGGAAATAATAAACCATATGTTCAATATTTATTTTGGTATGATAAGATGCTGGCAAGTATCTGAGGCAAAAACATTTATCCAAATCATCACAAAATTTTTTTTTTCTCACAAAATACATGCAGGAAGCACACTCACTTAAAAAAAATAGGATTCTGGACAGAAGATTTCTATTCTTTGTATGAAGATTTAGCTTGCTTCGTATCTTAGTCAATCAACAGACTATTACCACAGAAGAAAAATGATATAATTTATTAAGTACAAAGAAACTGTTGAAAACATTTGTAAAACAGTTGTAGTAGATTTCTCTGCATACACTTAGAACAATTTGACATCTTGGTCAGTTGCATTTATCGACATTGTTGGAGATCTTAGCTCTGTTGGCTAGTAAGAAGTCTTAACTGTCATGTCATCTTGCCTGGTCTTCCCTACTCCCACTCCTCCCATGCCCCAGGAAGGAATCAGATAACTCTATATCTTAAAAATATTCTGTCCAAAGCATTGTAGCAAGCTGGTCTAGGAGATTATGTCTCTGAAGTTGTCAGTTCTGAGATTCTTCTATGGAATGACCTCAAGAAGCAAATATCACTGTAATCACTTACTTTTCACAATAGGATCTGTGAGGTGAAGGGTGGCCCTGAGCCTGCTGTTCTGCAGTTACACTAAAGCCAAAGGAAGAAAGAGCATGCTTGCTCTGAGCCATATGCAAAGGAGGTTGGAGAAAAGAAAGCATTTCCTGAAAATGGATAAAGGTTTACCAACGAAAGCTGTTCTGAAAAATCTTTCACTTGAATTCTCTACGTATAGGAGCAATTCTTACCGTTAGCACCCTTACTGGAGGATATGCCTACAGGCCAAACAGTTCAAGAATGGCAAACTAAGTGTAGAAATGAACCTTCTTTCATAAATATAGAAAAGTGAAGGAAGAAAATGCAGCACAGGAAAATCCACGAGGGTTCTCAAAGCTGGCCAACAATGTCACTACCTCTGTAGTCCTCATAAACACACAAATGTAAACATGTCATTTTCAAACGGCAGTCCAGGATATGTGTGGGGTGCTTCTCATGCATGGGAATATACATATACATGATTATAAGTCTATTTTATTTTTATATGTGCAGTAACTATTACCCAAATAGTTAAAGGAACATCAGCATTAAAAGTAAAGGACTAACCTATATAATTTTATTAACCAACGTCACTCCAAAAAATTCTATAAAGAAAAAAAAAAAGTAAAGGACGAAGAGGCTGCTTCAGCGGGTCACACTTTATGTAAATATTTTAGACACTATTGCTCCACCTCACTACTGACCAGGAACTCTCATGCTATTCCAAATCAAGCTTCTCGTTAACTGAGTGAACTAAGGCAGGTATTTCTGCTGAATTGGGCAAATTGTGTGGTAGCTTTGTGATTTGAACAAATTTCCATTAGTTTCCAGGAAGAAATCACGAAGTTGATTTTCATCTGTGAACTGAGACAGGACTTTAAAAATTCTCCAGAGAACGAAGGAAAGAAAGAAAGATTATAGGTGCTGCACATAATTATTTAAGGATATTTAACATGGGATATAATTTAATCATGTTCTAATGAAAGCCGTGAAAACTCAAATACATGTAACATGTTTCTTACACAGTTTTGTATTATATGTAATATCTGTCCATAAACAGTAATAAAAACACCGAAGCTACATTTAGGTTGAAGCTGGAATGTCCAAACCACTTAAATGTTTCTTCAAGCGAGATTTCAATCCTCCCAAACCAATCTTCCAACACAAGTTTCATGAGCATAGACACTTAATAAGTACCTCTGAATGATGATTAACTTCCCAAATTACTAGCTAATGAATCTGCTGTGAATTTAATTGATGGATCCAGCCCTCCAAGTCAGAAGCTAGTAGGGTGGGCAGTCTCAAATTAATTTCTCTTGAAAAATCAGAAAGCTAGAAAAATCCTATTAATTTGTGCTAAATATAACTGACTAGAGAAAAATATTTTTATAAGATACAGGTTATTGTGTCCTTTCTTTTCATGTTAGTACTAAGTAGTCAAGGTGCCAGGTTGGTTCTGCTTTTAATGGTATCCTACAATGAAAGCTGATCTTTAAGTAAATACTATGGGCTGAGAGATTCAACTTAGAGTTTTTGCTATTTGGCATTGCAATATAATCCTATATAATAAAAGGGCAATATGCAAATTGACCTAATAGCATAACGACTGAGAATGACCGGTCGCTATGATGCACACTGACCACCAGGAGGCAGATGCTCAACACAGGAGCTGCCTCCTGGTGGTCAGTGAGCTTCTACAGGGGGAGCGCTACTCAGCCAGAAGCTGGCTCATGGCTGGCCAGCACAGCGGCAGTGGCGGGAGCCTGTCCACAGCAGCACTAAGGATGTCCAACTAATGGCTTAGGTCCGATCCCCCTGGGAGTGGGCCTAAGCCAGCAAGTGGGCATCCCCTGAGGAGTCCCAGACTGTAAGAGGGCACAGGCTGGGCTGAGTCACCCCCTGAGTGCATGAATTTTCATGCACCAGGACTCTAGTTTTGAAATAAATATCAGTTCAGATGGAAGAGCCTGCAATATAATATTCTGAGAAATCAACAAGAACAAAGTATTTGTTCCAGGTCACACATGCTAGTAAGGGTCAAAATAAGTCCTTAATAATAGGTGAAATAATGGTTTGGTCTCCTGTCAGGAAAATTATCCTATATAATAAAGAGCTACTATGCTAATTAGACTGAACAGTTGAATGACCTTCCAGATGTCCTTCTGGATGAAGCTGGGGCTGTGAGGGGCTGTGAAGGCTGGCCAAGGCAGCTGGGGCTGTGAGGGCCAAGCCCCTTGCACAAATTTTGTGCACCAGGCCTCTAGTAATTAATAAATCACAAATAATGATCATTTGTGGAGCATATACTATGTCCCAGGCAATGCACATTATTTATAACTAAAGGCCCAGTGCATGAAGATTCATGCACTCGGGGGCATCCCTCAGCCCAACCACCCTCTCACAATCTGGGACCCCTCGGGTAGGGTCCCTAGGCCTGGCCTGAGATCAGGGCCTATCAGGTCTTTCCTTCCCAGGTCTGCAGGAAGCTGGCCCCACCCCCGCTGCTGCCACTGCTTGCCATCTGTGCAGCTCTGCCTCCCCTCCCCTGCCACCGGTGGCCTCCCTCTGCAGGCGACAGGCTGGGGTGCAATGGCTTGGCTGGCCTGGGCCTCCCTCTTTCTTTGCTGGGGGGTGGGGCCAGCCATGCAAGGGGCTGTCTGCCTACCTGATTGCCCCTAAGCGCTCGCCTACCTGCCTGATCACCCCTAACCACTGGTCTGCCTACCTGATCACCCCTATCCACTCTGCCTGCCTGCCTGATTGCCCATAACAGCTTGCTTGGGGGCGGGGCCAGCCCAGTGAGGGTCTGTCTGCCTACCTGATCACCCCTACCGCTGGTCTGCCTACCTGATCTCCCCTAACCACTTGCCTGCCTACCTGATCACCCCTATCCACTCTGCCTGCCTGCCTGATTGCCCCTAACAGCTTGCTTGGGGGCGGGGCCAGCCCAGTGAGGGTCTGTCTGCCTACCTGATCACCCCTAACCACTTGCCTGCCTATCTGATCACCCCTAACCACTGCTCTGCCTACCTTATCACCCCTAACCCCTCTGCCTGCCTGATTGCCCCTAACTGCTTGCTTGGGGGCGGGGACAGCACTGACTTCCAGTTGGTCAGCCTCTGGTTGTCGCAGGAGCCAACCGCCAGTTGCCTGCCATCCATCGCAGGCTCTCCGCTTTTGCCCAGCCTTGGGCTCGGCCGCACCCCAGCGTCCCCGCGACAGATCACAGGAACCGACCACCAGTTGCCTGCCATCTGTCGCACCCCAGCATCATCAATCGGCCACCCCAGCCACCCCGAGTCCCGCCCCCTGCGCCTCTGCTGGCCTAATCGTGGGCGTAGCGGAGTGATGGTAATTTACATATTACTCTATTATTAGATAGGATTTGTAAAATTCCTTCAATATTATTGAAAATATTTCATAAATGAAGAAATTGAACAAAGAAGTTAACAATTATAGAACTACAGTTTAAAGCCAGATGTGTGTAACTCTAATACCTGAGGTTTCTAAACTTTCTTACTCCTTCAAAAATAAAATAAAACAGATCAAAACGAAATAAAGCAAAACAAATATAATATGCACATATTTCTATAATCACTACAGAAAATGTGTCTACAATGTTCTCACTTCCACCACTCAATATGTTGATCTAAAGTAGGCACAATGTAACTACTTTTGTTATTTCACAGGTGTTTTTTTCTTTGTTGTTTTTGTTTTGAGGGTGTTTTTTGTTGTTGTTTTTGTGGGTGTTTTTTTTTTCCATTGATATTGCTTCAAAATGCTAAACTAGGTGTGAGAGAAGCAGAGTTGAGAATTATAAAAGGAAAATCCCAAATGAAAATTTCTTTTTGTATTTAGTTTCCTGGAGAACACATGCATTTTGAGTGGAAAGGAACAAGTTTATTATGGATTCAATAAGACAGATAAACTACAAAGGGTCCCATTTTTTTGTCTTGAAACCCCTTGGGGTATCAAATTGCTAAACTCTGAACAAGCTCAATTAGTCAGAGTTTGGGGAAGAAATATTCCTTAAGCACTCTTCAAAGAGCTTAACACACTGTTGGTAGCTCCTCTAAACTTTGAACAAACCTTCACCTCCATCCTGACCTGGAACTCCCACTAGGGACAGTTGAGTTGCTCTTGAACTGAGTGAACTAAGAAAGGCATTTCTATATTGGGCAAATAGTATGGTAGCTTTGTGAGATGAGTTCCTTATTTTTATAATTCACCTTTTTTGAACACTCTTCACTAAATAGTTACTAGAAATGATGGTGATTCTATTCTATTGTAATAGAGAAGTCTGGGTATAAGATTTCACTATTCAGGCAGAATAGATTTAATATGCTTTTCTTTTCTTTTTAATTTTTAATGATTTTTTTAATACTCAGTGGAGGATATGTTTATTGATTGATTTTAATTTTTGTTGTGTTTTTTTTTTGAGAGAGAGAAGCATCGATATGAGAGAGAAACATCCATCAGTTGCCTCCTGCCCCGGCCCTGACCTGGATGGAGCCTGCAACTTAGGTATGTGCCCTGACCTGATTCAAACCCTCAAGCTTTTAATGTACCAGACAATGCTCCAACCAACTGAGCCACTGGTCAGAACACAAGCTTCTCATTTATGTTATGTGTGGCTGCTGATATTGGTGAAACAAATATGAGAAAATGGATACTCGACAATGTTGTTTATTGTTTACATCCATTTATCTGCCTTCCTTGCTGGCCTTTTCCTTTGTATGTCCAACTTGATATTATGTAATTCAGGAAAAGTAAGCTTTGTTCCTGGTCCATGGGTCAAGCTTAACCCAACTTTAAGACAGTCACAGTGGTTCCATTTGATTTACTGGTAATGAGTATGCAGCCCTGTTGTGGCTAATGTATCATGAGGGAAATTCATTAGAAAAACCTCTAGGAGGTTTTCATTTAAAAAAGGCAGAGAAGGAAGGAAGGAAGGAAGGAAGGAAGGAAGGAAGGAAGGAAGGAAGGAAGGAAAAAAGGAAGTCACCACTTTTTTTTTCTTCCAAACTTAATGTGATATATAGTATATATACATTTATACACCTTCTTCTGGAAATACTAAGGGTTTTACATTTCCAAACAATTAATCTAAAATCTATTCTGATTCATTACATTTAACCACAATGGATCAGGAAAAGACAGATAGTTAGTTAAATGATAGATAGATAGATAGATAGATAGATAATGACAGCTAAATTCAGATCTACAGTTTTGTTATCTATAATCTTTAAAACATTTAATGATGATTTTGAGATAGAGCTCTATGTTCCTATTTATTCATAATAAATGCCAGTAGTTGAGTGTACTAAAGGATGTAGTAATCTTATGTATCTTAGTGTCTAAATAAGTTTTAACAGTGAATAAATTATGTATATATCAATTATGAAGAAGCTTAAAATCCCAAAGATCAATATAAAGTGAAGGTCTATGGGCATTAAGTAAATCACCAAAAAGGATGACTGTAATATAAATTTTCAGTCTTTTGAGGTACAATTATATAGGTAAATGTTTGAATTATACAATAATCCACATGAGATTTACTCAGTTTTAATTTTTTTAAATCAATGAAAATCAGATGGGAATAATAAATGCTTATACCAAGTATTCAAAATAAAGTTAAATCTCAAAGTCATTTTTGAAGACATTTTTTTGTACTTTGATTTGTGAATGTTATTTTTTTAGATAAATATATCTAGTTAGAGAAGCAAATTGAACACTTTGCCCAAGTGGTCCCAATTTTAATTGACTCTTAGGTTTAGGGCACTTCACCTCCTAATTGCTTTTAAAAAGAAAAGGGTATTTTGTAAATAAACACTGAAATTTAACTTTAGGGAGATGACAGACAAGGCACATCAAAGTAATTATTGTGTCTCTTAAAATGCCTAGAAATGAAAAAAACATATTTTAAAAAACGTATTTTAAAAAAGTGTACTCTCAGGTAAAACTGAATAGTTTGTTTTTTTAAATGAAGAACTCTTAAAGATACAAAGCAGGCAGATGTATTCAACTAATAAAAACAAAACAAAAATCTCAAGTACCTGTCTAAGAATCACTATTAGGAGCTCCAATTTCAAAAACCATAAATAAAAAGCACAGCGTAAAGACCTGTGACAACCTCAGAATGACAAATAATCCCTGGCTGAACTGATCCGATTAAGTTGCTCTTTCCTCCCTTGCCTGTGCTCTGCTTTGGTTCACTAAGGTCTTTATACACAGATCAAAGCAGCCAAGAGTTGGGTGTTTGAGGTAAAGACAGTATGAGTCTCCCCTATAGCAACCTTCTCAACACCCCCAACAAATGCTACCACCGGAAACCTCCTGTCAGCACATCTATTGCCAGAATTACTAGTAGTAAATTCCTAAAATCAAAAGGCCACCTTTTTTTTGTTCAGTCTCTAAATATTGCCCAAGTTCCTCTAGACAACTTCAGGAAGGTAGAGTGACTCTGAAAACACAGAATCCAGCTTATCTCCATTACCTGATTAGTACATTTCAACACATTCCCCAAAGTGGCTTGGAAAAAAACAGCAAAGATAATACATTTTTGCCAATTTCTAGTTTATAATAAATAAATAAACATGTAAATATTAAAAAAACACACAACTGACTCATTCTGCCTCATGAAGAAAATACTCTTACAATTTAAGTTACCTATTTTATCAAATAGGAGCATTTTAAGTGAGAAAATAAATATTACATTTTACCATATATTAAAATGCATAGATAAGGAATAGTAATATGAGGTTTTTAAATGTTTCCTATGCAATAATGTCATGAACACATTAAAAAGTCAGGTTGTAAGTGGTTTATGGGTTGTGCATGTCCTCTCACTAATCGAGTCTGAAAGCCTACTATGAAGAAATGTGTGGCATAGGATTAGGTTTTCTGAGTTTGTCCAGAGCTGTGTTCTCCTTTAGGAAAGGAAGCAGATTAAACAGATACACCAGCTTACTAGAGGGAAAGGGAAGTGGGGTGGAGAGTAGAAAAGGGTAAAGGGAGTAAAATATATGTCTTGGCCCTGGCCAGTTTTGCTCAGTGGATAGAGAGTCAACCTTCGGACTGAAGGGTCCCGGGTTTGATTCTGATCAAGGACACATGCCCGGGTTATGGGCTCCATCCTCAGTAGGGGGCATTATGAGGCAGCCAATCAATTCTTTCTCATCATTGATGTTTCTCTCCCTTCCTTTCTGAAATCAATAAAAATATATTTAAAAAATAAAAAAGAACACACACATGCACCACCCATATTCTGCCCCATGCTAGGAAGAATAATGCCTCCCACAGATTTCTATGTTCAAATCACTGGAATATGTCAATATGTTAGGAGAATTATGGTTGCAGATGGAATTAAGGTTGCTATCAATTTATCTTAATATGGGGAGACTATCCTGGCTCATAAGTCCAGGTCTCATGTAACCATAAAGTTCACCAGTGGAAGAGAGAGGCAGAAATGCCGGTTGGAGTGATGCAATGGGAAAAGGACTCCACCTGCCACTGCTGGATTTGAAGATGAAGAAAGAGGAGCATGAGCCAAGCTATGCCCAGGTCTTGGACTTCCCTCATCTGACTGAACAACGTGAAAAAGGTTAAAATGAAAGATAGTGGCTATTCTTTTTGGAAGAAAAAGCAAGAAGAGAGGCACAGAGCCTCAGGCGTGAAATATATATAGGACTAGTGAAAATATGACGTCAACTGTGAACTGTTTCAGGAATATATCATTCAGTCAAATAAAAATGTACCAGCAAAAAGGAAATAACTAGTGTGGAGGAGAGAGTGTTCCGTAACATGACCTTGCCTGACCGCTGCTGGACCTTGGTGCTAGGTCTAGCTAATGGGGTCAGACGTGAGACTGTTTCCCATAATCCCCTCAGAGACTGTCCGAGCCTTCCTCTGCCCAGATGTGCTGGTTCCTGGGACAAACCCTTGCCCTGCAATTGGGCAACTCGAAAGCAAAAAGGCATTGCTTAATTATTACTGGTTAAACAGATTAAATAAGTAATGATGTTTAGGAATCATAGAATGGTAAAAATTACATAAAGTGATAGAATTTTAAAGGACCTAAAAAATCATCTAAACCAAACACTTAAGTGGAAGAACTCGCACTATAATACAATATCATATTGTTATTAGTCACAGCCATTTTGTATCAGAGACTCATTATTTCAAAAATTGAGAACATTCCTATAATTTTGGAAAGCTGTAATTTTCAGAATGTTTTCCTTATATTGTGCTAAATTGTAATATTTCATATATCGCACATATTTATCAGAGTTCAGAAAAATAACAAAATTCATTCAGTGTATTTTCTACACCACGCATTGCAACACAAACTTGAATATAATATAAAAAATTTTACATAAATAAATAAAATCTCTTCCACTTTAATATACTGACACTTTTAAGTGGACTACTGTTATCTGTAAAATAATTACATAATTGTCTGAAGAGATGCAATATTCACACCACATACATAAATATATTTCCTCTCCCAGCCTTTAGGTTAAATGTTAAACTCAACATCACCTGACCAAGACAGTATAATTTAGATGCAAAACATCTTGGCTCACTGAAACCAATATAATTTACTCACACCAATAAAAGTAATTGCTGAAAAGGAAGATTTATTATTCAGTCAATTCAATATATTATAAACACAAACCAATATACAGTGAAAATCAATTTATTATAATATATAAAGCATTTCATGTGGAAACCAATTTATAATAAACCAAAGACTTAGTGCTAGCCACATTTTTAAAAAGCTTGATATCATATTCACATAAATTCCATGCAAAAAAAATAAGACTTGACTTTATAGCTATCCCAGAAAGAAACACTGCCTTTTTTTCTTTCTACTGCCATCAACTTCCAAGAAAGTAAAAACTTTGCAAAAACTAGGTTTACCAGCTCCCCCTGCCCCGGCCATTGTGAATATGAAAGAAAGGAATCATTAACAAAACAGAAGTGGACTCTCCTTTAAAACACTGAGAATTCCTCAAGTCTGATAAGTAGAGGAAGTCACTATGAAGCAGCAGCTGTAGAACCACATTTTTGCTGACTTCAATTTTATATAAAGAAACAACTTAGCAGCATGGATTTTGCAAACACTAACACATTTCTCCAATTCACATTGGAGATTTCTTGTAGCCAGAGGAGCACTTGCCAAAGTAACAAAGCCTTTGCAACTTGAAATGGGTGGTGTTTCCAAAACATTTCCATTGTTCTCTCCAGGAGTCTAAGAGACACTGCCAGCCACTGGTTTAACGTATGCAAAATGAGACAGCTGGAGGCGATGACCTCTCTCACACAATCCCATCTCTTCTGTCCTCTACACTGGAATAATTATGTGCAGAGATTTCTAGGGATTATCAGTTAGGAAAAAAATCAGGCAGGACACTATTAGAGGAGAGCTTTCCAAACTCATTTCAGTGGGATTGAACTAACTCATACTCATTAAGAGTCTTAGGGTGTGTCCATCTGAGTGCTGAAGAGAGCACTGAAAGTAATAGTCCCAGTAATCTCGGTGGTGAGTCACTGACCCCCAGTGTCTTTGGGGATATCCTCAAAAATTAATGAAAAGAGCATTTGCTCTCAAATTTATGAGCATAGGTTATGCAGGATTAGCCCTAATTTTAAGACATTTAATTTATACCCAATATGAATTATATTATAAAATTAAAATCAGTTGTAATTTATAGATAATCTGCACTCTACCTGGTGACATGGGTGGCTGATGCTTCCTTTTAAAGCAGAGGTGGGGAACATCCAGTAAGACCCGCAAAATCATTTGGTCTGGCCCTGCCAAGGCATTACGGGTGAGTTAATTAAATATTTGACCAAATACAGCAGGCTAATTTTTAAGTTGATCATTTTGTATGGCCCATGAATGATGTTATAAATATCCAAATGGCCCTTGGCAGAAAGAAGGTTCCCCACCCCTGTTTTAAAGTAATAATGTATTTTATAAAAGTAAGCTTCTCACTGTTCCTTAATTAAGGTTTATTACATTAAACAAGAAGTTCATTTAATTAATTACCAAAACTGAGGGGGCTCCAATGCCATGGTGGCCTGCATAAAGGAATGAAAATCTAAGCCAGTAAACACATCAAGGTGATAAAATTAAAACCTAAGAACAACCAATCACTGATAGCCAAGTAGGTTTTGCGCTATAGCCAATTAATAATTTCCTTACTTTGCTTCCCCCTTTTCTCTATAAAAGTCTCTCCCAACTGCTGTCTATGGAGTGCTCCTAAACACGTCCAGTTTGATGCTGTCCAATTAAAATCAATTTTGCTAAAAATCAAACAAAAAAACACTCTTAAAATATTAATTTTCCTCAGGTGTTACTTTATAGGCTCAGTTTAAAATATTTTACATAGTTCATCAAACAGTCAAAACAACCTGGTCACTTTTCTCCCTCTCTAGTGTTGAACTTTATTTTATTTCCTTTCTTATATGTTCCTATTGTTTCTTACTATGAACCGTAGAATTTTAAGTTTGGAAAGAATATCTAAGAGTTCAAGTGCATCCCTTAATTTTAGGATGTGCAAACTGAGGACTGGGGTGAGAAATGACTCAGCCTATCCTCAGCTAGCTGTAATGCCATCTTTTCACACCATGACAATGCTTGTATGTAATAGATGTTTTTAAAAGATGATTTCTTTGAAGTCTATTGCCAGGCACCTTTCTAAGAACTTCATATTCAATATTTTACTTAAAAAAAAAACAATAAAATTATGAGTGAAAGCATATTATTTTTGCTATCATTTCAAATAAGGAAACTTCTTTAGCTAGTAAATTTATTAGTTGACTAAAAGTCTACCATATTTATGATAATAAGTATGAGCCCAGCGCACAATTCGAAATTGCGTGGCACAGCCCACCCTGGAGTCGCAGGTCCAGCCCTGCCTCCCTCTCCAGCCCTTGAAGTAGCTGAGACCTCTGCTGACCAGGCCCTCCCCCAGCACAGGTGCGCGGAGGCCCCTGCCACCCTGCCCCCAATGCTGCACACAACCTTCTCCTGTCCTGTCGACCCATTCCCTTGTCCCACTTAATTAGCATATTTTTCTACTATATAGATAGATGATAGATAGATAGATAGATAGATAGATAGATAGATAGATAGATAGATAGATGATAGATAGAGAGATTGGATAGTCAAGATCTAAAACTCTTCCCTTTTTCCCACGCTAATTTGAGTGCGTAATACAGATGCAAAAAAATTATGATTCAATGTCACTCCCAGTCCAGGCCCATATTTCCTCATCCGTCCAACTTCTCTATAGCATTTTCTATTCTTAGACTGCTGCTGTGTTAGGGAAAACAAACACATGCACTTGAAGAGGTAAACAGGGACAAGAAAAGAAAACACACCTTGGGTGATATGTGAATATATGAGAAAGAATCTAAACATTCACTTCCAGGAGAGTTTACTGAAGAAGTCCACTCTTAGGACAACATTAAAGTGGAGATAAGTATAAAAGTAACAGGTTCAGCAAGGTTACTGCTAGCACCCAAAGTGACTGAGTGTTAGAAAAAGTGCTTAATCTAGGTAGATAAGTAAAACTAGATGATCAAAGTACAAGCCCATAGCATAACCAATCTACATTTATTTCTTGAGTGCCTACAAGAATTTGGTTCTGCAGGATAGGTTATAAGTATAAGGCCAGGAGCTTCTGTAGTTGTAGAAGTAGGTACAATACCTATAATGTTATTATTAAAAATATAAAATACTAGAAAATGATCTTATTATGATTAAGTATTATAGACATAACTGTCATAAGAGATGGAAGAAAAGAAAGATAGTAGCTGAATGGGCCAAATACGGTGTATTTGACATCTTCCCACACCAATTCCAACTTTTCACCTATTTAAACTCATCTCTCACTTTCATTCTCAACTGGTTTGCTTTGCAGGTCTTGTCTGGGGCTTTGTGTCCTACAGAAACTGAACAAAAACTTAACTTCAAATCACAGTTGCTGTGCAATTTTCACCCTAAGCTAGGTGATCTTATTTCCTTCAAGTTTGAATTGGAAATCCATGATATATGAATGAAATCTTCCTGAGGTGGACCCTAAAATAGTATTTTTTGGGAATTCCAAGCAAAGGGAAATTTACATTGAGAAAAATTCATCTTTCTTAGGAATTTAGCACTTGTGTGTGATTTATTACAGCTTAGCTATGCTTATAATAATATAGAGTGTCTTATTCATGTACGTATACATTTACAAACTTGAATTTATTTTAATTCCCTCAATACTTGTATGCTAACTAAATAGAGATCTATAAGCATATTATTTGCTTTATATCCCCCAAAACCATCCATATAAAAAAATTGAAAATTTAAAAATTTTAGCACAGACATACTAGTTAACACTTTTAAGCCTGTCTGATTAATTACTGAATGGTTATAATGCAGTTGCTTCAGAAACATAAACCATAAACAAAATTGATTTTTTATCCATTAGTTTTCTTTTAATAATCGCTATTAAGTAGAGGAGAAGAGTGAAAAGTAACTAATACTTACTTTGCACCCAAATTCCACTGACCAGCAGGAGTTCTAAAATTTATTGATTACTAATCTATATATATAAAAGCCCAATGACCGAATGGCTGAATGACAAGAACAACTGGTCAACCAGTCGCTATGATGCGCACTGACCACCAGGGGGCAGATGCTCAATGCAGGAGCTGCTCCCTGGTGGTCAGTGCGCTCCCACAGTGGGAGCACCACTCAGCTGACCAGCATGAACAGTGCTCCCACAGCAGGAGCAGCCACTCTGAGGGCGGGTCCATGGCCACTCAGCTGACCAGGATGAGCAGTGCTCCCACAGCAGGCCGATCCCCACAGGCCACACCCTCCACCAGTGCACGAATCCATGTACTGGGCCTCTATGAGTGTATAATAGTACTTAAAATAACATGAAACACTTACTGAGGGCTTATCATGTGTCGGACACTATTTCTAACTCATTCAATGTGTACTAACATAATGCTCACAATGATGCTAAGAATTATATTTTTAAAAAGTGAGGCAAAGAAAGGATATATAACTTGCTTAACCTTTTGCACTCGGATGTCAAGTGTGACTCGACACAGTTAGCATTGGTAGCAGCTTGTATGTATTTGAAATATAAAAAAATCCAAATAAATAAGTTTGTATGAAAAGAAACTCCAGTTTTTTATTCTACTGCTGTGCTTTGTAAAATCTGGGGTATTTAAAAAATTAAATCCGAGTAGAATAAAGGAATTGAGAAAAAAGCAAGCGAGTCAAAGGGTTAAGATCACACATCTAGTAACAGTGGAGTCAAGAATCATGCCTAGGGGATGTGATCACATTCTGTGCTCTTAACTTATATTGCTTCATGTTGACTTATATTTGTATATATAATAGGTTTAGAAGGCAAAAAAAAAAAAAAAAAAATCACATGTTTGCCTTGTACTCTTCTAGCCCCAGAAAAATTTGTCATGATGCAAAAGAATTTTTCCTCAGAGATGAGAGCACATTCATTACATTTCAGATGTTGTATTATCTAGTTAAAAGATTATTTCAGGCAAGCCAGTAGAGGAGTTGCAGACTTAAAATCGTCAGAAGATCAAAATGAACAAAAATACTGTTGATCCTTGGGTAATCATCATCTTACTAGAAAGGTCATGCTTAAAGATCCCTACTCCAAATGAGTTAAATGAACAAAAATTCTTATTTTAAAAAAGTGTTAACTTCTATGTCTTATTTTTAAAAATCTTTATTGTTGAAAGTATTACATATATACCTCTCCTTTTCCCCATTGACCCCTTCTAACCCGCCCGTGTCCCCCGAAGTATTTTAATTAAATGTGCATAATCTCAACTAAAAGAGTAACAATAAAAGTTTATTGCTAAATAAAAACTATTGTTTTAGGTAATGCAAGATGTGAGCAAATTTGTGCTTATTAGGTAGAGTTGGGCTAGTAAACAACTATTTTTTTGGCTTTAAATATTATATAAACAGTACACTACTTTGCAAATTCTCCTAAGACATAGATTGCAAAGATGTGTTCAAAAGGGAAATAAAGAAAAAAAGCAGCAGATTTAAGATACTTTACATGCATTTTACATTTCTGGATTTTCATTGTCCTTACCCAAGTCATTACAAGCCCTACCTGGTGTAGGCAGCTAAGAAAATTAGTTAACTCTCTCCCAGCCCTTTCCTGATAGCACAGTGACATCTTGTAGAGGTATGTTTTGACACTCTCATTAACAAGATGTAGTGAATTCCCCCATTATATTTAGTCAGTGGCCTTGAGAATGTGTCTGAAAAATTACTGCTTTTATTCAAATGAAGAAAGATATTTAAAATATTTTAAAAATATATAACAATTTAAAAATAAATATAAAAAGCAAATACTGAATATGAAAATATGTTGATAAGATGTGTATACATGTAGAAAGTATTTTCCAGGTTTTATTACTTTAAGAAGGCTGTTGAAATGTTTTATTATCTGATTTTTAGATTTAATCATCTCTATCTATCTATATAGAAAGCATATTGTAGCACTTTAAAACTGTCACAAACATAAGAGTCTCATTCTCCAAGATCTCCTAGTATGAATTAATTTACTATATTTAACAGATTTTGCATTTATATTTTTAAAAGATCAAAAAGTCTTTTAAACTTGCATAATACATTTGCTAATAAAGAAAAGTTACTACCCTAAAATCAAAGCTATCTTTTAAATTTCTTCTATTTTTATTACTAACATAATTATCATCATCATCATCATCATGTTTTGTGTCAGCCATCCACCATCACCAACTTCCTCTTTCATCACAGCTGCTTACCAGCATCACATATTTTTTCCAAACAGTTAACCCTTCATATACACCTGCATACAAATGATTAATATTTGTTTTCCCCAACAAAAGTTAACCTGATCATTTGCTTCACATATTTTAAGAAATAGAATTTTATCTTTCCTCTTTTTTATATTCATCTCTATGTTCATAGCCTCTCCTTCCCATCCTATCTGTTTTCCTCCACTTCCTCTTTCCTTTATTTCATAGCAATTGTAACTGGCAAAGTTCTTCCCCACTATCTAGCCTAGTAGGGGAGACAGACAAGCAAACAGGAAAAATACAGTTTGACAAATGTCCAATTAGGGTAAACACAAGGTACTATAAGAATCCCCATAAAGAACCTGCATCAGTCTTGAGGGATCAGATGTGACATCTAAAAATGTATTTTAAGCTAATTCTGGAGGGTCACCTAATACTACCAAAAATTAATGATGAAAGACTGATCCTTGGTGCTTACTTGCAAATCCATTTCAGATTTTTTTCAGCTCTATATTTCTGGAATTCTCATAAAGACATACCAGTCTCATCAGTTTGTAATTGACTTTTAGAATTTAGTTGGTTAGAGCTCACCAGTTCACCTTAAGGGTTACATTGGGGTCACAAACTAAGTCTTTTTTAAAAATATTGATTTTAGAGAGAAAGGAATGGAGAAGGATAGAGAGATAGAAATATCATGAGAGAGAAACATCAATCGGCTGACTCCTGCATACTCCCTACTGAAGAGTGAGCCCAAAACCTGGGCATGTGCCCTGATCTGGAATTGAACCAGCAACCTCCTATTGTATGGGATGACACTCAACCACTGAGCAACACTGCTTGGGCACAAAATAGGTCTTGATCTATAACTACTAGATAGTATCAGAAACAAGTGAGCTAATGACAAGGAAGACACTCGAACGTTTTGTCTTCTTTGGCACATCTCTGAAAGAAAATGAAATTGCTAGGAAATTCAATGAACATTCTCTCCTATCACTAGGCAGTCTTCAGTTAATACTGTGCTATGATACATAAGAATATGGAATGGTAAATGTGAGCCTTTATACTGCATTAAATAACATTTTATGACCAGAAATAGTGTATATAATATTCGAGGCAAAGAGGTAGAACATGAGAATGTGGAGAAAGATGTAATTTATTTTCTTCAAATGGCTCTTGTCTATTGTATTTCAGTTTCATCTCTCTTTATAATAGATATTCTTATCAGACATTCATCTGCCACCACTTTCTGACACAATTCACATCTTGTGATTTCCAATTTTATCACATAATAAACTTCCTTTATGTTTTCAAAAATAACATGAGTTAAAATTGACTAAAAATAATCCACAGTATTACCATAGGTATTTCAAGCTGAAAAAATGATTCCCTGTACTGTAACTGCCTATAAAGAATTGATTTGGAGGACTTTGAAGGATTCTACTAATGCATCCTCCAAGGGTTTCCTAGATTTTATTTATAGTTAAATTACAAGAGAATTTTTTCTCATTGTTACATGAAAACAAAAACAAGACAAAAAAGATTTATCTTTATATTTCATCCTCTTTTGGCATTCCATATGAATAATTGTGGTTGAAAATATCAGTATTACAAAACTTCTTTGAAATCCATCATTGTGTTAATTTGCTTGTGACATACCTTAATTAAAGATAGACAATGACTTCCTGCTTGCTTCTACTGCATAACTAAAAGTAGGCTGAATATCAAAGCATCACATCAAATGATACTCTATCCAAATTCACCAAATTTGATCATTTTTTCCCTTTTGTGAAATGTCTCTTTTTTCTCTAACTTTACCTTTACAATCATCATCACCATCATGTTATTAATAGTTTCTAAATCCTGTTTTGTCTAAAACGCCATATCAATAAAGAAAACAGATCTGTGTCTCCTCCCTCTCAATTAATCCTGAAATGCCCATGGATCCTTCCTCTTAATCTTTTCTTACAAATGGAACTGAAATTGTGTCCTTTCCTACTCTTGGCATACTTGATTATTTTGAAAAATGTGGAAAAACAAATAGTAATTGTTTATCTGTAGATAACCTATCTGGGTACAAACAGAGTGCATCTACCAGATATGATGAGCAGTTTAGAGAAGTTAAACATTCAGACTTTATACCAATTCTTCAGCCAAGCATCCTATCTAATAATAGAATAACATGTAAATTACCATCACTCCACTACACCCACGATTGGGCAGCGGGTGGCTGGGGGGCGGGACTCGGGGTGGCCTCTCCGGCCATTTAGAGGCACGGATCTGCTGCCACCGAGGGGGGCTACCCTGTTGTTCAGAGGCGCAGGGGGCGGGACTCCCGCCCCCTGTGCCTCTCAATGGCCAGATCTGCGGCCGCTGAGGGGGCCTGCCGCGGACACCCAGCTACAAGAGGGTGTCCCAGCTATAAGTATATAAATATACAAAAAATAAATATATATAAACATATATATATGCTAAACTGAAAACGACTACAGGCCAGAGATGACTCTTGAACTTTTCCTCCAAACCATTTATCACATAATGTCTTACTGATAGATTTTATAGAGATTTTTTTTTCTAAAAAAAAAATAAAATTCCAGAGAACTTAGCCTTTGTGACCTTCTTGAAGGAAAATGGGAAGATAAAATCTTCTACAACACAGATGTGATTGATCATGTCCATTTCACATATAAGCAATTCTTTTAAATTTTTTAAAATATTTTTTTTTCAGAGAAGAGGGAGAGGATGAGAAAGATAGAAACATCAATGATGAGAGAGAATCATTGATTGGCTGCCTTCTGCATGCCCCCTACTGGGGATCCAGCCAGAAATCTGGGCATGTGCCCTGACTGGGAAGCAAACCGTGACCTTCTAGTTCATAGGTCGATGCTCAACCACTGAGCCACTTTGGCTGAGTGAGAAACAATTGTTTTGTTGGTTTTTTTTTGTGTTTTTTTTTTTTTTTTGAGAAACAATTGTTAATGATTAAACAATTTACTCATGGTTAAAAATTTGGAATAAAACCAGGTTTAGGGGCCAGAATTTAATTGTGGTAATGTTTTCTCTATTGACTAGCTATACTGTTTCTTAAGCACGTTTGATTGAAAGTTGAGGTGGGTCATGTATTAATATAAAATAAATACTGATGCTAAAGGAAATATACTCTAATCCATGGATATTACATACTTTAGGGGATTTATATAAAGGTTTTTTGTCTAATATGGAATCCATTTTGATAAGTCCTCAGCATGTGTTCATTGACAAGGGAGTGATCCCCTATATTAGCATTATTTGGTTACTGTTTTGCTTCTCTATGTGTTGCACACTTCTATGTTTAGAGTGGAGATATAGCATTGAATAAGACAGAAAGTTTCCTCTTCCCCTAGAGTCTACAGTCTAGTGAGGGAGCTATAATAAAGAATAAACAAATAATGATACATGGCAATAGCTGATGTGGTAGGGCTGTGGTGGGGAGTAAGCTTCACACAGGAAGGTGGATCAGGAGAATGTCTCCTGCTGAAGTCATATCTAAGTCCCAATTCTTGGAAGTGAGAGAGCCAGACAGGTGGATTTGGGGATAAAAGCATTCCAAACAAAGGGGATGACAGCAAAAGCAAAGTTCCTGAGATAAGAATGACCTTTATATGATTGAGATCTAGAAATAAAGCCCACCTGGCCAGACTCTCTTAAGGTAAGGAGAGGCTACCAAGAAATGGATTTGAAGATGAAAATAAGAGCTAGGTCGTACGTCACCACATGCAATGTCAGGTGTTTGGATTTCATTTTAAGTGTAAGGCTATTTATTAAAATGTTTTCATTAAGAATGATTTTTTAAAGTGTTATTTTTAGTAGTTAAGTAATAGTTTTAAGCTTGGAAACGGGGAATCTGACTACAAGATGATGTTGAGTTGGGCTAGGACAGTGGTCGGCAAACTCATTAGTCAACAGAGCCAAATATCAACAGTACAATGATTGAAATTTCTTTTGCGAGCCAAATTTTTTAAACTTAAACTTCATCTAACGCCACTTCTTCAAAATAGACTTGTCCAGGCCGTGGTATTTTGTGGAAGAGACACACTCAAGGGGCCAAAGAGCCTCGTGTGGCTTGAGAGCTACAGTTTGCCAACCACAAGCTAGGATAATGGTAATGAAGATGGAATAAGATAGATAGATATAAAAAAATACCTTGGGGTTGGGCTAATAGCACTTCCTGATAGATTCAATGTAATTATGCTCAAGTGGAGAAACAAACAAACAAAAAAACTGTCCTTTGCCACAGATAGATTGAGAAGTCCCATTCTCCGTAATATCTGTATTTACCTCAGCTTGAGGAGAGAAGATGGGGTAAAAACATTTCAAACTGGCAAGCTGTTTACTGACGATTTTCCACACATTTTATTGTGTTTACTACCACTTAGGTCAAAATGCAATTAAATGAATATTATATGTGGGGTCAGCTATGGAGTATATTTTATTTTAAAGTTAAAAATATATTTGAAGGTTACTTTATATAGATCAAGTCCTTTTCTTTTTGTGTATGTTAAGTGCCTTTTGTCTCAATCCTACCTTATAATAGAGAAACATGCAAATTGACCGCACCTCTGCTACGCCCACGATTGGGCTGGCGGGAGGCTGGGGGTCGGGACTCCGGGTGGCCTATCCGGCTGTTGAGAAGATCAAGATGGCGGCGCCCAGTCCTCTTAGTTCTGGGGGTCCCTGGGGAGATCGCTGCCCCGGGGAGGTGAGACCTGGCTGCCCAGATGCTCAAGAGGGTCCCTGGGGAGATCAGCAACCTGGGGGGGCGTGGCCAGGCCCATCCAGCCTCTCCCGGGGGTCCCTGGGGAGATCAGCAACCTGGGGGGGCGTGGCCAGGCCCATCCAGCCTCTCCCGGGGGTCCCTGGGGAGATCAGCACCCCGGGGAGGTGAGGCGGGACTCGCCCAGCCGCTCCCAGGGTCCCTGGGAACATTGCAGGCATGTGGTTGCTGAGACCCAGACCAGGCCTCTGGCCACAGATTCATAACTTTGCAGAGACCTAGGGCAGGGATCTGCCTCATCTGCAGAGACAGAGGTTCTGCAGTGCCCCCAAGACGTGGGTGGGCCCAGCCAGGGATCAAGGGGCATGGAAGGACTCCTGGCAGAGGGGCAAGGATGCTCACCCCTGAGGCGGGGGTTGAGGGATGGTGCCACCTCAGTGGAGGGGTGCTGCACTGCAGGGAACTGGACTGACTGATGTGATTCAGAGAAGCTCCCAGTGCTAATGGGCTTCGCTCAGGTGGCCTTCACACTTCAGAAGCAGTGACTCCTGCTCCTGCCTTGACCCAAAAGCAAGCTCACTACACCCTGCCCCATAGTAGAGCATGCCTAGGCAGTGAGTGGGAAGCCTTCCACCTGCTTCGGAGAAGGGGGGCCAGTAAAGAATGGGGGGAGAGGAAAGAATGTGGAGCATCTGCAATGAAGAGGTGCTTGAGAAAGAGGCTGGGAAGCCTGACTGGAAGGTTTGTTCTGTTTGCTGGGCCGCTGCCCCTTAGGAAGCGCAATGAGCATGGCTCTGAGGGCTTCCTGTGTGCTGAGTCAAGTTCCACAGCCAACTGGAATTGGCCTCAGTTTCCTGGTCTGTAAAATGGATTAAGCGTGTCCCAGTGCCTTCACTGAGCTTTGGTGGCCAATTGAGATACTATATAAAGAAAATGAGGGAAGAAGTGAGAAAGAAAAGGAAGGACAAGCAACACAAAAGAAAGACAGAAATGAACATGTAAACCCATTGTCACTTAAATAGGGAATATAGTCAATAGTGTTGTAATGATGGTATGATGCCAGGTGGGTACTAGAAATATCGGGGAACGCTTTGTAAAGTATATGATTGTCTAACCACTATTCTGTAACTAATATAAAACCTGAAACCAATACAAAATAATGTTGAATGTAAAGAAATGAAAATTGGAGTGAAATTTTTATAAATTTCAAAGTTTAAATAAAAGCTGTAAAGGAAGGAAGGGGAGAATAAAAAGGGTTTTTCATTTTGCCACTTCATTAAAAAGACAGTTGTCTTTATATGGTGCTTTTATATTTTTCTAAGTCATTATCTCATTTTAATTTCCGGGCAACTTAAAGACAAGATAAGTATTCCCTCCACTATTCAAAGAAAGGAAATCTTGGTGTCTGGTCCTAATGATTCAATCGTCAAGCCCTTATTGTAAAGCAGGATTAGTAAAATTTTCTATGCAGGGTCATATCTATACTAATAAAAGCCTTGGGGGTGATCAGGCCAGCAGGGGAGGGTATTTGGGGGCAATCAGGCCCACAGAGGAGCAGTTAGGGGGCAATCAGGCCAGCGAGGGAGCAGTTAGGGGGCAATCAGGCAGGTAGGTGAGCAGTTAGGAGCCAGCGGTCCCGGATTGTGAGAGGGATGTCCAACTGGGCCTAAACCTGCAGTTGGACATCCCCCGAGGGGTCCCATATTAGAGAGGGTGCAAGCTGGGCTGAGGGACACCCTCCCCAGTGCACGAATTTTGTGCACCGGGCCTCTAGTTAGTAATATAAAGCAATTGAGCTTAGTCATTAGATAGCCACTCCTCTGGCTTAGTTTTATAAGGATATAAAAAATTACATGGGAGCCTCTGTTTTTTATATTACAGCTTAGCAAGGAGATGGACCAGTCAATAGCTGGCTCTGTTTTGAAGGATGGAGTGAGATGGGGGCTGAGAGTGAAATTTTTGTTAAGTTCTTCATGTAATGTCCAGGTAATTCTTTTATGGATTTCCCAGGATGAGAAAATTGGGAATCCATGTGCCTAAACCTGGCCTAGGAAATTCACCAACATCACATGGCCATCAGTCACATGATCACAAAGAAAAGAATGTCTGGATTATGAGAATATCCTGTTGGAAACCAGGGTAGACAGGGGCTCAGAAAACTGGCCGGTATTACTATTTTCTTGAATCTTAAGTGATTTGATTATAAAGAAGTCAAAATAAAAAATTACAAGAGGGATTGGAAAGGTTTGGATAAACGACTCCAGAAAACATTTGGGAGCCAATGCAGTCAGGCAATGCAAAGTTAAAAAGAGTTATAAATTATATTAGTGCCATGGAGAAAGAAGGAATTAACCTGTATATGTTCATAAGTAGCACAAAGTTCAAAAGATATAACATTACAGTTTGATAGGTTTACACTAAAAATTAGTACTAAGTATGAAATATTATCACAGGTATCCAATTTTATTCCCTCAAATTTTAAGGGGATTTATGCTTGAGAATAAAGTTTCTTGCTATGCAGAATTTCTGTCAGAACACGTTAAAATTTAGAAAAGCAATCCATGTCTGCCAGCTCTATTCAAAACTCTGTTACCACCTTCCCACACAGTGCAATCAGCTCTCTTCTTTCATTTCCTATTTCTACAAAGGAGAACCTGTTTAGTTTTCTTTTCTCTTGGCAGAATCGAAATAGAGTATAATTGGCAACTTCACCCATGTGAGGTTGAATGAAATCTATAGAATGAAATCTTTATAGAGGATCCCTTTTTATTAGAAATAAATCATTTTCTAGGATGTATTCTCCTTTTCCCATTTTTTTCCACTGAAGAGTTTATAAAGTCCAATTTAAATTTAAGATATAATTGGGTTCTTTATTAGTTTGTTAAGAGTTTCTGGTACCATTGCAGGTATTTTTCTAAGAGAATAGCCTTTCTTTTAAGTGGTAAGATTCATTTGACCTTGAAATGTCAGAATGTTTGAGTGAGATCTTGGCATTATTAATGTAGGTATATGAACAGTTTCTTCAAAAAACTCATCATCCATTATTTTATTATTTTTATGATCAATTAAAAATTATTTATCCAGGTATGACCCAAATCCTGAAGAAATTGGATGTCATTGTGTAATATAGAAGATAGTTCATTAAATTCTTAATATTTTAATTTCTATAAATCACATACAAAATCATAAAAGTAACAGGTCAATGTAATTAAACATATTGATGTCTCTTTTCCTTTTAATCCCACCCAGTATAACATACAAAGAGGTAGAGAACATGGAAAGATGACATGATAAGTGCAGTTAGTTTTTCCTTCTTCATTTGGGAAAAATTACGTTTTTCTATATTAGGACCCAATGCAGCATCTTGGACATATATTATTTTCGGAAACCTCTAAGCTTGCTTACCCTCTCTGAATCTTAAATTGGGGCTAAAAAATCTACCAGTATTGTTATAAAACTTCAATGAGATAAAGTAGGAACTCACACATTATAAACTGGAAGGCTCTATGTAAATGTAGATTATCCTATTTGGGTTTCTTTTTTTAATTTAAAAAATAATTTTAGAGAGGAAGGGAGAGGGAGAGAAAGATAGAAACATCAATGATGAGAGAGAATCTTTGATCAGCTACTTCTGCACACACCCTCCTGGGGATTGAGCCTGAAACTCCAATATGTGCCCTTACCCAGAATCAAACTGTGTCCTCCTGGTTCATGGGCTGACACTCAACCATTGTGCCACACCGGCCAGAATGTATTTGGGTTTCTTTTTGTTGTTGTTGTTAATATACTTTTATTGATTTCAGAAAGGAAGGGAGAGGGGGAGAGAGATAGAAACATAATGATGAGAGAGACTCATTGATTGGTTGCCTCCCACCCTAAGAATTGAGCCCACAACCTGGGCATGTGCCCTGACAGGAATGGAACCATCACCTCCTGTTTTACTGGTATAGGTCAATGCTCAACCACTGAGCAACACTGGCCAGGCTGGGTTTCTTGATATTTGCTTCTATTTCTTCTCCATATAAGACTTGACATATTTAATTATATTCTTACCAAAGGGGAAGTTTGCATACTTAATTTTTAAATTATTGACCATGTAGATTGTATATGTGCTTGAGGAATTAAACTGCCACTTAGGTCCTTTTATTTACATTGATCTCTAAAATAATTGATGTCTCTTTTGTTGTTGTTTTTCTTTGTGACCCAGAGCACATGTATTTTCCACAAATTTATCAGACACCTTCTTGAACATATTATATTTTCATCCTTTACTACCCTATTAATTTATTTCATAATTTTTTTCTAGCCTTTCCTTTACAATTGGCCACTGTGGTCAGAGGCAAGGATTCAGGATCCGAAATCTGTAAGGGGTCAAAAAATTTAGTTAGGTCCCCAAAGTTAACGGGAGGCATTTTTAGTGCAGTGCCCTTCTCCCCAGCAGTTTGGCTTTCTTTGGCACCGAGGTAATCCAGAAAAGACAAACATCTGTGTGGCTGCTGAGAACCAGGGAGAATTTCATTGCCCTCACTTAGCCGAGGGACTCCATAGAGAGAGCAATGTGACATATCACAATCTTTTCAAACAAGTGCGTTTTGACCTGAGATTATACATGTCACAGAAACATTTTCTCTCCTAATGTAACACAGCGGGAGGCAAGATTTTGGTTTCTCTCTTCTGCTGAGCCTTATCAGTTTTCTGATTTTCATGACTTACAACATACCTATCTGGAATTCTCAATGTTTCTAACCATCTCAGACTGCTGGAATAAAGATTAGCATCATGCTTTTGAAAACTGCAAGTTGTGGTAATGTTTATTAGATGAACATGTGTGGTTTAGTGTGGGAATTTGTCTGTGAACCTATCAGAGACAACCTTAATAAAAACAAAACCCTGTAGAATGGAAAGAGATGTAAATGGCTATGAATTTATTCAAAAATAATTCGCAGCAAATACTATTCACTGCTTAGGACAGTGACTGGCAATAAACACTCAATAATTATTTTTTGAAACAATAATATTCAAACTGAAGGAAATAATGAGTTTCTATTGTAAAGGTATGTCATATAAAATATCATGTTTTATATTTTAAACATTATTCTTTATAATAAGTACTGATTTATGTGTTAAACATGTAGCGAGGCTGATTTAATCTGGGGATGATAACTATCTGGGGAGTTTGTAGTCACATTTCACAAGAGGACAAATTAATAATAAATGGTATCTTTGGCATTTCTTTGTATTGACAAGATATGGAACTTAAATGAAATTCTCATTATATCTTATCAAAAATATTTACTGCAAACAATCTTTCAAAATTACATGTAAGATCAAGATATCTTGATACAGGTGCTTTTCCTCAAAATTTAAATGGACCTCTACCACTTCAATCCTAAATATTATTTTCTTAAAGGCTCCATGGAAGATCTCAAATAAAATTTTATAATTTGACTTCTCATAAAAAACACTGAGTATAGGCCAGACACTTACTTTTAATAACACCAGAAAATAGTATTTTAATCTCTTGCAATCTATAGATTATACAAATTGAGTTGAGGATAACTCTTAACTTTATGATTCTCTTTTCTTTTCTTCCTCCCTCCCTCCTCTTCCTTCCTTCCTTCCTTCCTTCCTTCCTTCCTTCCTTCCTTCCTTCCTTCCTTCCATCTATGAATGCATCTTTAACTCATATATTCTAAATTGGTCAAATTTCTGATTTGTCTTCTTGGCAAAGTGCATATCAATGGATAGATCCAGATCTTGTTTCAGAAACAATAACTCACTTGAGAATGTATCAATGCATTTCTAATGAAAGCACTTCTAAGTGAAATAGGAATAACACCAGAAATCAGTCTTTGCAGGTAAAATGCATTTAGTAAACTGGTAAAATAAAACTTATTATACTACAGATATAGTTTACATTTTAAATTAAATTAAATTTTTATAGTTTACTTTTGAACTCCATTTTGTCAAATACAATTTTATGATCTTATAAGATATTTAAAGTTCAAGATCCTATGAATGGTCTTTTCAAAACACTAATTTTATAAATGAGAATAATGATTTATGTTTCTCTTTCTCTCTGTCTTTCCCTAAAAAATTAAAAAAACAACAACAACAACATATTCTTGGGTGAGGATTTAAAAAGTATATTTTTAATCACATTCCTTCTAGTAGAATCTAGTTTTCTTGACTCCTAAGCTTGTTGCCTTTCTAGTAGTTGTGTACCCCCTTTTATGTGATCTTCCTCAGTGGTCTTATAACACCCTGCACATATATCAAACTTAAATTTTTGTGATTTTTTTGTTTTTTTTTGTTTTTACCTTTTATAGAACTGGGACTATTTTGTTCATTTTTAAATTCTAATTCCTACCAGGAATTATACCATATCCTGACATAAAGTAGTACTCAATGATGCTAGTTAAATAATCCTACCTAATAAAATGGTAATATGTAAATTACCATCACTCCGCTATGCCCACCATTGGGCCAGCGGGAGGCGCAGGGGGTGGGACTCGGGGTGGCCGGGGTAGCCGATTGGGCCAGCGGGACGCTGAGCTCGTGACGCCAGTGGAGGTGCGCAGCGTCTGCGCCATGGCTGTGCTGCAGAACAGAAGGGGCCTCTGAGGCAGTGAGCTCACGTCCCACTGCGGACCATCAAAAGCGGGAGAGCTGGGTGCCTGTCTACTCCGGCACCAGGCCTTTCAGAAGCCTTGGCTGAGCCAGAGGCTTCTGAAAGGCCTGGTGCACCAGCCAACAGGCACCCAGCTCCCCCGCGATCGAAAGCGAAAGCGTGTACGGGACCCTACACGTGCATGATTCAATCATGCACTGGGCCTCTAGTTGAAGAAATAAAAGAATAATGCTAACTATTTTATTGCTTTATAGTTATAAATGCACTTTCTATATGTAGATATTATTTCATTAATAAAAATGAAGATCCCTTGCCTGAGAAACATTGCCAGCAAGGTTCATGGCAACATAATAGTTTCAAATCAATTTTAGTAACAACAGTGATGTTTGGAAATATATATGAAGTTAAACTGTGATCTTCAACATTCATGAATTTAATTTTAATAGTTCCTCCCCATGCAACATTCTTATCTCCAAACCTAGCTTTCCTATACATAAAGAAACATTAGAGGACATTAAATCATTCCTTCTACAATTAAAATATACATTTTATTAATATAATATGCACAAATTATTTTAGCATTTTAAGTTTATAAGTACCTTTAGAAACTTTCTGATTTCTCAATCCTGATTTTCCAATAACCAAGGAATATCTCCTCTCATTAATTTGACAATTTTGACAATTTTGTCAATATTCCTTGAATGTATTTCACAGGTCAGCAGTCTCACTCCAATATAGATCTGCATCTTAGATTAGATCATAATTTGTTTTCTGCTTTACCTTCACCCTTGCATGCTATTTCATATAGTGAAACATTAAATCAATAGAATGCTTGTAGTTGGGATTCTGTAAAAACAAACAACCTATGTTCTTCTTAATTATAAACTCATTAAAATAAGAACATGATATTTCCAAAGCTGATTTATTCTTACAAGTTAAATTTCCCTAAAAGCTGTGGGGATTACTGTCTTGAAAATAATCTTGGTTAACCAAAACCATGCACAGGCCGAGTCATCTCTGATCTGGTTGGACCTAAGGAGCCTACTGCTTTGTCCTCCAAATGAATAGGTATCGCAAGTCATAGATAAGTAATTGCTCAGTTATAGATGGAATTTTCACCTAATCCAGTACTCTAAAATTGAAACAAATATTACATTTTGAGACAGAGAAAATTTCTATTTTCTCATATGATTTATGAGTGATATGATTACAATGGGAAAAGACTGTCTTATAAAAGAAATTGTGGGTATGTTTAGAGTTGGTGTTCAAGGCTCCTAGTACTCACATGTACATAGATCATTTATAATTTATCTATACACATGCAACACACTTTAACTTGATAAAATGTCCCTCTTCTCTGTGATCTCTTATCAATAAATTAGTATTTTATTTTGTGGAGTAGAGAGTCATAGACCACTAAGGCCTGCAGATTGGACCAAGGTTGAGTAGGTAGGAAATGACTGAAGAAAGTACTGCTCTCATCATTCATGGAAAATAGATCACCCAGAGGTCCAAACATTAGGACACATCCGGAATCTTTTCTCAAACATATTACTTGCCATGCCTGTGACTGTCCTAATTCACTCATAACAAGAGACTCTGCACAGGGCACAATCTCCTGGAACCCTCCATATTTGACTAGTAACTTTACTTACCATTGTGCATTACCATTTATGGGAAATATATTTTAAAATATGAGCTAGAATGCATATTTAAAAGCAATCTTCACATGTCAATAAATATTTTTGAAAATGCAAAAACAAAATACAATGAAAAATAGACCCACAAACCCTACTGTTCTCCCTGATGATGAATTTTTTTTAACTGATTTGTTTCATAGGTTGGGCAGAAAGGCTTTAAAAAAAACTCCAGCATGTTTAATTTTCTGTCACAAGATAACTCTCTGGGTTTCAGCACTGGGTCAATAATGAAAGTATGTAGAATATTATTGTACTGGTAATTGATTTATTTTAGAATTGATTTACTTAAGAGATCAATGAAATATTGTTAACTTCTAGGCTTTCCTGTTACATTAAAAGGTTCATGTATTAAAAGAAACAGTGGATTAAACAGCTGGACTGAAAAAGGCATTTCACGTCATCATCAAAGTGTGGTGTCTTCCTGTGTCATTTGGATGAAAACCTGCCCTGAAAGCTATTACCCTTCCATACATCTGGTCTCCCACTCTCAAAGGCTGTCTTATCCTCAGGAAACAATGAAAAGAAGTATCTCCAAGGAAGTAGGAAGTGTTGTTGGGCCGATGATGTAATTGGATTAGATATATTTATGTTCTAGTAGATCAGGGTCAGAGACTTGAATTGAGTTTGAAATTGCGTTATAATTCACCCTAACTGAAAAAAGAAAATTGGAAGAAATGACCTCTGGAATTACATATTTAAAATGTGAGCAAAGCAAGCCTGCAAAAACTTTGCCCTGAAATATACTTCCTGCCAGGATCAATATTGTAAATAAAGATTTCCACATTATTCCTCACTACAAGTAGTTGATAACAATAAACTGTGAGTCAAAGAAGAATATGTTGAAGAAAGCATATTTCTCTATATCTTTGTTATATCAGAAGAGGCAAGGTATTGGGATGAGAAACAATTACTTTTGAGATATTATATCATTTGAAATGTTACATTTTTATTGTTATTAAAAATATATTTGGAAACACATAAATATAATACATATAAATATATCAAATATATCAAACTGTATACTATTTATATATATATTTTAAAAAGAAATATATATTAGTAATTTTTTTATCCTTCTTAAAATATTATTTCTTAGAGAAAGGAATAGGCTGCTGCAGCAAACAAAAGGGGACTTTTGACCAAAGCTTAGTACATTTAGATATATGCATATACCAAAGCCAAATGAATATAGAAATTAATAATTTGGGATGCACAGTTTTGAAATGCCAATGTAAGAATATGGTCATATACAATAATTTTTAATACCCTTCCACTTTTTTGCTTTATCTAACATATATTCTACCAAATTTCTACAAAAAAGGAGATGTTAACTTTATTATCTCTATAGAGAAACAACATAGTTATTAGACTAGAAAACTATAGCTTTCAAAAATAAGGTGGCCTAAAGGGTCACCTGAATGATAGAATATCCTTTCTGTATCAAGACATTGCATTATGGAAGAAAACAAAAAGTTCCTCTATAATGAAGTGAAACCAAGGGGCATCATGAAAGTGGCCTATGGAAGAAAGAATTTGAAAATTCATGGTCTAATGATAAATTGAATGTGTTTTCACTCTAGAGGCAAGAAATAAAATCAATGCTATGTTTTCATTTAAAAATTATACCTGCAAGGTTCAAAGGAGGTTTGATATTTAAATAGAATGAACCGTTTGACACGTATGTCACTTAGTACCTTCCATTCTCAGGTGAAGTTCCTCAAGATCTATTGGTTATGTACTGTATTTTCTTCATTTTATATGTAAACATTTTACTGAACACTCTTTATCTTAGTTTCTTCATCCTTGGACTCAACTATTTAGTCATTACACTTACCAAGAACAGAAATTTTGTCAATATTAATTAAAAACTAAATAGCAATATCCTACCTTTTGCTATGGTCCCAATGTATCACCCTGAAATTCATATATTGAACCTTAACCCCTAAGGTGATAGTAGCAGAAGTGGGAGGTAAGTAGGCCATGAGGGTGGAACCTTCATGAATGGAATTACTATTGTTTTCAAAGAGACCCCAGAGAACCCCCCTTGCCTCTCTTAGCTTAAGAGAGGACCCTCACTAGAACCTGGTTATGCTGGCACCATGATCTTGGAGCTCCCAGGCTCCAGAACTGTGAGAAATAAAGGTCTATTATTTATAAGCCACTCAGCCTGCAGTAATTTTTTGTGACAGCATCCTGGACAAACTAAGACACCTTTCTATATGTAAAAATGAAATGAATATATATGTGTAAAATACCTAGCATGATTCCTGGCATATATATAAAATGAAATGGGTGTGTGTGTGTATGCACGCACACACACACACACAGAAGCATGTACATAGTTAATATAGGAACAACATGTTTTTGGAAAAATAATTTATAAAATGTTTAGTTATAAACATACTACAGGCCCAGTGCATGAATTCATGCATGGTAGGATCCTTAGGCCTGGCCGGTATTCAGGACTGACTGGGGCCATCTCGCCAAGTCCCAATCAGGGCCAAGCTGATCAGGACCTGCAGGCTGGGGGCGGAGAGGGAACAGAGGAGAGACCACAGGAGGTTGGCTGGCCAGCCCCCAGTGGGGCAATCAGGGCTGCTGGCTGGGAGAGGGACTGGCTGGGGGGAGGGGCCATGGGAGGCTGGCTGGCCTGCTGGGGGGAAGGACCAGCTGTGGGGAGGGGCCACAGGAGATTGGTCAGCCACAGGAGGTTGGCTGTGAGAGAGCACTGACCACCAGGGGGCAGCTCTGCATTGAGTGTCTGCCCCCTGGTGGTCAGTGCACATCATAGTGACTGGTTGACCAGTTTTTCTGGTCATTCCGGCCATTGGGTCATAATGGTTGCTAATGCTTTTCTATATATAGATTCCCAGGAATGAGATGGGGAAATTTTGTGATTAATATGATCATTTCACTGTCTCCTTTAACAATCTGTACCAAGTAATTAACTGAGTCACAATACCAACCACTTTGGTAACATGTGAATCTTAGTGGAAATTGTGAACCCACTTAACTCCTCTTTTGTCCCCTAGGGTCTCCAAGACTTCTCAATGGTCATGAAGGGGACACTAGGAAAAACACACCAATTCAGTATGAATCATTGAGATTAGAGTTTTTCAGACCCTTTCTATTCAAAGATTGTTCAGTTCTATTTGGGGGTCAGGTAGCATCCTGATTTGTCTGTAGTGCCTTATGTATATCTTATCTCACTATAACTCTTCTTCAGCCTGCACCCCAGGTAAGTGATGTTTACTTTCTTTCTCTTTGTTTGGGGAATTCGTAAATCTTCTTGTAGATATATTTTTAGCAAAGTATTACAACTTATGGTGCTCAACTTAATGAAGAGTTCTTTTATTAAACAACTTGCCATCTATATATATATATATATATATATATATATATATATATATATATATATGTCTAAGTGACTGTCTGACCATCCAACCGGCTGGTAGGTATGATGTGCACTGACCACCAGGGGGCAGACACTCAATGCAGGAGCTGTCGAGCTGTGGTGACTTGGCAGTAGCAGTTCTCAGGTGATGCAGCTCAGAACCAGAGAGAAGGGAGCCCCATTCCAGGGTGTGTCACCTCAGAACCGCCCTCTTGCAATCCAGGACCCCTTGGGTTATGTCAGAGAGCTGGTTTTGGCCCAATCCCCACAGGCCAGGCCAAGGGACCCACCGGCCAAAGGGAACCCACTCACTCCACAGATGCCCTTCAAGCTAGGGTGCCACCCCAGGTGCAGCCAGCCAGGGAGGGACCGCAGGAGGTTGGCTCCAGGGCGTGTCTGGCCTGTCTCGCCCAACCCAGCCCTGCTGGCCACCTTCTAATTAATTTCTTTTCAATGTGCATGAATCCATGCACCGGGGCACTAGTGTTATAAATAAATATTACATTGATAACTTTCCTACCAAAACCACCCATGACAAACTTTCAAGACATTTTTTTCATGTATCCACTTTTTTTCATCTTAAAATACTGAGCTCCTTCAGATCACAGTACCTGTGCATCTTCTGAAACACCAGATATCACTTATTAAAAACACAAATGATTAACTATGGAGATATTCGCATATAAGGCTAACAAAATGCATACTGATGGTGATAAAGGATTCAGGTATCTTTGCACTGGTGGTTTCTTTACCCCAACTCCATCAAAATATCTTAGCAAAGCACTGTATATTTAGTGGGCATCAATAAAAATTAATGAGGATTCTTACCACCTACAAAGAAACTTCACAATATGAAAAAGATAAATTAAGACGTGGCATTTTTAAGTTAAATGTCAGATATACATCTTGGGTCAAAGCTCCCTCCCTCCATGGAGTGAACTTGATGTAATAACTAATAAAATAGAAAATGCTTTCGACTGAGGACAGAGCTTTTCTATTTCCTCTGGCCATTCGGTTCCAACTAAATGGTGTCTTTTGAATCTGAGATCCAATTATCATCATTTGGGGAAAGATTCTGACTACCAATTTAATACAGTTCTTTTTTTAGCAGTCTGTGGATACATGGAGAGAAGGTAACCATGTCCTTATTTAGTACTAAAGTATCTACTTCGTGTAATAAGCAAATGTTGGAACTGAAGAAAGGGTATTCTGTATAATTTTATTCAAATGACAGATGGCATGCCCAGTAATTGGCCCAAAGTCCAGATTTCTGGTCAATTACTTATATTTGAGACCACTTTTTATATATCAACTTTTAGCCTCTCTTTCTTGAGCTTTTGCCCATTTCATAGTTTCTATTTATATAATGCCTATCTCTGAGGCATTTAATGTAATTTACATTATTCATTAATTGTGACAATATAACTGGCTGGGAATTTGTTCGTAATCCCTTTACAGTGATGGAAACTGAGGCAGCGATAATTTCAGTGGCTCTCATATAGTTCTACTGTCTCTCATTTGTGACAATTTGCTCTCACAGAGAAATTGTCACCTCATGTGTATTCAGCACTGGTAGGTCACCATATTCAAAAGTTTCCATACAGACTGGCTCAAACTTTTATAATTGGCAGCTCATTAACTGAGCGAGTTGCTTCAGTTTTTGCAACTGCAGGTAAATCTGGTGAGAAAAAATTTCCTCTGCACTCACTAAAGCACACATGAGGAGAAGATGGCACCGGTTCAAGAGCCCCACTGGCAAAACCAGGGCAGATTTTATTTTCTCATTATTAATCCATCATATTAGGCTGTGAAGCAGGTACAGGTGGTCCCCAACAGAGTTCTAGTAGCTTAATGTCTCAGGCAATAATATATGCCAGCAACGAGACTCAGGATCCAGGTCTAGTAATATGGGTCCTTGGAATCCTACTAACCACATTTCAATTTTCAATACATTTAGTAAAATAAAGGCATTAAACCTTCAATGGGAAGCCGCATAGATGACAATTGCAGCTCCTTGTGACTCGTGAGTCTCTGAGTCTATTTTTTACTATATACAAAATGAAAATAATACAGAGTGAGTCTCAAATCTTGCCTTTTTGAATAATCATTCTGAAAGTAAGCAATGAGGCACCCAAACTAAAATCTGTCCTATAGAGAAAACTTATTTTTAAAGAAAGATTTTATATATATACTAGAGGCCCGGTGCATGAAATTTGTGCACGGGGGTGGGAGGGGGTGTTGTCCTTCAGCCCAGTCTGCACCCTCTCCAATCTGGGATCCCTTGAGGGATGTCCAACTGCCCGTTTAGGCCCAATCCTACCGGGATCGGGCCTAAACAGGCAGTTGGACATCTCTCTCACAATCCAGGACTGCTGGCTGCCAACTGCTCGCCTGCCTGCCTGCCTTCCTGATTGCCCCTAACTGCTTCTGCCTGCCAGCCTGATCACCCCCTAACCACTCCCCTGCCAGCCTGATTGATGCCTAACTGCTCCCCTGCCGGCCTGTTTGCCCCTAACTGCCCTCCCCTGCTGGCCTGTTTGCCCCTAACTGCCCTCCCCTTCAGGCCTGGTCACCCCTAACTGCCCTCCCATGCAGGCCTGGTTCTCCCCAACTGCTCTCCCCTGCAGGCCTGGATCCCTGACCCAACAGCCCTTCTCTGCAGGCCCGGTCACCCCCAACTTTCATCCTCTGCTGGCCTGGTCACCCATAACTGCCCTCCTGTGCAGGGTTGATCACCCCCAACTGCCCTCCCTTGCAGGCCTGGTCCCTCTCAACTGCCCTCCCTTGCAGGCCTGGTGCCTCCCAACTGCCCTCCCCTGCTGGCCATCTTGTGGTGGTCATCTTGTGTCCACATGGGGGCAGAATCTTTGACCATATGGGGGCAGCCATCTTGTGTGTTGGAGGGATGGTCAATTTGCATATTACTCTTTAATTAGATAGGACAGAGGCCTGGTGCACGGGTTGGGGGCAGCTGGTTTTCCCTGAAAGGTGTCCCAGATCAGGGTGGGGGTTCCCTTGGGGCATGGGGTGGCCTGGGCGAGGGGCTTATGGTGGTTTGCAGGCTGGCCACACACCCCGGCAACCCAAGCAGAGGCCCTGGTATCTGGGATTTATTTATCTTCTATAATTGAAACTTTGTAGCCTTAAGTGGAGGCCAAGGTAGGCCAGGGCTGCGGAAACTTGGCTTCCACCATCTCCAGGGGCAACCCAAGCCTCCTGTTCTCTTCAGCTCCGTGGCTGCCACCATTTTTGTTGGGATTTATTTATCTTCTATAATTGAAACTTTGTAGCCTTGAATGGAGGCCTAGGCTGGCCAGGGTGTGGGGAAAGCTTGGCTTCCTCCATTACAGGGGAAACCCAAGCCTCCTGCTCGCTCCGTGGCTACAGCCATCTTGGTTGGGTTAATTTGCATACTTGCTCCTGATTGGCTGATGGGCGTGGCTTGTGGGTGTAGTGGAGTGATGCTTAATTTGCATATTACTCTTTTATTAGATAGGATAGTGGATGCATGCAAGAAAATTTTAGTATGAGAGCGAGCACATGTAGTAATCATGTTGAGTTTAAAATAACCAAACAGTAATAATCATAATAATTACTCAGTGGTACTAAAGAAATGAAAATGAGAGCATAGAATGTAAGTTACAATTGTTGATCCTTAATGGAGCATGGCTTAGCAATAACTGCTTTAAGATGCTATTGTTTGGTAGAGTCATTTCTGCAGATTCCTTTCGTACCTTATAATTCCTCCCTTTCCTATGAGTGGCCTAAATTTGATCTAAGTCACTAATGCCATATTTGAATGCTATTCTTAATTTTGATATTTTTAGAAAATAATCAGTACTAACCTATTATATAGCTACTGAATGGCTCAAATATTACAAACTCTAAATGTGTTATTTTTAATAGAGCCATGGCTAGCATGCATTAATGAAACAATTCGAACAAAACGGAAAAAACATGCTCACAATACATATTTATCATACCCTGCACAGAAGGAAATAAAGAAAAAACACTCACTCTCTATGCAAGAGAGCAGGAAGTAAGCACCATAGTTAGCAGTTAGATATGTAACACAGGCAACTTTGGCTCCCTGGGCTGAAACGGGAACATCTTTGAGGGATGTGAAGTAATACAAGCAGAAATGATAGATGGAGAATTTCTGCTTGAAACAATGCATGGAGAGTGTTATCCAAACCACCCTCTGGGAAAGCACATGCTACTTATTGTTCTCTTTGTAAAAGCAAGAGGAGAAAATCAATACATAGTTACAGAATATAGTATTAATCATTTTTTTTCAGGCTTGCTTTTCCAAAAGGCTTTTTTTTTTTAATATGGTCAATTGTACTTCTTACTATCCCAATGTTGTTGAGATCTTAATATTGTGCTTTTTTTCATTTACAAAATGAGTGTGATGCAATCTATCAGGGTTTCATGGATAATTGCTGCCTCAGATATACTGAAAGCACCTTCAGATTCCAGACTTTATTCTAGATGTACTGAGTAGGACTACCCTATACCTTTTGCTTCAGTAAAATTACCATAAACTTTGTTGTTTAAAAAAACACAAATGTACTCTCTCACAATTTTGGAGATCAGAGCCCAAAAAGAGGTCTCACTGGGCTAATGTCAGTGAGTCCACAGAGTTAGTTTCATCTGGAAGCTCTAGGGACAACCTGTTGCCTTGTCTTCTTCAGCTTCTATGGCTCTGGCATTCCTTAGAGCTTAGCTCCACCCTCCATCTTCAAGGCTCCTGGGTTAGCATCTTCACATCTCTCTTTCTCTTTCTGCTTCCATAATCAGATTGCCTTTTTTGATTCTGAATTCATGTCTCCTCTTTTAAGGGCCCCTGTGATTGATAATATTAGGCCAACATGGATAAAAAGGACAGGAGAAGATCCTTCACTTCCACCTGCCAAGTCCCTTTGCTATATAAGGTAACATATTCACAGGTTTTGAGGATTAGGCTTTTGACATCTTTGGGGCCACTATTCTGTCTACACATCAAGTTTTGGTAGAACTAGATGATCTCGCTCAACAATTAAAATTCTCTAATCCTATGTATTCACCAACATTTTTGTTGGTACATATAACAACTTATTTATTTACCCACCCATTAATTAATTAATTTATTCCTTCATTTATTGATTAGCCAACAAGCATTTTTTACACCTACTAGATGTGAGGCAAAGAGCAAGTCTATCCTATATAAAAGAATAATATGCAAATTGACCAAACGGCAGAACGACCCGTCGCTATGATGCACATTGACCACCAGAGGGAAGACGCTCAACGCAGGAGCTGTCCCCTGGTGGTCAGTGCATTCCCACAGGGGGAGCGCCACTCAGCCACAAGCTGGACTGATGGCTGGTGGGTGTAGCAGGGGTGGCGGGAGAGGCTCGGCAGCACTGCTAAGGACATCCCTGAGGGCTCCAGGACAGTGAAAGGGTGCAGGACAGGCTGAGGAACCCCCTCTCCCCCAGAGTGCATGAATGTCATGCACTGGGCCTCTAATAAAGACATAAAATGAATTAAAAAAGAAATGTCTACCCATATAGAATTTTACCTTTTAATATAGTTCCTAAACAAAATTCATGTATTAATCACCTAATTTGTGCAGGGTATGGTCCAATTATAAATAAGTAGACACACTTGATTCTCATGTATTAAACAAGCATGTAATGTACTATTTTTATTGAAATTATAGTTGTTATTCCAGAAGTGAATTGTAAGATAGTGTAAGAGGATACCCATGGGGATATATCGTAGAATTGTTAAGTTAAAAAAAAAAACCCCACGAAGTATATAAGACTACAGCATAGGGAACTATACCGAGCAATTGACATACTGCTAGGGTGTCAATAAAATCAAATTTTACCCGTTAGAAGAATAATGAGCTCTTTCCTCTCTACACTCAAGGGAGATTAATTCAAGAACATGTATTTTATGCATGTTCCTCACCTCTCTCTATAAAATAAAAGTACTAAAAGTGGTCACTTGGGGGTGGATATTACTTTACTTTTTATTCTTTCTTCTGAGAAGAAATGTGTTGTATAACTTCTATTACAGACAGAATAGCATAATAGACATTTTGTTATTTTAAATCCTGGCCAAGTGATTTCATGAATGTTCAATTAAAAGAATAGGTGTTTTTTATAATGATCATATCAGAACTGACAGAAAAGTTTCTCTGCTGTTAAAAATGTCCAAAGTTAGGCAACAATCTGTTAATGGAAGTGACAAATGACATCTAGATGCCTGGCCGGTGTGCCCCAGTGATTGAGCGTCCATGAACCATGAGATAAAGTTTCAATTCCTGGTCATAGCACATGACAGATTGCAGGCTTGATCCCCAGTGTGTGGCGTGCAGAAGGCAGACGATCAATGATTCTTTCTCATCATTAATGTTTTTATCTCTCTCTCCTTCTCCCTTCCTCTCTGAAATCAATAAAAATATATTTTAAAAATTAATAACTAACAAGTCACTGAAACTCTCATTCTCCATAGACATCCTTAAGAATTCCATCTTATCTTGAGCTCATATTCTCTATCTCTCCAAGTATATGTCTTCCCTGAAGCTACCACACATTTTGATCATAGCTGTTGTCCACTCTTCTCCAGGGATACTAGCAAAGATGTTCCTACACCATATGAGCACTTCTTTTGACTTCTGCTGTTTTATCTTCAGGTGTTCTGTGCTTTGAAGCTGCTCCTGAGATACCTAAGTATCCCTTTGAGTTTACTTCACGCTTTGAACTTTTCCTGGGCGCTCCTGTTTCTTCCAAGTTTGCCACAGTGTTTTCCATTCTCTTTACAATTAAATGAAGAAAGCCTGATGAGGTGATTTGAGCTTTATGTTCATATGAACTATTGGCTTTATGAAATCCCACTTTAGGAAGACATTTTAATTTTTACAGGAGCCATCAAGACCAAAAGCCTGTGCCTCAAACATCTGTGGATTAATATATGACATATCTGTCTGCAACATTCATTTTCCCTCATTCAGATTTAATGTACTATAAATAAACTGAATCACTGCTTTTGTATGATTGACTAGAATATGGGATTTGTGTTAGATGTTTTCAAGCCAAGTCTACAACTGCAAATAAAGTTTGTCCTTGTAACAGGTTACTTCAGGATCACCTAGCTCTAGAACCCTCCCTACAGAACCACACCGAAAGCATTTTTGACTGATCTGCTATCAAGGATATGTCTGTAGACGTTTGAGAATAACTGCCTACAAATACTAGAATTTAGCTTTGTTGGACCATCTTTCAGAGTCTTTTATCTTTGCGTCTCTATCAAACTTAGGCCTGAAGGGAAGAAAGCAGAGATTACTGTTGAATTATACGTTTTCTTCAACAGTAAGAAAAAAAGTTGAGAAGCAAAAACACCAGAATAAAAATTGGCTACATAAAAAACAAAACACACAACTGGATAATATTGATAAAATAATTTTTTAAACCCTAGCCAATATTTTTCTTGAACATTAAAAATATAACACATGTTTTGTTCTTTGATTCTAACATCCTCTCACCTGCAAACAAAATTTCTTATTCTTTCTGTTCCAGAATTTGAAATCTTAAGAAAGAAGTCTAGTTGGTCTGACTTGAGTCCCACGACCATCCCTTCGACCAAGGAGCGATGAGTTAGATTAATTTTTTCCATTCTGTGTAGCCAAGAAGGAAACAAATTTTAAAGGGAAATAAAGATGAAAGGGTGTTGGACAAAGAGAGCAAAAGCTCCTCCCCTGGATCTGGGTTCTAAGAGTAGCCTGGGTTTCTGAAGTGTGTGTGCTTACACCCTAACAGGAGTGTTTTACAACCAACATGTCCCGATTTTGTCTACCCAGAGTATTCATCACAGAAATCAATTTTAGTAAAGCTGTCAAATCAGCTGGGGTTTGAAGGGTCAACTTTTCCTAAGTTATCATCCTTTTATAAAATTTCATTGCATGAAACCCAACAGCCATATATTATATCAAACAATGTGTACAGATAATGAAATGGTTATTTCACATTGCCTCAAATCACTTACTTTTCAAGAATGGCCTAATTTATATCTCTCCCTAAATGTTATTTTCTCCTGAAACTATGTTTGATGCTTTCTTCAAACAGATCATCTTGTCTATTTGGAGATATACATTAGGAAAATGTTCAAATGAAATAAACCTATCTCCACTGTTCATAGACTCTTGTGTGAGAGTATCTTATAGCCCTTTACTTTTTAGAACAATAAACTGTTGCTTCCCATAGGCATGTACCTAATGTCTATAAGAAATGTATCAATTATCTTAATTGGTTGGGATATTAAAAAAGACAAGCCCAATGTTATTGGTTTTCCAACTACCATACATGATCAGTATGCTAGTGGTTAGATTATTTTAAAAATATTTTAAAGGAAATAAAAATTACTTTGACATAGCTGCTATTTTCTGACTATATAGTATTTAGGAGAAGAAAAAACACAACTGTCTGACTTCTATCCACCAATAGGATATAGGAATGTAACAAATATGGAAATGTGTATACATGTATGTGCATATATATATGTACTAGAGGCCCGGTGCATGAAAATTCATGCACTGGAGGGGGGGTCCCTCAGCCCGGCCTTCCCCCTCTCACACTCCGGGAGCCCTCAGGGGCAGGAGGCGACCTGGCAATCAGGGGAAGGCGATGCCCTCATCAAACCTCTGCTGCTGCCACTGCCGGCAGTGCAAGCCTCTGCCGGCCCTGGTTACCTGAGACTCGGGCGGCCCTGGGTGGCTGGGCAGCCACCATCTGAGGCTTGCCTGCACCTTGGGCCAGCCCTGGGCGGCTGAGGGGCTGGGGGGCTGGGGGACTCCAGAGGCAGGCACATGGAGTGGCTGAAACTTCTGGGGGCGGGCTCGGCCATGCCACGTGCCTGCCTCCCCAGCGGGGCAGAGGGGACTGGGTGCCGCAATCTTTGAGGACATGGCAGTCAATTAGCATATTCCCCTTTTATTAGATAGTATGTTTTCCATATATGTATATATATGTGTGTGCATTTATATATACCATATACTTTAACAACAAAAGCTTACTTAAAAGATCTAGCTTTAGACCCAATTAGTGAACCATAGTGAGCCCTATGCAGTTTTAAATATGATCTCTACTTAGGGAGGGAAAAGGCAGCAAATTTAGAGAAGTGCTTTGTGGATGTAATCTCTGACCTTGAGAGTAATTCTGTCATAGGTACCAGAACGCTTCCTCCCCATTCATATTTCTAGTTCTTTTGTGTTACAGAAAACATAAAGGAAAAAAGTAAAGAGAAATGTTTATCAAAAAATTAATCTTGGGTATTTTATTAGTCAAATTCTGTTTACTATGTCATCATAGGAAAGTTGTTCTTCGACCTGCTCTTATAGGGAGAAACATTGACTAACATCTCACAAACTAAAATATTAGGGTAGCTTCCTCAATCATCCCTCAGTACCTCTTGTAACCATAGCAACCCACATGTATAAAGGAGGAAGACAAGATGCTTCTAATTCTGTCTTGTCTAAGTGTACTCTCTGATATTTGATATTCCAAATGATTTATAGCTCCCGCAAATGTTGCATGTCATGTTATTATTTCCAAATTATTTAATTATTCTTCCTGCATTTGAAATTACAATGAGAGCTATGAAGCCAACAGATTATCAACTGTACCTTGATTTAAATCTCCCTATCTTGAATATAGTATTTGTGTTCTTGTAACTGAGAAAAAAATACTGTCTAGAAGACTGGACCTAGTGTCTCCATAGAATTGTATGAACCTGTAGCTTAGTCTTCTCAGAGGGAGGTAGAGTAAATGAATAAGATCAGGAAGAGAACATGTGGTGCAGTAGAAAGAGCATGAACTCTAGACTGGTATTGCTTGTTTTGAAACTCAATCCTACATATCCTATCCAGAAAGAATTTAGTCTAGTTACCCCATATCTGAGTCTCTGCTTACCTGATTTCAAAATAGGGATATTTATTAATATTTCTAAAGTACACTGAGATAAATTAATGAGATTACATATATAAATATTCTGGCATAAAGTGAACTGAACTATAAAAATATCTAGCCACTGATCTAAATCAGTCTTCCCTGCCTTTCAGTAATCATAAGACAAAGTAGAAAATTAGAGCTGTAACACTATTGGGATGACTGACAAACACAAAAATAAAATTCAGAAAAATAGTATTGCCTCAGCTAAAGCTAGAATTCCTGTTGGTATGTTGACATCAATTCCAATGTGACAAAGCCAGATATTGTTCAGGATGTGTCTGTTGAATAGTCTATAAATCTTCTGAGTCTCAGTCAGCTAGTCCATGCAGCTCTTCTCTTAGCAACATCTGGAGAAAGCAGCTTGATGAGGTAGTCCCACTGAGCTTTCTAGGGTGACAGTGATGCTTTAAACCATTTAAAGGAGCTGATTCTTACCCTTGCTGATTTGGCTCACTGGTTAGAGCATTGGCCTGTGGACTGGAGTATCTCAGGTTCGACTCCAGTCAAGGATACGTACCTCGGTTGCAGGCTTGATCCCTAGCCCTGGTCAGCATGTGTGGGAGGTCAGCATGTATCTCTCTTACATTGACATTTCTCTCTCTCTGTCTCTCTCCCTCCCTTCCACTCTCTCTAAAAATCTATGGGAATATATCCTTGGATGAGGGTAAACAAAACAAAACAAAACAAAAGCAAAGGCTGTCTGCTCAGCAGGGGTCTGTCTAATAAATAAATAAATAAATAAATAAATAAATAAATAAATAAATAAATAAAGGAGCTAGCTGGATCCTTTAAAGGTCCAGACTCTCTAGAGATGCAGTAAGAAAGCAGGTCTGGAGACTGGGGAATATGGTACCTCAGTGGTTCCCTCAGCATCTCACACTGTTCCATGGGGCAGATACAACCCACCTGAGATCTGTGTTCAATGTGCACTCTCATATTTCCCATGGCTGACAGAATAGAATGCTATAGCACAAAAGCCTCCAGTCCCTCCCAAGCATTTCTCTCCCAGGCACCTAAGGAACTTGGAAAAAGTCACAAATGTCTCTTCAAGAACAGCCTCAGAGAGCCCCAAATTCCTTCAGGTTAGCTGTGCAAAAATAAACTTTAGAGCAGCCTCTGGATTATTATTTCAGTAACCATGTTATATTCTGAGAAGTGAATTTTAAGCCACCAAGGTCATGGTGATATGTTAGTAGTCATTTTCTAGTTGTCATGGGGAGGGAGGAGTAGCATAGAGCCTGCATTCTGCGTCAGCTGACAATGGTTCTAATCCCAGCTCAGTCACTAGGCAATTATGTGAACATATGTGAATCACTCAATAGCTCTGGACCTAAGGGCCCTCAGCCATGCAGACTACATTATTTCTGAGCTCCCACCCAGGACTAAGATCCTACGATCTGTACTCTCATTTTGCTCTGACTTGGATAGCCAGGCAAATTGAATGCTCTCTCAGAGGTGTTAACTAGCTTCCCTGAGAACACTCACACACAGGTTATTAGGTAAATAAAAAAGTGTTTTCATTTGTAGAAATAACCTCTTTGCACTATGCTTCACATAAATATTTAGTGCATTAATATTATAAAGTTTATGTATACAACATTGCCTATTCATTTCATTTTATTCAGCAAATGTGAATTTTGCAAACATGATATGCACGGCAAATAGATCAAATATATAATAAGTATATAATTTATCAACTTTGAGGCTCTTTAAATACTTCCAAAGTGAAAACACCAATTTAATTTTTTTTCTTTTACCAACATCCAAAATGGGAAATAAATGTAAAACTGTTATTATTTGCAGATGACATGGTACTGTATATAGAGAACCCTAAAGATTCCACCAAAAACCTACTAGAACTAATAAATGACTTCAGTAAAGTAGCAGGATCAAAAAATAAATATTCCAAAATTGGTTATATTTTTATACACCAATAATAAACTATCAGAAAGGGAAACTAAGAAAACAATCCAATTTACAATTGCATGAAAAAAATAAAATAAAATACCTAGGAATAAATTTAACCAAGGAAGTAAAATATCTGTACTCAGAAAATGATAAGACCCTGAAGAAAGAAAATTAAGAAGATACAAATAAATGGAATCATATACCACGCTCATGAAAATGAAGAATTAACATAGATAAAATGTCCATACCACCTGAAGCAATCTATAGACTCAATGCATTTTAATCAAAATACAAATGGTGTATTTTGCACAACTAGAACCAATAATCCAAAAATTTATATTTATATTATAAAAGGCCTATGGCTGTAACACTGTAACACTGTAATGACCAAACGACCAGTCACCTGGAGGTGCATTGATGGGTCCTGCCCGTGGTGGTGCGGCAAAAGGAGTCTGGGGTCCTGCCCACGGCGGCACGGCCGAGGGAGCCTGGGTCCCATGGCGCGGGGGGTCTGGGTCTCACACGATTTCATGCACTGGGCCTCTAGTGAAATTATGAATACCCTGAATACCTACAGTAGTGTTGATATAGAAGGATAAAGTTGAAGGTATCACTCTACTTAATATCAAGCTATACTTAAAGGTTACAGTAATCAAAACAGGATGGTATAGGCAAAAAACAAACAAACAAACAAAAAAAACCAACAAAAATCCAGACATATAGATACATGGAACAGAGTAGAGAGTTCAGAAATAAACTCATGCCCATATGGCCAATTAATATTTGACAAACGAGGCAAGAACATATAATGGGGTAAAGGCAGTCTATTCAATAAATGATGCTGGGAAATCAGACAGCATATACATGAGAAAAAAATAAAACTAGACAACATTCTTACATTATATATAAGAATAAACTCAAATTGGATTAAATATTTAAATGTAATATTCAAAACCATAATACTCCTAGAAGTAAAACATAGGCAGTCAAATCTCAGACACTCCATCAGGCAAGGGAAATAAACAAACAAACCAAATGGGACTATATCAAACTAAAATATTTTTGCACAGCAAAGGACATCATCAACAAAACAAAAAGATAACCTACTGGATGAAAGATGTTCTCCAATGATACATCTGATAAAGCTTTAACATAAAAAAATTATGAAGAACTCATATTATTCAAAACCAAAAACAAACAAGCAATCCAATAAAAAATGAGCAAAGGACCTGAATAGACACTTCTTTAAAGAGGACCTACAGATGACCAATACACATATAAAAATATGCACAACATCACCAATCATCAGAGAAATGCAAATTAAACCACAATAGATATCACCTCATGCCTTGAGAATGGTTGTCACCAATAAATCCACAAATGACAAGTGTTGGTCAGGATGTTGAGGAAAGAGAATTCCAGAGCACTGTTGGTGGGAATAAAGATTGATGCAGTATGAAAGTTCTCCAAAACAATAAAAATAAAACTTCCTATGATTCAGAGCACTTCTGAGGATTTATATGAAGAAACCCACAACACTAATGTAAAATAATATATGCATTCCTATATTCACTGTAGCATTATTTACAACTAGAGGCCTGGTGCATGAAATTCGTGCACTTGGGGGGGACCCTCAGCCTGACCTGCGCCCTCTGGCAGTCTGGGAGCCCTGAGAGGATGCCTGACTGGTGGCTTAGGCCCACTAAGCTGTCAGTCGGACATCCTTAGCATTGCCACAGAGGAAGGAGAGGCTCCCACCACTGCTGTTGTGCTCGCCAGCTGTGAGCCCAGCTTCTGCCTGAGTGGTGCTCCCACTGTGGGAGCACACTGACCATCAGGGGGCAGCTCCTGCATTGAGTGTCTGCCCCGTGGTGGTCAGTGCACATCATAGTGACCGGTCATTCCACTATTAAGTCATTTGCATATTAGCCTTTTATTATGTAGGATATGCTGTAGATGAGGCCCCCTAGAACCATAAGAAATGCAAAAATTCACTGTTAACTCATTCTCGAATTGCCCCCCTTAAAATCAAATTGCCCCCCTGTGGGGCATGTGCTGCACCTTGGGAACCACTGGGCTTGACACTTTTCCTCTCTGAGCTTCATTTCTGAATACATATGCATATACCATGGGAACTGTAATCTCTTCTCCACCTACCTCACTGGGTTGTCATGAGGAGGTTCTGAGCTAATAAACCTAGAAATGTTTCATCAAGTAAGTGATGTCTAAACGTGAAGGGATTGTTATTTTTAAGCCCATGGGTACCCTCGCAGGTAGCAGGTGCTGATTAGGGGAGGAGGGCATGATTGTTTCCTGGGACTGTAGCTATGGAAGCTTTGCAGAGGGTTCCGCAGGCCTTGGAGGGGCGGGCTCTGGTCAGCAGCCCTGTAGCAGTGGTCGTCCCTGGAGGCACTGGCAAGGGGCAGGGAGTTAGGCAGGCGACAAGCCGAAGGGGGAGTAACTGTCGAACCTTCCCGCTTGGCGCCATTCTTTAAATTGTATGTGGCTGTTTCATAGCTGTACCTGCTCAGGGCGGGCTCTAATCTCCTGGAGCAGGGTGGGGGCCGGGCCAGGGCAGAGCCAGGCGGGCTAGGAGGGCGGGTTTAGCCATGCCTCCAGCGAGGTTCAGCGCACTTCTGTTGTGGAGATGGTGCTGTTGCTGTCGGGGGGGGGAAGGGTCTGACCCTGGGGGGCCGCTCAGGCCTGCCTCCACCTGGGTCTGGAGTTGTAGGGAGGAGCGGCATGCCTGGCCCCATCGGAGGGGGCCTGGCAGTGGCAGGCCTTGGGCCCCGGGTGCCTTGGGGGCACAGACAGGTGGTTGCTAGCGTGCTATTGTTGTGGATGCCCCTGGCGGGGGTGGTGGGGGAAGAGATCGGGAGTCAGAGGTGCGGGCTGCAGCTACCCCCAAGGCTGGATCGTCTCCCATCCAGTCAGCCTCCCCATCTCCCCGGGGGTGCAGGGGCTGGGGTAGGGTGTCTGTCCGTCCCCCCGGGAGTGCGGGGGCTTGGGTATGGTATCCGTGAAGGGGGATTGGAGGATTGGAAGAGCTCCCTATGGCCACTTCCTCTTCCTTCTTTGCAGTCCAGGCTCCTGTCAGGCCCTCTTCTCGGACCCTGGGAACTTGGCTCCAGCGGCAGGCCCCCTGCTGCGTGTGCATCAATATGTAAATTGGTCATTACGGGGACACCGTAATGGCAATTGGCATAATACCTCTTTATATGTATAGATAGCCCATCAATAGATAAGTGGATAAAAATGTGATGGTACATATATATAATGGAATATTATTCAGTCGTAAAAAATGAAATCTTATCATTTATGACAGCATGGATTGATCTAAGAGAGTATCATGCTAAGTGAGATAAGTCAGTCAGAGAAAGACAAATGCCATATGATTTCACTTATATGTGGAATCTAAAGAACAAAATAAATGAACAAAATTGAAACAGACTTAAGACATAGTGTGTGGACTGCTGGTTGCTAGTGTTTTGGGGACTGGTTGAAAGAAGTGAAGGGATTAAGAAGTACAGACTGGTAATTATAAAATTATCACAGGGCTGTAAATGACAGCATAGGGAAAGAGTCAAGAATATTGCCATCACTATGTATAGTGGCAGGTGGGTACTTGAAATACCAGAGGGAGCACTTTGTAAAGTATATGATTGTCTAACCACTATGCTGTATACCTGAAACCAACACAAAACAATATTAAATGTAAACTGTAATTGAAAAAAAAAAAACACTATTTTTCTCCTTTACCTCTAACTATTTAACAATTGTCTTCATTTTTGTTTTGATGCCCAAATTACATTTTTGATTAATTTATTTTCAAATTCTACATATATTGTGCCAGCATCTCTGGTGAATCATTCATTCACCAATTACATCCCCAGTGGATAATATAATGACTTGACTTTACCAGAACTGCAGCTGTTAGTCATGAATGGATTTCTTCATGACAGATCTAGCAATGCTCACGTGCTATGATGCCAGTAATTGTAGATCACAGCTTCTACTGCCTCTTATCCCTGAGCACTACATGGTTATACTGCTTAAATTCACATCTATCATACATCATTTCCATAATATTTCATTGGAGCCAATTTCTGGATATGGTACAATATTATCTGCAAATTCATGGCATCCTTGGCTCATGATAAATGATGACAGACCTGAGGCTAATCACTTCCATAATTCTAGTTCAATTGCAGCTATGAAAATACTTAGACAAAAACATACCAATGATCCATTTGAAATGCTTCTGTAGGGGCAAAATGTTGCCAGTGGTATATTTATATATACAATCACTGAAACAGAAAGAACCTGTGTCTATTCAGATCGAATTGTCTATGTCCATTTTTTTTTAATTTTATACTTTAACTAGAGGTCCGGGGTGCACAAATTCATGCACGTGTGGGTTCCCTCAGGGTGGCCTGCGGAGATCGGGCCCTAGCTTGCGCTCCTGGCCTCGCAGCCCCGCAGCCCCACCTGGCACCGCACCTTGGCCTGGCGCAGCCTGCTCTCCCCGCCCCCCACTGCCACCACTGATCGCTATCTGCAGGGTGATTGGCAGGGTGATCAGGCCCCCGCTTGGACCTGCCTTGATCTGGTGTCGCCTGCTCACCTGCTCCACCATCCCACTGTGGTCCCACTCTCATCGGGGCCCATCAGGGCCAGCAGCACCTCCACTGTCACCTGCTGCCAGTGCTGCATCACCGAGGCCTGCCATGTTCCATGCCGCCCCCTGGTAGTCAGTGCACGTCATAGCAAGGGGTTGAACTCCTGGTCGGTAGAACTCCAGCCCAAGGGGACAATTTGCATATGAGGCTTTTATTATATAGGATTTGTTAGAATTAGTGAGCCCCTTTATAAAACCTGTATTCATAACCACAATAAAAATAGATGCTGAAGAAACTATTTATAATGAAGAAAGCTGAACTAATAATTGCTTTATCAACCTATACCAATATATATGATTTTAATTTGAAGATCTTATGCTTTTATACATATGAATTGCACATGGGCAAAGAAAACCCAGATAAAGAAACATCGTGCTTATTATCTCAGGAATATTGGAGGAGTCTTAGGTATATCAATAATAATCCCTTAAGAAGACACAGAGAAAGGTGTCTAATCTTCTTGTGCACAAAAAATAAGTAGATTTCAATACTAATGTCATCTATGGGAAACCTATCGTAAGTCAGCCACCCTATTTCACATAATATATACACTGAAGGCCTGGTCTCAAAGGCCTCAAGCAGCGAAGAAAACAAGGAAACATAGATGCCAATAATATGATCTGTGCTCTTTTACATATCATGTGCAAATACCTGCTGAGATGCCCAGCTCTGCGTGAGCAGAGCAGGAAAGGCATTACTTATGAGGAACATGTATCCTTTTCTGAATATCCCAAAAGTTCTCAGATGGACAGAAGTATGTCATCACAGAGGCAATAGAATATTAATAAATTTGCATCTTGACTTACATATACAGACTTTTGCGAATTTTATCAACATACGTCAACCAATCAAAGTTAGTTCACAGAGAAGTGAGCTCACTAAAGCAGTTTTCAACAATAGAATATTAATAAATTTGCATCTTGACTTACATATACAGACTTTTGCGAATTTTATCAACATACGTCAACCAATCAAAGTTAGTTCACAGAGAAGTGAGCTCACTAAAGCAGTTTTCAACATCAGGAAACCATAACATTGAACTTAGAGTCAGAGTTGACTTTGCATGGAAGTACAATACTAAAAGCCACAAGGCTTCTCTTTCTGTCTTTCTTTCTTGGCATCCTAGCAGCTATAACATATATGGATCAAGTAAATAATAATGAGTTCATGCAACCACAATAACAGTAAGGCATATATATATATATATGCATCAAGAGCTGGGAATACCTGTCGCTAAGATAAACAAAGAAGACATTTAAGTTAAAATGTCCAGTACTGTTTGACATGTAAGTTAGCAGTTTTACACAGAAGAAACTTTAAGATGCCTACATGATATCTCAGGTCTGATTTACATTAGTTATTCTGACTATATGTACTTTTGCATGATTTCTCTCCAGTCAATGATAGACCATAATAGAGAATTGATTTAAACTGTTCAATATATCCGGCTGGAGACATTCAGGCAACATTCAAACTGCAAAGTAACATTGAAAGTGCAAATCAAATGCAGCGTTTATAGAGCGACTGGTTTCAGAATTATGCATATGATATATACCCCACATGTCTTTGTGGATGCATCCCTTAGTCTCGTGATCATGCAGAATGTGGATGGACAAATCCCAAATTGCTACCAACATGTTATTAGAATTGGCTGAATGCTTTGAAACAATGCCAACTCTGGTAAAAATTCACTAGAGTTTAAAGAAGTCTTAGAAACTTTCTTGCCAGAGTTAAATATGAGTTTTTATAAAAAGGAAAGGCAAAAATATAAAAGCTATTTTTACTAACAAAAGAAAAATTTCAGGTAAAGATGTAAAACTATAGCTTTTAAGGTGAGAACATTGGAACTGAGAAAACATATAGTACTTTTAAGAAAAAATAGAAAACGAAAAGATCTTGAGATGGAGACAAACCATTTACAGACGAAGGTGAATAATATGACCCTGAGTCAGGAATGGTTAAGCTTAAAAGTCCATTTCTTTCAAGTTTGGATGTTTCCATGTTACCATATTATTATTTTAATTAATTTATTTGTTCTTCTATCCATTTATCAAGCCTTACTTAGTTTTATTCTATGTATATTCACTCAACATTTATTAAGTGTTATCCATGCTGACTATTTTGCTACATCCTGGGGTGGGGATTTTGAGATTCTGTTTATGGAGGATAGATAGACAACAGCAATTCAACATAAAATGACCATGTGAGAGATAATTATGTTGTCATTGAAGAATTATTTCACCTTTTATATGACATGATTTTGTTGTTGTTTTGTAACCAGATGTATATTTATAGTATCCAGAAACTACAGTGGTTTCTTGTGGAATTTGTATGCTTGAAGGGAGAAGGGTATATATAAATATTGTTCATTGGAAGTACATTTAATTAGATAGTATAAAATGAAATTATGTTTCTTTCCACTCAATATGTAATAGTTCTCAAAACTTAAAATTCCGAAATGAGAGTTCATTGTTTAAGACCTAGACCACATTTGTTAAAGGTTATAAAAAAAGACAGTGTCAATATCATCTTTTTCTATCTAGTTAAAACAAAGTTGAAATGCTGTTATTTAAAAACATGCTTAACCCTAACTGGTTTGGCTCAGCAGATAGAGCATTAGCCTGCGGATTGAAGGGTCCCAGGTTTGATTCCAGTCAAGGGCATGTGGGCATATCCCCAGTGGGATGTGTGCAGGAGGCAGCTGATCAATGTTTCTAACTCTCTATCCCTCTCCCTTCCTCTCTATAAAAAAATCAGTAAAATATATTTTTAAAAAATAAAAAATAAAATAAAAACATGCTTAGCTTAAACACTACCCATGAGAAGCCATCTGATCTCTTTTTGTCTTTTGAATCCATCCTTTATTCTGATGTTAAATCTCAAGTATTTTCTCACAAAGGCAAATTTCTAAGTTTTAACCTCAAGAGCTTGAAAGAAAAAAATACATAAAATCTCTTAAGCACATCAGGTACATTTCTCCGGAGTGTACTTGACATGGGGAAATGACACTTACATCATGATGACACTTAGAACTGAGAGAAAATACACATTAGCACATATTTGTTAGAATGAATTAGTCAATAAGCATTTATTGAGTAATATGCCTTTAAGTTCTTTCTCTAAAAGGCAAAATAGAGCCCTACTTAGTTTGGCTCAGTGGATAGAGTATCAACCTGCAGACTGAAGGTCCGGGGTTCAATTCCTTCAAGGGCATATGCCTGGATTGCAGGCTCGATCCCCAGTAGGGGGCATGCAGGAGACAGTCGATCAATGATTCTCATCATTTATGTTTCTATCTCTACCTCTCCTTTCCTTTCTGAAATAAATAAAAATATATTTTAAAAATAAAAGGCAAAATATATTAATCATAAACAAGCATATTCCTTGATTTGGAACTTTTTTGTGTGTACTTGACAGCTAATGGTATTTTTTTTAAAGGCAAGCCATTCCACTTAGTGTTGGCAGAGTGTTATTGCATTATTTATACTATTACAGCAGTTTTAATATAAAAGCAGAGATTATTTATACAACAGATTTAGCTCTGCCTAGGTGGCATTGCTTCCAAATGCTATAATGAAGAGCAAGATGTAGAAGACACAACACCTGTTGTATGTGTGCTGATTATTTAACCTTGGAGGCAAGTCTAGACACAATTGTCTACAATAGAGAAGTCCTGTGCTAAGAGACAAATGATCACTTCAACTGAGTTAGAGATCTTTTCTAACTGCTAGAACAGAAATGCTCAAGTCTTCTCTAATTCTATACAAGCTATTTTATTATTTAGAATAAGGCTTTGCACAGAATACATGTCTGCCTCTTCTTCAATATTATTAAATGGTCATTAGAGGCTGCTGCATATGAAACGTATAAGTGAAATGATATGAGAGGTGCAGTGTTTCAGCAGACAAGATGATAAATTGCTTTGAGGAGAGTTGGATCAAAGCAAAATAGCAATAAGAGCCTACAGTAGATGCAACCTTCATAGAGAACACAATAACTTAGTTGTCACAGGTAACTGCTTTTTTGGACGGCTGACAGTAAAATAAGTGCAAAGCTAATTCTATGGAATGACTCAAACCAAACCATTGGCTTAAAAGTACACTCTCTCACTAATGTCAATGTTGCCACATGCTCATCTGGACCACTTCCCAACAAACATAGAAATATCCCCACTCATAAGATTCAAAGGGCATCAGTTGGCATTGGTCCACAGGTTTAGAGCATTGGACATGATTTTCTGAATTCTGAAAGAAAAGTTGGAAATATGTTTATTTGATTTTATAATAGCCTTCATCTTCTCCTTATAGGTGTCCCACTAGGATATGAAAAAGGAGTCAGAGTGACAGTGAAGTTAAGACTCAAGCACTAGGCATATTTGAATTTGTGAGGGAGGCATCACTTTTCCCAGGTTGTTTTCTCTCCTAGAGGATCCTGGGAATGAAGGGGAGAGAAAGAGAAAAGAGAGAGAGAGGGAGAGGAAGAGGGAGAGGGAGATGGAGAGGGAGAGAGAGAGAGAGAGGGAGAGGGAGAGGTAGAGGGAGAGGGAGATGGAGAGAGAGAGAGAGAGAGAGAGAGAGAGAGAGAGAGAGAGAGAGAGAGAGATTTATCTGGAATCTATGTAGCTCTTTCAATGCAAATGAGCTGATGCTGCTTGCCCTGGAAGAAGCTTAACTACATACAGCACAGGTAGATAATAAGTAATATAGGGACAGTGTTTTAAGGCAGTGGTTTTCAACCATGGCACTTTAGAATGACCTAGAAGAGTTAGTTTATAATAATCCAATTCTGGGTCCTAACCCAGACCAATTAAATCAGAATTTCCAGAAATATAAATCTTCATAGGTAATTTTAATATGAAGCAAGGGTTGGGAAACTACCAGTATAAGTATATAGAACAAGATGATATATATCTTGATAAAACTGAATATTTATCATGTTATTTGAATTTATAAAGTTTGAATTTGTAAACATTCTATGGTGATTAAAAGACTCCATGCCTCAACCAACAGAAATGGGTATAATAAACATTGTGAGAAGACCCACTGTCCTCAAGGCACTTCACATAAATGTAATGAGGTTCCATCAGATGCTAAATTGTCTTTACATGCTCTGACATAATGCTACATCTTAAAGGCTCAGTGTACAACTTGTTTTCTCATGCTAACATATGTGTATTTTATCAGCTGTCAGACATTTAACAAATTGTATTGTTTATATTTTTGTTAGTGTTGTTATGTGGGGCGAAGTGTGAAGATAACTTGAAATGCTCCAAGATGCATGCTGTTGTCCTGAACTATCACTATACTTAAGTCATAGTTTAGTTCTCAAGGTTTTGGTGACGACTTGACATATCTGGATATTATTACCTTCTTTCTAAAATTGAGTTAATGTCAAACATCTGAAATAAAAAGATATCTTGAATAGCTGCAGCAATCCCAAGAAAGAAGAACAAAATCAGAGGGATCTCAATACCAGATATCAAGCTGTATTACAAAGCCACTGTTCTCAAAATTGCCTGGTACGGGTGCAACAAAACACATTTAGACCAATGGAATAGAATAGAGAACCCATAAATCGACACAAACCACTATGCTCAATTAATATTTGACAAAGGAGGCAAGAACATACAATGGAGACAAGAGAGTCTCTTCAATAAATGGTGTTGGGAAAATTGGACAGATACATGCAAAAAAATGAAACTAGACCACCAACTTACACCATACACAAAAATAAACTCAAAATGGATAAAGGACTTAATCATAAGATGGGAAACCATAAAAATATTAGAGGAATCCACAAGCAGCAAAATCTCAGACATATGCCAAAGCAATATCTTCACCGATATAGCTCCTAGGGCAATGGAAACTAAAAAGAAAATAAACAAATGGGACTACATAAAAATAAAAAGCTTCTGTACAGCAAAAGAAACCATCAACAAAACAACAAGAAAGCCCACTGCATGGGAGAACATATTTGCCAATGTTATCATCGATAAGGGTTTAATCTCCAACATTTATAGGTATCTCATACAACTTAGCAAAAGGAAGATTAACAACTCAATAAAAAAAAAATGGGCAATGGACCTAATTAGATACATATCGAAAGGGGTCTTAAGGAAGGAGAAGAGACATATGAAAACATGCTCAAAGTCACTAATCATCTGAGAGATGCAAATCAAAACAACAATGAGGTACCATCTTACACATGTCAGAATGGCTATCATCAACAAATTAACAAATGACAAGTGCTGGTGAGGATGCGGAGAAAAAGTAACCCTCATGCACTGCTGGTGGGAATGCAGACTGGTGCAGCCACTGTGGAGAACAGTATGGAGTTTCCTCAACAAACTAAATTTGACCCCAGTGATTCCACTTCTAGGAATATATCCCAAGAAACTAGAAACACCGATCAGAAAGGATATATGCACCCCTATGTTCATAGCAGCACAATTTATCATAGCAAAGAATTGGAACAGCCTAAGTGCCCATCAGCAGATGAGTGGATTAAAAAACTGTGGTACATCTACACAATGGAATACTACACTGCAGTAAAAAAGAAGGAATTCTTACCATTTGCAACAGCAGGTATGAAACTGGAGAGCATTATGCTAAGCGAAATAAGCCAGTCAGAGAAAGATAAATATCACATTATCTCATTCATTTATGAAATATAATGAACAACATAAACTGATGAACAAAAACAGATCCAGAAACAGAGAAGCATTGATTAGACCATCAAACCTCAGAGGGAAGGAAGGGGAGCGTAGGGGTAAGGGGGGGAGATCAAGCAAAGGACTTGTGTGCATGTATGTAAGCCTAACCAATGGACACAGACACCAGGGGGTGAGGGCATGAGTGGGGGAGTAGGGGTGGGGGTCAATGGGGGAATAAGGACACATATTTAATACCTTAATCAATAAAGAAAAAAAATCTATCCTATCTAATAAAAGAATAATATGCAAATTGACCATACATCTGCTACACCCACCAGCCAATCAGGAGCGAGTATGCAAATTAACCCAACCAAGATGGCTGCAGCCACAGAGCAAGCAGGAGGCTTAGGTTTCCCTGGCAATGGAGTTAGCCAAGCTTCCAGCATACCCTGGCCAGCCCAGGCCTCCACTCAAGGCTACAAAGTTTCAATTATAGAAGATAAATAAATCCCAACAAAAATGGCAGCAGCCACAGAGCTGGGGAGAGCAGGAGGCTTGAGTTGCCCCCGATGATGGAGGAAGCCAAGCTTCTGCAGCCCTGGCCTGCCTTGGCCTCTGTTCAAGGCTACAAAGTTTCAATTATAGAAGATAAATAAATCCCAACAAAAATGGCTGCAGCCACGGAGTGAGCAGGAGGCTTGGCTCTGCTCAAGGCTACAAAGTTTAAATTATAGAAGATAAGTAAATTCCAGATACCAGCATCTCCACTTGGGGTACCAGGGGGCGTGGCCGGCCTGCAAACCACCACAGGCCCCTCACCCAGGCTGCTCCACACCCCAAGGGAACTCCTACCCTGATCTGGGACACCCTTCAGGCAAACCAGCTGGCCTACACCCATGCACCAGGCCTCTATCCTATCTAATAAAAGAGTAATATGCAAATTGACCATCACTCTAACACACAAGATGGCTGCCCCCATGTGGTCAAAGATGACTGCTGCCATGTGGACACAAGATGGCTGCCACAAGATGGGCAGCAGGGGAGGGCAGATGGGAGGGACCAGGTCTTCAAGGGAGAGGGGTTGGGGGTGATCAAGCCTTCAGGGGAGGGAGTTAGGGGTGACCAGGCCGGCAGAGGAGGGAAGTTGGGGACAACCGGGCCTGCAGGGAAGGGCAGTTGGGGGGGGGACCAAGACCTGCAGGGCAGGGCAGTTAGGGGTGACCAGGCCTGTAGGGGAGGGCAGTTAGGGACAAACAGGCTGGCAGGGGAGCAGTTAGGCATCAATCAGGCTGGCAGGGGTGTGGTTAGGGGGTGATCAGGTTGGCAGGCAGGCAAGCAGTTGGGAGCCAGCAATCCTGGATTGTGAGAGGGATGTCCCAGATTGGAGAGGGTGCAGGCTGGGCTGAGGGACACACCCCACCCCAGTGCACGAATTTCGTGCACTGGACCTCTAGTATATATATAAAAGCCTAAGCGACCGAATAACCAAACAACTGGTCAACCAGTTGCTATGATGTGCACTGACCACCGGGGGGCAGACACTCAATGCAGGAGATTCCCCCTGGTGGTCTGTGTACTCCTACAGTCAACCTCCCACTGCTGGCCAACCTCCTGCAGTCCCTACCCCCAGCTGGCCAACCTCCCGCTGTCCTTCCCCCTGGTCAGCCAAAGTCCCACAGCCCCTCCCCCAGGCTTGCCCCTCTCCCCTCCCCCAATCAGCCCCGATCGCCAGCCAGGCTGAGGGATCCTACCCATGCACGAATTCATGCACTGGGCCTCTAGTAAAAAAATAAAAAATAAAATTGAGTTAATAATATTTACCATGATCATATAGTATGGCCATTTTGAAGAGGATGTTAAACATGAAATAACAATTTAGAGTGTGGATACATGTAATATTTAGCAAGGAGTTACTTTGATATACTACTTGGCATCAATTTTCCTTGATATTTCTCTTATATTGAGCACATGTTCATTTGGCTTATAAGCTGAGGACCAGACATAAGACTAAAAGTTTTGGAAGAATATGTGATGAGGCTGAGCTAGTTATTTCCACTTTGAGCCTGGGTGATGAGGGTGAAGCTGTAGTCTTCCTGCAAAGTGAGGTTCCATCTTATCCAAAATCCAGGAAGTAGAGGGATAAGAGAAACTTCAGATAGTTTTTAGGGAATCTGAAAGTAAAGGGTGATAACTCTTCACATCAGAGGAATATTCCGGGAAGATTAAAATCTTGTGCCCAGAAACCCATGGGAGAAAGAATGTTGAAAATTAACATTAAGTAGAGGATCTGAGCTCCATCAGAGAGCTTCTGGAGCCATAACAGTGGCCCCCAAATAAATAACAAGTGAACATTGCTAGATTTCATGTTTGGGAAGAACACTGGTTTTTTTATGCAACCTTCATGCAATAGAAGATGAGACAGGACCAGGCATACTTCAGTGGAAAGATGGCCAATAAGGGTCAGATGTTCCCTCCTTCAATCCTGTGGCAAAATGTAAGCATCCCCACTAAGACTCCTTCATATTTTAGGGAATAGCAAGCAAATGGTAGAAAGAAATTCCATCTGGCTGACATTTCTTTTTACCATCTAACCAAATTGAATTTAAAATAAAAATTGGTTTTGTTATGTTGTGGTAAATTCAAACTTCACGTTTGCCTGAATGTGTGGCCTAGATTCGCACCTAACTTGGAATGTTAGTATATAAACACACACACACACACACACACACACACACACACACACACACACACACACAAATGTATCATGGAATGAACACCTCTGAATCTCTCTAGATTACTGATAACACAGACTTCAAATAAATTTTGCCATGGTAAATTTACCATAAACGCATTAAATTCTTACCCTATTTCTGGATTTTGTGTATTGCTTCTTGTTTCACAGTCCTCTTCACTGTTTTCTCAGTGTTAGACTGACTTGAACCTTAATCATGCCCCAGCTTTCAAGTTGCTTTTGGTCAAGCAGGCCACCAGCTTGAGACCATGTGGCTCATGGATTAGGCAAATTCAAATTGAACTATATTCTTTATACTGTATTAGCCAGTAAAACAATGAACAGTTCCTGGTTGGTGTTGCTCAGTGTTTGAACATCGACCTATGAACCAGGAAGTCATTTTTTGATTCCTGGTCAGGGCATATGCCCAGGTTTCGGGCTCAATCCCCAGTGTGAGGCACACAGGAGGCAGCTGATCAATGATTCTCGTTGTTGATGTTTCTATCTCTCTCTCCCTCTCCCTTCCTCTCAAAATCAATAAAATATTTTAAATAAAACAAAAACAGCCCTAGCTGGTTTGTCTCAGTGGATAAGAGTGTTGGCCTGCAGACTGGAGGGTCCTGGGTTTGATTCTAGTCAAGGGCACGTGCTAGGATTGTGGGCACAATCCCCAGTAGGGGGCATGCAGGAGGCAGCCGATCAATGATTCTCTCTCATCATTGATGTTTCTATCTCTATCTCCCTCTCCCTTCCTCTCTGAAATAAATAAAAATATATTTAAAACAATAAAAAATAAATAAAACAAAAACAATGAACAGTTTAACACACACAAAAAGTTCATCACAGTCCCATTATGCATAGGTAAGATATGAAATGCTTCAAATCAGCATGTGAGAGAATATCTTCAATATATTAATTGAGCACAGTACTGGCTTTTCCCTTAGGAAGATTAACAAAGCTGAGCCCATAGAGAAGAGTAGTTAGAAGGTCAATTGGTAACTAAAATTAGATGAAGAGGGAGAATGATCAGGGATCAGGAGAGAGCTGGGTCCCTCCATTGCAGACAAGCAAAAAGCAGAGCAAAAGTCATGAGGGGATGAGCTGCCTCAGAGCAAGGACACCTGCCTACTCTGACTTGCCATTCAGCAACAATGTGTGCACATGTAACCCCACCCCACATATCACCAAATACAAAAACAAGTGAAAGAAAAGGGTGGGAGACCTAGATTCCCACCCTAGGTAGAAAGTGAGTGCATAAAAACATCTTGACTTCCATTTCAGAAAGCGACCATTCCTTCAACTAAACACTATTTTTATCTAAGGTGAAAAGTAAGATGCTGCAACACAGAGAGACTCGAAATTATAGTGGCTAAGAAAATGAAAACACACAAGTGTATTTCTTTCATATAATAGTACTTACGTCTTAGGTTGCAGTATTGCAGGGGTGATTAAGAATGGAGGGAGAGAGGGAGAAGATGGGCTGCTCACCTATGGTGGAACCGAATTGAGATAATAGGGGTGTCCCTACAGCTGGTAATACTACCACCACTAAACTAGGCAAAAGGGAAAAAAGTATAGGCTGTACTTTCTATCTCATAAATCAGAATGGCTATGTGCCAGTTGCAAAGAACATGCTGTTCATGAGCAAGTCAGAATCTGTCCTGTTAAATGCCTAAGGAACGGAGGTCAGCATCTGCTCTGTCATTTGAGTTTGATAACTGAAAAGACAAATCTGAACAGAGTTCTAAAGTGGCTTTCAGAAGAGGAGAGGATTTCTTTTTCTTTGGAGGGAATATTCATTGTGCTTTTAAAACCACACCAGCATCAATCATTTAGACCAGTGATTTTCTACCTTTTTCATCTCGTGGAACATATAAACTAACTAGAGGCCCAGTGCATGAATTTGTGCATGGGTGGGGTCTGGCCCTGCTCCCAATCGGGGTTGAGGGGCTGATTGGGGGCGGGTCCAGCCGGGGACGTCATTAGTGTCAAAGATCTTTGCAGGGTGTATACATTTTTGCTGTTGGCTTTCAGATGAGTTGAAACTTTAAAGGCACTGTAGTGTGAGGGACACTTACAGCTTCCATTTCTAAGCCTCTCCCTAGACAGGTAATGTGGTTTAGTTCCCTGCTGACAAACCCTCTAAAGAGAGGCCATGGTGTAATGTGGCTGCCTTCTTTGGTAGTAAGCAATGGAGAGAGAATGCAGGAAGATGGTGGCAGTTCTGGGCACCTCTCCTGGACACCTGACTGATGGTCCAGACTGTGAGCAGTTTTCCTCCTGATCACTCATCATTCAAGTTCCTGGTCTATGAAGGCTGGAGAGCATTTACTTACTTAGAATCACGAATCACTGAAGATCACACTTCAGTGATCGGGGGTGGGGTGGGGGGGGCAAGTGGTTGATCAGGGATGGGGCAGGCAGGGGGAGGGGCCGTGGGTGGTTGACTGGCCAACCCCACCCTAGATTGGGCCGGTTGGCTGCTGCAGTGTGCATCATAGCCACCACTCGTTCTGCTCGTTCTGCCATTCAGTTACTTGGCTTTTATATAGAGAGAGTACTAAAATTCTGCAGCACACCCAAAAAATATTTTATATGCTTTCATGATCTTTCAAATGTAGGTTTAATTTTGATTGATTTACAAAAGAATAACAATAGCAATTACCTACCCTTTTTGCTCCAATGTAAGGCTTTAAAAAAATCAGGTGCCTATATATGTTTATACAGATTTCTGGTACCAAGAATTTACCAGTCAGATGCAACCTTATTATTCGACATGAACAACAAGATGCAACTATGTTATAGTACCTATATATTTATGTTTTAAGGCAGGGCATTCACACCCGAAGGCTTGTGTTGGCTATTGTCATTTTCATATTTAACATTCTAAGAGAAAAGAAGTCAGTGCCCCTGATTAAATAGTCAGGTACTGCATGTTTGTTTTAGAAACTCTTGCAGTACACCAGTGTGTCATAGCACACTGGTTGAAAATCACTGATTAAGACCCATCTGTATATCCATAAACATCCTGTAATAGGGGGGGGGGGGGTTAATTTAGCATGTTTTCACTCTTTATACACTTATATAGAGAAAGCATATTTGACTTAAAGCTGAATTTCAATGATTCATTTGTAGATTTAATAATTTTATATATCCTGAATATGTACCTTCCTCATTCTGTATTTATAAGCTGGCCTCAATGCCCTGAGGTATATTAGGCATTATAAATATATTGCAACACCAAAATGCCAGGAATGCATATAATTTCAAGAGTGAAAATGGCTGGAAACCATGAAATCTCATTATCCATATGTCTAGATATTTAAATATAAATAGTTCCTGATATCTGGACTGTGACAGATGTAAGTCACATTGTCACCTCTTAATTGCCTCTATTAGTAACTTCATTACTTCTTTTTCAGCTTTAAGAGGACCCTGTGTGAGCTCATGGGGCTCAACTGCTTCGGGTGAGAGAGCAATGAGCACTTCTCCATGGGTACATGGCTGGGATTTTGTTGATACACATCACGCTTCAACCCCAGGTTATGCTAAATGAGTGACTAAAATCATCCTTGGAGAGCTTACTGTGTATGTGGGCTCCCGAAGAAACCGAAGAGCCTAAAGCCAGCCTTGCTTATCACATTTTCCATTCTCTCCCTGTTACATCATCTTGTCTCCTGGAGCCCAAGGGACAGTGTTGTACCTAGAGGGGTATTTTGCTTTCTCAGATAATGAGTCTATTTTAACATCGACATTCTTTTCCTACTATTGAAATAAAATTTATTTTTTAAGAAAAATATCCATAGTGTCATGCTATATTAAAACAATGCATTTTAACTTCCCCAGAAGTATATAAAGGCTGAAGGGTTGAATTAAAAATACAAGATCTCATTTCCTTAGTTGCTGATAGACATGAAACAGTTAGCTCTGCCTCATACATGCACTTTGGGGCATATTTTGCTGGTAGTTGATATTTTTCAGTAATACCCTCTCTAGAGCTTTCCTGTCTCTGATTATCAGCTGATAATCTTCAAATCCCTTTGCCCTTTTCCATGCAGATATTTAAGCTCCTTCATTTATAGGTTCGCAGAATTTATTCACTGAATGCTTGTCAGAGCTGCAGTTTCTTTCTTTTTTTAACAGAATCTTTCTTGGGCAATTGCTAACTAAAATTTTCATCTGCATTGAAAGAAACTTAGTTTATGTTGAAATTATGTCAAAATAGCTCATTGAATAGTGAAAAAATCAAGTTATGGCTTTTAAACTCTACAAGGAGTTAACAGACATGAACAGTTTCTAAATGTGCCAAGCACGCTGCCCGTCATTAGGCAAATATAATGCCCAACACACGCACCCTCTTTCCAGCGTAGATAGGTTGAGGGCATCGCATGAGCAAATGTGAATATAAGTCATATGTAATACAAGGTGCTGATCATATGAGGACCCTCTGAATCAGAACTTGCTGTGAAACCTTGGGCACATTACCTATTTTGAACTCCGTTTCCTCATTTGCATAATGGGATAATAAAATTAATGTCTGCTCTGATGCAGAAACAAGAGCATAAACGTAAAGTTCTTAGAACAGGGTCTGACATAGTAAGCATTAAATAAATGTCAGTTATTTTTACTATCATCCTTAAAGCAGAGTCAAAATACAGGGTTGTGCTCAGAACCTGGGAGCTAAGAGGAGAGAGAAAGGTGTCTCTAGATGTAAAAGTAGGAAAACATGATCGACTGCAGAGGTGATGAGTAAACTGGTTGGATCTTTGTGGATCAGTAGAAACATCCTCTGGTTTGGCCAGTTGTTAAGATGGGTATGTGTGTGTTTGCATGTGTGTGTGTGTGGGAGGGGGTGTTCAGAGATGGTTCTAATTTGCATTTTGTTTCATTTATTTTCCAAATAAAGGACTAGTCTCATTAAATCCATTATATCATTTATAAGTCTTTGTTTGCAACATAATCCTTGACTACTGACTTAGAAAGAAAATGTATTGGACGTTGGGGGAATGCATAGGATCAAAGCAAAGGGTGAAGAATCAGGCCCAAAGAAACAAGAAACCCAGCCGTCATGATACTAGGGCCTGCTCAAGATTATCCATGGGTGCCTCTGCCAGAATGAATAGCCTCCAAATGCATTTTTTATGCTTCCCCTCAAGATTCCAAGTTCCTGTTACAACTCTACTTCTGTCTATTGGCAGGTCTGCCATCTCCCCACTTTAACGATGTCAGTGTCAAAAACATATCAGGCCAGTGAGAGGGTCACAAGTAATTAAATGGCTTTTTACTTGGAGCTATGCGAGCAAGGGGAGTCCCTGGGTAGAGGGGCCCACCACCAACAAAAGGAAGAGGGGAAGAGAGAAAGCATGTTCTTTGAATACATATTACAAATAACTTTTGTCATATGTTATAGGAAGAGGGGGAGAGAGAAAGCATGTTCTTTGAATATAGATTACAGATAATAACTCTTGTCATATGTCATAGATCGATGCATGGTAAAGATGAAATGCCCAACTGGAAGACTGTTGTGCAAACTTGGGGAGCACTGGCTGCAGTGTTCAGATGACTCCAGGCGGCAAGAATTTGCATAAATAGCAACTGAAATTCAAAGGACAGCTTTGCTGGATAGAGTGTGGTGTTGCTTAGTATAAATGAATTTCCCAGTTCCCTTTTTCACTGGTCATCACCAAAGATCCATGTCCTACTGCCAATAAAGAAGACTTCATTTGTTTCTTAAAGTAATTATTTGTGTGAGAAAGAACTTGCAGAAGCCAGTTTTTATAGCTCTTTGTCCTCCACTGGAACACTCTAAATCCGTTAACTCTTAGCAATTACTTTTGTACAAGATGACTATCTTCCGACCCCAATCAGTTTGTCTACATTTTCTTTTTTTTTTTAAGTATATTTTATTGATTTTTTTTTTTTACAGAGAGGAAGGGAGAGGGATAGAGCTAGAAACATCGATGAGAGAGAAACATCGACCAGCTGCCTCCTGCACACCCCCCACTGGGGATGTGCCCACAACCAATGTACATGCCCCTGACTGGAATCGAACCTGGGACCTTTCAGTCCACAGGCCGACGCTCTATCCACTGAGCCAAACCGGTTTTGGCAGTTTTTCTACATTTTCATCACTGCACAGCCTTTAAGCTGGGGAGAAAATCTGCCTGGATACCTGGGCGAGGCCAAATTTCCATTTTAGAGTTGTAAAAACTCAATTTCTTTAATAATGTTCTTTTCTAATAACCTTCCCTAACTTCCCCCAGGCTTCATAGACCATGGAAAAGGTTTTAAGTAGTTTTAGATGAGTAAATATAACATTTCCTCTGAATTACTACAGGTGGGAACTTAGACAGAACTGCTGCTGCTTCTTAGCAATATTTACATGAGAGCTAGTCCCCTAGGCTCCTGGTGTTCCTTCACCAGAGGACTGTTTATAGCTGCGGGTGAGGTTCTAACTGCTAACACCTCCTGAAGGCAGGTGAAGGTTAGCAAGTAACGGAAAGAAAAGAAGGCCAGGAACATATAACAGCACATTTCCCCAGAGTCCTAACAGAAAAATGTAGAAAATGGGAGATTCCCGCTGCATTTTTCAGGGGAGGTTTTAAAGGAGTATTTGCTACATTAGAGCTGTACGGTTCTAAAGACGTGAGGAATTATGAAAAGGATCTGGATTTATAATGGTTTATTTATTTACTTATTTTTTTATTTTTTATTTTTTTTATCTAGGTCTCTACATTTGTGAGATGTTTCTCCTCGATCTGGATCTGAGAGGTTAGTTACACCTGAGGTGAGAAACTGACAGGGCCTGTGAGACTCTCTGCCAGGGGGAGTGAGTGCTGGATTGATTCAGCCGGGGCAAGTACAGAGATTGGAGAGCCAGACAGATTTTCCTGGGAAAGCTGACTCACAATTTAGTAGGTTTGCGCCCTTGGTTTAATTTTTCACTTCTCCAAGCTCTGAATGTTGAATTTATGACATTGTAGTAAACATGCTAGGTAGTACATATTGAATATTTATACGAGTCGGGCACCAAATGAGAGTTTTATCTCCTTCCTCTGTTTTAATCCTCTCAACAATTCTATGCAATATATCTTGCCATTATATTATTTTTTAAACGATGGATTGGAGTTTCATAGAGATTACACAGTTTTCTCAAAGGTGCATCCTAGCAAATGGCAGAGTTAGAATTCAAACCCAGGAAGTCCCATTTCAAAGGTCACATTCACATTCATTATGCTTTACTATCCACAGTATTTCTCACCTAGTTGATAGTGATGTGAAAAATATATATATACATATATATATATATATATATATATATATATATGAAGTATTAGTTGACTATTGCTGTGTAATTAAAATACCATAATACCATACATTTATTTAATGGCCAAAAGCAACATCTAATTATTAGCTCATAGTTCCACAAGTCAGAAGTCCAAGAGAGAAGCTGGGTTTTCTGCTCAGGACTGAATCAAAGTATAGCTAGACTGATTTCTCACTTAGGTACTCCGAGAAAGAAAGAAAAAAAAATGCTCCCAATCTCATTACTGCAGTTGACAAATCTCAGTTGCTTGTAGATGTAGGACTAAGGTCACATTACCCCCAGAACTGTCATCTGAGCATTGCTCTCAGCTCCCGGAAGCTATCACTTTCCTGGGAAGTTTACCTGAATATTGGCTTTCCTCCAGGCCAGCCAGAGTGGGTGTTGCTGACTTCTTGTTGGCCAGTGGAAGAAATCTCTCTGCCTTTAAGGGGTTGGTGATTAAATCAGGCCCACTTCATAATCTCCCTTTTCTTAAATGCACGTAAGTGCCACATAATAGAGCCTGATCGCAAGGATAAAATACTTCTTATTCATAGCCCTGGGTATAATGCAGGGGATCTACACTGGTGGCAGGAAATCTTGATCACCATCTCAGGATTCGGCCTGCTACCTGAGGGGAAAGTAACAATCTGGGAGGGCTGTGAAAATTCAGGGTAATAATCTTAAATAATAAATTTAACATCATGATGAGCATATAGCACTTTATTCATGCTAACAATGATGGTGCTGCCAGAAAAAGACACTTATCCTCATGCCTAAGGGACACACATGGAAACAAATACAGGAAATAAAATCAGAGATTCAGAGTCAAACAACCCAGGTAAAGAACAAGACTGAGATATGCAGTGAGCTTTCATATTTTGTTGTTGGAGACCAATTTTTGTAACTTGCAGACTCTACATGTTGGATACTGATAACTTGTCATGTATGGGGCTAGATCAAATTTTAAGGCATAGCAAGGAAGTCAATATTATCCTTATTGATACTTAGGCTCTGTATTGCTAGCTTAGTTGCATCCACGCTATGCAGCTTCTCTCCAATTCCACCTGATATTCTTGGAATAAGCCACATCCTTCTCTAGCTTAAGAATTCTATGAGTCATGCCCTAGCAGGTTTGGCTCAGTGGATAGAGCTTTGGCCTGTGGACTGAAGGGTCCCTGGTTTGATTCCAGTTAAGGGCACATGCCTGGTTTCGGGATGAATCCCCAGTGGCGAGTGTGCAGGAGGCAGCTGATCAATGAATCTCTCTCCCTCTCCCTTCCTCTCTGAAATCAACAAAATATATTAAAAAATAATTCTATTAGTCCCATTCATATATTATCAAACTTCCTGGTACTAGTTCATTTTTATCTATCCTCTGCTATTATCAACCAATACATTTCCCAATAGGAATTTTATAGCATCTGCTTGATACATTATCAAGTGGTATAAGAGCCCTGGTAGTTGGCTAAAATAAGTTATGACCATGTTAGATAAAGCTTTGATATGGTTTCTATTAGTTCAGATTATGGCAGCTATATGGAAGCTCATAATTCTTTGTCCTCTATATTTTATCACAGTTTATATAAAATTAAACTGTAAACAATAATACTAGATAGAATATGCTACATTAATCATCAGATTTTTCAACAAAGCAATAATTATCAAAATATAGAGGTTCTATATCAATAATCTATGGCATTAATGAGAACAATAATTGTTGAATGACAATGAGCTTCCTTCTTTCATTAAGGAGAGCCTCCTTTGTGGTAGGCACTGGTAATATGTAGCAGTGATGATAGTATCTGCTTTCAAAGAGATTATGTTGTATTTAAGGGTAAACCAGGGAAGTAAATCAATGACTAAAAATTTTGATGAATTATGCTCAGAAAGCTATAGGGACAAATGTAATTTTAAAATCCTGGACATGCTATAACCTTTGATTGTAGATTGTATATGCCATAACACATAGACTCAAAACTTATCCTATTCTTCACTTTTCCTATCTTAACACATATAATAACTGTATAATCACATATGTTCAATAAGTGAGTGAAAAATTAATTTTTAACAATTAATTGTATACCTGTGATTATATTTCTTCATTTTTCTTAATTACCCTCAGAAATTACAGTCTATGCACACCATTTTCCCCCAGGAGCTGGCTCCAGGGGAATCCTGCTCTACTCCTGGTTTAGGGTTCAGACCTAATTCTGTCAACCTGTAATCTATTGGTTCTCTACTAGGAGCATTTTTCCATTTCAGGAAACATTCAGCAATACCTGGAGACATTTTTGTGAGGAGGGAGGGAGTAGAGTGGGTTACTTTTGGTATCTGGTGAGTAGAGGTAAGGGATGTTACCACACATCTAGAATGTAGGGGACAGTCCTCTCCCCATGCAAAAAAAAAAAAAATCTCCCCAAAGTGTCAATAGTACAATATTGAAAACCTTGATCTAATCTCCTTTCTAACCCCTGAAATTGGTTCAGGGAGGAGCATCTGATCTAAATTGATCTCATCAAACCAAAGGTTAAAGGGTTTTCTATATGGTCAGGGGAAATGAATCTCTAGCAATGGGATATAAATGTGGAAGAATCCACTGAATGTGGAACTACCTGGAGCTGGAACCTAGGGAAACAATTTGAGATCATGAAAGTAAAGTTATATGAGAGATTAGGGTCCACATTAAGGAGGGTTATCTAAGAAATATAAAAAGAGATTAGTATAATTTGAGCAAGGAGATTAAACATAGCCAGAAGCTTTCCCTACCTCTGAAAGTTTTAGTAATGTAACCCAATACATTCATTTTAAATTATTTAAATCTTGTGGTTGTAATAATTTGCAACAAAAGCCCTTAAAATTGATAAAGAATAAATGAATTTTAATTAGAATAGGTAAAAAGAAAGTGAAGGAAGGGACAAGCAAATGTGAAGGGAGTTGTGAATCAGTATGATTCATTCCAGCATACCCCTCTGACATAATCTAAGCACGATGAAGAGCATAATTTTATAGAAAGGCAGAATTGTTGATGTCACCAGCATGTTCAAAAAGATTTCAGCACAATTCACCCTGGCATTCAGAGATTCCTTGATCTGAAAGATACTGTGCTTCCATCCCCTATTCCTCACTATAGTTTGGAACTATAATTCACATTCAGAATCTCCTTTAAATAAAGACTCAGAATACAAATTCATATGTGTGTGCATCATGAATTTGTGTACATAAATTGCTCTTACTCACTGAAATTCACTGTAATGTTTTCTCTCCTCTTCTTTTTCATCTGATTGGCTGCATCCTGCATGCCCCCTACTTGGGACTGAGCTCACAACCCAGGCATGTGCCCTGACAGGGAATCAAACTGTGACCTCCTGGTCCATAGGTCAACACTCAACCATTTAGAAACACTGGCCGGGCCTATCATGTCTTTTCCAAATCACTCTCTATATAACTTATCACCACATTTAACCACTTTCATTGAAATTAGAATAAAATGCAAATTTTGTTCTGGTAATCAACAAAGCCAAGATTTAATTTCAGGCATTTTTCCCTCCCAGTTTTTGTATGGTATCATTCATTTGTCTACCTCCATTTGCACAATGATTTCAGTGACTGGTCCTTTCTCATACTTTAAATCGCTTCTAAAATATTATTTCCACAGAAAAGTCATCTCTTACAACTTCATTTCCTAAGTTCTTTATCTCCCAGAATATTTTCAAACTGAGAACCCATGATAGTTTCTTTCACAGTATAAATAGTAAATAAATTAATAAAATTTCAGTTTACAAGAACTAGAGGTAGGTCTACAGAAACTATAAGTAAATAGACATTTATAATTCTGAGTGATAAAGGTACAATGATTATGTAACTGCTGGTGAAATAATAGCCAATAAAAATTTTAACCCTAACCCAATCCCTAAATTTCCAAAGAATTCATAAACCAAGAGCTGGCAACTCAAAGTGGAAAGTTGAGGGTTAAAAAAAAAAAGATGAACCATGAGAGGTTGGGGGATGGGTTAAAGGTAAAGAGATTAAGAATACAAATTGCCAGTCAAAAAATATTCATAGGGCTATAAAGCACAACACAGGGAATATAGTCAATAATCCTATCTAATAAAAGAGAAATACGCAAATTGCCCATAGCTCCACTACACCCACAAGCCACGCCGACCAGCCAATCAGGAGCGAGTATGCAAAATAACCCAACCAAGATGGATGCGGCCACAGAGAGAGCAGGAGGCTTGGGTTTCCCCGGCAATGGAGGAAGCCAAGCTTCTGCATCCCTGGGCTGCCTTGGCCTCCGTTCAAGTCTACCAAGTTTCAATTATAGAAGATAAATAAATCCCAACAAAAATAGCTGCAGCCATGGAGCCAGCAGGAGGCTTGGCTCCCCTCAAGGTTACAAAGTTTCAATTATAGAAGATAAATAACTCCCAGATACCAGGGCCTCTGCTTGGGTCAGATACCAGGGCCTCCACTTGGATAGCCGGGGGCATGGCCAGCCTCCAAACCACCACAGGACCCTCACCCAGGCAGCCCCACGCCCCAAGGGAACCCCCACCCTGATCCAGGACAACTTCAGGGCAAACCAGTCGGCCCCCACCCATGTACCAGGCCTCTATCCTATCTAATCCTATCTAATAAAAGAATAATATGCAAATTGACCATCACTCCAACACACAGGATGGCTGCCCCCATGTGGTCAAAGATGACTGCCCCCATGTGGACACAAGATGGCCACCACAAGATGGCCAGCAGGGGAGGGCGGGTAGGAGGGACCAGGTCTGCTAGGGAGGGCAGTTGTGGGTGATCAGGCTAGCAGAGAAGGGCAGGTGGGAGGAGCCAGGCCTGCAAGAGATGGCAGTTGGGGGCTATCAAGCCTGCAGGGGAGGTCAGTTAGGGGTGACCAGGCCAGCAGAGGAGGGAAGTTGGGGGCGACCGGGCCTGCAGGGAAGGGCAGTTGGGGGTGACCAGGCCTGCAGGGGAAGGTAGTTAGGGGTGACCAGGCCTGCAGGGGAGGGCAGTTAGGGGTTACCAGGCCTGCAGGGGAGGGCAGTTAGGGGCAAACAGGCTGGCAGGGGAGCAGTTAGTCATCAATTAGGCTGGCAGGGGAGTGGTTAGGGGTGATCAGGCTGGCAGGCAAAAGTGGTTAGGGGCAATCAGGAAGGCAGGCAGGTGAGCAGTTGGGAGCCAGCAGTCCTGGATTGTGAAAGGGATACCTGACTTCCTGTTTTTGGCCCGATCCTACCTGGATCGGGCCTATATGGGCAGTTGGACATCCCTCGAGGGGTCCCAGATTGGAGAGGGTACAGTCTGGGCTGAGGGACACCCCTCCCCATGCATGAATTTCATGCACTGGGCCTCTAGTATTGTAATAACTATGTATTGTGTGAGACTGGAACTAGACTTATTGGCATGATCTCTTCATAAGTTGTAATATCTAACTAGAGGCCCAGTGCACGAAATTCGTGCATGGGGAGGTGTGTGTGTGTCCCTCAGTCCAGCCTGCACCCTCTCCAATCAGGGACCCCTTGAGGGATGTCTGACTAAACGGCAGTCAGACATCCCTCTCACAATTCAGGACTGCTGGTTCCCAACTGCTTGCCTGCCTGCCTGCCTGATTGCCCTTAATCGCTGCCTGCCAGCATGATCACCCCCTAACTACTCACCTGCCAGCCTGATTGATGCCTAACTGCTCCCCTGCCAGCCCAATTGCCCCTAACTGCCCTCCCCTGCTGGGCTGGTCACCCCTAACTGCCCTCCCCTGCCAGCCTGGTCGCCCCCTACCACTCTCCCCTGCTGGCCCGGTAACTCCTAACTGCCCTCCCTTGCCAGCCTGGTAGCCTCTAACTGCCCTCCCCTGCAGGCCTGGTCACCCCCAACTGCCCTCCCCTGCAGGCCTGGTCATCCCTAATTGCTCTCCACTCCTGGTCTGGTTCCCTCCAACTGTCCTCCCCTGCAGGCCTGATCACCCACAACTGCCCTCCCCTGCTGGCCATCTCATGGTGGCCATCTTGTGTTCACCTGGGGACGGCCATCTTTTGTGTTGGGTGACAGTCAATTAGATAGGATAGCTATGTTGTAAACCTAATGGAACCTAATGAATTTGTGAAGTTTATGAAACATCCACATGAAGATATCCAAGTAGAGAGATGCATATAGGCTTTGGTAGTTGGCAAAGGGCATATGTTCTGGGACACACAGTTAAAAGCCATTAGTATCCTATATAATAAAAGACTAATATGCAAATTGACTGAACAGCGGAATGACTGGTCATTATGATGTGCATTGACCACCAGGGGGCAGACGCTCAATGCAGGAGCTGCCTCTTGGTGGTCAGTGCACTCCCACAGTGGGGAGTGCCGCTCAGCCAGAAGCCAGGCACATGGCTGGTGAGCACAGCAGTGGTGGCAGGAGCCTCTCCCACCTCCATGGCAGCACTAAAGATGTCCAACTGCGGCTTAGGCTCACTCCCCATGGGCCTAAGCCATCAGTCAGACATCCCCTGAGTGCTCCCAGACTGTGACAGGGCACAGACCGGGCTGAGGAATCCCCCCGAGTGCACACATTTTGTGCACTGGGTCTCTAGTCCTATATAATAAAAGCACAGTGACTGAACAGCAGAACGACCAGAACAACCAGTCGTCCAGTCACTATGATGCACACTGACCACCAAGGGGCAGACGCTCAATGCAGGAGCTGCCCCCTGGTGGTCAGTGCATTCCCACAGTGGGAGCATCGCTGGGCTGACCAGATGAGCGGTGGTCCCACGGCAGATGATCCCCTCAGGCCACGCCCCCCACCAGTGCATGAATCCCGTGTACCCAGGCCTCTAGTGTAAATATAGTTTGAAACACCGGAGTGCATGAAATTGAATAACTAATCTACATCATATATACATTTGTTATGTAATTTGTTATTGTGTATGGTTTTCTTTCATTATATAACAAAGCAACAAAATCTGCATATTTTTTAATTCTGCAATATGTCAACTATGTTTAGAAGTTATAACTGATAATGGCAATATTAACTAAAGAGAGAAAAAGCAATGAAGATTACAATCCAGAATTAAAATATGTAATCTAGCTCATTTATACACCTAGTTCTATTCTCAAAGTTCACATTTTGTTGTGTGATTATAAATAAAAAAGTCAATTCCCATAAGTAATAATTCTCAAAGTTGGTTGAATATTATATATAATTAGTTGGGGAGCTTTTAAAAAGCCAAATACCCAGGCCACTCCTCCGAGCAATTAAACTGGAATCTCGGGTTGGCATCCAGAGAGCAGTACTTTTTGAAGCTCCCCAGGTGCTTACAAAGTGCAGCCAAGGCTGAGAACCACTGCTTCTCGGTGGTATTTTACATTCTTTATTAAACTGCATATATGTGTATGCATGGATTTGTGTGTATGTTTGGGGTTTATTTCTTGACTTTTTGTTTGACTGATTTGTTTTCTGACATCATAATATTTGAACTATTGCTGATTTTACTCATGGGCTACTATAGTTTAGAACTAGGCATTTTTATGTTTTTCCTAAGTATTTTTATGGTCTTGTATTAATTTGTCTTTTTAAAACACCCAATTTAATATATTTTAATTTATTTTTACTAACTAAATAAAACAGAATTCACTCCTTTGAATCAATTTTGGTTGCTATGTTTTATTCCTTTTACTGGAATTCTTAGTGCCTTCTATAGTTTTTAATTTAGATCTTGTATTTGAACTGTGGTCAGTGAGTCTAACACTATATTTCCTCTTAAGTTCCCATCCAGAGCAATCTTGTAAATAAATCATGTGACTTTTTAAAGGTAAGATGGTACCTGATCATGCAGTTTTTACCCATCTTATTACCAACAGTTGTGTGATTATGGAGTATTCCTAAAAAATATGAAAGCTATAACATTTGCTGCATAGGATCCCATCAATTTCCAGGGTGCATAGTAAAATTTGTATTACTCTTCTAAGATACCTACTTCATAAGTTTGCAGAAGCCATTGTATATATTTCTTACATAAGTATAACTCCACCACATTCTCTAAAAGAATAAAATAGTTTTTAAAAATTATTAGTAATTTCTTAGCATTCTCTACTTAAGACAAATAATTTCATCATTTAACCATTCATTAGACAACATATTCCTTATCCATGATTAAGAAAATAATAATAAAATAATGAAAACTGAGGACTTATAGGAGAAAGGGTTAAATATATATTTTATTACCAAGACTCCTTTAAAGGGATTTGCCTTCCAGCTTACTAAGTACACAATATTTACTGATTTTGAAGGCAGCTTTAAAAAATTTCAAATTTATTTGTGGCTTAAAATTTACCTGGCACACAAACTGTAATTCTATAATAATTATTAACATTCACTGAACACACGCTGCATGCTAGGCACTATGCTAAGTGTTTAAAATAATAACTGATTATTATTTTTAAATGTCAGCAACCCTGTGAGGTAAAGCTATTATAATTTCCATTTTACATATGAGGAAACTGAAGCTCAGAAAATAAAGTAGCATTTTCAACTAGTAGGTGGCAGATATAGGATTTAAAATTTTTCTCTCTGATTCCAAAACCCACATTATTAAAAATCTTGCTATTCATTTCCTTTTTCAACCATTGAAAGATGATTTATTGAGTTCCTATTAGTGTTAAGCCTTAGGTGAGACACTAGGGGTAAAAAGGCAAGCAAGATGATGTGCCCATCCTCATGAAATGCTGACATGCACCATGTGACTAATAGATATTGGTCAATCATGTAAGTTAACATGGTGAACCTTTCATTGGTATTCTTGTCTTAAGTACAACACTTTCCGTGCATTTTTTAAAATTAATTTCCTTAGGTCGTTGGCCTCATATAAAAGGGACTGAATTGGCATATTCTCCTTTCTTATCACTCTGGGAATTTTTAAAATGTTAGTAATTTGTCTTAGAGTAAATTAAATTAAGTAAACATATAAAACAAAGCTGAATCATGGTCAGTGGTTTGAGCTGGCACTTCTCTCACTCCCCAATACCTTGTTTTGGTAGGGGTGGTTAGCTTTCTGTGGCTAGAAACACTGGAAACATTCCAGATTGGCATTTCTCTGTAGCACGTTCTTCTGATGCATTTTCTCTGATCACTGGGTTGTGTTTATTCCTTCTATTATCATGTAGTAGTTTTAAATAATGATTGGCACAATGATAAATGCACTTAATTTTCTTATCCTTAAACTAGAAGCCTGGTGCACGAAATTTGTGCACGAGGCGGGGAGTCCCTCAGCCCAGCCTACACCCTCTCCAATCTGGGACCCCTTGAGGGATGTCCGACATCCCTCTCACAATCCAGGACTACTGGCTCCCAACTGCTCAGCTGCCTGGCTTCCTGAATTCCCCTAACTGCTTCTGCCTGTCAGCCTGATCACCCCCTAACCACTCCCCTGCCAGACCGATTGATGACTAATTGCTCCCCTGCCAGCCTATTTGCCCCTAACTGCACTCCCCTGCTGGCCTGGTCACCCCTAACTGCCCTCCCCAGCAGGCCTGGTCCCCCCCAACTGCTCTCCCCTGCAGGCCTGGATTCCCCCCTCCCCCAACTGCCCTTCCCTGCAGGCCTGGTCACCCCCAAGTTCCCTCCTCTGCTGGCCTGGTCACCCGTAACTGCCCTCCCCTACAATCTTGATCACCCCCAACTACCCTCCCTTGCAGGCCTGGTCCCTCCCACCTGCCCTTCTCTGCTAGCCTGATCACCCACAACTGCCTTCCCTAGCAGACCTGGTCCCTCCCACCTGCCCTCCCCTGCTGGCCATCTTGTGGTGGCCATCTTGTGTCCACATGGGAGCAGGATCTTTGACCACATGGGGGCAGCCATCTTGTGTGTTAGAGTGATGTTGAATCTGCATATTACTATTTTATTAGATAGAATAGAGGCCTGGTGCATGGGTGGGGGCCAGCTGGTTTGCTCTGAAGGGTGTCCCAGATCAGGGTGGGGGTTCCCTTGGAGCATGGGGCGGCCTGGGTGAGGGGCCTATGGTGGTTTGCAGGCCGGCCATGCCCCCCGGTGACCCAAGCAGAGGCCCTGGTATCTGGGATTTATTTATCTTCTACAATTGAAACTTTGTAGCCTGGAGCGGAGCCAAGCCTTCTGCTCACTTCGTGGCAGCAGCCATTTCTGTAGGGATTTATTTATCTTCTATAATTGAAACTTTGTAGCCTGGAGTGGAGGCCTAGGCAGGCCAGGGCTGCAGAAGCTTGGCTTCCTCCATCGCCAGGGGCATCCCTAGTCTCCTGCTCTCTCCAGCTCCATGGCTGCCACCATTTTTGTTGGGATTTATTTATCTTCTATCATTGAAACTTTGTAGCATTGAGTGGAGACCTAGGCAGGCAAGGGCAGGTGGAAAGCTTGGCTTCCTCCAATGCTGGGGAAACCCAAGCCTCCCTCCTGCTCTCTGTGGCCACAGCTATCTTGGTTGGGTTTATTTGCATATTCGTTCCTGATTGGCTTGTGGGTGTGGCTGGTGGGTGTAGTGGAGTGATGGTTAATTTGCATATTACTCTTTTATTAGATAGGATCCATGTCTTACAACAAGCAAATCCCTCATCCTTAATCATTCACTCTGTTCCTCTGATTTTATCTGAATATTTTAGAATCTATCCCTGCTCTCCTCTAACTACTACCACTGCTCTCATTCAGGTATATGTGTTCTTTCATTGTCTCCTAACTGGTCTCCTTGCTGTAATGCTGCACCTCACAGAGCACCCCTATCCCAGCCCCCATATTACCTAGAAGTGATTAAAATGAGCTAAAGTGCAAATCTATTATAGCATTTCCATTACACAATATTCCTATATCTATAATACTTTACTGCATTAAAAAAGGGTTATATTCCCAAATTGTTATGAGGATGAATATCTCACTTATCTATGAACACTCAGTAATACCTACTTTATAGTGATACTCAGAAAACAGATGTTCACACAGAACTGAAATAAATGTGTGGAGAAAGAAGAATTAATAATTTATTTGGTTTGTTATCTTTACCCTTCTTTCATTTTTTTCCTTCCATCCTTTCTCCCTCCCTCCTTCCTTTGCTCCATTCATTCTTTGAGTATTTTTACATGCCCACTATTGCCAGGCTCTCAGTTTTTGGGATCCAACAAGACAAAAGTCTCTTGGGCTAGACACTAGGATTTAAAACATTTCTCTCTGATTTCAAACCCACAATGGAATGAAGTTGTATAATGAAGAATTAAAAATAAGAATGAAAAATATAGTAAATTCATTATCTAATATATTATCATATTTTAAGTCCTATGGGCAAAATAAATCAAAATAAAGCAAGGTAAAGATGATCCAGAATTCCAGAGGAGACAGTTGTAACAGGTTGAAGTACTAAACAGACAGAGTCAGAGAAGATCCCACTGAGAAAATGAGATTTGTGCAAATATGTGAGGGAGATGAAGGAGTGAGCCAAAGATAACCTCAGGAAAAATGACTCCAGGCAGAGAAAAGAAGTGTAGCAGAGCCATCATCTCTTATGTCACATCTCCCTTTACCTGACCCTCATCAGGGAGAGATACAAGTCGAATCTCTTCTGGTGGCCTTCAAAAAATTGAATACTATTGCATATGAAATCTGATTTACCCTACAGGGCATGGTGATAGAATTTGTATTGTAATTTTCATTTACTTGTATTAGTTTCTGTTTCTAAGCAGATGTTCTAAGTACTTGAAGGAAGACTGAGCCAGGAGGAGGGAGAAAAGCTGTGAACTACTCTATAAAAGCTGTTGTAGAGGCAGGCCAAGGCCCCAGAGGACCAGGGAGTATAGCCCCGGATGAACTCAGAGTGGCTGAAAGTGAGGCACCTCATGCTGATGTGGGAAAAGGTTTTAGTAGAAGAGGCAGCTTTTAGAAACATTGATTGCATAATATGAAGACAGAAGCTCAGATACGAGGAAAAGTAGGAGAGAGAAAACAGGCAAGAATTTTCCCCAAATCACATCAAGTCTACGAATAATTATATTTACCACATATTACTGTCTGTAAACAAGGGCTTAATTAGGGATTCCTAAAACCAACACAAATTGTGGGAACAATGAATAGGGCCTCTTCAGAGTCAGGAGCATGCATTGGTGAGCTTTCCACATGTCAGAAAATAATTTATTTTCAGGAAAAGTCGAATCAAGAATACATTCTTTCCTATATAATCATTTTGTTCTTACACAAAAAAATTATAAAAATATAGCAGAGCTTTATTTTTAAAACTTGACAAACTCACAGAGCCTCTTCAGAAGAATTTGCAAAGATAAAATGTCTAAATATCATAAATGAACAACATAAATCGACTACTTATTTTAGTTGCAATTTAAGAAAACAATCACATATGGCAATTTAGAACATTCAGAGGACACACTACTATAAAATTACCCTTGTCTTCTTCTTTGCTGTTTATTTTTCCTTCTTTTATATTTCTTTACTCAATGAGGTTACACAAAAAGTATCCTTTGATAAAAGATGATTTTAAGACAGTCTAGACAATGCTTATAAAAGTTACAGAAAGGCAAAATATGGTGTGTACTGAGAAGAGGTCCTATGAATTCAGTCATTACAAAGACATCATGACTAAGCACAAAGCAGTGAGAAAATGAGGAAACAAATGGAGTTGAGGCCAGGAATGCAGTGAGCACGGAAATACTAGGTCTTCAAAGGATTTGCAATGAAAGAATAAAACAGAAAGGGAATAATTATATAATTGGGAGAGTCATGTGGGTCAGATAATTATCTATCAAGAATAAGATAATTGATTTTGGGGAGTGAGGTTAAGGTAGGTAAAGGACATCATTTAAAGGACTAACGAGAAAGATGGGATAATTAGGAAATAAGTGTCTAATAACAGTAATAACTACCATTTGAGTAGATGCTAAATTAAGTGCTTTACATATTTTATCTCTTCATTTTCCTCCACAGCGGCAATTTTCAACCTTTTTCATCTCATGGTACACATATACTAATTACTGAAATTCCACAGCACACCAAAAATATATATTTTTTGACAATCTGACAAAAAGATGGGAATAATTTTGATTCATTCACACCAGATGGCTATTGTTGTGTTGGCCGTTGTCATTTTTTTAATTTGACAATCTAAGGGAAAAGAGGTTAGTGCCTCTGACTAAATAATCAGGTAGTGCATGTTTTACAAATTCTTGAGGCACACCAGTTTAAAATCACTGCTTCAGAGTTATCTCAACACTTCAATTTTCCAAAGAGAGAACTGAAACATTTATTACATGACCAAGATCACACAACCGACACATTATGCACAAAATATTTAAATCTAATTTTGCTAGAGCAAAAACCATGGTCTTTATTGCAAAGCTCATGGGATAGGTAGATGGAGTCAGTATCAAGGGGACAGTGAAAAGCTTAGCATTGGAGTTTAATAATGATGAAGGGATAAAGAGTTAAGAGTATTGATGTGTGTGTGTGTGTGTGTGTGTGTGTGTGTGTGTGTGTGTTTGGGTGATATAAGTGGTAAAGAATTTATGAAGTCCGGAATGGTGCTGTTTAGAGGATTTTAAACTTATGGAACAGATATCATGGGGAATTGGGAATGCAGTTGATTAAAGCTAAAGGAAATATATGCTGAGGAATGTTGAGAGACTGGCTGGTGAAAAATATCAGATATGCAGCAATAGGAAGCCCAGAAAATTAAGTGTGCAAAACTGAGTCTTCATAATCACCATGTATAGGGCACCCAGCACTGGACAAATTCCATTGTGTGCCTGGAATAGGATAAGAAACAGATTTCCTTGAGGAATCTCAAGAGTTTGAGATCAACAAGAGAAGTTATGAATGAGCCTCTCCATTATTCACACAATGAACAGAGCGGCACCAGGTGCACTTGGGCCCTCAGAATGCACTTATGGTCCCAAGTATTGTGGAAATCTAGAGAATTAAATTTTTTTCCCTGCAGTTTGGCTTCTTGAGCAAAGTGAATGACATGTTAGAGAATGTCTCCTTCACTCCAGATCTATTTATTCTTTATATTTCAAGTAAGTTAGATCTAAAGCCATCTACTCCCATTCGAAAGATAATAAGTCATCTGTCCCAGAAATTTCAGAACTTGTAAACCTGAAGGCTTGTCTTATTTTCTCTCTGAAGATATTGACTTACATTCCACAAGGTAAGAACCTAAAGTCTTTTCTCTTCATCAAGAGAATGTATGTACATTAGCGAGATTAAGCTTTTCTTCTTCCTTTGAGCAGTGAAGGAAGCAAAGTATGCATAATGTGCCTGATTCATATTTCCAGGGTTCCTCTCCTGCAATGCAGACCCTGGTACCTATAGGGTGACATCTGGCTCTCATCCCATTGCCATAGCAAAGAGAAGGATGAGCCAAAAAGGAATCAAATGTGATTAATTCTGAAACAATAATAATTTCTCCCAGCCTAGGAACCTTGAGTCTACTTTTAAGGTAATAAGAGGAACATAGACATTAGAAACTCATCACATAACAGCCATGTACTATGCTTTTTCTATTTGTAGGACAAGCTTGAAAATTAAAATAATTATCATTGTGGTGATAAGCAATCTGGGTTTGGGTGCAGCTATTTCTAGGAGTTATCTGAGAAGTCTAGGCATCCAGCAGGTAGAGAACAGGGGCCATGGAAAATTGTGGTCCCTTCACCTGCAAGAGGGAGAAAGACACAGACTCCATGGAAAGCCTAGCTGGAGGCCACCTCTTCTGCTTGGAGAAAGAATCCTGATGTCTCAGACTTCTATTAAGCTTGAGTGAGTGATTGGGTTCTTATCAGACAGGCCTGTTCCTTACATCACAGAAAACAGAAGTGTGGTTGGTTGTTACAGGTCCTGCTCTGTGGAGGCTGCATATGGTACAATTTTTTTAAAAAATGAATCTACAAATGGAGGGTGTTAGTGGAAATATCACTGAAATATTTAGCAAATTTTCTAGATTAAATAGGAATGAAAATGAAGTCAGATTAAATTCTAGAATATTGAAAGACTTGAAAGTAAAGGGTTATTTTGGTCATGTTAAACTGAACACCAACTTTAGTGGGAGAAGTGTGGGTATTTTGGAAGAATAGTTATTTAGAATCAGAGGAATATTAGGTTTTAAGACACGAAAGAGGTTACATCTCTGAACAGTGAGGCAGTTTAGGATGTTATTCTAAGAATAGATGGTTTAAGTAGAAAAGAGCAGAAAGTTGTTGAAGAAAAAAAGGTGAAGGAAAGCCACAACTTCAAATGGTCTTTTTGTGCAGATCTTACAGTTGTCAAGCATTAAAGGAAAGTGTTGGAACTAGTCTATTATCTAGGTGCCAAAGGTATGAGTGAAAAATGATGAGGATGAGATGGAATCGGTATAACTAGGAAAGGTAATTGTCAAGAGGTTTTTGCAAGAAGCAGTCTGGAAGCAAAAAGAACGTATCTAGAAAAATAGAAAAATAATGTCAAGACCTCTAAACTAGAAGGAGATGAAAGCTAAGGATATGAAAAATTAGAAGCGTGTCCCTAAGACTATTCCATGAAACCTCTTTTCTATACATTATATAAATAACCCTTTAAATTATCTGCTAACTATTTCTAACTTGAACTTAAAAGTAGTTCAAATGAATGAATTCATCAAACCAGATTTTGAAAACAACAGTACCACTCACTATGCATAACTTTTCTAATACCTAAAATATGGATGTTAATGCCTAACACTGTGTTGCTTGGGGTATTAACTGAAGTAGTATGTATGAGCTGTATTGATCATTTAGCATAGGGCAAAGCACAGAGTCAGAGCTCAATGCATGGCTTATATCATTATTTTCTTAATATCTGTTTTCCAGGAATACCCTCATGGCCAAATCCATTAGCCATTTTTTCCTATCAAGTATTCTTTTTCCTTTTTTAGCTTTCATTATATTCTCTAGCTATTCCAGAGATCACAGGTTATGTTTTCTGGTAGAAGACACTGAGATGGAGATTAATATCTATTAGGAATCAACACACATAGCAATGAGGGAAGGATAGAAGAATTAGGCATGTGAAAACATTGAATTGTGATGTAGACTAATTAAACTTTGCTCAACCTCATAGGAGAATCTGGGGTATCTCCTGTCAGTATTGGCCTATGGTGGACCAACATTTCACATATTATCAATGTGCCTTACTCAACCAGTCACCAGATATGGCGGCCAAATCAATGGAGTAACCTGCCCAGTGAGGTATCTCTCTGCAGTGGAGGCACACCCAGGGCAAACTTAAGGGGCCAGCAGCTGGAGGCTGTCTGCTGACCAGTTTCCCAGCAGCTGGGGCAGGTCCTTCATTCCAGGAAATTCTGGAAGCTCTTTCCCAAATGTACCACACTAATCTATGCCTTACTTTAGACACTGGTTTAAAAAGTCTATTTATTACTATTGCTTTATAAGTTTCTTTCTTGCATTCCCAATTGGAAATTAAGCTACATAGTTATATATTCTTACAGGAACCAAGTTCAAAGTTTCTTTTGAGGCCATCATATCACCAGACACTATGCCGAGCAAGTAAAAATGAAGAAAGTATCTACTTTTGAAACTTGGATCAAATAATTCAAATTATAGCATCTCCTTTATTTATAATTGCATGGTTAATGTTGCTACAGTCTATTTTTTTAAAATAAACAATACAGTCTATTTTAAAGGATGAGTCAAGTATGTACTTTATGATAAGCATCAATAACACAACATTTGCTGCAGCCTTTGTGTAAGTACACTTTAGTCCTGACAGAAGACAGTATTTCAGATACATGCATTAAGTTACTATCATATATCAAGTGCTGTTCTAAACCTTGAAAATGCAGCTGTTCTCAACCTTAGGAATATGACCTTGTAAACGCAACGGATCCTGTGTATGCTCTTTTTTAAAAAAATATATTTTATTGATTTTTTACAGAGAGGAAGGGAGAGGGAGAGAGAGTTAGAAACATCGATCAGCTGCCTCTTGCACACCCCCTACTGGGGATGTGACCGCAACCAAGGTACATGCCCTTGACTGGAATCGAACCTGGGACCCTTCAGTCCAAAGGCCGATGCTCTATTCACTGAGCCAAACCGGTCAGGGCATCCTGTGTATGCTCTTCAGGAGATTATATTGTGGTAGAATTACTGGGGCCTTCTGAAAAGGAGCACCACAGCTTCAACTACAGAACACAGAAATATGTTACAACTCACCTGGAGAAAGGGTGGCCTCAGTGAAGTGGTGAGGAACAATATATACACTCAGAGGAATATTCATGGTACCTGGCCCATTTGTTAGGGCAAGCTGGAACCTTGCTTATCCCCACTAGAGATCACAGTGCTGGATTCTTAAGATTTCAGTAACAGCTTTGGTTTAACCCACAAAACCCAACAATTTTCCTCTAGTTCTTAACTAAAAGCACCTGCTGGTTTCTGTATCCTCTTTCTTTGTGCGAAAACATAAATCTCACCAGCACCCATACCCTGCCTACTATCTTTCTTCATCTGAGAGTCAAAAGAGGTCACCAAGCACGCATTATCTATTTGGCATATCGCTAAAGCAAGGAGTTGAGGTAAGGGTTCCAACTCAGAAAAAAATATTACATGACTTAATGGGTCTGGCTTCCAGGTAATGTGGATTTTTCTAGGTGTCCATCATGAGACAAACGTGTATTTAAACAACTGCAGCCATCCTTTGATTTTCACTATTGCCTTCATTCCTAAGTAAGGTTTTGCATTCTGTGACCACCAATAGAAGTGTTGTTTACCTGGCAGTGCTTAGCCAAGTAGTACAATAGGCAGAAAAGAGTTGGAGCTTAAAAGTTGCAATGTGAGCCAAAGCACAGGTTAAAATCATCCTCTTTAAAAACCCTTCACCCTGGGAATGTCTTCTGGAAGTGTAAGCCAGCCCTTGGGAGAAGCTGGAGTGCTCAGAGAGAATTTGCCCATCTGTGATTTTGTCCCAAAGGAGCCTGCAAACACAAACCTGTGTTAGCTCCAGAGCTTGTTTTGCTGTGACTTGCTCATGTTTAAACCATGTGAGTTGGTGTAGTGAAATACAGTGCAAAAGCAGAGGATAATACCCAACCATCTTCCAAAAAGAGGAAATGAAATGAAGGAGCATACAGACTGTGCCAACTCTTGACATAGGTTATTTAATGTGCTTATGCCTATGGATACACCAAGGATTTTATGACTACTACACGCATAGATATATAATTGTTGTTGTTGTTATTATCATACTAGTAGCCCTGCGCACAAATTCATGCACCAGTAGCTCTCTGCAGGGCCTGGCCGCTCCGTGCCCGCTGCAGTCCAGAGGCCCATCTGCAGCTGGGTGCGAAATGCTGACTGCTCTCAGCAGCCACCCGCCCCCCCCCCCCCCCCCGGGACTGGGGGACTCCAGCGGGGCTGAGAGGACTGGGTGCCACCATCTTGTGGCTATGGGTGCCGCCATATTTGTGACAGAGTGACAGTTAATTTGCATATTACCCTTTTATTAGATAGGCTTCTAATTCAACCTCAACCTGAAATATATCTTCTTTCTCTTTCAGAAATATTCTCCACCTAAGTGCATTGTAAATTTGAGGGAAACAATGATTTTCTTCCCTTGTTTGCCTTCCTAGTGCAATAAAAAATAATTAAAAAGGTAAAGCATCAGTAAAAAGCCTACTCTGCTCTGAAGAACCTTGCCATTAGCTTTTTTTTTCTATAATTTCTATGCCCAGCTCTTAGCAACATTTTCTTTTAATAGGGGGCTGCACTAAGTATATGGATTGTAAAATATATTCTTCCTTCCCTTTCTTTTTCCTTTTATTCTTATTTCCTTCCTTTCTTACTTTTCTTCCTTCTGTCTTTCCACAAATATTGTCAAGTAGCATTATATATAATACCCTCTAGAAATTACTTAATTTTCTATTACTTTTTGAGAGTTTATGGAATGCCTAGTGCATTCCTTCTCTCTTCTACCTGTCTCTTCACTTTCCTAGCCAGATGCCTCCCACACAACCCCGAAGGGCATTCACTTATAAACCTCCTGTACACTAATGTTTGTCCCAGGTTATACTGCCTACAGAATTCCTACCTGCTATACAAGATTTAGGTACACAACTTATATACCCTCTGCTATATTTTTATTGTATGTTATGCTTATCTCGGCTATTCTATTCCTATTCTATCTATCCTATCCTATCCTATCCTATTCTATCATCTTATCCTAACATATTCCATTCTATCCCATTGTCTTTTAAAGAGACAAAAACAAATTGGGGAGTACATGTCAAGATCAATTCATTGAACACAATAAACCATAATTTGAAACAAAGATTGCTTTTTGCATGCTTGCTCCAAAAATAAAGCACATCCTTCTAACTGCAGTTATAATGACTTTTAACAGGCAGTATTTTTCTTTATAAGTATATTAATTATAGTCCTCTAGACCATGCAAATTGTTATTTGGATTATTAAGTTTTGCCAAAATATCATTGCAATTCCTAGAAATGCCTATAAAAATGCATGTTAAAAATGTAACTGATTATTCACCACATTTAAATAAATAAAAATTCATAAAATAGCAAATATAAACTTAAGATTCTGATTTAAAATATTTGACATGTCTCCTCCTGAGTTAAGTTAGTCAAGAAAGTTTGATTCAAGAAATTAGTTACTAAACAAGAAAGTAAACACATATATTCTACTCTAAATCAGAATTTACAAGGCAGCCCACAACATATTTGCTAATGATAACAGGTCTTTGATACTAATTTTCCCTATAGTTTTCTGTCTTCGTTTGACCTGGTACACTTTCAAAATAAGCCATATACATAAAAATTCTGTAAACCTGGTGTTATATCATTTTTCTCCTGTTATCACTTGTATCAGCCACAAAGCATCTTTTTTTTTACTATGACATTTACAGTAAAAATTAATAAAAAACAAAATTCTTGCTTTGATATGGTTATTTGTTGTTTTTTTTAAATTAAATATATATGTATTTAAAATGATCTAGGCATAGCATAGTGGGAAAAAAGACCCTCTTATCTTGGGCTTCAATTTAGTGGATTTGAATTTTATTGCTCCAAGTTAAAAAAACAAAAACAAAAACATTTAAGTGTTGGGTATTTCAAGTCTTCACTTTATACATTATAATAATAAGACTGGCAAGAATAGTTCAATGTGAACTTAATGTAAAAAAAAAACCTTCTATGGAAAGCTTGTGAAAGTATTAAGACACATTTATTGGGTTGATTGTAGTTAAATTAAAAATAAAGATATGAATATTGATTTTAAGAATATTTTTAAATTGATGTGATCGTGTTTCTTATTGAACTATTTCAGGAACTATGTGCATTTTAGAGAAATATCTTCTTTCCATATTGAGACCCTACTGTATTCAAGACACCTTATTAGGACTTAAAAGAATGCAAGAATGAGTTAGACCTATTCTGGGTCCACAAAATTTGAGAAAAAATGGGGAAAAATATAATTATCAGCACAAGTTTGTCACTATTAATAATGAGAGCACTTTCATAAAAGAGATGTATTTCTGATTTCAGAAATAGCATGAAACCATATATTAAATGTTTTCTAAGAGAAAATAGATCACTACACACCTATTATAATGGCAAAAATCCTAAACACTGACAACACCAAATGCTGGTGAGCATGTGGAGCAATAGGAACTCTCTCATTCATTGCCAGTGGGAATGCAAATTAGAACAGTTACTTGAGAAGACATTTTGGCAATTTCTTAGAAAACTAAACATACTCGTACCATATAATTCAGCAACTATGTTCCATAATATGTACTCAAATAAACTGAAAAGTACATCTACACAAAAACCTGCAAACCAGTTGTTTATAGCAGTTATTTTTACAATTAAAAAATGGAATCAACCATGATGTCCATCATAATGTGAGTGATTAAACTGTAGTACATTCAGACAATAAAATATTATTCAGCACTTAAACGAAATATGCTAAGTCATGAAAAGATATGGACAGATCTTAAATGCATATTACTAAGGGAGAAAAGCCCATCTGAAAAACCAGCATACTCCATGACTCCAATTATACATCATTCTGTAAGAGACAAAACTATGGAGACAGTCAGTGGTGGTCCAGGGTTGGGAGGAGAAACAGTATTTTTAGAACAGAGCAACTATTCAGTGTGATGATAAGGCTGGATACGTATCATTATACACTTGCCAAAATTTATAGAATGTAAAACACAAAGAATAAACCATAATGTAAAGTATAAACATTGAGTGATGATGTATGAATGTAGGTTCATCAATTATAACAAAAGTACCACTCTGCTGCAGAATGTTGACAATGGGAGAGGCTCTGTATGGCGGGACAAGGTGTATATGGGAACTGTCTGTATTTTTCCTTTTTGATGTGATCCTCAAATGGCTCTTTTAAAAAAGTCTACTAAAATAAAAAAGGCCACAAATACTAAATAAATGTATATAAAAAATCTCAGGCAGATTTAATGAAACTAAAAAGTGCCTCCTTATAAAAAGGCATGATAGAGTTAAATAACAAAAAATTTTCTTAGAAAATATTTTCTTGTTTTATATGAAATCAATTTTACATATTAAAGTATACATAAAGAATTAATCATGGGTATCAGCAAACACTGTTTTATAAATTTACCTATCACAATATTAATTTAAAGAAAACAATTTAAATGTTCCTAAATATCTAACAGCAGAGGATTTCTTAAATAAAAGGTTATTTATAACAAATAATAGGATATGTTACAATCTTTAATAATGGATGCAGGACAGAATTAATGCAGGAACAAGTGAAAAAACAAAGAGTACATTAATTTTTGATTAACTCAAATGTCATTTGTATATTTGTTCATCAGCATTTAGGAAAACAATTCACAGCCCACCTCCTCCCCCAGCTGCCAAGAAACAAAGGGATCTATTCGCTCATTGTGTTGCTAAGAAGCCAGGTTAGAAATAGACAGATATTCTGGTAGGGCCATTTCCTGCCACCTCCAAAATGAAGTAACAGTCAAGATTAATCATTAGCAAGCTATCTTCCTGTCTTAAACGATCTATCAGTACCAATGGGAAAGAAGTTGCAGAAAGAGTTGAATAGCTAAATAGCTGATGTGTGTGTTTGTATTTTGTTAGATGCAATATGAGGATAATATATATTACCAAAATGGGGAGTCAAAGATTGAATATATTGTATTTTATATGGAATATGGCCTGCAGGATCAGGCCAAAACTGGCTCTCCAAAATTCCTCAAGGGGTCCCGGATTGTGAGAGGGTGCAGGCCAGGCCTAGGGACCCAACCGGTGCACGATCAGGGCCAGGGAGGGACCACAGGAAGGCTCCAGGGCGTGTCCAGCCTGTCTCAGTCCCAATCCACTGGGCCCCAGCAGTAAGCTAACCTACAAGACAGAGCGCCTGCCCCCTGGTGGTCAGTGCACATCATAGCGAGAGATTGAGTGGCCTTAGCATATCATTAGCATATTACACTTTGATTGGTTGAATGGATGACCACACACTTAGCATATTAGCCTTTTATTATATAGGATATTATCCTATCTAATAAAAGAGTAATATGCAAATTGACCGTCACTCCAACACACACGATGGCTGCCCCCATGTGGACACAAGATGGTTGCCACAAGATGGCCAGCAGGGAAGGGCAGTTGGGAGGGACCAGGCCAGCAGGGGAGGGCAGTTAGGGGTAACCAGGCTGGCAGGGGAGGGCAGTTAGGGGCAATCGGGCTGGCAGGGGAGCAGTTAGTCATCAATCAGGCTTGCAGGGGAGTGGTTAGGGGGTGATCAGGCTGGCAGGCAGAAGGGGTTAGGGACAATCAGGAAGGCAGGCAGGTGAGCAGTTGGGAACCAGCAGTCCTGGGTTGTGAGAGGGATGTCCAGCTGCCCATTTAGGTAGCTGGGATCGGGCCTAAACGGGATCCCTACTGGGATCGGGCCTAAACGGGCAGTCATACATCCCTCAAGGGGTCCCAGTTGGACAGGGTGCAGGCTGGGCTGAGGGACACATTCCCCCGTGCACGAATTTCATGCACCGGGCCTCTAGCACTATATAAAATACTAAAATGTGGACTCAAAAGTCATTGTAAAAGAAAGCAAAATGAGAAAATTAAAATCACAAATTGATTCACCCAAAATATTAAGGAGAAAAGAAAACTTACTGACTATTCTCCAAGCCAATACCTGAGAGAATTAAAGCTTAAATTGGATTAGATAAAAACAAAAATGAAATCTACAAAATGCATTTTGTAGATAAGTAATGAACAAAATAAACTGAAGAACAAAATAGGTCCAAAGGCATATATAAAAGGAAGAGACTCACAGATCTCAGAGAAGAGGGGTGTGGGGAGGACTTGGAAGAGGTTAATTGAAGAACATATATACTTATATGCATAGCCCATGGACACAGACAATAGTGTTGTAAAGGCCTGGGGGGGGTGGGCTTAAGGAGGGCAAAGGGGGGGAAATGGGGGACATCTGTAATAGTGTCAACAATAAAAAATTCTTTTTCAAAATTTGTACATTTTAATTTGAAACCTTGATTAAGGGAGACTATTTTAAATCACAGGGTTTAATGAATGACTAAAAGTGCAAAGGTCTGAGTCACCCAGGCAGATGCTATGTATTCTAAATGAGCTCAAAAGCAAAATGAGATCAAAACCAATTCCAACTCTTATTTTATTTCCTGCCTTGTTTATATGACATATAACATTAGTGGTGTTAGACAAATATTAATATTTCTCTCTAGCTAGGTTCACTCTACATATTCCTGAGTCTCCTTCTTCCATAACAGATAGAATTTAGAGGGAAAACAAAGGGGGGAAGAATCATAGGAACCTTATACAACAAAACCAAAAACCCTGTATATTACTTTCTCTTAATTTGGAAGGAAAAGTGAAAAAAAAAAAAAAAAAAACAGGAAGCTTAGATACCAATAACAAAAAACAATGTATATTACTTTGTTTAATATCCATCACATTCTTTAGCTGCCCTCATAATGGCTATTACACTTCTCTACTTTTGGTAACAACATAATTTCAAAACCCACCTTCAGGAGCCTCGGAGTAAACTCTTTTTTTCTGATATAATGACAAACGTTGCCTCTACCCCTCAGTAAAGTAGCAAAAGGCCCTAGCAATTTTGGCCCCAGAGTCATTAAAATAAAACAAACTAATGAATACAAACTCACACAAAACAGTAATAAGGTAAAGCAATGCAAAGTATCAAACAAATCTTAGCCCAAGCCTAGGAATTTAACCTTCTGTGAAATATTTGCTGTCCCAGCACAATGATACAGCTGTGGCAATTACTCGCTTGTTGCTCAAAGCAGAGACACAGAGCCCAAAAGTCCTAGTACCCTGATAAACTCCTCTGAGAAAATGGCACATAGGTCCAAGCTTTTCATTCTCTTGAAGTCAATAAACTTCCAAATGTCTCCGGGAAGCCATGCTTCTGGGGAGACACTTGTCCTTTGCAGACCCATGTGCCCCTCTGGTCTATTGACTGTTACAAGAATTGATTATCCTAAGGACATGGGTCCTTATCTTTTCAGCCCAGAGAACTGAGGGATGGTGAGAAGGGAGTCATGAGGGGACATATTAGTACAGCATGAGGGGCAAGTGGAGAATGCAACGGGAACGCTAGTATATATATATAGATATATACATATATATATTGCATATTTATATATATATATATGTATAAATATATATATACACACACACACACACACACACACACTAGCGTTCCCGTTGCAGGAAAAATCCTGCAATAGGATTTCCTGCTGCACTCTACCCTGCCTCCCCTCCGCCCTTGTCTCCTGCCCCGCCTTCTCGGCCAGCCCCCCTGCTTTTCCCTTTGCCCCCGGCCCCGCCTCCGCTCCGCCCTTGTCACCCGCCCCACCTTCTCCGCCAGCCCGCCTGCTTTTCCCTTCGCCCCCGGCCCCGCCTCCACTCCGCTCTTGTCACCCGCCCTGCCTTCTCCGCCAGCCCGCCTGCTTTTCCCTTCGCCCCGGCCCTGACTTCGCTCCTCCCTTCTCCTCCCCCCCCTCCCTGCTTGCTTGCTTCTTCGAAGCTTTACTCCCTTCTGCAGCTCTTGGCTTCTTTCGATGCTGTCTTGATATGCAAATTATCCGCCATCTTTGTTGGGGTAATTTGCATACTCGTCCTGATTGGCTGGCAGTGTGACTTGGCTGGTGGGCGTGACTTAGGTGTAGCGAAGGTGCGGTCAATTTGCATATTTATCTATTATTAGATTAGATATATGAAGAGCTAGGGTCCGTAACATCCAAAACAACCTAAGGCTTGACGGAACACCAGGCTGCGCACGCAGCCAGCTTGGGTGGGCGGGGACTGGTGAGTGACCTGAATTCCTGACCTCTTGGTCCCCCCTCCCCCCCTTCGATGGATCAGCGATGGTGAATGGGGGGAATCAGGGTGGGTGGTGGGAGGACTGGGCTGGCTGTCAGGCTGTTGGGATCACCAGCTCATCCCCAGCTGCTCTGGGGCTCAGGCCTGCAGGAAAGTGGGCACCAGAGACTTCACCTCCATGCCCGTGTGCTTGGCCAGCTGATGCTGATGGAACGCACAGCCTGCTTTCCTGCAACACCACGACGCCCTCCCCAGGCTGGCTCCACCCCTCAGGGAGTGGTTAGGGGCTCCCCTAGGCAACACCATAGGGTGCACGTTTGATGGGGAAAAGTCAACAAAAATAGGGGGAAGGTCTTAAGTGTCTGCGGGGTTGGGGTGGTCAGCCAGAGTAGGTTTGGCGTGTGCTGGGGAAGGAAGAGGAAGGTCCAATTGGAAAATGGCTCAGCACAGTACCTTTCTCATTGCAAACCAGCACGGCACAGCCTCCCAGGGGCTGTCGCATCCCACCCGACAGCAGTGCCCTGAAAAAAATCCCTGCTCAGTGGAGCCTCTCTCACACTCCGGGTCCCCGGGAGGAGAATGCGCATGTGGTGTCACCCTCCATCCTGGAGATGAAGGGCCCCGAGAGGCGCTTTCACTCCCGGTGCCCTGAGAGCTGCCCTCAGGGGCCGTGAGCTCTCCTGGGCACCACCAGAGCGCTGAGCCTGATGGTGGGATGATCTCCTGGTTGGGCTGGCCAGCTGCCTCTGCCTGGGGTGCCAAAGGAAGGTGCAAGCCCCATTCAGCTGTGGGCATGGGGGAGTGGCGTGGCGAGGCCACAGCGGTTCTGCTTCCCCCCCTCCCCGCCCCCTCCCCGAGCTGGGACAACTTTAGCTTTTGATTCCTGCCTGTGTCTCCTCCCTGCTGGACCCACCCTGCCAACCAGGGGCACAACAGGCAGTGTGCCCCATTGCCGCAGCCATGGCCCAGGCTGCCATGCTTGCCCAGGTGAACCAGGTGCTGTGCACGGCCCGGGACACCTTGGAGCTGGAGGAATTGCAGCGCACATTGGAGTAGCTGCTGCGGGCGTCCTGCTGCTTCCTGGTGGTGATGCTGCGGGGGAAGGAGGGCTTCGTGGCTGCCATCCACAAGCAGGTGGCGCTGGCTGTCTCTGTGCTGTGCTTATGTCGCAGCCACCTGCGCGGGGCTCTGTGGGAAGCTGCACTTCTGCAAGTTTATGGTCCTGGGAGCCTGTAAGTAAGTTCCTCAAAACCGGGTAAGGCGCCGTGGTCAGGGGACGGGGGGAGACAGCGGGTAGGGTGAGGGCTGGGGTGGGAGGGGCAGCAGGTGGGCAGGGCAAGGGCCACTTCCCCTCTGTTTGCAGGCTTTGAGCCCTTTCTAAAGTTTGGGGAGGTGATTTGGTGGCTTTTCCCCCTAATTTTCCTCAGTGAGCATTTATTGAGCACCTACTGAATACCTGACACTGTGTGTGGGACGGACCAGGTTGGAGCTGTGCCCTCAAAGCTCCTGATAGCAGAGAGTGATTTAGAGGCTGAGACAACCTGGGTGTGGCTGCACCGGCGTGGGAGTCAGAGGAGTGGACGAGGGGCAGATGGAAGAGGAGTGGGGGGGGGTGTAGTGAATGCAGAGGGGAGGGGAGAGGAGCGGGTTCTTCTGAGGAAAACAGGCCACATATCACTCCACTCGACCATTGAGGGCCACCAACCAGGGCTTCCTCAGCCCCAGCCAAAGGAATCTCTTAGTGCCCATTCGCACCAGCTTACAAGCCTATAGAGCAGTGGTTCTCAACCTTTCTAATGCCAGCGACCCTTTAATACAGTTCCTCATGTTGTGGTGACCCCCAACCATAAAATTATTTTTGCTGCTACTTCATAACTGTAATTTTGCTACTGTTATGAATCGTAATGTAAATATCTGTTTTCCAATGGTCTTAGGTGACCCTGCTAGCAGTTCTCAACCTGTGGGTCGCTACCCACAGGTTGAGAACTGCTGCTGTAGAGCCTAGGAGCAGTTATGAAGTAGCAATGAAAATAATTTTATGGTTGGGGGTCACCACAACATGAGGAACTGTATTAAAGGGTTGCGGCATTAGAAAGGTTGAGAACCACTGCTGTAGAAGATTCTGTGACATCTATACTAATAAAAGGGTAATATGCTAATTAGACTGGACATCTTCCGACATCCTCCCGGACAAAGCCACAGTGGCGGGGGCCAAGGCAGAGGTGGTTGGGGTGATCAGGCCAGCAGGGGAGGGCAGTTAGGAGTGATCAGGCTGGAAGGCAGAGGCAGTTAGGGGTGATCAGGCCAGCAGGGGAAGGCAGTTGGGGGAGAGATCAGGCTGGAAGGCAGAGGGGTTAGGGGCAATCAGGCAGGCAGGCAGAGGCAGTTAGGATCCAGCAGTCCCAGATTGTAAGCGGGATGTCCAACTGTCCCTGTGGGATCGGGTCTAAATTGGCAGTCAGACATCCCCCAAGGGTCTCAGATTGGAGAGGGTGCAGGCTGGGCTGAGGGACCTCCCTCCCATGCATGAATTTTGTGTACCAGGCCTCTAGTATTATATAAAAAGCCTAAGTGACCGTTACCTCCAAATGACCTGAACGACCAGTCAACCAGTAGCAACCACCAGGGGGCAGACACTCAATTCAGGAGCTGCCCCCTGGTGGTCAGTGCACTCTCACAGCCAACCTCCTGTGGTCTCTTCTCCCTGCCTGCCAGCCCCCGCCCCCCATAGGCCTCAATCACCGGCCAGGCCGAGGGACCCCACCTGTGCACGAGTTGTGCACTGGGCACAAATATATACAAATATATATAATTTGGGTGGTTGCTGCCTCTCTTTACTCCTGTACTCATATCAATATTTCCTAGTCCCATTTATTTACCTTTTTTTTCCCCTCCTCTGTAATGAAAATATATTCTAAGCCCAACTAAAATTCTACATGATAGCAAAAGCAGCAAGATTATCTGCAAAACAGAAGCTCCCCTCAGACACATTAAAAGCTGGGCAGAAATTGGTTAATATTTCTCGAGAAGCTATTTCGCTCAATGCCAGTTTGCTCAATATTGTGGACTCTCCCCTTGGGAGGTCATAACACTTACTGTAAATACATTTGTGCTCCATGAAATCATAGACAACTGAGCTAGCTATGAATCAATTAGTACTTTGCATGGGCTTTGCCTTATTTCAAATGTAAAATCAGCAAAATTTATGTTTAAATAGTGGATTTAAATATATTAACATTATTTTCAGAACAAAACACTTCTGATTTAAGAAGCTGCTGCACTGAGAATTTACAAAGAAAAACATTTCCCCCAATGAATGGCATCTATTTAGATTTTCATGAGGTGCAAATGATTGGTATAAGTTCAACAATTTTTACAATATAATATTTAAATGCCATTTGCTTAAGTCTGACCCACATGAATTCACATAATTTGTAAAAAATGTATTCATGTTAATCTATAGTGTGTTTCATAAATATATACTCTATTACCCACACAGGCTTCTCCTAGATATCACCTGTTCTTCCATCGGGAGGTATATTAAAGAATAAATTCAGGCCCATAACACTTTCTTTAACCTAAACAAAAAAATAATTATTTGATATTTACAGAGCAAAGGGTTGAGGTGAATCAAAAATTTTAAGAAAGATTCCTTTCTTCTAAATGTACTTTTCTTGTAACTATTCTGGCTGTTTTTATCAATTACTAGTATTGACTGAATCACTGCATTGCAGTTAAAAGCAGACTCTGATGCCAGATGGCCAAGGTTGACAATCTGTTTCCTCCATGTAATTCCTATATGACCTTGGAAAAGTTTGCTTAATTTCTGCTGCCCAGTTAATTCATTTGCAGAAAGAGGATGATAATGTCAGTAAACCATTTTCAAAGGCATATTATCAGAATTAAATGAATACACACATATGTATGTAGCAATTAGCAACTTTCCTTTGTGATATACATAGTGGATAAATGAATAGATAGATAATAGATGCATATATACATGCATGCATACATACACACATAGCCATAATTCCTAAATTAATTGGCACAGTGTGTCCTATCAGACATTGAGATAATCTCTAACACTAAGTAGATATTGTTTACAGGTCAAACCTGTTGCCATAATTCTTAGAAGGAAGTTATTTGCATACACTTTGTGACAAACATTAAACCTTCAAATCACCTGTGAGTACTACAGATACACACATTATAAAGGACCTAAGACCAATACACATAGTCCTTGATACACAGAAGGCATGCAGAAAATGCTCTCTGCCTAGAAGGGAGGCAGAAGCAAAAGAGATCTCTGTCCTTTGAGACTGATATTCATGCTGGTTGAGTATCTGCTATGTGCCAGACAGTCACCAAAGTTAGGTTGGACCCAAGGATGCAAAAATGAATTTTAAAAATGTGAGATAGTGGTTTTTTTTAATGTTAGATATTGGGTAAGCAAGGCATTTTGAGTTAGGAAAATGGATATTGAAGTAAAAATGAACAGCATTTGAAACATGAGACATTGGTTGAATCCCACGGAGTTGAACATAATTAAATAGTCATGGCATTTGGAAACCTGACACCAAGCCGGGGAGGAATGTCTTGGAGAGACAGGTCAAGACCGCACAATCTACAAATGTCCTTCCACACCACGCCCAGGAATGTGTTCGTCATCTTCATTTGAGCTCCTGCCAATGTTAAACAGATGCGCCATGTAACTAAAATTTTGCTACAAAAGGAAGAAAGAAAAGTCCATCAATGATATACCTTGAGTATAAATGGATGTGAAAAAGCAGAAATGTTAGGTTTAAAATCTTTAAGATCCTGACACAGTTGAGATGCACTGGAAAAGAAAAAGAACTGCCATGGCGGATACCCCCAGAGAGTGATGTGCCGGTAACCCTGCTCCATGATAAACAGAAACAAAAATAAAAAATGCCAAATGTTAGGTTCTGCCAATTCCTGTGGTAAAAAATACGCCCATGAAGGCAAATGTCAAGCTATCTGCATGATACAGAGAGGGGGAGAGGTGCACACTTCACTCTCCCAAGCCATCAGAGCTGGCGCCAACACACCACTGCCCAGGTCCCTAACTTGAAAAACCAGGTTGATTAGGACATCGTTCACATGGAGAGAATAGAGGAGACAACTTTTGAGAGAAAAAGATGGATTGTGAATTTAGTTTGAAATATACTGAGTATAATTTACTTATGAGACATTCAGATGCAGATGTCCATGCTAGTGGCCATTGAGTAGATGGAACTGGGGGGCGGGGGGGGGGCGGGGCAGGCAGAGCATCCTGACTATTGTGGTAACCTTGGTAAAGAATGATAAATACCTGATCTAACACAGACAGTGTGCGGCAGGGGGGGGTGGGGGGGCGGGGGGTTATAATAGGAAGGACATATGCAAATGATACTCAAGAGGACAAAAGAAAAACATGACAGATCAAAATTGATGTATAGAAGTGAAGGAAGCCAAGGATGTTTTCATATTTCTTTCCCATTTTTTTTTTTTTTTTCTGATGGTACCATTAGCTCAAGTACAGAAATCACAGTTCCACAGAGGCATGTAAGTCTGGGTATTAAAAATAATAGAGTAAGTTTTAGATATAACTTGTTTTAAATACCTATAACATTGCAGATAGCCTATAAGAGGTGTGCTCAGCTGAGTAGACAAAATATAAATAAACAGATCAAGAGAAAAATATCTCTAATGGTAAGAAGGGAGCAGGAAACACTATCGAGAAAAGAGACGCAGGATACAAATAATGTGTAGAACAGCATGTTATGTGATAAAGTGGTAAAAGGTGAGTCCAGAAATGTTGCTGTTATACAGATTGGGGTTGGACTAAGATGCCCACTGAAAGGAGGGTTAGAGAAAGGCAGTGGAAACATGGCAGGAAAAGGATATAATCAGCCCCAGCAGGTTTGGCTCAGTGGAAAGAGGATGACCCAAGGACCAAAGAGTCCTGGGTTTGATTTCGGTCAAGGGCACGTACCTTGGTTGCAGGCGCTATTCCTGGCCCTGGTCAGGGCGCGTGTGGGAGGCAACAAATCCATGTGCCTCTCTCAGATCCATGTTTCTCTCTCTCTGTCTCTTCTCCTCCCTTCCACTCTGTGGGGGTGGGAGCAGCTGGGGAGAGGTCAATGGGGGGAAAAGGAGACTTATGCAATACTTTAAACAATAAAGAATTTAAATAAAAAAATCAATGGAAAAAATATCCTCAGGTGAGGATTAACAACAAAAGAATATAATTAAAGAACTGTGTGAAGAATTTGTAATTAGTAAGATGATTTAAAATAGGGAATCAAAACAAAATCCTAAGGAGAAGCATGAAGTGATTTGGTCTTGAGTAGAAAGGAATTGGAAATATGCTAAAACTCATGATACTTCAAAAAAAAAAAAGGGGGGGGGATATTTAGAATTCCATTATTATTTTATAGAGTAAAACCACTGAAATGGAAGAAACATTTTTCTTTGCTTGTCCAGATGTTCAGAAACTGAAATAGTACCCAGAAAAGGCATTAATATTTTAAAATTAACTGTAAAGCTTACAATTTTAGAAGGAGAAAAATAAGAGCAAAAAATGTATGCCTATCAGAGAAAAGGAAATGATGCGCTCAAGGCTAAGACACAATGACTGCAGGTGAGGTGGGGTCTGATGCCTGTTGGGATGGCAGAGTTTGGTAAGGAGGGAAATTAACTTGTGGTGTTGCAACTAGCTTCTTTCCCTTGACATGTTGTCTTTTTTTTTCTTATGGTGGAGACATATTTAACATTTTATTTTGTTATATAAAATATAAAAGTAGATCAAGCCTGAAGTATTTATGTGTTCCCTTCTACACTGTATATCAGAAAGGCTAGTTAGCAATTGATTTCAAACACATAATACATTGAAATAAAGTTTCTAAATTGTATTTGCACCATAACAAAACATCAAATATCACCATTAAGTGTTTGATTTTCAAGTATTTACCTTATTTTGTCATTATCACTTGGCCCTAATGAACACATTAACTTTTATTGTCATTGTTAGCTATAATTTTTATACTTTGGAAGAGGTTCCCCCACACACCCTATTTGCTTTCTACTCTTGACAATTTTCTATAATTGATATATTAAAAAGTTAACTGATAAATACTTCCTTCTCTGGCTCTTTTAGCCTTTCTCCTTTCTGGGCAATTATTTAGCAATCTTCACTAAAACAAATTCTTCACAATTAATATTGAACATACTGGTCATAAAACATTTATTAACACACTAGAGGCCCGGTGCATGAAATTCGTGCAGGGGGAGGGATGTCCCTCAGCCCAGCCTGCACCCTCTCCAATCTGGGACCCCTCGAGGGATGTCCGACTGCAGTAAGACATCCTTCTCACAATCCAGGACTGCTGACTCCCAACTGCTCGCCTGCCTGCCTGCCTGCTTTCCTGCCTGATTGCCCCTAATTGCTTCTGCCTGCCAGCCTGATACCCCCTACCCACTCCCCTGCCAGCCTGATCGACGCCTAACTGCTCCCCTGCTGGCCTGATTGCCCCTAACTGCCTTCCTTTGCTGTCCTGGTCACCCCTAACTGCCCTCCCCTGCTGGTAGGTTCACCCCTAATTGTCCTCCACTGCAGGCCTGGTCCCCCCCAACTGCCCTCCCCTGCAGGCCTGGGTCCCCCCACAACTGCCCTCCCCTGCTGGTCTGGTCACCCCCAACTGCCCTCCTCTGCCAACCCGGTCACCCCTAACTGCCCTCCCCTGCTGGCCATCTTGTGGTGGCCATCTTAAGTCCACATGGGGGCGGCCATCTTTGACCAATGGGGGCAGCCATCTTGTGTTGGAGTGATGGTCAATTTGCATATTACTCTTTTATTAGATAGGATAGATTACTTTGAGTATTGTTTACTTTTATTGGATAAGCATTTATGTGTTTTCTCTAAACTACCATAACACTTGCTTTTAAAACTTATCAGTCATACAGACCATATCTGAGGCCTGATAGTATCACTGTGACTTCATATTAAAACTTTGTGTTTGGTGCAAAATAATGCAGGCTAAATGCATACTGAAATAAATTACATTCATTTCACACACTTCCTCCTCTCCCCATTTTTTTTTTTTTCTTTACATCTCCCAGAAAAGCTTTATGTCTTATACAGATTGGGTTCTCACAATCATTTTTGGAATTTCCTAATTCAATTTCAATTAAACATGTCTGGGCTCAAAACTTCTTCCAAATGCCATTCTAGTTGGCTCATGCCTGTTTCCTGACTCTATTTTAGGGGCCAACAGCTCCACACTTCTCATTATATTTTTACCTGAAGATAGATTCAGGAAGAGAAAGAAAACATTATTTAGCTCAATCATTTCTTTTTTGCTAGAAGCTATGATTTGAAACAAACAAGCAAAAAACAATAATAGAGAAACTGTGCAGATACATATAGATTTCAATTATCAATGTTAATCCTGTTAACATTTACTTGGATAGTTTAAAAACAATGGTATCAGTAATATTATTAGTAGGTCTCAAAAAAAAATCTAAAGTAACTTAAACTTCCCCCAGACTCTACCAAGGAATAATAATTACATCATACAAATATTAAATGTCCCAAGTTTCAAAGGAAGGATAATTGAACTAGGGCTATAAATAAATTATATTATATATTAAAATAGAAAAAAATTAAATTTATACTATAGATTCAAACATATATTTTGAAATGTATAACATGAAAATTTATTCCTTCTTAGACCCATCAAACATTTTTATTTCATATGCATCCTATTCCTAACTAAACAGTTATAATTTAAATGATATTTGGCTTAGAATCATAGACTTTGAGAGAGTTTTTTTGTGTTGATGTTAAATATTTACATATATATTTTAGTCAAAGAGTAGGTGTGATATTCTGAATGACTAATGAATCAATAATATATCAGTAATAGAAATATTCTCTTAGGTATGTGGAATACCACCTGACTTGCATTTATACTCTGTATATTTCTTAAGGAAAAAATCATATCCTGTCACATGGATAAAAAATTTGAGAAGTTGCTAGTTGGTATTCACCAGAGTTGATGGCAGTTGCTAATGTGTGATTGTGTTACAAATTGAAATCATCTAGCATACAATCTTAGACTGATTATTCATTCAAAAAGTATTATTTCTTAACCGTTACAAAAATCAGCAGGTGTAGCCCTAGCTGGTTTGGCTCAATGGTGTTGGCCTGTGGACTGAAGGGTCCCAGTTTCAATTCTGGTCAAGGGCATATACCTGCGTTGCAGACTCGATCCCTAGTAGGGTGCATGCAGGAGGCAGTCAATCAATGAATGATTCTCTCTCATCATTGATGTTTCTACCTCTCTTTCCCTCTCTCTTCCTTTATGAAATCAATAAAAATATTTTTAAAAATCAGCAGGTGTATATTAATTTAAAGTTTATAAAGAGCTTTTATAAACTCTACCCTAGTTCATCCTCACCTCTTCTCTGTAAGTCATAGGAAAGTATTTTGATGAAACTGGTTTTCTTAAGTAGTATTAATTAGCATTCCCACTTGATTGAAAAAGTACAGAAACTCAAGAATTTTTCTGATTAAGCTACATTTTATGGCATTTAATACAAATATTCTACCTCTAAATTCTCATACTTTCTCTCTGGATGATAATGGACCCAGAAAGACAATCTCTAACTCATTTATATAGACTTTTCAATAAAATTTATGTATATAAAAGGCTAATTGACCATCCGACTGCCTGATCGGTAGCTATGATGCACAATGACCATCAGGGAGCAGACTCTCTGACTGGTAGCTATGATGTGGAGAGCAGGCTTCAGACTGATCCCTGCAGGCCAGGCCTAGGGATCCCACCTGCCAGAGGGACCCTGCTCATTCTGCAGATGCCCTTTAAGCCAGGGCACTGCCCCAGGTGCAGATGGCTGGGGAGGGACCGCAGGAGGTTGGCTCCAGGGTGTGTCTGGCCCATCTTGCCCAGTCCCGCCCCGCTGGCCACCTTCTAATTAATTTCCTTTCAATGTGAACAAATCCGTGCATGGGGTCACTAGTATATAGAAAAAAGAGAGGGGGTCTGAATCTACAACAGTAGCAAATAAGGCAAAGGTTGCTTCTGGTTAGGACTTAAAACTGTTAGAGCTCATAGTTCTCACATCTAATGGCAAAAACAACCACATAAGCTAAAAATAATATAACTTGAAATCTACCAGAAAGCTAAAGATGCAAGTAAACCTAACTAGCCTAAATTTCAAAGAAAAATAGGTTGTTTATAAGGAAAAAAGAGAATCTCAGCTGTTCTTATACCTGGCAGGGCAATGGAGTGGGGAGAAAATAATGACCCTGCCAGAGTGGCATAAGGAAAAGTCAAACTAAATGTAAATGAGCCATTAATGTCTGGATGTGAACTGCTATGGCAAAATAGAATTCAAAAACAAAACAAAACAAAACAAAACCTTGGCCACTCTAATTCTTTCCCATGGATCTTTATCATGGGTTTGAGTGCACTATGCCAAAAACTAGGGTCAAGGCAAGAAAGCTGAGATAAATCCATACAAAATACCTTGAGTGCTCAGAAAGTAAAGGCTGAAAGGGCAACAGGTAGGAGAGTAGAAATAAATCTGAGATATTGCGGGCTTTCTCCTGCATAAGGCTGAGTGCTGAACAGGAGAAGTAAGAAACATCTTCTCCATCTTTGCAGAGAGGAAAACATTCATCTTCTGAAAGCAGGGAAAAGCAGACACAGACAAATAATTTCTTCAGGTATAGAAAGCTCAACACAGATCTAAAGAGCAAAAAGTATCCAACCACAACTAAAAACTGGTGGCTAGATTTACTAGTATATCCGAGATAGAGATCTTCCATAGAATACCACAGAACACTCAAACAAACAAGTGAACAGAATCTCTATTCCAAAGAAGGTGTTAATAGAGACAAACCCAGAGCTGGCCATGTTGTTGGAATTATCAGACAGGAGCTTGAAAAAAAAAATACGTGGGCCTCATGACAAATAGGAACAGTTGTGAAATGATTGAGGATTGTGGCAGAGACATGGAATCCACACAAAATACACACAAAATATTTAAGTAGAATATATGTGCTTAGGTATAGATTAAAGGCAGGTATATAGATAATATATAGACAGATAAGAGATAGATAGATATATGGACAAACTGATAATATTGTTTTAGTGGTCAAAATAATGAACATATGTCCAATCTGTAGTGTCTAGGGGCCATGGATGTTAAATATGTTACAAAACACATTTTTTCTGCCTCAAATGCCCATAAACACACCAGTGAGAAACACTGGTGTAAGGAAAAAAGAATATTACACTCCCATCCTTTCCTCCTCTGTCCTGAGGGATTGCTGTGTAAATAGACATAGGTAAACTCCAATGTAACATAAACAGCAATTTTTAACTAACTCACAGTATCATAGAGGTAAATTTTTTGTTGATAATGATATTTTATTTTATTAAAGTAATCACATGCAAATAGCCAACCAACTGCTTTTATTTGAACCTGCTCCAAGGTAAATTCTTCATCAAATTTCAGCTACTTCTTCACCTTTAAATTATCTATTTGACCCTTTACATTCCAACACTATTATTTCAGAGTCAGTAACTGTCTCTTCAGTGTTCCTATAAAACTTTGTACTAAATTCTATTACATGAGCACCATTTGTATTGCAGTGTTTTCAATGTATATGTCTCACACAGGATTATTTGTTCATAAAAAATGCAATTTATTCTACACATTTCTGAATCTCCTGTATCTGTTTCATTGCCTGGAGCTCAGAAGATGCTCCATAAATATTTGCTGAATGAATCTATTTTGTTAAGCAAAGAGCACTTGCAGTAAAATGAGTGCCCCAGAGTTTTTAAGAAATGGCTTCTCTTTCTGCAAATATTGAGGCAAGATCAGATTTCTATAGTGTGTGACATACACATGTTAACCAAACACAAACAAACCTCCACCATTTTTTCTCTCCTTTATTGAAATGAGAATTGCCTACATTAAAATTAAATTACTTACATCATTTTAATAATGAAAGGATAAATGATTTGCACATTTAAAAGGCTGTCTTATATGCATGTAGGCAATAGGGGCGGTGAAGGCCTGGGTTGGGGGAGGGAATTAGTGGAGGCAGGCAATGGGGGGGAAAGAGTGATGTCTGTAATACTCTCAACAATAAAGATTTTTTTAAAAAAATAAAAGGGCATTTTTGTCTCCACAGTTGGATTTAATGATTATCCCTTAAATATAAGATGCTCAGCTAATGAAGCTAGATGTATCCCTAAACAAAATTTGAAATTATGATAAACCTTTTGTTCCTTCTGACCTCTTTCCTTCTACCTCTTCCCTATTTCTTCATCGTGCTGTTCAGAAGTCTCTGAAGCAAGATCCACACAGAACCTAGAACAATTATGTTGGATAAGTATTAGGAACTACCAACTAATACCAAATCATTGTTAGTTAGGATTTTGCAGAGTCCCATAATTCTTGACTTCCCTAAACCCCAATCAAAAGTGACCTGACTTTTATTTGTCTACTCAGCATCCCATTCTTCTTAGGAGCTAGCAACATAAGGTTCAAGAACAAGAGAAAATAGCAGAAAATACCTTGATCACTATGTCATTGTTAAACATCAACTGGGGCCTAGGTATATCCTTATTAATTAGATTTTTCTATCTGTTAGGAAACAATGTGGATTTTAAATAATTACATTCACTGATTTGCTTGATAGTAGACATTTCAGCAAAAATTTCAAAAGTTCTCCTTGGCCTCTTCAACCTACTCTCTCCCTCAACAGAGACACCTCATTCAAGCAGCTACAAATGGTTGTTGCACTCATTGGAATCTTCGTTGTTAGGGTCATGAATGAGGTAGGAGTGAAAGCATCTGCTGTCCTTATTGGGTTATCGAAGCCTTGAAAGAAAATGGTAGCGCAGGAGGATTGCCAGGCGCAGGGCTATTGCTTCTCAGAGAGCCAGTGAGGCTGGGAGAATATGATGCTTCTGGAACAGAGATTTAGAGGCTGGAGCGCCCTAGCCCTTTTCTCACACGTGGGCCCCAGGGCCATGCCACTGGAATGCTAGGGCCGGGGACTAAGTGCCTGCTTCGCACTTTATGTACAGGATATCTCTTGAACACGTATTTGACAGTACCAAGCCATGATCTTATTAACACAGAACTCATTATCTTTTCTTTTCATTAATGTGCATAAGTTCATGTGAGGAAAATACTGCAATCATATAACATCCTAACTGAATGAATTGTATTCTTAGCTGAACATACTCCCATAATTTAAAAGATCAAAATAGCTTCCCCTGTTCCATTCCAATTCAGGCACTCCTATAGTGTAGCCATGCTGACTCTGGGTTTTGGTGCTTTGGGTTCTGAGCTTTTAAAGATATTGTCAAATTTATTTCAGAAAAAAATACTAAAACTACACCCCCCCCCACACACACACACAACACAACACACACACACACAAACACAACACCTCAAAATAGAACATAGAGAATTGTTACTCTGATTAAGGTAGGGGGGAAAATAATATTTGACTCCTAACTAAAAACAGTACAATTTGATGGTCTGCCTCGTAAGAATTCATATAATAATGCATTTTTAATAAGATTATAACTTTAAAGGTACATTGCTCTATTTTATGGGACTTTTATGTAATATCTGCTGCTACATCATTTTGCTAAGTACATTCAAATAAATAAAAGTATATGAAACATTGCTAACGCCCCTTGCCATAAAAGCAAAAGAACTTGCAATTTGAATCTTAGCTAAATTTGGATAAGTCACTTACAACTCCCTATTTTTCTCTCTGTGGAAAGCATTCCTGGGTGGTCTGTTGGAATTCACAGTATTAGAGTATTTGGGTAGTTTTCCTGAAAATGATCATTGATTTAGAAGGGATCTATAAATAACTTAAGCAATAAAATAAGTCTCGGAAATTATGGACTATATTATTACCCATTATTGAGATAATATTATGTCAGAATATCTATTTATCATCTATCTAATCTATCTACATCCCTACCTACCTATCTATTTTCTATCTATCTATCATCTATCTATATTCCATTTATCTGTTCCCAACATCCTAAGTTTCTTATAGGCCTGATCTTTCAATTTTATTGAAGTATCATATACCAGTTTTTATTATAGTTCTGAGATTTTGCACATGCCTTTGAATACATGACAAATTTTGACTCACCTGTGTACTGCAAACCTGAGTATTGCTTTTGAACCTAAAAGAGAAAGTAATTTCTGCCATGACACCTTTCAAGTCTAAAAGTTCAAGGACAAAAGATAATTTCAGAAAAAAATGGCCAGAAGAAGAAGGAAATCATGGCAACAGCCAAGTATGTATTCTACTAAGTCATTGAGTAGATTCCCATTTTTCTTAAATGAACAAACTGCTTTACTAGTTAAAAAAGGCAAACTTACTCTCACATCTTAACTTTATTTTTCCTAAATAATTGCAGATATCACTATGTTATTGTGGTTATTTCCTGTGTCTAACTTGAAGGTCAACTTTGTGGCCATTGTCCTCTGACATATGAAGTCTGGTAGCAGATTGAAAGCAACAACAGATGATAGCAACATCGCTAATTAAGCCTCCCATGAGGGAAGAAACAAATATATTGACAAATTTATCCTCCATGTACTACCTTTGGTATGATTAAGGTTATGGAGCACAAAGGTTTTTAAATTGCCTAAGGTCATGAAAAGAGAATCTCTTACAAATGTGCTAAGTATGTTATTACCATCCTTTTCAAAGATTCTTAGGTTTCCATCTCTAGCCAACTCTTTTTTATTTTTCTTAGAATAAAAAAACCAACAAAGTTGGCATATATTTATTTTCTCTCCATGACATATATATTGTTTGCAATTTATTAAACTCACTCAGTGCTAAATTTGTAGCAGAGTAGAAGAAATAATGAATGCAATTTTCTGGCTTAATATACAAGGTAACTATCAGAAAGTAAAATTTCTGAAATGACTATGGGACATAATGAGATTTAGCTTTGGTGAATTCATAATAATGACATTTACTAAAACTATGTTTTCTATTAGAAAATGTAAATATCTCAAAGAAGAAGGCGTTAATATCATTTAAGATGATCTTTATTTTCAGAAATATTACATAAAACTGAGAAAGATTTTTACATTTATACTTCCTTTTCCCTTTCTCACACACATATATACGAGCCTTTGATTCAATCGATTTTTAATGAGGCAAAATCGCAGAGATTTAGAGTAAAATGCCTAAAGGCCTTCTATCAATTCCTTTCTATTAAGCTAATGACTTTTTAAAATGAATTATTTTAGGGAAAAGAACTAATGGGCTTGCTACTGTGGTTTTCACCCTGGTTGAAAAATCTTCAGGCAAGTAATGCTTTATATAAAATAAAAGGTTTTTGTTTTTCTTTAATCTCTAAGATATGTGCTTTTCAATTAGTAAAAAAAATAGATGAAATTGGAGCTGGCAGCAACATCTGTGGATCTTCAGAAACTTGTTAATTTGCAGGTTTCATCTACCTTTACTAAACTCTGATTTGTAAGGGTGTGGAGTTTGAATTTTTGTTATAAATTATACCCATACATAAAAAAAGTCTTAACACCTCAATATTAGTAGATATATGTGGTACTAATTCAGTTATTTACATTAAGAGGTTAAGAACGAAAAAACCCCAAAAAGTTAAAAAATTAAATAACATAAATGTTTCCTGTGTTCTTCTGGCTATTATTTCCATTTTATAATAAGATGACTGAAAATTGAAAAAAAATAAATATATATTTGTATATATATATATATATTATAATAAAAAAAATACATATATATTTTCATTTCATTTTGTTGAATTTAGTATCTTTCACCTACTAACTAGGACTAAATTATTATTGCTGGCAGATTTGGAAGTTCTTGATATTAAAAAAATTATTGATAAAATAACAGATTAGTCAGTTGTTTCTAACAAGGTTTGCATAGTATTTTTTTAAATTTTGAATATTTTACAAGATATTAATTAATGCTCAAATCCCTCTAGTAAATTCATTAGGGTGTAATTAAAATCTGCCACAGAGATTGTAAAACAAACAAATCAAATAATTCATGACTATCCGTCCATGTTAATGAAGGAATTTTTATTTTGACTCGCACAGGGCTATATTCATAAAGGAAGAATAATTTGTTACAGGTAAACAATCTTTAGCATCCACTGCTATCTCCAGAACATCTTTTAAGAAGAGAGAGCTCTCAGACTCTATTATTTAATTCAGAGATGTCAAAACTTTTATAAATGCCCTTAACTTATAAACATAAGGAAGGACTAACAGAGCAGCAGATGGTGATTCATGAAAGATAATGCTAAATTTGAGGCTCCATCATTTGGTGCCCTTATTCAACAGAGAGGAGATCAGATTAAGGTGATTCAGAAATTCTACTGGCCTAGTCTACTTTGCTTTATTGAAGAGACATATCAGTAAACCCAACAACAGATATTTAGTACTATATAAAAAAACAACAACAATGACATGTAATCAAACACCTAGGTAAACAAAAATCATTTCTTAATGCCTAGCTGAGATGCAAGATGCCTGAGCCCTTATGTGAAAGAGCTGACTCACAAGTTTATTTGGGTTGTCTGCACAGCAACTGTGATGCTATTATAACTTCTATTTACAGCATTTGTTCAGATTACATTTAATATGAACTCAAGGAAAATTATAATCTGAATGGCAGTGAGGCAAATGTATGATATCAAGTCACTTTGAACAAACTTACACAAAGTGCATACAATTTTCATTCATCTTTCTTAAAAACATACCGAGATAATTGTATACAATATGTTATAATCCATTGCAGGGCTCTCTCTTTTTAGCTCCTAACTCGTGTGCTCTTGGCTTGCTCTTGGCTTTCCTTGTATTCACCTGTATGGCCCGCAGCTGGGCGGACCCCACACACAATGGAGGAATGACTGCAGCAGGAAACACAAGCTAATCTGGCCTGAAGCTGTGTTGGACTGTGTAGACATGGAATGGGAACATTGGATGCTGGCTCTGACTTTAGCTCAGCTGAAACCCCAGTGACACTTCTTCTGTTACTAGACTAAGGGACATGGGACTTTAGAAACCCAGAGATTTAACTCCATACAAATAAAAATCACTAATTCTCCCATGCGAGTGACAGAAAATTAGTTTTCTCGGGATATCTCAAGAAATCTACCAGCAGCAGCAACCAGAGGAGACAAGGCGCTCTCCCCTCCCTCAACACAATACCACTAACCTCAGGGGTTAGATCCCAAATCTTTAGAACTGCTTCCAGTCTACACACTCAGAACTCATTCAAAAGGCTTCACCTCACACCTCTTGAAAACACAACAGAAGAAAAGAACCAAGAAAAAGAGAATTCTCTAACCCAGTCTTAAATAATTATACAAAAAATTAGCCTTATTCCTCTGGGTTACTTAAAAAAAGGGGCAGGGGAAAACTAAGCCCTCTCTCTTTATATTGACTACTTGGGTAACACAAAACTTTGAAAAATAATAACCGTAAGCCTGACCTAAAAAAGTCATCTATTATTCTCTACCGAATGTATGTGGAAAGTAACTTTTACACATTGCAATAAGAACTTTCTCACTCCAATCCAACAGAGGTTAGCTCCTTTCTAAACTTCCTAAATAAGATTTCACTTTGTAGACAGCTGTTGAATCTTTTCCCATCAACTTCAAGTTACACCCCAGAATCTTGCTTTATAAATCGAACTCCAATGATGACCCAACAAAGATATGACAGGAGAGGTTATGAATGTCAGTTCTTTAGAAGTATAAAAGCCAAAGCAGTAGAAATGACTTAACTACTTGCAACATTGGAGACAAGTTCCAAGTTTCTCTTTTAGTGTATAAGCTCAACTTAGTAACATCAGGCACTGAGAATGTTTTCAATTAATTGTCTTGAAGGGATGAGAAATTAAGTTTCTTACCTTTTAGCTCTCCATGAAGTGTCTTACCTTTTCGCTGTAGTTAAGCAAGAGACACCTAGCTGTCCTTGTAGCCATGTTGTTCTCCTTTCATAAAAGAAAAAAAAAAGTTATTAATTCTTGGGCTTTAGCATCAGAAAGAATTGCATTCAAATGCAGATTTTGCCTTTATTACCTGGGTAATTTGAGGCAGTAGAGAAATTTATGTGCACAATTTATTTTATTGAAAAATACTAAAAGTTTAAAAAGGAATTATTTTCTATCATACCATTGCCAATGGCTGAATTCTGCATCTACAAAGCAAGCACTATTAGCCTTTTCTTCTCTCTCGAAGATATGTATATATCTCTACCAAAAATGTATACATGCTTAACAGCTGATAGCTCAATTGCTGTTTCTTTCTTTTCAGATTTAACCATAGGAATTAATAATTATTCAAAGTGTATATACATTTTCATGACACTTTTAGGTTTATAGAAAATTGAGAAAATAGTACACAAAGATTCCATGTATTCTGCACCAAGTTTCCCTTATTGTTAACATATTATATGAGTCTTATATAGTTCTTACAATTAACGAACCAATATTCATTCATTATCATTGCCCAGTCTTCTTTCTCTGTCCCAGGATTCATCCAGAATACCACATTGCATTTACTCATAGGTTGTCATAGGCTCCTCTCAGCTCTACCAGCCTCACAGAGTTTCCTTGTTTTTTGAGGACCTTGACTGCTTTTAGTACTAGTTAGGTATTTCATAGGATATACCTCAACTGGATTTTTTATGATGTTTTTCTCATGATTAGACTGGGTTATGGGTTTGTTTTTTGGAGGACAACTGTAGAAATAAAGTGCCACTTTCATCACATCATATCAAGGACACATTCTCTCAACCTGACATCACTGTGGTTAACCTGGACCATCTGGCTGAGGTAGTGTTTGACAGGTCTGACAGCTATTGAAGTTACTCCTCCCATTCCATACTGTTCTCCTTGGATGGAAGCCATTATGCCCAGCAGCACACACTTAAGGGAGATATGTCTACATAAACGATTGCAACTTTTCTGCACAGATATGTCTCTTCTCTACTGTTTATTTGTTTGTTCAAGTATTTACTTACATCAGAATGACTACTTTCTACTTTGTGGTATAATTGAGTAGCACTGGGTTTATTATGCACCTCAACTTTTCCAGCTCTGGCCATCGGCACCTCTTTCAGTTGACACATGTAACCCTTTGACATACCTTCATCAATTGGGGCATTTCTGTTATTGTTTGCTTTGCTTTGTTTTATTTTTGAGTACATCTTTACTTTTGGGCACCAGAAGATGCTCCAGGATTGTCTTATTTCCTGCCCTTGTCTTAGAATCAGCCTTTTTCTTTTTCAAATGTCTTTGGGTATTTTTTTGGAGAACAGTGTTAGAAAACCCGATCTGCACTAAGTGCTGCCTTTGATCTTGGGCTGTTGTTTCTATGTTCTCTCAGCTGACAGAGCAAGAAAATATATATGGGTAGACCAACCTGTGTATATATTCATGTCCATAAATATGTGTACATGATTTAATGGCTTAACAGCTCATTTTAAATCACTGAATAATATTCCATTAAACAAATGTATCACAGTTTATCTATTTACCCGCTGAAGAGTATCTTGCTGTTTCCAATTTTTGGTAATTTAAGTCAAGTTACCATAAACATTCAAGTGATGTGTGTATGTGTGTGTGGACATAAGTTTTCAAGTAAGTTTTATAAGTGCCTGGAATGTATTTCCTGGATCATATGATAAGACCCTGTTTAGCTTCGTAATAAACTGCTGAACTGGTTCCACAGCAGCTATACATTTTGTATTCCCACTAGTAATAAGTGAGCAACCCTAGTGCTCTCCATCCCTGCCCAGAAATTGGAATTGCCATTGTTTTTTTTTTTTTGGATCATAGCCATTCTAAACCTATATAATAAAAGGCTAATATGCAAATCGACCGAACAGCAGAATGACCGTTCACTATGATGTACACTGACCACCAGGGGGCAGACGTTCAATGCAGGACCTGCTCCCTGGTGGTCAGTGTGCTCCCATGGGGGAAGCCCTGCTCAGCCAGAAGCTGGGCTCATGGCTGGTGAGTGCAGTGGCAGTGGCAGGAGCCTCTCCTGACTCTGAGGCAGTGCTAAGGATGTCCAACTGATGGCTTAAGCCGGCAGCCGGACATCCCCCAAGAGTTCCCAGACTGCAAGAGGGCACAGGCAGGCTGAGGGACCCCCTCCCCCCCCAACCTGACTGCAGGGGCCTCTAGTAGCTGTATAATAGTATCATATTGTTTTCATTTAAAAATTCCCCAATGATATAAATTTGGGAAGAATTGACGAAACAAAGGGGTTTGGGCATAAGGTAGCAGATTAGTGAAGTAACAACGTTTATTTATCCAGCCTTCTCTGCCCTAAATTCCCCATCTCTGCTAAAAAGGTTGCCTCTACTCCCTAGTGCAAGGGAGGGTACCTTTTACTTGGGCATTTTACTTCCTGCTTCCGGGTGAAAAGGAGGGTGAGAATATGCCTCTTGCACTGTTCGTTTCTTAAATAACTTTAATTCATGATAACCAATATGCCAAAGTGGCATATTTTGGGGTGGCATATTCAATTCCTAGATTCATGAGTATTATTATCACAAGGGACTGTTAAATTTTATCAGATGTTTTTTTCTGTATTAATTGATGCAATCATATGCTTTTCCTTCCTTAGCCTCTTTATATAGTGGTAGCCTCATCGAATGACTTAGAAAATGTTCCCTCTGTTTCTGTTTTCTGGCAGATATTTTATGTGTAGAATATTCTAGGTGTACTTCACATGGTTGCTCCTTCCTTCCAATGGCCAAAGCCTTGAGGTGATCTTTCTTCAGTTTTACCCATGAGAACCTGATGTGGTCTCTCCACCCGCCAACTCCACCCCCCCCTTTCTCCCCCCCCCCCCCACACACACAGAGAACTGCAGCCACCAGGTGTTTCTTCCTTCAAATCAGTCTATACTCAGCCTTGAGCAACTTGTAAAATTAACATTTGTGCTCCTATCCGTTTATTACTCCAGTGTCTTTGGTCCAAATAAGCATCCATTAGCTGTGACTTTCTGGATTCTCTCATCTCTCCACATTAAGTGGTGAAAATTTGCCTTGAGACTTCTGTTCTTTCCTTAAAAGTCACAATTATCACAGTTTCTTCCAATTTTTTCTTGATAAAATAATGTGAGTAATGACTTTCAAGCTCTTTATATGTTGAAAGTCAAACTGGAAAAAAACTGTGTGCTTTTAAAATTTCCTAGTTTTTTTTTTTTTAAAGTTATCTGTGAAATTCTTCTTACAGAAATGTGTTATTTCTTTTCTCTTAACCTCACTCAAATACACACACACACACACACACACACACACACACACACACACTTTCTCACAAAAATATTCCCATCTTTTCAAATATATTTATTTCATACATTTTATTTCTATAAATATTAAACACTAGAGGACCGGTCATGAAATTTGTGCACTGGTAGGGTCCCTAGTGGCTGGCAGCGGCCAGTCGGTTACTCCCTCCCTTCTCCTGGTCACCTGCACCACTGGGGCCTCCCTCCCTTCCCCCCGCCTGCCCTGCCCCCTGGTCAAACTCCCAGAAGAACTCCTGGTCAAGGGGATAATTTGCATACTTCATTTTTATTATATAGGATTGATTATATTATAAAGTAGACATTTGTTTATATCTGAGCCATATAATATATATTCATTCTTATGTAACTTCATTTTACTTTTGTTATTGTTGATTTCCTTGAAGTTAGTATTTGCCTTTTTTAGTAGGTTCATTTTTAAGCTAAATTTCAAAAGAAAACATGGAAGGAAGGAAGGAAGGAAGGAAGGAAGGAAGGAAGGAAGGAAGGAAGGAAGGAAGGAAGGAAAGAAGGAACCCAGTAGTTTTTCAAATATATATTCATAAGATGTTAGATTCTTTTCCTAATTCCCATTATTTTCCACCATAACATACCAGAAACCATTCTTCCTTTTACTATATTTTCAGTTAAAATACAAAAGCTATTCCATTCCCAAGATGGCTGCTGAGAATCCTAATGGCATTCTATTTCTCCACTTTTGTACATGATCCATTTATTCTTCCAGGAAGCTTTTTAGATCTCACCCTTCCTTATCTTTGGTGCCTAAAAGGTTAACATCAAAAACAAAGCATACAATGATATCTATATTATAATGTTATTTGGAGGATTAAATAGTATAATAGATGGGAATATCCTTAGTGTAATAATTGGCTAATCTTGAGCATTAAATTACTTTTTTTAATGATAATAAAATTGATGATCATAATATTGTTTATTTTAAATAGATAGCATAATGCTGTATTATTTTATATATCTGCAATAAATATTTCCCACATTTTTCTGAGCAATTACCGATACTTTTGAGCTCAATAGAACTTTCATTGTTTATGGTAAAGAGATTAAATCTCTATAAGTACAGGCTATAGATAGCCAACACAAGCTCTAATGGCTCACAGATCAAGTTCTAAACACTAGTGCTACCTTACTTTAAGATAAATATTAAAATATTTAGTAATAAATTCCATGACTCTTATGTTTCATGTGGAATTATGCAAAACAATCAATGTTGAGAACTTGGGTAGTAAAAGTGACAAGCATGTTTCCAATGTTTATTTCCTCTTAAATGCTATTCTTCTATTCATGCATTCCTTTAATTTGTAGGACCCATCTATCATGCAAAAGATTGCATTTGATTTCGTATGCTCTATATTAAGAGGAATATAATCAATAAAATTTACCAGGATATTAATAAGTCTGTATGGAAGTACAGTTAGGAAGCCTGAAATCATGTCATGAGAAAGTGATAACAGTTCTATTAAACTTAATAATGGAAGTATATCATTAATTTACATTACATACATTGTTAAAAGGTGTTTCAAAGTTTAGCTGTTTCTTTGTAGTTTCATAAAGCTGAAATAGATATTTGACATAACAAATAATAAGGTATATTTATATTTATAATAGATCTGCCTCAATTTTGAGCAGCATTTGACTATGATATTGTAGCTTTTTTTTTTTTTTCTCTCTCCAAAGATATCCAACCATTGGAAAAGCTGTCAAAGAAGCATTTCAAGCTCAGCTGGAATAGTGCTTTGACAGTTTCATGAGGCATAACACCGCTTGGAGTGCCAATTTATATTCAGATTTCTGGGCTTCACCCTTTTAAGAGTATGATATAATGGGTGATTTTGAGATGTGCTGCTGATACAAGGTTGATACAAAAGCGTTTGAGAAATTCTGGTCTAGGGGTAAGACATGATAAGTTCTAAGGCTTATTTCTAACTGTATATGCCCTGAATTTAATAAGTTAAATTCTTTTAGCAGAGAGGTGACTCAATTTGGGTCTCAAATGATGAGTATAATTTCACAGTTAATCTCAATATTGTACAAACTGGCATTGCCTTGACTACCATTATCTAAATCAGATGTCTTTAACTTCAACTAATTTTTAAAATATTAACAACTTCATAGTAGGGATCAAAAATATTTTACCTAATGACAAGTATCATTGCAGTTACTATATCTTAAACACAATGGAGCAGAAATCAGTTGGCATTTACTGTTTCTGAGATAATACATAAATGATACCTAACATTGTACACTAATAAATGTGGATGTCATTGTACCATTACTGAGCAAACTACAATATTTATTTCAGAACACAATTGGTTCTTACAGGGAGAAAAACCAAATATATTTTAAACAAGAATATGAGCTATTTCAGAAGCAAACTCGGCACTGCTCTTTTTTTAAAATATACTTTATTGATTTTTTACAGAGAGGAAGGGAGACAGATAGAGAGTTAGAAACATCGATAAGAGAGAAACATTAATCAGCTGCCTTCTTCACACATCCTACTGGGGATGTGCCCCCAACCAAGGTACATGCCCTTGACTGGAATCAAACCTGGGACCTTTCAGTCCACAGGCTGATGCTCCATCCACTGAGCCAAACCAGTTAGGGCCACACTGCTCTTTTGAAAATTCACAGTACTTTACGTCCAATTGATTAGAATGGATAACAATAATGTTTTATTCTTACAATAACCTGTTACTTACTAAGACTGCATAATGAGTAGGGGTGTAAGTCATAAATCTATGATTTTCATCTTAGAAATATCATTTTTATTTGAATAAATCTCCCTGAATGCATTTAAAATAAGGAGAACAAGGGCTTTGTGTGCAATTACAATATTTTAGAACTTACAGTGATAATTCATATCTACTAAATATTTAAAACACATTATTACTCAAATATTTTAAAGGTATTACATAACTAATCTCTCCATTTCTAATTCTACTCTCTTTAATTAATCATAATCCAGAAGTAAAATCAACTAGATTACAGCAGGATGTGGCTACTTTGGGCACTAAAACAGGCTTTATGCAGAAATTTTGTTATAGTGGCTTAAATATATTTGAGGTTTAAAAAATAACTGATGTCCAAAAATATAAAGACATGAGTAAGAAAAAATATATATTATGTTTTAAGATAGGGTTACTTTCATTTTTCAAGTTTAAAAAAATGGTATAATCTTTTTAAAATTTTATCTTTATTGTTGAGAGTATTACAGATCTAATAACTTCAAAGAAAGAGTTTAAAGTTCCACCTTAGGGATTGTTATGTTTGGTTCTTCTTTATGTTGTCTGTTAATTTCTCCTTTTTCAATGTTTCTATTTATATGTTTTTTATAGATAAATTCTCTAGTGTTATTTTCCAGTTTACAAATATACTCTTTCATGATGCCTAGCCACATCGTTATTCTAGTTATTGAGAACACATTCTACTTTAATGATTATACATGTTCTCTTTCCAGTTTCTACTGGTTACTGTTTTATTTTCATCAGTTCTATTTCCATTCAGAAACATGCTTATTTATTTTGTTTCATTACTTAGTGTTCTTTTAAAAATGTATACTATCATTTCCTCAAAATTATTGAGGACTTAAGCTTAATGAGCTTCTTTCAACTTTAAGCGATTGCGGCACTTGCCTATATAGTACTCTTGTTTAAATTGGGTAATTCGTGTGAGATAAAGTGCAAATGTCCAGAAAAAGACACCTGTCTAGATAATAATTGTTAGAGGAGACCAGATGCCAGAAGTTTCTCTGAATTGAAAAGTCATGATGGCACAGGGGCTCTAGGGTGAAGAAGGCAGAAGAATAACAGGCAAAAAACATTTTCTGGATCTTGGGAGTATAGGATTCAGTGAAAATATGTTCTAATAAGGCAGGGACTTTATGGAAAAGTATCCTAACCTTCGATTTTCACCACTTGTGCAGGTGCTAAAGCATCCCTGCGTAAACATTCTGGAGAGCCAGGGGCCATCGTGAGCACACCACTCACCTGAAATAAAGAAGGGATGTGGGGGCGGGCATTAAGGCATAGAGGAAAGAGGAAAGACCTGAGAATCAGTGGTCTTTATGTCAAATACTTATGAGGTTTATAATTTTGGGCAAGTACATTTCTGAGTTTGTACATCTATAAATTGAGGTTTACAAATGCTAAATTCCAAGAATTTCCTAGATATTGTTACTTACTATAGCTTTGATATTCTTTGGAAACTGGAAAGATCTGCTGTTACTAAAGTACATCAGGAAAAATGTCCAGCAAATATACTGTGTGATCATGCTTTGCCTAAAAGCAACCCTGAGCCAGTAGTGGTTGAAATAACAGAGCCCCACTAGCAATGGAAAAATGTATCTTAATATGCCTTAAAAAAATGTGTGTCTCATATATGAGTAACACTATTTCTAGGTTCTTGTCAAATAGCCACTTATGGATACTGAGATAATTTAGAAAAGATCTTGAATCCCTTAGATTTTGGATCTATTCAGCTTTGTCACTTGTCTAATCAGTAACCTCTAAAAACATGATAGCCTCATAAACTTCAAAGATTATTGTATTAAATGTGAACAAAAATAATTTGTGATATATGCCTAGCACATAGTAGGCACTTACTAGTATAAATGCTATTATCAAGAAAGAAAAAAGAAAACAGACTTAAAGGAAAATTTTCTAGTTGACCTCACTCACCTTTTACTGAAACCCCACTTCCATTCCAGAGGAAAAGTGAATCATTCAACTCCCTGGACTGAGGATCCCATTCAGCCAGCCATCCTGTAATGAGCACCAGCATGCAAACCCATTTCCCTGCCATCAAAGCACTGGACCAGCACAGGAGAGAGTTTCAATTACTTCCGGACAGATGTCTTGCCAGTGGTCATGGGTATGTGTTCCCTTTTGCTGTCTCCCCACAAAGACTATGGTCACTTAAACTCGGAAACTCCTCATCACAATTCCAGACAAAAGAAAGTTAGTTTTAATGGAATTTCTTTCCTGATGGAAATGGCAATAATTTGTGAGAGTGGGCCTCCTGTTGTTCAGGTTGTTGCAGCTGTTTTCAGTGTGAAATGAATCACACTGTGCAACACCTCATTGCATGCGAATTTATGCAAACTGACAATTAAACCAGGGGGTTATTTTAGTCAAGTCAATCAGACATGGTATCTATTTGAAACGGTAATGTAAGCATAATTGATGGTGCATAATTAATGATTAACTAAGGCTGTGAATCATTAATTAAATGATGAAAAGGTAAGAGAGGAGAGAGGCTCCAGGGATCTTGGGCTGTACAGAGCAACTGCAGAGGACTTCTGCTTCATATTCTCAAACCATTGGCACCCTTTCTCACTCCATTTAAAACCACATCCACGTCTTGTGAGCCTGAAGACTTGCTCATTATTCTCCAGGAACATGCTTGAGGTAGTGAAGTGAAAACATGCTGATGTAGAATCCTGACTGGGTTGGAAGCCAGGATCTGTTTGTGTTGGAATCTAGGTCCTATCATTAACTGGAGGCATGATCTTGGGAGTGCTATCCATATCTCTGAGTTTCACATCTCTAATTAGTAAAATGACGTGGGTTATGGTGCCATCCTGTATAATAAAGAGGTAATATGCAAATTGATCCTCATGCCCTCACAAAATGGCTGCCTACAACCAGGCCGGCAGGGGGGTTAGCGAGGGATGACCAAATGACTGAACAGCAGGCTGCATGGGGTGACCAGGCCAGCAGAGGGGCCATGAGGGGCAACCAGGCTGGTGGGGTGGGGCAGTTGGGGGCAACCAGGCCAGCAGGGTGGGCAGTTGGGGGCAACCAGGCCAGTGGGGGGGGCAGTTAAGGGCAACCAGGCCAGGAGAGGGGGCATTTGGAGGCGATTAGGCCATAGGGGGGGCAGTTGGGGTGACCAGGCCAGCAGTTAGGGGTGACCAGGTTGGCAGTTGGGGGTGATCAGGTTGGCAGAGGGGGCAGTAAGAGGTGACCAGGCTGGCGGGGGGGGGGCAGTTAGGGGCAACTAGGCCAGCAGGGTGGGAGGTGCATTTGGGGGTGATCAGTATGGCGGGAGGGCAGTAAGGGGTGACCAGGCAGGCAGGCAGGTGAGCAATTAGGATCCAGCGGTCCAGGATTGTGAGAGGGATGTCCGACTGCCAGATGTCCAAGGAGTCCCGGATTGGAAAGGGTGCAGGCTGGGCTGAGGGGAGCCCCTCTTCCCCCGTGCATGAATTTCATGCACTGGGCCTCTAGTTCATATATAATTGTGGTGAGGATTAAATCAAATAGTAAATGTAAAGTTCTTAGATTAACACATACTAAATAAATGTTTATTATAATTATGAGGTTTATTTCTTTAGAAACCTTCAATTCTCTTCTCTCACATAAAATATCACCTTATGATAAGATTTAAAACATAGAGCTTCAGCTGCCCACTTAACTCTGGGCTGAGAAAACTTTGTTAAAAAATATGAAGTCACAGAACCAAAACTATAACTCATGAAAAAAAAATTATTGATAAGCTTGACTACATTAAAAGTAAAAGCTTCTGCTCTGAGAAAGACAATGCCTAGAGAATGAGAAAACAAGCCACCAACTGGGAGAAAATAATTACAAATACATATCTGATAAATAAGTGTTATCCAAAAGAACATAAAACTCTCACACATATACACAAAAACACCTAACAGCTTAATTAAAAATGGACAAAAAATCTGAACAGACAACTCACCAAAGAAGATTATATTTTGGTAAGTAAGCATATAAAAAGATGCTCAACATCACATGTCATTAGAGAATTGAAAATTAATACAACAATAAGAGCCCTGGCTGGTGAAGCTCAGTTGGTTGAGCATTGTCCCATGCACAGAAAGGTTGCAGATTCAATTCGCAGTCAAGGCATATGCCCAAGTTGTGGGCTTGATGACTAGTAGGGAGTGTGCAGGAGGCAGCCAATTGATGTTTTGCTCTCACATCAATCTTTCTCTCTCTGTCTCCCTCTCTCTCTCTAAAAGAAAAAAAAAATCAATTGAAAAAAAGAAGAAACACCTCTGTGCCTATTAGAATGGCAAAAATCCAAAATATTCACATCAAATTCTGGGGCCATATGGAGCAACAGAAACTCTAATATATTGTTGGTGTGAATGCAAAATGGTAAAGACACACTGGAACACAGTTTGGTAGCTCCTTACAAAACTAAAGATACTTTTACAACAAAATCCAGCAATATCACTCCGTGTTATTTCATAAAATGAGCTAAAAATCATGTCCACACAAAGACCTGCACATGGGTATTTTTAGCAATCTTATTCATAATTGCCCAAACTTAGAAGCAGCCTAGCTATTCTTCAGTAAATGAATGGTTGAATACACTCTTGTACATCCAAACAATGGAATATTATTTAACACCTAAAAGAAATGAGCTATCAGGCCATGAAAAGTCATGGAGGAAACTTACACGCATATCACTAAGTGAAAGAAGCCAATCTTACTAACCTGCAATTTTGGCAGGACACTATGGAGACAGCTCATTTCTGTTGCCCAGGGCATCAGCCTAGTCAGCTAGAAGCCTGGAGACAGTGTGCTCAACTATGTTTCTAATGGTTAAGAAGACTCGGTTGACTAGGAACCAAAATAGCTGGGGCTATTCTAACATATTTTTCTATTGTCATGTGTCTTCTTCAATATGGAAGCTTCATCTGAGATGGATCTCATGAACCTCTAGGTCATGTCCCCAGAGATAGCAAGCCAGCCAGAGTCTGTATTACCTTTGCTACCTAGCTCTGGGATCCAGGCAGTGTCACTTCTACTACAAGATGCATGTCACCATATAAACTCCTTCTGAAGGGACAAAACTCAGACTTTATCTTTTAACGAAGGAGTATCAAAGTTCTGAAAGAGTATGTGACACAAGATATACTGCTGTGGCAATTTTTGGAAAGTGCAATTAGCCAGAGGTGCCCCAAGTCTATCGTCTTGTCATAGTGCCCACCCAGATGGTGGGAGGAAGCCTCTCCTGCCAGCACCATTTTGTGCAATATAGCCTTTCAACTGATGTTTTGTGGTTTTTATGCCTTTTAAGAAAATTCTGTGTTCTTGAGAACACTGTTCTCTTCTGTGACAAAAGCCCTAGTAAGGACTAATCAGATAAACACAGTCATTGAGCATGTAAAATGATATTGTAAACATACATTAAATTGTTGATATGTAAGAAAGAAAATGTGCTCCCCTTTCAGATTATCTGACTATGGATTCTGACTGTTCTACTTAAGATACTTGATTCCTTATCTATTTTTTAAAATATATTCTTACTAGAGGCCCAGTGCATGATTGAATCATGCACGTGTAGGGTCCCCTACACGCTTTCGCTTTCAATCGCGGGGAAGCTGGGTGCCTGTTGCTGGTGCACCAGGCCTTTCAGAAGCCTCCGGCTCGGCGGAGGCTTCCGAAAGGCCTGGTGCCGGAGCAGACAGGCACCCAGTTCCCCTGCTTTTGATGTTCTGCGGTGGGACGTGAGCTCGCTGCCCCAGAGGCCCCTTCTGTTCCACAGCACAGCCATGGCGCAGATGCTGAGCTCGAGCTGCCACTGGCGACGCGAGCTCAGCATCCCGCTGGCCCAATCGGCTACCCCAGCCACCCCGAGTCCCACCCCCTGTGCCTCCCGCTGGCCCAATTGTGGGCATAGCGGAGTGATGGTAATTTACATATTACCATTTTATTAGGTAGGATTGCTTTCAGAGAGCAAGGGAAAGGGAGAGACAGAAACATCAATGATGAGAGAGAATCATTGATTGGCTGCCTCCTTCACACCCCACCCTGGGGATTGAGCCCATAACTCAAACCAGGCATATGGCCTTGACTAGGAGTATAACCCATGACCTCCTGGTTCATAGGTCTATGCTCAACCACTGAGCCACGTTGGCCAGGAAATTATTTATCCATTTTATAAAGCATGCCTGAAATTAAATTATTTATTGCTTATAATTTTCCCCCTCAATACTTCCACGAGAATGTACTAGTATGAGCCAAGAGAACATGAACCTGCATGTTTTATTGTTACTTATTGTGTTACCAGCACATAGAACAGTTGAATGAATTATTAAATTAAAAGTAAAATCAAGCAAGTAATGGAGTTATTAGGGAAGTATGGTTATACCTTCAAACACTATGAATACAAAGAAAATATGTTTTGCCAGTAAGTTTACAGAACTTGGAGCTGGAGCCTCACGTGGAATGAGCTTCCTTTCAATTTGTAGGCAGGAGAACGAAGGTCGTTTTATTTGGGTTCTTCATGAGTTAAGATTTATACTGTACTAAACAATGCATGGATCCTTTTCAATATATTCTCAGTGACTGAAAAACCCCTAAAGACACTCCTAGGATGTTTATAAAAAAAACACTTTAACTAGGCAGGAATCCAAAAACCCTTCAATGTTTCTTAAAGCTCTTAAAAACTGAGGTAAGCCATTTCTATTTAGGTAAGAAGTTTTACCAGCTCTGTTTATGAGACAGGCCAAAGATTAGATGGAAAGAGAGTCCACTTAAAGAGAAGGCCCTAAACGTCCATCTCTCAAAGATTGTTTAAGTGGAACTAAGATATGAAATTTAAGAAACTAAGTATTATAAGACCACTGTCCCGTTTTTCCAAGTGGGCATGGTTATTAAAATTCTAATGCAAATATTTGTCATTTTAGACTGAGATTTTAACTTCTGAGGGAAGGGTGGAGGGGGGGGGGATTAACCAGGGAATTTATTTATATATATGCATAGCCCATGGATACAGACAATGGTGTGGTGAAGCCTTGGGAGGGGCAGGTACAGGGGTCAATGGGGAAAAAAATAGCAAAAAACAAAGGGGACATCTGTAATACTTTCGACAATAAAGATAAACTTTTAAAAGCTTTATCATTTCTTTTTAAAAGGCAAAAAAGTTTTAACTTCTATTAGAAAACAAACATCATAGTGAACATGCCTTTCACTGCTATCATTTAGCACTAACATAAGATGAATGAAGAGTGTGTCAGCGAGAGACACATCCGGACTTATATTCCAACTCCAGCAACTACTACCCGAGTGTCTTTGGGTGACATAACCAGCCTTCCCAGAACTCATTTTTTCCCACATGCTTTTACCTGAAGATATAAAACTTAGCCCCGATTTTGGTTTTTAAGATTAGATCAAATAGTGTATTTAAGCGGAAGACAGTGATCAATTAAGAAGTAGCAGTTGATCTCCAATGTTCTCCTTAAAATGTGCCCTTAAAATTAAGTTAGTTACCCTCTTTCCTAAGAAAGGATTAAAAAGTGGGTGAGTGAGCACATCAGACTGACATACCAGTCACAGGGGGGCTAAGTGAATGTGCGGAGAGAGACCAGCTTCTCCTGCATGATACCACCGGGGACCATTGGGCTGTAGAGAAATTCACAGGGATGCTTAGTTAACAGGCATTAAGTCTGTGCATACAGCATTCCAGGAACCAAGGCAAGCAAGATACTCTGCAGAGCAGAGCTTCATCACTCAACAGTGCCTTCTGCCACAATGTAAGTATGAGGAGGGGCATAAGCTCAGATGCACTTGAGAAATAACGGGCTAATGACAACCTAAAGGAGAAGGTGTATTAGTTCAAACGTGATCTTTGAATTTAACTTTGCTGTTAAATTCAAACTCTGGGGCAATAGCACTAAGCTGTTGAGGAAACAGTCCTGTAGACCATGCCCATTCTTCCCCTGGGGGCTCCAATGCACCCACCTTCTGTTTTAGGGGCTGGTTTCCCAATAGTGTGCACTCTGACCTTGGCCTCGGAATCGCTCTTTCCAGCAATTCTTACTTTCTCTTTTCTTTTAAGGGGAAGTCTACATTTCCCAGAGCAGCTTTTGTTTGTTTCTGTAGGATGTCTTCATGTCTTCTTTAAGTATGCTGCTGCTGTTGTTTTTTACTTAGATCATCATTGTGTTTCATTAGCATTCTGTTTACAATAGGCCTGGACTCATCTTGTTAAAAATCTAAGAGCCCCATTTTTAATATACAATTTTTTTAGGATATAAGATTTTAAAAGAATGCTATGTCACATTATAGAAGGAAGTGAGTTTCTATGGTCCATAAAACCAGAGATATTGAAGTGACACTTGAACTCTTTTTTTTTTTTAAAGCAGATGTCTTTTTTGTCAAATATATTTTATAGATTTTTTTTTTTTACAGAGAGAAAGGGAGAGGGATAGAGAGTTAGAAACATCGATGAGAGAGAAACATCAATCAGCTGCCTCCTGCACACCCCCAACTGGGGATGTACCTACAACCAAGGTACATGCCCTTGACCAGAATCGAAACTGGGACCCTTGAGTCCTCAGGCCGAAGCTCTATCCACTGAGCCAAATCAGTTAGGGCTACACTTGAACTCTTATCATCTTTTCTCAAGAATTGTTCCTCAGCTTCCCACAGCACAGGCCACCATCACCACAACAGCCAGTCCCTCTGCTGCATAGTCTTCCTATATCCCCCAATTCAGCGCACCTTCTGTGTGGTCCCCAAGCTCTCTATATTACACCCAAACATTGGTGATTTCCCATCAATTTCTCAAGTTCCAACATAGATTGTCTCTGCCATGGTTGTGACATTTGCTACTACCTGGGACAGCATGCAGCCTGAAGTGCTTCCTGCAGAACAGAACGCCTTGTGATTTCACCGTTTGTGCACAGCAGCAGGGACACTGATGGCTCCGACCAGAAACTCCACACTCCCAGTCATCATAATCACACCATCATTAACATTAAAATTCAACTGGGGACGGAATCTTCTATTTTTTTAGGTTTTGTGGGATATCACAATTCCATCATTATCAGTATTCTGTTCCATTTTACATCAATCATTCTTTTTTTTTTTTTAATTGATTTCAGAGAGGAAGGGAGAGGGAGAGAGAAATAGAAACATCAATGATGAGAGAGAATCATTGATTGGCTGCCTCCTGCATGCCCCACACTGGGAAGTGAGCCTGAAACCCAGGCATGTGCCCTGCCTGGGAATCAAACCTTGACCTTCTGGTTCATTGGTTCATGCTCAACCACAGGATGCTCAACCACTGAGCTATGCTGGCTGGGCTACAGCAATCATTCTTAAGGTAAGTTTTATCACTGATTTTGCAGGTGGTTAAATGCTAGGGCCAGAGGGTCAAAGCGGTTCCATGGGTGCTTAATAACTCTGCTGCCTTCAGAACCCATGTGTCCTATTTCCCAGGCCAGATCTACCAGAATCACTACAATTCTTCCCAGGGATTCCTTCTTAATGAGACTTCTGAAAGGATTATTTAGAATGCAAGGATTTCATTCCTGAAATCCCTTCTGTTCTTGTGAGCTAAGTAGACTGGAAATTAACATATTTTGTATGGATTAATGCTCTCATTTAATATCTCTGTGGAGGTCTCCAAGCATTGTGTTGTTTCTTGCATGTTGATTTGAGGAAGCAGGAGACAGAATGCTTTTTTTGTTGACATTTTGGTTTTGGTAAATACAGTGACCTTTAGCTTCAGTCACACACTTGAATTGAAGATAAATGAAAGTCTGGAAGCCCTGGCTAAAAATCAAGTATATTTTGAATGAAGTATGCCTTGTGCTGAGAGGTAAATACTCATTCCTCTTTCCTGCAGTTCTATTTTCCTTTAAAAATATCTAGATATGCATGAGACATAGATTAGATAAACAATTCCTGATCAAACAGTTTCATTTTTCTTTGCAAAGGCATTGACAATATATTTCATTTTAAATAAATTTCTTGAGCCTGTGTGAAACAGCCCTGGCATAGCACCCTTGTGCATTTCTTCAAGGAAGGTATATTCAGTGTATTCAATTGTGCTAAGTGTGTGTGTGTGTGTGTGGGGGGGGCAATGCAAGAAAATCAATAACAATAAGAATCTATGTGTTTTAGAAAAAGTAAGACTTAGTTTATTATTTTTGTATCTATAGTTTGAGAGTGCACCACTGTCCAGAGAGAAGTAAACCTACCAACGTAGGTTCAAGTTTTTGTCTAGACAAACATGAACTATGCATTTGATGTCAGAGTAGTTTTGGTCATGAGCCCAGTACTAATTATTTTTCAGAGAAATTCTAAATAAGTTCAAATGTTTTATCTCTGCTAACACCAACCTGCATTTTGGGTTATGTTGATCCAGAGACAAGTGATAGAGCCACCAGCTTCCTTGTTCAAATCTATATTTTATCTCCGCTTTGTTTCCTGTACCAATTATAGACACTCTCTAGAAACATCCATCCTCTGACAATATGTGGCTATAACCACAATGGCCTCATCAGAGAGGTGATAAATTAAGGTCCCATATTCTTATACCTCGTTCTCATAGTTTTCTATTATGATATTAATATATGATAGATGTATGTTGTTTGGACAGAGAGAGAAAGAGAGAGAGAGAGAGAGAGAGAGAGAGAAGAGAGAGAGAGAGAGAATAAACTCTTTTAATCCATTATATTGCAACTTGCAACTAGAGGCCTGGTGCATGAAATTCATGCACGGGGGGGTGGGGGGGAGAGTGTCCCTCAGCCTGGACTGTGCCCTCACAAAATCTGGGACCCCTCGGGTAGGTTCCCTAGGCCTGGCCAGGGATAAGGGCCTATTGGGACTTTCCTTCCCCGGCTGCCGGCAGCTGGCCCTGCCACTGCCACTGTCACTGCTTTCCATCTGTGTGGCACTGCCCCCCCCCCCCTGCCACCAGTTGCCTCCATCTGTGGGTGACAGGCATGGGGTGCGATCGCTTGGCTGGCCTGGGACTCCCTCGGTGGGGTGATCGCAGGCCAGCCCTGCACACCCGCCACAGCATTGCTGGCTGGTGGCCTGGGCCTCCCTCTACGGGGCAACTGTGGGGCGATGATAGGATCCCCCCCCCCAACCAATTGCACTCCCACCTTGGTTGAACTGGCACCAGCGCATGTCATAGAGTGGTTGTCCAGAAGGTCATCCGGATGGTCATTCTGCTGTTCGGTCGTTTGGTCAATTTGCATATTACACTTTTATTATTATAGATGATCTCCAGTCTTTGGGGCACCTTAACCTCTATACACAGAACTTGCTATCTCTCTAGGATGCCCATCATCTCTGCCCCTGGACAACAGCACATAGTAATTCACAGAGTACGTTGTCTGGTCGCTGAGATACTATTGTTGAATACCCCAGAGACTTTACCTGAACAGCCCAAGAGTGCCTCTGTGATGCTTAATATCATGTGTCAACCTGACCGGGCCTCAAGGTGCCCAGATATAAAGCCAAACATTATTCTGCATGTGTGGATTAGGGTATGTGTGGATGCGTTAATATTTGAATTAGTAGAGTAAAACAGATCACCCTTCTAATGTGAGTGGGGCCATCCAATCAAGGAGACCAGAATAGAACAAAGGGGCTTAGAGGGAGCGCCTCCCGCCTGACCGCATTCGCTGGGACATGGTGCTTTTCCAGCCTTTGGGCTTGAAGCATGGGCTCTTCTTACGTCTCAGGCCTGCTTGAGTTCAGACTGGAACATACACCAGGGGCTCTACTGGTTCTCAGCCAGAACTGCAGAGTATGGAACTTGATAGATTCCATATGAAATCATAATCATCATATGAGTCCATTTCTTGTAATCAGTCTCTCTAGATAGGTAGATAGATGGTAGATCTTGACAAATTTTTCTATCATTCATCTATCTATCTGTCTATCATCTATCTATCATCTATCTATCTATCTATCTATCTATCTATCTATTTATCATATTGGTTCTGTTTCTCTGAACAATATTGGCTAATACAGGCTCCAGCCCCATGAGAGGTCTTGTGGCCAGAGTGAGGTGAAGGTATGTGCCTTTTTAAAAATTCTTCTCTGGTAACCTGTGAACTAATGGGTAAAGCACCTGTGTGTGTGCATGCACAACTACATGTACATTCCAAATACTCTGTGCAGCTCTATAAAGCAGAGAACAATTTCCCCATGATCATAGGCCTTTCATTCCCATGGGCCACATATTGAGTACGTTTTTCACATTATCACGCAGAGTGGCTGTAGTTCCACTTCTTTTCCCTCTCCTTTTCTACACTTATTTCCAGGCTGTCTGCTAGAAATAATGCCTACAAAGTTTTAAAATGTGTTCAGGATTTTTATTAAAGCTCAGAGCCATTTATGCAGTGTATATAAACAGCTCCCAATACATCAACAGTCACCCCTTAATGCTGCACCAATTGGACAGAAGCTTGGCAAATTAAACATTTCCCCCCTTGGATATATACATTGAATTCTTTGGCATTTGTGCTTTTTCTCCCAGCAAACTCCATATGTGGGAGAAAGGCAGTGTAATAAGGATTTATTTTGCCCATTCAAAAAAATTTAAAATAATAAAGGCCTCTTAGAATTCCAGAGCTTCAGGACAGACCTTATCATATACCCAGGGCTATAAGTCTCACTCCTGGGTGGATGCCTCACAGCATCACAAATGCATCATAAGACAGTATGAGCTCACTGCGGGCAGGGGTTTGGTCTGTCTGGTATTTGTCTTATGTCCAGCTCTTAACACAGTGCCTAGACATAACTGGTGCGCAATAAATAAGCTGAAAAGAATTGCAGTAATTCCTTTACTCAAAACACCTTTTCTAAGGACACATTAATGCTGGGCACAGTGAAAAAAAACTGAGTGAGATGTGCAAGAAAGAATGCTGAAATAAATGAGGCAACATTAACATTAGGTAATAGTCATAGGCAAAGAAACAAATTGCTAAGTGATAGCTAAGGGGAAGGAAGTGTACACAAGCACCTCTATGGCCCAGCATAGTTTTCTGTTTTCCAGCTCATTGTATTTTAAAGGCAGATCACATTTTTTTCCTCAGCTCATCTTTTTTTTTTTCTTATGTGCTGCTAAGCAATGAGGCAGAACATTTTATCCTACTGTCACCAACAATTTTAATTCTAAAGCTTTCGATGAATAGAAGCATAAAAATCTAATTGCTTGAAAAATAGTTACTCGTAGCAATACTTTAATAATTGCAGCTTTCAAAAAAATAAAATATTAAATTTAAGCATACTGATTGTGTTATGTTGTTATTAGTCAATTTGGTATTCATCTTAAAATGCTACTTTTTAATGACAAAAATGTCAATGCAGCTATTTGGGATAGTTATTATAATGATGGTTTAGCATCAGTTTCTATGAAAACTGTTTAAACTACCTATTGTTAAAGTAAAGGATTTTAAATCTATTAAAGTGGATGGCAGAAAAGGAGACCCGTTGAATATTTGCAAAAGTTATATATTGCTTCCTGGAGAGTAACTAGGAAAAGTGCAGTCATTAGAATTTATAGATTATTTCTAACAAATGTGAGTGGGTTCAAAAAAGAGTTGAATGGGAAATTTAAGAGAGGTAAGAAACCAAAGTTTAATTCCCATGTGAAATTAAACTTCAAAAATTTTAAGTGTTTGGTTTTCAAAGTCAACCTGGCTCTTCCTCCTTTGTTTTGTCAAAAAGTGTACAGCAGAAATAAAAACAATTGCTATTTATTCAGCATGTGTGCTATGTCAAGCTCTGTGCTGTAAGTTATTAAGTTTAAACTTCAAAGCAAACCTATAAGTTGTTTACTCTTACCAAGTCTATTTAATGAATGAAGCTATAGTGGGAATCCCAGGCAGGTCAGGTCACGATACATGGTCGGTAAGTATCAGAACTTGAATTTAAAAATGTCTTGAGTTCATTTTCTTACTCATCAGATAAAAAGGGAGGAAAAAGAGAAGAGGACAGATTAGAAGGAATGAGTCTAGGTAAATGCATAGCTCTGAGGGACAGCCTGTGTGCCCAGAATGAATTTTCAAAGCATTTTGTCATTGGACAAGCTATTACTAATATTTTTAGAAAGTTCATCAAATAGACAAAAGCCATATTTCTTGCTTCTGCTACCTATACACTAACAGACAAACAAAACAGAAAAAATAAAATTAAAAAGATATTTATCAATGAATAAGAAGAGTATGGAATAGTCTTTTTGCCTAGGTTTATTATTCATTTTCACTTTATTGTTACAGCCGTGAGTGGCCAGCCTTTTTTAATTAGTCAAAAGTCGTTTCTGGCTCACTTTGCAAAAAGACGCAGATTTGGCACGGCTGTTTTATTTTTCATTTGTGCTATTGTCCATCAATCCTTTCAGATTCCTTAAGGGAAGCAAAATACAGATTTGCCAACCCTGTAGAGTACCTTGATACGGGACTAAATTTACCTGCTGTTTTAGATTGCCCCAATTCATGACCTTTATGCAATTATTTTCCTCAATTATTGAATTATGTTTCCAAACTTCAACACTTTGCAGAAAATGTCAAATAAGAATTTCTTATTTTTTTTTAAAGAAAAACATGTTGGTTTGTAAAAGAGAGAAATGTTATGTTTCTCTTGACTTCTATAATGTTAAACTTCAAAAGCTTTATTTGAGAGCACATAAATAATGTGTTGCAATCAAGAGTAACAGGCAATATTTGGAAACCCAGCATATTGTCTTTATAAACAAATACCCCTCCGAAGGGGTAGTTTGGTATATGGAGTTCCAGATCTTGGATGATATAGAGCTAGGTGGTCTGGTGCAAGAGAATAAACTCAAATATTTCAGGTGACTACAGTCTGGAGAGCAGTCATAATCAAATCTGGTCTCCTAAGTCTCACTTTGACTTTCCTTGGCCTTCATGGGCCCCTTCCTCAAGTAAGTAAATAAATTATAAAATGCCCTGGTATGATAGTTTGGGCATAAAGATGAATGTGACCCAGGCCGGTTATACTAATTTGTATTTTCTGATTTTATGGTAAATTGAAGCATTGTTGTGCACCTTTAAAAATATCATGCATCCTAGGATGCTATGGCTATTGTGCCTAATGGATAAGTTGGCACTGCTGGCCTGGTTCAAAGTCAAGGTAGGAGGCTACACACACGGTCTGATTTAGGGGATATTTTGCGATTCTGATTTCCCAGAAGAACCCATCTTATTTTAGCACTACACTCACTTGACAGTTGCCCTAAGATGTTCGCTTTTCACGGTGCTCATTTGGTTACAGATCTGTGACTCCTGTGGTCATTTTGAAGTTTGATTCAGCCTGGCGCAACTTGGGTTTTCAAGATGAGTTTTTTTGTTATTTCTGTGGAGCTCCCAATTTTAATTTTTCAGATTATCTAATAAGGAACAGGCTGTCTGACATTACAGGTTGGCATGGGAGTGATTGTGCAGAGGCTCCTGAAAACTGGGATGGGGTGACCAGAGCATCCTCTGTACACCTACCAAACCTACTATGTCACAGTCTTTCTCAGCTCAGTCAATGTCAACACTTTCCTTCTAGCTGTTTGGTCAAAACTCTAGATACATCCTTAACTCCTTTCTTTCTTCCTTCCTTCCTTTCTTCCTTCTTTCCTTCCTTCCTTCCTTCCTTCCTTCCTTCCTTCTTTCCTTCCTTCCTTCCTTCCTTCCTTTCTTTCTTTCTTTCTCTCTCTCTCTCTCTCTTCTCTCTTTCTCTCTTTCTTCTCTTTCTTTCTTTCTTTCTTTCTTTCTTTCTTTCTTTCTTTCTCTCATACCCCAAATCATTCAGTTAAGAAATCACATTGTCCCTACCTTCAATAAAGATTCAGAACACTTCTTTCTATAGTCCACTGTTATCCCTCTGGTCTCAGTAACCATCACCGCTCTAGATTATCACAATCTCCTAATTGATCTCCCAACGTGTATTCTTTTTCTTTTCCTAATCCTTTACAACACGAGGGGCCAAAATACATACTTTAAGGAGTGAGGTCTTCCATGTCATTCATGTGATTCATACCCTTTGGTGCCAGCCCCCTTTTTCACAAAGTAAAAGCCCACACCTTTACAATGCTTTATACAGCTCAGTACAATGTGGCCCCTCATTCACTATTGATGACATCTCCTATTTCTCTCCTACACAAGCACCACACACTAAAACTCGGAGGCTCCTGCAATCTACCGACACTCTCTGCCTCAGGGCCTTTGCACTGAGTGTGTCCCCAGGTTCCCTTGTTGGTTAATCCCTTCCCTTCTTTAATATGTGTTTATGTCTCAGCCACTTTCTCAATGAAACCAGTAGTGACCACCACTTTTAACCTCTGCCCTAGACTCTTAATCATCTTCCAAGATGTATCTTGCCATAGCATTATAACTTCTCAACATACTTTATTGTCTATTATTTATTGGTTACTATCAGTCTCACCAAGAGAAATATTATTGCCTGATGTATCTCCAGAACCTAGAACCATTCCTGACTCACAACAGACACTCAATACACATTTAATAAGTGACTGAATGTAGGGAGTGAAGGAGTAGGCGATGAGTAAAGGGGCACCAGAGTGGTGGGCAGATTCATAATCAATTGGCACCTCCAACATTGTGCATTGTCTCCCAAAAATAAGAGAGGGCTTTGCAAATTTTAGTATTTTAACTGGGACTGTTGCCAGAAACTAGCATTATGAGAATTATCTTCCCCTTTATATATTTTTTAATCTAATTTGCTCAGGTAGAACAAAAGTGAATGTTTGGTTGAATCTAGTATTTTTTATTCCTCTAATGACTACCTGTGATCCTGATTTAGAACAAGTATTGAATGGTGCACAAAGGTCCCTGTGAGTTCCTGAAACAAAAGGATTGTTTCAATAGATTTAATGACTTGTGATGTGGATATTATTGCACTGAGCACTGTCCAACCTGAAAAAAGACCAGGATCAGGACTAAAGAATGGCTCTGGAAGGAGAGTCACCGACGGTAGAGGAAAGAGCTGTTTGGGTTTCTCCTTCCCCTCTGCTACGGATGCATCTGGAAATAACCTACCATTACCTTGTCCCTGCTGGAGCTGGGCTCTATGGAAGCATGACCATGTCTTGGCAATGAGTATATAGAGACATAGAGCTCTAAATTTTAAGAGCCTCTTTTATCATTTTAAAAATAATATGACTATTTTATAGTTATTTTAACACTTAACTGTTCTTAACAATACGTTTGGAGCTTTCATGGAGAGATTCGGGGTTATGATTCAAAAAATTCTAAAAAGGATTCTGAGCTTTTGTAAGCAAGCCAAAATCCTAACAAGATAAATTGATAAAAGTGCAAGTGTTGCCCTGAAAACCAAAGTCTGTATCCTACTTCAGAAAACCAACTTGCAAGGAAGCATTGTGTTAAAATAGAATAGATCAATTGGTCAACACAGGCATTCTCTCCTTTATAAAGTACCAGGGAGGAAGGTTGCATATTGACTACACCTCTGTTCAATAGGATTTCTCCGTCTCTATCTCTCTCTCTCTCTTTCATTTTTGTTTGGCAGCTTGTGCTTTTTTTTTTAACCTTTTTTTTTTTTTAATCCAAGTAAGCTCTTGACAAATTAGATAACTCTTACTTTGTATTCTTTCTATCATCAATAAGCAAATATTTTTTCTTATAAACATAAAAAGAGCTTTTAGATGTATTTACAGAAAAGGTGTCTTCATCAGCTGTTGCTATGTAACAATTTAAAATAGTCAATGGTATAAGATAATAAAGACTTATTTGTTAGATGTGCTGCAGGCTGGCTGGGGCAGGGGTACTTCATGCTAAGGTGAGACTCTGTTCCGCATGTCTCTCACTTTCCTTTGTGGCCTCTGGGGATGGCTGGCGCTGTTCTTTCCATGGTAAAGATATAAGCACAAGACAATCAGTTGAAGTATGCAAGGTCTTTTAAGGACTAAGCTCGGAATTTCTTCTCAGTGATTTGTGCCCACATTCCTTGAACCAAAACAAGTTTTATGGCAGAGCCCAAAGTCAATAGCAGTAGATTACACTTCACTTTTTTGCAAGAGGATACTTCAAAATTATATGGTAATGGACCTGCAGACAAGTGCATATTAAGAATCAGGACCAATATTTTAAACCACTGCTAAAAATTTTACAAAGTACCTCAAAGTATCTCACAGATTTTACTGTATATAAATATTCCTAAACATCTTTAGAGATATTGCCAATTAGAAAGAATTTTTTTCATGGATTCTTCTCTCACAATTACTAAAATCTGGTAACATTAAAATACAATGTTCCTGAGTTTGTGGTTTCAAATCACTAATTAATGTCTCTCAGCCTTTTATTACTCAGAATGAAGGATACACTTGCCTTTGTTTGTGGGCTTGTGTGTGTTTATTTTTATTATTATTTTAAAAGAAATATGACTACTTATTAAATGGAATTTTCTGAAATGTTAATTTGGTGATTTTTGAATAAACAAAGTGTAGAAGAATAGTTAATTGTTAAATATCACCACTCAGATGTCTTGCCGGTATCAACTTGATTTGAGCAACATTCATCATGGGTAAAGAATTACAACAAGCTACCTCTGTTCCCATTTCCCTTTTCTTAGTTTAATATCTACAAAATACTTTTTCTCATGCAGAAAACTCTTGAAATAGTCCTAACTCCTCACTTTTCCTTGCTCTCCTTACCTCCATACCAAAGCAATGCCTAAATCCTAAGAATCGGATGCGGCTAATTGTCCCCAATGCCCACCATCTTATTTCCTTCCCAATGGCTACCAATCCTCCAGGGAGAGCAGGAAGGGGCTGATTCAAAGAGTCAGATTATCCAGGCTTCATAGTCTTTTCCCCACTTTCTACATGTGTTATATAACTTCTATGTGTCTATTTCCTCATCTTAAAAGAGGATATTCCACCTCAAACTCCAATCCTTTCTTAACTGGGGTATAATTGACATACATATTAATTTCATGTGCACAACATAATGATTTGATATTTGCATACTTTATGACATAATCACCACAATTAGCATCGCTAGCATTCATCAGCATATATTGTTACAAAACTTGTTTTTTTTTTTTTCTTTTTCTCCCTTCCTTATGATGAGGACTTCTAAAGTGTAGTCTCCTAACAACTTTCAAATATGCAGTAGAGTATCATTAACTATAAGCTATACATTACATCTTCATGACTTGCTTATGTTATAGCTAGAAGTTTGTGCCTTTTGACTCCTTTACCCATCTTGCATTTCCTCCGCTTTCTGACAACCACCACTCTATTCTCTGTATCTATGAGCTGAGATTGTTTGTGTTGTATGTTTTTTAGATTCAACATATAAGTGAGATCACAGAATATTGTCTTTCTCTGTCTGACTTATTTCAGTTAGCATAATGCCTTCAAGGTCCATCTATGCTGACGCAAATGAAAAGATTTCATTTTTTTTTCATGGCTGAATAGTATGCCATTGTATATGCATATGCCATTTTTCTTTAATAATTTTTTTTATTTTCAAATTGCTGTTACTGTTCAAATCATATTTCCAACTCCTACTATGATACTTCATATTATACTACAAATCTTGAATTCTTTATTAAGACATTCCCGACACCTTTTTGTTTACACTCATACCTTGTTTCTAATCCCCTTTTACATCCTTACAAACCCCCTGCACAACCACATAATTATAGAAACTACACAGATCATACACACAAGTTATCCTTATCCCAGGTTTCCCATTACCTCATTCTGTGTCTAGACTTCACCTCCTTTAAGGCTCCCCTAAAATATCTATTATTTTCTAATGTCTGCCCTAATATTGGAGTGAGAATATAGGGACCTTTGAGTTTTTGTGGCACATTCATTTACTTAATGAAGGTTCACATATTATTCTGCCTACTGTTAGAGTCAACACTTTGCAGGTTTGCCTTACCTGTTGATTCTATGTCCTTTGAAAGCAAAATTTAGTCTGCTTTATAATTTTATCCCCCATGAGATTAAGTATAACAAGGTTCCTGTGAATTGTTCACTTGAAATGAGATCCACCAGGAGCCTGATACCCATGTTCAGAAATTTAAATGACTATTCTTGCAGAGAGCTGGACTTAACTATGTGAATTCAGAAGTAATGTATGGGAAGATAAATGGAAAGTCAACAAAATTTTTAACAGTGTCAAAGATACTAAAAAATTGAATGAATATTCTTGATACTGTTATGAAGGCATTCTAACATCCTATCTAATAAAAGAGTAATATGCAAATTGACCATACATCCGCTGCACCACAAGCCACACACACCAGCCAATTAGGATCAAATATGCAAATTAACCCAACCAAGATGGCTGTGGCCACAGAGCCAACAGGAGGCTTGGGTTTCCCCGGCAATGGAGGAAGCCAAGCTTCCTGCACACCCTGGCCAGCCCAGGATCCGCTCAAGGCTACAAAGTGTCAATTATAGAAGATAAATAAATCCCAACAAAAATGGCTGTGGCCACGGAGCGAGCAGGAGGCTTGGGTTTCCCCGGCAATGAAGGAAGCCAAGCTTTCTGGCCAGCCCAGGCCTCTGTTCAAGGCTACAAAGTTTCAATTATAGAAGGTAAATAAATTTCAGATACCAGGGCCTCCACTTGGATCACCAGGGGGCATGGCCGGCCTGCAAACCACCACAGGCCCCTTGCCTAGGCCACCCTACACACCAAGGGAACCCCCAACCTGATCCAGGACACCCTTCAGGGTAAACCAGCTGGCCCCCACCAGTGCACCAGGCCTCTATCCTATCTAATAAAAGAGTAATATGCAAATTGACTCTCACTCCAACACACAAGATGGCTGCCCCCATGTGGACACAAGATAGCCACCACAAGATGGCCAGCAGGGAAGGGCAGTTGTGGGTGATCAAGCCTGCAGGGGAGGGAAGTTAGGGGTGACCAGGCCAGCAGAAGAGGGAAGTTGGGTACAACTGGGCCTGCAGGGAAGGGCAGTTGGGGGGACCCAGGTCTGCAGGGGAGAGCAGTTGGGGGGTGGGGCGGGCAGGCCTGCAGGGGAGAGCTGTTGGAGGGGACCAGGCCTGAAGGGGAAGGCAGTTGGGAGAAACCAGGCCTGAAAGGGTGAGCAGTTGGGGGTGATCAAGCCTGCAGGGGAGGGAAGTTAGGGGTGACCATGCCAGCAGAAGAGGGAAGTTGGGTGCAACTGGGCCTGCAGGGAAGGGCAGTTTGGGGGGACCCAGGCCTGCAGGGGAGAGCAGTTGGGGGGGACCAGGCCTGCAGGGGAGGGCTGTTAGGGGTGACTAGGCCTGCAGGGGAGGGCAGTTAGGGGCAATCAGGCTGGCAGGGGAGCAGTTAGGCATCAATCAGGCTGGCAGGGGAGTGGTTAGGGGGTGATCAGGCTGGCAGGCAGAAGTGGTTAGGGTCAATCAGGAAGACAGGCAGGTGAGCAGTTGGGAGCCAGCAGTCCTGGATTGTGAAAGGGATGTCCGACTGCCCGTTTAGGCCCGATCCTACTGGGATCGGGCCTAAACGGGCAGTCGGACATCCCTCAAGTGGTCCCAGATTGGAGAGGGTGCAGGCTCGGCTGAGGGACACACACCCCGTGCACAAATTTCATGCACCGGGCCTCTAGTACATAAATGAAGTCATGTCAGAAATATTGAAGAACCTATTAAGGCATCATCCATCCTATAATTCGAAGGTTTCTGTGCTATCTGATATTCTATGCATCCATGATTCTATAATTCATGTAAATAAAAAGTACACTTTAATCTATTAAGGTATAATCATACTCAATACAGATGATTGTTCAGAAAAGAAAATAATATAATGCATGTAAGAATGCCTAGAACTATGCATGACATAACTGGGAGGTAGTATAATATTTAAAACAAAAACTTAATGTGTCTTTAGAGTTGTTACACACTCACAAGTCAGTATATTTGTATCTATATCTATATCTGTATCTATGTATCTATCTATCTATGTGTCTATCTATCTAATAAATGGCGTAAAAGTGACAATATCTCTTTAGACTGGAGTGTCAAGACCAATTTTGTGCACTTGGATGTAGGGTGTGAGATTGACTAAGCACTGGGTCCTCATGTTCAACCATTTAGTGATTACCTGTTTCTGCCTGTCCCCCAAGCATTCTAAAATTGTCCAAAGCATGGAAATTCCCATACTCCACTAAACCAATCCCTTTTGACATATTCTCTGTTTTTAAGCATGGAGCAATTATCTATCCAGTTGCCAGAAAATTGGGTTGCAATTCTGACATCCTCCTCATTACTTGATTCTCATTAGTTGGGGTTTCCAAGGAGTCATTCAATAAATAAAATCATCTTATTCACATAGGTTCTGAGCACACAAAAAACTAAAAGTATTGACAGATAGTAGCCCAACATGATCTTTATGACTATTAATTTGCTGATATAGTTTGAGTGAAACCCAGTATGCATGTTTATTAAACCCAGAAATAGGCAGACTTATCTACCCAGTCTTAGAAAATATTGGAACTAGATAGGTCCCTGCAGGCTGGGAGGCCTCCTGCATTCATTGTCCAATGTTGTAATCACTAGCTATGTGCAGTTAGAGAACACTTAAAATGTGCCTAATCCAAATTGATATGTGCAACAACTGTAAAATACACACCAAATTCCAACCAGTACTAAAAAGAATGTGAGTTTTCCCATTAATGTGTTTTTATATTTATTACATATTTAAATATCCATATTTTGAATACAGGGTATTAAATAAGCTACATTATTCTGTTTGCTTTTTTATTCCTTTCAAGCTGCCTTGCTTAATATTCTTCAGTGCACCTTCATATGATGTTTATGATTAAGTATAAATTTCATAGCAAGGACTATTAGAGTCTTCATGATATAATCAACTCCTTTCGCTGCATCTTCATATTTTCTATTCCAGCAGCAAGAATATCTTTAAGATTAAAAACCAGGCAAAATTTCTCTTGAATCTGGGTCCTTGTACATTTGCTCATTTTTTTTCCCCTGAAACATCTTTATCCAATTCTAGGTCTGACTATAGCACTTGATCTTCGTGGGTTTTTAATCTAAATATGTCATGCATGAAACTTCTAGAATCTTAGGATTCTATGTCCTTCCTGGGTCCTCTTGTAGCACTCTATAATTAACATTATATAACTTAATCACACAATATTTATGTGTCCCTCTACTCTTTGTTGTATCCACTTCACTTTAAGTTCTTAGAGGTTATCTTATGTGTCTTATTTCTTCTCCCCCCACACCCTGCCTAATGCCTTACCTTATATAATAGATGTTTAAAACGTATGTGGAATGCAGAAAGGAATACATGAACCAATCAAAAATCTCTTTCACATTTTGTGAGAACAAAATTCCTTTATGTAGATGAAAAAACATTTTGTAAACTCTAGCTTGTGGTTTTACTATGGCTGCAAATACTTTTCTTCATCCTCTGCACCGAGTATTTCTCCTAGCATTTATGTATACTTAAAGTGTTTGAATAAATAACTGAGTGACTAAAATAGCGCTATAGTTTTAAAAAAATAACATAAAGTTATCAGAGCATAAAAATGTTATTGCAATATTGTTCTTTTTGAGCCCAATTTGTTTCAAGTTGCATTGCAACTTTCATTTCTTTACTCAGCTGAGAATTTGCACTCGGCAAGTTTCACAATGGCTATTCCTTTCTCCTTGTCTTTTGCTTCCCATCCATGAAGCCAGCACACATCATTTCTACACTACCCAAAGCCAAATCTTAAGCTATTTCCATTATACATTCATTCCAGTGGAAATAATGACTTCATTTACCACAGTGTCAGAGGCCAGTGTAGCCAAATCAGCTGCAGCTGCATTGTTTTATATACGGAAGATAATGTTATCCCCACTGTAGTTAACAAATGTGATTTCCTCAGAGTTCAAACACTTGGAGCTAAACTGTGATTTGATGTCTAATGGTCAACTCATGTTCTGGGGATTAAGTTAATTAAAACAGTTGCCCTGCTCTATTAAAGCTCCCTGTAGACTAATTATTAAAGTGCCAAGCACCATTACAGACCTACAGCAATTGAAAGCCACAAAGGGGGTTGCTTATATTATGGGGACTCCAGAACTCAGTAGATTATCGCCCATGGAAAAAGAACATGCACACTGAGAGGTAGATTACCTTCTCCACAGCCACCAAGCCATTATAAACTATACAAAGGAAAAGCCAAGTGCACAAGTATTTGAATTCATCGTCTTTAAAATCTGCAATTTCTAGAGCTAGTCAAATATCAGAAAAACAGCCTGGTAAAGTGCAAAGAGCTCTGTCTACAGAATCAGGAGCATAACTTTGAAGCCGGCATCTCCCACTGTCTGGATAAACTCAGAAAAGTCCCTTCCCTTTAGGCATCAAATGCCTCATTTCCAAACTGAAGTGTATACATGTGACCACTTTGATTTGATTTTAACATATGACGAGTTAACTGAGGCTTTTACCAAACAAAATCTCTGGATGAAAAGGTACCAGGGGGTGGCATGAGTGGTAAAAGCAATGTCTCAGGCATGTGACCTCCTTCTCTTCAGAAACCTACAAAGAACTTAGCTGCACAGAATACACTTTTAAACACCTTTGTATTCTTTACTGGTGCGGGAAGGAGATGCTTGATTTTGCTTTTCTTGGAGAATCCCACAGAAGTGATAAGCAAACAAATTTTTAAATGTTTTATATTTTTTTCTTAACGTGTTTTCTTACCACAATAAGTCAATAGTAGTCACAAGCTATCTAATAATAGAGAAATATGCAAATTGTCCAGGATGCCGTCACAGTAACAGTAATGACGAGCAGGCTGCCTGAGGCCACAAGGCCAGCAGGGTGGTTAGTGAGGGACGACCAAACAACTGAACAGCAGGCTGCATGGGGCGACCAGGCCGGTGGGGCGGGGGGCAGTTGGGGGCAACCAGGCCGGCACAGGGGGCAGTTGGGGGTGACCAGGCCAGCATGGGGGAAGTTAGGGGCAATCAGGCTGGCAGGCAGAGGCAGTTAGGGGTGATCAGGCTGGAAGGGTGGCAGTAAGGAGCAATCAGGCAGTCAGGCAGGTGAGCAGTTAGGAGCCAGTGGTCCCAGATTGTGAGAGGGATGTCCGACTGCCGGTTTAGGTCCGGTTGGACCTAAACCGGCAGTCGGTCATCCCTTGAGGGGTCCCAGATTGGAGAGGGTGCAGGCTGGGCTGAGGGGACACACCCGGTGCACAAATTTCATGCACCGGGCCTCTAGCAATACATAAAAAGTGATGTCTATACTGAAATAATGAAAAGAGCATTGGTTTTGAAGTTAGACTAACATAGATTTTAAGTACAAATTTAATAGCTCATATGGATATAGGACAAATTGTTTTTTCCTCCTGGTATTTTGCCATATATGTATATATACACACTGAGTGGCAAGATTATTATGACCATCTGACGTTTGTAGGCAAATTAGCCGTACACTGCATTGTATGGGATATAGAGGCCAAAGGCCTGTTCGAACACCTTTGCTGTCTGCAGTTACCAAGATAAAACGTCTCCAATTCGCACAGGAACACAAGGATTGGACAATTGAGCACTGGAAAAAAGTCATGTGGTCCGATGAATCACATTTCCAGTTGCATCATGCGGAAACAGCATGAAAGCATGCACCCCACATGCATGAGTGCAACCCTTCAAGCTGGTGGGGGCAGTGTTATGGTTTGGGGCATTTTTCCTGGCATGATTTAGGCCCTTTAATTCGTATGGAACAACGCCTGAATAGCACAACATACCTAAGTATCATTGCTGATCAAGTTCATCCTATCATGTTGATGGCGTATCCCAATGGAGATGGCTTCTTCCAACAAGACAATGTGCCATGCCACAGTGCTTGTATTGTGCAGGAGTGGTTTCAAGAACATGAGGGAGACTTTTCCTTGCTTAGGTGGCCCCCACAATCACCAGATCTCAATCCAATTGAGCATTTGTGGGATGAAGTTAAAAGAGCCATCAGGCAGCTGGTTCCACAACCATCAAATCTCACAGAACTGGACAGTGCTATTCATCAGGCATGGTGTCAGATTCCTCGCATCACCTTTCAACATCTCATGGAGTCAATGCCAAGAAGAATCGCCACAGTATTAAAGGCAAAAGGTGGCCCAATGAAGTACTGATGGGGTGGTCATAATAATCTGGCCACTCAGTATTTATATATCACCAACTAGCTCTATTATAGGGATATGGCCAGATTTAGGTAGGACACACTCACACATCCATTATACAATGGGCACTTAAACTTATTTCCCTTCTACTCTTAGAAAAAATATAATATCCGTTTTAGAGTATGTTTTAATATGAGAGAACTTTATTTCTGAAGGCTAAGCTGTAGTTCAAGGTATTTAATAGATGAGTCAGTGGCAATTCATGTCGTATTCTGATAATAAGTGCATTATCACAGATAAAGGAGCACAAATTTAGGAGACCATTGGCATGAGAAAAACCAAGGCAAGGAGCTAGGTAGGTCTGTAGATAATTATTCTCTCAAGAATATCTCGGAGCTATCAGTCATCAGGTCTGCGGCTACTCACTTTATATGCAGCTGATTCTCAAGCTTGCAAGCCATTAAGATACTACAGGACTCAGATCTTTTCATTTTAGATATGTCAGCCCAGAAATATTTTTAAAAATCTGTCTTCTATATTAACTTTCCATTTATGTAAGTTTAATATCAACTGGTAATATTATTATTGCTAGTCTGCCAGCAAATCAGTTTGGGAATCATTTTGTGTAGTCAATAAATCATTTTCTAAAATCCATTTTTTCACTAGAGTTAACAGCAATACCTATTAGGAAGCAGCAGTTCTCATTATTACTCCAAGAGGTGCTGGGGCATCCAAGTATATACGCTCCGGCAGAGCTCATTCATCAAGGTAGGAAATCTGTTTCCAGAATTAAAACAGAAGCTGAGAAATACCAGACCAGTGTTTGAGTGAAATAGAAATTAAAAAAAAAAATAGGAATGAGAGCTACAGAGAAAAGAAAACATAGTTTACCTAAAGTTATATGTATAAACTTTATTTTATGACTTTATCCTTTAAGAGTATACAAAAGTGAATGGCTTAATTTACAGAGTTCTATATGTAGAAAATGGCTACAATTGTATAAAACATATTTTAAGCAAATTCTTCATTTAGTCTGATGAGAAATCTCGATATTCAGAAATTACGTACAATAATATTATTGATTTATTGATGTTGGATGTGCTATAAAATTTAATAACAAGACAAGCTAACCCGTATGTGAAAACTTGCAGTTAGAGTGAGCCCAAACCCATTCTAACTGGATCCTTTCAATCAAGTTGCGCTGTAGGGATCATTTATTTTCTAAGAAGCATGGATTGCAGAGTCACACAAAAATTAGTACTCCTAATTTCCAAGTGGATAAAGACCAGGGTGTTGGTTTCCAACAGTAACAAATGAGATGACTCTCAGAATTTACTTATTTATTCCTTGCCTTTAAGTGAACCCAAAAAAAAAAAAATATCAGGTCAATTTCATAGTTTTCATTATTTACAATTTATCTAATTATCCAAATTGATTAATGTTGGTCATGTTTTAAAGTATGCAAAAATAAAGTGATCCAAGATGGCATCAGTCTCCTCAGTTGGGCAATCACAATGGTAGATAACTAATGTCACACAGCAACTTTGACAAGAATAGCATCATTATCACTCACTAATAAGACTTCAATCAACCATGGCCCATCACCTACCTCAGATGATCAGTAATTGTTGACTGTCTACTTATTATTGCCATTATAGTTGTCAAACTTGTTGGTGTTTGCTAGATATTCTGGTAGGATAAGTAACTTTATATGATATCTGTATCTCCGCCCCCCCCCCCCCGCAAAAAAAAAAAAAGAAAGAAATAGAACATTTCACACCAAATAACGTGGTTATTTTAAACTTTGGGGATAGATCTATATGATCACTTGGATTTGTTGGAGAAAAATGAAAAGAAAAAAAAAGAGAAAAACAAATTGATTTATTATCTATCATAGACCTATTTCTTTCTTCCAAATTTGGTTGGAGCTCTTCTCAAGATGAATGGGGAGTCCAGAGCTTCAGAGGTGGTCTTGGCTGTGAAAGATTGGATGGGATTTTGACAGCTGTGGAGAGCAGTAATTCCACAGGCAGACTCTGGCCATGCCTGCTGGCAGTTTAACTCCTAAATGAGACCCCTGCAATGTCTAGCATGGCTGCCACAGAAAGATTCCTACTCATAAAAGATATTTTTTCTATGAAAGCCTCTCATCTTCAGTGCGACATCATAAATCAGAGTCAGCATCGGGAGCCGCCGAGTGGAATGATTTAAAGATCTGTGCTAAATCACCACCCAGAATTTTACATAAAGCACTTAGTAAATCACAAAAATACAACAGAGTTATTTCATGATAACACAGTAAATAACCAACAGCACCGCTATAAATCAGCTTGTGGCATATCTATATTTTTAGGCCTCCCGTTTCCAACACGAGAGACTCTCAATTTACCTAACATGTCTCCTGCTTGCTGACTGGCTAGCAACACCATTATCAGTTGGAGAGAAAATAAATCTAGGATAAAGAAGTGTGAAAGGACCATTTCAATGTCTGGGAGCAATTACCACCAAAGCACACTATATTTTCTCATTGTCAAGTGAACATGAGCTGGAACATCTTCAGTGCTGCTGTTTTATTATCATTTAAATGTGTCTCTAGCACACAAGACAGTGGCGGTATCGGGCAACTGGATTTTGATCACAACAGCAAAAATCCAGTTCGCAGCCCTGGGCCATTGCTCTCTGAAAAAACCACGTGAAGAATAATAGCAAGCACAGGCGGCTCAGTGTAATCTGTCCCCTCGGCCTCATTCTCTGCATGTGTCTCTCGGTGACTTTCATCTCTCTCTCCATATCTTAACTTTCCCAGATTGCTAGGCTTTTCTTTTTTTTTTAATTTTGCAGCATTTAAAAACATATTTATTCTATTTATTTGACTAATGTCTGATTTAAATTATAGAAAAATAAAGCATTTTCTTTGCTAAACATATATTTGGCTATGTAGCTAAATTATCAATCACCAACTTGGTGAAGAAAATGATAAACCGCTGCAGATTCTTCGGAGCTATAGCAACATGAAGAATTTCAAATTTTCATTGTTATCCTATAGAATGGCTCATCATAGAGTTGTAAGCATAACAAAAGTTCTGTGTCTATTTGATGCAAATAGGAAAGTAATTTTTTAAGTATGTGAAAAGATATGCAGAAATATATCACAGCTGTATCTGAATAATATTATCACAAAATATGTCAATAATATTGTCACAGAAGCAGACTTTTCTAATTGTGAAATAACTTGAGTTAAAATTCTGACTGTTCAACTTGCCCCCCCTATGGGAATGTAGGCAAGTTCTATTTTCTCTCAACTTCTCTCTCTTCCTTGTAAAATATAGAAAATGTTTTTCACATCATAGAGGATTGGACGATAGATGGACATCAATTCTTAGATGCTTGCAAGCATTAAGGTAAGAAATAATGACTATCTTAACAAAAGCAGTAATAGTGGGGACCGATGTGGTTCTGCTATTATTAGTCATCATCCTTGTCTATAAGGACTTGGAGCGTGAGGGGTTACAACATGATCTTTGGTGTCTCAAATCACCAGACTAAACATTGTTAAATTATTGTCCCACCTGAAAGATTTAGAGGGCCTGTGTCCCCATCTACATGCAAAGGGGGAGAGAAGGCTCAAATAAAATAATTCACAAAGATTAGAGATGACCAAAAGGAATTGATACCAGCATCCTATCCCTGGGTAAATGTCTGTTTATATAGCAGGTTTGCCCTTCAGTCCTAGTTGAGAATAGTAAACAGGGCATTGGTGTGAGGTAGTGGGGCAGAGAGAAGAATGCTAGCAGGAGCTAGCATCCTCAAGATTGGCTTGTAAATGGGCATGCATTTTGCACTATTAAATTGAACAATGAAGAAGATAGGCAAGATACAGATAGCTTGGTGTCTCACCCTATGAAACCCAACACTGACACCAGAAATTAGAATAGAGAAGAGCCTATGGGGACTGTATTTAGAGCAGGTCAAGTCAGAGTAGATCTCCTGAGATAACTAAAGAATGGACTACCCTGCCGGGCTCTGAATATCTGAAATGCTCCTCCTAGAAAGCCACCATTTAGATGTTTGACACACAAGGACAATGATAGTCATTGGTGTCCACCAGAAGGGAAGCAACAGCCAAAAAGGATGTTAGATAGGCATCCAGGCACATATAAGAACCTCTGCGTTCTCTCCTATTCTTAGATGATTGATACAGAAAAGGGGAGAAGGAAGAATGAAACAGCAGATTTTACTACAACCACAGAAACACACAAACACACACACACACACAGAGAGAGAGAGAGAGAGAGAGAGAGAGAGAGAGAGAGAGAGCACACATTGAGGAAAAGAAAGGAAATGTGTGCATGTGATTGGAATTTTAATTTTTGGTTTTATTTTGTTTTAAATAACAGAAATTACTATGGAAGGCTTCTGACGGGTCAGTGATGAGAAATAGACACACACACAGCATATTATTCAAAGAAATGTTAGAAAAAATAATTTTATAGTTTCACACAGCTTAAGATCATTTAAAAACTGGGTTGCATCTTCAAGAATGTACTATTTTCAGAGCTTTTTGGAAAGGTTATAGAAAGATTTTTTTTTAAAGAAAATTCTTTCTTTTTGTAGGAGATAGTGAAAAGTGACAGTGAGAGACCCCAGGAATATGTTCTGGGAAATTCCAAGAACATTTAACTTTTCTCTTCATAACATTTTGACCAGGAAAGTGGGTGCCATATATCCTCGGGGCACGATTTCTGTAGGTTGGCTTTTTTATTTTATGCAGCTTTTGGCATACCTTCAGCTGCCAGCTTCCTCCTGAGTGCCTAGTTTAGCAGCCCAACTTAGTTATTTTTCCATCTGTTCTGATACCTGTTTTTCACTTTTGAATATTCAGCATTGCATTGTGGATAAAAATGCTGGCAAGACCAGCCTACACAAGATCTTAAGAAAGAAAGAGATTCTTTTTGTACCTAGCATTGTTTTTATAATATTCTTAATCAACCATATACATAAACAGCAAGAAATCAAAACTGTAAAGGTAAAACAATAAGAAATAGCTTTTCTTATTTATGAACTCTGAACTCAAAACAAATGTTGAGCCAACAATGTAATACCGAATTTCATACTAATTCTCTCCTCTTTGCTTAATTGCCATTTGAAGGCTTTAGTAGTGGAGAGCACTAGAAATATCCATTAATGATTATGATTCTCAAAGAGTTGAAATGATTCTCTGCTGAAACAATCCAATTGTAGAATTTCACTGATCTTTATTTACTTAAAAGCTTTTCCTACCTACTCATAAGTTATATTTTGTATGTTCTATTTTGTACCCTAATTGGCACTCTATATCATGTGATGTGCCAGCTGCTAATTAAGTAAAAATTGAGTTTTCAGTGATTCAAAGGCCTAACTCTTTATACAAGTTTTATTTGCTATTTTCATTTTTTAAATGTAAAATGCATCTGGCAGAGGGAGATTCTGAAACATAGATTCCTTTCCTGACCTTGAAAGACTTGTATTTTATTATGAGGTTTATAGCTACCCAGGACCTTCAAAATATATTAATTCCTAAGTTTAAGATTTTTTTTGAATCATGGAAAAAATATGACTTAGCAATGCTTGAGCCAAGAGAATGAGCACGGGAGTCAGGAGTATGCATTCTCTGGGCATTTCACCGCAGCCTTCATTTTTGAATGATTCTCACTACTTCAATGTGATTATTGACTGAATTATGCTATTCTGTCAAAGGCCAATTTCCTCTGCAGTCCTATGGGAAGGAAGACCTAATATTCAGTTAATTACACGAGTCCTATTAAGCCTGAAAATCTCATTGACTCTCCAAGTTCTCAATTTCTATTGCTCATAGGTGAGCTTATTGATGTGTCCCGCCACACTCTGCAATCCCCATGGCAGTGCACACTGTCATTCAATTGTCCCTAATTTGAAAGGACTCTTAGGTTCAGCTCTGTAGAATTACAGGGGCCAGAAGTTATAAACATGTTCCTCCCTCTCCTGCTATGCTATGCTGTAGTTGGTAACCTGTGTCTCCAAAGACGTCAGTCATGTGAATTAGCTTCCCTTAAAAGTAAATAGTGTTATACATGTGATTTAAGGGTTTGGAAATGACTCACACATATAATTTCATTCAGTCCCCTAAGTATCCTTAATAATCCAAATTTATAGATGAAAAAATGAAGGCCCAGAGAGTCAAAGTATTAACTCGGATCACTCAATTTACGAATGTGATACTAAAATAGCAATGTATCTGCCCTACTTGATAATTTCCCATTTTTCCTTAGGGTCACTTTGAGAGCACAGACTCTAAAGCCAGGGTGCCAACAGGTGACTTCTAGGTCTGGCCACTTAGCTCAAGCTGAGGAGCCTTAGCAAAATGACTTGTTCTTTTCATGCCTTTGTGTCCTCATCTGTAATGTGAGAATAAAGACAATGTTCCTCCCAGTTGGAATGCCGTGAGGTTCAAAGGAGCAAGACATGAAATTCAAAGCACTTGGGACCCTTCCCGGCACCTCCTTAATCTACAGAGTTATATTTGATTATTATCAAATTGAATTCCCTTCCAATACTAAACTAGAATCATGCTAATAGAATACTTCATAGCTGCATGGCATGGGTGTCTGACTGTTCCAGGATGATGACTACATAGCACTTCCGGCCCTCTGTGAAGACTGGGAACTCTTCAGGTAAAAAGCTTAATACATATATTTTCTCTTTTGAGACAAGTAGTCTAATTTAATGGCATTCAACACATTACAGTGGTTTTCCTACTCTATATGTGAAAATTAGAAAATTAGCACAGCAAATTAATTATACCAAAAGGCAGGCCAAAGAGTGCTTATAAACAACTTGCAAAGCAATGATTGCTATATTTTCAAATGATGGTCAAAGCTCTAGCAGCCAAAGAGGTTTAGAAATCCATTATTTGTTTTTGTTAATGTACATTACTTGTTTACAATGAGAAAGAGCCAGAGGCTAGGTTAGATGTGAATTGAAATGACTGTACTTAGCTTAACAAAACTATAAAAATAATAATTTGTTAATCTTCTCAATAGTTTCCTGTTCTCCTTTTTTATTTAAAAGAATGAATTTGCTACTCAGTTATTTTCCATCATTATAAGGTCTTGACCTAAGGTAGATTCACGGTAAAGGCAAAGGTAAATTTTAGTAAGAATTGCTAAGCTGGATGTCCATTCATTCAACACCACAGATGGCTATTCCTCCATATTTGTCTTATACTGAGGCTTACCATGCCCAGAAGGTCAGTGCCAGCATTTAGAAGAGGTTTGAACTGTGGGAAGTTAAACAGCTTCCCTAAAACTCAGTTTACTTGCTTACAAAATAGAGATAGTAATACTCATGTCAGAGTACTATTGTGAGAGTTAAAAGAAAGATCAACAATGATGTTTGATTTAAAAAAAAGAATATTAAAAAAAAAAAGATCAATATAGAAAGGCTTAGACACAGTGCCTGACACATAATAAGGTAAATATTTTCATAAACTTACCTATTTATATTATTTTAACACTATTTTTATGTACCTTGTTGACAGCTGAAATATTAATGTTACTAAATATTATTTTTAAATTAATTACATTTGATTTTTTTCAGTAAGATTATACTTATATAAAGTTGGAAATGTCAAAATATTTTGCAAGTCTTAACAGGAAAAGGAACAGGCTCTGTGCCTCCCTAACTCCAATCTTCTCTCCTCTGAGACAATTGGTTCCAAAGTTTAGACATTTCTCTTGGCCTTTGCCTCTATGTTATCACATGAAATACTCATACTGTTTTTTCTTGATTTTCATTTGTGTGAATAGTTTACTTATACAATTTAGCCATGTGGGCAAACCCAAATTCTGTGCCCCCCTCTTTCTAGATGTATAGACAGTGTCTATGTATTATTCACAGCTTAGCCAGGTAGAGCACTGTGATTGCATTTATATTTTTAGATCCCAAATAGCTGCAGCAATCCTGAGAAGAAGAACAAAGTCGCAGGGATTACAATACCAGATATCAAGCTATAGTACAAAGCCACTGTTCTCAAAACTGCCTGGTACTGGCACAAGAACACACACATAGACCAATGGAACAGAACAGAGATCCCAGAAAGTGACCCAAGCAATTATGCTCAATTAATATTGGACAAAGAAGACAAGAACATACAATGGAGTCAAGACAATCACTTCAATAAATGATGTTGGGAAAATTGGACAGATACATGCAAAAAAATGAAACTAGACCACCAACTTACACCATACACAAATATAAACTCAAAATGGATAAAGGACTTTAACGAAAGATAGGAAACCATAAAAATCTTAGAAGAATCCATAGGCAGCAAAATAGCAGACATATGTCATAGCAATATCTTTACCAATATAACTCATAGGACAATGGAAACTAAGGAGAAAAATCAAGAAACTGGACAACATCAAAATAAAAAGCTTCTGTACAGCAAAAGAAGCCATCAACAAAACAAAAAGAGAGCCCACTGCATGGGAGAACATATTTGCCAATGTTATCACCAATAAGGGTTTAATCTCTAAAATTTATAGGGAACTCATACAATGTAACAAAAGGAAGATAAACAATTTAATTAAAAAAATGGGCAAAGGACCTAAATAGACCCCTTTCAAAAGAGGACATACAGAAAGCCAAGAGATATATGAAAACATGCTCAAAGTCACTAATCATCCAAGAGATGCAAATCAAAACAACAATGAGGTACCATTTCACACCTGTCAGAATGCCTATCCTATATAATAAAAGGGTAATATGCAAATTGACCATCACTCCAACACACAAGATGGCTGCCTCCATGTGGTCAAAGATGGCCACCCCCATGTGGACACAAGATGGCCACTACAAGATGGCCACCACAAGATGGCCAGCAGGGGAGAACAGTTGTGGGCAATCATGCCTGCAGGGAGGGCAGTTAGAGGGGACCAGGCCTGCAAAGAAGGGCAGTTGGGGGGGACCAGGCTTGCAAGGGAGGGTAGTTGGGAGTGACCAGGACAGCAGAGGAAGGCAGTTGGTGGGAACCAGGCCTGTAGGAGAGGGCAATTGGGGACAACCAGGCCAGCAGGGGAGAACAGTTATGGGAAAACCAGGCCTGTAGGTGAGGGCAGTTGGGACAGACTAGGCCTGCAGGGGAGGACAGTTGGTAGGGACAAGGTTTGCAGGGGAGGGCAGTTGGGGGCGACCAGGCCAGCAGAGGAGAGCAGTTAGGGGTGACCAGGCCGGCAGGGGAGGGTAGTTAGGGGTGATCGGGCTGGCAGGGGAGGGCAGTTAGGGGTTATAGGGCTGGCAGGGGAGCAGTTAGGCGTAGATTAGGCTGGCAGGTGAGTTGTTAGGGGGTGATCAGGCTGGCAGGCAGAAGTGGTTAGGGGCAATCTGATAGGCAGGCGAGTGGTTGGGAGCCAGCAGTCCATGGGATCAGGCCTAAATGGGCAGTCGGACATCCCTTTGAGGAGTCCCAGATTGGAGAGGGTGCAGACTGGCCTGAGGGCCACTCCCCCCATGCACAAATTTTGTGCACCAGGTCTCTAGTAATCAATAAATCAACAAATGACAAGTGCTGGTGAGGATGTGGAGAAAAAGGAACCCTCATGCACTGCTGGTGGGAATGCAGACTGGTGCAGCCACTATGGAAAACAGTATGGAGTTTCCTCAAAAAATTTAAAATGGAACTCCCATTTGACCCAGTAATTCCACTTCTAGGAATATATACCAAGAAATCAGAAACACCAATCAGAAATGATAAATGCACCCCTATGTTCCTAGGAACAAAATTTGCAATAGCTAAGATTTGGAAACAGCTGAAGTGCCCACCAACAGGTGAGTGGATTAAAAACTGTGATACATGTACATAATGGAATACTTACATAGCTGTAAAAAAGAAGGAACTTTTTGTAACACCATGGATGTACCTGGAGAACATTATGCTAAGCAGAATAAGCTGGTCAAAGAAAGATAAATATCACATGATCTCACTCATTTGTGAAATATAATCAACAACATAAACTGATGAACTAAGGTGGATTCAGAGACACAGAAGCATGGAACAGACTATCCAATCTCAGAGGGAAGGGGGGTGGAGGTGAGAGATCAACCAAAGGACTTGTATGCATGCATATAAGCATAACCCATGGACACAGATAGTAGAGGGTGAGGGCATGTGCTGGGGGCAGGGGGGTGGGAATGGCTGGGGAGAGGTCAATGAGGAAAAAGGAGACATATGTAATACTTTAAATGATAAAGAATTAAATAAAAAATAATATTAAAGTTTTCCTGGATGTTACTTCTTGATTCTATTGAAACATCTTTTCCAGGTGTCTCTGTCTCTTGTTCCAGTGTGGAAAGGTTGCTTCCCTGGTCTGAACTTCTCATTCTGTGCAACTCTCTTCATCATTCCAAGAATTTCCTTCATCTTTCCTGTGTTGGAAAATCTCTTTCCTAAGTCCCACTTCTTTTCACAGAGGGAAGGATCCCTTTTCCTGTGAAAGAGTACTTGAGAATAAACGCATTGAGAACACATGCACATGAAATGCCTTTATTAATCATTTGCCTGCGTCTGAAATTATAGTACCAGACCCCTATTGTCTCTGAGACAGGGCAATTGAGAAATCCATTGCCATCTGATAATCAACTTTTCTAAGTGATCAGGGTTATCTGTCCACAAATATACAGAGGAAAGCTTGGTGGACCTTGGGTAGGTATTCTTTCATGCACTTGACTGAACATATTTTATGTCATGAAAATCTTTAATTTCATGACTTTTGCTCATGCACACTGTTTTAAAATCATTTTTTCAAATCCATTTTTCTCTTCTAAATGTCTACTATTTAGAGCAGGGGTCCTCAAACTTTTTAAACAGGGGGCCAGTTCACTGTCCCTCAGACCATTGGAGGGCCGGACTATAGTTTTAAAAAAACTATGAATAAATTCCTATGCACATTGCACATATCTTATTTTGAAGTAAAAAAACAAAACGGCAAAAACAACCGCATGTGGCCCGAGGGCCGTAGTTTGAGGACGCCTGAATTAGAGACTATAGGCCTGGTGCACGAAATTCATGCATGGGGGGAGGGAGGTTCCCTCAGCCCAGCCTGCACCCTCTCCAATCCGGGTCCCCTCGGGGGATGTCCGACTGTCGGTTTAGGCCCGACCCCGGGATTCAGGCCTAAACTGGCATTTGGACATCCCTCTCACAATCCTGGACTGCTGGCTCCTAATCACTCACCTGCCTGCCTTCCTGGATGCCCCTAACTGCCCCCGCTGCCGGCCTGATTGCCCCTCACAGCCTCTGCGTGCCAACCTGATCACCCCTAACTGCCCCTCTGCTGGCCTGGTTGCCCCTAACTGCCTGCCCCCCTTGCCTGCCTGGTTGCCCCCAACTGCTTCCCCACCAGCCTAGTTTCCCCTCACTGCCCCCCCTGCCAGCCTAATAGCCCCAACTTTCCCCCCTGCCATCCTGGTCTCCCCCAACTGCACCCTCCCCATGCTGGCCTGGTTGCCCCTAACTGCCCCCTTCGCCAGCCTGGTTGCCTCTTACTGCCCCCCTGCCAGTCTGGTCACCCTTAACTGCCCCCCCTCCCAGCCTGGTTGCCCCCAAGTGCCCCCCCACTGGTCTGGTTGCCCCACGTAGCCTGCTGCTCAGTCATTTGGTCATCCCTCACTAATGCCACTGCCGGCCTGGTCTCCCCACGCAGCCTGCTTGCTCAGTTGTTTGGTTGTCCCTAACCCCCCTGCCAGCCTGGTTGTAGGCAGCCATCTTGTGAGGGCATGAGGGTTAATTTGCATATTACTTCTTTATTATATAGGATTATATAGGATTAGGTTTTCTTGACTAATACTCTAAATTTCTTATTTTTATTTCCCAATTTTTCATTTATTTTTTCTTGTTATTTTTATCTGCTGGGAAGTATTATTAACTGTTCTCTTTAAATTCTTGTACTGACTTTTAAACAATTTTCTGCTATTATGTGTGTCCAATATTTTTTAGGTTTCTGAATGATTTTTTGAGTGTGTGTTCTTTTGTGTTTTTAATTCTCCTTTTCTTCTTTCGTGGCTGTAATCGTCTCCCTTATTTCTCTGGCTACTGTATTGTGAGCTTACTTTTTAATTTTCTTATTTCTCTATTGTCTTTCTTTCCTCTGATAGCTTTTCCATTTAAAAAAATAATTTATCCAGATAATTCTGGTACGGTAACAATTATATTGTTTTTTGTGTTAGTTTACTTTTTTGCTTTTGTGATATTTTATTTCCCCTTTGTCCAATATCTGCTGATTCATGGCTGTCAACTCACATGAAAGAGTTAGGAAATGAAAGGCTAATTGGAGTCTCTATGCGCATTGTTAACTGGTGTACTTCAATCCAGAGGAAACTTGATTATTTCATTACTGGCTGCCCACCAAGCTTCACCATACATGACTATCCTATTGGGAGCTGATAGCTTCACCAGAAAGGAAGTCACCCAATCTCTTGCCTTGGGAGTGTTTTTGCGGTAGAGAAAAAGGTTGAGGGAGGACTCATTATTAAATACAGAGATTTCCTTTATTTCCCTGATTTTATTCCTGATATTCCCACCCTCAAATGTGTCTTCAAACCAAAGTATTGCTAGTTCGATGTCTCCAGTGAGTAAAACTAGTGTTTATTACAGTTGGGTGTGGTAAGGTGGGGGTAAGGAAGTCATCAAGGTGGTTGGGGAGGGGTTGAAAGCATCCAACATTTCTTTCTCAAATACTTAGAAAGGATCCTATTTCCAGCCCACTGACTTCTGAGTTAAGTGGGTCCCCAATTCCCAAGCCTTTCTGGAGTAGTTTGAGCTGATCATCCTGCTTCTGGGCCTCCGCTCTACTGGCATATGAACTCCATGTGTACAAATTCAGTTACTGCTGATCTGTCTGCACTGCAGCTTTCCAAATGTGCTGCTGTCTCCCTTTCCATTCTCTTTGTTTTGTGGCTGTATCTCTTTATTTATCTGCTTACAGTAATTTTAATGAGAGTTAGGAGGAGGAAGCATGAGCAGTCAGTAACAAAATATGAAAAATACATTTTCAGTATAAAAGAGAAAGAAACAATTATAGAAATTAATAGATATAAATGCCACCCCACGTTTATCACCCTGTCATACCCCAAACTTGATGTCTACAAGCTTTTTACTCCCCATTCCAAGCAGCGGAAAAGTCCCATTTCTATAAAATCCTAATCATCGAAGTACAGGCTAGAGCAGCTGCCAAGAGGAAATGACCATTAAATAAAATACCAGTTTGGTCATCAAATAGCGGCATACATACTAATGAATATTCCCCCAAAATGCCTGAGTTGGAATGCTCTTCATGCAGGAATGATTAGGTTTTCTGGACTAATCACCTAAATGCATTGTTTTTCTCTCTCACCAGCACTGGTCCGTGGGCACTTTCATAAACTCAGCTATCAGCCGTAATACCAAGAGGAGTGTGCCTAGAAATTAATGCATCTGCCTCAGCTCTTCGCCAAAACCTCATTTTTCTGATAATGAACATGGGGCATTTTTATGATAGCATTTCTGATAGCTTGTGAAGATTAACTGACATAATCCCCGTGGACAGACGAAGAGCTGTTCAAAGAAAACACTTCCATCTTTCTGGGAAATGGCCCCGCTTCGCTGCCCTGCCCTGGTCCTCCCTGATGGCTTGTTCTTCGGGAATGTGGATAAAGCAGTGCACTTCCCTAAAACACCGGTCTCCTGGTGCGGCTTCAGGATAAAACCTCACAGTGCATCTCCTCGCGGCATTGAACTAACTCGCAAGGCGGCAAGAGAAAGTGACAATTTCATATGAGGCTCAATGCGTTGAGATAAAGCGCCTGTCAGAATCCCGTTCCCCAAGGGAAGAGCAAAGCCTGCACATCAGAAAATGAGCCAAGTGCCACGCAGAGCTTCTCTGTGACCTGGGAGGAGGCGGGCAGCGGCCGTCCCAGGTGTGTACACAGGAGGCTCCAGGCCAAAGGCTGAGGTCAGGCAGGACATGGCAATCCATCAGGGCCAGCCCAGCACCCTGGCGTGCGTGGTTATGATAGTTAAATGAGTCTGTCTTAATATTTTCATGGATAAGACAGGGAGATAATTATTTATCCACATTTTGCACTACAGAATATTCCTCAGCCTAGAAATAGATCTTACACGTTTCGCATGGAATGAATGAGATGGAAAAGTGATTTGAAAAAGGAAACCTTTTAATCATGGCAGCTAATTAGCTTGCCGTTTCTTTTCTGCCCTCCTGGATTTTTCTCACCTCACACGCCCCCGTCCTGTCCCCCTTTCCTCTGTCTCTGCCTTTCTCTCTGCCTCCCACCCCTGCCCCCTCAAATCTGGCTTTCCAGGCAGCTTTTGGGAGCACAGAACAGCCCTGTGGGACAGTTCTCAGCTACTTTAATTCAGACTAGCCCCTTTCATGCATTAGATTAAAAGCTCAGTCACTGACACAGACATAATGTAAATCTCTGACATGTCCATGTGGCTTCTTTGACACTAGATATAATTAAATTATACCACGAATTAGGCAGTGGAAAGTCTTGATGAGAAACCTGTGTTTTATTTTTTTATTCAATTGTATTCTGTTTTTATTATTATTTGTAGAGGGAGTAAACTGTTGGAGCTAGTATCTCCTAATTACACATACCACCATCCCCTCATTAATTCGTTTTATATATTCAACCTCCACTAGGTACCAGGTTCTGTTTCTGACATTGTTTCTGACTTCAAAGATACCGCCAGTAGAGTTAGGATTTAAATAAAGGAATCTTTGGAGTATTGTAAGCACTCCACTAAGAGTCTGTATAGGGCTTGCAAATAGAAAAATATGTATTGATCGCTCGATTTGGGAAGGATTCATAAAAGAGAACAGGCCTGTGTTTAAATGAAAGGAATAGTTCACCAGGTGGATCCAGGCAAAAGCATGAAAACTGTAAAGCTTGTAGATATGAAAGAGCTTTGATCATTAGGGAAAGAAAAAAACTATATGTAAAGCATTTCTGGAAAACACATGTTAGTCTCTACACATGATTGTAAGTTAGAGTTGAACAGAAAAGGAGACTTATTAGTTAGGTAAAGCCTTTTATGCCAAAGGAAGAAATTTAGACTTTATTCCTTGGGCTTTGAAGGGCAAGAGAGGGATTTTTTTTTTTTTATAGGAGCCAGTCGTGTTTAATTGCATCTCAGGCGGATCACCAACTATACAGTGGTGGTTGGTGGGAGACATGGGAAAAAGGGAAGTGGGGATACTGGGTAGATACCTATGGCAGTAAGTCAGGAAAGACTTGATCAGGGACTAATGTGAGGTCATTGCAAATGAGACCAAATGGAGGGAATTCTTAAGAATGACACAAAAGTGTACAACAAAACAGTGGAACGAAAGAGATGGAGGAGTAGAGGATTGCTTTGAGGCTTCTGGCTGAGATTTAACAGCACAAAGAGAATAGAAAAAGTTTGTAACTCCAGTTTTCAGTTTTGGACATGTTCTGTTCATCAGTATTCTACTCCTCTTGACCTCTTTCCATCCTTTTCCACAGAGTAAAGAGATTGAAGCATGATGTGTTCAACCCTGCCTCTTTCCATTTGAAGCTGTGTTATTTTGAGCAACCTGCTTAGTATCTCTGTACTTCAAACTATTAATCTATAAAATAGACTCAATTATAGTACTTAACATATAGGTTTATTTTCAGTCTATTAGAAGGGTGGGCACTAAAATTGTTTATTGTTGCTGTTGTTTAAGATTATCATTATCAGCCGGCCAGTGTGGCTCAGTGGTTGAGCATCAGCCTATAAATGAGGAAGGTCATGCTTCAATTCCCAGTCAGGGAACATGCCCCGGTTGCAGGCTCAATCCCCAGTGGGGGGCGTGCAGGAGGCAGCCGATCAATGATTCTCTCTCATCATTTCTGTTTCTATCTCTCTATCACTCTCCCTTCCTCTCTGAAATCAATAAAATATATTTTAAAAGATTATCATTATCATTATTATGCTTGGCTATGCTCAGAGAGAAAAATAGAGCTGATGGAACATACCATTCTAATGTCTCAATTGCAATGAGCTTTCATTTTCCACATCGTGCTCCAAGATTAACCTCTGTAAACTGTTTGTACTTCTACTAGTAGAAAGTAAATTCATACTATCTTGTTGGCTCTATTTTCTCAAACTTCATCCATTTACATAAACTTCTTCTTGCCTGGAATCCTAGAATAAATAAATTTCCATCGACCTCTCCTCTCTAATCCCTGTCTTTATGAATTCTATCTTTGAATGTTGAAATAAAATGATGTGTTTCCCCTAAATCCATTCAGAGTTATCTACTCAAATATTTGCATGGTTTTATATTCAATATTTACTTTTTTGTTTATTGAGGCATTTATATTTCCATTTTATATTGCTGCGCATCGTACATGAATGTGAACTCATAAATGTATATATATCATTCACCTCTCAGTTTCTCAAGAGCAGATCTCATGCCTTATAACCTTTTTTTTTAATCATTGAAGATACTGGATATAATGCCTTCTTTATAATAGGAATTTAATAAATATGTATTGAAAAAATAAATTCATTACTTAATAAAAAGGATTAACCACCAAATTCTATCCAGAATAAGTATACATTATTAGATTTTAAACCAGTTTGAACTAAGTTTTTAAAATAAAGGAATCATGAGAGCAGGATTCAAATGAGGTGTGCATGCATGCCTTCCAATCCTGTTTTGTTTTATTTTCTACTTTGTTTCAGGTGATGAGTAGAGGAGGATTATCTTCAGCATCATATATTTTTGCTTCTGATTTTCATCTTTGAGCACAAAATATTCTAATCAATCAACACAAATCCTTTAAAAATATGTTTTGCATGTATATAACAGTAAATAGAAAAATAGAAATAAGAAAAATAAAAAGAGAAGAAACTAGCAAATATGTCATAATATGGATTTTAAAAAAATAGTAATATGGAAGATTAAATAAAGAAAAACAATTCTGGAAATAGTTCCAAAGTAATTGATGTGCAAAGCACTACATGCAATGATAATGTGATATTTATCCTACTTTTACTATAAACAATGTATTCAATGATGCTAAGGGACCCTGTTCTTATTAACTCCTATAACCTTGATTTACAGTAAGATTTTAACATTTATTGTAATGCCATTAGTAAGCAGAAGTAATTCTAATTCATAAAACTAGGCCAGAAAGCAATTGACCCAATCAGTGTATAGGATTCCCCGATGCCATTTTTTAATTATAAGTTTTTCACCTTTTCTATAGTTTTGAATTTTATAGATCTCTTATATGATAAAAGTCTGCTTATCTCACAAAAGTAATATCTCCTGAAATGTAGTTCATGTAACCACCTTAAGCTCCTCTCCTGCTTAAACTAGATTTTTTATTTGGTTGAATCCAAAATGACATCACATTTTTGTCTAGATGACTTTCATGGATGAGAATTGGCAGATGCATTTCTACTATGCTGTATATGCCATGTTCCGTTTCATTTCTTCTGTTATTTTTAGATTCAGGGTACATCATTCCATTCTGAAAATATTAGTATTATACCTACTAAGAAGTAAAATATTTATGTTTCAACCCAGTTATTAGTCTTTTTCTTTTTTACTGGAAGCCACAAGTCTCAAGGGTATTAACGCCCATGAATAAGAAGGAGGAAGTATAGAAAGGGGGAGAAGAAGAAGAAGAAGAGGAGATGGAGGAGCATCATCTACATCTTGGAGAAGTCATTGAAATATGCAAGAAGCAAAATGGAAGAGGGAATGGCAGGGAGTATCAGGGAAAGGATTCCAATAGCATTATTCACTTTGTTCTTTGGAAACCTAAGACAAAGGGAATTAGAGAATGGAATAATATCATGAGTAGCCGAATTTCTCTACCTGCCTTTTCACCTGGCAACCATGACTACTCATGCCTCTACTTCATGATAATGGTAATAATAATTATGATAATGATAAAAATGTAACAACATTTTCTGAGAAATATCTCTCCTCAGTTCTCTAATGGAAACATTTCAAAGGGTAGTTCTCAACTAAAAGGAGCTCATAGTACCCACTATTTAAGGTGTAAATATTCTATGGGAAAGTGTCAATAAGAGACTCTTTAAGTCAAGAGGATTTTAGAAGTATCTGCATACAAACTCTGGCTACCATGGAGCTTAAGTAGATAATTTCAATCAATTTAAAACTAGCTAATCCCTAGTCCTGAGTAGAATCACCAGCAAAGCAGAAAAGAAGACAGACATTTTTTTGCTTCTGCTTTCTACATCAACTGCTTTTCCAGAATTCTCCATAACTGTTAATGACCCCACAATACTGTAAGTCACAGAAACTTAAACGATGACATCTATTCTTACCTCACTCCTCGCCAGAATACGGTACCACCGAGTTTTGATGCATTTCCCTTTATTCAAAAATGCTTGATTATCTACAATTTGACTTGTACTAGTCTAAGAGTTCATGAAGTCAATGCTGTTGTACCAATGAATAAAAACTTTGTACCTTTTACATGTTTTTCTTTTAATAAAATCCCTCTTCTCTTCTACAAACAAATGATGGAATAAGACAGCTGTCAGAAAACCATAGTATTTGGGCTAAATCCAGCCTGCTGCCTATTTTTGTATGCTCAACAGAGAAGAAAGCTTTTACATTTTTAATAACTGAAAAAACTAATTAATAATAGTATGTGACAAATAAAAATTATATAAAATGTACATATCTGTTTGCATAAATAAGGTGTCATTGGAGCACAGACACACTCATTCATTTGCATTTTGTCTAGAGTTTGAGCAACAGAGGTAAAGCTGAGTAGCTGCAACAGAAAACAATTTTGCTGACCCCTCGCATAGGCCCTTCATATATGGGGCTGTAGTCCTGAATACCCTTATCACTAATTTCCCTGCTCCCTAATACTTGTCTCCTCAAGTCCATTTTCCACAGAGCCAGCAGAGGGATCCATCTAAAATGAAATCTAGTCTTGTCCTTCTCTCAATTAAAACCCTCATCGACTCACCACAAACTACAGAACAGTCCCAGCTTTGTCAATTGGCACAGGGACTGTTCATGCATCAGTTGGTCCCCTCTCCTCCACTCCACTCCTGTGGTCACACTATCAGCCAAGATAAATTCCTGTTTAGGGAAAACAGAGAAGCCAAAATCGCTCTCTGAAATCACCCATCCTTGTGAGGGAAAAAAGTGGAAAAATAAAAGGAGTCAAAGACAATCTGTAGAATCAGGGGCCACATCTGAGGAAGGCCCTCAGCATCACTCAGCAGCACGGGTGGGACCCCAGGCATGGCAGAGGGCAGTAAGTCCGTGGGAAGTTTACTGATAGGGCCAGCCCTGTCCACCATGGACACTGAGCAACATCCAACAACTCTATTTGCTGAAACTATGTTTTTCCAGGCACTATGCAAGGTACGGAAAATCAGAGAACTGGGAAGTGACATACACAAGAATGTCCTTCAGCTTAGGAGACATCCACTGATGATATATGCTTAGGGCCCCATAGGAATGCAAAGAAGGGGCCCCTGTTCAAGGTGCAAAGGGCCAAGGAATACTTTCTGAAAGAAGTGAACACAGAGCAAGTGGGAGTTAATCAAGTAAGAAATAGTGTTCCAAGCAAGAAACAGTTTTTGCAAAGTCTTGGTAGCAGAATGAAGTGTAGAAACTAAATATCTTTGTGTGGAAACACTGAAACACACGCTAAATAAGATTCTGCGCTTTATCTGTGCTCAGAGCTCCTGTTGCTGGGGTTTTCTGCCACTGTGACCAACCTTGAACCTGTCATTGTTCTAAACTTGGCATTGATCTAAACTTGCCAACCAATTATGTGCATCTCTCCAGCCAAAACACTGATGTATGCAAATTTAAAGCAATGACAATTCATGTTGAGAAAAGCATTGGAAAAGAGTGTGCATTAAAGACTCCATGGCAAGGAGTGAACATGGAAGAGTTTATGTTCCACTTTAGCACATTCTTTGGTGGGACTCCCGGCAGGGAATGGGAACATTGAGTAGTTTTCATTCCCTTTCTGATCTTGTCCATACCATTAAACTATTTTTGATGAGGTTTGAAAGAAGTGACTATGGAATATTAGTATAGTAAATGATGGAGTTTGGACAATTTTAAAATGCCCATGACATTTCTCAGAAGTTTATAACTGTCATTTCATGAGTGAATAATGGAGAAATGAGGTAAACTTTCCTCTTTCCTTTTGTTCCAATGAGAAAGTTATCTGTATTAATGTTTCATTTATTCTGTTATTTTCATGTTTATTTTTTATCATTTGCATTACTGTGCTTCCATATTTTTGCTTTTTTTGTAACATTTCATTTGTTTTACACAAGTTGTCTGAAACTAGGGAGAAAAAGAATCCTGTATCAAACTACTAAATGTAAAAGACCTCTGCAATAACTTTGTTCAGGAAAGCCAGCCATGCAGTTTTTATCACTCTTTTATTTTGCTGGATTAGATAGGAATATTCATGTAAAAGGCTGAGCATAGCCACTGGCCACAGTAATTATTCAAAACATGCCAGTTATAAATTTTTCCAATTTTCTAGTGTCTCTGCTATTGTTATTTTGAGGTTTCCACAATGTGACAAGCACTATAAAATAGCCGATGCACTAAATATGACTTAGAAAGCTTTGCAGTGTTTTGCAATTAGCAGAAGTATCTTACAGAATAACATATTTTAAGTAATTAATCTGGAAAATAGATTAATTTAAAAACTCTTATTAAACAAACAAAATATGAAATACTTCTGACATAATAGTATTTACGAAAAAAGCATATTGAAAAAAGTAATAGCCTCAGGGTTGGAGGACACACATTTGAGAACCTGATTTACCCCTTACTCCCTTTTTTTTTTCTTTTTATTTACTGCCTTTTTTTTTTTTTAATAATCTTTTGGAGTTTCCTTTCTCCAGATTACATAATGATCTTGTAAAGTGTTGATGTAAGTATTATAAGAAACAAAAGAAGGTAAAAATCTGAGACCTAGAAAGGCATTTTTATGTTCCTTTGGTTTATTATACAGAACTGTTTTTATGCAAGACATTTTAAATTGAATTATCTGGTTCTGTCCACTTTAACTAATTGCTTGGCTATGCTAAGATATTTTAGTCTTCAATTACTCTACCTATGGGATTTCTGGTCCAAGCCATAGCATTATGAACAAAAACAGGTACTTCGAAGTCAGAAAACAAAAGTGAGTTTAAATCCTGGCTCCACCATTCATCAAATTATGCAAACTTGGATAATCTTCTGATTCATATCCCTCTTCTGCAAAATAGGACCTCTCACTCACAGGGCTGATATAAGAATCAATGCTACTTGTAATGCACAGAGAGCAGTGTTTAGAACAGTCCTTGGGACCTAACCCATGCTCAAGAATGGCAGTGCTGCTCAGCTGGTGTGGCTCAGTGGGTGAGCATTCACCCATGAACCAAGAGGTCACTAGTTGGATTCCCAGTCAGGGCACATGCCCGGTTTGCAGCTCCATCCACAGTACGGAGTGGGGTGGGGTGCAGAAGGCAGCTGATTGATGATGTTTCTCTCATCAACGTTTCCATGTCTCGATCACTCTCCCTTCCTCTCTCTCTCAAAAAAAAAACAAAAACCAGTAAAACATTAAAAAGTTATACTTCCTTTGGTAAACAATTTTTAAAATATATTTTATTGATATTTTTACAGAGAGGAAGGGTGAGGGATAGAGAGTTAGAAACATCGATGAGAGAGAAACATTCATCAGCTGCCTCCTGCACACCTCCTACTGGGGATGTGCCCACAACCAAGATACATGCCCTTGACTGGAATCGAACCTGGGACCTTTCAGTCCACAGGCCGACACTCTATTCACTGAGCCAAACCGGTTAGGGAGGTAAATAATTTTTTTAAAAAAAAATGAAAGTGCTGTGAGTGTTCTCTTTTTCCTCCTTCCTCCTCCTTTTCCTCTTCATCCTCAATCTCGTACAACCATCTAAGTAAATACTTCAAAAAATGCAGTCAATAATCAGCAGAGAGAGTTTTAAGGCAAATTATAACTCAAGGGATAAAAATAGGAGATCATTAAAAAGAAGAATCATATGAAAATTTATTCTCTGTAGAACAGAGAGCAACCTTGAGACACTAATAGTAAACTGACAAAGCCCATAATTACACAAATAGCAAGTCCAGCTGGGAGGTCAAAATCTTCTCTAGGGTGGAATGGCGAGTGAGCTCAGTAGTAGAAGCCACTGAGCTGCCCTCTCCAGCAGCACAGAAGAAAGAATCAAATGTGTCCACTTTGTCCTGAGTTCTAACTAATCCAAAAGGTATTTTAACAAGTAGTTTAACTGCATTATGTGTCAAATAGTCTTTTATGATATGGCCTGAGGAACTAACAATCTTGTAGAATATTCTTCCATACAAACATAATTGTTACGTTCCAAGCAATTGACTTATACATAATGTTAAGTCTCAAGCATTTGCTATTTGGAGTCAAGAAAAACCCCAGGAGAAATAGGTATTTTTAAAGCTGAGTATCTACAATTGATATGTTTAATGCTGTTTACTTAACTCTTAATCCACAAACTTTCTTTTTCTCTCCTGCCAACACAGGGCACCATTACAGGAAGCCACATTTACGTGCACCAGCAGGCAAGACTGATGTAAAGGCCTGGCTTACGGCAGTTGGGCACGTGCTCTATATTTAGGGCTGTCAGGTAAGATTTAGTGTTGTCAGACTCATTTACGTTGAAATTTGTGATTGGTAATAAGGAGTTGGCAGCATAAATATGTTCCAGGCATCATTTGCTAAATCTTGAAACTTATTTTTATTGCAGGATATATTATACGTAACTTTTATAATCTTCTTTGGTGTTTTCTGACACCAAATGTGTGTTATTTTTCTACACCAATGATTCTCCAATTCTCTGCTACCAGCTGGGAGGTGGAGGAGGAGAAGAAAAAAGTGAGAAGGAAGAGAAAGAACTACTATCAGAACTAAATCAATAATGACATCATCACCATGCAGCCCATTTGAAAAAGTATATCAATTTATTGACTTGTTTCTTTCTGTTCATCAAGAATAGATAAAGGGTAGTATATATCACAGCTGGGAGACTGAGTATAATATTCATATGTATATTACATTAAAGTTCTCACTTTGTGAATATAATAATCAACTATAATTTATTGAGCAGTTACTAACTATATATTATATTTTAAATTTTGCTCAGCTTAACATTCAGCATAAAATTCAGTGAAACTTTTTAAATAAAGTATTGATGATGGATTAGATGTTTTCAGGACATTGTATCTGGATACCCACAATATAAACATCTCAAAATTTTTATTAGGAATTACTTTCTGCAAATATGCAGTTTTTTCACTAACTCCTTGTTTAAGAGGCCATTTACAGATAACAAGCAGTTAGTCGATGAGTCAATCAACAGATATCTTTGAGAGATTATAATGTAATAAAAAGCACTGACTGGGTAAAAAAGCTTTGAAATTAATTTATTGTTTGTTTGTTTTCATATTGCTTAAATTTTTATATAAAAATTAAACTGCTTTAGATTGCCTAGGAAAGTAAATCTAAACCTGCCTTTCTTTGAGTAATTAGCAGAGAGTGAGTGGGAAAGTTTCTGGCTTGTAAAGCCAAGTATAGCCTCCCAGGAAGAGAGCATTCAATCAGAGAGTGAAAGAGGGTAAGGATTTGCCAAAGGGAAGAGCAGAGAGAAAATGGTGTAATGATGTGTGCAATGCCTGGTGCGATGGAAGTGTGTCTGTTCATCCATTGAACAGATCTATGCTGAGCCCACTTACTTTCCAGATAATCCACTGGATGTCCTTGAAAGTAACTCATTATTCCTGAGGCACAACACATGTGTGTATATACATAAAAGTAGGGTAATAAATGAGGTAGAGGAGAGGTGAAGTAATAAAGATAGGCAGGGGTCAAACTATGAAGCCTTAGCAATTAAGTGAAGGCATACTACTCTACAAGGTGTAAGAGCCACCAAGGAATCTGCAGCAATAAGTGACATGAACATATATAAAATTTAGAAATATCACGTGGCAACAGGGAGACAGAGAGATTAAAAGAAGTGGGGGGAGGGGTGGTTACTACATTTACTATATTACTCAAGGTCCTGCTGCCTCCTACTTCTCCATTTTGCTCCAGTTAAATATGGTCCCACCACACCCAAGGGTGAATGCAGAGGCTATTGGAGGAGAAGTCAGGGGCATGGCCTCTGGAGCATATGGCCGGGAGCTTCAGATCCACTGCTCACTACCTGCATGAACTTGGGAAAGTTACTTAACCTCTTTCTGCCTTGGTTTTATCATCTGTCAAATAAAATGAAAGTAAAAATACCTACAAGGACAGGTTATTTTAAGAATCAAATAAATTAATATTTAATCCGCTAAATAGGGTTTCCAGATAAAATATAGAATGCCCACTTAATTTTTAATTTCAGATAAAAATAATTTTTTCTGTAAGTTGTTCTAAATACTGCCAAAGTTTATCTCAAATATCGCATGGGACATAGTTAAAGTAGAAAAAAAAAAGTCAGTGTTTGCCTGAAATTCAAATTTAACTGTCATACACACACACACACACACACACGCACACACACACACACACATATATAATTTTTTGTTGTTGTTAAATTTGCTAATAAGACTTCCGTGCAGCCTGGATGTAGTGGCTCAGTGGTTGAGCATCTACCCATGAACAAGGAGGTCACAGTTCAATTCCTGGTCTGGGTGCATGCCCAGGTTTCAGACTCGATCCCCAGTGTGCAGCGTGCAGGAGGCAACTGATCAATGATTCTCTCTCATCATTGTTGTTTCTATCTCTCTCTCACCCTTTCTTCCTCTCTGAAATGATGTGACTTGCTTACACATATTAAGTAGCACATAGGTGTTAATTCTTATCATAACCAGCTTCTTTTACTCAGATACCCCAGGTTATCCTCCAGGAACCAGTAGGCATTAACCCTTTGCACTCGCTTGCTTTTTTCTCAATTCCTTTATTCTACTCGGATTTAATTTTTTAAATACCCCAGATTTTACAAAGCGCGGCAGTAGAATAAAAAAACTGGAGTTTCTTTTCATACAAACTTATTTATTTGGAATTTTTTATATTTCAAATTATTGATACATTCAAAGAGTATAAAAAGAGCTGCTACCGATGCTAACCATGTCGAGTCACACTCGACATCCGAGTGCAAAAGGTTTAAGTTCTGAAATCTCTTTCCAAGATTTCTCCTTTTATTACTCAAGCTATCTGAAAATAGAGATCATTATTCTGAGTCCCATGAACCTACTTTTATGTTATGACAGTTAAATTGATGCTTTGGATTTCATAAAATAAATTCAACATCCCCTTATAGAGAATTTCTTGAATTTTTCTGCACAGCTGCTATCAAGAGCAACATGCAATAGAGAGCTCAATCTCTTGGAATAAGGATGCCCTTAAGTAAATGAGCCCAGAGCCTAGAGTTATGCAAAAAGTAGCTTGAATAACTTTTTAATTCAAGTGTCTTGAATAACAAAAAGTGTCTTCCTGAATAACTAACTTTTTCTGCACCTCTTAGTTCGTGAAGAAACTCAAATTTTCAGTCCAATTTTCTGACTTCTCTTACCTATTGTCCTCACTATCCTAGAATTTGACACTTTCTGATTACTTTCGTTGGATTAATATTTTGCTTTTATCACATCTGAGCTAATTATTGCAACAATTCTCAAATTACTTAGAAAAATAGACAGGATTTGTATATATTTAAAAATCTGTTTGAAATTCTAAAATTCTAAACCCATTCCTATGCTAGATATATTTTCTCTATTTGCTTACTGAGTTTCCAAAGCCGTTTTCCATTAGTGTGTCACTACTATTCAACTGTAACAGTAGAAACCATAGTTAATTAACAAAGAGAAAATTAATAAAGGGATTGTCTTCTTTTCTCTAACTTTGCTACCTAACTTTTTAAAAAAATATATTGATTGGTTTGAGAGAGAGAGAGAGTTTTCCACTTATTTATGCATTATTGGCTGTGTCTTGTATGTGCCTTAACTTGAGATTGGACCCCAACCTTGGCATATCACGATGACACTCTAACCAACTAAGCTACCCAGCCAACTTGCTACCTCTCTTTTTTTTAATATATTTTATTGATTTTTTACAGAGAGGAAGGGAGAGGGATAGAGAGTTAGGAACATAGATGAGAGAGAAACACCGATCAGCTGCCTCCTGCACACCTCCTACTGGGGATGTGCCCACAACCAAGGTACATGCCCTTGACCGGAATTGAACCTGGGACCCTTCAGTCCGCAGGCCAATGCTCTATCCACTGAGGCAAATCATATAATTGTCGAAATTATACACGTGAAGTAAGTTAACCTATTAAATAGGAAGTTAGTTATCTATCATCTATCTATCTATCTATCATCTATGATCTTCTGTCAACTTTGTCCCTCTTTTTTTTGTTTTACATATAGGATTGGTAAATGAGAAAACAAAATATATCTTTTACTCTTCCACCTATATCTCTTCTACCATCTATTGTGCACATACCTCAAGTTCTAGTGACAAGGGATATAATAAAGTCACTCACAACAATTGTTAGCACTCTGCCCACATATGCACAGGTTCGGTGTTGCAAATAACAACTGAAAAAAAGGGACACTGATCAATACACTTGGTAGAAGTGTAGGCATGTGGCACCATGCTCTGCTGAGGCTTCAGAGTGTGAAAGTTTACCTGATGCCCCTTAAATCAAAGTACCCCAGTGATACTTCACCAGTGCACTCCCTTAGTCTACAGACTCACTCAAAAGAAAGCTTTCATGCAGACACAAGAAAGAATCCAGGAAGCCCCTTCCTTGTCAAGAAAGGGAATAAAGCTCTAGCTGTTTTGGCTCAGTGGATAGAGTGTCATCCTGTAGACTGAAGGGTCCTGGTTTCAATTCCGGTCAAGGGCAAATGCCTGGGTTGTGAGCTCAATCCCCAGTAGGGGGCATGCAGGAGGCAGCTGGTCAATGATTCTCATTGATGTTTCTAACTCTCTCTCCCTCTCCCTTCCACTCTCAAGTCAATAAAAATTATATTTTTTTAAAAAGGGAACAAAATCTCAAGGATCATTACTTAATTATTAAATATTAGTTGGTAGGAAGATAAACTAATAGTGGTATTTTATTATAAATAATATTTTAATATGTTATTATTGATTTTAGAGAAATAGGAAGGGAGAGGGATAGTGAGATAGAAACATCCATGAGAGAGAGACATCAATCAGCTGCCTCCTGCACACAGCCTACTGGTGAGTAAGCCTACAACCCAGGCTTGTGTCCTGACTGGGAATCAAACCAGTGACCTCCTGGCTCATGGGCCAACACTCAACCCCTGAGCCACACCGCTGGCCTACAAATAATATTAACTGCTTAATAGAAACTAGGAAGAAAAAAACAATATTAGTGATTATATTATAAAAAGAAATCCGAAAGAATCTCTTAAACTAAGTAAAACATATTTCTTCATCTCTCCTAGAATGCCATACTGTAAAGCTTTAAAAACCTTTGTTAGCAACTTTATGAATATTAAAGAATACCATGAAAACTTTATTTTAAAGAAGCAATTTATTATTTAACACTTATTTTATTTGTATTGTTGTTGCCAAGCAAGCGACTTCTTAGTGGTCAAATAGGAATGTTTTCATATTTTAGAGCTACAACATTGGTTCATCTATTATTAATACAACTCATAAATACTCTCTCCATCAAAAATAGCCTCAAACAATCTTATCTCGCCACACTCAGACTTACTTCTTCCCCAGGGGTTCCTAGTTTCTGGAGTATAATTAGTTGTCATCTGTTTTGACAGAGAAGATCCTTCCAACCTTCCGGATGTCTCAATAATGTTCTTGACAGGTTTTATTTCCTGAGGCAACCTAAACAGTTTACTAGGTGAGATCTACTATACTAGTAGAAAAGGACACGGTAAAAGAGGGAAAAAAGCCTTGTTATTTTTAGCTAAAAGTTAATTAGGTGATTTTGTAGGACTGTTTTCCTGAAAGTATTCATAAGTAGGTAAGTTAAGAGACATTTACAGGCTTGTATCATGAGGACTCTGGTAACGACTCCATCCAACATGCAGAAGAGGGGGTAGATGGGAAAGATTATTTAGCCAAGTCTTCACAGAAGTGACATCAAAATTGAGTTCTGAAATGCAAATGCTATGTATCTCTTAAATGTGGAGTTTGAGGTGGGAGTACAGCTAAGACTAAAATTCAAAAATCTGATCATCTTATCTAATAATAGACAAACATGTAAACTGACCAAACCTCCACTATGCCCACAGCCAATCAGAGTGAGTATGCAAATTAGAAGGCCAAAGATGACAGCTGCACAGCTGCTCCAGGCCCAGAGTGGCCAGGTGGAACAGGACGCCTGTTATGAGAGGGAGGGGGGAGGGAGTGAAGGGATCTACAGGAGCTGAGTGCTGTAGCGAAGACAAGACTGCAGATTCTGGAGTCTACAGCTAAGACGAAGATGGCAGACTCCGGCTGGAGCGTAGGCCTGGGTCCCAGGTGCCAGAGGAAAACCGGTGCTGGAAGCCAAGGGAAGGAAGGCCTATTACACGAATCTCTTCATGCAACAGGCCTCTAGTAAGATTATATTTCCAGGAAATTATCGTTGCTCCTAGAAGTCCTCCTATCTATAATTGTAACTCAGACTGTGTTTCTACATGCCACAGTTTAATCCTATTTTGAAAGGCAGTGGAATGGAAAGGAGTGGAATAGCAGAACGTGAAGAAAAGCATTTTTGTTGAGATCACAAGAGAAGTGACTGGTCTTTTGAGGTGGTAAAATACACTAGTCAAGAGTGTGAACTAGGGCTGTTTCTGTTAAGTCCCTGGTTCAAACACATCCTCTATGTGTAACTTTAGGCAAATCACTTACTCTCTTTTTACCTAAATCTCTCCATATAAAATATTGTTGAATCATAAGGTTGTCATGAGTATTGAGTAAGTTAAAAAATACAACACATGGAAAAATATTTAATGTTAGGCTCAGATGGTGGTGATGGTGGTGGTGGTGGTGATGATGATGATGATGTTTCATCAGCCAAAAGTCCAAGTGACTATTTAAATTGTTGTCTCCATGGTACTATTCTAGACCAGATTCCACCAAACTCAAGTAAATCAGCTAAATTCATCTCTAAAGTAAGATAAGATGAAATGCATGTTGCTCAGAAGTATTGCTTTGCGGTAAGTATAGCAAACCAGTTACCCCAAGTTTTGTTTAGCTAGATAGAAATATATTTAGAATTTTCATTTCTAGCCATAACAGTTACCATATCAGACTTAGGCTTATGCAGCCTTAGCAAATAAGAATGCATGAAATGTGTGTGTGTATATATATATATATATATATATATATATATATATATATGAAGCAATTGTTTTCAAGCAATGGGCACCTGAGAAAGAAGAGAAACACTCTTGTAGGAGCTCTGCATTCTCCCTGACTTCCTGCCTAGGAGATGTTTTTAGACCACAGCATGGAGAGGAAGAACCCAAGCAAGAAGCTGCAATCTCAGTGAATAAAGCATACAGAAATAGGAGTTCAGAGATTCTGAGATGGAATAGATCTGGTAAGGCAGGAGAGTAGAAAGGAGAGCTGTATAGAAAAGAAACTTTTTAAAAATGATTATTTCGAGGAGAAACTTGCTCAGGGTGAGAACTCAAGACCTGGAAGAGAGTGGCTGCTGAGGATTAATAACTGAAGAAGACACTAGAGGCTGTTTAGTGCTGGGAAATATGACAGCAAAGCCTGTTGGAGACTCTTGTGAGTACTCCAAGTATGCGACTGGGGTTCCAGAAAGGCTGTGCCTTCAACGTAAAAGCACAGATTTGAAGTAAAAAAAATACTGAAATAGATGCACCTAAAAAAAAAAAAAAGGACTAAAATGAAGGCTCATAGTGACCAATCATTTATTTAACTACCTTCCAGAACAAAACACAATACTTTAAAAGAAGAAAAATAATCCAGCCATCTTGCAGTATTGCAAAGAGTCATAATTACTAGAATGAGAAGACAGAAACATGTTTTTCATAAGCAAGATAAGCAGAAACATGTGTTCTTCCACCAAAAGAATAACAGAGCTAATAGAAACATACTCCAAGGTGACACTGATGTTGGAATAGCAGAAAACGACTTTAAAATCAATATCATAAGTATAAGGATTTGAAGAAAAAATAGAATTGAGAAAAATAAATGGGAAATCCTGGTTTAAAAAAAAAGACTATAAATTCTAATGAATTCTCAAAAATTCAAATATAAAATATCTGAAATGAAAATATCACAGGACAGACTAGTATTTAATAGCAGAATAATGAGTCAACTTGAGTGCGTATTAATATAAATAATTCAAGCTGAGGCAAACAGAAAAATATGAAAAAAAAGAAATAGATACTCCATTACCCACAATGTGATATACATGCAATTGGGTTCCCCAAAGGGAAGAAGGGAAACAGCAAAGGAACATTTTAAAGAAATATTCACTTTCAAATTTCCCAAATTTGGTGAAAACTATAAACTCACAGATCCAAGAAGACTAGCAATCCCAAAAGAAGATAAATACAAAAGAAACTCATATAGGTTTACCATAGTCAAACTTCTGAAAATCTAAGATAAGAGAATTAACAGGCCAAGGTCATATATATCTCAATTTTACAAATTTCAACAGACCTAGAAACAGTTCTATATGAAACCCAGCTGACGTGGCTCAGTGGTTGAGCATCGACCTATGAACCAGGAGGTCATGGTTCGATTCCTGGTCAGGGCACATACCTGGGTTGTGGGCTCAATTCCCACTGTGGGGTGTGCAGGAGGCAGCTGATCAATGATTCTCTGTTATCATTGATGTTTCCATCTCTCTCTCCTTCTCCCTTCCTCTTAGAAATCAATAAAAATATATATTAAAAAAATGAAAGCTCTATATACAAATAAAAGTAACTTTTTTTCACAATATTGGACTTAAAAAAAATACTTTTTGGATAGGACACAAAAAGCTCTAATCATAGGAGACAGACCCCAGAGTTCAAAAATGGCCAGGACCTTATGATCAGTTCCCTCATCACCACCAGCCTGCTGTTTCATGGGGAAAAAATGGAATTGGTTTAGTCTCTTGCTTCTGCTACTGTAGCAAGTGATTAAAGGCTTGCTACTTTATTGTGGGCTGGTTGGTTTAATGCCTACTCTGACACCTGGCAGCTCAGTTCTCTCTCCAGCTCAGCTGACCTCCTGACATACAAGAACCCAAATCAAATAGCAATAATAAGTAGACATCTAGATAATTGAAACTCTTCCTAAATTAAAATATCTCATTATTATCAGTTGCAAACCTTAAATTAACAGGTTAACACAGATAAATCACTTATCTCCAAAATCAAATTTGGTGAATATTAATGTTTACTGTGTGTTCATTTTTGGAGATGGGGAGAGGGTTGCTAATTGAAAAATAGTAATGGACCTTATTTTTACAGTAAACTTATTTCTGGTGTTTAAGATAAATATAAAAGGGTAAATCAGTAAGTGTAAAACCTGAATATCAAAAAGTGGGCACATTATACAACTACAAATCAGACCAAGATACACAACATTAACAACACCCAAAAACCCCTAGATCTGTTCCTCTCTCCTAAGTAACTATCATTCTCTTTTTCCGAGGTTAAAAAGTCTAAAGACTCCTAACACTATAAATTAGATTTTCTAACAACAACACAAATCTATCCTATCTAATAAAAGAGAAACATGCAAATTGACCGCACCTCCGCTACGTCCACAAGCCGCACCCACAAGCCAATCAGGAGCAAGTATGCAAATTAACCCAACCAAGATGGCAGTTAATTTGCATACCCAGGCGCAGAGTGAAGACTGAAGACAGCATGAAGGAAGCCAAGCACTGCAGAAAGGAGTGAAGCTGCGGAGAAGCAAGTGGGGAGGCGGTGAAGGGAGGGAAGCAGGCGGAGCAACAGAGAGGGCCGCAGGAAGCCCTATTCTTGCAGGAATCTTCCTGCAATGGGCCTCTAGTATATATATAAATGGCTAATATGCAAAGTGTCCCTTGGGAGTTCGACCGGGAGACTGGGAGTTAGATCGCTTGCTATGATGTGTGCTGACCACCAGGGGTGGTGCAGAATGAAGGAAGGCCCCAGCCTGCAGCTGGCAGCTGGGGAAGTAAGGCCCCGGCCAGCAGCCAGAAGGCCCCAATCAGCCCTGATCACTGGCCAGGCCTAGGGACCCTACCCATGCATGAATTTTGTGCACTGAGCCTCTAGTATTCTTTATAAAATATCTTCATATGCGTTTGATCACATCTCCTCCTTCTGTTTTCACAGGTGGCATCCAGAAGGTAGAGGTTGGTTACCTTGGGTCCCCTTGTGTGAGGATGACATGGATCACAGTGCTCAGCTAAGCTAAGCATGCAGTTCAAGAGAAATATAAACCTTTGATTTTCAAGTCACTGATATTTGTTTTTTGTTTGTTTACTGCAGCCTATTCTATAATATCCTGACAAATGAAGATGCTGTAATATAAAAAATCTATTATGTGATCTCTCATGTTATCATAATGAAGGGGAAAATTGAATGACTATATTAGTATATAAGAAAAGTATATAATAACTATCATCACACATTTATATTTAAAGTTTTAGAAAAGCAATAGTAGAAGGAAATTGTTTAATATATTGAAATGTCCTGGTAAAAACTTGTAATAAATATATTAAATAAAATTTTCATTTTAGTCCTGGCTGGTTTGGCTCAGTAGATAGAGCATTGGCCTACAGACTGAAGGGTCCCAGATTCGATTCTGGTCAAGGGCACATGCCGGGGTCGTGGGCTGGATCTACAGTGTGGGGCATGCAGGAGGCAGCCAATCAATGATTTTCTCTCATCATTGATGTTTCTATCTCTCTCTCTCTGTCTCGCTTCTTCTCTGAAATCAATAAAAATATATTTTTAAAAAATTTTCATTTTAGAAAGTTTTAGATCATCAGAAAAATTATGAAACTAGTACTGAGAGTACCACCCAGTTTTCTGGACTACTAATATCTTACATGAATATGGCATATTATACAATTAATGAACCAATATTGTTATATTGTTGTAATGCTTAATTTTATGTGTCAATTTGACTGGGCTAAGAGGTGCCCAAATAGCTGATAAAACATAAATTTCTGGGTGTCTGTGAGGGGTATCCCTGGAAGTGGAAGAGATTAACATTTGAATAAGTGGACTGAGTAAAAAATCAAACAAACAAACAAAACAACCTCATTCCTGTGGGTGGGTATCATCCAATCTGATGAGCGCCCCATTATAACGAATAGGTGAAAGAAGGGCAAATTCTCTCTCTGCTTCAGCTGAAATATCTATCTTTGCCTGCTCTCATATATGAAAATTCTGGTTCTCTGGCTTTCAGACTCAGACCAGTATTTATAGCATCACCTTCCCTGAACCCACTTTCTCAGGCCATTAGTCTCAGACCAAATTATTCCACTTCTGCTTCTCCAGTTTTCCTGCTTTTCCAGCTTTCAGAGGGCAGTTCATGGGACTTCTGGGGCCCCATAATCATGTGAGCCAACTCCAATTATCAATCATCTATCTATCTATCTCTATCTATCTATCTATCTATCTATCTATCTAATTATCTATCTAACATCTATCAATCTGTCTCCTATTGGTTCTGTTTCTCTGGAGAACTCCAATGCAATGGTTACTAACTAAAGTTTTTCTTAATTCAAATATCATTAATAGTTACCTAATGATCTTTTTTTATTTATTATAAGATCCCATTCATAATACTATGTTAGTGCCTGATGTGGCTCAGTTGGTTGGGCATACATAGAATGGTTGCTGTTTCAATTCCAAGTCAGGGCACATGCTCAAGTTGTGGCCTCAATCCTGGGTAGGGTAGGGGGTGTGCAGAAGGCAGCCACTTGATGTTTTGCTCTGACATTGATGTCTCTCCTCTCTCTCTCTCTCTCTCTCTCTCTCTCTCTCTCTCTCTCTCTCTCTCCCTCTCCCTCTCTCTCTCTCATACTGTATTAGTCATCCTGTCTCCTTAAGTTCTGTTGACTGTGACATTTTGTCAGAATTTCTTTTATTCTGATAAGCTTAACAGCTTTGAAGAATATTGGTCAGATATTTAGTAGTCTATACATTTATTGAAATTTGGCTAACTTTTTTCTCATAATAGACTGGGTTTTATGTTAGGGGGATGAGGACCACTGTCATAAAGCCCTGTTTTCATCATATCATATCAAGATTACATACTACCAATATTAGCACTAGTAATGCTAACTTTGATCATCTTGCAAAGGAAGGTTTTGTGAGGTTTACCCATTGTACGTTACTTTATTCCCCCAATACTGTAATTTTGGGAAGGAAGTCCCCAGAACAGCCTCCACTTAATAAGGGGACACTGTGTTCTTCCTTCTTGAGGGTAGAATGTTTACATAAATCTTTTGTAATTTTTCTGCATGGGAGATTTGTTTCTTTTCTCCCATTTACTTATTAAATCATTTATTTGCATCAGTATGGGCTCCTAGATATTTATTTTATGCTTTGGCTTATGATTTAATACTTCATTATTTTATTGCTCAAAGTGCTTCATCTTTGACCCTTGGGAGCTTTTTCAGTGGACTCCTGTGTTTCTTTCACATATTTCATCACTGTGAGGGTTTTGGATTTTTGAGTACTTCCTTCCTTTCTGGCATTAAAAGATATTCCATGCTCATGTTGTAAATTTCAATGCCCTGGCCCTAAATTCAGCCATTCCTTCAAAAGGCCCTGGTTCTATTTATTGCAGAATGGTCTTAGAAATCAAAATCTGGGCACTGTGTTTGCTTTTTCCTACTGGGGCATTATTGATTCTAGTCCACATCAGGTGACAGAATAAAGAAATACATATATGTTCAATATATACTTTAATGATTATTAGACATGAACTAAAGTGATGAACAATCATGAGTATTCAGTGTCATGATTTCAACATTGTAAAAAGACCATAGCCATTAAGGGGAAAAAACTGTCTAATAAAGCCGAAGATGTATAAATGCTTGAGCTAGCATTTCCACCCCTACATAATATTCTTTTTAAAAATATATTTTATTGATTTTTCACAGAGAGGAAGGGAGAGGGATAGAGAGTTAGAAACATCGATGAGAGAGAAACATCGATCAGCTGCCTCCTGCCCACTTCCTACTGGGGATGTGCCCACAACCAAGGTACATGCCCTTGACCGGAATCGAACCTGGGACCTTTCAGTCCACAGGCCGATGCTCTATCCACAGAGACAAAACCAGTTAGGGCCTAAATAATATTCTTACCTATATATAGAAGGATGTACATAAAATGCTAATAACAGCATTGTTTGGAGTACTAAAAATTAAAACATATACATATTCATTTTAAGTATAAAAAACACAATGTGGAATATCATATGTGCCATCCTTTATCTGTTTCTGACTTGAATGAATGAAGTAGAATCATATATATTCATTTCATATATACACATATATATGAAATGAATATATATGAACATATATATGTGTGTATATATATATATATATATATATATACATATACACACACACACACACACACACACACACATATATATATATACATATATAATTTGTTCAGTCAAAACCAAAATGGCTGGATTATGAAAGACTATCTTATTTATATAATTTGAATACATGAAAAACAATAGTGTACCATATTTATTGATATATACATATGCAATAAAAATGTTTAATTATGGAGACGAATAAATAATATTTGTGATGTAAGATGGAGGATTGAAATTAAAGGGGCACATCAAGTGTTCTTTTTAAGGTCATATTGACCTTCATGCTGTTTCACTCAATGACCAGCTTTTAGTCATGATCTTATTTGACATATCATCATTTACAAAATTAATAACTTCCTCATTCTAGAATTGTTTTCTTCGCTTGGCTCTAGACCTCACTTTTCCCATTTGTTTTCTTTGACACTGCTCATACTTTGCCTTTTTTGGTAACTCACCAAGTTCTTAAATTTGGAGTGACCCAGGAATCATCTTTTGAATTTTGTTTTATCTTTCTTAACTTCATAGAGAAAGGGAGAGGGAGAGAGAGAGAAACATCAATAATGAGAGAGAACCATCACTTGGCTGCCTCCTGCAAGTCCTGGAGGAGGATCAAGCCCGCAACCCTGGCATGTGCCCTGACAGAGAATCAAACCATGACCTCCAGACACTCAGCTGAGGCACACTGGCCAGGCCATCTTTCAGATCTTTTGCACTCTTCTTCTTGTCAGTGGTTTCTTCTGGTTCACAATTTCAATTATCATCCATGTAATAATAGATTCCAAATTTATATTGCTAGTCCAGACTTCTCCACTCTACTCCATAAAACTACATATAACCGTGTACGCAACATCTCTACTTGAAACATCTTTCAAATGTGAAATGTGCAAAACAGAACTGTGGATTATTCCTCTGGAACCTGCTCCACTCACACACATTCTTCCCCACTATTGTGCTCCATCATTCTAGTCCATTCGTAACAATGACGTCAACTTGATTCATCCTTGAAACATTTCATTTACAATCCACATTGGGCACGCCAGAAAAAATGGACTTTACTTGAAAATATACATAGAACTGACCAGTTCCTACCAGTTCCACTCCAAAACCTTCTCTAAGGCACAGGTTACTGTAACAGTCTTCTAACCCACTTCCATTCTTATTCCCTCAGATTTCTTGAAATACAGTGGCCAATGTGAGCCTTCCAATGTGAGTGCAATGAAGTCACTGCTGTGCTAGGTACCTTCCACCAGCTCCTCATCTCATTCAGAATAAAACTGGCCAGTATTGCTCAGTGGTTGAGCGTGAATTTATGAACCAGGAGGTTGCCAGTTCAATTCCTGGTCAGGGCATATGCCTGGGTTGTGGGCTCATTTCCCAGTAGGAGTTGTGCTGGAGGCAGCCAATAGATGTTTCTCTCTCATCGATGTTTCTATCTCTCTCCCTCTCCCTTCCTTTCTCTCTCAAACCAATAAAAATATATTTTAAAAAGAACAGAAGCTCTGTGCAATCCAGGTTTCAGTCAGAACTCTGAAGTCATCACACGCACTGTCTTCATTCCCCACCCCATCCTCAGAGCCATTTCTGAAATATGTCAGTTATGCTCCTGTGTCAGTGTATTACCTCTGTTTTCTCCCTCAGTTTGAAACACTATGCAAAATATCATCTTTCCTTCAGTTATATCATGATTTCTTGAAATTAAAAAGAAAAATAAAGAAGTCTTAGCCAGGTGGCTCAGTTGGTTGGAGCATCCTCCCATACAACCAAGAGTAGCAGGTTTGATTCCTGGACAGGGCACATATCCAGTTGGGGCTTACACGGGAGGCAACCAATTGATGTGTCTCTCTTACATGGATATTTCTCTCTCCATTCCTCTTTCTCTCAAAAAAAAAATCAATAAAAACATATCCTCTTGTGAGGATAAATAAATAAATAAGAAAATCCCCTCATGTACTCCATAGACTCCTTATAATGCTTTAATTTCAATAGCATGCCTTATCTCCTGCCATACTATGTAGTAAACCTATTTTTATGTTTACTTCTTTTCTTCCCTTTAATAGGCACATACAAAGATTTGTGATTTTTCTTAGTTCTTATTGCCACTTAAGTTCACCATATAGTGTTGGGCACACAGTAGGAACTCAATATATATCTACTAACTTAATTAATCTTTAGAAAGATAAAATATAAAATGGCCTGGAAATCTATATTGTAGTGGCAGGGAAAATGCATCCTCATCTGATATTTTGTACTTTATTTTTAAATTTTTTTAAATGACAAATGATATAATAAAGAAGCCCACTGTGTTAGTAATTACAGCCATGACTGAAAGTACTGCTATCCCTTAAAGGAGACATTTTCTAATTTGCAAAATAATAAAAGGGGATAAGACATAATTACATAAGAATTCTTAAGTAATGAAACACAGGGATAAAAGAAGCAATCATTTGGCAATATTCTTTTTTTTTAATATATACACACTAGTAAACTGATATGACCTTCAAAATGTTAATAAAGAAAATAACTAAGCCCTGAACTTCATTTGATGAGTAACACAGCTGGCCTCTAAAAAGTCATCTTTATTATGAGAAGAGCAACTGGCAATACCTCAGTAAAGACGTCTCAGGGGACTCCCCCATCAGAGATAGCTGAAAGAAGCTGGTGGGGCTGAGGATCGGACAAGACTAGTTCAAAGTCAGTGAACTGTGGGAGTCATGCTGAGAATAGAGACTTTTTTTGAGAGGAGGTTATAAAGTTATTCCAAAGAGAAATGTGCTTATCATTGATTTCTTATACTGTAGTACAACAGAAATGAAAGAGTGCAGTTTCTCTATGGAAGATTAAAAACAGGCGTTTTCTAGCTTGCCCTTTTACCATTTCTCTAATCCTTTGTGAACGACTGTAATTGTTATTGTATTTCTCTTGTTAAAAGGTATTTAGTGGAGAAAAATTTTAATTAAGAGAATCAACGATACAGTTATGTTTTGTTTTTCCTTCTATGGAGGATTAAGATCTTAACACCAAAAGACAAGATCTGGAAGTCACATTACTTAAACTTTAAACTAAACTTCATCTCTTTTGTCCAATCTAAAGAGATGACAGGGTATCACACAATTTGTTAGGAGTAACTGCATCCTAGGTAGCTTATAAAATCGTAAGGGCTTATATAAAACTAGAGACCTGGTACACAAAATGTGTGCACCTGCAGGGGGGGTGTGGGTCCCCTCAGCCTGGCCTGTGCCCTCTTGCAGTCTGGGAGCCCTCAGGGGATGTCCGACTAATTGGTTAGGCCCACTAAGCCAGCAGTCAGACACCCTTAGCACTGCTGCGGAGGCGGGAGAGGCTCCCACCACCTCTGCTGTGCTCGCCAGCCATGAGCCCGGCTTCTGCCTAAGTGGCGCTCCTCCTGTGGGAGCGCACTGACCACCAGGAGGCAGCTCCTGTATTGAGCATCTGCCCCCTGGTGTTCAATATGCGTCACAGCGACCGATCATTCCACAGTTTGGTAATTTGCATATTGGCCTTTTATTATATAGGATTAAACAACATCATCGATTCCAATTGAAATTTTTGGGGTTCTGAACAAGCCTCCTCAAAATGTGCCCATGTGGCATATGGCGTATTTTGAGATGAATCCAATCAAGATGGAGTTGACTCACGAAAGACTTTTACCTCACCCTCAACTACCTAAAGAATTTAAATAGGGTGCCTGGACCAGAAAGAGAGCTATTACCAAAGATAACTTTTTATCTGAAAGACCTGTATGTATGGCAGGTCAAATATCTGATTACCCAACATCTGCTTTTCTTATTGTCTTGTGATTTACCCTCCTCCCTTTGAAAGTCAGGCCCCTATCCCATTCCTTCCCTTGGGATACCTGACTTGCCCTTTTCTCATTCATTGTCTTTGTGGGGCTCCCATATGTACATGATTAAAATTGTTTTTCTCCTGTTGATCCGATTGTATTATTTTTATTGTTAGACCAGCTATAGAACCTAAAAAGGTAGAAGCAAATTTTCCCTATCAGGAGCAATTCAGTTGAATACATTTATCATTTACAAATGCAATCACTTGCCTATCCACAAAGAAATTAAAAATTTTGAATATATTTTATTGATTTTTACAGAGAGGAAGGGAGAGGGATAGAGAGTCAGAAATATCGATGAGAGAGAAACATTAATCAGCTGCCTCCTGCACACTCCCTACCGGGGATGTGCCCGCAACCAAGGTATATGCCTTTGACTGGAATCTAACCTGGGACCCTTCAGTCCGCAGGGCAATGCTCTATCCACCGAGCCAAACCAGTCAGGGCAGAAATTAATTTTTTAACAAGTTAACTGCCATGCATCCAAAACGGAAACCATCCTTATGTGTCTATAGATGCTTATGAGATACAAAGGGTTAAATCACAATCAAGAACAAAATATCTTGATTTACTGTGTCTAATGAAACACTTTTATATGTCACTTTTATTTATCTCTCATGGTTAATTATACAAAGAATTATTGATTCTTAGAGACATTTAAAGATAAGTTTGACATCCTTTGATTCTGTGCAATTTAATTTTGTCTTAGTTGTGGATGAGTAAATTATATAAATAAATTCTAATGGTTCTCCCATCCCTGTTATCCAATAATTCACCCACAGATAACACAATACAGAATGTACTACCAAAAACTCTGAGTCAGGTTTTCTAATATAGATTTTGATCATCAAATGGTACGCTTAGAATGAAATTTTGTGATAGATGTTGAAAGTAGATAAAAATAAAATTTCTTGATTTACTATAGTCATACCTACAAAAAACAACAACAAAAACCCAGCTGGTATATTTTCATCAAATTTGAAAGATATGTTTGAGATAACTTAAATTGGCATGCAGATTGTGTATTGCACACAAAATTCTTAGGGCACAGAGGTACCTAAGTGGTGACAGTGACCACCAAAAGCAACAGGAACTTTGAGGCAATAGGAGGCTTCTGTGACTGCAGATAAGAAAAAGATCTCTCATTTATTATGAGCACTATGGTGAAGGTTTCAAATAAAACCCTATGATTTAAGAGTTGTTAAATGCATGTTCTATAGGAAAATTGCTGTGTGACTGAGCTACTTCTCACATGAGCAAGTCTATATAGAACAAGCCTTTGTGTACTAGACTGAGAGGTTTATGTGGTTATGATTCATGATTCACAAGCAAAAGGGAGAGTCTGACTAGTTCTAAACAGGATTCAAAAATGAAATTTAGAAAGATGAGGAAGGCATGGCTGGGGTGCATCATTTCAATATTAAATAAGTTTGTAAAAATTAATACAAAAGAGATCATCTCTAAAGATCCCATTGCTTCAGTGTATTTTCAGGACCCAACATTTTATTTAAACTCCCATTTTATTCCCTTAGTATATCATCTTTATAGAACTATTTTATGATTTTGACACACACACACACACACACACACACACACACATTATAAGTATTCATAGATTGAAATCTAGTTAATGTACAATTTATTTAAATTTTCTAAGTTCAATAAAGCGTAATTCCATCATTGCTTGTACCCTTGCTTGAGTTATATAGGGCTAATACATTATTTGTTGACTAACAAGTAATTCACCACAATAAACATTTCACATTTTCCATGTTGTTTTCATATTTCCCTATTTATCTCTTTCCCTTACTATTTCAAAAAGCCATGTTCTAAGTGAAATAAGTAATGATCCTATATAATAAAAGCCTAATACTAGTATGCTAAGTGTCTGGTTGTTCGTTCAACCAATCAAAGCATAATATGCTAATGATATGCTAAGGCCACTCAACTGCTCCCTATGACATGCACTGGCCACTAGGGGGCAGACAGTCAACCAATCGACCAATTGCTATGATGTGCAGTAACCACCAGGGGGGAGACACTCTGACTAGTAGGTTAGCTTGCTGCTGGGGTCTGACTGATTGGGACTGAGCAAGATGAAAAGGAAACTCCCTGAAGCCCTCCCACGGTCCCTCCCTTGCTGGCCAACCTCCCGCGTCCCTCCCCAGCCCCAATCATACACCGTGGGGTCCCTTGGCCTGTCCTGTGCCCTCTCGCAATTCAGAACCCCTCAGGGTGTCGGAGAGCCAGTTTTGGCCCAATCCTGCAGGCCAAGCCGAGGGACCCCACTGGTGCATGAATTCATGCACCAGGACTCTAGTAAAGTAATAAACAGAAGTTTACTTCTGGTTCTAAGAATAAGAATTAATATTTAGGTCCACTTTTCAAACTGCAACTCAAGGCAAACAAGAAGAGAATGTTGTGGCCAATGTATCTGCCAGCTCGAAAACAGAAGAAAAAATGTACATTTTGAAAGAATTGAAATAGATTCTACTAAAATCAGGGTATTTCATTGCTAGTGTATTAGTTTTCCAGGGATGCATAAACAAAATACCACGTACTGGGTGGTTTAAGCAACATAAATTAATTTGCTCATAATTCTGGAGGCTGAGTCTGAGACCAAGGTGTTGGCAATATTGGTTTTCCCTGAAACCACTCCTCAGCTTGCAGATGATGTATTTACCTGATCTTCCCTCTGTACCTGTCAGCTTCCAAATATCCTCTCTTTATAAGGTCAACAGTCACATAGAATTAGGGCCCACCCTAATGGCCTCACAGCAACTTAACTACCTCTTTACAGATTACATCTCTAAATAGTTAAAATCTGAGGTACTGTGAGTGAGGACCCTAACATGAATTCTGTGGGCACACAATTCAGCTCATAGCACCAGATAAAAATTGTTCAGCCTCTGCTTACTCCCAAATTCTGAGATAACTTCCACATGTTTTAGTATGCATTACAGTAACACCCCGCTCGTAGTACCAAAATCTGTACTTGTTTTCCACTGCCGTCATAACAAATTACTCCAAACTTAGTAGCATATAACAACACACATTTATTATTTTACAGTCTGCTAGGTAAGAAGCCTGACAAAGGTCTTGCTGGGCTAGAATCAAGGTCTCAGTAGAGCTGTGTCCCTATCTGGAAGCTCTGGGGGAGTTTCTGTTATCCTATCTGGTGCAGCTTCCCCAGGTTGCCTGCATCCCCCCGGCCCCTGGCCCCCTTCCTCCATATTCATGCAAAAGCACTGATCTCTCTGACTCTTCTTCCATCTTCACATCTTTCTGGCTACAGCAGGGAAAGATTCTCCACTTTTAAGGACTCATGTGATTAGCCTGAGCCCACTTGGATAATCCAGGATAATCTCCCAATCTCAAATTTCATAATTAACCATATATGTGAGGTACCTTTTTCCATATAAGGTAGCATGATTCTAGAGTTCAGGTGTGGACATCTTTGGATGGGGGGGAGGGTAGGCATTATTCTATCTGCCACATTAGGTCTATTATATTACAACTAGAGGCCGGATGCACGAAATTCATGCAAGAGTAGGCCTTCCTTCCCCCGGCTGCCAGCACTGGCTTCCCTCTGGCACCGGGACCCGGGCTGGCTTCCCTCCAGCTGCCCACAGGCACCAGGGACCAGGGCTTCCCTCTCAGGCCTGGCTTAGTCCAGAAGGACAACCAGTCTAATTAGCATATTACGTCTACTATATTATAGATGAGAAATTCTAATTTCCTGGTGACTTGGTTTCCTATGCATTCTGTATCTACTAGGATCCAGTCATCTGCCAGAGTTGTTTTAAAAAGGAATATAATTACCTGCTGTGGATGGCATAGTCTTGTTCCCAAATTCTAGTAGTCTTCACTGAAATTTTCCCACTGGGTCTTGCCACAAATTCCACAACATTTTTTTGTACCACGAAAAATTCCAACACCATAGGCTATACCAGATTTATTATATTTAATGGCAAGAGTCAGTTGCATCACATTTTTTTTAATCCTCACCCAAGAATATGTCTATTGATTTTAGAGAGAGGAAGGAAAAGGGAGAGAGAAACATCAAAGAAAGAGAGAAACACCTATCAGTTGGCTCCCATACGTGACTGAAGTTCAAACCCACAACCTAGGTATGTGCCCTGACCAGGAATTGAACCCACAACCTTTTGATGTACAAGACTATACTTCAAAGAGCTGAGCTATCCAGCCAGGTCTGTATTACAAAGATTTTTTCTACTCTGGACCCCACTGAAAGCTAGCAGGAGGTGTGTTTTGTTCTTCGTGAGAAGAGAAGATAAATAATGTGACTTAGGAGACCTGTGCTGACATATACCTAACTACTACAATTGTGACTCTTTTACGGATGAGGCAGGTCTCTGAATTTTTACCTGGTTCACCTTTTACCCATTCAAGCACACATTTCTTAGTAAAGCCTCCTGAATGCAAGCCTGCCATCTCCTGCTCCTTCAGCCATCCAACATAACGGATCAATGCAATTGATCCATATTCTGTGATGTTCTGTGGGATGTTCACAGTTATTTTTTCAACTATTTTATGATAAAGGGTATCTACATTGCCACTTTTCTGGAAAAATGTAAATGTATATTGTTGTCTATTCTATACGAATAAAACATTTTATCATGTCTAAGTATTTTATGATGAGTTAAATTACAGCATAAACATTAAAATAAATGAATTCTTTAAGACATACAGAAATAGAAAATAAATTTAAAATATATGTAAAAGTCTAGTTTTTATAACTCTAGGCTAATTAACTTTTACAGCAGATGTTCCCACCTCTTAGTCACTCGGTAGATGTTGTGGTTATCAGATTGGCTGTGGCAGTATTGCAGTGCTGTGTTCAAGGGACCCTCATTTTACTTAATAGTTCCAAGTTCAGGAGTAGTTTAAACTTTGTCATAGATATGCATGTTCAAGAAAAAACATAGTATATATACCATGTGTTACTATCCATACTTTTAGGCATCTATTGTGGGTATTGGGGAGAAAATATATATATATATAAATACACACATATATATATATATATATAAAAATATTTATATATATACATATATATATATACACACACACATACACACACATATACATATATACATATATATATACACATACATACATACACACACACACACACACACACACACACACACATACACTAGAGGTCCAGTGCACAAATTTGTGCATCAGTGGAGTTCCTTGGCCTGGCCTGTGGGATCAGGCCAAAACTGGCTCTCTGATATCCCCCAAGGGATCCTGGATTGCGAGAGGGTGCAGGCCAAACCCAGGGACCCCACCGGTGCACGATCGGGGCCGGAGAGGGATGTGGGAAGTTTTCTAGTCCAAGAGGGACCACAAGAGTGTTCCAGGGTGTGTCTGGCCTGTCTCGTTCAGTCCTGTACAGCTGGACCCCAAGCAAGCTAACTTTTCAGTCAGAGTGTCTGCCCTCTGGTGGTCAGTGCACATCATAGCAAGTGGTTGAGCAGCCTTAGCATATCATTACAATATTACACTTCAATTGGCTGAATGGATGACCAGACACTTAGCATATTAGGCTTTTATTATATAGGATATACAGTATATTTATATATATATACACACACACACACACACACACACACACACACACTTACATATATATACTAGAAGCCCGATGCACAAAGATCGTGCTAGAATGGGCTTTCCTTTCCCTGGCTGCCGGCACCACCTTTCTACTCCGGCACAGCCCCTTTCCGCTCAGGCCCTGGAGCCGCTTCTTTCCGCTCCAAGAGTGCCTCTTTCCGCTCCAGCCCCACCTTCCCATGCTGCTCAGAGGCCCTGAGAGACAGGGGGTGGGGCAGAACTCCTGCATCATCATCATGGCAATGATGCAAGCTTCCCACCACTGTCACTCTGTGCTTGAGTATGCAAATTAACTGCCTCCTTTGTTGGGTTAATTTGCATATCACTCCTGATTGGCTGGTGGTGTAGCAGAGGTATGGTCAATTTACATGTTTGTCTATTATTAGGTAAGATAGAGAGAGAGAGAACTGATGATAAAATAGAATAATTATAATATACTGTAATAAAAGTTATGTAAATATGTGTATATCTCTCTCTAATAGCCAATCTGATAACTGAGATAGCTACAAAGTGACTAAAAAATGGGTAGCTTTTACAGCATGGAAATGTTGCACAAAAAATGATTCACATCCCTGGCCAACTGAACAGTATGGCACCAGGTTTCATCATATTACTCAGAATGGCCCCACCCCCTGTCTCTCAGGGCCTTTTTAATTCACAATTTAAAAATTGTGAATTATTTCTGAAATTTTTCATTTAGGATTTTCCAACCATGGTTGAATGCTAGTAATTGAAACCGCAGAAAGCAAAACAGCAGATAAGGGGGAACTATTGTAGCTACAATGCTGCACTACAATTTATATACATATAGCAGATCTATAGTTTATCTGCACTGTGTAACTAAAACTTCATGCTTGCTGATTACTATCTCTCCATTTCTCCCTCCCTCTAACCTCTGGTAATCATCCTTATAATCTTTGATCTTATGAATGACTATTTTAGAAATGCTCACCACAAGTGAATGACTAAATATATGCCATGGAATACAATTCAGCCTTTAAAACAGATAGTAAGCAGCATTCTTGATGGGTTGCTTATTTGACCATCCTTCTCTTTAATATGGCACATATTACATCATCATCATCAGATGTGGGGAATTTGGTGCAATGGGTTAGTAAACACAAAAGTGAATGCATATCAACTAAATTGAGCGATACCATAACAGCTCATCTATTTTCATTAAAGCAAATGCATTACATATCTACTTTGTTAATATAAGTGTATTTGTACAGACTGAATAATTCTGGCATTCAGAATCAGAATTTATAAGATTCATTCATCAAAGTTCCTGTTACATCATATTGTTGTCTCACAGCAAGGTAACCAGGTTGAAGAACTACAGTTTATTTCCATTGAGATATTGCTATCATCATGTAGTTACTCCCAGGATGACACAACTCCATTATAGCAGGCTATGTATGACTAAGGTCTTTCATTAATATAACCTCATAAATTTATAAAAAGACAAAATGAGAGCTTTTGATTTTCTTGTGTATTTATCAAACAATGAGTTTTATTGTTGGCTCTAACACACTTGCTTTAAAGAAATTAAAAGTTGTACTTATGCCACCCAAGGGTAATTGCATTTATTTATTGTTTTGCAATTGATCTTCGTTAGTTCAGGATGACAGGGCCAATTGTGGAACATGCACCAGGTTATTAGGATGTTATGAACATTTGAACTCAAATAATAAGTAGAGTAAAAATTACAACAAAAAATACACCAATTTGAATGTTATTTAGCAGTGATAAAGACCTATAACAAAAAAAGAAAAGTACACAATTGTATCTGATCAAACATATTTTCCTATACTTTTAAGTGAAAAACAAAACACAGGTTTAATCTGGTATATAGGTATGTGCATGATTTTATTTAAGTAACCAATCTGAAATACTGAGGTACAGGTGTTTCACTGGTTAAAGTAATCATATATTTTATTCAGTCATCTAATAATATTTCTACATTTAACTGGGGGAAAAACACACCCTAATCTCTGGAAATTAGTATCTTGACCTCAAATTTAAACTCCTTCAATCACTAAATACTAATCCAATTCAAAGTTTAATAAATTATCTTCAGGAACTTGGAGATTCATTTGAACATACGTTTGTTACAAATCCAAATATTATATTTCAACAATTGTAGACATTTACATAGCTATAAATATAAAAATACACAAGAAGTACTGATAATTATTATTACTTTATCCTATCAAAATGTTAACTGAAGAGACCATTAATTTATTTTTGAAATAAACACAAACTAAGCACCTATTAACTTTTAGAAAGATTTTGGATATTTAATAAGAAATCTGAAAAACACAGTCTCTAGGTAGATTATCCTATCTAATAAAAGAGAAACATGCAAATTGACTGTACCTCTGCTATGCCCACAAGCCATGCCTACCAGCCAATCAAGAGTGAGTATGCAAATTAACCCAACAAATATGGTGGCGGCCATGTAGTTGGAGCCAGCCAGAGGCTTGGCTTGCCCCCAGTGGTGGAGGAAGCCAAGTTTCCCGCCTGCCCTGGCCAGCCCTGGCCTCCACTCAAGGCTACAAAGTTTCAATTATATAAGATAAATAAATCCCAGATACCAGGGCCTCTGCTTGGGTCACCGGGGGGTGTGGCAGGCCTGCAAACTACCACAGGCCCCTTGCCCAGGCCACCCCATGCCCCAAGGGAACCTCTACCCTGACCCAGGACACCCTTCAGGGCAAACTAGCCAGCCCCCACCCATGCACCAGGCCTCTATCCGATCTAATAAAAGAGTAATATGCAGATTGACCATCACTCCAAAACACAAGATGGCTGCCCCCAAGTGGTCAAAGATGGCTGCCCCCATGTGGACACAAGATGGCCGCCACAAGATGGTCAGCAGGGGAGGGCAGTTGTGAGGGACCAGGCCTGCATAGGAGGGAAGTTGGGGGTGATCAGGCTGACAGGGAGCAGTTAGGCATCAATCAAGCTGGCAGGGGAGTGGTTAGGGGGTGATCAGGCTGGCAGGCAGAAGCGGTTAGGGGCAATCAGGAAGGCAGGCAGGCAAGCAGTTGGGAGCCAGCAGTCCTGGATTGTGAGAGGGATGTCCGACTGCCCATTTAGGCCCGATCCTACTGGATTAGAGAGGGTGCAGGCTGGGCTGAGGGACACACACACCCGTGAACGAATTTCATGCACCGGGCCTCTAGTTCCTAGATAATTGTAGGAGGTATCCAAAACAGTATCTACACTAATAAAAGAGAAACATGCAAATTGACCGTACCTCCGCTATGCCCACCAGCCACGCCCAACAGCCAATCAGGAGCAAGTATGCAAATTAACCCAACCAAGATGGATGCGGCCATGGAGCAAGCAGGAGGCTTGGGTTTCCCCAGCAATGGAGGAAGCCAAGCTTCCCGCGGGCCCTGGCCTCCGCTCAAGGCTACGAAGTTTCAATTATAGAAGATAAATAAATCCCAACAAAAATGGCGGCAGCCATGGAGCTGGAGAGAGCAGGAGGCTTTGGTTACCCCTGGTGATGGAGGAAGCCAAGCTTCCTGGCTGACCCTGGCCCCTGCTCAAGGCTACAAAGTTTCAATTATAGAAGATAAATAAATCCCAACAAAAATGGCGGCAGCCATGGAGCTGGAGAGAGCAGGAGGCTTTGGTTTCCCCTGGCGATGGAGGAAGCCAAGCTTCCTGGCCGGCCCTGGCCCCCGCTCAAGGCTACAAAGTTTCAATTATAGAAGATAAATAAATCCAGATACCAGGACCTCCCCTTGGGTCACCGGGGGGTGTGGCCAGCCAGCAAACCCCCACAGGCCCCTCGCCCAGGGCGCCCCATGCCCCAAGGGAACCCCTACCCTGATCTGGGTCACCCTTCAGGGCAAACCAGCCAGCCCCCACCCGTGCACCAGGCCTCTATCCTATCTAATAAAAGAGTAATATGCAAATTGACCATTTCTCCAACACACAAGATGGCTGCCCCCATGTGGTCAAAGATGGCTGCCCCCATGTGGACACAAGATGGCTGCCATAAGATGGCCAGCAGGGGAGGGCAGTTGGGATGGACCAGGCATGCAAGAGAGGGAAGTTGGGGGCAATCAAGCCTGCAGGGGAGGGCAGTTAGGGGTGACCAGGCTGGCAGAGGAGGGAAGTTGGGGGCGACTGGGCCTGCAGGGAAGGGCAGCTGCGGGGGGCCCCAGGCCTGCAGGGGAGGGCAGTTAGGGGTGACCAGGCTGGCAGGGGAACAGTTAGGCATCAATCAGGCTGGCAGGGAAGTGATTAGGGGGTGATCAGGCTGGCAGGCAGAAGCAATTAGGGGCAATCAGGAAGGCAGGCAGGTGAGCAGTTGGGAGCCAGCAGTCCTGGATTGTGAGAGGGATCCCAGATTGGAGAGGGTGCAGGCTGGGCTGAAGGACACCCCCCCCCTCGTGCATGAATTTTGTGCACCGGGCCTCTAGTTTTAAATATATTCTTATTTTAATGTAACTTAAAGAAAAAAATAACTATATAAACTGTTACTGATGTTTGTAATGCATATTGTGAGGCTGAAATAAATATTTAAATTTACAGTGATAAGTTGATTTAAAGAAAACTGTTGAGTGTACTGTAATGAGAGTGCTATGGCAACACAAAGTTTGAAAGAAAGTTTGGAAACTGCATTTGTTTGATCTTTATCCTATGAGTAGTGAAGAATACTTAAAAAACTAGAAGCATTTTCATGGTTGAACTGCCACCTTGTAACTATTCACTCAGTGGGGCCTGCCTAAGTCCAAATTGAACTTTGCTACTGATGAAGCTTAGAAATAAGGTAAAGGATACAGAGCCAGGAGCCTGAAGTGATTTTGGCTTTGACAAATGTGGGGCTAGTGGCACCAGCCAATGCAATGCAGAACAACAGTTGTTTTATTTTTAATATTGGTGGGGGGAGATTGAATTTCATATTCAGACATATTCAGTGTGAATGCCCACGTGCAGATATTGATGGGCTGAATATTGAGAAAGTCACTAAGCACTATGACAGAAAAAATGCCTTTCATCACTAGGTAGTTGCACACATAAGCAAAGTACATGTCAAAATAGCATCTTGTGATCAGGCAATGGTTCAAGACACTCAGATTTAAATATCTAGGACCCACACTAACAATTGACTCTTGTCTAGGCTGAACCTATCCAATCACAATTTGCAGGTCATGAGGACTGGGCCTTTGTGTTTTTAACCATTTTCTTACGAAATTTCTAAGCATAGCCTAGTGTGGGAACAACCCTTCCAGTGTTCCCTTTTCTTCCTTCCTGCCACTCAAAGTGTGGTCCATTTCCAATGCGGATGACAATCAGCAATGGACATTTTTACTATAATTTTACAGAGAAATTTTAGATCTGTTGGGTTTCAATTTCAAAAAGTAGAACTTGCATGCTCTCTTTTTTTATTATTTTACTTACTAGTATTTTGATTTTACTGTATTTTACAAAAATATCTGTTTGTAAAGAATTAGAAAATAAACAATCATATATAAAAACTTGGTTCTTCCCCAAAGATAAGGTTGCCAAATTCAGCAGCTAAAATTATAGTCTACCAGCTAATTTTGAATTTCAGAAAAATAATGAAAAAGTGCTTAGCATAATGTGTCACAAATACTATATGTATTTTGTCTGGCAATCCTACTACAGATGGTATCAGGAAAAAAAAAATGCTTTACGTGATTCTCTCCTTCCAAGTTCTGATATGCATTCTAAGTTGTGTGTTTTTGGATGTAGAGGTGAGTACAGCTCTAATGCTAAGAGTAGGGGCCTTGCGCAACACTATAATTTTCCATGGTTATATCCTTACCTTTCTCTAAAGTTCCTTTATAAAACTCGCCTTTGATTATACTCATTTGTACTCATTTGAGTAGGCCATGTGTGCCTTGCTGGGACTTTGACTGGTATGGCTTCCATGCCACATTCTATCAATTATCTAAATCCTAGAATTTTTAGTCCTCTCCCCAGTTTTTTTTTGCTAGATTCCCTCCCCACCTTGGAATAGCCACACCACATTCATCAACATGTTAAGAAAGAATAGAGACAGCCACTGGATGGCTAGTTTGTGCAAGAGAAGAGCCAGTGAACTGCCAATCAACGTTATCCCGATGTCTGCATCTCATTACCTCATTCCTCAGAATCCTTTTTCCCCTCTAGCTAACTGCTTTCAATATGCAGCTTAAGCCCTAGCCAGTTTGCTCAGTGGATAGAGCATCGGCCTGCAGACTGAAGAGTCCAGGTTCAATTCTGGTCAAGGGCACATGCCCAGGTTGCTGGCTCAAGCCCCAGTAGGGGGCATGTAGGAGGCAGCCAATCATTCTCTCTCATCATTGATGTTTCTATCTCTCTCTCCATGGGATAGGGCCTAAACCGGCAGTCGGACATCTGTTTCATAATCCGGGACCACTGGCTCCTAACTGCTCACCTGCCTGCCTGCCTGATCACCCCTAACTGCCCCCCGCCCCCGCTGGCCTGGTCACCCCCAACTCCCCCCTCCTGCCAGCGTAGTTGTCCCCAACTGCCCCCTCCCACCAGCCTGGTCGCCCCTCACTGCTCCCCCCTGTTGGCCTGGTTGTCCCTAACTGACCCCCCTGCGGGCCTAGTGGCCCCATGCAGCCTGCTGCTCAGTTGTTTGGTCACCCCTCACTAACGCCCTGTTGGCCTGGTCACCCCATATAGCCTGTTCGGTCTTTCGTTCAGTTGTTTCAGATGTGAAGGTCGTTTAGCAATATATATATACACATATATATACATATAATATATATATATATATACATATACATATATAAAGTGCTCTCAGACTCCTGTCACAACCTTTTCCTGATGGCACTAATTCACATCCTGAAGCTTTGCAATGCAGAATATGAATAAACTTGCTGTGAGCCAATGGTCACTAAGTATGACACAGAACATCGCTCCTATCTTCCAGTTTTAGCATTGTGCTCCATAAGGGCATAGGAAAGAGTCCCTCAAATGCCAATTATTTGTTTTACCTTCACACAAAAATGCCAGAACTCTCACTTCGAAGATTCTCTGCTTATCTTTTTTTGTTATTTCACATTCCTTGCTATTACCATGCATACAGATGTTATTGACTTTTTAAAAATGTATAAATATATGATATGAGTGTCTGCATTAACCTTCTAATAGGCTTCACCAGAAACATCATTTGGTCCAAGGTCATGACGTGGCAAAACTTAACAAATGATGTGGGAAAAGAATATAGACTAACTTGCTTCTTTTATAACACTTTTTTTTTTTGTATTTGCTTTGGTTTATATGACCACTTTATTGCAAGAAAGTAAAGTCATATTGAAAACTTGTAATTGTTACATGCTTAACAGTTAACAGTTCCATTTAACAATACATTACACTGGACTCTCAATGCCCTCCCAATTCCCTCCAACAATTGTTTCTTTCCAAGGGGGAGAAAGAACTGGCCAAAAATGGAATGTGGTTTAGTCAGGTAAACATGTGGACTATGTGTTTTGAATATTTGCCATAATATTTCTCCGATTTCTCTCCATCACTCCAGCTTTTACAAGTGGAAGAAAACTTACCCCCATAATTTTACTGTAGTCCTTTCTAAGTATTCACAAATATAAATATCTTAAGGACGAGTCTGGAACTCATTCCTGATGCTATTCTTAACCTCTTTTAATAATTCTGTCACCTACTGGGCTCAGAACAACTTTTTAATGAATAGGTTATTACCACATAATGGACTCATTCAGTTGTCCATTTAACGGATTTTGTCAATTGCCTGCTATGTTCTACAGCAGTGTTGAAGTCTCTATTTTTGCTACCCTCACCCTCTAAGCTACACCAGAGAGTTCTTTTTAAAATATGAACCTCATTATGTCATTCTCTTATTTTAATCCCCCCCAAAAAAATCTCTAGCACCCACATGATAAAGTATATAATTTCCAAAGTTCAGAATATTCTATCCTTCATAGGTTGGGTTCTATCTTATCTTTTCAGATACCTGTCTTGTGGACCCCACACTTGTTTCTTCTCTATTCTATTTAATTAATCTCTTTGTAATTCCCCAAATATACTGTAACTCTATGCATTTGAGTATTTTTCCAAGTGTCATCATGACTTCCTAGTGAAGTAATATTCTAATTAATATTAACAACTATTTACTGAGTTGGTTTATTTTTTCTTTGAGCAGGCACCGTTCTAGACATTATATATAAAATACATTATTGAATTCCTGCAAACACTATGCAAGGAAAACAAACTATTTTGTTTTACAGAGAAAAACTGAGAGAAAAGATGTGAATTTACCCTTTCATGTAATAAACTCTCATTTCAAAGCAGGTATTCAATCCATTATGCCTTACTTACTTTCCTTTATTATATAATGCCAAACTTGGTTTGCTAATTAGTGATCTAGGTTTTGTACATTCTATTTTACTTATAAGATCGGTTTATAAACTCCTTTCTTACAATGACCTTGCTTCATTTTGGTATAAACACACACACACACACACACACACACACACACACACACACACACACACAAACTACACATGCATATATTAATCCATATGACCTTTAACTCTCCTCTCAGCTTAACTAAACTTGAGATGGGTCTTCTCTTGACTACAGGTCCCTGACCTTTCCTTTCTTATAACATTTGCTTAGAAAACTTGCAGTTTTAAATTCGTTCTCTGCTCCTCTGAGATGTAAATCTTCTCCCAGCCTCTCACTAGTTTCAGAAACCAGAATGTTTTTACCAAGAACCTGGGGCCATCTATTTGAAATGTATTCAAAGGAGGTAGAGTCCCTATCTTTCAGCCTCTCTGGGAAGAAAGATAGAAGCCTAATTTCAAGAAGTGCCAATTAGCAAGCCCAGATGGTATAATGAGATTGATCAACCTCTCATTAACATTGTCTAGTCATTGTTCACTAGCTCACCTCAGGGCTTAAAAACTCTCCCACTTTCCTTTCAGTGGAGTTGAGTTCAAACTCTCCCTATTATTACAATAGCCTTTAATGAATAAAGTCATCCTTGCCTCTTTAAACCTGTCTGGTGCAATTGTTCTTTGACAATATACACACCTACATCCTCTATGTCTTTGTAGTGTTAGGCCCTCCTTAAAAATCACTTCATTGTTATATATAATGGGTCAAAAGAAGAAAGGCATATCTCATTCATGATCTGTTGCTAGAAATATTTTTCCATTGTATTTATTCAATTAAAAAATATATATATATATATGTGTGTGTGTGTGTGTGTGTATGTGTGTGTACATACATATATATATACACACACACACTAGAGGCCCAGTGCATGAAATTCGTGCACGGGGGGTGGGGGGGGGGGGCATGTCCCTCAGCCCAGTCTGCACCCTCTCCAATCTGGGACCCCTCGAGGGATGTCTGACTGCCTATTTAAACAGGCAGTCAGGCATCCCTCTCACAATCAAGGACTGCTGGCTCCCAACTGCTCGCCTGCCTGCCTTCCTGATTGCCCCTAACTGCTTTTGCCTGCCAGCCTGATCATCCCCTAACCACTCCCCTGCCAGCCTGATCGATGCCTAACTGCTCCCCTGCCAGCCTGTTTGCCCCTAACTACCCTTCCCTGCAGGCCTGTTCCCCCCAACTGCTCTCCCCCGCAGGCCTGGGTCCCCCCCAACTGCCCTTCCCTGCAGGCCCGGTTGCCCCCAACTTCCCTCCTCTGCAGGCCTGGTCATCCCTAACTACCCTCCCCTGCAGGCTTCATCGCCCCCAACTGCCCTCCCTTGCAGGCCTGGTCCCTTACAACTGCCCTTCCCTGCTGGCCATCTTGTGGTGGCCATCTTGTGTCACATGGGGGCAGCCATCTTTGGCCACATGGGGGCAGCAATCTTATGTGTTGGAGTGATGGTCAATTTGCATATTACTCTTTTATTACATAGGATTTTTCTAGGACTTTGTTTCTTTAAAGATGAAAAAGTGCTTACATTAGCTGGGTATACCATGTCAACTGGGCCTGATATTAATTATTATTTTAGAAAAGAAGATTGTGAGCTTCCCTTCTTGATGTAAATTCCATGATCATTATTTCTTTGTCTTTTGTTTCTTTATACTCTGTAACTAACTCATAATCAGGCATATATAAAAGACAACATATGTGGAGAATAATTGAGTTAATTTACCACTTCTTTCTAGGTTATTTCCTTTATGAGGGCCTTTACAATTAATGTATGAATAGTTCATCATGGAATTTGGTCCAGTGCTGTGGTTGGCACTTCTCTTTCAAGATCCAATAGCTAAAAATGAGCTCGTCCTTCTCATGTGACACCCCCCAGCCTTGACAGCGTGTTTCCTGGGAGCATTACATTGACTTCCTCTCTCTTATCTAATAAAGTGAGCCTTATTTGAATCTGATTCCTGGAGACAATCAATGAGCAATCTGTGTTCAAGGAAGTGGATGGCTTTATCAGTCCCAATTTGGGAAGATAACTTTAAATACATAAAACGCATTTTAATGCATTTTAAATATTTAAAATAATTTTGGATATGCATTTCCACTATACCCCACTGGTTTTTCCCCATGTAGACTCCATAGGTTGACTTTGCTGAATATTAGCATTGCTGAGAATACTTGGGAATATTTTCTATAGAACTATTTAATAAAATAAACAATCACATAATCTGTTTTGAGAGGTCAGTGTTTTCGGAAGGTCTAAGCCATTCTAACAGAACATTTTATTTTCATATGAGCTTCTCTCTAAGATACCATCTACCAAGATAATAGAATGATCTTTTAAGATATAAATAACTTCTGCTTTCAAAAATTCCAATGCTTCCCTTTATTCATAAAATAACAAGTAAAATACCCTTACATAACCCCCAAAGCCCTTCCTGGGTCTTTGGTTCTCGTCCCAGGTCCTCATCCATGTTAAGAATCTCAAATCATACCTGTTAGTCACAAGTAGACAATCCTCTAAAGGACCTAGCATTCTCTGCATTGTACTCTAAACCATGCATTTTCATTTGCATTTCCTTACATACTTTCAATGGATATGTGATGTTTAAAAAGTTGGAGGTATTTCTTCATAAATTAGACCACACAGTCTTTGATGTGGAGAGTGAAAATAATTACAATCTAAGGAAATGTTTTTATGATATTAAAATACTGCATGCGGTTGACATTGTTTTCAGGGTCAGTCGACTAAGTTTGATTAGAGAAGAAAGGGTTTCTCATTTTGATAACACTCTTCTAAGGGTGAGAATGATGTGAGTGTTATTGCTTCTTTTATGTGTAAAAGACTAAAGAAAAGTCTTACTTTTATCAGACTCAGAAAGAAGTGACACCCTCTACTAAATATTTCAAGAGAGCCTATACACCTTAAAAAAGATTTGAATGAATTCTTTGTGAAAATAGCATCTACAGGGAAAAAAGGAAATACATTACACTTTAGCATTTATTGTAGTTTATTATAAGAATTTATATGAGGCTATGAATATCATTTAATATACCATATAGTATCATACATTTTAATACATCCAAAGAACATATTCTGAAATGCTATCCTAGTGAAGGATGACACTGTTCTGTGAATAAAACTGGCTCATTTTTAACCAAGCTCTATTTTTTTTCTTTAACAACAATTTAAATGGCTTTTAGGCACATACTCAAGGAGTCTTATACATTACACTACACATGATGAAAAAATGTGTACTGATCGCCAAGTCTAACTTTATTGCATTGCTAAGCTCCTTACCAACTAGATTTTGCATTACTATATTTGTCTATATTCCTCTGCCTTTTAATATATGTGAGAAATACAATGTCACATCTGTTCAGATTTTAGGTGTTTTTAGACTATCTCTCCTTTCTCAGAATCTGCTTCTACAAAGGAGCCAGGAATTCTGTGGTAGAATAGGTGAAACCTACTAGAGAGTTTATGGGAATGCTTAGAAGACAGACCTACACACATGTCCTGCTCTCTGCATGCAGGACATGTATGCAGGAGAGAGGAGGATGTGAGCGACACAGCTGAGAAAAGCATTGGGGAAAGAAAGGAGTAGTCATCTCTGTTTCCTCTTCCTTCCAGGATTATCTCAGGCAACTGTCACATTTTTGGAAAAGGGAGGGAACAGTTCTAAGGCTCAGAAAGAGAAATGCTATGACAATGACTATTATATAATTCCCCATATAATTCACCTTTGCTTACTGAATAACCTGCAAAAAAATAAATTCAAATTTCATAATGGTGGTCGTGTATAAGAACCATTTGAAAGTCTAATAAACAGGATCAGAGAAGTGGATATGGTCCCTATCTGACTTCCATATCATGGCTTTCATTTTTTACAATTAATATAGAATCATATAAATCCAAGATACAAAATACAGTGAGATTCCTATGTCAGACTCCCTTTTGATCATTTTACTAGTGGTCTTTGAACTTGGTCACACACTTGATCACATGAGCAGTTCTAGAAATCCTCATGTATGGGCCTTACCAAATACCAATTCAAATCACTGTCTCTAAAGGTAAAAAACAGAACTCAGTTATATGTATATGTGTGTGTGTATATAAATATTTCAGAGAGGAAGGGAGAGGGCAAGACAAAGAAACATCAATGATGAAAGAGAATCATGGGTTGGCTGCCTCCTGCATACCCCACACTGGGGATTAAGCCCACAACCCGGGCATGTGACCTGACTGGGAATCAAACCGTGATCTTCTGGTTCATAGGTTGATACTCAACTTCTGAGCCACTGCCAGCCATGTCAGAACTCAGTATTTTTAAAGCTTCTCAGGTGAGTTCAATGTGCAACCAAAGTTGATAAACATTGGTCTAGAGACCAGTGGTTGGCAAACTGCGGCTCGCGAGCCACATGCGGCTCTTTGGCCCCTTGAGTTTTTAGCAAAGGCCAGCTTAGGAGTACCCTAATTAAGTTAATAACAATGTACCTACCTATATAGTTTAAGTTTAAAAAATTTGGCTCTCAAAAGAAATTTCAATCATTGAACTGTTCATATTTGGTTCTGTTGACTAATGAGTTTGCCGACCACTGGTCTAGACCATTCATTTGAAAGGAGAGCTAAATATTACTTTAAATAAATGCAATCTTACCTAATAATAGAGAAACATGTAAATTGACTGTACCTCCGCTACACCCACAGCCAATCAGAGTGAGTATGCAAATTAACCCAACAAAGATGGCGGTTGATTTGCATACATACCTGGGTCCCGGGAACCTCCTTGGCACCTAGGTCACTCCCAGCCGGCCATCAGGCAGAGGCTTTAGGCTTGGGAAGGGGCTGAACCTGTGATAGGAGGGGAAGGGGCCGAGCCTGGGATCAGAGGGAAGGGGAAAAAAATCAATGGAAACATATCCTCAGGTGATGATAAAAAGAAAAATAAAGAAAGAAATGTCATATCCTATGAAAGACACATCTTAAAAATGCTTAAAGAAAGTTGTGATTTTTTCATGGTGAAGGGACTGGAGTCCATGTTGATGAAAATACCTTGGCGGCTGTGGTGACTGGCAGTGGCTGCAGCAGCGGGGTGATGGGGCTGGCGCCTTCCCCTGATCAGCCCGGTCACCTCCCACAGAGGGAGGCCAGACTGCGGCTTAGGTCTGCTCCCAACAGGAAGCGGGCCTAAGCCATCAGTAGGACATCCCCTGAAGGCTCCAAGTATGTGAGAGGGGGCAGGCTGGGCTGAGGGACCCCTCCCCAGTGCACGAATTTTGTGCACTGGGCCCCTAGTTATAATAATAATATTAAAAGATTGTAATGTATAGAAAAGGTATCAATTTTAGTTTAAAAACTGTATGGATTAAATTTCACCACTCCTCATATACACTTCCACTGATTTAATTTCTGTCAAATATATAATGAAGATGAAACTATGCCCTTACAGAGAACTTCTGAGGATTATATGTAATGGATAATGCCTACCCTATAATTACTGAATAAATAGTTGCTCACACAACAGAGATTTCTTTGGCATAATCCTAGAAAAAATATACCTCACAATACACATTTCTTCTCTCCTTGCACCATTAGCAGCTCTTTCTTTGGCCATCAGAAACTTGATGTTGGGCTTGGGGGTGGAGGGGATAATGCATCCCAACCTTTGATTTCTATGTTCTAGATGAGGATGGCATTATCCCAGGCCTTCTCTCTCTGTAGATATGGGTATGTGATCCAGACTTGGTTAAAGCAGTACATTCTATTCCACACATATTGTAATTGGTCCAGAAAGTGGACTTTAACCCAGTGTGGGTCAATGAGAGTCAGTGCCCAGATTTTTGTTCAAATTTCTGACTCAGAGAGAATTTCCTTCATATGGGGTTTGCTGGAAAGATGTAGGGCCAGACTGTTTGTTAGCCATCATGCTATCAAATAGGTTCCAGTAACATAAAGGAGAGTACAACTGAGAAGTAGAGAGATCAGATCCTGAGAGATTTATGAGAGCCCTTGATAAAATACACCTCAAGCTAGATAAACTCATGAACCACCAATGATTTTTCTTATGAGCCTGGATTGTATTTTCTGACAATTTCAATGGAAAGATCCCTAAATGTACACACATTTTAAACAAATTATATATATAATTTATTTCAGAGAGGAAGGAAGAGATAGAAACTTAGAAACATCAAGATGAGAATCATTAATCAGCTGCCCTCTGTAAGCCCCCTACTGGGGATTGATCCTGCAACCCGGCCATGTGCCTTTGACCGGAATTGAACCCAGGACCCTTCAGTCTGCAGGCTGATGCTCTATCCACTGAGCCAAACAAGTTAGGGCATAAACAAATTCTTTCATTATTTTCCTACTATTGTATCCTCTTATAATGTATGACTTGAAAATAGATAACTATGTACAGTTCCACAAAATGAATCATTCACGTATAGCATTCTTTACTTTTATATGCTTTATTTTCATAACATAGAATAGCTTTCATTTATTTTTCTTCTTGACAAATCACATTTGTCTGCAAAAATTTAGAGCAGATTCTTAAATCCTTATTCTTGCTCCAATTTCCAATAAGAATTATTCTCCTCCTCCTCCTGATTAGTTTTCACTTAATTTGTTAATCTACTGTATACCTGAAAGCAAGATTTATGTCTTACTCATCTTTTAACTTCCACACTTAGTGCATAACTAATGTAGATTAGAATCCCTATTAATATTATTAAATTAGTTAATTTCATTTGAATTGATTTTTCCCCAAGTTAATAAAATTTCAGGCTGGCTTCATAAATACAACTACAATGTTTACAATAAAAGTAGCAATGCCTCAAATGTTTGACCATGTCTGAAATTTTGTGTTCAATTTCAGGTATGGTCCTTTTGGAGGGCAAAAAGGAATAATAGCAAATTAGAATATTCTTATAATAAATTATCTAACTGAATTATTTAAATTGGTGTATATGAAGCAACTGGAAAATTTTGAGGTATCTATTCTGATGACTGTTTTCAACATTTTAGGAATAGTCTTATAGCCCTAGCCAGTTTAACTCAGTGGATAGAGTGTTAGCCTGAGGACCAAAGGGTCTGGGTTTGATTCTGGTCAAGAGCACATGCCTGGATTGCTGGCTTGATCCCCAGCAGGGGGTGTGCAGGAGGCAGCTGATCAATGATTCTCTCTCATCATTGATGTTTCTATCTCTCTCTCCCTGTTCCTTACTCTCTGAAATCAATAAAAATATATTTATTTAAAAAAAGAATAGTCTTGTATTGAACTAGAAAATGAAACTAAAGGCAGTGGCAGAATTTTAAAAAAGACTTGAAATATATGGAAGAGATGTTGAATGAATAGAGAGATACACTCTGCATCTTCAGAGAGATAAAAGTTCTTTGCTCTTTAAAAGCTCCTGAGGAGAGGAGAGACTTAGATTAGAAAACTTGTAGGCACCTCCAAAATTCTTTGATTTGATGACGGATTACAAATGTCACTGAATTATAAATCAAAACTACCAAGACAACATCTAAGTAGCAACCATCAAGTACATCTGTAACCATTTAAAAATAATTATTTTACACTCTGTAGTTTCATTTGTTCATGAGTGGATAGAAGCTGAATCATCTGGAATATTTTTTCCCAGCTGAAGACTTCTATGCCTCTGTCTTTATTTCTTTTTATCTTTAGTATATCTTTACTTGAATTTGTCTTAATCTTAATTATTATTTTACTTTGATGTGCAGTCTGGAATCAAATTAGGAAATATATATATAAACCTGAAAATATCTAATTATAGATATATATATATATATGAATGAATGAAAACTATTAGTACACAAATTAAAAGTGTTACATTTCTGGGATAAAAGTGAAAACTCTTACTTGCATGCATTTTATTTATTTATTTCTTATAGAGAGAAAGGGAGAGGGAGAGAGACCTAGAAACATCAGTGATGAGAGAGAATCATTGATCAGCTGCCTCCTGCACTCCCCACACTGGGAATGGAGCCCACAACCCAGGCATGTGCCTTGACCTGGAATTGATCCGTGACTTCCTGGTTCATGGTTTGGTGCTCAACCACTGAGCCACACTGTCAGGGCTTGCAAGCATTTTAAATTATTCTATAATTATTAATTTGTGGAATATATTCTACTATATATATAAATGTTTTATATTTGCCACCAATTTGGAGAATCTGCTTTAAAATTTTCACAAAATCAATATCTAAGAACAACTTATGAGTGGAATATAGACGCCACAAACACCAATTGTGGGGCTTCAAAAGAATAGAAAACTATAACACTAATTTTGCACTGATTTTATGAAGAAAGATATTAGAAATCTAAAATAAATCACATAAGTTTTTAACTAAAGAAATTGAGAAACAATACATATACATTTTAGGATGATAAAAATGGTACATAACTTGTCAAACAGTTATTATGCAGTTTTAAGTAAAGTTGTAGAACAAAATTGGGTGCATTGGTTTAAGATTAGGGAATTACTTAAGTCACAGATTGGAAAATACTCTTTTAATAAAACATATTGCAGGTGAAATATTTGCCTTAATAGTTGATTATTTCAGGAGTTACTTGAGGAATTACATACTAATGTGGTCAGAGGGAATCAATTATTGATTACAGCAATATCACGCAAGTTTCTGAGCCACAACTTGTTTAGGAATTTCAAGTAATGCTTGGGTAGATGTTTATCTTATTTAACATTTTATTAATGATCAAGAAGAAAGAGAATATAAATATGGCTCACCAATGATCCTAAGCTCTCTCACATGCTGAACTATCAAGTCAACTAGGATCCATTTCAAAATCTCACTATCAGTGTAAGTGGGTAGAAATCTGACAGACAATAAGGGGAAGTGCAAGGTCATACTTTTGGGGAAAAGAAGTGAATTCATAATTACACAAGAATAAAGCTTGAGGAGCTAATTTGATATTCCCCACTCCCCTTCCTCTCACCACCAACAACATTTAAAACTTACAAGACTTTAAAAATAATTTCTTAAACTGGAGCAATGTGGTTATTGGGCCTAAAAGAACAGTGTGATAACATGTCTCACTAGGAAAGATACAGGCTATACATTGAGCATCTACTTTTTATCAGACTTGTAGGTGTTCTATAAACAGTAAAGCCTCATGAAAATCCTTTGAGTTCCTAGTTTACTAGTATATGTGGGGAAACCAGGCCTCTTTGATAGTGAAAAGGAGAGGTTCTCAGCCAGGGACATTCAGGAAAAAAAAATCTAGACATGGTTTGGTTGCTACAGCTGGGTGGGGAGAAGAGAGTGCTACTGCTCTATAGCAGGCAGAGACAAGGGATGCTGCCAGACATCCTGCAATACATGAGACAGTAACCTGGAACCTGTCCGCAAGGATTTTGAAATAATTTGGAGTTGAGTAGATCCAATAAAATAAGAAAGGGCACAAAGCAGAATGAAGTAAACCTATAAAATCAGTCTACATACTTGGAATTTAAAGTCAGAAGAAACATACCTGACTTAGAAAATCCAGAATGAAGCAAGTTAGATTTTTAAAAACTTGACCTTAAGGAATAGGCAGATTTTTAATAGAAAACCAAAGTATCAATATTAGCTCTGTCTTTTCTCCCCTCCCTTCCCCTCCTCTTCCTTCCTTTCAATAAAGAAATAATAGCATAATGTGGATAATGTGCTATTTTGGGAGAAATAAAAGGAAGCTTACATATTTGATAAGAAAGAAAGGGAGTTTTCTTGGGGTATTCATTTTAAATCAGGTATGAGTAGAGATGTGGGTAAAGGAAAAGCAAAGGTAAAAGGTCAAGTAAATCAAAAAAAGCCTGGAAGAAAGTAGATGTTCTTTCTGTTCTTCCCTTTCTCTTCTCACAAATAAAGCATCTCTGTCCTTCAGATCTTTCCTCAGAAATTCCTCCTCATGGAAGCTTTCTTTGATTTCTCTGACTTGATCAAATTCCTTCATGGCAGGTATGAATACCACCATGTACCCCTCTCTAAGTCACTTTATACTGCCATGTTATATTTCCTTATGTGAGTATTTGATTACTATCTGTCTCCCCACCAGACTGTAAACACCACAAGGTCAGGGACCAGGTCCAAGTGTGCTCACTCAATACAGAGTGGGTGTACATTAGGTATTTAGGGGGAAATGAGATACATAAAATAATGAGGTAAGACACAAAATAATATTGTTGAAGTATTAAAATCCATATTATGGGGAATATTGATTTGGAGGAGAAAAGTACTACCAATCATGAAGGATTCTTATTTGTCTTGCGAAAAGTGCGTAAGTCTTATCCTGCAAGTGATGAAAAGCCACTGGAATACTTCAAGAAGCATTGGGGATTCATCATCATCTTTTTACCTTGCATGGCTGATTTGAACAATAATTTAAAGGATGGATTTGGGCATGGGGTAAGAACAAAGGACAGATGAACAGTCATGAAAATATAGTCGTGTAGAGGTGAAATAATGAGTCCCTTAGTAGAACTGTGGTATAATATGCATAAGAAAGAACTCGGCTTCAGAATTTGAGCTTAGACACAAAAGGTAAATGAGACCCAGAGTTTGAAAGACTTTTCACTTAGCAACGAATGATACTGTTCAAGTTAAGTAGACATTTTTTTTTCTCAATTATTTATCCTGAATATCTGTTATGCTTCCAAAATGATCCTTGTGCCATTGTATATGGATGTAGGTCATTATATGTGTTACCATTCTTCTGAAATACTCTTCTTTTGAGATAATTTACGACAAATCTATCAATGCATTGTTGTGCTCTCAGTAAAATATATTCCTCAGGCATAAAGTCATATCCTGTCTTTATAAATGATGCCGCAAGAAAAAGCTAACTACATGATGTATCTGCAAAGTCTTAAGACAATTTATTAGGGTAGATTTGATTTAAAATGGAACCATCAATTACATGCAGCACTAAAAATTATAAGGTTTAATGATGAACTTTACTGTAAGTGTCATCTGAGACGAATGTTGCCATAAAAATCTAAATCGGCATTTAATGAATTGACAGAAGCTGGAAAATACAAGAACAGTGCTAGCTGGGAAAACTTAAAAAATCCTGTACAAAGATCCTAGGTCAGAAGGTAAAAATCTGCACTTCCTCCGGGCAAGAGGCTCTCCAATTACATCCCTCCAAGGTCTGTGAGGGCAGCCTGACCTGGGAAGACACTAGCTTTGCATTTTTTTTCAATGCTCCAAATGAGACAAAGAATTAGCAACTGAAGCATGTGTTCCTGCACAAGCCGAACAAAGAATAAACCCTGCATTTAGTGTAGTCGCACACAAAGGAGAGAGTGATCTGGAAATGTAAAACTCCCCAAGGATTTTCCTGGCGTGGTCATAACAGACCAGCAGTTACTCTAAAAAGGAAGGAGACAGGTAGAACTCTAGAGGGCCAGACCCACCCTGTGAGAGACCCACACTGTTCTCTTGGGGGAAAATAACTCAAATTCAATTAAAAAATATATTTTTTCTGGCTTCCATCTCTATTAAATGTTTCATTAAAGTGAATGGAAAGCCTCCTTTGAAAACAGCAATTAAATACTAGAACACCAAGAAAATGGGTTCTACCCCTTTTTGATTGTGACTGTTTTGAAAATAATAGATTATCACTGTCCTCAATGTTAGACAACCATCCAATGTGAGGGTACACCCTGTCATCTTCCAAAGCTGAGTTATGTGTTTGGAGGGAGACACATTTTTAGACAACATATCCCATAATCCTTGATGACAATATTTATAGGAAATGGGGCGGGGGGGGGGGGCGCGGGGCGGGGATACACTGGTGGCTATTTGCATAATGATTCCCTTTGGGCATTGCTCCTATAAAGGCATTAGGTGTGCAGGAAACTTTTATCTGGCTCAGATGGCAAAAGGCAAGTGAAAGCACTTCATTGTGAAAAGTGCTCAGTGAGCCGGGCTTCAAAGGATAATGAGCATCTAGGATCTTGATAGATATGAAGCCCTGCCTGTTCCCTTTGACAGTGCTGGGAGGGAATCTATGCATGCAGTTCTGGACGTGGGAGTCTATTGAGAAACTCACAAAGAGAGAGGTTCAATGGCTGGAATGTGTCTTCACGCCCCCCAAACTGTGGAGGGCATAGTGGGAGTAGCAACTGGCTTTTTAAAAACTTCACTCTGAGAACCAACACAAACAGCCTTATCCAGCTTTGAATCATTAGCACCCAGTACAGTTCCTCTCATAGTAGGGATTCAATAAAATATTGATGAATAAAGAAATACATTTTAAGGAGGTGTTTTATATTGGAAAAAGATGGATTTCATACAGTGCTGTGATGTGGTGTGTGTTTGCATGTGTGTGTGTGCATGTGTGTTTAAAGCAATTCTTTCTCTACGGGCTGTCTTCATTTTCTGTTTTCTAAATTCATGATAACAGAAGAATACATGCAGGAATAAATTCATATCTATAATAGAGACAGAAATAGTTCACTAAAATAGCTAGAGAAAAAGAAGGGCATAGATATTATAAACAACTAGAGGCCCAGTGCAAGAAATTCGTGCACGGAGGGGGGTTGTCCCTCAGCCCAGCCTGTACCCTCTCCAATATGGGACTCCTTGAGGGATGTCCGACTGCCCGTTTAGGCCCGATCCTGGTCGGACATCCCTCTCACAATCCAGGACTGCTGGCTCCCAACTGCTTGCCTGCCTGCCTTCTTGATTGCCCCTAAACACTTCTGCCTGCCAGCCTGATCACCCCCTAACCACTCTGCTGCCAGCCTGTTTGCCACCAACTTCCCTCCTCTGCCGGCCTGGTCACCCCTAACTGCCCTCTCCTGCAGGCTTAATCACCTCCAACTGCCCTCCCTTGCAGGCTTGGTCCCTCTCAACTGCCCTCCCTTGCAGGCAGGGTGCCTCCCAACTGCCCTCTCCTGCTGGCCATATTGTGGTGGCCATCTTGTGTCCACATGGGGGCAGGATCTTTGACCACATGGGGACAGCTATATTGTGTGTTGCAGTGATGATCAATCTGCATATTACTCTTTTATTAGATAGGATAGAGGCCTGGTACAGGGGTGGGGGCCAGCTGGTTTGCCCTGAAGGGCATCCTGGATCAGGTGGGGGTTCCATTGGGGTGTGGGGCAGCCTGAGCGAGGGGCCTGTGGTGGTTTGCAGGCCGGCCATGCCCCCTGGCAACCCAAGCAGAGTCCCTGGTATCTGGAATTTATTTTCCTTCTACAATTGAAACTTTGTAGCCTGGAGCGGAGCCAAGCCTGGGGCTCCCTCTGAGGCCGGCAGCCATTTGTGTTGGGGTTATAATTGAAACTTTGTTGCCTTAAGCGGGTGTGCCCTGCCAGGGTGTGTGGAAAGCTTTGCTTCCCCTGTTGCCGGCGGCAACCCTGGCCTGCTCTCTCAAGCTCCATTCTGCCGCCATTTGTTTGAATTTGTTTACCTTCTATAATTGAAACTTTGTAGCTTGAGTGGAGGCTTAGGCCTGGCAAGGGCAGGCGGAAAGCTTGGCTTCCTCTGTTACCTAGGAAACCTTGCTCTCTGTGGCTGTAGCCAGCTTGGTTTGGGTTAATTTGCATACTTGCGCTGATTGGATGGTGGGCGTGGCTTGCGGGTGTGTCGGAGGTATGGTCAATTTGCATATTTGTCTATTATTAGATAGGCTCTTCCTTATTTGATTTTAGCATTTACACTTAAGTTTAATATATGTGACAGTGTAGAGACAGAAGAGAAAGCAATACAATAACAATGGGTGTGAATGCAATACTATGCAATATTTCACCCTTTCTCCCACCTACACTACTCCTCTGTAACTTATCAGACTAGAAATTATCTTGGGCCGCCTCACGAAATTAGGGAGCAAACTGATTTTTCTCTAAACACTTGCAAACTCTTTTTTTTTTTTCTAGAATAGAGATAATCAGGTGGACTTCCTTGTGTCACTTCCTTTAAATTGGACTAAACTCAAAACCTATTATGTTAGCAGAGTATTTAATTGAGAGAAGTATTTCCCAATCTGGTAAGAATGTGAAAACAAGATGGAAAGGACAAAAAGGCAAACTCTGTGGCATGTGGGGAAAAAGCAGGAGAGAAATGAGCTAATGAAGGGAATGGACTACAAAGGTTGATGTGCCACCAGACTAGAAGTGCAAGTAAAGAACAGTAGAGAATAAAGTCTGAGGAAGGAGAGCAGAAAGAGAGAAAGTAAACAATAATGGAGAGAGAGGTATAAGTAACAATTTAACTTTCAAGGAGGCAAAATACTCACATTTTTTATATTTTTAAAAAAGAAACACTGCAATAATAAACATTATGGCAATATACAGAAAGCATTATATATTATACTAGAGGCCCGGTGCATGAAATTTGTGCATGGGAAGGGGGTCCCCTCAGCTTGGCCTGCACTCTCTCCAATCTGGGACCCCTCAGGACCACTGGCTCCTAACCGCTCACCTGCCTGCCTGATCCCTCTAACTGCTCTCCCCTGCCTGCCAGCCTGATCCCTCTAACTGCTCTCCCCTGCCTGCCTGATCGCCTCTAACCTCCTCTGCCTTGGCCCCGCCAACATGGCTTTGTCGGGAAGGATGTCCGAAAGGACATCTGGAAGGTTGTCCGGAAGATGTGCAGTCTAATTAGCATATTACCCTTTTATTAGTATAGATGCCACCTTGTCCTAAAGATGCAGGTTGTTCCCAGGTTTTCCTATCGTGGAAGGGGAGCCCGCAGTAGCATCCTGGATTCTGACCAGGGCTTATGCGCTTGTGCTTTATCTCAGCAGATGCAATTCCTAGTAGAAGACTCTTGGATGTACCTTGAACATTTCTATCGAATTTGCCAAATCATCCTCCAAAAATGTTGAACCACTTTAAACTCCCACCAGCAACCATGCGTGTGCCCTCCGTCCCACTTTGATGCCAATATCATTGATTTCTCCCTAGAAGCTTCCCTCCCCTCAGCCAGGACTGCTTGGTACTTGAGCCAACCTCATTGTTCAGCTGGGGACTTGATTTTCCAATATAGAATTATGGAGGAGGAAAAATAGTTTTCTTCTACCTTTCTGAGTTCTTAGTGGAGGCCCTTGTATGAAAGACAGATCACCAAGAGAAAAACAAAAGTTCATTAACATGTGTACCTTGTATATATGTGGGAGATCCCAGGGAAAAAACTCCCCAAGGTGGCTTAGAATGCAGATTTAAATACCTTCTTCCTAGGGAAAGGGGACAGGAGATATAGGCCTCTTAGAGGAGAATAAATGATTTTTAGGAAAGATGAATGGGTGTGGGGGGAAATAGTTTGTAACAAAGTTTGGGTGTGATGTCAACTTCTACTCTCCTGTCCTGTGACAGGAGTCAGTCTTCTCTGCCTGATGACACTTCACCCATCAAGGGTACCTATGATATTTAAGCTCCTTTTGGGGGGTCCGATTTTAGGCAGATCAGGAGACTTCAGTGAAAGCCTCTGCATGCATTTGCTGTTTTTCAAGCATCTGCAGCTCAAGATAATCAATATAACAACACAGCATATATTGGGGTGGCATGTTCTCTGACCTTCAGAATAAACCCAACAAAAGCTTGTTTCCTCTCTTAGATGATTTGCCATAGTAGCGTTATTCCCTGGAGATGGTATTCAGACCAGACCTTCCTGGGAGTGGTCATAACATACCCTGTGCTTGTAGAAAGGTGTGGGCCACATCACTAAATAAACCAGGGGCAGTTTTCTCATCTTGTGGAGAGGGAGATAAAGTTATGATAGTTTATCTCCCTTTCCATAGGTTTCTTGTGGGTTTGTGTCTTCGCTGCCCCCCGCACCGACCCCCCAGCAGCCCCAGCGCCTTGGCCCCGGGCCTTGGGGCTGCTGGGTGCCAGGACTGTGGGTTTGTGTCTCCGATCCAGCGCTCCCCATCCCTAGGTCCACAGTGGTGGGGCTTGGGGCTGCTGGGTGCCGGCCGCCCTGCGGGTTTGTGTCTCTGATCCACCCTGGCAGCCCCAGTGCCACCTGGCCGCTATGGACCTCGCCATCTTGGTTGGGTTAATTTGCATACTCACTCCTATTGGCTGGTAGCATAGCAGAGGTATGGTCAATTTGCATGTTTCTCTTTTAAATTAGATAGAAGGATTTTAGGGAAAATGTAAAACTTTTTCATGATTTGGTGCTTTATAATTGACAACAGTGTCTTTAAAATTGAGTATCCTAAACACAGAGATTTGACAAGCATTTCTTTCTACTGGAGATGTAAACAGAACCTTGAATCCTAATGGTCCTTTTTATCTGACAGGAGATGCTCCGAGAGCAGTCACCAAGTCCTTGTTACTGGTCCAAAGCTCGTGAGCCGAACACACTGAGATGCCAAAACTCATAACATCAGAGTGTGGCATAAGGAAAGTTTTATAGATGGAAAAGGTGCCATTCATGAAATGCGGGCCCTAGCCACTCCTCAAATCCATTTTAAGAAAGGACAGAATTCAAGCTTCTTGTTTGTCAAAGGAAGGAAAAAATTGGAGGAACAGTTTTTGTAAAAACTTAAGCCGCAAGATGAATTCCTCTAGTGAATTATGTCTAATGCAGGAGCTATTAGACTTAAGCCATGGCACAATGCAGACTTGAATGAGACAGAGTCAGCGAGAGGGAGCATTTCATTCTGTCATGTCCTCTCTTTCTTCATTCACCACACACCACCAATCAGTTTCTATTGACATGCCTCCACATTGTATCCCAATTCCATGTATTTTCCTCTGTCTCCATCATCACACTACAGCAGTCATAAACTGTCCCCTTCATGAAGAGTTACAGCTTTGTAACTGGATCTCATATTTCCTCTAAATTTTATGCAATCTTATCTTCACATAGCCACCACCAGATATTTAAAATTATAAAATATATCCAATCATTTCTCTACCTAAAACAATTTAATAATTTTCAGTTTCACTAAAAAGGAAGTCAAAACTTTTCATCCTAACCTACAATGTTGTTTTAAATAATCTGCTTTCTCCCCTATAATATCATGCTATCCCTCTCCTTTTCCTGCCTCCACAGGAGGAGTAGACTTACCCATGCCATTGCAAAGCTTGCAAGTTTGCATTCTAGTGGGCAAAGAAGTCATAGGCTAGCCCTAGGCTCCTAAGCACGTAATCTATACAAGAGCAAAACATAGCACCTTTCGCTGTCTTTTCATTCAATTGAGCCCCTATCCACTCATGCCACAGCCTACAAACTAAACAATCTTTATCTGTAACATATTTGTGAGTTCCACGGAGCTTAAGTGGAAATCTGGGGTCGACACTACAGAGTACACCACAGGACAGCAGTTTACTACTCACCTTAATGGCAAAAGTTAGACGCTTTGTCCTATGGAGGGCTTCAGTACAGTGTTGGTCACAATGGCGACATAGGTGATGTCAGTGGAGTGCATGGGCTTCATTTCTGAGGCAGAAAGAAAAAAAAAAAACAGCCAATGAGGGACAGAGCATGGGTGTGCTTGGGGGCACTGACTATCCAGGCTGCTCACAAACCCAGAGGTACTGAAACAGGAGAGGAGGGAATGTCCAAAAGCACATGGCTTCTGACAGCAGAGTTTAAGAGAGAGAACTACTGATGAACTGTGGGACCCATATCCCACGTGGTTCAGGGTTCGGGATCTGGAGAAGGGCCACACGCAAATGACAGAGATAAGACCAGAAACAATAATTTGGAAATTGGGGGGCCAGGCGGAGAGTCCAACGCAAGGGGAAAGACTCCACTGGTGCCCAGGCCTTGCCAACCTTTTATTCAATTTTGGATACACATCTAGCCCTTCGTCAGGCAGGCAATTCCCGTAACAGACCACCTATCTTAAAGGCCAGTAAATATTAATAAAGATTTACTCTGAGACTATTTGGTCAGGAAATTGCTTGAGCTACCATTGTCTCAACTAAACAATCAGTGCATAGCTCTGGCCCTTGCCAGGGCTTAAGGTTCACCAGTATTCTGGGCTCCTGGTTTACACTTCTCTGTTAGTGAAGATAATGGGTAGTTTCTAACAATGAACCCCACAAGATTTATAAAATTATTTATAGTTGTTTGTTTATTTATTTTTGCTAACGGGGCTCAAATCACAGGAGAATTCTTAAAAAAAAAAAAAACTTAGAACAAAATTATGTTACCATGAGATGTGTGGTAATATAAATATTTAGACCTACCTGCTTTTTAAAAATATATTTTTATTGCTTTCAGAGAGGAAGGGGAAAGGGAGAGAGTTAGAAACATCAATGATGAGAGAGATTCATCGATCAGCTTCCTCCTGCATGCCAACCCTGGCATGTGCCCTGACCGGGAATCAAACTACTGAGCCACGCTGGATGGGTCTACCAGCTTTTAATATATACAGTGATTCTTTCTAAACCCAACATTCCCTAAGTCAACCAAGAACAGGTGTTTACTAAAACTTCAGTGGCAAAATAACTTCAGTTTGCATGTGTGCCGTTTGGTGAAGGTTATGTTAGGGTTTACATTATGCAGCATGTACAGTAAATGGGCTGCTGTGATTTTCCAACACACAGTCTGAAGTTCAAGGGACTCTTTTAAGTAAACCTGAATGAGAACGATCATAAGTGTTTGAGAACTGAAGCTGGCAGTGGCTTAATCTAAATCACAGCATGAGTAATTGCAGTAAATCCTTCTCACACAGCCAACAACTCACCAGAGGCCAGGTCTGTGACAATCTGGTTCTCTGGCCTGGAATTGTGAATGGCACTTCTACAAAAGGCACTGTGCATTTGTGAGCTAGCCGTGGCTTTCATTTCTGATTAGGTTTATCTCCAAATTCAAACTATGTGTCCCATCAAATAAAATATAAATCATCATTTTACTTTCATAACAACAGTAAATTAATAGTAAAACATTTAAAAGTACTTTAAGCAGCCCAGCCGACATGACTCAATGGTTGAGCATAGACCTATGAACCAGGAGGTCACGGTTTGATTCCTGGCCAGGGCATATGCCAGGGTACAGGCTCAATCCACTGTGGAGGTGCACGCAGGAGGCAGCCAATCGATTATTCTCTCTCATCATTGATGTTTCTATCCTTCTCTCCCTATCTCTTCTTCTCTCTGAAATCAATAAAAACGTATATATTTTTTTAAAAAGCACTTTAAACATATTTTATTTAAGCTGTCATGAATGCTTAAAGCAATACATCTACCTAATGTTTGATGTACATACTGAAATTTTTAATTTGACTGGGTATATTCAATGCACCATGAATTGAAGTTCGGGATTCAAGATTTATGAAAGCGGCATTGTCATTGTATAGGGTGTTTCCAGGAAATAGAGGAAGCAGTTTTGTGATGTTCACACTGACAACAGATAAGCTTCATCCCATAGCAAGCATAAATGTTACAAACATTGTAAATGCCATTAAACATATGTGTATTCTTGCATTTTGGATCTATATTGTGTGACTACATGTGCGAGATGCCATGTGTGCCAACTCGTGGTGGATTAGAAGATAAATACATTTTGGTTCAAAATATTGCTTTCCTCTTTTATGAGGTAGCTAAACCCATTGGTGACAATATGAATAGTTCTATGACATGACTGGTTTGGAACATTTTAATTCTATAGAAGAGATTCACTATAGAATGTATGTACTGAGATAGTACATAAAAAAAGGGATAAGTGCCAGTTTTCTAATGATTTTAAGACATCTTTTTTTAAATTAATTTTAGAGAGAGGGAGGAAAAGAGAGAGAAATAAATAAATATCAATTTACTCTTCCACTTATTTTTGCATCCACTGGCTGATTCTTATATGTGCCCTGACTGGGGATCAAACCCACAACCTTAGTATATGGGGATAATGCTCTAACCAATTAAGCTTAACTGGCTAGGACTTAAGACATCTTTAGTGAAAATGTAACTTAATCATGGAAGAATATTAAATACACTTATGACCCATTCCATATTCTAATTGTCCCCTCAAACTATTGTGAAGTTCCCATGTATGAGAATCGGGGACATTTATTTGGCTGCCCATTAGCATCAAATATAACAAGCCAGGGATCAAAATGATACTTTTTGAGAGTTTATGCATAAATTGTCTTTCTCACCCAGCGCTCCTTTCATCCCAACTTTACATTTTCCAATCCTATATCATAAATACCTGGGAGTGATGACCGGAAATTAGTCAGCATTGACAGCGTGAAGATGGACCATAACAAAAAGCGCTATGTGGACACAATCTCCTATTGCTCTTGAAGATTCTTCTTTGGTTTGAATGTAGATGGTCAAGCATCTCATTACCTTGGTTTCCCTTTCTCAGCTTCCCCCTGCACTGTGATTACAATGCTTCACTGGAGAAGCTGGAAAAGCAGGAGTCTTCTGGTCCAGATGCTCAGGCATACAGACTAACATACCTAGTGAAAGGACCTGAATTCCACTCTCTGTCATGTACTGTGTCCCTGCCACACTATTAGATCTCCCAGAGCCCTGAACAGAACATGAAATAAAGATTTAACCTTGTCAGGGGAAATCCCAGCCTCTAATTGGTTATCAAAGTGTGACTTGGGCACTCAACTGTGTGTACAGATCATACACACACTTGCTGCCTTTTTATAACCTGTACACTCTTTCTTCCAAAGAAATTTCCCAACACATACTGTCTCTATGTCTCTTTGAATATATATCTCTCTCCTCCTCCTCCTCCTCCTCCTCCTTCTCCTCTTTCTCCTCTCCTCCTCATTCATGATTCCCTACAACATCCAGGATGTAGCAGATTCAGCTCTAAACAGGAAGATATACCAGCTAGAAGGCCTGAGGAGGTAGCTTATAGCCCCAAATGTGTTACTGAAAAATTGTCCTAAAAATAAATGACCACCCTGCAATGACAGAGCCCTATTATCTTAAAATGAGAGTAGGCGAAAAATAAGAGGAATAGCTTTAAGGTTCTCCAATCTCAGCACTAAGGTAGGTTTGTACTTTGCAGACTCCTTACTACCTTACAAATACCCCCATTTGTCCTTCCCTGCCCAGGGGTACAAACGAGGCTTCTTACAAGACCTTAGCAGGGCCAGGAACTCCGAAGAAAACTCATATTGACCCACAGTGTCCAGGCATAATGCTGTGGTTTCTAAGACACTTTTAAAGCTCTACTGTGTCACATTATGCTCATCCCTAAGCTGCTTTTGACACGTATTTCCACATAGTAAGCCTCTAGGAAATCTCATCTGCTCTCCCCATATTTCTTCATGATGATCTAACTGTCATTAAAGGGTCTAACAGACAGGCCAGCTTTATGCTTGTGAAACATGAGATGGAGGAATAAAAGAGAGAGAGCCAATAATTCAAAAAAGCGTGAAGACAGTACACTTTACTTCTACAGGCTACACAGGACAATCTGTGTGAGTGCAACATGTGGAGCTAATTCCTCTCCCCCTTCCTTCCACATCCATTCTGAACACGTGGACTGGGAGGTGCAATCATGCCCACCACCAGCACAGGACTGCAGACACCATGAAGGCGGAATGGAGCATTTGGCCGGCCCAGCAAAAGGTCCGGCAAATGTCAAGAGTGGAAATTATACAAATTGTGCACAAATCCATTAACCCTCAACATCAAGCAGAACAGGAAGACCATTAAGCAAAATACAAGTTGCAAAACAGACAGTGATTTTATCAATTTCCTGTGGATGAAGATAAACTCAAAGGTTTTAAGGATTTCTTCTTAAACTGCAGTTTTCCCTGAGTACCCCCATAGCCATGATAAAAGAAAACAAACAAAAATAATAATAAAAAAGTAAAAAAAAAAATACAAAAACAAAGCAAACAGAAGACAATAGAACAGGTACAAATATAACCTCAGACACAGTGGGAATGAACATAAAAACTGGCTTTTTTGTAAATTCTTTTCAAAGTTGTACATGAACATATAATTGTTTGTATTCAATTTATATATTTTCTTATCTGCATAATAATAAGTTCCTCTTAATTGACAGACATTTCTAAACCCATGAGATAATTAATTTTGCTATTAGAGATGTTTTAAGATATTGAGGGAGAAAAGGTTTTTAATTCTTTGTGATTTTACAAGAATACAGCGTTCCAGCTGTCAGATTATTTTACCCCCAAATTACTGAACCCCAGGGCTACTGTTAGGTAACACGCATTGTCAGGTGCTCTGCGGCATTTTATTCATGGCTTAAGCAGTATGGATAGCCTTGCCGTGTGACCAATTTGAAGTAATCATGTTATTACATTGTTTGAAACCGGTGCCAGAACTCAATGTTGAGAGATGCAAAAAGGCACAATCAGAAACATATGTGAGAATTAGTCTATTCTGAAAAGAATGCAGAAGAGACAGTTGGGGTCCAATGAGTAAGAGATAGGGGGAATTATGAAGCATACAAGCTCTAGATAACCTGCTGTGACAAGCCTGCCAGTCTGCATGCTACATTTCTCCAGATGGCTTTCAAGTCATATTGCTCTCCTGTAGATAAATAACCTAAGCTCAGGTTCCCGATATCACCCTCCCATACCCAGCGCCACCTGCTCCTCCAACAGTCTCCACCATCTCACCAAATGGGAACTCCAAATCTTTCATTGCTCAGGACAAAGCCTTCAGAGATTCATGCCCCTCTCCTCTCAGATGTCACAGTCAGTCCACTTGCAACTTCTCTTCACTCTTTCTTATACATGATCAAAAGGTACGGACACTTCTCATGATCTCCCACCGACCACTCCAGTCTAAGTCACCATCATCAGCCACTGGATTGTGGAGGTTGCCTCCCATGGTCTCACCACCCCCGCCCTCCAAGCCCCACTGCCTAGGACTATCTAACACAGTAGTCAGAGAGAGTCTGTCACAGCAGGATCACATCTGTCACTCACTCACAGAAACCCGCCAATAGCTCCCAGTTTAGTATGCATGAACACCAAACTTTTCTAACTACACCTGCAATCCCCCAGTCTGTCTATCTCAAAAAAACACTTCCTGGTCTGTTCTTATTACTCCACTCCAGGGAGGTGAGCTAACTTGTATATCACTCATCATTCCTTCTTCCTGGAATATCCCCACCCCACCCCCACCCTCATATCTTCATGGTTCAACCTCTCCTGGCTTTTGCTCAGATGTAACTTTCTCAGTGAGTTCTCTCCTGACAACACTGTTTTCCAGTTTAACCCTGCTTTCACCCTAAAAGTCCCTACCATCATTCTTCATTTATTTTTCTATCTGAAGCTTAAACATTCCTTTAAGTATAAATTTTTTTTTCTTGACAATTTTCCTGCAGATTTCAGGCAATTTTTAGTGGACATGTTCACTACAAAATAATCCTTTAGGCAAATGACCTCTCTTTTTTTCCTTCTTCAGCTCTTACTAGGTGTACTGGTTAATAATGCAGATTTTGTAATCAAAGAAAACACAATAATTTCAAGAGAAACATCAAAAGTGCTTTATTCAAAGTATTGTCCATCACTAGCTACACATTTCCCCCATATTTAGGTAATTTGTGGATACCGTCCCAATAGTACTTTTCTTGTTTTGAGGCAAACTATTCAGAGACCCAATTTTCCACTTCTTTGTACATTTTGAAGTGCTGCTCAGAAAGTGCGTGTGCCATCGATCAGAACAAGGAGCAAGGTCTGGTGAATATGGCGGGTGGGTTAATACTTCCCAGCCAAGATCTTTTAACGTGTCTTTAACTGGTTTTGAAGTGTGTGGTGGTGCCTTATCCTAAAGCAAAATTACTTTGCCTTGTCTTCTGGCACATTCTGGTCATTTCACAATCAAAGCGTGGTTCAGATTGATTATTTGTTGTCAGTAGCTATCAGTATTAATAGTTTCATCTGGTTTCAGTAGCTCATAATACACCACACCTTCCTGATCCCACCAAACGCAGAGCATTGTCTTCTTTCCAAAGCGATTTGGCCTTGCAGTCGATGTTGATGGTTGACCTGGATCAACCCATGATTTTGTGCATTTGGGATTCTTAAAATAAATCCACTTTTCATCGCCAGTCACAATTCGATGCAAAAAAGACTTTCTTTCATGCCATTGAAGCAACATTTTACTGATGACTTTTCGGTTTTCCATTTGTCTTTCGTTCAGTTGATGTGGCACCCATTTTCCTTCCTTTAAAATCTTTCCCATTGCTTGTAAATGATCAGAAATTGTTTGCTGAGCAACATTTAATCTTTCTGCAAGTTGTTTTTGAGTTTGATACACATCTTCATCCAATATTGCTTGTAATTGTTGGTCTTCAAACTTTTTCTGTTGACCTGGACATTCTTTGTCTTTCACATCAAAATCATTATACTTTTGAAGCGTTTAAACCAGGATTCACAAGTATCTTGAGATGGAGCATGTTCACCATAAGCTTCCCGAAGTATATAACTTTTTCCTCAAGATAAAGTAATGAATTAAAACTTCCCACAAATTCTCTTTTTTTTTGGCTCGCAATTAGACATTTTTAAGAGTAAAAATATCTATGATGTTAACACTTTCAGCAAATTTGACATATGAAGTTTTGAAGGTTGTGGTCAATACAACAAAATAGCATACATATCAAATCACATATATATCAACATATGTGTAACTCCATCTATTGAAAAAAATATGCATTATTAACGGGTACACCTAGTATTCTCTGCTAAGTGCACTAAATATATATACCTGTATTTTACTTAGTTAGTTGGATTTTATCTTTCTTTTTTTTAGAACATAAGTTCCATGAGATGAGGGAATTTTTCTTTTATTCACTTCAGTATGCCCAACACTTAGAGATGTGCTTGGAAACCATTAATGTTTAATACAAAAGTGGTTGAATTATTACACTTTGCATTTTATTTATTTTTTTGAACCCTTTTTAAAAACTCCTAATAGTATTTATTAATACAAGAAAATGTATTACCTAGAATTTAAATGAAAGAAAGAATAATCCTTAAAATATTATCCTGATTCACTCTATGGTTAATAATGTCTAAGAAATCTTATATAATAAAGAGGTAATATGCAAATTGACCATCACTCCAACACATAAGATGGCCACCCCCATGTGGATACAAGATGGCTGTCACAAGATGGCCACAGGGGAGGGCAATTGTGGGCGATCAGGCCAGCAGGGGAGGGCAGTTGGGGGCAATTGGGGGCAATCAGGCCTGCAGGGGAGGGCAGTTAGGGGTGACCAGGCCAGCAGAGAAGGGCAGTTGGGGACGACCAGGCCTGCAGGGGAGGACAGTTGGGGGGACCCAGGACTGCAAGGGATGGCAGTTGGAGGTGACCAGGCCTGCAGGGGAGGGCAGTTAGGGGCAATTGGGCTGGCAGGAGAGCAGTTAGGCGTCAATCAAGCTGGCAGGGGAGTGGTTAGGGGGTGATCAGGCTGTCAGGCAGAAGTGGTTAGGGGCAATCAGGCAGGCAGGCAGGCGAGTGGTTGGGAGCCAGCAGCCCCAGCTTGTGAGAGAGATGTCCAACTGCCTGTTTAGGCCAGATCCCATTGGACAGGCCTAACATCTGGACTAAAAAATGCAAACCTTCACATTGATAATCTGACTTTAACATATACATATATTGGTTTTATAGGCTTCAACTTAACACTATGCACAATATCTCACATTTATCTCTTTTAACAATTTTCTTTTTCCAAACCAAATTTCTTTTCCCCCCAATATTATTTTTTAATCCTTCATTGTTGAAAGTATTACATATATCTCCTTTCCCCCCATTAACCTCTCCCCACCCACTTGCACCCCTCAGCAGAAGCCCTCATCCCCCCACTGTCTGTGTCCATTGGTTATACTTACATGTATGCATACAAGTCCTTTGGCTGATCTCTAACCCCAACCCCTTCCCACCCTCCCCTGCCTTCCCTCTGAGGTTTGAAGGACTAGTCGATGCTTCTGTGTCTCTGGATCTATTTTTGTTCATCAGTTTAGGTTGCTCATTATATTCCACAAATGAGTAAGATCATGTGATATTTATCATCTGAGAATATGTTTTTATTAATTTGAGAGAGAAGCGTCAATCAGTTGTCTCCCATGCACACCCCAACAGGGCATCAAATTAGAAACCTAGGTGTGTGCCCTGACTGGGAATTGAACCCACAGCCTTTTGGTGTATGGACAATGCTCCAACCACTGAGCCACCTGACTAGGTTTAGGGTTCTTTTATTTATTCTTTCACTTAATATTTATTAAGCTATTGGATGCCAGACCTTGTGGAGTGAGTAGGGGATATAAACATGAACTGAGGAAAATTCCAGGCTTCAAAAATCTAACTACTTTTATTTGATATTTCTGCTGAAAGAATTTCTCTGGATCATAGCATCTCTTTCTTTCTCCTCTGACTCCAAATCTCCTGGTGGCAGGATTTGGACAGTTTTGTCTCTTTATTGTAGTCCATACACTCAGCACAGGCCTGTGGACAAGAGTGGACATTTAGTAAATATTTTACATGGATGAATAAGACTTGATACAGTTTCTGTAAAAAGAGAAACTTGGTCTAGAACAGGATTCTTTAATCTTGACACTATTGTCATTCTCAGCTACACTTAGATGTCAGTAGTATTCTTTCCTGCCCTCCAATAGTCTAGAAGATGCTAACAGTTTATAAAATAAAACTCTGAACTTCTTATCCACTATTCTCAGGAGCCATCCAGACTCCTTATAATGTCCCTGCTATCTGAGCTGCTTACATCCCCCTGATTTAGAGGTAATAAGTGCAGCTTTAATGTTTCTGTACTTGCTGCTCCTTTTTAAACATCTCTGCATCACTAGCTATTGAGGATACAATTTGTTTATGATAATATGAGCAAAGGAGATATTGACACTGCCAAGCGCATTGAGGTGAATTGGCCGACAGGTTGAAACAGGAAAGTTATGTATCAAAAAGCTGGTGAAATAAACAAGCTTCCACTGATGTTATCTAGTTCTCAAGGGACTTCTGACTGATAGTTTATCCCAGAGTCAAACAAATGTGGAGTTGTCAAGATATCACAGCAGAAGTGTCAAACATTTGGTATTCAGCCTTCAAATTTGCGAATTAAAAATGAGTATAATGTGTTTTTGTCAGAACATGTTGTAGCCATTGATTGAAATAGTGCTTATGGGGGAAAACCTTTCCAAGAACCATTTCCTTTTTCTTTCACAATGTTTCAAATAATTAATCAGCAAAAAAAAAAAAAAAAAAAAAAAAAAAATTATTAGTTCTTCAGTGCATTTCTGTCTCTGGAGAACACCGAAGAAATGAGTCCTCAAACATCTCAATGTAGTGTCCTCAAGTCTCATTATGTTGCAAATCAGATTAGTTCAATACACAAGGGCTGTGGAGCACATGGCATATCTCTGAAGTCAATGGGGTAGCATATCAAAAGCAGGAAGAGCTAAGGTACCACGATGGCAGCATATGTAAACACCTGAACTTGCTGTCTCGCACAACCACATCAAAACTACACCTCAAAGAAAAAACTGATATCATCCAGAACCAGGAGAAGGCTGGCTGAGAGGAAGTTCTACAACAAGAAGGAAAGAGAAAAGTGCATCTAGACTGGTAGGAGGTGCAGAGGTGCGGAACTGCGAAGGTACAGAGGCACGCGCATGGAAACAGGCTGGCAACCGAGTACGCTGTGGTCTTTTTCAATCGGGAGGGAGATAAAAGCTCATGACCGCTCTGAATTCCAGTACCAGGAGAGATTCTGGGGACTCACACTCATACGGGGAGAAACTGGACTGTCTGGCATCGGGCCAGAATATGAGGGCTGCTTTCTCTCAGAGGTGGTAGCAGCATTCATTGTTCCTGCACAGGGCCACAGGACACGGAGACCCAGGGACTTATCCAGGGCAGAGAAGACTGGCAGCCATTGCAGTTTGCTCTGCCCAGTGATTCCCTGAGACCATGCCCAACCAAATTTACAACCCCACCCAAGCTGTGCGCAGAGGCACTTGCATATGAATGGCCTGGCCTTTTGCAACCTAACCTTACAAACTGCAGCTGGGTCAAAGAATACCAGAGCTTCCAAAAGATAGTCTAAGGCTCATCAGCAGCCTGCATTGCTTCACAGCTGCGCCTCATCTGGGCACCTCTAAACCCGAAATTAAGAGGAGAAAACTGCAGATCTCTTTGTAGCTCCTGATGAGTGGACTCAGGCAGGGGTTGACTTAGCACCTCATTAGAGATCCAAAAGCCAGTGCACCCAGTGCTCAGAGTGAGACCACATCAGATTACAACTCTTCAGATCCACAAGGGACACACTCAGGGGGCAGACTCAGCGAGCGCCAAAGCCCCACTGAAGCAAGGCCTGCCCCATAAGGGTGTCTCCAGCACAGTAGTTCTTCCATTGTAGACACAGCTGGTCCTCACAGCCAATTGGCCTGGATGTCAATTCCTCCCAGTGATACCAACAGCAACCAAGGCTTAACTACAACAAGACTGTGCACACAACCCACAAAGGGGTGCACCAAGAGGGTTCACCTCAAGTGACTGGGGAGGCTGAGCCACTGGGCCCTATAGGATACATAGCACAAAAAGCCACCCTATCAACACAGGGAAGCAGCCAAAATGTGGAGGCAAATAAACATCTCACAAATGAAAGAAATGGAGGAAAGCAAACTACAGGATATAGAATTCAAAACCACAGTTATAAGGTTACTCAAGAATCTTCTAGAAACCTCTGAGAAATTTAGTGAGATGCTCAAAGATATAAAACAAAAAACAATTAGAAATTAAGCATACACTGACTGAAATAAAAAATAATATACAGAGCTCAAACAGCAGACTAGAGAATCCCAAGAATCAAGACAAAGATTTGAAATACGAAAAAGCAAAAAACACCCAACTGGAAAAGAAAAAAGAAAAAAAGAATCCAAAAATATGAAGATAATGCAAGGAGCCTCTGGGACAACTTCAAGCATACCAACATCCAAATTATAGGGGTGCCAGAAAAAGAGAGAGAGCAAGATATTGAAAACCTATTGAAGAAATAATGACAGAAAACTTCCCCAACCTGGTGAAAGAAATAGACTTACAAGTCCAGGAAATGCAGAGAACTCCAAACAAGAGGAATCCAAAGAGGACCACACCAAGACACATCATAATTAAAATTTCAAGAGCAAAAGACAAAGAAAGAATATTAAAAGCAGCAAGAGAAAAACAGTTAGTTACCTACAAGTGAGTACCCATATGACTGTCAGCTGATTTCTCAACAGAAATTAAGCAGGCCAGAAGGGAGTGGCAAGAAATATTCAAAGTGATGAAGAGCAAGAACCTACAACCAAGATTACTCTACCCAGCAAAGCTATCCTTTACCTAATAATAGACAAATATGCAAATTGACCGTACCTTCGCTATGCCCACAATTGGCCAGGAGGCACGGGGGGCGGGACTTGGGGTGGCTGGGGTGGCTGATTGGGCCGGCAGGACGCTGCTGGCGGCGCGAGCTCAGCATCTGCGCCATGGCTATGCTGCGGCACAGAAGGGGCCTCTGGGGCAGCGAGCCCACATCCCGCCGTGGACCATCAAAAGCGGGGGAGCTGGGTGCCTGTTTGCTCCGGCACCAGGCCTTTCAGAAGCCTCCCCCATGCTGGAGGCTTCTGAAAGGCCTGGTGCACCAGCGGACAGGCACCCAGCTCTCCCACGATTGAAAGCAAAAGCGGGGGAGCTGGGTGCCTGTCCGCTCAGGCACCAGTGGACAGGCACCCAGCTCCCTCTCTATCGAAAGCGAAAGCGTGGGAGCTGGGTGCCTGTCCTCTCCGGCAACAGGATGGCAGGTTAGACCTAGGGGACCATACACGTGCATGATTTAATCATGCACTGGGCCTCAAGTCATTTATAACTGAAAGTCAGATAAAGACCTTCACAGATAAGAACAAGCTAAAGGAGTTCATCACCAATAAACCAGTATTATATGAAACTAGAGGCCTGGTGCACGAAATTCGTGCACAGGGGGGGTGTCCCTCAGCCCAGCCTGCATCCTCTCCAATCTAGGACCCCACAAGGGATGTCTGACTGCCCGTTTAGGTAGGATCGGGCCTAAATGGGCAGTCAGACATCCCTCTCACAATCTAGGACTGCTGGCTCCCAACTGCTCACCTGCCTGCCTTCCTGATTGCCCCTAACCACTTCTGCCTGCCAGCCTGATCACCCCCTAACCACTCCCCTGCCAGCCTGAATGATGCCTAACTGCTCCCCTGCTAGCCTGGTTGCCCCTAACTGCCCTCCCCTGCAGGCCTGGGCACCCCTAACTGCCCTCCCCTGCAGGCCTGGTCACCCTTAACTGCCCTCCCCTGCAGGCCTAGTGTCCCCCAACTGCTCTCCCCTGCAGGCCTGATTGCCCACAACTGCCCAACCTTGCAGGTCTGGTCCCTCACAACTGCCCTCCCCTGCTGGCCATCTTGTGGAGCCATCTTGTGTCCACATGGGGGTAGCCAACTTTGACCACATGGGAGCAGCCATATTGTGTATTGGAGTGATGGTCAATCTGCATATTACTCTTTTATTAGATAGGAGGATAGAGGCCTGGTACACAGGTGGAGGCCGGCTGGTTTGCCCTGAAGGGTGTCCCAGATTAGGGTGGGGGTTCCCTTGGGGAGTGGGGTGGCCTGGACAAGGGGCCTGTGGTGGTTTGCTGGCAGGCCACAACCCTCAGTGACCCAAGTGGAGGCCCTGGTATCTGGGGTTTACTTATCTTCTATAATTCAAACTTTTTAGCCTTGAGCGGAGCCAAGCCTCCTGATTACTCCATGGCTGTAGCCATTTTTGTTGGGCTTTATTTATCTTCTATAATTGAAACTTTGTAGCCTTGAGTGGAGGCCTAGGCTGGCAGGGTGTGTGGAAAGCTTGGCTTCCTCCATCGCCGGGGGAAACTCAAGTGTCCTGCTCTCTCCAGCTCCATGGCTGCTGCCATTTTTGTTGGGATTTATTTATCTTCTATAATTCAAACTTTGTAGCCTTGAGTGGAGTCTTAGGCCAGCCAGGGTGTGCGGAAAGCTTGGCTTTCTCCATTGCCATGGAATCCCAAGCCTCCTGCTCTCTCTGTGGCTGTAGCCATCTTGGTTGGGTTAATTTGCATACTCACTCCTGATTGACTGGTGATCCTGGCTTGTGGGTATATCAGAGGTACAGTCAATTTGCATATTACTCTTTTATTAGATAGGATGCTGAAGGGTATTCTTTAAGAAGAGGAAGAAGAGAAAAAGGTAAAGATAAAAATTATGAACAAGAAAGTGACAACAAACACATATCTATCATCAAGTGAATCTAAAAATCAAGTGAAAAAAATCTCACAAACAGAATAAACTGTTGAATATAATAGAAATCAGGGGAATAGAAACTGAGGAAGGGTGTCAAAGGAATGTGGGGAGAGACTAGGCAAAAATCGAACACCTATGAACAAGGACAATGGGGGCAGGTAAGGTCATGCGGTGGGGTGGGAACTGGGTGGAGGGGAGCTATGGTGAGAAAAAAAGATGAACAACTGTAATAATCTGAACAATAAAGACTTATTAAAAAAAAAAAAGGCAGGAAGAGTCCTAATGGGTTTGGCTCAGTGGATAGAGCATCGGTCTGTGGACTGAAGGGTCCTGGATTTGATTCTGGTCAAGGGCACATGCTTGGGTTGCAGGCTCAATCCCCAAGGAGGGGCATGCAGGAAGCAGCCAATCAATGATTCTCTCTCATCATTAATGTTTCTCTCTCTCTCTCTCTCTCTCTCTCTCTCTCTCTCTCTCTCTCTCTGAAATTAATAAAGATATGTAAAAAGGAAGAAGATTTCTACCTTCATGCCCCTCTTTACCTTATTTGAAATTAATAAAGATATGTAAAAAGGAAGAAGATTTCTACCTTCATGCCCCTCTTTACCTTATTTTACCCTCCTCATTACCCATGTCATAAGCAGAGGAATCACCTGTCAAAATTTCAGAGTAAAAGTCCATTTGGGAGTTGACCTTTGTTGATTTAATTTGTACTTTGTTTCTATTTCCATCAGGATAGACTAGCAAATGCTACTATCGCAGCAAACAACCTCCACACACTGCAAAGTTTAAAGCAACCAAGGCTTACTTTCCTCATGCTACATATTCATCCTAATTCAATAGGGAAGAATTCATATTTTCTTCCAAAATGATGGGGCTCCACTATGTGGCATACTGCTAACTGAGGAAGAGGGCTTGTCAAACTGTGGGTAACAACTAAATACCACACAGTGTGCTGCCTCACTGCACGGAGAGTGAGGGAGAGCAATCCTGCCATTTGCCAGCCCAGGAGGAGGAGCATCAGAAATAAGGTTGAATGGTAATGGGCATCTTATATATAAAATGTCCTTTAGAAATGTCCTTCAGAAATGTCCCTGTCCATTGTCATTACTCCCAACAGCTAAACATCACCTGTATATGCTCAATTATTTTCTGCTACCAAAATCCCTAAGGTGATAGAAAAAAATGCTACAGATTATACAATTTCAACAGAGGAAGAACTGAGCATGTTCCCACTTCAGAGAATGTTTTAGTCACCTC